>NC_137796.1:86852168-88237141 GCF_963383645.1 Muscardinus avellanarius | reverse complement strand
AAGAATTTTTAAATCTATGTTTATTTTGTTTGCTTGTTTATTTATTTTTGTGGTACTGGGCATTGAAGCTAGCGGCACCCTGTTCTGAGCTATACCCTCAGCCCTTTTTATTGTTTAGTCTGAGTCAGGGTCTCACTAAGTTGCTGAGAATCTTGCTAAATTATTAAATTGTTGCGGCTGGCTTCAAACCTGTCATCTTTCTGTTTTAGTTTCCCAATTACTGGAATTACTGGTATGCACCACTATGACTGGCTGGTATGTATGTATGTATGTATGTATGTATGTATGTATTTATTTATTTATTTATTTGTATTGAGGATTGAACTTTGTGCACTCTACCTCTGAGCTATAACCCCAGCCCTGTTTTATTTTATTTTTGTTTTAATTTTGAAACAGTCTCACTAAGTTGCAGCATCACTATAAATTGCTAAAGCTGGCCTGGAAACTGTAATTCTCCTGTCTCAGCCTCTTGAATACTGGAATTTCTGGGGTGTGTCACCAAGCGTAGCTTACATCTATGTTTATGAGAAATATTAGCCTATCGTAGTTTTTTGTTTTTTTTTTTCGGTACTGAGGATGGAACCTAGGGGCATTGTAATACCTCTGAGCTACACCCCTAGCCATATTTTTTTTTAAATATTTTTATTTTTTGAAACAGGGTCTCACTGAGTAGCAAAGGGCCTCACTAAGTAGCTGAGGCTATCTACAAACCACAATCCTCTGATGTCCACCTCCCGAATGCTCGGATTACAAACGTGCATCACCATGCCCGGCTAGCCTATAGTTTTCTTTCATGATGTGTTCTTATCTGATTTTGGTACCACGGTGATAGTGATGTCTGTGATATCTCATTTTTCAGAAATTCTTTTTTTTCTTCGTATTTCCTAAGACTTGCTTTGTAGCCTAAAATATCATCTATTTTGGAGATAGTTCCACAAACAGCTGAGAAGAAAGTGAACTTGGCTGTTGTTGGATAAAACATTCTGTAAACGCATGTTAAGTAAATTTGATTTATAGTATATTTTAAGTCTAAAAAAATCTTTGCCAATTTTATGTCTAGATAACCTATTTACTGCTGAGAGATGTATTGAAATCATCCACCATTAGTGTATTGAGCTGAATCTCAGCTTTTATGTTGAGTAGTGTCTGTTTTACGTAATTAGGTGCACCAACATTTTGGGCAGAAATATTTACTAATATTATATCTTCTTTTTAGATTGCTCCCTTTACCACTTTGAAGTGATCTTCTTTGTCTCTTTCGATTAGCTTTGGCTTGAAGTCTGTTCTGTGAGGTTTGAGAATGGCTACTCTTACTTGTTTTCAGGCTCCACTGGGGTGGAATATCATTTCCCATCCTTTTACTTTCCGCTGTGTCTTTGTCTGGGCGATGTGCCTCTTGCAGGAAACATATACTTGGGTTTTATTGATCCAGTATGGCAGTCTGTGTTTTTTAGTTGGTGAGTTGACATCATTTATATTCACTTTTATTATAGAGAGCTGTTTAATAATTTATGCCATTTTGATTAATACCTAATGTTAAATTTGCTCCTAATACTCATTTGCTCAACTATTCCTCTAATAATATTTATCCTATCCTGAGTTCTGCTGTTTAAAAAAAAATCCGTACATTGTATTTCAGGGTGTATCCATGTTGGAGCATATATCAGTATTTTATTCCTTTTTGTGGCTGAATGATACTTCATTGTAATAACCAGATCACAATTTTGTCTATCCATTCTGGAATGGATCTGGAACATCTCACGAAGGCTCATATGTTGAAGGCTTGTTTCCCAATAGTGACATTATTGGGAGCTGGTAGAAACTTTAGAATATAGAGCCTAGTTGGTAGAAGCAGGTTACTGGCATTTTTGTGCTTAAGGATATATCTGTTCCCCAGGCCCCCCCACCTCTCTCTCTTTCTCTCTTTCTGTCTTTCTCTCTCTCTCTCTCCCGCTCTCTCGCTCTCGCTCTCGCTCTCGCTCTCTCTCGCTCTCTCTCGCTCTCGCTCTCTCTCACTCTCTCACTCTCTCGCTCTCTCTCGCTCTCTCTCGCTCTCGCTCTCTCTCACTCTCTCACTCTCTCGCTCTCTCTCGCTCTCTCTCGCTCTCTCTCGCTCTCGCTCTCGCTCTCTCTCGCTCTCTCTCGCTCTCGCTCTCTCTCACTCTCTCTCGCTCGCTCTCGCTCGCTCTCGCTCGCTCTCGCTCTCCTTTCTGACCACCATGGATGAGCAGTTTTTGATTCACTACGTGACTCCCAACATGATGATCTGCCTCACCACATCCCAGAGCGATGGGCCCAATTGGCTACAGGCTGAAACCTCTATGAGGTCATCAGCCAAAAATAAATAAATAAATAAATAAATAAATAAATAAATAAATAAAGTTTCCTCCTTTAAGTTGTCTTTCTTGGGTAGTTTGTCAGAGCCACAGAAAAACTCTATGTTCAACATTTTAAGAAACTCAAATTATTTCTCAAGGGGCTTCATCATTTTACAGAACCAGTGGCAATGTATGAAGTTTCTATTTACATACAAATTTTGACATTAACATTCTTGGATCTGTACAGAGGGACCTTCCAGAAATGTGCCCACCAGCCACAGAAAGGCTGTGGCTTTACCTGTTTGGGAGTAGAGGAACTTTTTCCGTACCATGACAAGAGTTCTTCCCTGGGAGCCTTCAACAGTGACAGCCTCCCCCAGCTCCTCCCGGAACACGAGCTCTGTGAGGCAAGGGCTTGTGGATTTAACCCCTACTACTGTGCCTGGCATCTAGTAGGTACTCAATGAATATTTATAAAATAAATGAATGAATTTACCTCCTGCTTTTTTCCTTTGTCTGTTTTTTGCAGAGCTGAAGTCAATTCAGAGTCTCATGCATGCTAGACAAGTGTTCTAGCACTGATCGATTCCCCAGCCATAGCCTCCTGCTTTATCTCTCCAGTTACCCCTTCCTGCTTCTGAGAATATTCCTTTCTTATTCTTTAGGAGGACTGGTTATTTGCAGAATCTAGCCCATGGGTCTGCAAGGGCTGAGATCCCAGTATTCTTTATTTCTAAGGACATGGGTTGGTCAATCTGTCAGAATTCTTCACTAGTATTTTTTTTTACCTTGGAATTAAGATATTTATCAAAAAGCAAAATTTCAACAATTTGCTTTCATATCCAGTTGGCCTGGGTTATCTTCCGCTGCAACAAAATATATAAGATAATCATTTTATTTATTATTAATTAATTAATATATTTTTTGTGGGCCTGGGGATGGAACCCAGGGGCATTTGACCTCTGAGCTACACCCCCTGCCCTATTTTTTATTCTTTATTTTGAAACCGGGTCTCACTGAGTTGCAGAGGGCCTCACTAAGAAGCTGAGGCTGTCCGCGAACTGCGATCCTCCTGTCTCAGCCTCCCGAATGCTGGGATTATAAGCCTGCGCCACCACACTGGCAAGATAATCAATTTAAAGAAGGAAAGGTTTGCTTCAGAGACTGGTTTGGGAGGTTTCGGTCCTCAGTCAGTTGACTCCATTTCTTCTGGCCTGAGGCAAGGCAGTGAGCCCTTGGTGAGCAACGCTGTTCCCTCCAGAGCAGTGCTAAGCAAGAAGAGAAATGGGAGCCCCTGAGGTCCGTCCAAAGATTTCTTTCAAATGCATGCCACCAGTGACCTGGCTCACTAAAACACACTATTTTTATTTTTATTTTTATTTTTGGTACTGAGAATTGAGCCCAGGGGCAATATTTTGAAATTGAGCCTAGAGGCGTTCTACTTCTAAGCTACCACCCCAGTCCTCTATCTTATTTTTTTTTTTTTATTTTGAAACAGGGTCTCACTAGGTTGCCAAGGGTCTAGCTAAGTCGCTGAGGCTGGCTTTGAACCTGCTATTCTCTTGTCTCAGTTTTCCAAGTGTTGGGATTTCAGGTGTGTGGTACTGTGCCTGTCTTAAAGCTTAAATGCCACCTCTTTTTTTTTTTTTGTGTGTGTGTGTGTGGTGCTGGGGATGGAACCCAGGGACATTCTACCTCTGAGCAACACCCCCAGACCTATTTTTTATTCTTTGTTTTGAAACAGTCTCACTGAGTTGCAAAGGGCTTCACTAAGTAGCCGAGGCTGTCCGCAAACCATGATCCTCCTGTCTCAGCCTCTCAAATGCTGGGATCACAAGCGTGCGCCACCATGCCAGGCTAAAATTCCACCTCTTAAAGGTTTCACCACCTCTCCATAACGTCACAGGTAGGTAACCAAGCCTTTAATTTTGGGGCCTTTTTGTTTGGTTGTTTGGGGGCTTGTGAATTGAACCCAGAGGCATTCTACCTTTGAGCCATATCTCCTGCCCTATTTTATATTTTTATTTGGAAACAGGGTCTCACTAGATTGCTGAGGGCCTCACTAAATTGCTGAGGCTGGCTTTGAACCTGTGATCCTCCAGTCTCAGCCTCCCAAGTACTGGAATTACAAGCATGCGCCACCATTCCTAGCTTTTTATGGGTCGTTAAGTTGCAAATTTTGGGGTAATTTATTACCCCAACAATAAATAACAAAAGGATATTACTCAAAATCACTAAGCAAAACCCCTTTTCAGTTAAGAACGGCAACCAGGGAGAAGCTAGCCGTCCCTGAGCATGCTTCTTCCTGAAGACGGTGAAATTCACTTACACGTGTTTTCCATTTAGTATGGCCGCCAGAAATCTCAGAACCAAAGTTATGGCTCAATTTTAATTAATTGTGCAATTAAAGCAAACCCGATGGCCTGACTAATCTGTGATCTTACTCCTGGTCTTTCATTTCATTCTGACTCGTCTTTTTCTTTGTCCTGATTTTTGTTTTAGTTCATATTTCTGTTTATCTCTACCCCATGAATTTATGTGACGCCACCTCAAAATCAACTGTGGGAAGGTATCACCAACAGCTTTAAAAAGTTTTTTTCTTTTTAATTTAAAATTATTCTTTGCACGTATAGGAGAGAAAAAAAAAACCCACTTTTGCACGTGTTGAACACAAGGTGACTGTGGGTGGTGCCAGGGGAAGATCATGTCATTGAAGCATGGTTCCGGAGCTCGGGCAGGGGCCAGGGTTAATCTGGATTGGGTCAGAAACATCAAGCGACAGAGACAAAAAAGGCAAAAGGGACGGCAACTGATTGCCGCTAAGGCCCTGCCGCGCCACCCACCTCGCCCCGCCCTCCCGGCCCCGCCCTCCCGGCCCCGCCCACCGCCCGGCCCCGCCCCCTCCGCCCGGCGGTTGCGCGCTCCGCCCCTCCCGCGCCGCGCGCCCGCGCGCGCCCTCCCCGCCGGGCCGGGCTCCCTCCTTCGGGGCGGTTGGGCCGCGCGCCTGTGGGGGCGGGGCCGGGGAGGCGGCCGAGCCAATGGGGCACGGCGGCGGCGGCGGCGGCGGCGGCGGAGGCGGTGGCGGCGGCGGCGGCGGCGGCGGCGGCGGCTGGGTCGGGCCCCGACGGGCGGCGGCGGCGGTGGCGGCGGCGGAGGGCGGCGGCGGCGGCGGGGGGAAGATGGCGGCGCCCGTCCTGCTGAGAGTGTCGGTGCCGCGGTGGGAGCGGGTGGCCCGGTACGCAGTGTGCGCCGCCGGGATCCTGCTCTCCATCTACGCCTACCACGTGGAGCGGGAGAAGGAGCGGGACCCCGAGCACCGGGCCCTCTGCGACCTGGGGCCCTGGGTGAGGTGCTCCGCCGCCCTCGCCTCCAGGTAGCCGGCCGGGCGCGGGCGGGGCGGAGCGGGGCCTGGCGGCGGCGGGCGGGCCGCGGCACCGACGGCGGCGGCGGGCGGGGGCGGCGGGGCCGGGGGGGGCGGCCAGGCCGCGGGCGCGGCGGATGAGCTGGCAGGGCGCAGCGCGGCGGGCGGGCGGGCCGGGCGGCCGGGGGCGGCCGGCTTGACAGGTTCGCGGGGCTGCCGTGGGCGCGGGCGCGGGCCGCCGCGCGGGGGTCGCCGTGCCCCGGGCGCTAGGACAGGTGTTTCCGCGGTCCGGCCTCTTTGTACTCCGTCGCGCCCCGGAGCATTTGCAGACTTCTTGAGACAGTGACATTTGCGGGCCAGTGCGAATTGGACCCTACTTTGGAAGAAGACACCGGCACTTAACATATCTGATTTCTTGGACCTCCCTCGTTTATCTCAGTGTGTCCAGGGCGGGGAAATGGCCAGAGTTTGGGTCTAGCTCAAGCTTAATTCGAGTAAAAAGTATGGTATGTGTAGTGATGGTGTTTTAGGCAGTAGGCTGACTACACGTTGTTGGTTTGTAGAATGGGAGACCCACAAAAGATTAAAAAGTACGCTTTGCTAGACCGGTTTGTTTCATTCATAATTTTATTTATTTTTTTAAAAAATGTAATTGATTTGCCTGTTACATTTTGTTTTGATGCGAAAATGTAATTGATTTCTCTGTTACATTTTATTTCAGTGCAATAAGTTTTCCTAGATAAAGCTATTTTGAATAAAAGGGGTATTTGCAATTTTAAAGGGACTGCTTTTTTGTGTGTGCGCGGGGGGGGGGTCGGTCATAAAACAGCACAAGTAAAAAGAATGATTTAAAAATTGAAAGTTTATATTTTTAATAGAGAATATCTCTAATATTTTGATGTTTGTAGACAGTAGTCACATTTCAGCAGTTTCTTCCCCTCCTGTTGATTGGAAAATTGCTAGGTAGACAGAAATGTATAGTTCGCTAGTTAATTTTGACCAAACCACATATTGATGATTACACGAACAACTGAGAGTTGAAGATTGTCTTGTTTCTGTTCACAAACTGCAAGCTTCTGGTCTTTGCCACTTAGCCTTTTTCGTGGATCAGGTAGTCTGTTTCATTTGTTCTTAAACCAAATTCCTGTAGCTGTTTAGTGGGAAAATAGTTACCATATGCACTATACTTTAAAAAAAATTGACAGTGGAGCTATCCATTTACAGTGCAGAATACATCAGTATGTCAAAAAGCTCACATTTGTTAATGATTATTTTGAACCAAATTAAGTCTTTTCCCCCTACCTGTGGTACTGTGGATTGAATCCAGAAACATTATATTTCCAAGCTATACGTCCCCCTTCCTTCCTTCCTTCTGTTTTCCTTCCTTCCTTTATTTATTTTGTGTATTGGGGATGGAACCCAGGGGTATTCTACCTCTGAGCTACATCCCCAGCCCTATTTTTTATTCTTTATTTTGAAACAGTGTCTCACTGAGTTGTAAAGGGCCTCAGTAAGTAGTAGCTGAGGCTGTCCAGGAACTGAGATCCTTCTGTCTCAGCCTCCTAAATGCTGGGATTACAAGCATGCACCACTACACCTGGCATTTTGTTGTTGTCTTAAAACAGGGTCTCACTAGGTTGCTGGGAGTCTCACTGCTTTCCTGAAGCTGGTTTTGAACCTGCAATCCTCCTGTCTCAGCCTCCCAAGTACTAGGATTCCAGGAGTTCACTATGCCCAGCTCTACGTTAAATTTTATTAGACTCTCAGATACTGTTTGAGATCCACTGTGTATATCTTATACAGAAAATTTTTATGTTATTTTCACTCTTAGAAAAGACTTTTAAACTTAAAAGTATTAATACACCCAAGTTAACTGAATGACTAAATACATAATGAAAAGTCAGTGCAGCAGCATATATCAAATGTTTAAAAAACAAGAAAAGAAACCAACTTGATATTAGATTAATGTAAAATTAGCCAGGCATGGTGGTACATGCCAGTAATTCCAGTACTTGGGAGGCTAAGACAGAAGGATCACAGGTTTGAGGTCAGCCTTAGCGATTTAGCAAGACCTTCTTCTGCAACTTAATGAGACCCTGTCTCAAATAAAATAAATAAATAAAAAGGGTTAGGAATATGACTTAGAGGTAGTGTGTCCCTGGATTCAATCCCCAGTGTGTGTTTGGGGAAAGGATACTATGAAATTTAGACCAACTTTAGATTTTTTTTAGAAACTTTAGTTAATAAAAATTTAGTAGACCTTTTTCAGGGCGTGGTAATGCACACCTGTAATCCCAGTACTTGGGAGCTTAGATAGGAAGATTACAGGTTTGAAGCCAGTCTTAGCAACTTAGTGAGACTCTGTTTCAAAATAAAAAATAAATAGGGCTGGGGTATAACTCAGAGGTAGAATGCCCCTGGGTTCAAACTCCAGTACGAAAGAAAGTATGTTATTGTGTGTTTAAGTTCTTAAATTGGATTTTCTTTAAAAAGTAGTGTTTTTGAGCCAGGTAATAAGTATAGACTCTATTCTCATAGCTTAGATACTGCAAGAGCCAAGTTTTCATGCTCTTTTTTCTTTCTTTTTTTTTTATTTGTGCTATGTTACTAGGGATTGAATCTAGAGGGGTTCTACCTTCGATCTACACCCCAGCCCGATTTTCTTTCTTTTCTTTCTTTTCTTTTCTCTTTTTTTTGGGGGGGGGGGTGGGGGAACTGGGGTTGAGCCCAGGGGCATTCTACCTCAAAGCTGCATCTCCAGCCCTATATTTTTTATTCTTTATTTTGAGACAGGGTCTCACTAAGTTGCAGAGGGTCTCAGTAAGTAGCTGAGGCTGGCTACAAACCTGCAATTTTCCTGTCTCAGCCTCCCAAGTATTGGGATTACAAATGTGCGCCATCATGCCTAGCTTTTTTTCTTTTCTTTTCTTCTTTCTTTCTTCCTTCCTTCCTTCCTTTCTTTCTTTCTTTCTTCCCTTTTTCCTTCTCTCTCTTTTTTTCTTTCTTTCTTGTACTGGGGATGGAACCCAGAGGCATTTTACCTCCGAGCTACACCCCCAGCCTGATTTTTTTTTTTTTTTTTTTTTTTGGTGGTACTGGGGTTCCTGGAAGCCCTTCTACCTCCGGTCTACACTCCCAGACCTATTTTTTATATATATTTTTTGAAACAGGGTCTCTTACGACAGCACAGCGCGGTGGCTTCGAACCTGTGTGATCCTCCTGTCTCCGCCTCCCAAGCGCGGGGATTACAAGCGTGCGCCACCACGCCTGATTTTTTTTTTTTTTTCTTTATTTTGAAACAGGTTTCACTGAGTGGCAAAGGGCCTCAGTTAGTAGCTGAGGCTGTCCGTGAACTGCGATCCTCCTGACTCAACCTTCCAAATGCTGGGATTACAAGCATGTACCACCACGACTGGCTCTCTTTTTTTTTTTTTGATGATGCACAATAAATGACATTAAATAACATTGAAAAATATATTAAAAGTATTAGATATTAAAGTATTTATTAATATACAAATATATTAAAAGTATTTAGAAGTATGTTAGACTAAAAATAACTGGATCTTTATATGGTTTTATTAATTTTTGTGTCTCTAGGGATTGAACCCAGAGGCATTCTACCTCTGAGATACATCCCAGACCTGTTTTATTTTTTATTTTGAAACGGGGTCTCATTTGCGGAGGGCCTCACAAAGTTGCTAAGGCTGGCTTTGAACCTGTGATCCTCCTCTCTCAGCCTTCCCAGTTAGTACTGGCATTACAAGCCTGCACCACCATGCCCAGCTTCATATATATATATATATATATATATTTTTTTTTTTTTTTTTTTTTTTCTTTCTTTTTTTTGGTACTGGGAATTGAACCCAGAAACATTCTACCTTTAACCTTTGCATCAGCCTGATTTTATGTATTTATTTGGAAACAGTGTCTCACAAGGTTTCCCGGAGCCTTGCTACTTTGCTGAGGCTATCCTTGAACCTGTGGTCCTTCTGTCTCAGCCTCCCAAGTACTGGGATACTGGGATTATAAGCATGCGTCATCACGCCTGGCTTTAGAGTTTTTTTTTTTTTTTTTTTTTTTTTTGGTACAGGGATGAAACCTAGGGGCATTGCATTCTACCTCTAAGCTACATCCCCAGCCCTATATTTTATTATTTTTATTTTGAAACAGAGTTTCACTGAGTTGCAAAGGGTATCACTAAGTAGCTGAAGCTGTCTTTGAACCTGGATCCTCCTGCCTCAGCCTCCCAAATGTATGTTGGGATTACAAGTGTGTGCTACTATGCCTGATTTTTGTTGTTGTTGTTGTTGTTGTTGGTGGTGGTGGTGGTGGTGTGTGTGTGTGTGTGTGTGTGTGTGTGTGTGTGTTACTGGGGATGAAACCCAGGGGCTTTCTACCCCTGGGCTATACTCCCAGACCTATTTTATATTTTATTTGGAAACAGGGTCTCACTAAGTTGCTGAGAACCTCACTAAGTATCTGAGGCTGGATTTGAACCTGCGCAATTCTCCTGTTTTAGCCTCTCAAGCGCTGGGATTAGAAGGGTGCGCCATCACACCCAGCCTTTTTTTTTTTTTTTAATAATTTAAAATGAGAATTTAGTATGTTGTAACTGAAGCTAGTATTGAATTATGTAGCCATGTACATAAATTATTTTAAATTTACGCTTGCCAAAGGATAGGTAAGAAATCAGAAATGCTAATAAGAATAAATAATTTACTTACCATGTATACAGTATACCCCTTTTCAAGAAATTTATTGAAGCTGGATGTGATGTGGTCCATGTCTGTGGTCCCAGCTACTTGTGAGGCCAAGGCAGAGGATCCAAGTTGGAGGCCAGCCTGGGCAGGCTAGCAAGGCCCTGCTGCAAAATAAAAATAAAATGGGCTGGGCATGTAGCTCAGTGGTAGGAACTTGCCTAGCATGCATGAGGGCCCTAGGTTAGATCCTAAGCACTGTGCAAAAAGAAAAAAGAAATTTATTCAGTTTACTTAGCCTGTTTTGCAGAAGTGTGTGTGTGTGTGTGTGTGTGTGTGTGTGTGTGTATGTATGTATGTATGTGTGTTCCAGTGGACATTTAGAAAAATAAAGCAGCCTAAGTCTGATTTATAGATTGATTTTGGGGGGAAGTAGGTAGAATAAGCATCATTAAATGTTTCTCTTTTGACAAAATTAAAAAGCTTTTCCATGTAAGCAGATTATTGGGCACCTCAAGTTAATTTGAATATTGACTGGCATGTAGCAATAGTGTTTAGAGAAGTGACTATGCTAGGGAAAAGAAAGTTTTAGCCCAGGTTTGAGTGAGTAGAATTAAAGGTAAAGGTTGAGAAAAGTTAACAAGTTAACAAATGAAAAAAGATCCTGGGGAAATTCCTCCGTGTGTGTGTGTGTGTGTGTGTGTGTGTGTGTGTGTGTGTGTGTGTGAGTGATGCTGGAGATTGAACCCCAGGGCCTTGTATTCTGAGCTACATCCCCATCCCATTTCATTTTATTTTTTATTTGGAAACAGGGTTTCACCAAGTTGCTGAGAGGCTCAATATACTGCTGGAGCTAGCTTGGAACCTGCAGTCCTCTCGTCGCAATTTCCCAAGTTCTGAGAGAACTGGCATGCACCACCATGCCGGTTGAAAGTTGTTTAAGAACCAACATTAACTCATGATTTTCGATTGCTTAAGTTCACTGTATTCTCATTTCTCAATTCTTTAATTTTCTAGTTCGAATAGCATAAGGTAAAGATTAATGACACAATCTTGGGGAGGGGATGTCTGTGAGTAAAGACATCTAATATTTTGGGAGGCATAAATGCATAAGAGAATAGTTCCAGATTTTTGGATTTCAAAAGAAGTATTTTACCCCCAAAACTGGTAGCTGCAACAGAATTGGAATTTAAAAAATTCTTTTGCTGGGCGTGGTGGCACACGCTTGTAATCCCAGTGCTTGGGAGGCGGAGACAGGAGGATTGAGTTTAAAAGCCCAGCTTTCAGAGTACTAGTTTAGAACCCCTTAACCAGCCCATATTTTAAATTAAATTCTTATGTAGAGTAATACATTGGCTGCTTCACATTTGTGGGTAGTACTGGGGATTGAACACAGGGATGTTGTACCTCTGAGCTACACCTCCAGCCCATTCATTCATTCATTCAGGTACTGGGGATTAAACCCAGAGGCATTCTACCTCCAGGTTATATCCCCAGCCTGGTTTTATTTCTTATTTGAAAACAAAGTCTCACTAGGTTGCTGAGAGCCTCACTATCTCACTATATTGCCAGGGCTAGCTTTGAACCTGTGATTCTCCTGTCTCAGCCTCCCAAGTACTGGGATTTCATGGGTACACCACTGTGCCCAGCATATGTCTTGCTTTTTTTTTTTTTTTTTTTGGTGGCACTGGGGGTAGAACCCAGGGGCTTTTCTACCTCTGGGCTATACGCCCAGACCTATTTTATACTTTATTTAGAAACAGGGTCTCACTAAGTTGCTGAGAGCTGCACTAAGCAGCCGAGGCTGGCTTCGAACCTGTGTGATCCTCCTGTCTCAGCCTCCCAAGTGCTGGGATTACAACTGTGCACCACCATGCCTGGCCTATATTTCTTGGTTTTTGAAACAGGGTTTTGTTGGTTACTGAGGTTCTTGCTACTTACTTAGGCTGTCTTCGAACTGTGATCCTCCAGCCTTAGCCACTTCAGTACTCAAATTATAGGCATGCACCACCACATCTGGCTGGTACTTCAGATTTGAAAGATACGGCATATACACAGTGTTTTCACAGAGTCTCCTTTATACCCCTTTCCCCAGATACTTTTTTCCATTCTTAGGCAGCCTTGAAACTTTCTAAAGCCATTTAATGCATAAAGCATAGAGACAACCATATATATTACTCCTTTTTTTGGTTGTTGTTGTACTGGTGTTCCTGGAAACCCTTCTACTTCTGGGCTACACTCCCAGACTCCTATTTTTTATATTTTTATTTGGAAACAGGTTGTCTTAAGCCAGCAAGGCTGGCTTCGAACCTGCGCGATCCTCCTGTCTCTGCCTCCCAAACGCGGGGATTACAAGCAGGCACCAACCACCATGCCCGGCTTTTTTTCAGTCCTGGGGTTTGAACCCAGGGACATTCTACCACTGCACTACACTCCCAGCCCTTTTTATTTTTATTTTTATTTTTAATTTTTAGTTTGGAACAGGGTCTCACTAAGTTGCGGAGTCCCACACTAAATAGCTAAGGCTGGCTGCAAACCTGCAATCCTCCTATCTCAGCCTCCCAGGTCCTGGGATTACAAGTGTGTGCCACCACACCCCGCTCCATAATTTTTTCCCCCCCAGTATTGGGGATGGAACCCAGGGGCATTGTACCTTCGAGCTAGACCCCCCCCCAGTCCTATTTTTTTAGTCTTTTTACTTTTTGAAACAGAGTCTCGCTGAGTTGTAAAGGGCCTCGCTAAGTAGCTGATGCTGTCTGCGAACCGCAATCCTCTTGTCTCAGCCTCCTAAATACTGGGATTACAAGTGTGTACCACCATGCCTGGCTCATAATTTTTTTTATTTTTTATTGGTGCATTATATTCATACATCATATTAGGGTCTTAATTTTTTTTTAACATGAAGATATACATTTTGACTGATGTCTTGCCTTTTTTCTTAGCATTCTTTCTATCACTCTTGCACTTTAAATAACCTATATTCATATTTAGGGAAATGCCTTTTTTTTTTTCTTATTTTTGTACTGGTGATTGAATCCAGAGGGCATTCTACCTCCAAGCTATACCCTTAACCCTTTTTTATTTTATTCTATTCATTGAAACAGGTTCTCACTGGATTGATGCTGAGGCTGACCTTAAACCTGCCATCCTCCTGTCTCAACCTCCTAAGTATTGGGATTTTACAGGCATGCACCACTATGCCTGGATCTAGGGAAATGTTAATAGCTGTGTGAAAGAAATTTTGTTCTAATAGTTTTTTCCAGTTCACACAAATGTATGAAATATGAATTGTTATGTCACAGCTGTTTCTTGAAGCAGAAATTTCAGAAGCAGTATGAACTTCTGAAAGGAATAGAAAGA
The DNA here is from genome assembly GCF_963383645.1 of Muscardinus avellanarius. Classification (NCBI taxonomy): domain Eukaryota; kingdom Metazoa; phylum Chordata; class Mammalia; order Rodentia; family Gliridae; genus Muscardinus; species Muscardinus avellanarius. The sequence continues at coordinate 88,223,405 of NC_137796.1, read as the reverse complement.
ATCAGCCTGCCATGGCTGTGCATACCTGTGATTCCAGTACTTGGGAGGACAAGACAGGAAGGATTGCAGGTTTGAGGACAGCCTCATCAAGTAGTGAGACTGTCACCAAATCAACCTTTTGAGACCTTTATTAAATTAAAATAGTGCTGGGGAACTGGGCTTGATGGTACACACTGTAATCCTAGTACTTGGGAGGTAGAAACAGGAGGATCACAGGTTTTAAGCCAGCCTCAGCAACTTAATGAGACCCTTTATAACTTAGTGAGACCCTGTTTAAAAAAAAAATAATATAGAGCAGGGGGTTTAGCTTAGGGGCAGAATGCCCCTGGGTTCAATCCCCAGTCCACAAACAAAACAAAACAAAACCCCATAAATGAGTAAATCTGGCCAATCATGTATTAAAGATAAATGTAAATACTTATAGGCAATGCTGTCTATGTTCTAGCCCATATTCTAAGTAATTTACATATATTATTTAGTTCCTACAACCATCCTATAAATCTGGTACTTTTTTTTTTTGGTAGTACTGGGGGTGGAACCCAGGGCCTTTTTCTACCTCTGGGCTATACTTTCAGACCTATTTTATACTTTGTTTGGAAACAGGGTATCACTAAGTTGCAGAGAGCCTCACTAAGTAGCCTAGGCTGGCTTCGAACCTGTGCGATCCTCCTGTCTCAGCCTCCCAAGCGCTGAGATTACAAGCATGTGCCACGATGCCCGACTAAATCAGGTACATTTTATTACCATTTTATAGATGAGAAAAATGAGACACAGCATGTAATTGAAACTTGAAACAGATAGTAGAGAGTTGCCTGATTCTGTCCCAGGCAATCTGGCTAAAGAGTCCAGTTTCTTTAACACTACTTCAGATTCCTTTTAGAAGTTGGCCATGGAGTTGCATGCGTGTAATCCCAGTACTTGGGAGACTGACCTAGGAGGATCACAAGTTTGAGCACACCCTTAGCAAGTAGTGAGACTCATCAATCTAGGGAGACCTTGTTTCAGAATAAAAATAAAAGGGCTGGGGGCATAGCTTGGAGGTAGAATGCTGCTAGGTTCCATATCAGCTAAATTAAAATGCAATTCAAACAGTAGTGCTTTTTTTTTTAATAAAAATGTATGACAAAACTACATAGAGTGTGTATTACAGCATATACCTGTTTAGAGTGGTCTTTCTGGAAAAGCAAGAACATCACTCTGAAGGTATGGTATTCAAGAGGCAAATTGCTGGAGTATTTGCTTTCTAAACCGCAACTAGTGAAGACTGGATATTTGTTACACACAGTTAGTTAACAGATATGCAGGGGGGGTGATCGAGCCTGAGGACTTATCAGGTTAGCCTGGGGGGGGGGAGATAAAACTAAAGTATCTGCTGGTGGGGGAAGGGGAATGTTTAATTCTGTACTAGGCTGGGGTAGCCCTTTCTGTGCGAAGTGTTGAGTCTTGTGGACTACTACATATAGAAACAGAACTGGCCTTGAGCTGCGCTGTTGGCTAAATCACCATGCAGAAAGGAGGAATTTAAGAGGGATTATTTCTTGGATGACTTGGAAGAACTCCAATAAATGGCACGAGAAAGGCATGGAAGTGTAGGAAGCTGGCTATTAGGAGAGAATGGCAAGTTATGTTTTCTTTTTGTGGTTGAACTAGCATTTTACCTCTGGGTTACACCCTCAGCCCTATTTATTTTTTATTTTGAACCAGCGTCTCACTAAGTTGCAAGGGCCTTGCTAACTTGCTGAGGTTGGCCTTGAACCTGCAGTCCTAACTCGGCCTCTCAAGTACTGGGATTCTAGGCATGTGTCACCATGCCCAGCCAGGTGGTCGTATTTGAATGTATGGTAGACCCATTTGGTTTAGGAAAGGACTGGAATCTACAGATTGGTCAGAAAAATGCAAAACCAGGCATTCTTTTATATCTTTTGTTTGGCAGTACTAGGGGTTGAACCCAGGGGCATTCTACCTCTGAGCAATACCTCAGCCCTAATTTTTGTTCTTTATTATGAAACAGGGTCTCACTAATTTCCAGAGGGTCTCACTAAGTAGCTTAGGCCAGCCATGAACCTGTGATTCTCATGTTTCAGCCTCCCAAGTACTGGGATTATAGGTGTGTACCACTATGCCTGGCTGTATTTTAACATCTTTAAAACACTATAAACAGCTGGGCATGGTGATGCAAGTCTCTAATACTAGTATTTGGGAGGCTGGGACAGAAGAATCATAAGTTTGCAGCTCACAGCAATTTAGCAATTCTACAACTTGGTGAAATCCTGTTTTTTTTTTTTTTTTTTTTTTTTTAAAAAAAGATAGGACGGGGCAGGGGTATAGCTCAGAGGCATAACGCCCCTGGGTTCAATTTCCAGTATCACAAAAACAAAATTCACTATAAACACTTATATACACTCAAATGCATGGTTGTACTTTATTTTTGTCATACTTAATTTTAACATATTAGACCATTGATTGGTACTTCCAAGGTTATCTCAAGAGAGTTAATGCTGAGTGGGGAAAAATTACCAGTCTTAAAAGGTTATGTGCTATATAATTGCATTTATAAACATTGCTGAAGTTGCAAAACTAGAGATGAAGAACAGATTAGTGATTGTGAGTTAGTGAGGGGAGGGGAGAAATGATGTGGTTATGAAGAGTTAGTATGTGAGCCTTGTGTGGGGGTAGAACAGTTCTGTATCTCAGTCATGGTTACACAAAGATGTAAATGTGATAAACTTGTGTAGGACACACACTGCATGTAAAATTGGTGAAATCTGTGTAAACTCTGGTACGAATGTCGATTTCTTGGTTGTGATAGTCAATTATAGTTATCCAAGTTCTATCACACACACAAAAACATACTGATTAAAAAAGATACAGGAGCCAGGCGTGGTGGCGCACGCTTGTAATCCCAGCATTCGGGAGGCTGAGACAGGAGGATCACAGTTTGAGTCCAGCCTCAGCTACTTAGTGAGGCCCTTTGCAACTCAGTGAGACCCTGTTTCAAAATAAAAGAATAAAAAACAGGGCTGGACGTGTAGCTCAGAGATAGAATTCCCCTAGGTTCCATCCCCAGTACCGCAAAAAAAAAAAAAAGGATAAAATCAGCTTTAATCTATTTATCACATTGTAGATCCACATAAAATTTCGTTTAGAAGGAAAGTTCTTTTACATTCAATGGAGTGGGATTGGAAGAAGCTTACCAAGTGCGTGTGTGCATGTTATGTCCTTATCACTCTGAACTTCACTGAGATGTATGGTTATGATGTACCAATAAAAGTATATTTTAAAAAGTAGAAGAGTTGTTTTACTAATGAAAGTTTTGAAGTCATTAGGTTATGATTTATACAAGGTTTATTTGTATTAACACCTCTAATGGACTCTGAAGGAAACGGTTTTGCCGTCTTGTAATTATTGACTTTTTTTTAATACTGGGGATTGAACCTAGGGGCATACTACCGCCGAGGTACACCCCTAGCCCTAATTTTAACTCTTTAGTTTGAGACGGTCTCACTAAGTTGTGGAGGGCCTCACTAAGTAGCTGAGGCTGACTGAACCTGTGATTCTCCTGTCTCAGCCTCCCAAGTACTGGGATTATAAATGTGTGCCCCCATACCTGTCAATTATTGATTTTTTTTAAACAAATTATACTTAAGAAGTAAAATAGTGGAATATTGATGCTAAAATAAGAAATGAAAGTGGATAGTAAACTCAACTCTACTGTGTTTAAAGTTTGATTTGCTTCTGTATATTGTACAAATAGTTAAGATCACAAACTAGACCTGAGTCAACCTGGGTTGAAATCTTTGCTCCATCCCTTTATCTCTCTGTTGCTCAGTTTTCTCCTTCATAAAACAAGGATAAAAGCTGGGCGTGGTGGTGCACGCTTGTAATACCCGCCCTTGGGGGGCTGAGACAGGAGGATCGCACAGGTTCGAAGCCAGCCTCAGCTACTTAGTGAGGCTCTCAGCAACTTAGTGAGACCCTGTTTCCAAATAAAGTATAAAGTAGGTCTGGGAGTGTAGCCTGGGGGTAGAAAGCCTCTGGGTTCCACCCCCAGTACTACCAAAATAAAAAATAAAAAAATAAAACAAGGATAAGAAAATAGGGCCTGGCACAGAAGTACTCATAAAACTTTGTAACATGATTGAAATTGTAGTGTGTGTGTGTGTGTGTGTGTGTGTGTGTGTGTATGTGTTATACTAGGGATTGAACCCAGGGACATTCAACCTCCAAACTATATCTTTAGCCCTGTTTCACTTTTATTTCGAAACTGGGTCTTACTAGATTGATGAGAGTATCACTAAGTTGCTGAGACTGTCTTTGAACCTGCAGTCCTCCTGTCTCAGCTTGCCAAGAACTGAGATTACAAGCATGTGCCACCATGCCTAGGGGATTGTATGTCTTTATTTAATATGCTCCCCCACCCCTTGGTACTGGGGATTGAATTTAGGGGTGTTCTACCTCTGAGCTATAATAACCCCAGCCCTTAAAAGTGTGTGTGTGTGTGTGTGGTGTGTGTGTGTGTGTGTGTGTGTGTGTGTGTGTGTTGTTTATGGCATTGGGGATTGAACCCAGGGGCATTCTACCTCTGAGCCACAATCCCAGCTTGCTTTTATTTCTTACTTGGAAACAAGTTCTCTCTAAATTGCCGAGAGCCTTGTTAAGTTGCTGAGGCTGGCTTCAAACCTGTGATCCTACTGTGTCAGCCTCCCAAGTATTGGGATTTCAAGTGTGTACCACCGTGCCCAGCCTAAATTATTTTTAATTTTATTTTTTGTGGTACTGGGGATTGAATCTAAAGATGTTCTACCTCTGAGCTATATCCTAAGCCCTATTTTATTTGGAAACTGTTTAAGTTTCTGAGGCTGGCCTTGAACTTGAGGTCCTCCTGTCTCAGCTTCCTAAGTACTGGGATTATAGGCATACACACCATGCCCTTTCCTTTTTCCTTTCTTAGCATATTACTTCTACTATTTTTGTATGTCATTAAAAAATTTACCAGTAATGTAAGAGAAAGAATTTGAGGAGTCTTGTAACCTTGCCAATATTGGGCATTCTTTTTTTTCGTATGGTACAAGGGATGGAACCCAGGGGCATTCTGCCCTTGAGTTACCTCAGGGGGTGCTTTGCCTCCTTGCGGTCTCTCCAAGCCCCCAAACCCCCAGCCCTAGTTTTTATCTTTACTTTGAAATGACCTGGTATTTTTAAGCATATAAAAATTATAATTATTTTTCTTTGTAATTTTCACAAATTTTAAGTCTCAAAAGACATTTTCTTTTCTTTTCTTTTTTTTTGAAGTATTGGGAATTGAACCCAGGGGCATCTACCTCTGAGCTACACCCCTAGCCCGCCCTTCCTTCCTACCTTCCTTCCTTCCTTCCTTTGTTTGTGTGGTACTTTCTCTGTGTGTGTGTGTGTGTGTGTGTGTGTGTGTGTGTGTGTCTGGTACTGAAGGTGGAACACATGGGCTTTTCTACCTCCGGGCTATACTCCCAGACCCTTTTTTAAATTTTATTTGGGGAAACAGGGTCTCACTAAGTAGCTGAGGCTGGCTTCGAACCCGTGCTATCCTCCTGTCTCAGCCTTCCAAGCTTTTATTCTTTATTTTGAAACAAGGTCTCACTGAGTTGCACAGGGCCTAAGTATCTGAGGCTGTCCGCAAACTGCATCCTCCTGTCTCAGCCTCCCAAATGCTAAGATTACAAGCATGCACCACAATGCCCGGCCTCAGCCCTATTTCTCTTCCTCCCTCCCTTCCTTCCTTCCTTTCTTTATTTTATTTTATTATTTTTTTTTTTTTGCGGATACAGGGTCTCACTAAGTTCTGGAGGGCCTAAGTAGCTGGGGCAGGCTGCAAACCTTGATTCTCCTGTTTCTGCTTCCCAAGTACTGGGATTGCAATCGTGCGCCACCACACCAGGCAGTACACTTGTATTTCTTTTGAATATTACCTATTTATATATTTGTCTACTTTTTCCTCTTCTGGATTATTCCTTCTGGGTTTTTTCATTCGGTTAATAGTTTTTCATTTCTTATAGTAATTAATTGCCTATTATATGTATTATATACATTTTCTCCTAATTTGTCACTTGTCCTTTATTTTATTTATTTATTTGTATTCTACCTCTGAGCCACACCCTAGCTCCTTTTTATTTATTTATTTATTTATTTATTTATTTATTTATTTATTTATTTTTGTACTGGGGATGAAACCCATTGGCCTTTTATCTCTAAACTATACCCCAGCCCTTTTTCTTAATTCTTATATTTTGATACAGGGTCTTGCTAAGTTGCTGAGGTTGGCCTTGAACCTGTGATCCTTCTATCTCAGCCTCCCAAGCATGTGTCACTGTGCCTAGCTATGGTTCCTTAGTTATATAGAAGTTTTAACTTTTTTTTTTTTCTTTTTTGGTGGTGCTGGGGATGGAACCCAGAGGCTTTCTACCTCCAGGCTATACTCCCAGACCTATTTATTTTATTTGGAAACAGGGTCTCACTAAGTTGCTGAGAGCCTCACTAAGAAACTGAGGCTGGCTTCGAACCTGTGTGATCCTCCTGTCTCAGCCTCCTAAGTGTGGGGATTACAAGCATGCACCACCACGCCTGGCTTAGAAGTTTTAACTTTGTATGGTCAGATCTTTGACTTCTTGAAGCTTTTTTTTTTTTTTTTTTTTTTTTTTTTGCGTTTTTCTGGGGATGGAACCCAGGGGCATTGACCTCCGAGCTATACCCCCTGCCCTATTTTTTTTCTTTATTTTGAAACCGGGTCTCATTGAGTTGCAGAGGTCTCAATAAGTACCTGAGGCTGTCCGCGAACAGCGATCCTCCAGGTCTCAGACTCCCAAATGCTGGGATTACAAGCATGTGTCACCACGCCCGGCTTCTTGAAGCTTTTGAAAGCCGGGCGTGGTGGCACACGATTGTAATCCCCTACACTTGGGGGGCTGAGACAGGAGGATTACAGGTTCGAAGCCAGCCTCAGTTTCTTAGTGAGGCTCTCAGCAACTTAGTGAGACCCAGTTTCCAAATAAAAATATAAAATAAGTCTGGGAGTGTACCCAGAAGTAGAAAGCCCCTGGGTTCCATCCCCAGTACCACCAAAAAAAAAAAAAAAAAAAAAAAAAAAAAAAAAAAAATCCCAGTATTGAAGCTTTTGAATTTTTTCCTTAATATTTTTTTTTGCAAAATCTACCATTTTAAGATTATTTTAAAAAAATTCTCATATTTGTTGAAACATCTTTTTCACATTTTGCTTTGCAAATTTGTGTGTAATTTTGTGTCCAGTGTGAGGTGTAGGGATCTGACTTTCTTTTTCTAAATGAATAGGCTTTTGCCTAACTCTATAAATTGACTTGTCCATATTTGAAATGCTACAAGACTGCTGCGTATATAAAGTCTCTGGATTTCAGTTTTATCTCAGATATATGTTTCTGTATTTATTCCATGTTCACAGTCCTCCCTCTATGGGTTTTATATAGTAAATTTGAAATCTGATAGTGCAAATATGCTTGGTTTCAGAATTTTTTTTAGCTATTCCCGTGCATTTGCTTTTTCAGGGGATTTTTTGATGAACTCTAAAAAAATTCTTATTGAGATTTTGATTAGAATTGTGTTGTATTAGCCAGGCGTGGTGGCACACACTTGTAATCCCAGCGTTTGGGAGGCTGAGACAGGAGGATTGCGGTTTACGGACACCCTCAGCAACTTAGTGAGGCCCTCTGCAACTCAGTGAGACCCTGTTTCAAAATAAAGACTTAAAAATAGGGCTGGGGGTATAGCTCAGAGGTAAAATGCCCCTAAGTTACATCCCCAGTACTTCAAAAATAAATAAATAATAAGTAAATAAATAAAAAATAAAAGATAGCTATTAGAGCAAGTATTGGGGGGAAAACCTAATCTACCTACATTTTCATTTCTATGTTCTTAAATTTGGAACCTAAAGACATTTTATCAGGGAATATGATTTAAATCTACTTAGGTTCTTAGAATTGGTGCCATATTGTAATCTTTTTCTTATGTCATTAACTTAATGATTTAACTACTATTTGATCAAGTTATTTACTGAATTCCTTTTGTTGAACATTTTTCCAATTTTTGATAGTATAAGTTAATACAGTGCTTTTGTCTTATTTAAAAATGCTGCAGTGGAGTTTTTATCTTTTTTAAAGGAAATCTTTAGGCAAAATATAATTGTGAAAAATTCATTCATTCAGTATAGTAGTGTGTGTAGGAGAAAATGCTCCTGCTGAAGGTGAAGGCATTGTTTTCAAAACATCCAGTCCTGCAAGTGTCTGATTACATTCTCTTTATGTTTGTACCATCTGCAGCATTCATTTGTAACACTTTCCTTAAAATTTATTGAAGTCTCAGGCAAATGTGGCAGTGTGCCTCCTTTAGTACCAGCTACTTGTTCTGAGTAAGTAGATCTTGAGCTCAGGAGTTTGGGACCAGCCTGAGCAACAAAGACTCTCTCTAAGAAAAAGAAAACAAAGCAAAAAACCCTTGGCAATAAATCTCTGAATACATACATTGACGGCCTATTTGTTTTCTAATGTATATTAAGTACATGCATAATTTTTTCAAAAGTACACACACTTTATAAAGGACTGGTATAATGAATAGAAGTGTAGGTTCTGAAATTAGGGTTTTATGGTTTTAGTTCCAGTTCCACCATATTCTATCTCTGTGACAGAAGACAAATTATTAAAGTCTCTGCTCACTTATCTTACTTGTTAAATGAGGTTAGTATGACACTGGCCTTGTAGGATTACTATAAAATTAAATAGGTGTATAAGAAGTCAGGATATCCTTAATGTAAGTATTCAACAGATATTATGTATTATTATTAAATAGTTTATAAATACCTTGTTTCTCTTTCAAAGTTTGTTCTCATACAGGTTTTTCATTTTTAAAGTATTATGATTTATGAAATTAAGCCTTTGTATTTTACTGTTTTTTTCTTTAGGAAGAAAATGAATAATAGTGTTTTTTTCCAATATGTATTACCAGGATTTCCTCCCAAAGGATTATATTGTTTTATTGTCAATAGTGCCTTGCTAAGTTTAACGTTTAACTATTTATTTATTTATTTATTTTATTTTGCGGTACTGAGGATGGAACCCAGGAGCATACCACCTGTGACTGATACCCCCAACCCTATTTTTTGTTCTTTATTTTGAAACAGGTCTCACTGAGTTGCAAAGGGACTCACTAAGTAGCTGAGGCTGTCTGTGAACCACGATCTTCCTGTCTCATCCTCACTATTTAAATATTTTAAGAAAGTCAGGCCTGGTGGTTCATACCCATGGTCCCAGTAATTGGGAGTTTGAGACAGGAGGATTGCAGGTTTGAGGATAGCCTTAGCAATTTAGGCCCTGCACAACTTAGTGAGACCCTGTTTCAAAAATAAAGAAGTAAAATAGGATTCGATCTCTAATACCACAAAAAAAAAAAAGAAAAAAGAAAAAGAAATAGGACTGGGGGTGTAGGTAAGCATTCTACCACAGAACTACACCCTCAGTCCTATATTTTATTTTATTTTATTTTATTTTATTTTATTTTATTTTATTTTATTTTTTGGTGATACTGGGGATTGAACCCGGGGGCATTCTACCTCCAAGCTACATCCCCAGACCTTTTAATTTTTGTTTGGAAACAGGGTCTTGCTAGGTTGATGAGATTCTCATTACTTGGTAAAGCTATTCTTAAAACTGTGATCCTCCTGTTTCAACTTCCAAGTACTGTGATTAGAGTTTTGTGCCACCAATTTTGTTCTTTGCTAGGGCTTGACACCAAACTCCAGAATAGAAGAGTTGAATGAGCAGAAGTGCTGTTCCAGTTAAGCTTAAATAGTTTTAGGCTAAAACACTATGCGATGAGCCCCTTCCCTCTCCCCAGTTCTCAAACATGACTTGATCTTCCTCTTGTGATCTAGCGAGCCGGATTTAACTCGTTACTATCAGTTGCCCTGGGTCATGTAACCAAAGAGAGCCCATTTGCCTTGGCTGACTGCTGATCTGGCTTTGGCCACCTGCCCTGGGCCTTTTCTGCCCAAGTAATAGTTGGCCCTGGAGAAGAGAGGGTGGCGAAGGGGGTGGGGTTGCTGAGCCTTCTTGTGCCACGTCAGTTACATGGAAGAAACTGACCTTGTAATAGTGATTCTACTCAGGTGCACAGACCCAGTCCGTTCTCTCATCAGCCCTTTTCCTGAGTGCAAGAGGGAGCCTTAATTTCTCTCTTATCAAGACAGCACACAAAAACTTAACATCTCTTCTCAGAAACTGGTTTTCTCGGGTTATTAAGTCAGCCAGCCAAGAGGTAGAGTCAGATCTGGCTCCCTGAGTGTCACACACAATCCATATCCTCCCTACCTGTGCACCACCTGCGGTGGTGACATCACTCAAGAGACCTTCCTCTTGCTTAATTACGGTCATGGCATGCTCTTCATTTTCCTCCTACCATTTCAACTCTCCTTCTTTTATTGTAGGCTTATTCTTTATTATTTATTTATTTATTCTTATTATTAATGTACCCGGCATTAGCTCTTGATACTACGTGGATCAGCTTTGGTCCTGTCACTTTCCTTTCCCTTAAGTATCACGTGCATGCCTGTGGCTTCACCCTTGACCTCTTCTTTAAGCTCTTGCTTTGGTGTGTGTGTGTGTGTGTGTGTGTGTGTGTGTGTGTGTGTGTGTGTACTGGGGGTCAAAGGGCATTCTACCTCCAAGCCATACCCTCAACTCTATTTTGAAAAATAATCTCACAAAGTTGCCTAGACTGGCCTTGAAACTGAGATCCTCCTGTCTCAGCCTCCCAAATACTGGGATTACAGGTGTACATCACCATAATCAGTTTAGTATCTGCCTGTATCCCAGGCATAATCTGGTTCTGTAACAAGGGCATTGCTTCCTCTTGCTAACTTCTTCCACATCTCAGACCTGGGAAAAAGTGATGTTTCATTCTGCTAGGTTTTCATTTCTTTCCTTTTTTCTGTAATTATTAGTATATATAATTGTACAAAATAATAGATTTTGTGATAATTTTATAATTGCATATAATGTACTTTGATCATATCCAACCTCCACATTCCCTCTTCTTCTCTTCTTCTGACCCCCAAGCCCTACTCTAATATTATCCCTCTGTTTTCTCCCCTAGAGCCAGCATATCAGGAAACATGCCATACTTGTCTTTGAATCTGACTTATTTTGCTTAATATGATGATACCCAGATCCATCCATCTTCTTGCAAATAATGTGATTATGTTATTTATGGCTGAGTAATACTCCAATGTGTATATATATCACATTTTCTTTATTCATTCAATGATGGGAATCTAGGTTGATTCTATAACTTAGCTATAGTGAATAATGCCTTGATAAACATAGGCATGCAGATGACTCTATAGTATGCTGACTCCCCCCCTGCCCCTGTGATAGTAGAGATTCAACAAGGGGCATTCTGCCTCTGAACTATACCTCTGGTCTTTTTATTATTATTATTATTATTATTATTATTATTATATTATTATTATTTTTTTTTGGCAGGTCTGGGGATGGAACCCAGGGACATTGATCTCCAAGCTATACCCCCTGGCCTATTTTTTTATTCTTTATTTTGAAACAGGGTCTCACTAAGTTTCAGCCTCCTGAATGCTGGGATTACAAGCGTGCGCCACCACGCCTGGCTACCTCTGGTCTATTTATTTATTTATTTATTTATTTATCATTTATTGTACTGGGGATGGGACCCAGGGACATTCTACCTCCGAGCTATGCCCCTAGCCCAATGTTTTTATTCTTAATTTTGAAACAGGATCTCCTGAGTTGCAAAGAGTCTCACTAAGTAACTAAGGCTGTCGGAGAGCTGCGATTTTCCTGTCTCAGCCTCTCAAATGCTGGGATTACAAGCGTGTGCCGCCACACCGGCTTTTTAAAAAATTTGAAACGGTTTCACTAGGTTGCTGAGAGTCTCACTACATTGCTAAGGCTGTCTTTAAGCCTACCATCTTCCTGTGTCAGCCTCCCAAGTACTGGGCTATGTAGCATGTACTACCGTGCCTGGCAAGTATACTGACTTTTATTCTTTCAAGTGTTAACCCAAGAGTGGTAATAGTACGGTAGTTCTATTTTTAGTTTTTTTGTTTGTTTGTTTTTTGGTATTTGGGATTGAACCCAGGGGCCTTCTATCTTTGAGCTACACCTCTAGCCCTGTATTATTTTTTATTTTGAAATAGTGTCTCCTTAAGTTGCCATTCGTCTTGCTTACTTTCTGAAGCAGGCCTTGAACATATGATCCTCCTGTCTCAGCCTCCCAAGGACTGGGATTACAGGTGTAGGCGACAATGCCTGGCATGGTTTTAGTTTTTTTGAGGACTACCATACTATTTCCTGTAGTGGCTGTACTAATTTACATTCCCACCAGCATTTTTTTTTTTTTTTTTGTACCAGGGATGGAACCCAGGGGCATTGTACCTCCAAGCTACACCCCCCAGCCCTATATTTTTAGTCTTTTTTTTTGAAACAGGGTCTCACTGAGTTGTGAAGGGCCTCACTAAATAGCTGAGGTTGTCCATGAACTGGGATCCTCCAGTCTCTGCCTCTTGAATGCTGGGATTACAAGCGTGTGCCACCACGCCCAGCTCCCATGAGCATTTTATAAGGGTTCCTTTTCCCTTTTCCCCTCCATACTTTTTTTTTTTTTTTTTTGGTACTGGGAATTGAACCCAGGGCATTCTACCTCTGAGCTATACCCTCAGCCTTATTTTTTATTCTTTATTTTGAAACAGGGTCTCAGTAAGTTATGGAGGGCCTGACTAAGTAGCTGAGGCTAGCTGCGAACCTGCAATCCTCCTTGTCTCAGCCTCCTAAGTACTGGTATTACAAGCATGTACCACTATGCTAAGCTTTTGCCAGTACTTGTAAATTTTTGTTTTCTTGATAAGAGCCATTTTGACTAGGGTAGACTCTTCCTGTATATTTGGTTTTCTGCTAGCTTTTCAGTGCTGCTTTGAAATAATTATTCTAGAGCTTTCTGAAGTAATACTGTTTCCTATGAATTGAAATTCATTGTGTCTAGGATTATTTATTTATTTACTTATTCATTTTGCGGGTCTGGGGATGGAACCCATGGTCATTCACTGAGTTGTGGAGGGCCTCACTAAGTAGCTGAGGCTGTCTGCCAACCACAATCCTCTGGTCTCAGTCTCCCAAATGCTGGGATTACAAGCGTGCGTCACCATGCCTGGCTTTATTTATTTATTTATTTATTTATTTATTTATTTATTTAGTGGTATTGGGGATGGAGCCCAGGGGCATTTGACCTCTGAGGTATACCCACTGCCCCAATTTTTATTCTTTATTTTGAAGCAGTCTAAGTTGTGGAGGGCCTCACTAAGTAGCTGAGGCCGGCCACGAACCTCAATCCTCTGGTCTCAGTCTCCTGAATACTAGGATTACAAGCATGTGCCACCATGCCCAGCTACCCCCATACCTATTTTTTAGTCTTTATTTTGAAACAGAGTCTCACTGAGTTGCAAAGGGTCTCACTAAGTAGTAGCTGAGGCTGCCTGCGAACCTGAATCCTCCTGTCTCAGCCTCCCAAATGCTGGGATTACAAGTGTGCGCCACCACGCCCAGCTTTGTTTCTAGGATTTTTGACTGGATGTAAGAAGAGTGGAGCTAGCTGAAATGACTGATGTTTATGGAGGACTGTGACAGGCAGGTCCTGGGTGGAAGTTATGTGACTAGTTTTTTAAAATAACAGCTTGAGACAATGGCTTGCAAAAACTGCTGGAGCTGTGAGCTGGAAATGTGAACCTAAAAAAATTGCTTCTCATTATAAATTCTGTGTGTGTGAGTGTGTGTGTGTGTATGTGTGTGTGTGTGATGAGAATACCAAAAAGTATAAAGAAAATACCAAAACAAACATTTTAATGTTAATTCTAACCGAATTATCATTCTACCCATGCCAACTAAATTAACTTCTGCTTATTTTTCTGCTTATATATGTATAAAAGTGAGTATGTATAAATACCCTTTTTTGTGTGTGGTACTGGGGGTGGAACCCAGGGGCTTTTCTACCTCCGGGCTTTATTCCCAGACCTATTTTATACTTTATTTGGAAACAGGGTCTCACTAAGTTGCTGAGAGCCTCACTAAGTAGCTGAGGCTGGCTTCGAACCTGTGCGATCCTCCTGTCTCAGCCTCCCAAGTGTGAGGATTACAAGCGTGCACCACCATGCTGGGCTAAATTCACATTTTAAAGCGTAGTTGATTGCATTTTGTAGTTTTATTTTTTCTCTTCTGTGTGCTCTATTTGTGAATGAAGAAGTCTAAGTCTAGTCACATGTGGTCAGAGTCTATTTACAGTTTTTATTCTGTCCAGCAAAAATGAAATAACAAGGATTGGCTTTACTTTGCTACCTTAAGAAACAAGAAACCTAGGTAGTATATGAAAAACATTTTATAGACATTGGATAACAAACAATATTGGACTGTGATCACTGGAAAAAGGCAAACAACAACCAAAAACAACCCTCTACTACCACGCTCTGTGGTTTCCCTTATTTGGAGGCTGCAGAACGGGAGTAGGAAACACAAATAGAACCTGATGGTCTTACTGAGTTGAAATAGGAATTAGGAGTGGCAGCTGTAATTTGTAGGGCAGATTATCCAAGAAGAGGGAAATGTACAAAGAATTGCAGAGAGATGAAGAAGGATCTCCTTGAGTCTGGTTGAATAATGATCTGCACATGCACAGAAGGAAACTACTTGAAGTCAGTCAAGAACCCTGCTGGAAAGCAACAGGTTAGATGATTCCTGGAACTCACGTAGAGCCAGAAACAGCCTGTGTCCCCAATATCCAGAGTACACAGGCATCAAAAGGTCATGAGGCTGATTAGCCCTTAATGAAAGGTTGCTCTGCACCCATCCTAACACTGCAGAAAGCAAGTCTTGGAGGATCCAGCCAGCTCCAAGAAACTTTACTGTGTGCCCAATAGCAAGCATTTGAAGGAATACAGAAAAACCCAGCATCTCAAACCCACTTGGCATTCAATAAAAAATTATGCAAAGAACCAGGAAAATGTGGCTTAAAGTCAGAGGAAAGTCAATTCTAAAAATGTCAGAGATGACATTACAAATCAGCCATAGGAACTGTTGAAAATGAGGTACAGAAGGGAAAATGGGAAAGTTAGTAGAGCATCGGTGACTCTTAACAGGCACCACGGTCAGGGGCAGAGACGGTCAGGCATATGTGCATCAGAGTTCCAGAAAAGAGTAAGAGAGGAAATAAATATTTACAAATATTCTTTAGGCTGGGCTTGGTGACACACGCTTATAATCCCAGCATTTGGGAGGCTGAGACAGGAGGATCATGATTCGAGGACAGCCTCAGCTACTTAGGTCCTTTACAATTCAGTGAGACCCTGTTTTTTTTTTTTTGGTGGTCCTGGGGTTCCTGGAAGCCCTTCTACCGCCGGGCGACGCTCCCAGACCTATTTTATACTTTTTATTTGGAAACGGTCTCTTAAAGCCAGCATGGCTGGCTTCAAACCTGCATGATCCTCCTGTCTCCACCTCCCTAGCACAGGAATTACAAGCGTGCACCATCATGCCCAGCGAGACCCTGTTTTAAAATAAAAAATAGGGCCGGGGGTGTAGCTTGGAGGTAGAATGCCCTTGGGTTTCATTCCCAGTACTGCAAAAACAAACAAAACAAAACAAAAAATAAGAGAAATTTCAAGTTCAATGAAAACTACAAGTATACAGATTTAAGAAGCTCAGTAAATCTCAAGAATAAATGTAAAGGAAACCACGTCGTCACATCATAATCAAATTGCTGATGGCCAATAATAGAGAATCTTGAAAGCAGACAGAAATTTAGTTACAGAATAACAAGAAAAACAAGCAAACTTCAGACATCTTTAACATACCCCCTCCTTAAAGCCTACTTTTTACTTATGGAGATACCTTTTAGAAATTAGGGCAAGCCGAGCGTGGTGGAGCACTCTTGTAATTCTAGCGTTTGAGGGGCTGAGACAGGAGGATCACACAGGTTTGAAGCCAGCCTCAGCTACTTAGTGAGGTTTTCAGCAACTTAGTGAGACCCTGTTTACAAATAAAGAATAAAAATAGGTCTGGGGGTATAGCTTGGAGGTAGAATGCCCCGGGTTCAATTCCCAATACTGCAAAAAGAAAAAAGAAAAAAAAAATAGGGCCAAATAAAGACCCTCAGCAAAAGCTGAGGAAACTTGTTGCCAGCAGATGTACACAATGAGAAATGTTAAGAGAAGTTACTTAGGCAGATGGAAAATGATATGAAATGGACATTTGGATTTTTTGGGGGTGTTATTAGGTTGAACTTGGGGGCATACTACTTTTTTTTTTCCAGTACTGGGGGTAGAACCCAGGGGTATTCTACCTCTAAGCTACACCCCCAACCCTATTTTTTATTCTCTACTTTGAAACAGGGTCTCACTGAGTTCAAAGGGCCTCACTATAAGTAGCTGAAGCTGTCTGTGACCGCGATCCTCCTGTCTCAGCCTCCCAAATGTTGGGATTACAAGCGAGCACCACCATGCCTAGCTGATTGATTTTATTTTATTGATACTGGGGATTGAGGCCAGGGGCATTCTATTCTACCTCTGAGCAACACCCACAGCCCTATTTTCTTTTGTTTTGTTTTCTTTTTTTCTTCTTCAATACTGGGGATGAAACACAAGAGTATTCAACCTCTAAGCTAGACCCCCTGCCCTTTTCTTTCCTTCCTTCCTTCCATCCATCCATCCATCCATCCATCTTTCTTTCTTTCTTTCTTTCTTTCTTTCTTTCTTTCTTTTCTTGTCTTTTTTCTTTTCTTTTCTTTTCTTTTCTTTTCTTTTCTTTTCTTTTCTTTTCTTTTCTTTCTTTCTTCTTTGCGGGCCTGGGGATGGAACCCAGGGGCATTCGACCTCCGAGCTACACCCCCTGCCTTATTTTTTATTCTTTATTTTGAAACTGGGTCTCACTGAGTTGCAGAGGGCCTCACCAAGTAGCTGAGGCTGTCTGTGAACCTCCATCCTTCGGTCTCAGCCTCCCAAATGCTGGGATTACAAGTGTGTGCCACAACACTCAGCTCTTATTATTTATTTTGAAACAGAGTCTCACTGAGTTGCAAAGGGCCTCTCTAAGTAGCTGAGGCTGGCTGTGAACTGTGATCCTCCTGTCTCAGCCTCCAGAATGCTGGTACTACAAGCATGTACCACTATGCCTGGCTTGCTTTATTTTATCTTATTTTATTTTATCTTATTTGTAGTACCGCGGATGGAGCCCAGGGACATAATACCTCCAAGCTATACCCCTAGCCCTATTTTAGTCTTTATTTTGAGACAGGGTCTTACTAAGTTCCAAAGGACCTCACTAAGTAGGCTGGCTGCAAACCACGATCCTCCTGTCTCAGCCTCCCAAATGTTGGGGTTATAAGCGTGTACCACCATTGCCTGAACCTATTTTATTTTTTATTTTGAAACATTGTCTTGCTAAGTTGCTGAAGGTCTTGCTAAATTGTTGAGGCTGGCCTTGAACCTGTGAACGTCTTATCTGAGCTAAATACTAGGATTATAGACATGCCCTACCATGCCTGACTTCTATTTTTGAGTAATACTTTAATGAGCATATGTATAAACTTATGTGTATATCTTTATTTACATCATTAGTCATCCTTTTCATTGCTTGGACCAAATATATGACAAGCACAACTTTGAAGAGAAAGTTTTATTTGGGCTCACAATTTTGGAGGTTCATTCCTTAGCTGGCTCCAAGGCAGAAACCATAATGGCAAGGCATGGTAGAGAGATGCTATTCTCACTTCCTGTCAGCCAGTAGAGTGAGAGGAAAGGACCAGGAACATAAGTGACCCACCTCCAATCATGCCCCACCTCTGAACCTTCTGAATCCAGGGATCATGCCTTTAACCCATTAGTCTTTTTGGAGGACAAACTATAACACTCAGCCTCTGGACCCCAAAATTCAAGCCCATCTCCCCATGCAAATGTATTCAGCCTATCTCCAAGAGTTTCCACAGTTTAACAGTCCCAGCATTGCTCAAGTCTCATCTGAGGCCCAAGGCAGACTTTTAGCTGTGACCCTCTCTAAAAATTTTGCAAATTTACATGCTTCTAACATACAGTGGCACAAAATAAATATTTCCCCTTCCTAAAGGGAGGAATAGGGGCATAGAATGAGCAAATAGGACTAAAATTGGGCTGAAACTCAATAGGGCAAATATCAAGTCCTATAGATCTATGTCTGAGCATCTAGGGCACATGATGGTGAGATGTGATCTCCAAAGAGCCTGAGCAGCCCTGCCCCATGGGATTGATGGTTTTAACCAGCGTGGACATTGTCTTAGATTGGCTGTTCTCGGGGGACTACACATTCTTGGCATCTCAATTCCTTGGGTCTCCATTGTAGCTTCAGTTTCACTTACACAGCTGCACAAATTTCTTCCTTTAGTTTTGTTTTCAGGGTTTCCAACTTTGCGACACAGTGCCTAGCCTTCATTTGAAATATGGGTGGAAGCTGCCATAATGCCTTAATTCCAGCCTCCTGCATTCCCGCCAAACCAGCACCACGTGGATAAAGCCAAGATCTGCTGCCAGCTCGCACAGTAGACAAGCCTCCTTGGACCATGACTTTAGCAATCTCTGAATGCCTGGAGAAGGGGATTCTGGGGCAACAACTTTCCAGATGGCCTCAGGCAAACAGGAGGCCCCCAGGGCCTCTTTTCAAAGTGACCTCTTTCAAGCAAGTTTCCCTTGAACTTGTGAGAGTGGGGTCTTGCTGTTTGATGAGGTACCCACAAGGCATCTTTCCTATTGTCTGCATGCAGAGTACTTATCTTCAACAACTGCACATTTCTTGTCCCCAATTTCATATGTGCTTTTCTGGCCAAACTGCACATTTAAAATATTTCTCCTCTACTTTCTGCTCCATTTTATCACAGTAAACATGATAAAAGCTACCATCAATATCTATGACACCATCTGAATGTTCAGCTGCTTTGAAATTTATTCTGTGAAACTAATTAGTCCAGTGCCTTTAACTTTGGCCTCTCACAAAGTTTCAGGATATGGGCAAAATGTAGAAAAGTTCTTTGCCAGAATGTAACACCTGTGACCATTTCCATCTGAAATCTCATGAGCTTAGTCGTGTGTGTGTGTGTGTGTGTGTGTGTGTGTGTGTGTGTGTGAGTGACCAGGGATGGAACCCAGGGGCATTCTACCTCCATGCTACGTTCCCAGCACAATTTTTTATCCTTTATTTTGAAACACGATCTCACTAAGTTGCAGAGGGTCTCACTAATTAGCTGAAGCTGGCCTCGAACCTGCAATCCTCCTGTCTCAGCTCAACTCTTGGCACATATTTCTGTTTTAGTCAGCTTTTTTGTCCCTGAGATTAAAATACCTGACAAAGCACCATTTAGAGGAGGAAAGGTTTACTTGGTTCACAGATCTGGAGGTTCAGTCCATAGTCAGCTGGCTCCAAGGAGAACCCACAGTGGCTGTGCATGGCAGAGCGAAGCACACTCTCTGGTGTCTGAGAGCAGAGAGCTAGAGGAGGGGCTCAGGGACCTGTGTACCCCAGGCCAGGCCCTTACTCACCCTCCTCCAGCCATGCCCCACCCCTGAACCTTGCTGTACTGGGGACCATGCCTTTAACACAATGAGCCTTTTGGGGGGCATTCCAGGCCCAGACTATAACATATATTCCTAGAAATGGAATTGTCAGATATACATGGAAGTACATAATTAATGATCCCACTATCTGTATTTAAGAGTGGTAGTTTAACTTTGTGTTCACATATGATATTAGTTTAAAAAATTCCTCTCAAGCTGGGCATGGTTGTGCACGTTTGTAATCCCTGTACTTGGGAGGCTGAGACAGGAGGATCGCAAAAGTTTGAAGCCAACCTCAGTTACTTAGTGAGGCTCTCAGCAGCTTCGTGAGAGCCTGTTTCCAAATAAAAATAGGTCTGGGAATGTAGCCTGGAGGTAGAAAGCCCCTGGGTTCCATTTCTACTACCCCCCCCACAAAAATGCCTATCATATATATTTTTTTAATTTGTAGATAACTTGGTTCTCTCTACTTCAATGCTTGTAGGATACATCCTTAATCTTTGAAGTTTTAAAAATCTGAGATTCTATTAAATTTGACTAAAACAAATTGTATACATTTTTTTCTGTTTCATCAGCATAATTTTCATTTCTTTGGTTATTGCTTCAGCTTCATTAGATTTATTTATTTATTTATTTATTCGATATTGGGGATTGAACCCAGGGGCATTCTACCTGCAAACTATACCTCTAGCCCAATTTTATTTTTATATGAAACAGGATCTTGCTAGGTCAATGAGAATATCACTGCTTGCGAGGCAGTGATATTCTCCTGTCTCAACCTCCCAAGTAGTGGGGTTACAAGCATGCGCTATCAATGCTCCGCTCATATTTTTTATTTCTGAAAAAGAAGAAAAAGGTCTGATAATTTCATTGCTTTCTTTTTTGTGACACCTGGAATTGAACCCAGGACATTCTACCTTTGAACTACACTCCCAGACCTACTTTATTTATGGTAACAGTGTCTCGTAAGCCAGCGCGGCTGGCTTTGAACCTGAGTGATCCTCGTGTCTCTGCCTCCCAAGCGTGGGGATTACAAGCGTGCGCCACCACGCCTGGCTTTATTCTATCTATCTATCTATCTATCTATCTATCTATCTATCTATCTAGTCTATCTTATCTATCTATCTAAATTCTTTGTGTGTGGTACTGGGGTTCCTGGAAGCCCTTCTACCTACGGGCTACACTCCCAGACCTATTTTTACATTTTTATTCAGAAACAGGGTCTCTTAAGCCAACTGAGGCTGGCTTTGAACCTGCGCAATCCTCCTGTCAGCCTCCAAAGTGCGGGGATCTATTCCAATTATTTTAAGACTTAGATTTTTCTTTCTTTCTTTCTTTTCTTTTTTTTTCAGTACTGGAGATTGAACCCAGGGGCTTTCTACTTCTGTGCTACACCCCCGGCACTATTTTTTATTCTTTATTTTGAAACAAGGTCTCACTATTGCAGAAGACCTCACTAAGCAGCTGAGGCTGGCCATGAACCTGAGATCCTCCCATCTCAGCCTCCCACCTACTGGGATTACAAGTGTGCACCACCCCAAATAGATTTTTATATCCTTTTTCAACTCTAAGACATTGAAACTTAAGTGTTTATTTTAAGCTGGGCGTGGTGGCACACGCCTATAATCCCAGTGCTTGGGGGCTGAGACAGGATAGGAGATTGGAGGACAGCCTCAGCAAGTACTGAGACTCTCATCAACATAGTGAGACCCTGTTTCAAAATTAAAATAAGGCTGGGGGTGTAGCTCAGAGGTAGAATGGCCCTAGCTTCAATCGGCAGTAACACACACACACACACACACACACCATTATTTTGTTCATTTTAAAACACTTTAGGACTGGGAGATAAAAGACAAAGGAGTATCCATTTATTTCTTTAATAGTTTTATTTGTTACTTTATTCTTATTTTATTTTTATTATTATTTTTGCAGTACTGGGGATGGAACCCAGGGGCATTCTACCTCCAAGCTACATTCCCAGCCCTATTTTTTATTCTTTAGTTTGAAACAGGGTCTCACTGAGTTGCAAAGAGCTTCATTAAGTAGCTGAGGCTGTCCTTACAGCATCCTCCTGTCTCAGCCTCCCGAGTGCTGGGATGACAAGCGTGCGCCTCACACCAGGCTTATTTGTCACTTTAATTCAGCCACTTTGGCATGCAATTAAAATGTGATATCACAAAATTTGTAAGTAGTAGGTTACGCTTAAGTGTTTTTATTTGCCAAGATAGCCACATGAGAGTGTACTTTCTAGATAATATTGACTTCCTGATTTTTAAGATCCCAAAGGGTGGAGAAATGGATCCAGAAATAAGCCAGTAATCAAGAACAGCTTAAATACAACCTTCCTATTTCTGAGATAACCAAAAATTAGAACTTGAAAGAATTAATGGCGTGATGGCTCATGCTTGTAATCCCAGTTCTCTGGAAGCTGAGACAGGAGGATTGTGGGTTTTCAGCTACCCTCAGCTACTTAGTGAGGCCCTCCACAACTTAGTGAGACCCTGTTCCAAAATTAATAATAATAAAAAAATAGGGCTGGGGTGTAGCTCAGGGGTAGAATGCCCCTGGGTTCAATCCCCAGAATGGCAAAACAAAACAAAACTTGAAAGAATTGGAGTTATTTTTATTTATTTGTTTGTTTATTTGTTTATTTATTTATTTTTGCGGTACTGGGGATGGAACCCAGGGGCATTCTACCTTTGAGCTACACCACCAGCCCTATTTTTACTCTTTATTATTTTTAAACAGGGTCTCACTGAGTTGCAGAGGGCCTCACTAAGTAGCTGAGGCTGGCCTCGAACCGAGATCTTCCTATCTCAGCCTCCCAAATGCTGGGATCACAAGTGTGCGCCACCATGCCCGGTTTTGGAATTATTTCTTCCTTTAATTACACTTTGGAATTTGGCTCTGGGAGCTAAAAAAATAAACGAAAAACCCTCTTCTCAAGTCCAGTCTTGTGCCAGATGCAGATGCTAAGGGCAAAATAAGTGCAACAAAATGCTTGTGAAGGGTGATGATGGCGGCTGATGGCCATGTGAAGGGCGTCTGTAATTCACATTCTGCATGTTTTATTGAGAGGGGGCAGCAAAGGCTTTATGCAGAATGGAGATTTTGGGATTTCATTTTGAGAGAATAACAGGAGACTAATCTATGAGTAAAAAAATTACAAAGCAGTGCTTAAGATTACGTTGGAAACCTTAACTTTGTATTAGAGTTTTTTTTCCCTAGCAATATTTAATAGAATCCCTATATAGGGAGCTGGGCATGGTGGCGCACGCTTGTAATCCCAGCGCTTGGGAGGCTGAGACAGGAGGATCACGCAGGTTCAAAGCCAGCCTCAGCTGGTTTAAGAGACCCTGTTTCCAAATAAAATATAAAATAGGTCTGGGAGTGTAGCCCGGAGGTAGAAGGCCCCTGGGTTCCGTGCCCAGTACTATCACAAAAAAAAAAAAAAAAGAATCCCTGTATAGGGATGGAAAATGAAACTTGTGTATTTACTCAAAATGGGTGATCAGAAAGAAAATAGGGCTAAGTAAGGAAATGATTTATATAGTTAACCTCACTTTTGGGTACATAACTGCTAGGGACCTCACAAACTTTTCACATTTAATATAAAATTAATCATTGAGACTTTGAGTAAAAATGGAAGCTTTCAACTTCTTTACTCATACCATGGTAGCACTGTTTCTGACAGCCTTGGGCACCCTCTTTCTGATTATTTGCTTCAAAGAACCATGTAGACATGCTTTCTCATTCCAGAATGACCCTTATCAGTCCTCTTAGAATTCAGTTTTTGATTACTGGTAATACAAGTCATTGTGAGTACTAATGTTTTGTTTTAATCATGGAAGAAAAATGCCTGATATTTCCATTGCTGCTAGCTAAGCCAGTCCACAGATCTCTGAGCCAGGTGCTTAATTATTTTTCAAGTTCAAGTTTACGTGAACTTCAGGGTGTCTGAGATTGCAATCAGAACATTCTGATATTTCCAGAGACAATTTGTTCATCTTGTCAATCTAAGATACGTTTTATTTTTTTAAGAGAATCTTCCGTCATTATGTCCCTCCCTTAGACAACAGTTTCTGTGGGCAGAACACTGGATTAAATAGGAAAAGGTGCCCTAGTTCCTACTGCCATCATCATCATTATTATTATTATTATTATTATTTTTTTTGATACTGGAGATTGAACCCAGAGGCATTTTTTAAACCTCTGAGCTACACTCCCAGTCCTAATTTATTTTATTTATTTTATTATTATTATTATTATTATTATTATTATTGTTGTTGTTGTTGTTGTTGTATTTATTTATTTATTTATTTATTTATTTATTTTGGTGGTACTAGGGTTCCTGGAAACCCTTCTACCTCCGGACTACACTCCCAGATACCTATTTTATATTTTTTTATTTGGAAATAGGGCCTCACCAAGTTGCTGAGACTGGCTGTGAACCTGTGATCCTCCTGTCTCAGCCTCCAAGTACTAGGATTACAGGTGTGTACCACGCCTTGCTCCTGGTGTCCCTTACTTAATGTGAAAAATGAAACTCTTGAAGTAAATTTAAGCTTTTAATATTTTCAAATCTGAGCTTGAGTGTCCACATGACCTCCACATAGGAGACTAGATCTGACCTGTTACATACTTGCTTTCACAGTGAGGCCCTTCGCAACTTAGTGAGACTTATAAATAAAATATAGCCCGGCGTGGTAGCGTATGCTTGAAATCCCAGTGCTTGGGAGGCGGAGACAGGAGGATCGCGCAGGTTCAAAGCCAGCGGGTATTACAAGTGTGCGCTACCACGCCCGGCTCTACCATGTGCCCAGACATGCTGCGTTTTCTTCTCTTTCCTATTTCCTACTCATTTTGTAATAAAGAATTGTGAAAGCTGCAAAAAAAATAATAATAATAAATTACTTCAAATGTTAGCAGAATCTCAAAGATTTATTCAGGATTTATCTGGATTTAATCTGTTGACATAACTAAAGATATAAATACTTAGGGCTACTTGTATTACAGTATTTCTCAAACTTTGGTAAAGAGAGTTTTTAAAATTTCGAATCCTGCCAGGTGTGGTGGCCCACACTTGTAATCCCAGTGCTTGTCCCAACCCCCTCTGTTAAGTCACCTTACCTGCTCATCTAAGGTTTCTCCTTCTTTGTCTAGACTTCCTCCTCTGACCCTTTTCCTCCCTAGCTTCTGCATATTAGGAAAACATGCCAATTTTTTACTTTTTGTGACTGTCTAATTTCACTTAGCATAATATTCTCCAGTTCCATAATTTCCTGCAAATGATGTAATTTTGTTCTTCTTATGACTGAATAAAATTCCATCGTGTACATATTTTATAGTTTTGTAATCCATTCATCTGTTTATGGACATCTTGGCTGGTTCCATAGTTTGGCAGTTGTGAATTGTGCAGCTATGAACATACATACGCATGCATTAGTTTGGTAGTTTCATTTCCATTCTTTCGGGTAGATACCCAGAAGTGCCATTGCTGGATCATATGGTAGATTTGTTCCCATTCTTCTGAGGATCCTCCATATTGTTTTCCAAAGTGATTCTACTAATTTGCACTCCCACCAACAATGTATTAGAGTTCCCACTTCTCCACAACATCACCAGCATTTGTTGTTGTTTATGTTTTTAATGATTGGCATTCTAGTTGGAGTTAGATGAAATCTCAGGGTAGTTTTGATTTGCATCTCTCTGTTAAAGATGTTGAACATTTTTTCATACATTTATTGGCCATTTGAATTTCTTCTTTTGCGAAGTGTGTATCATTAGTTTCTAAATGTGTCAAGCTGTACCATCATTGGAAAGCACAGATGTGCCTGGTGTCTCTAAACTTTTTTTTTTTTTTTTTTTTTGTGGTATGAGGAATGGAACCTAGGGTATTCTTCCTCTGAGCTATACCCCTAGCCCTATTTTTTATTCTTTATTTTGAAACAGGGTCTCACTGAGTTGCAAAGTGCCTCACTAAGTAGCTGATGCTATTGTGAGCTGTGATCCTCTGGTCTCAGCCTCCCAAATGCTGGGATTACAAGCGCGTGCCACCACTCCCCCTCCCAGTTTAGCATTTTCTTTTCTTTATTTTTTTCTTTCTTTCTTTTTTTTTTTTTCCTTCATACTGGAGTTTGAACCCAGAGGCATTCTACCTCCAAGCTATACTCCTAGCCCAATTTTATTCCTTATTTGGAAACAGAGTCTTACCAGGTTCCTGAGGACCATGCTTCCTGAGGGCCTTGCTAAGTTGCTGAAATTGGGTTTGAACCTGTGCTCCTCCTGTCTTGGTCTCCCAAGTACAGGGAATACAGGGGTGCACCACTACGTCTGGCTGCGTTTTTGTTTTAATAATCTATTATGTTAAGATAGGAAGCATGTAAAACAAATATTTGTGGATAAACTCCTGATCAACTTTTGTTACCTTTTAACATTTAGTATTTAAATTTTTTGTTTTCAGTTTATTTCTGTACATTTTATCTGCAAATACCCCTTAAGTTTTGAGATTTTGTTGCTTCATTAATCACCAGATCTCTGTGCTTAATACACTGATGTTAGCACTTCATTCATGAATATCAATTGTGGCTCTAATACTGAACTCATTGCCAGGGTCATACTCTCAAAGGAATCACTTCATCCTCATCTGGTTTACTGGTGCACTCAGAGAAAGTGTTTTCTTTTCACTAAAAAATAATAAAGGGGTCAGAGATACATCAGTAGTAGAGTAGTATAGTGCTTTTCTAGTGTGTACCAGGCCCTGAGTTCAGTCCCCAGTACCACATATACACACTGAAAAATCTACTGAATCTTGTTTGTTCATCTGTAAATTTGATTTCTCTAGTTTAACTAGTGTTAAATTTTAAATTTAAAAGCAGACATAAGATTAAAATGCTTGTAAAATAACTATAAAAATGGATAAAGCCAAGGATGGTGGCACATGCTTGTAATCCCAGTACTTGGAAGGCTGAGACAGAAGGATTACAGGTTTATGGCCAGCCTCAGCTACTTAGTGAGGCCCTCTGCAACTTAGTGAAACCCTGTTTCAAAATAAAGAATAAAAAATAGGCCGGGTGTGGTGGTGCATGCTTGGGAGGAGGAGACAGGAGAATCCCGCAGGTTCAAAGCCAGCTGTGCTGGCTTAAGAGACCCTGTTTCCAAATAAAAAAGTATAAAAATGGGTCTGGGAGTGTAGCCCAGAAGTAGAAGGGTTTCCAGGAATCCCAGTGCCACAATAAAATAAAATAAAATAAAATAAAATAAAGGACTGAGGGTAGAGCTCAGGGCTGGAATGCCCCTGGGTTCAACCCCCAATACCCCCCCCCCCAAAAAAAGGATAGACTTGTGTATTTTCTCAGATTTTTATATACTTTTAGATAGTGAGCAAACCATAAAATATCACATGTACATTGGTTCTCCTTGTCTGAATAGTACATGTAATGCATATATAACTTACATGGGAGTCTGACAGGACTCAGATCCTTCAGTACTCTGCAGCACAACACTGACCGGTGACCATGTGCTTTAATGTCATGGCAGTGTTAAACCAGAGCACACGTTTCTGAATGCTTGCTCTTGCTCTGGATTTTGAAATGTTCTCCTTGTGAATTTATAATAATAGTTAATAGATCACCACTGGTTTGTGACCCATGGTTTGATAACAATTGCATAGCTTCTATTTGACTACTGTATCACAATAAAGAGCAAGTGTGTAAGGACAAGTGAAATACAACCATAGAGTCTATGCAGCAGTTCTAAAGAAGGGAACTAACAACTTTCAAATCAGGAAAGACTGATTGGAAAATAGTAACTTTCCAACCCACCCAAAAACCCAGAGAAGCAACTTCCCTCTAAATGCTTTTTTCTTTTTTCTTTTTCAGTACTGAGGATGAACCCAGGGACTTGCTACCTCTGAGCTCCACCCCCTGCCCTACTTTTTATTTTTTATTTTGAAACAGGGTCTTACTGAGTTGCAAAGGGCCTCACTAAGTAGCTGAGGCTGGTGCGAACAGCGATCCTCCTGTCTCAGCCTCCCAAATGCTGGGATTACGAAGGTGCGCCACCACGCCTGGCTGCAGTTGTTCTGGAAACAATCTATAGTCATCTGTATTGTGTGTGTGTGTGTGTGTGTGTGTGTGTGTGTGTGTGTGTGTGTGTGTGTGAGAGAGAGAGAGAGAGAGAGAGAGAGAGAGAGAGAGAGAGAGACAATTGAACCCAGTAACATTCTACCTCTGAGCTACAACCCTAGCCCTATTTTGTTTTTATTTTGAAACAGTGTATTGCTAGATTGATGAGTGTCTCACTACTTACTAAGGCCGTCCTCAAACCTGTGATCCTCCTGTCTCAGCTTCCTAAGTACTGAAATTACAAGTGTGTACCACCACGCCTGACAGGCATCTTCTGTTTTAACAGGACTTTCAGAACATTGAAAGTTCTGAAATGTTTTTAAGGTGTGAATAGACAAATGTAACATATTAGCGATGGTGGAGCTGTACTAAGCCATCAAAAACTGTTTATTGAGTGGTGGAACTTAAGGCTCTTTCCCAGATTGCAGTGCTTACAGCTAGGAAGTTTTGGTGTGCATATATCAGTGTTTCTGAACTGGCTTCATTGGATATCAGAGTTTATTTTGATTCATGTAAGGAATTATTGGCAGTAACCTTTGAAGGTTTTACATGTTGAGTCTACACCCACGAGAGCCCTTGTGGCAAGCAGTACGTTCTCTAGCAGCCAGCTAAGAGCTACAAGGAGTCTTGAGCTTCCTGACACCATGGAGAGGCTTGCCATCAATTGCCCCCTTGAAACTGGGCACTTAAGACGCAGGGCGTAATGATCTGGTAGAACAGTGCTACTCACATTGTGGTGAGGAACCACTTTTCCCTGAACTGGTTATGGATCAGTACTTCATAAAATATAATAAAAGGGAGTTACGAGAAAAAGAATTTGAAGACAAAAATACAACCCTCATTTTTATTAATAGCTTCAATACACAAGGTAAAATTACACTTTGGTAAATATAACAAGACAATTCTTCTTTATTTCTGAACATATTTCATCTCAAAACAAACAGTGATAACAGTTCAAGGATCAGCATCAGTCCATGGACTGCATTTTGAACAGCACTATGGAAAATACTTACCCTTATATGCCAGTTTCTGATTTGTGGTCCAGATTGGGTAGGGAGGACTGGGTATCTCAGAGAGTGATGCTGTCTGTGGCAGAACCTTCGAAGAGCATTATGTGCACTCTCTCCTTCACAGCTCCAAAGTGCACAATGTAAGACCCCATCTTGGCTGCTACTAACAGGGGGAATTTGAGTTTTGATGAAACATACATCATGTTTTTTTACTTTGGTAGTACAGTTCTTTGGATATGCTTTGAGTTTGTCCCTCAAGGGTTCTGCATTAGAGGCTTGGCCCCATTGTGGAGATGTTGGGAGGTATTGTGGACCTTTAAGAGGTGGGGCCTAGTACAAGGTCTTTAGTTCATTGGGAGTGCTGCTCTTGGAGGAAATAAGGTAGTTCTTGTGAAACCCCAGTTAGTTATTACAAGTGTAAGCCGTTATAGACAGATGTAGTAGCGCACACCTGTAATCCCAATATTTGGAAGACTGAGACAAATAGATTGCAGGTTTGAGGCCAGCTGTAGCAATTTATTGAGACCCTGTAACAGGCCTGGGCATAGTGGTGCCAGCTTGTAATCCCAGTACTTGGGAGGCTGAGACAGGAGGATCGCACAGGTTCAAAGCTAGCCTCAGCTACTTAGTGAGGCTCTCAGCAACTTAGTGAGACCCTGTTTTCAAATAAAATATAAAATATGTCTGGTCTGAGGGTATAGCCCGGAGGTAGAAAGCCTCTGGGTTCCATCCATAATAACCACAAAAAATAAATAAAAATAAAAATAAAGTAGGGCTGGGGTATAACTTGGAAGTAGAGTGTCTCTGGATTCTATTTCCAATACCCAGTCCCCCAAATTTTTACATTGTTACAAAAAACCGAACTTGCCCACTGGATCACATTCTGGCTTTCTGTCTGCTCATGTGATATCCATCTGTCTCGCTGTCTATCTTCATGTTCTCACCAGAGCCTGACAACAGGGCTGTCCATTCTTGGACTTCTCACTTTCGCTGGGCTAAATAAACCTCTTCTTTATAAGTACCCAGCTTTAAAATTTTTGTTATAATAACCAAAGATAAACTAAAAGTCATGAATTTTATTTAGAGGGAAGTTGCTTCTCTGAGTCTTTGAATGAGTTGGAAAGTTACTATTTTCCAATCAGTCTTTCTTGATTTGAAAGTTATTAGTTCCCTTCTTTAGAACTGCTGCACAGACTCTTTGGTTTTCTTTTACTTGTCCTTATGCACGTGCTCTTTATTGTGTAGTGAAATAGGAGCTATGCAATTGTTTTTAAATAATGTTCCTCCACCCAAATCTTCATGCACATAAATTTCCATGTGTTTAGAAGAGGAAAAAATAAGATCAAGCCGTTAATGGAATAGAAATTCAGAAGTCTGGTTGAAATGATAGGGATAAAATCACTAAGAAAAACTTCCTTTTAATGTATCTTGTTGTGCCAAAGTAAATTTTAGGGCTTCCTCTAATAAGTGTATTGGAGAGTTTCCAGGGCTTCCAAAATACACAGCTTGAAGGAATATATTAGTGGGGCTTAGGAGTACCCTTGTTCACCTTAAACTTCAACCTTTATGTCTTTTTTTTGTGTGTGTGGTACTGGGGGTGGAACCCAGGGGCTTTCTACCTCTGGGGTATGCTCCCAGACCTATTTTATATTTTATTTGGAAACAGATTCTCACTAAGTTCTTAGCTGAGAGCCTCACTAAGTAGCTGAGGCTGCCTTCGAACCTGTGCGATCCTCCTATCTCAGTCTCCCAAGCGCGGGGATTACAGGCCTGTGCCACCACACCCGGTCAACCTTTATATTTTAAGAGATGTTATTAAAAAAAAATAAAAATTTGGAGCCTGGCGTGGTGGCACATACTTGTAATCCCAGCATTTGGGAGGCTGAGGTAGGAGGATTTGGGTTCACAACCAGCCTCAGCTACTTAGGCCCTTTGCAACTCAGTGAGACCCTGTTTCAAGATAATAAAAAAATAGGGCTAGGGGTGTAGCTTGGCAGTCGAATGCCCCTGGGTTCCATCCCTAGATCCTCAAAAAATAAAAAAATAATTAAAATAAAAATAAAATTGGATGTGGTGGTGCACACCTATCATCCTAGTATTTGGGAACCTGAGGCAAGAGAATCCAGTCACAGATTCAAGGCCAGCTTCAGCAACTTAGCAAGACCCTGTTTGGGGGATGCCTTCCACAACTTAGTGAAACCCTTTTCAAAATAAAATAGGGCTATGAATGTAGCTCAGAGGTAAAAAGCACCTGGGTTCAATCCCAAGTACCAAAAAATAAAAAATAAAAATAGGTGTCTTGGTTATGGTACTGTCTCTTGATGGTAAAAAGTAAATCTGGTCAGTAATCTGCAATTGTGTTTTTCTGTTTCTTCCTCCTGACATTTATATTTTGCTTCAGTTTCTCCTAACCTTTTTCTCTAAGTCCACTGTAGGTAAATTCTTCAAAATCATTGAGTCTTTATTTTTGCCTTTTCAGTCTTAATCCAATGAAACCCACCTCTTTGAACACTATTTTATTTTTTTGGTGGTACTGAGGATTGAACCCAGGAGCATCTAGCTCCAAAGCTACACCCCCAGCCCTATTTTTTATTCTTTATTTTGAAACAGTCTCACTAAGTTGCAGAGGACCTCACTAAGTAGCTGAGGCTGGCTGCAAACCTGCAATCCTCCGGTCTCAGCCTCCCAAGTACTGGGATTACAAGTGTGTACCACCACGTCCAGCTTGAACACTACTTTTTAAAAATATATACTTTTAATGATGCAATGTAATTATATACCATAATGAGGCTCAAAGTGATATAAACATACATGAGTACATCACTTGATGTGTTTCCCTCCAAATGTCCATGCCCTGTTCCCTCTTTCTTCTTCCCCAACATGTAAGTGAGATTGGTAGTGAAACTTCCTGTGCGTATGTGTGTGTGTTGCTGGGATTGAACCCAGGGGCATTCTACCTCTGAGCTACACTCCTAGCCCTATTAATTTTTTTATTTGGAAAAAGGGTTTCACTAAGTTGGTGAGAGCCTCACTTTGCTGAGTTTGGCTTCAAACCTCCGATCTTCTTGGTTTATTCTTTTTTTTTTTTTTTTTTTTTTTTTTGTGGTACTGGGGATGGAACCCAGGGGCCTTCTACCTCAGGGCTACACTCCCAGACCTATTTTATATTTTATTTGGAAACAGGGTCTCTTAAGCCAGCTGAGGCTGGCTTCGAACCTGCACGATCCTCCTGTTTCAGCCTCCCAAGCGTGGGGATTACAAGTGTGCGCCACCACACCAGGCATTGCTTTATTCTTTAGAGTACTGGGATTATAGGCATGCACCACCACACCCAGTTTTGTGAAGCCTCCTTGTATGAACATAACCCTATTTGAACTGTTTGCTTCCTTACTACTCATTTTCCTCTCCCTACCAGCCTCCTCCAATCTCCTTCCACTATTCTACTGTTTTCTCCCCTCTTGTGACTCAAGTTCCTTTTGCTTCTGTTTTCTCTGTAGCTTCCACATACGAGAGAAAACATGGGTCTCTTGACTTTCTGAGACTGGCTGATCTCGTTTAGCATAATATTCTCTAGTTGCATCCATTTTATTGCAAACGACATGATTTTGTTCTTCTTATGGCTGTATAAAATTCCATTGTGTGGAGCCATTCGTGGTGGTGCATGCTGGTAATCCCCGCGCTTGGGAAGCTGAGAAAGGAGGATTGCACAGGTTCAAAGCCAGCCTCAGCAACTTAGTGAGGCTCTCAGCAATTTAGTGAGACCCTGTTTCCAAAAAAATAATAATAATAATAATAAGGTTGGGGGTATAGCTTGGAGGTAGAAAGCCCCTGGGTTCCACCCCCAGTACCACAAAAAATATAAATACATAAAAATGAATGATGTTTAATATGTTTCTAAATCTATTAATTTATTAGGTATTGCAAATTTATTATCTGGGTTACTTTTATGAAGAGAAAGCTTCTTTCATCTACTACTCGATTACCCAGTGATACAGTCTGTAGAAAAGGCAGGATAGAGTCGGGCATGGTGCATGCTTGTAATGCCAGTACTTGGGAGGCAGAGACAGGATCACAGGTTCAAGGCCAGCCTCAGCTACTTAGTGAGGCCCTCTGCAACTTAGTGAGACCCTGTTTCAAAATAAAGAATAAAAAATAGGGCTGGGAGTGTAGCTCGGAGCTAGAATGCTCCTGGGTTCCATCCCCAGTACGGCAGAAAGGGAGGAAGGAGGAGGAAGGGAAGGAAGAAAGGAAGGAAGGAAGGAAAGAGGAAGGAAGGACAAGTAGGATAAGTATATGGTTTTTTGTCTGTTTGCCAGTTTTCTTTCTTTTTTTCTATTCCTTTTATTTTTATTTTTATTTTTAATTTATTAATTTATTATTTGCATTACTGGGGGTGGAACCAAGGGGCACCCCAGCTCTATTTTTTATTTTCATTTGTTTATTTTTTTGGTACTGGGGATGGAACCCTTCTGCCTCCAGGGTACACTCCCAGACCTATTTTATATTTTTTATTTGGAAAAAGGGTCTCTTAAGCCAGCAAGGCTGGCTTCGAATCTGTGCAATCCTCCTGTCTCCGCCTCCCAAGTGCGAGGATTACAAGCGTGCACCACCACGCCTGGCTATTCTTTATTTTGAAATAAGGTCTCACTGAGTTCCAAAGGTCCTTGCTAAGTAGCTGAGGCTGTCTGCAAACTGTGATCCTCCTGTCTCAGCCTCTCAAATGTTGTACCACCATGTGCAGCTTGCCAGTTTTTTTTTTTTTCTTTTCTTTTTTTTTTTTTTTTTTTTTTTTTTGGTGGTACTGGGGGTGGAACCCAGAGGCTTTCTACCTCCAGGCTATACTCCCAGACACATTTTATATTTTATTTGGAAACAGGGTGTCACTAAGTTGCTGAGAGCCTCAGTAAGTAGCTGAGGCTGGCTTCGAACCTGTGCGATCCTCCTGTCTCAGCCTCCCAAACACGGGAATTACAAGTGTGTGCCACCATGCCCAGTGCCAGTTTTCAAAATAATACTTCTGCCTGGTGTGGTGGCACACGCTTGTAATTCCAGTACTTGGGAAGCTGAGACAGAAGGATTGCACAGATTTGAAGCCAGCCTCACCTACTTAGTGAGGCTCTCAGCAACTTAGTGAGACCTTGTTTCTAAATAATTAGGGCTGAGAGTGTAGCTTAGAGGTAGAAAGCCCCTGGGTTCCATCCCCAGCACCACACACACACTGCTGTGGTCTACTGTTATTATTATCCTTATTGACACTCAAACCACCCTAATTTTTTGTCCTTTTGACATGACTTCAATAGACTTCTATAGCTTCTTTGTTATCTGGTATGATTGACATTCTTGGTTTATCTTATTTTCTTTCTGCCTACTACCTAAAGTCAGCCATTTTCCCCAGGAGTCCTGCTTTCATTGAAGGGGAAATGGAAACAACAAACTACGATTCAAGTTTTATTGCTATTGATTTGATAAGTCATTGTTTGAGATACAGGAAATATTTTTGTTTGATTTTGGTACTAGGGATTGAACTCAAAGGCAGTCTGCCTCCAAGCTACACTCCATTTTTTTAAAAACAGTCTTGCTAAGTTGCTGAGGGTCTCACTAAATTGCTGAGTTTGTCCTTGAACCTGTGATCCTCCTGTCTCAGCCTCCCAAAATGCTAGGATTACAAGTGTATTTAAAAACTCTCCCAGTTTTTGCATATTAGAGAGAGCATCTGATTTTTTATTTTTCTTTGATATTTCTCTGTATATGCCGCATTGCAAGTTCTGACCCCACTCGCGAAGGCCCCGGTACCAGCCTAGTCACCCAGAAGTTTCTGTTCCCGGCCTCGCTGGCTCCAGCACCAGCCTTGCCTCATGGCAGGCTCCGATCCCCGCCTCAGAAGCCCCTGCAACGGCCTTGTCTTTAGGCAGGTTCCTATCCCGGCCTTGCTGGCTCCATCTACGGTCACACCAGATGGCAGGCCTCGATCCCAGCCTCTCTGGCCCCGACCCCGGCCTCACCCCTCAGCAGGCTCTGATCCTGGCCTCAGAGGGCCCAGCACCAGCTTTGCCTCATGGCAGGCTCCGATCCCAGCCTCGCTGGCCCCCAGCACCAGCCTCACCCCTCAGCAGGTTCAGATCCCAGCCTCAGAGGCTCCAACACCAGCCTTGCCTCACTTTTCAGAATCTATTCTTTCTTTTTAGTGGTTATGTCCCTTTTGAATTCTTGAGATAACTTGAAAAATTAGGTGGACCTGTTTTATCTATCATGACCTGAAAAAGAGGATTGCAGGTTTGAGGCCATCTTAACAACTTAGTGAGATCTAGTCTCAAAATAAAAAGGGCTGGAGGTATAGCTTGGAGGTAGAATGCCCCTGCATTCAATCCCTAGTACCAAAAAAATTAATAATAAAAGCAGTTCTAATTGTTGGTGACAACAGATATATTTATTATATACCAATGGGAAGAAGCAAGCTAGATGTATATGAACATATGAATTGATAAAAAATGTGATATATACATACAGTAGAATATTATTTAGCCTTATTAAGAAGTCCTGACATATACTACAACACAAATGAACTTTTTTTTTTTTTTTGCTGGTTCTGAGGCTGGAACCCAGAGGCTTTCTACCTCCGGGCTATACTCCCAGACCCATTTTATATTTAAAAACAGGGTCTCACTAAGTTGCTGAGAGCCTCACTAAGTAGCTGAGGCTGGCTTCGAACCTGTGCGATCCTCCTGTCTCAGCCTCCCAAGCACGGGGATTACAAGTGTGCGCCACCACGTCTGGCCATAAATGAACTTTGAGGACATTATACTAAGTGAAGTAATAAGCCAGTCACGAAAAGATATCTCATAGAAACAGAAGAGACTTGTGGTCACCATTCAAAAGAAAATAATCTTATTTAGTGCCAGTCTACTTTGCTTGTAAGTTCTGACTTGCTTACAGTTATTACATGCAATATTATCAAAGTAACTATTATATTTGTCAAGGAAGTAAATGATTATTCTGTTTGGCTGAAACCCTGGGATGGTAGTGGGGTTCCAGAACAGTATGACCCAAGGGCTGGAGTACAGCAGTGGGATCTAGGAGACCACTGATCAGCTTTGATGAATTCCCCCAAGCCTGACTGCCCTGTGTTTCTTACATTTGGGCAGAGAATCATGGATGGATGGGACTGAACAGAATTTAACCGAGGAGATGGAAGCATTGTCTTTATTGTCTATAGTTGTTTCTTTTTTCTTTCTTTCTTTTTTTTTTTTTTTTTTTTTGGTGGTACTAGGGTTGGAACCCAGAGGCTTTCTACCTCCGGGCTAACTCCCAGACCTATTTTTTCTGGGGGTGGATGGTACTGGGGTTTCTGGAAGCCCTTCTACTTCCAGGCTACACTCCCAGACCTATTTTATATTTTTATTTGGAAACAGGGTCTCTTAAGCCATTGCATCTGGCTTCAAACCTGCTGTGTAATCCTCCTGTGTCTGCCTCCCAAGTGCAGGGATTACAAGCGTGTGCCACCACACCCGGCTATAGTGTTTCTATTACCCAAATGTATTCACTTGTCAAAATTACATAAGATTTGCACATTAAACATGTAAATTTTACCTTAAAAAACTAAAAATAACCATTGAGTGGTAGAGGTAGAGATAAAATAAGAAAGGCACAATCATTGAAGCTGGGTGATGGGTAGATAGAAATTTATTTGTTCACTTTGCATAATATGTAAATATTTGCATAATATATGAATATTTATATGAAGCTTTGTTTTTTAGTTGCTGAGGCTAGTCTTGAACCTAGGATTCTCCTGTCTCAACCTCTCAAGTATTGGGATTACTCATGTACACCACCACACCCAGCAATAAAATGTTTTTTAAAAAGCAGTATTGTCAAAAGATACTTAGACCTGAGCATAGTGGCACACGTCGGTAATCTCAGTACTTGGGAAGCTGAGACATGGAAATGGGACAGCCTCAGCAAGTAGTGAGACTCTCATCAACCTAGTGAAACCCTGTTTCAAAAAAACAAACATACATACATAAATATATATATATATGGCTGGGGTGTAGGTCAGAGGTAGAATGCCTCCAGATGCCACATACACACAAAAAAGCTATTTAGAGTCAATAAATCAAGAAATAACAATATAAGCATATTATTTAGAAATGTAGAGGTAAATGGTTAAAAACAAGACATCAAAGTTATTGTCTTCTTTGGGGATCAGAACTGAGTACAGGGAGGGCTGAAGTAGAACAGTCTATTTTGTTACATAAGGCTTTGATGTTATTTTATTTTGTAGCCTTACCACATATTTCTTTGATAAAATAATGTGTTCATTTTGTGGATTGCTGCATTGTTTTCAAGGAAGTTATCCATGTGGTCCTAGATGAATTAGGCATCTTATAGCCATGATAATTTTGGCAGTATGCCCAGTTATTTCCATTGCTAAAGGCAGTGATTTAAATTTGAATTCCTTCTTCAGATGAGTAAGGCTAAGTTTGATTGCATAGGTTTCTCCCTGTCTGTACTGTTATCTCCCTGCACTTTGGTCCTTACACTATAGCCAAGAGTGATCATAAATAAGGTAATTTCATGAATGTCTTCATTGCAATTAGGATAAAACTCAAACTTCATGGCCTACAAACCAGGCCCTGGATAATTTAAATAATTAAGACTTGTGCCTAATTCTCTTGTCACCCTCCCCTGATTACCATATGTCAGCCTCAAGGGCTTTCTTTTGCACACATAGCTTATTCCTACCTCAAGGCCTTTGTATCTACCGTTCCTCATGAGACTGACTTTTCAAGATCTGATTTGAAATTAATTCTTGAGAAAGGCTTTCCCCTAGCCATCCAGAGAGAGTAGTTTTCACCATCATCTTGTCTCGAGTAGTAGATCTTACAGCCTGGTCTCCAGGCCAGGAGCATCAACATCACCTTGGAGTGTTTTGGTTTGTATTTTGGACATATAGATTCTTAGGCTCCATCATAGACTCACTGCAGCCAAGTCTACATTTTAACCTGACCTACTCCCTAAATGGCTGCTGTGGAAGTCTTCAGAAGCACTGATGAGGAGAGTTTCCGGAACACCACTTTCCCTTTGCACCTATATAAGCTTCTTCACTCCCCGAGGTAAAGACGCCATTTGTTTACCTACTTAGTACTTACCTGACTAGAATATGAGCCCAGGAAGGCAAGCACCTTGACTAGTAGCTGAATCTGGGCCCTCAGCACTTTTCAGCATCAACACTTTATATGTACTCACTAAGATTTGATGGCTGGGTGTGGTGGCACACGCTTGTAATCCCAGCATTTGGGAGGTTGAAACAGGAAGATTTGGGTTCGAGGAGAGCCTCAGCTACTACTTAGTGAGGCCCTTTGTAACTCAGTGAGACCCAAATAAAGGATAAAAAATAGGACTGGGGGTATAATTTGGAGGTAGAATGCCCCTGGGTTCCATCCCCAGTACCACACACAAAAAAAGTATTTGATGAATGAGGGAGTAAATTAATAGAGATTACTTTGTGTTTTTTGGAATATATAATTATACAATGAAAATCTCCAGCAAGGCATAGTGGTGCACACTTATAATCCCAGTACATGAAAGGCTAAGACAGGAGGATCACAGGTTCGAGGCCAGCCTCAGCTACTTAGTGAGGCCCTCCGCAACTTAGTAAGATCCTGTTTCAAAATAAAGAATAAAAAATAGGGCCTGGGGTGTGGCTTGGAGGTAGAATGCCCATGGGTTCAATTCCCATTATCCCCCCCAAAATAAATCATCATGGCTCTCATTTGGTTAAAGGTTTTTCACAGCTGGGTGTGGTGGCACACGTTTATAATCCCAGCATTCCGGGAAGCTGAGGATTGCAGTTTCAGACAGCTTCAGCTACTTAGCAAGGCCCTTCACAACTCAGTGAGACCCTGTTTCAGAAATAAAAAGACTAAACTGGGCGTGGTGGCGCATGCTTGTAATCCTAGCATTCGGGAGGCTGAGACAGGAGGGGGGAAAAAAGTGTGACAAATAAGGAATTATTTATCATTTTTAGACAGTTTGTCTTCAGAAATAAAGTTTAGGTTGTATTAGAGTGCATCTTTATAGACTTAACATCATAACAGTTTGTTTTCTTTTTGGTATTTAAAAAGTACTCTTTCTTGCCAGACATGGTAGCACATACTGGTAATCCCAGTACTTAGGAAGCTGAACAGGAGGATTGCAGGTTTGAGGTCATCCTCAACAGCATAGTAAGACTTTCAACAGCCTAGCAAGACCCTGTTTCAAAAGAAAAAGGGCAAGCCGGCGCATGCTTATAATCCCAGCATTCGGGAGGCTGAGACAGGAGAATCGCAGTTCGCGGACAGTCTCAGCTACTTAGTGAGGCCCTCTGCAATTTATTGAGACCCTGTTTCAAAATAAAGAATAAAAAATAGGGCAGAGGGTGTAGCTTGGTGGTCAAATGCCCCTGGATTCCATCCCCATACCTGAAAAAAAAAAAAAAAAAAGGGGTTGGGGGTATAGCTTGGAAGTAGACTGCCCCTGCCCCTGCCCCTGCCCCTGTGTTTAATTTCTAGTACCATAAATAAATTAATCTTCAAAGGTTTTTATACAAAGTAAATGGTGGTTTGATATTTATCAAGTTTTATTAAATGGTAATTTAGTAATATTCTTAATAAGAAAATAGGATTGTGAAAATGTTAAGTCAAATGCAGATTTGTACATGTGCAGTGGCACATGCCTGTAATCCCAGTACTTGGGAGGACGAAACAGGAGGATCGAAAGTTCAAGAACAGCCTCAGCAATTTAGTGAGGCTCTCAGCAACCTAGCGAGACCTTGTTTCAAAACAAATAATAAAAGGGGCTTGGAGTGTAACCCAGAGGTCGAATGCCTCTGGGTCAATCACTAGTACCCCCCAGAAAAAGTACAATTTGAAGATAAACTTTAAAAACTGATGGGGTGCCGGGTGTGGTGGTGCACGCTTGTAATCTCAGCATCCGGGAGGCTGAGACCAGAGGATCGCAGTTTACAGAGAACCTCAGCTACTCAGTGAGGCCCTCTGCAACTCAGTGAGACCCGGTTTCAAAATAAAGAATAAAAAAATAGGGCAGGGGGTGTAGCTCGGAGGTTGAATGCCCCTGGGTTCCATCCCCAGACCCGCAAAAGAACCCCCCCCCAAAAAAAAAAACACCTGATGGGGCATATAATTATTAATTTTTTACTTTTAAGATATGATTCTAGGAAAGTCCTGTCGTTTCTGATATTGCCCCACATTTATTGGTGCGTTCCAGGATAGGTTTACTTGTGTAGCCTGTTGAAATTTGCCAGGAAACAACTTTTCAATCTGTATTCTTTGAAGGAATAGAACAGCTTATATCAATAGCTTTCACCTGGGGCAGTTTTGCCTCTGCCCCACCAGGAGACAAACGGCAATGGCTGAAGGCCTTTTGGTAGTCACAGCTAGGAGCTGAGGCACGCTCTAGCCTGTAGTAGAGGCCACAATTACTGCTCACTAATATCTGCGATGCCCCCCTCGCATCCCCATCAAGAATGATCTAATCCAGAAGGTCAGTGGTGCCACTGCTAGAGACCCTGGCTGAGGCTGAGCAAGGCCTCCTTCTACAAATGCTAGTGACATCAGAAAAGGAACATTCTGTCCAGCCTTCTGGAAAAGAATGTATAGAAATTAGCCACATAGAGATTCACATGGGTAAATCGGCACTTTTAGATATGTTTATTTTAGGTAGTGTTTTTAATCAGATGCAATATAGAAGTCTGATGACTAGTTTCCCTCTTTATGAGTAAATTACTTTGAACAAAAGCTATGTAAGAAATTTGGCAACTTCATTGATTTTAGAATTGGATAACATTCTCAAATAATTTTACATTTAAAAAAAGTAGGGAATCACAAATATAGGGTTACTGGTTTTCCTTATTTTACAGATGGGGTCGAGGATTTGGTCTTTTGGGTTCCATTTTTGGAAAGGATGGTGTATTAAACCAGCCAAACAGTGTCTTTGGACTTATATTTTATATACTACAATTATTACTTGGTAAGTATTTATACAGCAGTACAAAAATTTGTTATATTCCATTTAGTAACTTGTGTTTTGCCTTAAGTTTGTCTTTATAAATAAAACATGTTAATGATAAAACCACTAGTTTGTAGCATGTTTTTGTGTTATGAAAACATGATTCACTAAAATTTTTATGATGTGAATGTCAAGTGGTATATCAGTTGGTGTTTAATCATGGATAAAAACATGATATCCAGAAAAACAAGTTCCATCAAGGAAATTACTACTCCAAACAGCCTTCCCTGTAAATGTTTAAAAAACTATAGACTGTAGTAAACCATATTTTTAATTTTATTGCCTGTACAAACTACTATTTCATTGTTTCTGCTTGTGCAAGTGTGTATATGTGCACGTGTTGCTGGGAATCTAATACAGGGCCTTACATATGCCAGGCAAGCGCTCTGCTACCAAGTACATCTCAGCTCTGTCTTATGACTTTTAAAATGATCTCTTATTTTCAACACCTCTGTTAGTGTTACATCTAGGTTTCACATTTTTTATATTCTAAATAATAATGCTATAGTAATCACCTTTGTTTATAACTCCCTCTTTCCTTTGATTTTTTTTTTTTTTTTTTTTTGCGGTACTGGGGATGGAACCCAGGGGCATTCTACCTCTGAGCGACACCCCCAGCTCTGTTTTTTATTCTTTATTTCGAAACGGGGTCTCACTGAGTTGCAAAGGGCCTCACTAAGTAGCTGAGGCTGTCCATGAACCATGATCCTCCTGTCTCAGCATCCCAAATGCTGGGATTACATGCGTGTGCCACCACACTCGCCTTTTTCCTTCCTCTTTGAATTATTTCTATAAAATAAATTTTCAGGCATCTAATTAGTGAGTTTAAAATGTAGATTTCGGTGTGTGTGTGTGTGTGTGTGTGTGTGTGTGTGTGTGTGCGCGTGTGTGTTTTACTGGAGACTGAACCCAGGGACATTCTTCCTCAGAACTACACCTCTGGCCCTGTTTTATATTTTGTAATGGTTTTACTAAATTGCAGAGGGCCTTAGTAAATTGTTGAGGCTGGCCACGAACCTGAGATCCTTCTCTCTCAGCCTCCCAAGTACTGGCATTACAAGCATGTGTCACCTGGCCTGTTTTAAACATTTTACTCATTCTTTATACTTTCTTTTGTGGGGTGTGT
The DNA here is from genome assembly GCF_963383645.1 of Muscardinus avellanarius. NCBI lineage: Eukaryota > Metazoa > Chordata > Mammalia > Rodentia > Gliridae > Muscardinus > Muscardinus avellanarius. The sequence goes on along the minus strand of NC_137796.1, from coordinate 88,181,432 downwards.
GTGTGTGTGTGTGTGTGTGTGTGTGTGTGTGTGTGTGTGTTTGTATCCAGGAGCATTCTACTCTGAGCTTCACCCACAGCCCTATTTTATTTTTATTTGGAAAAGGGTCTCATTAGGCTGATGAGAGTCTCACTACCTACTGAAGTCTGTCCTCCAACCTGCATCCTCCTGTCTCAGCCTCCCAAGTACTGATATTATAGGCATGTGCCACCACACATAGCTTCTTTATACTTTTTTTTTTTTCTTTTGGTGCTACTGGGGTTCCTGGAAACCCTTCTAGCTCTGGGCTACACTCCCAGACCTATTTTTATTTTTGGAAACAGGGTCTCCTAAGCCAGCGCGACTGGCTTCGAACCTGCGCGATCCTCCTGTCTCTGCCTCCCAAGCGTGGGGATTACAAGCGTGCGCCACCACGCCCTGCTCAAGTTGATTTGTTTTGAAGCAGATTGTGAATATGAATTTTTCTGAATGGTCCTATCAAGTTTGCCAGTTCTGCATATATCTATTTATCATCCAGAAATATAAAAATCTGTGCACATGGATATTCATAGCAGTACAGTTTAAAATAGCAAAAAAGTGGCCGGGCGTGGTGGCGCACACTTGTAATCCCCGCGCTTGGGAGGCAGAGACAGGAGGATCGCGCAGGTTCAAAGCCAGCCGCGCGCGCTGGCTTAGGAGACCCTGTTTCCAAATAAAAATATAAAAATAGGTCTGGGAGTGTAGCCCAGAGATAGAAGGGCTTCCAGGAACCCCAGTACCACCAAAACAAACAAACAAACAATAATAATAATAATAATATTATTATTATTATTATTATTTTAAAAAATAGCAAAAAAGTGGAAGAAGCCTCATAATAGGTAGTGATTGAATTAGGGCCATCCATGTTAGAAAATACTGTAAAGCCATTAAAGGAAAAGTAGATTTATATTTAGATGCTAGAAAGATGAAAACATTGTCCAATGAATAAAACAAATTGTGACTTAATAAGAATAGGGTAAATATATATACACATGTTAATGCATAGAAAAAGACCTTGGGGCTGGAGAGAAGGGAAAATTTCTCTTTTATTTATTTGTTATGTTAGATTTCTGAAGAAGAATATAAAGTAAGCCAAAGTACAAGGAAATAGTTTGTTTTCCCTTCATGAGAGAGCCTAAGAAAAGTCTTTGTATTAATTTGGAGAGATATAGATAAAATTTTTCTATTTATAGTATTAATTAGCTAATTTCATTATATGTATATATTTTAGATTATTTGCATTGTTTCCATTTACATTTCCTGAAGTGCTTTTTAACTCTTCACCTGTTTTTGTAATGTTGGTGTCTTTATTAATAAGTGGAGGCGTGTTTGAGCTTATTTAACACTGTTCCATGCCAGGCATAGCTGTGCACGCTTGTAATTCCAGTTCTTGGGAGTCTGAGACAGGAGAATCTGGATTTGTGGCCAGATTCTCACTTAGTGTGGCCAGGTCTCACTTAGTGAGACCCTTCGCAACTTAGTGAGACCCTATTTCAAACTAAAGAATAAAAAATTGAGCTGGGGGTGTACCTTGGTGGTAGAATGCCCCTAGGCTCAATCTCCAGCACCACAGACAGACACACAAAAACACAAACAAACAAAAACAAAGTGTTCCAGGGTTTCATCTCCACTCCCTTCTACTTTGTATGAGATTCAGCACTTTAGATTTACTCTTCCCATAGGTAATACATTCATAGAGTTCAAAGGTTAAGTAAGTGATATGCTAGCCAGGCGTGGTGATAACATCCCTATAATCCCAGTACTTGGGAGGCTGAGACAGGAGGATCACAGGGTCAAGGGCGGCCTCTGCAGTTTAGCGACCCTCCTGGAGGCATAGCTCAGAGGTAGACTGTCCCCAGGTTCAGTCCCCAGCAACACACACACACACACACACACACACAAAGATGCTCTGCGGCGAAGTGTGAGCCCAGCCTGTACCACTTTGCCTGGTTTCCTTTGCTCCTCATCCCTGACTGATAGCTTCTTTTTGTTGTTGTTGTTGTTCTGTAGTTCTTAGAAAATGCAAATATATAGTCTTAATTCTCCTGCCATTCTAAATAAAAAAGGCAGATGCAAAACACAGTTTCATAGCTTGCCTTTTTTTCTTTTTTTGTCTTCTTTCTTTCTTTTGCTTGACTGATCTATCTTGGTGATCTCTTTAAGAAATATCAGACTTGGGAGGCTGAGACAGGAGGATTTCAGGTTTGAGGACAGCCTCAGCAACCTAGCAAGACTCTCAGCAACCTAATGTGACCCTATTTGAAAAAATATGCATTTTTTTAAAGAGCTGGAGGTATAGTTTGAAGGTAGAATGCCCCTGGGGTTCAATCCCCAGTACCCCCTCACCCCCACACACACACAGAAAAAGAAAAATATTAGGCCAGGAATGGTGGTGCATGTCTGTAATCCCAGTACTTGGGAGGCTGAGGCCCAGGATCTCAGGTTTAAGGGCATCCTCAGCAATTTAGTAAGACCCTGTTTCAGAATAAAAAGGCTAGTGGTATAGTTCAGAGGTAAAATGTTCCTGAGTTCAGTCCCCAGTACCACACCCACAAAAGAAAGAAGAGAGAGAAAAAGGAAGGAATTAGAAGGTAGATTCATTTTTTTTTTTTTTACAGCTGGGAAAGATTCCACTACATGATTATACCATTATATATTTATAGTTATAGCACATTTTAAATTCTATTGGGATTTTTTTTTTCTCAAACCACAAGTACCTAGTTACATTACAATCATATCTACGTAACAGTGGCATTTATAGTGCATTCTAAATACTTTATTCTAGCTCATTAGCTATTAATCATACTTTATCTTAGCTAACTTAATTCTTTTCTTTTTCTTTCTTTCCTTTTTTTTTTTTTTTTTTGCGGTACTGGGGATGGAGCCCAGGGGCATTCTACTTCTGAGCTATATGTCCAGCCCTATTTTTTATTCTTTATTTTGAAACAGGGTCTCACTGAGTTGCAAAGGGCCTCACTAGGACTGCAAGTGTGCGCTGCCACGCCCGGCTAGTTCACTTAATTCTCACAATTGTCTTAGAGGTAAGCTCAAGTCATGCAAGGTGGCGCACGCTTGTAATCCCCGCGCTTAGGAGGCTGAGACAGGATCGCACAGGTTCGAAGCCAGCCTCAGCTGGTTTAAGAGACCCTGTTTCCAAATAAAATATAAAATAGGTCTGGGAGTGTAGCCCGGAGGTAGAAGGCCTCTGGGTTCCATCCCCAGTACCAGCAAAAAAAAAAAAAAAAAAGGGCCGGGCGTGGTGGCTCACGCTTGTAATCCCCACGCTTGGGAGGCGGAGACAGGAGGATCGCGCTGGTTCAGAGTCAGCCCGGAGTCAGCCTCGCTGGCTTAAGAGACCCTGTTTCCAAACAACAACAACAAAAAAGTAAAATAGGTCTGGGAGTGTAGCCTGGAGGTAGAAGGGCTTCCAGGAACCCCAGTACCACCCCCCCTCCAAAAAATAAAAGAGGTTAGCTTAAGTGTTACCCTAACTTTAGAGTTGAAGAGACACGTGGAGAAAGTGAATAACTTGCCCATGTCATTTTATGCGGTGCTGGGGATCAAACCCAGGGCCTTGCACACGCTAGGAAGGTGATCCTCCACCGAAGTTACACCCCCAGCGCATCCTGGTCTTTTTTTATTTTTTTGCAGTAATGGAGATGGAGCATACCCAGGGACATTTGACCTCCAAGCTACACCCCAGTCCTATTTTTTTATTCTTTATTTTGAAACAGGGTTTCACTGAGTTGCAAAGAGCCTCACTAAGTAGCTGAGGCTGGTCACGAGCCCGGATCCTCTTGTCTCAGCCTCCCCAGTGCTGGGATTACAAGCGAGCGCCACCTTGCCCGGCTCGTGTCATTTTAAAACTAACTTTTTAAAAAAAACTTTTTCAGATAAAATCAAGGTGACAGTGTTAATATTTGAAGTTTTAAATGTTTTGCATAGGTGAAGTCAACAACTTTTTTTCAGTAAGGGACAAGACAAGTAATTCAGGCTTTTCTGGCCTCTGCAACTACTCAACTGCTCCTAGTGTGACAGCAGCTCCAGACCCTTTGTAAATGGTGAGAACGGCTGTGTTTTGGTAAAGCTTTATGGACAAAAGCAGGTGTCTGGCCAGGTTTACTCATCCCTGGAACAAGTAATTCAACAGCATCTTAGTCTGATGAGCCTCATTAGAGCACCGCTGCCTAGTTCTGACCAGCCCGCAGGCCTGTGGCTTGCTGTGCCCACAGGCACCCTCTGTACCTTTCTTTTTGCTGGTAGGCACCAGGATTTCAGCTCCTTTAACTGACTTCTTCATCTGCCATCACCTTTCCGATTTTTTCCTGTAAGTGCTATCCATCAGCCATCGGGTAGGAGGGTGGTTTAGTGTACTCTGCTTTTTCCTTAATCATTTGTGTTTTTGGCTCTAGGAAATTACAGAACAACAGGTATGAAGATAAGACTCGAGTTCAGGCACACTTTTGTCCCGAGAGCCCTGGCTTAGGACATATAACTGCCTTTTTTCTTAGTCTGGTTTGACCCTTATCCACCAGGCTTAGCCCATTCTGAAATGTTTATCCATATTTCCCCCCTTTTTATAGCAGCGTGTTGTTATAGTCATCTGTTGAAAAATCCAATATGGTTTTTGGCTTTTTGATCAGTTTTCTAAGGATTAAAAGTGAATTTTAGCCGGGCGTGGTGGCGCACGCTTGTAATCCCCACGCTTGGGAGGCAGAGACAGGAGGATCGCGCAGGTTCGAAGCTAGCCGCGCGCGCTGGCTTAGGAGACCCTGTTTCCAAATAAAAAAAAATGTAAAAATAGGTCTGGGAGTGTAGCCCGGAGGTAGAAGGGCTTCCAGGAACCCCAGTACCACCAAAAAAAAAAAAAAAAAGTGAATTTTAGAGCCACACATGTTGGTGCATGCCTGTAATTTTAGTACTTGGGAAGCTGAAAAGGAGGATCACAGGTTGGAAACTAGCCTCAGCACTTAGCAAGGCTCTCTTCAAATAAGAAATAAAATTGGGCTGGGGGTGTAGCTCAGAAGTAGAACACCTCTGGGTTCAATTCCCAGTAACACACACACACACAAAAGTGAATTTTACTTTCCTCAGATGGGGAGCCAGTAGTGAAAAGGTGAGAGCGAGGGGGTCTCACCAAGTATATATGGTGTGGCAGAAGAGTTTGCTGTCCTTGTGTTCCTTTATTCATTAGGAATGTTATTCTGTTTATTTTACAATGTGGCATCATTGCTTAATGTGATTGTGAGATTGCATATTTTCTTTGTGTGCATATCCTGAGTTAAAGGCTAGCTTATGAACTAAGCAAACTTCTTATAAAACATTGATAAGTCAAGAACATCACAACTATGAAGCCGGGTATGGTGGCGCACACTTGTAATCCCAGTACTTGGGAGGCTGAGACAGGAGGAGTGCACGGTTTCGAAGCCAGCCTCAGCTACTTAGTGAGGCTCTCGGCAATTTAGTGAGACCCTGTTTCCAAATAAAAAAACAAAACGGGGATGCAGGTATTACTCAGAGATAGAACACCCCTGAGTTCAATCCCCAGGACCACAAAAAACAAACATTGCAGCTAAGAAACTGGTCTTATCTACAAAGTCCACCTGCATCACCTTATCAAAATAGATCAGTAGTTTTTGTTCCCAAATTCCAGAATTTTGCAGTAAGATGAGAATGTATACTCTGCTGCGAACCACAGAACGTTACCTTTTGCCTCCGCAGCCTTCTCCCCAGTGTTGGGGCCTGATTGAACCACTGTCTTTTTCTTGCAGGCATGACAGCAAGTGCCGTCGCAGCCCTAATCCTCATGACATCCTCCATCGTGTCTGTAGTGGGGTCTTTGTACCTGGCCTACATTCTGTACTTTGTGCTGAAGGAGTTTTGCATCATCTGCGTCACTACGTACGTGCTGAACTTCATTCTTCTCATCATCAATTACAAACGACTCGTTTACTTGAATGAGGCCTGGAAACGGCAGCTGCAGCCCAAGCAGGACTGACGGCCTGACCTACTCTTAACTGACAGTCTCATGTCCCTTTTTCCATTAAGTTTATTTTGCAGCAGTTTTTTTTTTTAATTCTTCACAACAGACACTTTCCCTAAGAATCTTAAACTGATTTTTTAAATACTGTAAATTAGAAGGGGCCCTACCTATTTTCTGTGTCAATCTTCATTTTAAATACGGATACACAAAAGGATACGCCGAGCCAATCAAAGACAAGCTTTAACTTTACTTTGAAGACGTTTCTGAGATAATAAAATGTAGCCCTAGCCCCCATCCCTCAATTGTAAAGTGAGCAACCATTGCTAGTAATTCTTTAATGTGTATAAATTCAATTTCAGGTATAACAAATGTGATCATGACATGAAAATATTTTAGAATAGATACTGTATTAAATATTGCCATGTTTACAAATGTAATATGTTTTAGCCGATGGATTTAAAGATGTAGATTCAACTAGACACATGTGATATTTGTAAATAAAGGTAGAAATATTGGATCCATCCCTGCAGAACTTACTGTACAGTTTAGTTGAGGTGTAGTGATGAAGAATGGTCAGCTCCATGTTGACTGATAAAATAGTGGAAATAGGAAGCCCTGCAGAGCACCTCGTGGGAAGTGCTGACAGCCGGGGCGCGGCCGTGACGGCGGGAGTCATAGGGCCGTTGCTTCCCTTTCACCTCCCTGCCCTGAGAGGAAGAACTTAAATCTGAACGTTCAAGTCAAGTTTGTCTAGTCATAAAACTGGATCAGTTAAACCTTCAGAATGAGTCATGTGACCAGACCATCACAGCAAGGCCTTCAGGACACTAATGATGGGAAAATGTGCTTATTTCTTTGGAGAAAAACTGGAAATATTAATATGGCATCTTAAGGTAAAGCCTCATACCATAGTTGAATTTTCAATGCAGATATTTTTCCTTAATATTGGTGCCAGTCAACCAAACAGTATTAATGACTTTGAAACAACCATTCTAAGTCCAGTCACCCTCTTAGGATTGCTCTTTGGTAGCTCCATATGGTTTTCCCTAATTGTTTCTTTCTGCACTAAGAATTGTTGGGAATTGTTTTAGAATCCAATTCTGTCTCTGTAAACTTTAGGGCTGACATGCTGCTCAGTTTGCTTAATTGGGAGAAATACCACAGGTAGAAATATCTGAAGGGAAACACATTGATGTTGTCACTGCTCTTTCTGGTAACTACACAAATGCAGTAAAAAATTTTCAAAGGTGACTTGAATAAACCCAAATGAAGTTGTGACAGTATGTTTCTATGGTTAACATCTTATATCAGAATGTTAAAGTGCCTTCTGTCTTAAATCTCAAAACCAAATATTTTGTGTGTTGGACTTGGGCAGAAGTGTCCTTCCTTCCTTTCTTACCATGAAGTAGAAAACTTGCATTCTACAGAAAGATTCTGTGTGATCACTTTTATCCCTTAGACTGAGAAGTAGTAGCGAAGTTTTTGCTTCAGATTGGATGAATCATTATGTTAAAAATAGTCACTTAGACCAGTCATTTTTAGAGCTTGATTTGCCTTCTCTTTGAATGGAGGGGACAGGCTCTGCTCTGTAAACTAAAATGTGTAGAGTCAGCATCTGTTTAGTAGTTCACAGCTAACTGTCATAATTGCTACAACATAGGTCTTCTGGCCCAAGGCAGGTATAAAATCTGAATTGTAATGAACTTTTAATGGGTTTCACCAGTTTCTTAAAGGAGAGCTAAATTCAGATTTCATTGAGGCTATGTTTTCCCATGAATGTGAATATTTCGATGCCTGTCTTACCGTGTATGTATTGTTCTTATACCCTTAAGTAGTTGAAGAACTCTGAAAGCAGTGATGGGTTGTCTGGTGTTGATGGAGAAGCAAGTCCCCGCTGGAGAACTGCACAGGGAGGTTGTCTTCTAACCTGCGTCCAGTTCTACCAAAGCAGTTTACTGGCTCTCTGCTAAGCTAGAGTGGAAATGGCTTAAAGGTTAAGACTCCTGTGGTATATCAAACATGGGTGTGTGCTAACCAGGCTCCTCGTGTCCCAGTTTCCAGTGATCTTTCCTCATATTTTTATCAATCAGCTCAGTATAGTTAAAGCTTGTCTTCAACTTTTAATATGAGAAAACACGTAAAAACGTTCAGCCAGCCCCAAGTGTTTCCTTTGCTTTCCTAAGCCTTGGGGAAACCACTGCTTCAGTGGTATAAGAACTGTTGCCACGTTCCTATGGCCCAGTGGAATTAACACCCTCTTCCTCACTGAGATGGAAAGGTGCTGCCTGAAGTAACAGTGCATACTGAGTGCGAGTATCCCGGCAAGCAACAGAATTCCTGTTGCCTGGTGTTCGGTAGTTTCTGCTCTGGAGGAACGCTGTCTCCCCTCCACACCTGTCCCACCAAAAAGAGGGAGAAGCACCATGTCATAAGGTTTGAAGATTGTTATGACTGTTTTAGACTGAATATTTAAACGTGGTGGCATTACTAGCCACCAGTTTTGAAGGACAGATTAGGGGGAAAATTGATTTTAGCAGTAATTCTATGCTTTATGTTTTTGAAGTGGTTCATAATAAATAAAGCCTTTCGTTTACTGAACAGTCATAAACATTTGAAGAAGTAAGAGAAGTCACTGTTAAATGATACGTTCCAGGGAATTGAGGCAGCTTGGAGGATTTCGTTTGGTTTTTTCATTGCAGCTAGTTGCTGTCAGTAAGGTAAACTTCTGAAATAACTCAGGTTTAACTAGCTGTGTGCCAGGAATTACTTTTACTTGATATATGTAGCCTCTCCTTAAATTCATTATTTTTAAAGAATGTCAAAAGCATTGACTATTTTCATACAAAGAGACAAGAGATTTTTCATTTGGTACAAAGGATCTTTTGACCTCTTAGGTAAGATATAGGACCAAGACTACATAAAATTAAAACTATTTGTTGGCTTCTGTTTGCTTGTTTTATTTTCAAAAGACTATCTTTTAAAACAAAGGAAATCTTCAGCAACTGCTTCATGACTTAGGTTGGCACCACTGCTTGATGCCAGTGAATAGTGACAGGCGATCTTGCTTAAAATGCCAGTATTTTTCAAATGCCAATGCAGAACCCACGGTCATTTCTAGAGCCTCTCTGAGGAGACGCACCTCATATGCACCTTGGTCCTGGTGTGTCCTCCTCCGGCACTCAGGCATGGGCAACACACTTTTAGGCAGCACTTACGAATCCTAATTTGTGACAACAACCCTTCAAAAAAACAGAAGGGGCAGGGGTGGGAGTCCAGGCCACTTGGTTAAACACTTTTTAGTTTTTGACAAATTAGCCCAGAAAAGGTGAAATGTTTTGTTATAAAACTGTATGAGCATGGCCCAAGTATTAAGTGTATGATCTGTATAGTATGTTCCATCAAAAATATTTATTACTAGTGCTTTATGCTCCTGAGTAAACATTTTTCAATAGAGTTCACTGGGCAGATTCCCCCTTTAATATAGATAGAAATATTCTTTATCAGAGATTTAGGGCACCGTTTTGCTAACTGGTAAATAAAAACATGTAAATATGTAAGAATGTTTATTTGTTGCACATAACTTTTGGTATAAAATAAATGTAGACGTTACCTGTGGAAGTTGTGCTACCCTCATTCTTATATTGCAGTATCAAATATTTAAAAGACGCTAAAAGGAAGTCTTTTAAAATTCAATAGGGACCTTTATTTTTTATACTTATTTATTTATTTTGGTGCTGGGGGTTGAACCCATGGGCATTCTATTTTTTTTGAAACAGGGTCTCACTAAGTTGCGGAGGCTGGCTGACACCCTGTGGTCTTCCTGTCTCAAACTCCTAAGTACTGGAATTACAAGTGTGTGCCACTGTACCCAGCCAGTGGGGACCTGTGAAATGCGCTCACCTCTACGGGTGTACTGAGTTGACTTGAAAAAAAGGACAAAAGGTGCTGCTACTTAAGAGTTCTGTTTATGTAGAATGTTTTAGGCTGTTTTTCCATGGCTTTTCTGTAGATTACCTTGAATTCTTTCTTTCTTTCTTTCTTTCTTTCTTTCTTTCTTTCTTTCTTTCTTTCTTTCTTTCTTCCTGCCTATCTATCTATCTATCATCTGTGTGTGTGGTACCAGGGATTGAACCTAGAGACATTCTACCTCCGAGCTACACACCCAGCCTTATTTTTATTCTTTATTTTGAAACGGTCTCACTAAGTTGCTGAGGCTGGCTTTAAACTTGTGATCTTCCTGTCTCAGCCTTTCAGGTACTGGGATTACAAGTGTGTGCCACCATCCCCAGCTCTCAACGCTCCATTCTTACTGTCTCCATCCTTAAAAGAAGTAACATCTACAAGAAAGATGCTTTTTTTTTTTTTTTTTTTTTTTTTTTTTTGCCATACTGGGGATTGTACCCAGGGGCAGTCTACCTCTGAGCTACACCCCCAGCTCTATTTTTTATTCTTTATTTTGAAACAGGGTCTCATTAAGTTGTGGAGGGCCTTACTAAGTAGCTGAGACTGGTCTTGAATCTGTGATCCTCCTATCCCAACCTCCCAAGTACTGGGATTACAAGCATGTGCCACCACGACCAGCTAGATGCATTCATTTGAAATGGAGATGAACCACACTTCACTGGATAGAACAAAGGTGTTCTATGCTAGAACCTCAGGACCTATAAAACAGACCTTGCCTATAACTTGTAAAATATTGATGTGTTTCTTTAATACTTTTAATGTTTACCAACTAAAGAACTTTCTTTAAAATTAAACTGGAACACAAAACTTGATTACTCAGAATAATTTAGGATCAGTGGTAACAATCTATCCCTAGGATTACTAAAACTTCGTATTTGAACTGACTATATACTCTTGATTTTAAAAATGGTCCAGAGATACCTAATGAGATAAGGCTAGACTATCTTTACTTTTTCTCTCATGGAGCTTTGAAAGAGAAAAGGGATGTGTGTTGAGACGTGGGAATCACCTGCAAGAGAAGTGAATCAAGTTCTCTACAACTTTCCTGGTTTACTGTCTTCCATTTGTTTGGACACAAAAGGAGTATTTTCCCAAAGCACTTAGTGTTGTGCCTGGGGGTAGGAGGGTGAGGGTACTGGGGATTGAACCCAGAGACATTCTACCTCCAACCTATACCCCCAGCCCTATTTTTTTATGTATTTATTTATTTACTTATTTTAATTTTAATTTTTTTATTTTTTATTTATTTATTTATTTATTTTTTGCAGTACTGGGCATGGAACCCAAGGGCATTCTACCTCTGAGCTACACCCCCAGCCCTATTTTTTTTTTTTATTCTTTATTTTGAAATGGTCTCACTGAGTTACAAAGGGCCTCACTAAGTAGTAGCTGAGACTGTCCGCGAACTGCAATCCTGTCTCAGCTTCCCAAATGCCAGGATTACAAGCGTGAGCCGCCACACCTGGCTTTATTTTTAATTTTTTTAATTTTTAAATTTTTATTTATTTATTTTCTTTTTGGTGGTACTGGGGTTCCTGGAAGCCCTTCTACCTCCGGGCTACAATCCCATACCTATTTTTTTTTTATTTTTATTTGGAAACAGGGTCTCTTAAACCAGCGCGGCTGGCTTCGAACCTATGCAATCCTCCTGTCTCCGCCTCCCAAGCGCGGGGATTACAAGCGTGCGCCACCACGCCTGGCTTTATTTTTATTTTTGACACTGAGAAGTCAAGGCTGGCTACCAGCATGTGATCCTCCCGTCTCAGCCTCCCAAGTACTGGGATTACAAGTGTTCGCCAGCATACCTGGCCAAGCATTTAGTTTCAAACCAGAATTGATAGTACTCAGATCATAGGATTAATGTGCTTTACTTGTCTCTGTGGAGGGGAATGGGGGATGGTTCCTTAAGAAAAGGTTTCGTTCAGGGAGAAGGCAGGCAGGAGTTGCTCTCAGGTACAGTGGAAGGCTTGACTGTAGGCACAGCCTGTTTAAAGATGTGTTCGGTGGCATCAGCTGGGATACAGTCTATGTGCTTTTACACCTGTCCCCTTTGTGTAGACTATGGGTAAGGTTGGAACGGTGTCCTAGAGAACTGGTTAAAGCCGAGATTCCAGATACCCACTAGCATTTAAGCCTTTTTTTTTTGGTACTGGAGGCTGAAGCTGGGGCGTTCCACCTCTGAGCTTCACCCCTAGTCCTATTTTATTTCTTATTTGAAATAGGGTCTCGCTAAGTTGCTAAGTCTAGCCTCAGACCTGAGGTCCTCCTGTCTTAGTCTTCCAGGTACTGGTATTACAGGCACGCACCACCGCCTGACACTCACTCAGACTGCTCTTATGCTTATTTGTCAACTGAACTATGTAGAAACTGGCACACAGATCCTGTGCTTATCACAGCGTGATAGTATTTCCATACAGGTGCTAGCTGTGGGGCTCTGGCTCATCTGAAGGTGTAAGAGCAGGGAGTCTTGACCTGGGTCAGGCTGGCCTGGTTTGTACAGACACTCAAGGGGCCCTAGGTCTATGGAGCGGTCTGTAACCAGCAGCTTTAAACATGGTGTGGGTGTTGACAGAACAGCTTCTCTTAACTGTCCGTACACAGTTATGGCTCTGAAAACAGCCTGAGACACAAAAATGATTTCATGTGGTGCGTGTGTATGTTAGTTATTGGGGTTTGAAACCAGGAGCATTTTACCTCTGAGCTTTACCCCCAGCTCTATTTTGTCTTTTTGTTTCGAAACAGGGTCTCACTAGGTTGTTGAGAGTCTCACAGTGTTGCTGAGGCTGTCCTCAAACCTGCCATCCTTCAATCACAGACTCCCAAGTACTAGGATTACAAGTGTGCGCCCCACACCCAGCTGATTCTCTATGCCCATTGCAGGACAGATCGTTCAGCTTAAGGGTAGCAGTCATTTATGCCAACTCTTTATTCCCATAGTAGAAAAGCTTTATTTTCACCTCTAACATCTCCTTCTAGCAGGTTTCCACCAAATCCAGGCCAGCACTGCAGTAGGCACTCACTCCGGATGGTGTCCAAGTCGCCCCTTCCTTGGGGAGGAGGGGACTGACAGAAGCAGTGTCAGGACAAAGGTATCGTGGCTTTAAAAATCAAACGGGCTCTTTCCCAAACACTGATTTCACCACTGAACGGTGATACCTGGTTTCATTGGCAAGCTTCCAATATCTGTCTCGCAAAAGAAATGCCGCAGTTTTGGGTTGTCTCTGCCGAGTGAAGATCCCCTTTTTATTCCCCACTGCTCTCTGTGGTGCTAAAAGAGAAGACAAAATGTGTTTCAGACGATTAAAGGTGGGATGACTTCGACCCAAACAGGAGCCAAGATGGGCTAAATAGCAATGTGGTCCTGCAGGTTAGGGTCCCTTGCTCTGAAGTGGTATGAGAAGTATGTAGCTACCACAGGTCTCCCCGCTCATCCAAACACCTGGGCCGCTGGGCCGCTGGGCAGGCTTGTAATTCCAGTATTTGGGAGACTGAAACAAGGGTCACAGGTGCAGGGACATCCTCAGCAAGGAGTGAGGCTCTCATCAGCCTAGTGAGACTGTGTCCCCAAAATAAAATAATAAAATAGGACTAGGGGTGTAGCTTGGAGGTAGAGTGCCTTTGGGTTCAACTCCCAGTACCACAAAAACACAAAAAAAGGAGTCTTTACCTAGTAGATGGTACTAGGGATTGAATGCAAGGGCATTCTACCTATGAGCTACTAGCCCAGCTTGACTTTTTATTGTTTATTTGGAAACAGTCTTACTAGGTTGCGAAGCAAGGCTAGCTTTGAGCCTGTAATCCTCCTGCCTAGGATAATGGGTGTGCACCACCATGCCTGCCATCCCAAGTGTTTGTTAAACCATAAAATGATTTTGAGAAGCAAGCACTTTGATTGCTTTACTTTTCCAAATAGCTTCCTTCTCCTAGAGGATTCTCTGTGCAGCCTACTCTGATTAAACCCAGCTCTCTTCCTTTTGTTTCCAGCAGTGTTACAAACAAATGCCCGTATCTGAAAAGCCAGTCTGAACACGTTAGAAATGTTGCGTCACAGGCCAAACTGTCACTTACTCTGGTTTGTCATAAAATCAGCAAAGTTCCAGATCAGCTCCCCAACCACGTACTCTTTGCGTTTTTTATCCAGCGCCAGGTGATACTGCTGCAGCAGACTCCTCTGGTACTCCTCGCTGAACATGAGAGGTGGGTCCTGGGATGCAGGCAATAAATCCAAGAGTCAGAACCAGCAAGGCTGTAAATACTGATAAAAATAAAGACGCACTCGGTGATGACCGAAATATCTGTCCTCACCGGTGCAGAGACAGCAGAGTACGATGTAACACAAAGTAAGAAAAGGAATTAAGAAAAGAAAACCTTGGCCGGGTGTGGTGGCACGCGCTTCTAATCTCAGCATTCGGGAGGCTGAGACAGGAGGTTCATGGTTCGCAGGCAGCCTCAGCTACTTAGTGAGGCCCTTTGCAACTCAGACCTTGTTTCAAAATAAAGAATAAAAAATAGGGCTGGGGGTGTAGTTGGGATGCCCCTGGGTTCCATCCCCAGTACCTCAAAAAAGAAAGAAAACCTTAATTAGTAACTTTTATTTATAAATATAATTTGATATTTGCTTTATCTTTTTTTTTGTGTGTGTAGTAGTGGTGATTGAATCTGGGGCATTCTGAATACCTCTGAGTTACATACCTCCAGCCCTATTTTATTTTTTATTTGAAATAAGGTCTCACTAAGGTGTTGAGAGCCTTGCTGAATAGCTGAGGCTGGCCTCAATCTGTGATCCTCCTGTCTTGGACTCCCAAGTACTGGGATCATAAGTGTGCATCACCACTTACAGCTGCTTCAAGTTCTAAGTAGCTGTCATGCCTAATTTGAGAAATAGTGTGACACAGATTTAACTCACTTTATATTTACCCTAGCTGGTCTGAGTAAGGAGCTATTTTTTAGCACATTTACTCATTCAACAATTAATCTAGCCAGGTATGGTTGCACACACCTACAATCCTAGTACTTGGGAGGCTGAGACAAGAGGATCACAGGTTCGAGGACAGCCTCAGCAATTTAGTGAGACCCTATTTCTTTTTATCTTTGTTGCTTGCTTGCTTCTTTTTTTGCATTACTGAGGATGAGGATGGAACCCAGGGGCATTCTACCTCCAAGCTATACCCCCAGCCCTATTTTGAAACAGGGTCTCGCTAAGTTACAGAAGGCCTCACTAAATAGCTGAGGCTGTCCTCGAACCTGAATTCATCTGTCTCAGCCTCCCAAATGCTAGGATTACAAGCATGTACCACCATGCCCAGCTGTGAAACCCTATTTCAAATTAGAAAGAAAGAAAAAAGGAAAAAGAAAGAAAGGAAAAGAAAGGAAAAAAGGAAAGAAAAGAAAATGGGCTGGGGGTGTAGCTCAGAGGTAGAATGCCCCTCGGTTCAACCCCCAGTACCAAATAAACTAGTATCTTCTTGTGACAGGCAGTGGAGACAAAGTGGTGAAGGAGAGAGACAAGCACCCCTGCCATCAAAGGCCTGCCTTACCACCTAGCAGGAAGATAAAGCTCTAGGTGCAGGGGGATAGTTTAGCAGGGGATAGTTCAGCAGGGGATCTAAGTGCAAGTGTGGGGGATAGTTCAGCAGGGGATCTAAGTGCAAGTGCGGGGGATAGTTCAACAGGGGATCTAAGTGCGGGGGATAGTTCAGCAGGGGATCTAAGTGTGGGGGATAGTTCAGCAGGGGATCTAAGTGTGGGGGATAGTTCAGCAGGGGATCTAAGTGAGTCAAGGTCCACAGGAAGCCTTGAGAAAGTGAAGCTGAGGCCTTCCAGGTGACAAGGCTGTGTACAACAGAAGCAGAGGGATGCATCTATGGGCTCATCCAATATTCAGGCAAGTGTGCCTCCTTGTTGCTGTGCCAAGACACAATAAGGGATATGTCCTGGGGCACAAGGTCTGTATTTTCACCTCAGGGGAACTTTCAGGAGGCTCAAGTCTTAGATGCTCAAGGATGCAGCATGTGAATCATTTTAGGGCAGAAAACCCCACTAGCTTTCGCCTTCTTTTTTGGTGGTACTGGGTTCCTGGAAGCCCTTCTACCTCCGGGCTATACTCCCAGACCTATTTTTACATTTTTATTTGGAAACAGGGTCTCCTAAGCCAGCACGCGCGGCTGGCTTCAAACCTGTGCGATCCTCCTGTCTCTGCCTCCCAAGCGTGGGGATTACAAGCGTGCGCCACCACGCCCGGCCAGCTTTCACCTTCTGATGAGAGTGACTCAAATGCCACTTGAAATGCTCTAACTGCACCAGGGAGCCACATTTTGTTCCAGTTCCAAAGCAGATTTTTGTTTTGGAGGGGGGTCTGGGGATGGAACCCAGGGCATTCTACCTCTGAGCTACAACCTCTGCCTTATTTTTTATTCTTTATTTTGAAACAGGGTCTCACTAAGTTGTGGAGGGCCTCACTAAGTAGTTGAGGCTGCCAAGAACCTGCGATCCTCCAGTCTCAGCCTCCCGAATGCTGGGATGACAAGCATGCGCCACCATGCCCGGCTGGATATTTATTTTTATTTAATTTTGTGTGTGTGTGTGTGTGTTGGGGGGGGGGGTACTGGGGATGGAACCCAGGGGCATTCTACCTCTGAGCTATACCCCCAGTCCTATTTTTATTCCTTATTTGAAATCAGGTCAAGCCGGGCATGGTGGTGCATTCTTGTAATCCCAGCATATGAGAAGCTGAAACAGGAGGATCTCGGTTCGCGGACAGCCCCAGTTACTTAGTGAATCTTCTGCAATTTATTAAGACCTTGTTTCAAATATAGAATAAAAAATAGGGCTGGGGGTGCAACTCAGAGGTAGAATACCCCTGGGTTCCATCCCCAGTACCACACAAGAAAAGAAAGAAAGAAAGAAAGAAAGAAAGAAAGAAAGAAAGAAAGAAAGAAAGAAAGAAAGAAAGAAGAACAGCCAGGAAGAGAAAAGAAAGAGTGGCCGGGTGTGCTGGTGCATGCTTGAAATCCCAGCATTTGAGAGGTTGAGACAGGAGGATAGCCATTTGAAGACAGCCTTGGCTACTATTTAGCGATGCCCTTTGCAACTCAGTGAGACCCAGTTTAAAAAATAAAAAATAAATAGGGCTGGGGGTGTAGCTCGGAGGTAGAGTGCCCCTGAGTTCAGTCCTCAGTACCATGCACACACACACGCACACGCACACACACACACACACACGCAGAGGGGCCAGGGAGGAGCAGTCAGCAGTACAAGCAAGAGGACAGGTCAGCTTGAGGAAATTAGTGATATCAAGCATGAAAGAGCCGAGCACACACAGCACCGCTCACCTGGTGGAGCCCGGCGATGGCTTCTGCCCCATACTCGCTCTGAATAATCGGCTTCTGGTAGGTCTGGTGCCAGTTCTCGAATTGGCTCTCCAGCTGCAGCTGAATCACCTCCAGGTGCCCGTAGTCATGGTACCAAGAGTAGTAGCTGTTCACACAGAGCACATCCACGTAGGCGGCCTAGGACAAGGGCGTCACAGCTCCGTTAGCGACCGGGAGACTGAAGCATCAGGACGCTCAGCCTCGCAGGGCTCTTCGGGCACAGAAGGCAAAAAGGATGCAGAAGCTGGGCGGGGCAGCACACGCCTAAAATCCCAGTACCCAGGAGGCTGAGACAGGAGGATAGCAGGTTCAAAGCCACTCTCCACAATTGAAGGTTTTCAGTCACCCAGTGAGACTCTGTTCCCAGATTTAAAAAAAAAAAAAAAAAATAGGGCTGGGGGGATAGCTCAGAGGTTGTTGATCCCAGTACAAAAAAAAAAAAAAAGAAGGGGGATGTAGAAAATAATTTAGGTCCTGAAACCATCCTGCCCTCATATAAGAAAGATAGCCAAGAAGTGACTCTCATGGAGCTGGGTCCATAATGCCAAGTGTGCCCCCATCTGGCTGGGGGTGTAGCTCAGCAGTAGAATGCCCCTGGGTTCAATCCCTAGCGCCACAAAAACAAAACAAACAAATGAACAAGAACACGTTTAGTCTAAATGAGGTGGCTCATGCCTCTAATCCCAGATACTGAGGAGGTTGAGGGCTGAGGCAGGGGGATCGCAGGTTTAAAGCCAGCATGGGCAATTTAGCAAGATCTTGTCTCAAAAGCCAGGCACAATGGCCCATGCCTGTAATCCTACTACTTGGGAGGCTGAGACAGGCAGACTGCAGGTTTAAGGCCTGCCTGGGTGACTTAGCAAGACCTGTTTCAAAATAAAAATGGCTGGGAGTGTGTAGCCCAGAGGTAGAATGTCCGTAGTTTCAATCCCCTTTAAAAATAAAACAAAAAGGGCTGGGGTGTAGCTCGGTGGGAAAACACCCCTTGGCTTCAATCCCCAGTACCAATCAACCAAGCAATAATAAATTGACAAGCCAACCTCAGCAACTTAGACCCTGTTTCCAAATACAAATAAAATAGAGACCAGGCATGGTGGTGCATGTTTGTAATCCCAGTATTTGGGAGGCTGAGACAGGAGGATTGTGGTTTGTGGCCAGCCTCAGCTACTTAGTGAGGCCCTTTGCAACTTAGTGAGACCCTGTTTCAAAATAAAGAATAAAAAATAAATAGGGCTGGGGTGTAGCTCAGAGGTAGAAAGCCCCTCCCTGGGTTCAATCCCCAGTACTGCAAAAAAATAAATAAAACAGGGGCGAGGCATGGTGGCACATACTTGTAATCACAGTACTTGGGGAGGCTGAGTCAGGAAGATAACAGGTTTGAGGCCAACCTTAGCTACTTAGTGAGGCCCTCCACAACTTAGCAAGACCTTATTTCAAAATAAAGAATAAAAAAATAGGGCTGGGGGGGGGATATAGTTCAGAGGGAGAATGCCCCTGTGTTTTCAATCCCCACTACCACAAAAATAAAATAGGGCTAGGGGTGAAGCTCATAGGTAGAGTACCCTTGGGTTCAAGCTCCAGCACCACACACACAAAATACAGAGAGAGAACCAAGCATACCTCCCCGAGCCCAGCCTCGCTGCCTGGCAAGTAAGCGGGTAGTTAGTGTCCAGTAACCTAAAGATCACTTGTGCAAACGGCCGGCTGGCTGCTCGGGGATCCTCCAGGAAGCTCGGGTTAGTGAGCAGCAGGACAGGCGAAGGCGGGAGGAGCAGTGTGCGGAAGCCCAGGCTCACCCCCATGTCCGCTGCATAATTGGAGTTGGTCACATAGGTCACGGGCCGGGTGGGGTCCAGGGCTTTGGTGTGAGCAATCACCGTCCTGTCCACGGAGGGCAGAAGACACGGCTGCGTTAGTGTGGGAAGGGCTGTCACACAGAGCTCGCACCTCCCCTGCCCATCTGCCCTGGCCAAGGCAGAGAACAGCAGCCCGCTTTCTTCCACCTCTGAGCGTATTTTAGGCGAGCTGACGCGTTCCTCTAGTCAGATCCTGTTCCCCAACAGCCCTCTTTTCTCCCTCCCCGAGGACCCCACCCTCGGAGGCAAGGCTGCGCTCACAGGGATAAGAGGCACACAGAGCTTAGGGCCTTGGGCTAGATGCTGCCCCAAACCAATCCTGCGTCTCTTTAGAAGCTCTTGAATTACAGAAGTGGATGGGGTGCAGCCAGGCGTGGTGGCACATGCTTGTAATCCCAGCATTTGGGAGGCTGAGACAGGGGGATCGCAGTTCACAAACAGCCTCAGCTACTTAGTGAGGCCCTCTGCAACTCAGTGAGACCCTGTTTCAAAATAAAGAATAAAAGCTGGGCGTGGTGGCGCACGCTTGTAATCCCCGTGCTTGGGAGGCAGAGACAGGAGGATCGTGCAGGTTCGAAGCCAGCGACTTAAGAGACCCTGTTTCCAAATAAAATATAAAATAGGTCTGGGAGTGTAGCCCGGAGGTAGAAGGGTTCCATCCCCAGTACCACCAAAAAAATAAATAAATAAATAAATAAAAATCAAAGAATAAAAAATAGGGCTGGGGAGTGTAGCTCAGTGGTAGAATGCCCGTGGGTTCCATCGCTAGTACCACACATGCAAAAAAAAAAAAAAGAAAGAAAGAAAAGAAAAGAAACAAATGGATGTGGATGGGGTGCAGATAGGGATGGGATGTTTATTACTATAACAATTAAGTTGAACCAGGTCATCCACACCTGTAATCTTCAGTACTTAAAATGCTGTGATGGGAGGATCACAGGTTTGAAGCCAGCCTCAGCAACTTAGCAAGACCCTGTTTCCAAATAAAAAATAAAATCAGTGTGGGGGTGTAGCTCAGAGGCAGAATGCCCCTGGTTTCAATCCCCAGTACCACACACACACACACACAAAGTGGGCTGGGGGTGGTGGCACACACTTGTAATCCAAGTACTTGGGAGGCGGAGACAGGAGGATCAGGGTTCGCCACCAGCCTCAGCTACTTAGTGAGGCTCTGTGCGACTTAGTGAGACCCTGTTTCAAAATAAAGAGTAAAAAATAGGGCTGGGCTGTGGCTCAGAGGTAGAATGCCCCTGGATTCTATCTCCAGTACCGCAAAAAAAAAAAAAAAAGAGGCTTCCAGCAGAGGGACCAGTCTATGGTAGGGCTTTGTCCCGGGGACCTGTCAGAGGTCTCCCTCATACAGGTCACCCTCAGTCCCTAATTAAGCTTATTATTATCATTATTATTTTTATTGGTTTTGGGGATTGAGCCCAGGGGCATTCTACCTCCAACCTATACCCCTAGCCCTTTTTTATTTTTTACTTTGAAACGTCTCACTAAAGGTATTAGGCTGGCCTTGAACCTGCAATCCTCATCTCAACTTTTCATATACTGGGATTACCGGCATGTGCCACCACACCTGGCAAAACATTGTAAATATGTTTTTGTACTGGAGACTGAACCCAGGGATGTTCTAACTCTGAGTTATATTGCCAGCCCTATTTTACTTTTTATTTGGAAATAGGGTCTCGCTATGTTGCTGAGGCTGGTCTTGAAGCTGTGATCCTCCTGCCTTATCCTCCCAGGTACTAGGACTCCAGGCATACACCACTATGCCCAGCTTTTTGGGTTTGTTTGTTTGTTTGTTTGTTTGTTTGTTTTTTGTATTGGGGATTGAACTCAGGGGCATTCCACTTCAAAGCTATACTCCCAGACATTTTTAATCTTTAAAAAGAATTTATTTTTAGCCACTATGGTGTTGCACATTTGTCCCTCCAGGACTTAGGTGCTCAGACAGGAGGATCACAGGTGTGTGGCTAGCCTCAGGTTCTTAGTGAGGCCTTTTGCAATTTATTAGGACACTATTTCAAAATAAAAAATAAAAACAGGGCTGGGGATGTGACTTGGAGATAGAACACTCCTGGGTTCAATCCCCAGTACCATGTGGGCAATCTATCTCTACAATATACACCCAGCCCTATTTTATTTTTAAACAGGGTCTTGCTAAGTTGCCGAGGCTTGCCTAGAACCTATAATCCTCCTGTCTCAGCCTCCCTAATACTAGGCTTACAGGTGTGCACCACCATGCCTCTAATATTATTTTATAAATGACCCTCTTTCATATCACGGGCATGTCACTGATTTTAAAACTTGAAGTTAAGCCAGGCATGGTGGCCTATGCTTGTAATTCGGGAGGCAGAGACCGTACGATCAATTTGCAGACAGCCTCAGCTACTTAGCAAGGCCTTTCACAACTCAGTGAGAACCTGTTTCAAAAAATAAAAAGACTAAAAAATGGGACCAGGGGTATAGCTCAGAGGTAGAATGCCCTTGGGGTTCCATCCCTAGTACTGCAAAAAAAAAAAAAAGAAAATTGAAGTTATATACATCAACAGGTTAGCTCTGGACTTCAGTTCGGGTGTGATAAGGAGACAGAGGGCCTCTCTCTGGGTGGGCAGATAGAGGACTGGCCAGTACGGCTGAACACCCAGTCTGGGCCAGGAGGGCATGCTTCCGCACTCAAGCACGCACTCACCCCACAAGGCCAGCTGCTCTCCTGGCTGCCAACCAAGGCTGAGCCAGGCGCCAGGGCTAAGGCCTCCCCTGAGCCAGCCGGGGAGGGCGGGGGCACTCACTTGAAGTAGTAACCAGCAGGTTCCAGGTTGCTAGTGGGCTCGTTGGCCACAGACCACATCACGACAGCGGGATGGTTCTTGTCCCTGCGCACCAGCTCCTCCATCACCTCTAGGTGGTGCTGTAGAGACACGTTGCCGTAGCTCTGCCTGTGAGCCGGGAGGGAAAGGGAGCGCTTGTGGCCGCCGCCGACCGGGCCGCAGGCTGGGCAGTGTGGGCAGCGGGCACTCACGGCAGCGTGATGCCCACGCCGGGACACTCGTCGATGACCACGATCCCGTAGCGGTCACAGAGCTGCATCACCTCCTCGGCGTAGGGGTAGTGGCTGGTGCGGAAGGCGTTGGCGCCAAGCCAGCGGAGCAGGTTGAAGTCCTTCATCAGCAGCGGCCAATCAAAGCCCTTCCCTCGGATCTAGGGGACAGCAGAGCAGTGACCCCTCCCCATCACAGTGTGGTGTTCAGCACTTCACTGTCCTCAACAGCCACGGGGCACGGGGGAAGGTGACAGGTGATGGTGACCACCCACAGGGGCACAGGAACCACAACTCACGTCTGAATCCTCATGTTTGTTAACCCCGTGGAAGTAGAAAGGTTTCCCATTGATGAGGAACTGGCTCTCTGTGACGTCCACAGTGCGGATCCCCACAGGCAGGGTGTAGAAGTCAGACACGTCCCCGGCCGCCGTGGACGCGGTCATCCTCACCTGCCAGGGAGGAGCCGGGGCCAGGCGTGAGCCATGGCCAGAGCCCCACCCGCCGCGGCCAGGAGGAAGGCACACCTCACTTTTTTGGGTGGGACACTAGGAATTGAATCCAGGGACATTCTACCTCCAGGCTATACTCCCAGCTCTTTTTTTTCTCTCTCTCTTTCTTTCTTTCTTATTTATTTATTTATTTGTTTATTTTTGCAGTACTGGGGATTGAACCCTGGGGCATTCTACCTCTGAGCTATTTTCCCAGCCCTATTTTTTATTCTTTATTTTGAAGCAAGGTCTCACTAAGTTGCAAAAGGGCCTCACTAAGTAGCTGAGGCTGGTCATGAACCTGCGATCCTCCTGTCTCAGCCTCCCAAGAACTGGGATTACAATCGTGTGCCACCATACCTGGCACTCTTTTTTATTTTGAAACAGGGTCTCACTAAGTTGCTAAGGGTCTTGCTAAATTGCCGAAGCTGACCTTGAACTTGTAATCCTCCTATTTCAGCCTCCCAAGTACTGAGATTACAGGTATGTACCACCATGCCCAGCTCCCCTCTCCACCCTTTTTTTCTTTTAATATAGGGTCTCACAATGTTGCCCAGGTTTTTTTTTTTTTTTTTTTAATTTTGCAGTAATGGGGATGAAACCCAGGGGCATTCTACCTCCAAGCGACACCTCCAGCCCTATTTTATTTTATTCTTTATTTTGAAATAGGGTCTCACTGAGTTGCAAAGGGCCTCACTGAGTAGCTGAGGCTGGCTTTGAACTTGTGCAATCCTCCTGTTTCAGCCTCTGGAATGCTGGGATTACAAGCGTGCGCCACCACCCCTGGCTGCCCAGGTTGTCTTTGAACACCTGGGTTCAAGTGATCCTCCCTTTTAGCCTCCCAGATAACTGGGACTACAGGCCTGTGCCACCATGCCCAGATACCAAGGAGCCCTGTAATGCTACAGTGACCCACCTTTGAGCTTGCAAGCAGAGTCGTAGAAATTGGAGGCTCTGCCTTTAGCAAGGAAGGACCTGCCCCAGCCTGCCCCTGGAGCCTGCTCTTTCAAGCTGAGCTCCCTGCTAAAGGCTGAACAAGTCCCCGAGCTTAAGGGACTGTACCTGTCTTCCCACCTGTTCTAGGCCTCTGCTGAAGCAGGGACCACCAGATGGGGGCAAAAGGCTTCCCTGGTCCCAGTCCTAAACCATTACCTACCTCCAAGGAGTACAGGTAGGCAGGGTGCTCATGCATCAGGTACGGCCACCAGAGATGGGCAGAAGGCACCACCAGCTGGTCCCGGGACCTTGTCCCCTGGGCCACGACTCTGCCTTCTCCATCCAAAAGCTGCACCTCCAGCTGGAAGTGTTCACTGCCCTGGACGAAAATCTGGTAATTTACCAGCCCTGCAGGAAACAAGAGATCAGGATTGAAGGCGGGATATGACCTAGGTCACACAGATCCTGCAGCCACCACTTTGGGGGGTACCCCTCAGCCAAGCCCCCAGCAAACAGCTATTTGTTTCCTGAGCTCAGTATGTAGGGAGGGGAGCCGGGCGTGGTGTCACACACTTGTAATCCCAGCATTCGGGAGGCTGAGACCGGAGAATCACGGTTCCTGGACAGACTCAGCTACTTAGTGAGGCCCTTTGCAACTCAGTGAGACCCTGTTTCCAAATTAGAAATAAAATTGGAGCCGGCGTGGTGGTACACACTTGTAATCCCAGTACTTGGGAGCCTGAGACAGGAGGATCATAGATTCAAGGCCAACCTCAGCTACTTAGTGAGGCCCCCTGCAACTTAGTGAGATCCTGTTTCAAAATAAAGAATAAAATAAAATAGGGCTGGAGGTGTCGCTTGGAGGTAGAATGCCCCTGGGTTTTTTGTTTTTTTTTTTTCAAAAAAAAAAATAAAACATCAAGCTGGGTGTGGTGGCGCACGCTTATAATCCCGGCATTTGGGAGGCTGAGACAGGGGGATTGTGCAGGTTCGAAGCCAGCCTCAGCTTGGTGAGGCTCTCAGCAACTTAGTGATACCCTGTTTCCAAATAAAATATAAAATAGGTCTGAGCATATAGTCCGGAGGTAGAAGGCCCCTGGGTTACATCCCCAGTACCACCAAAATAAAAAATAAAAAACAGGGCAGGGGGGTGTATCTCAGAGGCTGAATGCCCTTGGGTTCCATCCCCAGGCCCCCCCCCCAAAAAAAAAAGTCAAGCTGGGGGTGTGGCTTGGAGGTAAAATGTCTCTAGTTTCAAGCCACAGTACCAAAAAATAAAATAAAATAAAAAAGAGGGCGGGACAGAAGGAAAGAGACCTGGATTCTCATCCTGAGCTATGCCACTTCAGGCAGGACCCCACTTCTCACTGGGCCTCACAGAGGGA
This sequence comes from Muscardinus avellanarius, assembly GCF_963383645.1. Classification (NCBI taxonomy): domain Eukaryota; kingdom Metazoa; phylum Chordata; class Mammalia; order Rodentia; family Gliridae; genus Muscardinus; species Muscardinus avellanarius. Next base: position 88,156,387 of record NC_137796.1, on the reverse strand, counting down.
GGTCAACCAGAGATGGGTGATCTCAGACAGCCAGGATTGTAGCTTCTGGGGTCCGTGGGAGCCGGTGAGGGTTAAGAGGTATGGACAGAACCTTTTCTCTAGGGCTCTTTGCCATCAGGGACCAGAGCCACGGGGGGCCGGGCAGAGGGCAGAACCTGGCGGGAACCCTCACCGGTGTCTTCCTCCACACCAGTGGTGACGGTGATATCATCGATGTAGGCGGCTGGCGTGGTGTAGAGGAGCACAGACCGATGCAGCCCCGCATAGTTGAAGAAGTCAAAGTGTGTGTCCTGGATAAAGTAGCCCTTGGGATACCTGGGGTGGGAAGACAGTGGCCAACCATCGTGGCTCTGGAGCCTCCGACCGCAGCTCACACGTCTCCCCGGCGCCCCCAGGTCTGGGCCTCAGCTCTGTATGTAAAGGCCACGCTGTCCCTAGCAGGGAGACAACTGGGCAGGGAGTGGGGAGGAGGGGTACCGGAAGCTGCTGCTCACTTGGAGGTATCGGACTTGTAGAGGATGCTCCCTGGAGGCAGGGTGTGGGGGGTCAGTGTGTTGTTGATGGCGATGGTGATACGGCAGGAGGACAGGGGCCCCGTCTGGACCAGCTTGCTGATGTCAGCCTCGAAGGGGAGGTGGCCCCCCTCATGCTCTGACACGTGAACCCCATTCACCCACTGCAGACACAAGGAGACATGCGGAGGGGTATCAAGCCAGAGCACGAAGGGGGCCTGAGGTCTCGGGTTCCCTCCCACAGCAGGTGTAATAGGGCCCCGCCAGCACCAGCCGCCTCATCAGGCTGATGGGAAACATGGAACTCCACCACCCAGGGCACAGACCCCAGGATGGGACGGGAGTGCCCCCCACTGTTCCTGCCCAGAATGGAGGCTGCTGGGTGACAGGCGGGAGCCGGCTGCCCCATGCCCGCCTGAGGCTCCCTGCACTGACCACGATGGCGTAGTAGTGGGCACTGCCGATCCTCAGCACCACTCTTGTGCCTGGATCTTGGGTCCACCGCCGGGGCAGGGCTGCCTCCCGTTCGTACCACACCCAGCCGACAAAGGTCCTCAGCTGCCCGTCTTGGCCCACGTCGTTGAAGCTGGAGGGCACCGGCATGTCCAGGGTAGGGCCAGACTGGGGAGAGAGTAGCCAGCGAGGTCGGGCCAAGATCTCCTGGGGGTCTCAGAGCACCGTCCCGCACAGCCATGCCCCCAGCACCTAGCGCAAGCAGGTGAAACTGCAAGTGACTGGCTAACTTCCTGACCGGTCCACCGCCAGATGGTGTGTGCTGGAAGGCTGTTGGGGTCAGATGTTCCTCTGGGCTGATGGCACCAAGGCCAAGATCTCCAAGGAGAGGGGTGAGCCCCGGGGTCACCGCCCAGCCCCAGGCAGGAAAGGCCAGACCTTGACTAAGCAGCAGATGATCAACTGTCACAGGGTGGAAGGCTGGCGGGGAGCTGGTCCCCTTTGCTGAAGAAACTATGAATAGGGCACATGCTGGCGCCCAGCCCACTCTCCACTTCCTCCTTTGCCGAGTTTTGAGACGTGGAAAAAAGAATCTAGGAGAGGCAGGCGACTGGGGGGCGGGGGACCCACAGGCCGGCCCCAGTCCCTTTTCTGTGCCAACTGTACCCAGTCTGGAGGAGAAAGCTGGAGAGAGGTCCGTGGCTGGCTGGGTGCTAAGTCTGTTTTTATCGGAGCCCCAGAACCCAAGGCTCCTCCCGTCAGGGCTGAAGTGACCCCGAAAAGTCCAAGCTCACCCCTCCTCCACCACAGTCCCCCAGCTCTGTGCAACCGGATCCGTTCCCAATGGGCAGTGCTTGGGCTCAGCTTCGCCCTCCGGGGCGGGCCGGGGTGGGTGGGGGGATCGCACCAACACCCAGGCCTGGACCAGCCCTCTTCCTGGCTCCGGCCCCAAGCCACCATGCCCGTTAGCCTTTGCCCTCCCTCTGCCAGGGAGCTCCAGAGGTCACCGGGGAAGGAGATCGCGGGCTGCGGGCTCTCCTATCCCACCACCCGGCTTCGGTGAGCCCACAGCCCCTGGAGCCCGCACCTCCCGCAGCGGCCGCCGGTACCACTGCTGCTCGAAGCCCTGGTGCCGGTTGTCAGAGAAGTCGGCGCGGAAGCTCCAGAGGCCGTTCAGCTCCTTGCGCTCCCGAGACGGGCTCTCCCGGGGGTACAGCATCCCCCCCTGCAGCGCCAGCGTGCAGCCCCAGAGCAGGGGGCCGAGCAGGGCCCAGGACACAGCTGGCCTCCGGAGCATGGTTCCCGCGCGTCTGCTCCTCCACCCGCCGCCCGGCTCAAAGCCCTGCACGGGGCGGGGCCGCGGGGGTGGACACCCGGAGGTCACGTGTCCCATCTGACGCCACCCGCGCCATTTTGGTTGAGGGCGAGTGCCAGTCTTGTCGGATCCCAGCAACCCTTCTCTCTCTAGACCGCTGTGGAGGTGGGACTCCCACTCTCGCCCCCGGCCCCGAAGGGCTGAGGTCTCTGCTAACCTCTCCTGGCCCACGCACAAAGCCACTGCCCTCCCCACCCCGGACTGCCCCTCCCCAGGTCAGCCAGGCCAAAGCTGACCGGGGTCGGCACCTGGGGAGCCCTGGTCTGCGCCCTGGTCTGAATGGAGCCGAGCCAGGATACCTGCTCCCCATTACCCCTGTGTAACTACGCCGCGAACCCCGCAAAGCCTCCTCCATACCTACGGGGCTCTATCCTGTTTGAGCCAGGGCCTGGGCTCTCTCTTTGCACCTACAGATGTGGGGTGAAGGGGAGGGGAGGGTTTGGGGCTTTGGGTCCCCCATAATCTGGCTTGAACTGTTGCCACAATTACACAAGCTTTGGTTTGTTTTGTTCTGATTTCTTGCTCACTAGAGCAACCTTCTGATGGGGGACTTTAATACTGAAAATGGAGTTCCCAATTAAAAAAAATATATGTATATATATGTTTTTTTTTCTTTTTTCTTTTTTTTTTTTCTTTTTTCTTTCTTTCTTTTTTTTTTTTTTTTTTTTTTTTGTGGTACTGGGGTTCCTGGAAGCCCTTCTACCTCCGGGCTACACTCCCAGACCTATTTTTTACATTTTCATTTTGGAAACAGGGTCTCCTAAGCCAGCGCGCGCGGCTGGCTTCGAACCTGCGCGATCCTCCTGTCTCCGCCTCCCAAGCGGGGGGATTACAAGCGTGCGCCACCACGCCCGGCTATATATATGTTTGATATGCTGATCAAGTATACTTTCCCCAAAATGCAAACAATATAAAAAGAAGACCAAAAAGGAAAATATGAAAAGAAAAAGGGTGCAATATTAGTGCAAATGTCCCATATGGGGGAGGGGCAGGGGTGGTGTGGGGATCAAACCCAGAGCAAGCTCTGCCAGCACCCTATGGCTGAGCTTCAACCCCAGCCCAGTTCCAATATTAAATTATAGCCCCACCTATTCAGATAGATAAGTAGGTATGTATTAAGCAATATTGTTGCATTATAGAGGACCGCCATGTTTTTCAAGATTTTCTGTAGTGAACATGCATTTTTTTTTCCTTATGTGTGGGGGGGGTCTGGGGGGGTTACTGGGAGTTGAACCCAGGGACATTCTATCTGAGCTACACCTCTAGCCTTATTTTATTCTTTTATTTTGAAACAGAGTCTCAATAAGTTGCCGAGGACCTAAGTTGCTGAGGCTGGTGGGAACCTGGAGCCTCCTGGGAACCTGGAGCCTCCTGTCTCAGCCACCCAAGTAATAATGCACACCTGGCTTGCATTATTTTTTAAATCATGATCAAACCAGTAAATGATTTTTTAAAAAGCAAAGAAAAACAAAGAGCTGTCTTCTACAATATTAATAAATTGATTTTTCATTTATTTGTCAGCCTTTTTAATTTATTATGTATTTATTTAGTGGTACTGGGAGTTGAATCAGGGATGTTCTACCTCTGAGCTACACCCCAGCCCTATTTATTTATTTATTTATTTATTTATTTATTTATTTATTTTTGAAACTGGGTCTTGCCAGGTGTGGTGGCGTACACCTGTAATCCCAGTACTTAGGAGGCTGAGACAGGAGGATCACAGGTTCAAAGACAGCTTCAGCAACTCAGTGAGGCTCTCAGCAACTTAGTGAGACCATTTCCAAATTTTAAAAAATGATAAAATAGGGCTAGAGGTGTAGTTCAGAGTTAGAACGCCACTGGGTTCAATACCCAGCACTACGACAACAAAAAGAAAGAAAAAAGAAAAGAAAAGAAAAGAAGAGAGAGAGAGAGAGAGAGAGAGAGAGAGAGAGAGAGAGAGAGAAAGAAACTGGGTTGCCGCGCCTTCTTCCCAGTCTGAAACAGCACAGCTTGTTTTAGCAGGAATGCTGCACGGCAGACATTCCCTGGAACGGGCGCGCGGCATCTCCTTCTGGGGAACAGTATTAGGCATGGGGATTTGGGGATTTTTTGGAATTGGCCTTGTTACCAAAGAGATACTTGAGACGTATGTTATTAATGGCCCAAAATTGTTTAAAATAATTCAAGATTTACTCCCGGAAGCTTTAACATTTATATATGGGTTGCGCTTAAATTTCCAAATGACCAATCTAAAGAGAATTCTATAAAGACTCAGACATATAACAATCAGAACAAGCCTTAAAGGCAACCGATCCTCCCCAGGTGTTTCCCAAGCAAATATTAACCATACACCTAAAACAGAGCCAAGATAAGTTGTTCCCACCATCATGAATTCTAAAAAGCCAGCATATTTCATCAGAGGCAGGCTAGGGTAGAGTGGCCACCGACCCCCAGTAGCCCTGCCCCTTTGGTTGTACAGTGGGTACATGGACAGCAGCAGGATAGATGGATACCAGGCACGGCCTTGGGACATGGGAAAGTATGAAACGTTCCTCTCCTCAGTAGTGCCTACTGATTAAAAAACAATGATGTATCTCATCAGAGTATAATGCTTAGTATAGGCTATTATTTTGATATTACATTAGTAGTTAATAATAAATTTTTTATCTTTTCCATGGTAGCTGTAAGAGGAAATGTTCCCTTATAAAAGAAACTGGCCGCTTGTAATCCCAGCATTCAGGAGGCTGAGACCAAAGGATTGTGGTTCACAGATAGCGTCAGCTACTTAATGAGGCCCTCTGCAACTCAGTGAGACCCTGTTTCAAAATAAAGAATAAAAAACAGGACAGGGGGTGTAGCTCAGAGGTCAAATGCCCCTGGGTTCCATCCCCAGACCCACAAAAAAAAAGAAAAAAAAAAAGAAAAAAAAATCCTGCTTCAGAAATAAAAAATAAAAAGGGCTGGGGGTGTGGCTTAGAGATGGAATGCCCCTGGGTTCAATCCTGAAACACACACACACACACACACACACACACACACACACACAACCTGTATTTTTCCAGAACGCAAACCCAATTAGCCCCAGATAAGTATTATTTGTTCTTGATTAGGTTGATTTTATGCTTGATTCTTACTCTCCCTCATCCTGGGAACCATTCCTTGTCTGTGACCAGTAGACTCTCCTCCTTCTCAGCACTGCGATTCTTCAGTGCTCTCTGCTCCAATATCTTTCTCTTCATTTCCCTGGGGGTCACTCTACTGCCTCCGCACACACTCACGGAGGAGTGTGGCCCTTGGCTCGGGCCCCACCATCTCCCTCATACCCCCGCAGTGGCCTTTCCATCCCAGGCCCAGCTGCCGGGACCTCCCTCAGCCGGTGACCTTCCTCTCCTTACTGATCCCAAGTCCTGTTGCTTACCTATCAGAAAGGAGCCAAATGACCTGGGTGTGGTGGCACACACCTAGTTCTTGGGAGGCTGATATGGAAGAACCGAGGTTTGAGGTCAGCCTCAACAACTTAGCAAGACTTCCCTTGATTTAGTGAGACTCTGTTTCAAAATAAAAAATTAAATAGGGCTGGGCGTGGTGGCTCACGCTTGTAATCTCAGCATTCCAGAGGCTGAGACAGGAGGATTGTGGTTTGTGGACAGCCTCAGCTACTCTGAGGCCCTTTGCAACTCAGTGAGACCCTGTTTCAAAATAAAGAATAAAAAATAGGGCTGGGGGTGCAGCTCAGAGGTAGAATGCCCCTGGGTTCTATCCCCAGTACTGCAAAAAGAAAAAAAAATTAAATCGGGCTAGAGGTATATCTCAGAGGTAGAATATTCCTGGATTCTATCCCTAGTTCCACACAAATAAATAAGGGGCAGGGGGTGTGGCTTGGAGGTCCATTTCAAGTCAGGAACCTGGAATGAACATTTCTTTCTGCTGTAAATTGCTAAGTCAGGCCCCTTTTCACCTTTACTACAGTTTAGATCAAAGAAGCAGTTGACACATGAACATAGCCTTTTTTTTTTTTTTTTTTTTGCGATGCTGGGGATGGAACCCAGGGCATTCTACCTCTGAGCTACACCCTCAGCCCTATTTTCTATTTTTTATTTTGAAACAGAATTTCACTGAGTTGCAAAGGGCATAAGTAGCTAAGGCTGTCCTTGAACGGCAATCCTCCTGTCTCAGCCTCCCAAATGCTGGTATTATAACCATGCACCACCACACCCGGCTCTTCATAGCTATTTTTTTATTTTATATTATTTTATTTTAGTGTGTGTGTGTGTGTGTGTGTGTGTGTGTGTGTTACCAGGAATGGAACCCAGGGGCTTTCTACCTCTGGGCTATACTCCCAGACCTATTTTATATTTTATTTGGAAACAGAGTTTCACTGAGTTGCTGAGAGCCTCACTAAGTAGCTGAGGCTGGCTTTGAACCTGTGCGATCCTCCTGTCTCAGCCTCCCAAGTGCGGGGATTACAAGCGTGCGCCACCACGCCTGGCTTGGAGAATATAAGAGCACTAACCCATTTGTGAGTGTGCATCTCTCAAGACCTAAATACCTACCAAAAGCCTCACCTATTAACACTATCATATCAATTCCAATTTATGAATTTTTTCAATGGGGGTAGAGATAGGGGAGACACCAACATTCAGACCATCGTCGTGTGTGTGTGTGTGTGTGTGTGTGTGTGTGTGTGTGTGTGTGGTGTTGGGGATTGAACCAGGAGCATTCTATCTCCAAGCTACACGCCCAGCCTGTTAGACGATTTAAGTTATTACTTCAGAACCCCCCCCCCCAGAAGCTAAGTCTCCTGAAAGGCCCTGGTCTGACCAGTTAAGCTACCGTCCCTCTCTGACCGCACCTGGTCACTTACCTGGGAGACCTGCCCCCTCCTGGTGCCCTTGGCCAATCAGTGAAAGGGACATTCCCCACTGACCCCGAGCCAATTACCTGGCTACATGACCCCTTCCCATGGGACTCTAGCCAATTAGTTCAAAGGGCATTTCTCCTAGCCTATCAGTCCCCAATCCGTAACCCCAACCCCCCATATAACACTGACCCCAGCTGGTGCTCCCTCTTTCTGGATTCTCCTCTCTCTCTCCCCCTCTGCCTCTCTCTCTCTCTCTTTCTCTCTGTTTCTTCCTTTCATACCGGCCCCTCCAATAAATCTCATGGCCACAGGTGGTCTCTGGTGTGGTCAAACTTTGTCCTTTCACAGCCCTCTTTATTTTTTTATTTGGAAACAGGGTCAAGATGTTGGGGTGAGCTCTCGGCTCAGGAACTCGGGGTCTGCAGGGTCCTTGGCTAACGTGACAGAAAAGAATTTCAGCACGCGCCAGCTAGAGACATGGACAGAGGTTTATTGGGGAAAAGGGGAGGACATACACATTCAAGAGAGAATGCGGGCCATCTCAAGATGAGGAAGGCATATTGGAAAATTCAGCGTTCTCTTCTTATAGGGGACTTTCGTGAGGGGTGGGCTGGAGAAGGTATGCGAGGATGAGCTCAGTCCGGTCGTCCCAAGGCGGTTTATGGTGGGCAGGTGGTCTGGCAGCCTTAGGGTGGGTGAGCTCAGTCCAGTAGTCCCGAGGCGCTTCCTGATGGTCTGCGGTCTGGTCAGCCTTAGGGTGGACGATCTCGGGTTGATTGGGGTCCTCATTAGCTGATTGACAGATAAGCTAGGATATTCTAAATGATAGGTTTTCTCAGAGATATTAACTCTAGGATCTACAGGTTTCCCAATAATTTATGGTAGAGTCAGGCCTGGGAAAGAGAAGTGGTTTGTGGACTAAAGCTGAAGCATTTCAGCTCCAGGTTCTTATATTAAAGTTACATTTTTACTTTTCCTTCCTGTCTCCTTTCTACCTATTTCTTCTGTCCTACATCCCTAGGTTGCTATGAACCTCACTAAGTTACTGCAATCCTCCTCTCTTAGCCTTCCAAGTACTGGGGTTTCAGGCATGCGCCACCAACCTGATTTATGTTTTTCTTTTCTTGATGTCTAGGGTCAGTTTCCAAGTAAAAATCTGCGTCTAATGGATCTTTTTCTTGGACTCTGCTTTCCAGAGAATCCAAGAAGGGGCCGCGGAGAGCCACCCCTCAGGACGCGGTGGGGTTGGGCTGGGGCTGGGGCTGGACAATCGGCTCCGTGTGGCCCAGTAAGTGGAGGGCGAGGTTTCCGGGGTGCCGCGCACTATTGTTACTAAGAGGCTTAGCCCTCGTGACTTGAGATAAAGTACAGGTAGAGGGGCAATCGCAGAAATCCGAGCAGTGAGGAAACAGGAGGAACAATGAAGCATGGAATCGGAGTGAGGGTGTTTATAAGAAGCCCAGGCTGCTGTTGCAAGACTCCCAGGACACCTGGGAAAATGAGGAAGACGCCCCACCCCACTCAATGGCAGCACGGGGCACGGTGTGAGAACTCATGGCCCCTCCGCACTGGGCAAAGGTAGCTTTAGCCTGAATTAAAACTGAGCCCTTAAATAAAAAGGAAGAAACTGAGCCCGGTATTTAACCATAAAATGTCAGAGTTGCTAGAGTCAGGCCCTCGACAGGACAGCAGTGAGACCCTCTGTGTCGGCTTTCCAGTGCTGTAACAGATACCTGAGACAATCGGCTTACAAATAGAAAAGGTTTCTGTTTCAGAGGTTCCAGTCCATGATCTATTGGCCCCATTGCACATCTTTTTTTTTTTTTTTTTTTTTTTTGTTACTGCGGATTGGACCCAAGCTACACCCCCAGGTCACCTCCTTTTTTTTTTATTTCTTGTGGTATTGGCAATTGAACCCAGGGGCATTCTGCCTCTGAGCTACACCCCCAGCCCTATTTTATTATTTATTATTTTTATTTTATTTATTTATTTATTTATTGGTGGTACTAGGGGTGGAACCCAGGGGCTTTCTACCTCTGAGCTATACTCCCAGACCTATTTTATACTTTATTTGGAAACAGGGTCTTATTAAGTTGCTGAGAGCCTCACTAAGTAGCTGAGGCTGGCTTCGAACCTGCGCGATCCTCCTGTCTCGGCCTCCAAAGTACTGGGATTACAAGTGTGCGCCACCACACCTGGATCTATTTTATTTATTTATTTATTTATTTATTTATTTATTTATTTATTTATTGTACTGGAGTGGGAACCCAGGGACATTCCTCCTCCGAGCTACACCTTAGTCTATTTTTTATTCTTTTTTTTTTTTTTTTTTTGGTGGTACTGGGGTTCCTGGAAGCCCTTCTACCTTCGGGCTACACTCCCAGACCTATTTTTACATTTTTTTAAAATTTGGAAACAGGGTCTCCTAAGCCAGCGCACGCACTGGCTTCCAACCTGCGCGATCCTCCTGTCTCTGCCTCCCAAGCGCTGGGATTACAAGCGTGCGCCACCACGCCTGGCTGCTTGTGCTGTAGGTTTTGTGGCCTGGTTTTTTTTTTTTTTTTTTTTTTTTTCCTAGCTGGGAAGAGAAACCTGATAGTGAGTGTTACAGGAGAACAGGAATTTCAGGATGATGAAAGAGGATGCATCTCTTTTCCCCCATAGCTCCCAAAGGGTGGGTACCATTCCTTGTCATGACATTGGTTCAATAAATCTAATCCAAATAAATTGTGAAATTGAAGTTTTCATGAAAGTTCAAGAGTGGAGATTTGCCCAGCATGGTGGCACACACTTGTAATCCCAGTACTTGGGAAGCTGAGACAGGAGAATCGCAGGTTCTCCTGTCTCATCCCCTACAGGAGAGTAGGGTAGGGAATGTAGCTTGGAGGTCAAATGCCTCTGGGTTCCATCCCCAGACCTGCAAAAAAGCCCAAAACAAACAAACAAAATAAACCCCCTACTGCACAGGGATAGAACCCTGGGACATTCTAGTCCGAGCTACACTATTCTTTCTTTTCTTTTTCTTTCATTCTCTCTCCCTCCTTCCCACCCTCCCTCCCTTTCTTTCTTGTGGTACTGGGAATTGAACCCAGGGGCATTCTACCTCTGCACTACACCCCCATCCCTATTTTATTTTTATTTCAAAACAGGTCTCACCGGGCATGGTGGCACATTTTCGTAATCCCAGCATTCGGGAGGCTAAGATCAGAGGATCGCGGTTTGCACACGGCCTCAGCTACTTAGAGAGACCCTCTGCAATTTAGTGAGATCCTGTTTCAAAATAAAGAATAAAAAATAGGGCAGGGGGTGTAGCTCGGAGGTTGAACCTAGAGGCATTCTAGCTCTGAGCTACACTACTATCTTATTTTTTGTTTTGAAACAGGATCTCACTAGGTTTCTGAGAGTCTCACCATGTTGCTGAAGCTCTTCTCAAACCTGCAATCCTCCTGTCTCAGCCTCCCAAGTACGGGGTTTGCAGGCATGCACCACCACGCCCAGCTTAAGACTCATTTAAAAGATGACCAGGAGAAAAAGAGAGAACTTGGCAGCCTTTCAGGCAACCTTGGGAAGTATTTCTGAGGCCAAGTATTTCTGGGTTCTATCCCCAGACCCGCAAAAGAAAACAAACAAACAAACAAAAAAACCCCAAGGTCTCACTAGGTTGCTGAGAGTCCCATTGCTTGTCGAGGCTGTCCGTGAACCTGCGATCTTCCTGTCTCAGCTTCCCAAGTACTGGGACTTCAAGCGTGCACCACCTCATCTGACACTATTTTCACTTTACGACCAATGTAAATGGTCGACTGCTATGCACATGCCTGTACTGGCTCCTGTGTGAGATTTCTCCAGGATTGTCCTAGGAATGGAGCTGCTGGGTCTGTTCGCCTCCTCCTTTACTGGTTTGCTGAGAACTCTCCAGGGGGCTGTGTACGGGGACACTTAACTCCTGCCTACCGCAGAAAGGCCAAGTCGTCCACATCCGCCTCCTCGGTGAGTTCAGGCCCACGTCTCTTCCCCACTCACCACTTTTACTTGATTCTTCTCCACAAAGAGATTTCACTTATTTTTATCTTGGCAAGATCCATTGGGGTCTGGAGTTTAAAATGTTATCTTATTCACCATTATTGCATATTAGAAACATAGATCCATTACGTGTGTGTGTGTGTGTGTGTGTGTGTGTGTGTGTGTATGTGTGTACTGAGGATTGAACCTAGGGGCATTCTACCTCCCAGCTGTACCCCTAACTCTATTCTATTTTTTGTTTTGAAATAGAGTCTCTCTAAGTTGCTGAGTCTGGCCTTCAACCTATGATCCTTCTGTTTTAGCCTCCTAAATACTGGCTTTCTAGTTGGGCGTGGTGGCGCAGGCTTATAATCCCCGCGCTTGGGAGGCTGAGACAGGAGGATCGCACAGGTTTGAAGCCAGCCTCAGCTACTTAGTGAGGCTCTCAGCAACTTAGGGAGACCCTGTTTCCAAATAAAGTATAAAAATAGGTCTGGAACTGTAGCCCGGAAGTAGAAAAGCCCCTGGGTTCCACCCCCAGTAACACACACACACACACACACACGCACACACATACTGGCTTTCTTATTTATTTATTGTGCTGCTGTGAATTGGACCCAGGGGCATTTTACCACCAAGCTACACCCACAGCCATATTTTATTTATTATTATTTTTTTTTTGTAGTACTGGGGATGGAACCCAGGGGCCTTAAATTTTATTTGGAAACAGGGTCTCACTAAGGTGCTAAGAGCCTCACTAAGCTACTGAGGCTAGCTTCGAACATGAGATCCTCCTGTCTCAGCCTCCCAAGTATTAGGATTACAAGCATGGGCCACAATGCCTGGCTTATTTCTTTAAATATTGAAACAGGGCCTCACTAAGTTGATTCGAGCTTCACTGAATTGCTGAGGCTGGCTTTGAACCTGTGATCCTCCTATCTCAGCCTCCCAAGTACTAGGATTACAGGCGTGCACCACCATGCCTGGCTACTGGCTTTACTATACTTTTTTTTTTTTTTTTTGTGGTACTGAGGATTGAACTCAGAGGCCTACTGCCTTCAAGCTGCACCTTCAGCCCTATTTTATTTTTATTTTGAAACAGGATCTCACTTAGTGGCAGAGGGCCTCACAGGGTTGCTGAGGTTGGCTGCGAACCTGTCATCCTCCTGTCTCAGCTTCCCAAGTACTGGGATCATGAGAATGTGCCACCATACCTGGCTATTACTATACTTTTTTATTCTAAGACTGTTTTAAACTACTTCTCTAAATAGGGCGTGGTGGCTCATGCTTGTAATCCCAGTACTTGGGAGGCTGAGACAGGAGGATCACACAGGTTCAAGCCAGCTTCAGCTACTTAGAGAGGCTCTCAGCAACTAGTGAGACCCTGTTTCCAATAAAATATAAAATAGATCTTGTAGGCTGGGTGTGGTGGCGCACACTTGTAACCCCAGCATTTGGGAGGCTGAAATAGGAGGATCGCGGTTCACAGACAGCCTCAGCTACTTAGTGAGGCCCTTTGCAACTCAGTGAGACCTTGTTTCAAAAAAAAAGAATAAAAAATAGGACTGGGGTGTAGCTTGGAGGTAGAAAGCCCCTGGGTTCCATACTTCTGTACCCAGTGCGTGCGTGCGTGCGTGCGTGCGTGCGTGCGTGCGTGTGTGCGTGCATGTATATATAATCTTCTCTGTACATCCCTCCCATTCCTCAGAGCACTTCTACTCGGACAAGACACCTTCTCTTTGGCCTCAGATTGCCTGAAAGGCTGCCAAGTTCTCTCTTTTTCTCCTGGTCATCCTTTTATTATTTTATTCATTATTATTTTATTATTATTTATTATTATTATTTTTGTTTATTTATTATTATTTTTGTGTGTGTGTGTGTGGGTCTGGGAATGGAACCCAGGGGCATTCGACCTCCGAGCTTCACCCTGCCCTATTTTTTCTTTATTTTTGAAACAGTGTCTCACTAAGTTGTGGAGGGCTTCACTAAGTAGCAAAGGCTGTCTGGAAACCTCCATTCTCTGGTCTCAGCCTCCCAAATGCTGGATTTACAAGCATGTGCCACCATGCCTGGCTCTGGTAATCCTTTTAAATGAGTGCAGCTGGGCGTGGTGGTGCATGCCTATAAACCCAGTTCTTGGGAGGCTGAGACAGGAGGATTGCCGGTTTGAGAAGAGCTTCAGCAACATGGTGAGACTCTCAGAAACCTAGTGAGATCCTGTTTCAAAACAAAAAAATAAGATAGGAGTGTAGCTCAGAGCTAGAATGCCTCTAGGTTCAATCTCCAGTGCCACTCACACAAAAAGTAAACACATACGTACTGCTGCGGGTCTGGCTAAGTTGCTGAGGCTCACCTTGAGCCTACAGTCTTTCTGTCTCAGCCTCCCAAACACTAGCATAGAAGTGTACAACATCAAGCCCAGTGATGTTTTAGATTCACCCATGTCCCATATATTTATCAGTCTCTTGTTCCCAAGGACAGTTTTTAGTAACAGAACTTAGAACAAGTATCCAATCTTGACTGAACTATCAGGAACATCTCAATTTCACAACGTATTCAAGTAAGATTTATTGAACTAATTTTATGACAGGAATGTGCCCACCCTTTTGCAGCTATGGGAAAGAAAAGATGTATCTTCTCTCATCATCCTGCTGAAATTCCTGTTCTGTAACATTCACCGGCACATCTCTCTCTTCTCCTTATCCTCCTCCTCCCCCCATTTTATTTTATACTGAGGATTGAACCCAAAAGCATTCTACTTCCAAGCTTCCAAGTTGTACCTCAGCCATGCGTGTGTGTGTGTGTGTGTGTGTGTGTGTGTTGCTGGGGATTGGACCAGGGGCATTCTACCTTTGAGCTACCCCCCCTCAGCCATTTTTAAAAATGTATTTATTTATTTATTTATTTATTTATTTATTTATTTATTTATTTGCAGTACTGGGGATAGGAACCCAGGGGCATTCTACTTCCAAGCTACACGCCTAGCCCCTATTTTTTATACTTTATTTTGAAACCGGGTCTCACTGAGTTGCAGAGGGCCTCACTAAGTAGCTGAGACTGCCCGTGAACTGTGATCCTGCGGTCCCAGCCTCCCAAATGCTGGGATTACAAGTGTGCGCCACCACGCCCGGCCATATTTATTTTTTATTTGGAAACAAGGTCTTGCTAGGTTGCTGAGGACCTTGCCAAATTGCTGAGGCTAGACTCAAATCTCATTGTTACTAAGTGGGTTCCGTTCTGCAAATGAAAATGAAGCCACTCTCACACCAATCCAAAGTACAGGTGATATAACATGAGAAAATAATCAAAATACAAGAAAATCCCACTTCGATATATGAAATCAGTAATAATAAAGCAACACAAGAGGCTGGGTATGGTGGTACATACTTGTAATCCCAGTACTTAGGAATTTCAACAAAAGACACTCCCTTAAATAACAGCATTGATGGGGACACGAGCACCCACAGACCTCACCTTACGATGGAAGCCCAGCAGACCACCCGTGTGTGTGTGTGTGTGTGTGTGTGTGTGTGTGTGTGTGTTGCTGGAGATACAACCCAGCGCTATTTTATTTCTTATTTGGAAACAGGGTCTTGCTAAGTTGGTAAGAAGTCTGGCTTAAGTAGCTGAGGCTGGCTGTGAACCTGTGATCCTCCGGTCTCCACCTCCACTGGGATTACAGTCTTGCACCATCATGCCCGGCTCCCAGTGGAACCCCCTCTACAGTGTTCCGCATTTGACTGCAGGTCGCATGAGCCAGGAAGCCAGGTAGCCAGTTCCTTTCCACCTGCTACTGATTGCCGCCAGAGACTTCTTTGGGGGTATAGCTCAGAGGTAGAATGCTCCTGGGTTCAATTCCCAATATCACAGAGAAAGAAAGAAAGAAAGAAAGAAAGAAAGAAAGAAAGAAAGAAAGAAAGAAAGAAAGAAAGAAAGAAAGGGAGAAAGAAGGAAGGAAGGAGAGAGAAAGAAAGAATATAAGAAATAAAGAAGGAAGAAAGAAGAAAATAAGAGAAAGAAAGAAAGAAGGAAAGAAAGGACAAACCCAGCAGCCAAAGACCACATGCTTAGTGTGAGGGAAGATGGAGAGGACGGCTGCTGTGGGGAGCAAGGCAGGCAAGGAGCACCAAGCCTTGCAGGGTGAGGCGCCATCTTGGAAGCACTTCGTCCAGCTCCAGCTGCCTGTCCAAGGCTTATAGGGCAGACCCAGCTATGGCCCTCCTGAATTCCTAACAGAAAATCATGGGTAAAATAAGTGGTTGTCTGAAATCACCGAGCTTTGGGACAGTTTGCTAGATAGCCATAAACGGCCAGAGCGCTGGGCGTCAAACTGATTTCCACATAACTTGCTGCGAGGTCACAGCCTGGAAACCGGAGCAGAACAGAGATGCAGATCAACACTACAGATGTGACCACGCCTCAGTGGTACAGACATGTACCAGCGTTGGGAATGGCCTAGGGAGATTTGAGAAAGCTCTGATTATTATATTTCAAAACTCGGCGAAAGGACTTGGTTTCTGCCAAAAAAAAAAAAAAAAAAAAAAGGCAGGCAACTATTCCAATGTAAATTAACCTAGCTACATTCAATCATGACCTTCCTGAAAAGAGACGCCTAGGCAGGAAAGTACACCTTGGTGGGAAAGTAAGGGGAGGTACCTTACAAGGACATTTACTACGTCAGAATTACATGAACAAGATGGAGGTCATGTGAATAAAAAGTTTGTTCCATGCTTTGCATTTCAGTGAATTCGCTCGACACCCCAATGGCATGGGGCTGTAACTATCTTCTGTATTTCTATCTTTTTAATAAACTTCTTTAAATCTTCAGCAAGAGTCCGGGCTATTGCATACTTATCCTTAACTCAGGACAAGAACTCGTGCTTCTTATCTTTTTTTGTGGTTTGAGGGAAATTTTGTCCGGGACCCTAACAGGGGTCCCGGGGACAGTTTCCAAAACCATTACATCTTCTCTTCAAAACTGTAACAGACACACACACAGTATGCAAAAGAGACACGTATTGATACTTTGAGATATATACTGAGACACATTCACAAAATGAAAAGCCAGGCTGGGCTTGGTGGCGCACACTTGTAATCCCCGCGCTTGGGAGGCGGAGACAGGAGGATCGCGCAGGTTCGAAGCCAGCCACGCTGGCTTAGGAGACCCTGTTTCCAAATAAAAATATAAAATAGGTCTGGGAGTGTAGCCTGGAGGTAGAAGGGCTTCCAGGAACCCCAGTACCACCACAAAAATAAAAAAGAAAAGTCAAAGGTTTGAAAATAAAGCCGGGTGTGGTGGCGCGTGATTGTAATCCCAGCATTTGGGAGGCTGAGACGGGAGGCTCCGGGTTTGCAGCCAGCCTCAGCAGCTTAGTGAGGCCCTTTGCAACTCAGTGAGACCCTGTTTCAAAATAAAGAATAAATAATAGGGCTGGGGGTGTCACTCAGAGATAGAATGCCCCTGGGTTCCATCCCCAGTACCACACACACACACACACACACACACACACACACACACACACACACAATGAATCGGGCATGGTACCACAAAAACAAAAACAAAACAAAAAAAACTTCCGTTGGGCATGGTGGCGCACACTTGTAATCCCAGCGCTTAGGAGGCTGAGACAGGAGGATCGCACAGATTCAAAGCCAGCCTCAGCTACTTAGTGAGGCTCTCAGCAACTTAGTGAGATCCTGTTTCCAAATAAAGTATAAAAATAGGTCTGGAAGTAGAAAAGCCCCTGGGTACCACTCCCAGTACCTAAAAAAAAAAAAAAAAAAACCAACACTTCCACATCACCATGTATAGCTTTTGCTCATTCATAGATGAGAGCTTCACAATAAGCATGTAGACATTGTATTTTACTAATTTGCTTTTGAGGGGGGAAATAACTAGGCTGCTTTCTCTGCTATCATGACCAGGGCTGCAGGAAACAATAGCACAGGTTTTGGATAATTAATTTCACCAAACACAATCAGATTGCTCTCCCTAGTGGCCGCCTCAGTTCCACCTATCCAGTGTAAGGGCTCCTCTCTACCAGCCTTGCTGACACCTGTTCTCCAATTTCCTAATTTTGTTTTTTTCAGTACTAGGGTTTTAACTCAGGAATATTCTACCTCCAAGCTATTCTCTCAGCTCTATTTTTTATTCTTTATTTATTTTTTGCAGTTCTGGGGATGGAACCCAGAGGCATTTTACCTCAAAGCTACACCCCCATCCATATTTTTTATTTTTTATTTTTTGTGGGTCTGGGGACGGAACCCAGGGGCATTCGACTTCCGAGCTATATTCCCTGCCCTATTTTTAGTCTTTGAAACAGGCTCTCACTAAATTGCGGAGAGCCTCACTAAGTAGCTGAGGCTGTCCACGAACTGTGATCCTCCGGTCTCAGCCTCCCAAATGCTGGGATTACAAGCGTGCCCCACCACGCCTGGCTATTTTTTATCCTTTATTTTGAAACAGGGTCTCACTGAGTTGCAAAGGACCTCAGTAAGTAGTTGAGGCTGTCCTCAAACCACCATCCTCCTGTCTCAGTCTCCCAAATGCTGGGATTACAAGTGTATGCCACCATGCCTGGCTGAACTTCCTAAGTCTTGCTGATCGATCTGAGATGTAAAGTAGTGTCTTGATGGCGCGTGTCTGTGTTTGTGTGTATTACTGGGAATTTTTTAGTGTGTGTGTGTGGTACTGGGGGTGGAACCCAGGGGATTTTTTTTTTTTTTTTTTACCTTTGGGCTATACTCCCAGATCTATTTTATACTTTATTTGGAAACAGGGTCTCACTAAGTTGCTGAGAGCCTCATTAAGTAGCTGAGACTGGCTTCGAATCTGTGGGATCCTCCTGTCTCAGCCTCCCAAGCGTGGGGATTACAAAGCGTGCGCTACCACACCTGGCTGTTACTGGGAATTTAACCCAGTGGTTTTCTACTTCTAAGCTACACCCAGCCCGTTTTATGTTGTTTTGAAATGGTCTCACTAGGTTGCTGAGAGTCATGCTACATTGCTGAGGCTGTGTTTGAACCTGAGACCCCCATGTCTCAGCCTCCCAAGTACTGGGATTACAGTGTGCTGGGTGCCAGCTCTCACTGGTGTTTTAATCTGCATTTCTCAGCTTCCTAAGAAAGTTGAGCCTTTCTTTACCTACCTACTAGTCATTGAGTTTTTGCCTTCTGAGAGGTTCATGTTGTTTGACCAATTTCTCATTGTGTTTCTTTTTTCTCCCTCTCCCCATCCCACCATGGTGATTGAACCCATGGAAGTTCTACCTTGAAGATATGTGTGTGTGTGTGTGTGTGTGTGTGTGTGTGTGTGTGTGTGTTTTGGTGGTACTGGGGGTGGAACTCAGGGACTTTTCTATCTCTGGGCTATATTCCCAGACCTATTTTATACTTTATTTGGAAAGAGTCTCACTAAGTTGCTGAGAGCCTCATTAAGTAGCTGAGGCTGGCTTCGAGCCTGTGCGATCCTCCTGTCTCAGCCTCTCAAGTGCTGGGATTACAAGCGTGTGGCACCACGCCTGGCCGACTATATATATATATATATATATATATATATATATATATATATATTTGTTGTTTTTGGTGGTAGTGGAGATGGAACACTTGGGCCTTCTACCTCCAGGCTACACTCACAGACCTATTTTATATTTTTATTTGGAAGCAGGGTCTCTTGAACCAGCTGAGGTTGGCTTTGAACTGCACGATCCTCCTGTCTCATCCTCCCAAGCGCTGGGATTACAAACGTGTGCCAATATGCCCGGCCTGATATTTTATTTTTTAAACAGGCTCTTGCTAAATTACCACAGTCATCCTCCTGTCTCAGCCTACCATGTACTTGGATTATAAGCATGTTTTTTTTGTTGTTGTTTGCTTTTTTTTTTTTTTTGTGGTACTGGGGTTCCTAGAAACCCTTCTACCTTCAGGCTACACTCCCAGACACCTATTTTTTATATTTTTTATTTGGAAACAGGGTCTCTTAAGCCAGCGAGGCTGGCTTTGAACCAGCGCAATACTCCTGTCTCCACCTCCCAAGTGTGGGGATTACAAGCGTGCCACCATGCCTGGCCTATTATTGTCATTATTGTTGCAGTACTGGGAATAGAATCCAGGGATATTCTACCTCCAAGATAACCCCACCCCTATTTTTTATTCGTTATTTTATTTTTTTGGTGGTACTGGGGGTGAAACCCAGAGGCTTTCTATCTCCAGACTATACTCCCAGACTTATACTTTATTTGGAAACAGGGTCTAACTAAGTTGCTGAGAGCCTCACTAAATAGCTGAGGCTGGCTTCGAACCTATGCGATCCTCCTGTCTCAGCCTCCCAAGCGTGGGGATTACAAGCGTGCGCCGCCATGCCCGGCTCTATTTTAAATAGGAGGATTTATTTATTTTATTTTAAACAGGGGGATCCAGGTTAGCAGCCATTTTCAGCAACTTAGTGAGACCCTCTGCAATTTAGTGAGACCCTGTTTCAAAATAAAAAGTAAGGCCGGGTGTGGTGGGCCACGCTTGTAATCCCTGCGCTTGGGAGGCAGAGACAGGAGGATCGCACAGGTTCGAAGCCAGCCGCTTGCTCTGGCTTAAGAGACCCTGTTTCCAAATAAAAATAGAAAAATAGGTCTGGGAGTGTAGCCCGGAGGTAGAAGGGCTTCCAGGAACCCCAGTACCACCAACCAACAAACAAACAAAAACCCAACAAAATAAAAAATAAGGCCGGGCGTAGTGACGCATGCTTGTAATCCCCACGCTTGGGAGGCAGAGACAGGAGGATCGCGCAGGTTCAAAGCCAGCTGCACTGGCTTAAGAGATCCTGTTTCCAAATAAAAAAAAGTGTAAAATAGGTCTGGGAGTGTAGACCGGAGGTAAAAGGGTTTCCAGGAACCCCAGTACCACAAAAATAAATAAATAAATAATAAAAAATAATAAAATATGGCTGGGAGTATAGCTCAGAGGTAGAATGTCCCTGGGTTCTATCCCCAGTACCCAGCATATGTGCACATGTGCACGCACACACACTACAGGCGGAACAAAAGCTGATAAGTACTTGGTTGCACACAGTTGCTGGCTTTCAAGAAAAATGCATGACTCAGGGTGTGGTACAGGTTTAGAAGATGGGGCTGAGAGTCATTGACAAACCCCAGGCCTTGAAACCTAATAGTTTTCCAGGTTGGGTTTCAAAATTGTTGGGGACTAGTGATTCAGAAGTCTTTCTTCTCAATGTGTGTGTATTTTACTGGGGATTGAACCCAGGGGAATTCTACCTCTGAGCTAAACCCTCAGCCCTATTTTTTTTTTTTTTTTATTTTGACAGGGTCTCACTAGGTTGCCGAGGGTCTGGCTAAGATGCTGGGGCTCTCCTGCCAACCTCCTATCTCAGCCCCTAAGTGCGGTGATTGCAAGCATGCACCACCACGCCTGGCTTTTCCCTTCCTTTTGAAATTGGAATGGCTATAACTGCTATCCTGTGCGGTCTCAGCCTTGTATTTTAGGAGCACATAATTTGTTCTCAAGTTTCTATATGTGAACTCATTTCATTCTCATCCCAATCATGAGTTTCACAGGTTCAGAGAGAGAAAATGTGCCCCAGCATGGAACATACTGAGAGTCACATGCATAGGGCCTTTCCAGTTGATGAAATGTGGGTGGGATGTTGTGGTACTGGAGGATTGAACCCCGGGGCATTCTACTCTGAGCGACACCCTCAACACTTTTATTTTGGAACGGTCTCAGTAGGTTGCTAAGAGTCTGGAGAAGCTGCTGAGGCTGACCTCAAACCTGTGATCCTCAGCCTCCCAAGTACCGGGATTGCTGGCATGCACCAACATGTCTAGCTTTATTATTTATTATGGTACCTGAGATTAAACTCAGGGGCATTCTACCTCTGAGCTAACTACACCCCTAGCCCTATTTTAATTTTTGAGACAGGATCTTGCTAAGTTGCTGAGGCTGCCCTCAAACTTGTAATCTTCCTGCCTCAGCCCCCCAAGTACTGGGATCACAGGCATGTGGCACCCGCTCAGCTCTGGCTTTATTTCTTATTTTGAAATAAGGTCTAAGTTGCTGAGTGCCTTGCTAAGCCTCGGTAAATAGCTGAGGCTGGTTTGGAACCTGTGATCTTCCTGTTTCAGTCTCTCGAGTACTGGGATTACCACACCTGGCTGTAGGTGGACTTGAGCTATTACTATAATAGGTTGAGACTGTGGGGGACCTCGGGATGGGATTCATGTATTTTTCATATAAAGGTAACATTTATAGAGTTAGAAATGTATGTATGTGTGTGTGAGTATGTGCTGGGGATTGAACCAGGGGCAGTCTACCTCCAAGATACTCCCCCAGTTGGACTTTTTTATTTTGAAACAGGGTCTAAATTGTGGAGGGCCTAAGTACTGAGGCTAGCTGCGAACCTGGATCCTCCTGTCTCAGCTTCCCAAATGCTGGGATTACAAGCGAGAGCCACTACACCTAGCTTGAGACAGGAATCTTTGAGAGCCAGACAACAGACCATGGTAGGCTGAACCATAATCCCCCAGAGAAATCCATGCCATAAACCCTACGGTCTGTCACTGTCACCTTAAGTGGTAAGAGACACTGTGGATATGACTAAGTTAAAGATCCTTAGATTATGTTGATTTACCTAAGTCAAACCAAAAAAGGGTCCTTACAAGAGGGAAACAGGTATCACTCGGAAGGAGCCATGGCAGTGAAAGCAGAGAGTTCAAGACGCTGTTGCTAGAACTGCAAATGGAGGGAGAGGCCACAAGACATGAATGTAGTGGCCTCTGAAAGTCAGAAAAAAATAAAGAATGGATTCTCTTACTAAAACTTCTGGAGGAATTCTGGCCCTGTTGACATGTCATTTCAGACTTCTGACTTCTAGATTTATAGTATATTTATGTTGTTTTAGGCCCCCAGGTTGGCAGTATTTGTTAGAGCAGCAATAAGAAACCAATACAAGGTCCCACTGAATTTTAGATAGATTTGTATTTAGATAAACTTGTATATATGGGCTGAGGGTAAAAAGAGAAAAGTAAAGAAGAGGAAAATATGAAGGCAGTTGGTGGCAGAACAGGAGAGGCAGATATAAGGAGTAGCTAAGTCATGCATGCGTAGAGCCTGGAGAAAATTTGCACAAACTCTGGCTTGCTCTCAACTAAGAAGGTTCATTCCTTCTGGTCAGGTTGGATCCCAAGTGGCCAGCTGAATGGGTTAGAAGCCCTGGGAGGAAAATTCTAATTGATTAGGAAGGCATTTTTAGCAGGATTATCTAAAAAGATTTCCCACTTAGACTTGAGTGTTTTAAAACAGACCCAGCATCTGACTTAGGTCTGACTTGAAACTTCTGTTTCTATCAAGTTCCCAGATGATGATGGACAAAGCTGGGCCTGGTGAAACCCGCTTGTAATGCCTGTATTTGGGAGGCTGAGACAGGAGGATTGCAGGTTTGCAGCTACCCTCAGCTACTTAATAATGAGGCCCTCTACAACTTAGTGAGACCCTGTTTCAAAATAAAAAAAAATTCACCAGGCATGGTGGTGCACACTTGTAATCCCAGTACTTGGGAGGCTGAGATGAGAGGATTGCAGGTTTGCTGCCAGCATCAGTTACCTATGTGGCCCTCTGCAACTTAGTGAGACCCTGTTTCAAATAAAAGAATAAAAGTTAGGGCTGAGGGTGTAGCTTGGTGGTAGAATGTCCCTGAGTTCAATCCCCAGTGCCACACACACAAAATATGGGTCTGAAGGTATAGCTTGGAGGTAGAATGCCCTTGGGTTCAACCCCTAGTACCACAAAAAATAAAACAAAAATAAAAATAAAAGTAAATGATGAACAGAGTGCACTTTGAAAATCACTGCTTTGAGAGCTCTTGTTTTCTTTGTTAATAAAATAAAAATTTCTGGCCAGGATTTTGGTGCAATTTGGATAGATGTCTCCTGATTCTCTGAGCTTTGTGGGACACTGACCCGGACCCTTTAGAGATGTAGTGTGACCACCCCTCCCTTGACTACAGGAGCCCAGACGCCCTCTGGACATCACATCTCTGTGGCCCTCACTTCATGGTTAGTTAAAGGGAATTCTATTTATTTATTTATTTATTATTTATTATGGTATGGGGGATTGAACCCAGGGACATTCTGAACCCCGGCCCTTTTTATTTATATATATTATTTTTAAAATTTTGAAACAGGGTCTCACTGAGTTGCCCAAGGTTTCACTAAATTGCTGAGAATGGCCTTGAACTTGCAACCCTCCTGTCTCAGCCTCCCAACACTGGATTACAGGTGTGCACCACCACGCCCAGCCTGTGCTAGAGAATTTGTCACTCTCTGGGGTAGAGCGTGGTCGCCTCTGTATGAAGCTAACCTTCGTGTGCCTGGCACCACATGCTGGCTGAATGACTGACTTTACCACCAAATCGCCGGTGCCCTTCACAAGGTCAGAGGTTATCCCAGCGGGCCTGGCATAGGCCTCTGCCCTAAGGACCCCTGGGATGGTCCTTGAAAGTTCCAGGGAAGGATGGGTTAAACAAGGATGGGAGAATGAGAGCAGGAGCCCAGGGGATGCTGGGAAGGAAAGCAGATGGCAGTGACTGTGCCCACCATGTCCATCCGGTGCCACCAGTATCCCAAGGACCCCTGTGTTGCCAAGGATGCCCCAGGCGGAGGCTCTGATGGGGGCCTTCCCTCCCTATCCTGACTCCCAACACGCTGGCCCGGCTTTCCCCACTGGTCCACTCAACAGACCCCTGCCCGCCCAGCAGTGAGGGAGATGGGGCGGGGAGGAGATCCGGGGCCCACTTTATTGGGGAGCACTGTGGGTGGGCCGTCTAGGCCTGCTGTGCCCGCAGCAGCGCCCGCACCTGGCCGATCTGCCAGTCGACACTGGAGCGCGCTGTGCCGCCCAACGCGCCATACTGCTCCACGCTGTGCCCGTAATCCCACACGCGGCTCACATCACCTGAGAACAAGGGGCTGGGAGGAAAGGAGGAGATGGGCCAGGGCAGCCAGGCCTCCCCAGCCTCCAGGCACCCAGCCTCGCCTCCCAGGAGCGATGGAGGGAAGGGGAGGCCCACCTGATGCTCTGAAGCTCCTGCAGTGACAACTGGTTGAGGGCGACCCCCTTGGTCTCCGCCATGAACACGGCTTTTCCCGAGGCCTCGTGTGCCTGGCGGAATGGCATCTGGGGCGCAGAGAGGAGGGGGCGGTGATGCAAGTTTCCTGGGCTTTCTACCTGCCCTGGGTGTCCCCAGGACGCGGGGGGGGGGGCATCCTCATCCCTGTTCCCGTGCCCTCCACCCGGCTGGCTCACACTCACCCCTTTGCGGACCAGGTAGTAGGCGAGGTCAGTGGCCAGCATGTCAGGGCTGAGAGCCTGGGCCATGTTCTCTCGGTGAATCTGGGGGCGCCAGCGAGGTGAGATGTAAGCTCTGAGGACCCGGGGCCTGAAGCTGCCCGGCCCAAAGTCAGGGCCTGCTCCCACCCAGTCCCCACGACCCTGCCTTGGGCAGATCCCAAGCTTCAGCTATCTAATCGTTTTATTTTTTTTAGTACTGGGGATTGAACCTGGGAGCATTATTCTGAACTATACCTCCAGCCTCTTTTTCTTTCTTTCTTTCTTTCTTTCTTTCTTTCTTTCTTTCTTTCTTTCTTTCTTTCTTCTTTCTTTCTTGTAGTACTGAGGATTAAACCCAGGGGCATTCTATCTCTGAGCTACACCCCCAGCCCTATTTTTTATTCTTTGTTTTGAAACAGGGTCTCATTGAGTTGCAAAGGACCTCACTAAGTAGCTGAGGCTGTCTGCAAACCAAGATCCTCCTGTCTCAGCTCTCAAATGCTGGGATTACAAGTGTGCGCCACCAAGCCTAGCAAGTTTTTTAAATTTTTAAACAGGGTCTCATTACATTGGTAAAGGTTTCACAAAGTTGCTGAGGCTGGCCTTGAACCTGCGGTCCTCCTGCTCAGCCTCCCAAGTGCTGGGATTACAGGAACATGTCATCATGCCCAGTTTGCCTTTACGTTTTCAAAAGCCCTTATCTTCAGTGCATATCAGAATTACTTGGATTGCTGGGCATGGTTGCACATGCTTGTAATCCCAGCACTTGGGAGGCTGAGACAGGAGGATCACACAGGTTCGAAGCCAGCCTCATCTACTAAGTGAGGCTCTCAGCAACTTAGTGAGACCCTGTTTCCAAATAAAGTATAAAATAGGTCTGAGAGTATAGCCCGGAGGTAGAAAAGCCTCTGGGTTCCACCCTCAATACCACACACACAAAATTTACTTGGATTAATTAAAATGTAAATTACTTGGAATAATTAGAAATACAAATTACAGGGCTGCACCCAAATTGCTGGGCTGCACCCCCCCCCCACACACCCAGTATCTGATCTGTCAGCCTTGTGTGTGGCCTAGGGCTGCATTTCTAGCACATTCACAGGCCACACTGATGCTGCGCATGCCAGGACCACGCCTTGAGAACCAGTGCTTCAGACACCGCCTAAGCGGTTTAGGGACAAGATGATGTGATGATGGGAATTTGCTTCAAAATAACTAGGGTTCAGCAGGGGCTGGGGGTGGAGGAGTACATCAAGATAAATGAAGCCACAATCCCAGTACTTGGGAGGCTGAGATAGGAGGATTGCAGGTTCGAGACCAGCCTCAACAATATAACCAAACTCTCAGCAGCACCTAGAGAGACTTGGGCTTGGGGTGTAGCTCAGAGGTAGAATGCCTCTGGGTCCATGCTCCAGTAACGAAAAAAAGAGAGATGAAAAGAGAGCTGAAACAAGAATGGCTCTGGTCGATTATTGCTGAGGACGGGCGTGGTACATAGGGCTCATTATGCATTCTTTGGGGGGATTGAATTTAGGGGCATATCATACATACCCCAGCCATATTTTTTTCTTTAATTCTTTATATTGAAACAGGGTCTCACTAAGTTGCAGAGGGCCTAAGTAGCTGTGGCTGGCTGTGAACCTGCGCGATCCTCCTTTCTCAGCCTCCCAAGCGCGGGGATTACAAGCGTGTGCCACCATGCCCAGCTATTTTTATTTTTAATAAATAAGTTAATTAACTTTATTTTATTTATTTTTTGCAGTACTGGGGATGGAACCCAGGGGCATTCTATCTCCAAGCTACACCCCCAGCCCTACTATCTATCTATCTATCTATCTATCTATCTATATTTTGTGTGTGGTACTGCCGGTGGGACCCACCAGGGGCTTTCTACCTCTGGGCTATACTCCCAGACCTTTTTTTTTTTTTTGGTGGTACTGGGGATGGAACCCTTTTACCTCCGGGCTACACTCCCCGACCTATTTTATATGTTATTTGGAAACAGGGTCTCTTAAGCCAGTGCAGCTGGCTTCGAACCTGCGGGATCCTCCTGTCTCCGCCCCCCAAGGGCCGGGATTACAAGCGTGCGCCACCACGCCTGGCTGTTTTTTTAATTTTAAACCAAGGTCTTGCTAAGTTGGTGAGACTGACTTCATACCTGCAACCCTCCTGTCTCAGCCTCCCTGGTACTGGGCTTGTACATGCCTGGCTGGATTTGTTATGCATTCTTTAACTGTTGTATACTGAAATTTCCCATGATAATTGAATAAAAAAGGAAATCTGCCAGTTGATGGGATCTGGGCCTCTTGAGCCAATTCTCATTTACTGTGGCAGCTTTTGTGAAGTGGAAACAGACACCCATCCCAGGCCCACCCGGGTCTTCCAGCCCCATCTGGCCTTCCTGGCACGCCCACCCAGATCTGCGTGCCTAGGAGAGCAGAGGGGGGTGGGCTGGGAGAGGGCGAGTCTTACCTTCAGTGTAGAGATGACACCCGTGGCTACCTGGAGGACGGCACTCATGGTGTCTGACACTTCAAATACAGCTTCCTTGTCCTCCTGGGAATCAGAGGGCTAGAGGTGAGGGTCCTGAATCGCCACCCCCCACCTGCAGACATGCCCACTGCCTCCCACTGGGACCACTCAGCACCTCTCACACCCATACCAGGGAAGGGCAGCCGCAGGGCTGTGTGCACAGGACAGGAAACAGCAATCCTGGGGCCCCCCGGCTGCGTGTGCTGAAGCCCCAAGAAATTGGTGTGTGGTGTGCACACAAATGGGCCCTTCACCCCCACCGCCGTTCACACCTGTAAGTCCTTGTTGTAGGTGCTTGGAAGTCCCTTGAGGGTCATTAGGAGCCCAGCACACTGCAGGAAGAGTGAGGCTCAGGAGATGCGAGCCCGGAGCCGGTCCCTGGAGTCTTCTCAGGACCCGCAGGGTCAGCCCCATGCCTGGCACCTCCCCTCCTGCCCCTGCCCTGCTCACCCGCCCGAACACTCGCCCCGCCTTGCTCCGGATCAGCTCCAGGCTGTCTGGGTTTTTCTTCTGGGGCATCAGGCTGCTTCCCGTGCTGGGGACAGAGATGCTGGGATTAAAGAGGCCCGCCTGCCCCTCGGCTGCTCTGGGGCTGGGCAGGTCCAGCGGCAGGCTGTCCAGGTTTGGCCGAGAGGGGAGGTAGAGGAAGGAAGCCACTAGAGCAGGGCAGGGCAGGTGGCAGCTTGGGCCTTACCTGTAGGCATCCGAGAGCTGCACGAAGCTGAATTCCTTGGTGCCGTAGAGGATGAGGTCCTCAGCTATCCTGCTGAGGTGGGTCATGCACAGTGAAGCCCAGAACAGGAACTCGGCTTGGAAGGGAGGGAAGGGAGGTCACCAGGCCTCTCTGGTCCCCGGCCCAGCCCAGAGAAGCTCCGGATGGATCGTATGGACTACATACGGGGAGGGACTGCAGGGGAGCTAAGGCGGGTGGTGCAGGGGGCTGGCCCTGGAGTTGGGCAGGACTCACCCACAAAGTCCCGCTCGCTCGTGGCGTCCATGCTGTTGAGCGTAATGGCCCCGAAGCTCAATTCTGGAGGAGGGGAGGGGACGAGGCTGGGCAGGAGGGCAAGGAGTGTCCTTCTCTGCCCTGAACCGGGGTGCCCTGCCACCTTCAGGCAGGACCAGGGAGGAGAGGGGCTAGGGAAGGGGTTTGCGCAGGTCCCGGGAGGGTGGCGGCACCCTTGAGTGTCCCCAGCACCAGGTGCCCTGCCCTGGGCCAGCGCTGACCTCCATTACCTCAGTGCCCACAGGGACTAAATGAAGACCCTGCTCTCTCATTTCCTGTGTATTTGTGGGGACAGGCAGGTGCTGGAGGGGCTCTCCCCAGGGAAGGCGGGGCTCCTCACCTGCGCGCAGCAGCTCCCGGTCCACGCCCAGAGGATTGCCCGCGATGGCCCCGCTGTAGGGACAGGGGCTCATGGTGACTAGGGCTCCCGGCAGGCACATATGTACAGGCATACCCAGGACCAACCTTAGATGTCAAGACTCAGCCCCCTCCCCAGCTCGGTTACCCTGGGTGCCAGGACACTTGTCCCCATGCAGGAGCAATGGCAGGCTGGGGCAGCCAGCTGGGCTCTGCAGGAACCTCCCCTGGAGAACTCTGGCCCTGCTCAGACATGTTGGCTAGCTTGGCTGTTCCCGTGGCAGAAAGAGCTGGGGATGTGTGTGTAGAGTCCTCCTCCTGGCTAATTAGCTCCTGGTTTTCTGTCCCAATCTGTGCTTCAGCTTCTCCTCTGTCCGTCCTCAAGGGCCATGTTGGCTACGCAGCAGCATCCCTAACCCTCCCAGGCCCTCTCAGTCCTTAGGCCCCGCTCACCTCCCCAGGGGCAGGACGTTGATCCGCTTCCGCACCTCCAGCAGCCTCTCAGAGTCTCGGGTCAGCGCCACGGCATGGCTGCGGGAGGCCAGGGCCGGGGGTCAGGGCAGCCCAGGGCCCTCCCCTCCGCCAGGACCCCCGGCACGGTGCCCGCCACAGCGTCTGAGCCGCAGCTGCTCACCTCAGGATCCAGTGGCTCCAGCGGATGGGCTGAGCCCTCTGCAGATGCGTGTACCCGGGGAAGAGGACATCACGTTCCCTGTAGGAGAAAAGGGGCCGGGGTCAGGCAGGGGCGCAGGTGGAGGTTTGGGTGAAGCCTGCCTGGGACACCTAGGACCCTGCAGGCCTGATCCCCTCCAGGGAAGAGCAGGGCAGGACTCCAAGGCTCTGAGACCAGAGCTGGGCAGTGTGGTTCAAAGACTAGGCCAGGCCAGGGTGCTTCTGGGGCCAAGGCTTCTCCAGGACTATGCTTGGATTATGCTTTTAGCCTGGGCCTCAGCCATTCCACATCTCTAACCAGGGGCCAAAGGAGGGGAGGAAGCCTACGGCAGGTCCAACCTGGGAGTGGGAGGCCATGTTTGCAAACAGGAGAAAAGATTCCGAGGCTCCCAGAGATGGCTGGGGCACTGAAAAGAAGGCAGGGTGGCCACTGAGGCACAGACGCTGAGGCGCTGGTTCCAGTTTGTTTGTTATTAATTAATAAATAAATAAATTCATTCATTCATTCATGTGGTCTTGATCTCACTAAGTTGCTAAGGCTGGTCTCAAACTTGTGATCTTCCTGCCTCAGGCTCTCAATTGGCTAGAATTATTTTAATAAATAGCTTTTGTATGTGTGTGCATGGTGTTAGAAACGTGTGGCATTGAGCATGCTTGTAATCCCAGCATTTGGAGGCTGAGACAGGTGGATCTGGGTTCGCAGCCAGCCTCAGCTACTTGGTGAGGCCCTCTGCAAAATGTTCAATCTCCAGTACTAGAAAAAGAAAAAAGAAAAAAGAAAAGAAAAGAAAAAGAAATTCTACCTTCGAGTCTCACTAGGTTGATGAGAATCTCACTGCTTGCTGAGGCTATCCTTGAATGAACCTGGGATCCTCCTGTCTCAGCCTCCCAATTACTGGAATTACAAGCATGTACCACCACACCCAGGTTTAAATAACTTTACTGTGATATAATTCATGTACAATTTGTCTGTTTTTGTGGTTCTGGAGATTGAAGCCAGAAACATTCTACCTGAGCTACACCCTCAGCCCTATTTTATTTTTATTTTGAAACAGGGTCTCATTAAGTTTCTCAGGGCCTCACTAAGTCACTGAGACTAACCTCAAACCTGCCACCTTCCTGTCTCAGCCTCCCAAGTACTAGGATTACAGGTATGTGTCACCATGCCCAGCTCAATTCATCCGTTTAAAGTATACAATTTAGTTAGTGTACAACCATCACTGCAATCAATTTTAGAATATTTTCATCACTCCATTAAAAAAAAGAAAAAAGCCCTGTGTTCATCAGCACTCACTCCCTGAATGATTCTTTCCAGAAACCTGCTGAGGTCTCTGAGACCGAGAGTTGGGAGGAGGGGTCAGTCCTATCTCGCACACCACACAGGGACTTCTGCGCAGCTCCTTGGCCAGGTCTGCAAGGAGCGAAGCCAGCTCCAGAGGCATCAGGGCAGAGAAGCCAAAGCTGGGGCGAGGCCAGCGGGGGTGGCCTCTGGCTCTGTGGGGGTGTGGAGTGTGGGAAGGGGACACGGGCACAGACACTGGTCGGGCTCAGCCAGGCCCCTTCCTCGGGCATCCAGACCCTTGCCTTACGCCTTAGCCTCCTGCCCCCGAATCCTCCAAGGGCAGGCACTCCCTGCCCGCTGGGCTCGGCAGGCCTGGGGGTGCAGGAGGCTGCGACCAACACCCCACTCCTGGTTGCTCTGCCTCGTTATGGGACCACCCATACCCCAAGGCCTGGCTCCCTAACTGTCCACGCCAGCCTCCTAGGTCTGGTGCCCAGGCTGCCTGCTTCGGGGAGAGGGATCTTGGCTGCCCTTGTGGCCCTCTCTGCCACCTGGATGTCCCGGGGGGGGGGGGGGGGACTCACGCCTCTGCCCGGTCCACCATGGTTCTGATGAGTTCCCAGAGCAGGGCACAGAGTTTTGAGCAGGTCTGCCGCATCCACAGCCTGAGGTCTGTGACCACCTGTGGGGAGGAGGAGGGGCACTCAAGGGGGTGGAGGTGCTGCTTCCCCAGGGGGTCCAGGACGCCTGCTGAGGGCTTGCCAAGGTTGGGGAGGCGCAGGGCAGAGGGGGAAAGGCTGGCGCACCTGGTCGTTCCGACTGCGCCCTGTGTGTAGCTTCCCCGCAGCTTCCCCGATGAGCTCCTGCGGGTGAAGAGAGACATGGGGTCAAGGGCTGCCTGCTTGGGGCCCAGTGGGGTCGACCCGGGCCACCCTCCCTCCCTGCTCCAGGGGCCCTGGTCCTGCCCAAGTCTCTGCCTGGGGCTCCTGTCCAAGGTCCCACCCACATGGCTAATGAGGGCAACAGAATGCTGGTAAGTGGTCCAGGGCAGGAAGGGGGGGCAAGGAGGCAGGAGAGGGCAGTCTTACCTTTAGGCGCCGTTCATTGGCTGTGTGGATGTCTTCATCATTGGGGTGCAGTTTGAAGGTGCCCTGGGCCCACTCTTCAGCCACCTAGAGTGGGTAGCCACAATCCCGGGGGGTCAGGTATCAGCAACCCACCATAGTTGGTTTCCTTCTTTTTCTTTCTTTCTTTCTTTTCTTTTTTTGGTGTGGTACTAGGAATTGAACCTAGAGGCACTCTACCACTACTGAGCTATACCCCCAGATCTTTTTATTGGTCTCACTAGGTTGCTGAGAGCCTTGCTAAGTTGCCGAGACTGGCTTTGAACTTGTCATCCTCCTGTCTCAGCCTCCCAAGTACTGAGATTACAAGTGTGTGCCACCACGTGTGGCTTATTTTTTACTTAGAAATAAGTAGGGTCTTGTTGGGCGTGGCGGTGCATGCTTGTAATCCCAGGACTTGGGAGGCTGAGACAGGAAGATCACTGGTTTGAGACAGCCTCAGCAAGTAGTGAGACTCTCATCAACCTAGTGAGACCCTGTTTCAAAATAAAAATAAGGCTGGGGGTATAACTCAAGAGGTAGAGTGCCCCTGATCCTAATCCCTGGTACCACACATATGCACAAAAAAATAGGGTCTCGATAAGTTAGTGCACACTGGCCTCGAACCTGCGATCCTCCTGTCTCAGCCTCCCAAGTAATGGGATCAAAAGTGTGCACCACTGCATCAGACTTTGGTCCCGGCCCTTCCTGCCCCCTAACTGTCCTTCTAAAGAAGCCGAGTGAGTCCCGGCACAGCTCGCACTCCTGAGGGAGCATCTGAGACCCAGCACACCTTTGCCCATGAGCCTTGGGGGATATGGAGGCCATTAAAAGATGTAGAGATTCGGTCACCACAGTGTGTGGTTAATTAGCACCTCTCTAATGAAATCATTGTCACGAGGCAAAATAACAGGCTTAGGCCACTGCAGTCTGGGCTCAGGGGCTTGGTGGGAGCCTGCAGCTATGGGGAAGGGGTGCAGGCTGGGAAGTGGGGAGTACCTTGTCCAGGCCACGCAGGATCTGCTCCATCTCAGCCTTGGTGAGGAGCCCCGCCTTCTCCAGGCCCCTGCTGTAGGCCTTGCTGCCCTGCACGTCCACCTCCCACAGGTGTCGGTCGTAGGAGATAGACGAGTTGAACTTCTCCATGATGGGGTCCACTGTGCCCACAAATCGGCCGCCCCACAGCTTCCCGCTCTGGCCAGGAGAGCAGGAATAATTAGTCACTTCCCCGCCCTCCAGAGGAGTGAGACCACACACAGACTCTTGTCACTAACCTGGGCCACAAAAGAAATGCTTGGACATTTCTCCTTTTTTTTTTTTTTTTTTTTTTTTTTTTTACGTTTTGCTCTTTGGTACTGAGGATTGAACACAGAGACATTCTACCCCCAAACTACATTCTAGCCCTTTTTTAATTTATTTTGAAACAGAATCTTGCTAAGTTGCTGAGGCTGGTCTCCAACCTGCAATCCTTCTGTCTCCGCCTCCCAAGTACTAGGATTATGGGTCTATGCCACCATGCCAGGTTCTTGGACATTTCATGCCACTGTTCAAGGTGAGAAGTTACCCTGGAATCTGAATTTTTAAAATTTATGTATTTATTTATTTGCGGTACTGGGGATAGAACTTAGGGGCATTGTACCTCTGAGCTACACCCACAGCCCTATTTTTTTAGTTTATTTATTTATTTATTTATTTATTTATTTATTTTTATTTGAAACAGCATCTCACTGAGTTGCAAAGGACCTTCTCACTAAGTAGCTGAGGCTGTTTGAGAACCGTGATCCTCCATTCTCCAACTCCTGAATGGTGGGTTTACAAGCATGCGCAACCACACCTAGCTGAATTTTACTTATTTAATTAGGTAATTAATTTTTGTTACTGGGGAATTGAACCCAGGGACATTCTACCTCTGAGCTATACCCCCAGCCCTATTTTAACTTTATTTAGAAACAGGGTCTCACTAAGTTGCTGAGAGCCTCACTAAGTAGCTGAGGCTGGCTTCGAACCTGTGCGATCCTCCTGTCTCGGCCTCCCAAGCACTGGGATTTAAGTGTGCACCATCACGCCCGGCTCGGCTATTTTATTTTTTATTTGGAAACCGGGTCTCAGTAAGTTGCTTACAGGACTCACTAGGTTGCTGAGGCTGGCTGTGAACCCGCGCTCCTCCTGCCTCAGCCTCCCAAGTGCTGGGATTACAGGCGTGCGCCACCACGCCTGGCTCTGAATTTTCAATCTAGATCTGAGGTGCCAACGATCACAATACACACAGGATGTATTAGCTAACAGATTGTCTCAGTGCGTGCCAGGCACCGTTCTAATTGCTCGGCATGTAATGACAGCAACCCTCTGCTACAGAGAAGGGGAAACAGAGGCACAAAGGCTCTGTGGTTTGTCCCTGCTGGTGTTCAGACTGTGGCCCAGCACTCTGATGTCACAGCTCATGATTCCAACCCGTGTTCCACTAGGGCCTCTTTGCTCAGCTCTGGGGTCCTGACCTGTCACTGCAGGGACATGCGAAGCAGCACTTGAGGGGCCTCTTCGGCCACCTGCATCTCTCCCCCTCACAGCCTGGGGCAGGGCCCAAGACCCCAGCACAACCACCCCAGGATCTAGAGAGCTCCTGACACCCCCATTATCAATGTCCTTCTAGGAAGCCACTAGCCTATCCCTCAGCCCTGGGAACCAAGGGCAGAGAGGGGACAGAAGCACCTGTGGGTTTTTGGTTTCTGTTGGTGTGTGTGTGTGTGTGTGTGTGTGTGTGTGTGTGTGTGTGTGTGTGTGTACTGGGGATGGAACCCAGGGGCATTCTGCCTCTGAGCTACACCCTCAGCTCTATTTTTTATTCTTTATTTTGAAACAGGATCTCACTGAGTTGCAGAGGGCTTCACTAAGTAGCTGAGGCTGGCTGTGAACCACGATCCTCCTGTCTCAGCTTTCTGAGTGTTGGCTTACTAGCGTGCACCACCATGCCTAGCTAGCACCTGTGTTTTGAAAGAGGGCATAGGCCAGGGCATGGGACGGATGGGGGAGGGGTACAGAACATCTGGGGAGCAGCGTGAGTGACCACAGTGCCAAGGACCAGGAGAAAGTGTGCTGTGGGAGGAGGAGTTAGGTGTGTTACTACGCTGACATCCTTTCTCTGGATGGGGTCTACAAGGGCACTGGGGACATGTGTCTTCCTCAGTCCTCATGCAATACCCTAGGTCTTTGTGAAGCACCTGACCTTGGGGATATTATATACCTCCTCCAAACCTCAGGGCTGCTCTCTATAAAGCAGGAATAATAATAGTACCAAACTGATGGGCTTGTCCTGAGCATTCAATTAGATGATATTTGCAAAGTGCATGCATAGGGCAGTGCGGACACTCAGTGGGGACTCAGTAAGAGTCCTATTACTCAGGAGGGCCGGGGCCTGGGGCTAGGGTGTGCTTTATCCCCACTCTTGGTTCCTGTGTACAGGCAGGGACCTCTAGGTATTCTGGCCCCAGGCCGTGAGCTGACCCCTCAGTGCTCAACCGCTGGCTGCCAAAGGACTCTGCCCTGTAGGAGTAGCCTCCCTCCACCTCACTCCCCTCAGCTGCCCCACTAAGACTTGAGCTCCAGCAGAGTGTCACGTGGGGCCCTGGGCCTGACCAGTGGGGCCAGAGGGCCAGGGCCAGGACCAGCTGGTCAGGAGCCAGCCAGGAACCTGCTGTGGGAGGCCCAGGAGACTGACCTGCCCACCTGCCTCTCTTAGCAGGCTTCTGGGCCTCACTGCCTGGGTTGCTAGTAATAACAACAACTACTTAACAAGCAGGGCTGCAGCCAAACCAATTAGTAGCAACCCACAAGATGGCCTGCGGCAAGCTGAGGTCACCTGGAGCCCTGGTCTAAAGGCAGACCACTGTTTTTAGGAACCAAGCTCCCACCCCACTGGCTTTTTCTTTTTTCTTTCTTTTCTTTTTTCTCTTTTCTTCTTTTTCTTCTTCTCCTTCTCCTTCTTTTTTTTTTTTTTTTTTTTTTTTTTTGGTGCTGGAGATTGAACCCAGGGGCATTCTACTGCTAAGCTACACCCCAAGCCCTATTTCATATTGAAATATGGTCTTGCTAAAGTAGCAGAGAGGCCTTGCTAAATTGTAAAGCTGGCTTTTAACCTGTAATCTTCGTATCTTAGCCTCCAAAGCACTGGGATTACAGGTGTGCACCACTATGTCTGGCTCACTGGATTGCTTTTAAAAGGATCCCAGAAGCCGGGCGTGGTGGCGCACGCTTGTAATCCCAGCATTTGGGAGGCTGAGACAGGAGGATCGGGTTCACAGACAGCTTCGGTTACTTAGTAAGGCCCTTTGCAACTCAGAGTTTCAAAATAAAGAATAAATAATAGGGCTGGGGGTGTAGCTTGGAGGTAGAATGCTCCTGGGTTCCATCCCCAGTACTGCAAAAAAATAAAATAATTAATTAAAAAATAAAAGGATCCCAGGAATGAGATGAGAGGATTGAAAGGCTGTAGCCAGCTTAGTGAGGCCCTCTGCCACTTAGTGAGCCCTTGGTTCCAAATAAAAACTAAAATAGGGCTGGGGGTACACTCAGAGGTGAAACAATCCCCAGTACCACACACACACACACAGAGAGGACCCCAGGAGGAGGTTAGAGTGAGATGCCTGGACTGAGGAGAGTGGAGACCCAATATGGTAAGAGGGGGCATTGTTCCCCACAGGGAGACATCTGGTCCAGAATAAACTCTTGGGGCAAGAGAGCAGGGGCACCACATTGGGCTAGATTAAATGAGCAACAACCAATCTGGAATGCACAAGGGAAAAAAATCAGTGCTGTTACTGTTAGCCGCCACTATCTGAGCACTTACTATGGCTTGGCCCTGCAGGGAGGATTCTGCATATGCGACTCCACCCTCGCAGGAGGTGGGCACCGTTACCGTTACTTTACAAAAAGTTCAGAGCGCTCAAGCGACTCGGGTACAGAAACCAAGTGTGTTTGGCTCCAAAGTCCAGGCTCTGCTCGGGGGCCCTCCACCTGGGCCCAGAAGCTAGCAGGGCAGGCATTCTTAGCTGGTTTATTCAGACAAACTGACAGAGAGGAAGTGCCTGGCCAGCTAACAAGGGCCAGAAGGGACCGGAACTCAGACAGCTGCTCCCCAGGCCCAGGGTTCCCTTCACCAGCATCAAGCAAACAGCCCCGTTTACCCGAGGGGTTCAAAGCAATGACCTCATGACCTTACAGCGGGAGGCAGACGGCTGTTATTATCCTGCTTTGCTAGATAAATCAAATGAGACCAAAGGAAGGAACCTGTGCCTTGCACTCCTGCCTCTCAGTGGTGAGGGGGTGAAGCCTGGAGTTCCTGACCCTAAGAAGAGAGGCCATGAGGCAAGAAAGGATCTGGCACCTCATTAGACATTGGGGCCCTGGTGTAGGGTCCCCACCTCCTGGCTCTTTCCACATGCCGGGGTCTAGAGCAGGAGCACTTTAGGGGCCAAGACTTGTTTCTAGACACAGGAACAACTGTTGCAGCAGAAGAGGTGTCCTGTAGTGTAGCGATTAGCAAGAGGAGGTGGGGAAGAAGGAATGGAGAAAAGACTTGTTGCCTGATCCAGCAGCACCTTTCCCGGCTGGGTGGCAGCACTGTCGGGCCAGCCGATCCCCAGTCGTTGGAGAACTTGACACATGGGTCAGCTAGGCGCTTGGGGTGGGCAGGTGATGGGGGCACCAGTGAGTCCGGGTAGAAGTCTCTGGTAGGCTTCGGCAGATGGGGCCAACGAGGACAATTACCTGCGGGGCGGCTGACGCCAGGTCTGGGACCGGGGACCCCGCACGCAGTTCCTGGCCAAAGCAGTCCCCTAGGGGGCTTTCCCCCTACCTGCAGGATCGAAGGACCCGCGTCCCCGAGGTCCCACTCACCTCGGATGCCATGTTGGGCGGTTCCTCGTCGTCCGGCAGCCTAGGTCCTCCGGGTCTGGAAGACAATTTCGGACAGGCGACTTGAGCCCGCAAGGTCCCCGGGGCGGAGACTGCCCGGGGCTCGGAGCGCCGCGCTCGGCGGAGCGCAGCCCGCGCAGGGGCGGACGTGGGCAGCGCCCAGAGCGCGCCGGGTCCTCGGCGTCCCCGCTCCCACCAGCCTCGCCCGGCCCGCCCGGCCGGCCGCCGCGCACTCACCCCGCCGGGCCGCGCAGTCGGTCTCTCGCCAGCCTGCTGGGCTTTTCTGGCTGGGATGGCGTCAGCTGCCGCCCAGCCCTGACCACGCCTTTAGGTGGCGGCTGCACCAATCCAAGCAGGCTCAGAGAAGTAGGCGTTGCCCGCGTCATCCAATCCCGTTCGTGGGCGGGGCCATCCCCGGCTGAGCTCTAGGCAGAGCCGGCCCAAACCAGCGGGTGTCCGCACGCCTGCGAGACCAGGTAGAGGCACTAGAGACCCGGCCTGGGGGTAAAGACAGACAGCCACAACAGGCTCTGGCAGGTGCCTAAGGGATATAAGTTGAAATGGCCTGCTTGCATGCTTGCCCATGCATCTATTCAATACACACGTACCAGCCACATCTCCTATGCGCTAGATACAGAGATAGATGGGGAAGGAGGGATAAGTTTAAGAAATGACGCCTGGCCGAGCGTGGTGGCGCACGCTCATAATCCCAGCACTCGGCTGAGACAGGAGGATCGCGGTTCGCAGACAGCCTCAGCTACTTAGTGAGGCCCTCCGCAACTTTAGTGAGACCCTGTTTCAAAATAAAGAATACAAAATACGGCAGGGGGTGTAGCTCAGAGGTCGAATGCCCCTGGGTTCCATCCCCAGTACGGGGTGTGGGGTGGGGGTGGGGGGACGTGGATGACGCCTGGCACTAAGCCCAGAAACTCTAAGTCAAGAAAACACTGTCCTGTTCGAAGCAACCACCATGAAGAAGGGTGGTAATCAAAGTAAGGAAGGGGAGTGGGCTTTGTTGCAAATCCATTAGGAATTAAAGAGTTTCTAGCAAGATGCTTGGAATTTATTTTCCTTTCTTTTTTCGGTACTGGGGAACTCAAGGGCCTTCGACCTCCAGGCCACACCTTCAGACCTATTTTTCAGTGTGTGTGTGTGTGTGTGTGTGTGTGTGTGTGTGTGTGTGTTTTGCCAGGGATTTAATTTTTATTTTTTATTTTGAAACAAGGGTCTCACTGAGTTGCAGAAAGCCTCACTAAGTAGCTGAGGCTGGCCGTGAAGCCCTGGAATTTCATTTTTAAAAGATCTCTTGAAGCCAGGCGTGGTGGCGCACGCTTGTAATCCCAGCATTCGGGAGGCTCAGACCTGAGGATATCGGTTCACGGACAGCCTCAGCCACTTAGTGAGGCCCTCTGCAACTCAGTGAGACCCG
Organism: Muscardinus avellanarius; assembly: GCF_963383645.1. Taxonomy (NCBI): domain Eukaryota; kingdom Metazoa; phylum Chordata; class Mammalia; order Rodentia; family Gliridae; genus Muscardinus; species Muscardinus avellanarius. Next base: position 88,117,579 of record NC_137796.1, on the reverse strand, counting down.
GTTTCAAAATAAAAAGAATTAAAAAATAGGGCAGGGGCTGTAGCTCGGAGGTAAAATGCCCCTGGGTTCCATCCCCAGACCCACAAAAAGAAGCCAGGCCTGGTGCATGCTTATAATCCCAGCATTTGGGAGGCTGAGACTGGAGGATGGTGGTTTGCAGACAGCCTCAGCTACTTAGTGAGGCCCTCCGCAACTTAGTGGGTGAGACCCTATTTCAAAATAAAGAATAAATGAAAGGGCTGGAGGTGTAGCTCAGAGGTAGAATGCCCCTGGGTTCCATCCTCCGTACACATACACACACACACACACACACACACACCCCTCTTGAAGCTCAGCATAGTGGTGCTAGCTTGAAATCCCAGTGTTTGGGAGGCTGAGACAGGAGGATCACAAATTTGCGACCAGCGTGAGCAACTTGGTGAGTCCTACCTCAATTTAGTGAGACTCTGTTTCAAATTAAAAAATAATACGATAGGGCTGGGGGTGTAGCACGGAGGTCGAATGCCCCCGGGTTCAATCTTCAGACAGACAGACAGACAGACAGACAGACACACACACACACACACACACACACACACACACACGGTATTGGGGTTTGAGACATGACCCTGCACCCTCAGGTAGAAGGGGACTGTCTGGCTTCCAACATTGCCTCTTATGACAGAAGACAGACTATCAGTGCAGGTTCGCTGCGCCGAATACCAGCGTGGCCTCTGTGCAGACCGCCCTGCAGGGATGGAGAAGGGAAACAGGAAGAAGACAGGGCAGCAGTCTAAGGCTTGTGGAGAAAAACGTCCAGATAAGCCAGGGGAGTCCACGCCTGACACCCCCATAGTGAACACTAAAGTTCACACTACCCTTCATCTCTAGGCCCTCTATTTAACCCACTGAGCATACGAATACAGGCATACCTCTTTAATGTTCTCTGGTTTATTAATACCCTCATTAGGGGTCATATTTTTTGCCTCTTTATATGCATAATAAACTTCAATTGAATGTTTTATCTTGTTAGGTGTTGGATATATATGAATATTAAATATAAGTAAATATGTATTATATATTACATATAAGTACATGTATTTCGTGGGGGGGTACTGAGGGTTGAAACCAGGGTCATTCTACCTCCAAGCTACATCCCCATTTTATTTTATTTTATTTTATTTTATTTTATTTTTGTGGTACTGGTACTGGGGATGGAACCCAAGGGATTTCTACTCTGAGCTACAGCCCCAGCCCTATTTTTTTATTCTTTATTTTGAAACAGGGTCTCAGTGAGTTACAAAGAGCCTCACTAAGTAGCTAAGGCTGTCCGCAAACCACAATCGTCCTATTTCAGCCTCCCAAATGTTGGGATTACAAGCGTGCACCACCATGCCCAGCTCCCTTTTCTTTTCCTTTTTTTTTTTTTTTTTTTGCAGGTCTGAGGATGGAATCCAGGTGTGTTCGACCTCCAAGCTACACCCCCTGCCTTATTTTTTTCTTCCTTCCTTCCTTTCTTTTATTTTATGGTGGTACTGGGGGTAGAACCCAAGGGCTTTTCTACCTCCAGGCTATACTCTCAGACTTATTTTATACTTTATTTGGAAACAGGGTCTCACTAAGTTGCTGAGAGCCTCACTAAGTAGCCGAGGCTGACTTCGAACCTGTGCGATCCTCCTGTCTCAGCCTCCCAAGCACTGGGATTACAAACGTGTGCCACCATGCCCAGCTTTTATTCTTTTTTCTTTTTCTTTTTTTTTCTTTGTGGTACTGGGGATGGAACCCAGAGGCTTTCCACCTCCGCGTTATACTCCCAGACCTATTTTATATTTTATTTGGAAACAGGGTCTCACTAAGTTGCTGAGAGCCTCACTAAGTAGCTGAGGCTGGCTTCGAACCTGCGCGATCCTCCTGTCTCAGCCTCTGAAGTGCAGGGATTTCAAGTGTGCGCCACCAAGCTCAGCCCAGCTTTTATTCTTTATTTGAAACAGGGTCTCACTAAGTTGTGGAGGGCATCACTAAGTAGCTGAGGCTGTCCACGAACCGCGATCCTCCTGTCTCAGCCTCCCGAATGCTGGGATGACACGCGTGCGCCACCGCGCCCGGCTCCCCCTTTTTTTTAAAATAGGATCACTCTAGCCAGGCATGGTGGTTCATGTTTTAATAGGATCACTCTAGCCAGGCATGGTGGTGCATGTTTTTAATCCTAGTACTTGGGAGGCTGAGACAGGAGGATCAGTGGTTCACGGCCACTCTCAGTAAATTAGTGAGACCCTGTTTCCAAATAAAAAATAAAATAGGGCTGGAGGTATAGCTCAGAGGTAGAATACCCCTGGGTTCAATCCTCAGAGTCCTCTTCCTCCCCCCCCCCAAAAAAAAAAGAAAAGGAAAGAAAAGAAATAGGGTCTCCCAGCCCGCCACCATGCTGGGCTACTATACCTATTATCTCCTTAAATCCTCACAGCCTCCGAGACTGGGATTGGAGCCTGCTGAGGGGTGAGGTCAGTGCTGGGGCCAGTGAGGGTGGGGAGGCATTTCATTTTTAACAGGGTCCCACAAATGATGTTGCTGACCCTGGTCCCCCTTACTAAGACTAATGAGGCTTTGTTAATTACATGCTTCCTCAGAGATAGTCTACTTCCTTCTCCAAGGCCTCCTGAGATGGTCAGACCCAGGTGTCCCTCTGATACCCTCCCTGCCTGTGAACACACTGAGCTGATACTAGGTTTTCCTTCTCTACCTCCAGACTTGCTGAGCCAAGTATCTTTCCCAGATTTACTCCATTAAAAGTGAATTTAAAAAAAAATAAAAAATAAAAAAAAAATAAATCCTCACAGCCACTCCCTAACTTCAACTCTGATAATCCCCATGCTGTAGATAAAGAAACTGAGTCCATAGAGATTAAGGATCATGGCCAAGGACACCTCCGTAGGAAGAGGCAGAGCTGGAAACTGAACCCAGCAGTGAGGCCACAGAGCTCCTGCCGAGTGTCTGGGGAGCACGCCAGGAGTTAATTACCCAAGGGATCCCATTAATGAACACCTGGCTAATGGGATCATTACTGAATCTCACATGACAGTCGCCTGCCTTTCCAGTCCCTGTGGTGAAAGCCAAAGTTTGACAAGTTCAAGGGCTGTGGGTTGCCATTCTCTTCGTTTACTGAATTCAGACTGATCTTATGTACACGATGTCAGGTGTGCTACAGCCAATCTGCTTTTGTTTTTTGTGGCAGTGGTACTGGGGATTAAACTCAGGGTATTGTACTGAGCTACATCCCAAGCCTTTCTTTTTTCTTTTCTTTTCTCTTCTTTTTTTGGTACTGGGGATTAAACCCAGGGGCCTTCTACCTTTGAGCTACAGCCCCAGCCTTTTTAATTTTTTATTTTGAAACAGGGTCTTCTTAATTTGCTGAGACTGCTCTTGAATCTACAATCTTCCTGTTTCATCCTCTCAAGTACTGGGGTTATAGGCATGTGCCAGCCCTTTTAATTTTTTCCCCCTTTAGTACTAGGGCTTGAACTCAGAGGTATTGTACTTCTAGGTCTAGGCTACACCCCCAGCCCAATTTTATTTCTTATTTGGAAACAAGGTCTTGCTAGGTTGCTGAGAGCCTCACTAAGTTGCCAAGACTGGCTTTGAACCTGTGATCCTCCTGTCTCAGCCTCCCAAGAACTGAGATTACAAGTGTACGCCACCACACACACTTCTTCTGAAATTTTTACCTCAGTTGCAATCAAAATAACCAAGGGAGGAGCTGGCGCAGACCAAGGAGGCATGCCTCGTATCGGCAGGCTGGCTGGGATGCTGCGTGTCCCCCGGACGCTGGAGTTGGCCCGAGCAGGGTGAGAACCCTGCCTGCTCTGTGAACTGTCGACCAAAGTGTCTAATCAATACAACCTCTGGGAGCTGTATGTGAGCCCACGCTGTCCGCTGTGCCAGGTGGGCATTTATTCTCTTAGCCATGCCGACTACCAGCATTGTTTAATGTGGTCTCAAATCTGGGTGCATACTAAGGATCTCTGAGAAGATCAGTGTGCTCAGAAAAGGGGGGGAGGAAAGCTTTTTGGGGGCTTGGGGGGAGGTGTGCTCTTGGGTTTCCTCTCTGGATAATTATGACGATCTATACCTGATCCTTTTTTTTTTTTGGTGGTGGTATTGGGGATAGAACACAGGGGCATTCTACCTCTGAGCTATACCCCTAGCCCTATTTTATTTTAAAACAGGCTCACACTAAGGTACAGATGGCCTCATTAAGTTGTTGAGGATGGCCTCAAAACCACAAACCTCCTATCTCAGCCTCCCAAGTACTGGAATTTCAGGTATGCACCACTCTGTCCAGCTCTGTGCCTGATTCTTGCTGTCTGGCCAGAACTGGGCTCTTACCACCACCAAGCGTAGCCTTGTCTCCAAGGAGGCCATTTTCTGTACCTGTGTGTTTTCCTGAGGCAGTTCAGCCCTGCAGGTGATGCTGACCCGGTGGCAAGTGCTGGCTATGCCTCCCTCCTGCTGAGACCACACCCAGGCCCCTGCTGGCCCACCCATCCACAGCTGCGTCCTAGCTTCCCTTCTTACGCTGTGTCCTCTACTTTTCAGTTTACACGAGGGTCTCCACTGTGTCTGCTCCAACTGACACTCGACTCTGAAAGCTACTATGCTCTCCATAGGCCAAATTCTTCTCATTTTTTAGGGTCAGCCCAAATACCACCGTGTGTGTGTTCTGGGGATTGAACCCAGGGACGTTCTACCTCTGAGCTACACCTCAAGTCCTATTATTATTATTATTTTGGGGGGGTCTGGGGATGGAACCCAGGGGCATTCAGCCTCTGAGCTATATTCACTGCCCTATTTTTTATTCTTTATTTTGAAACAGGGTCTCACTAAGTTGCAGAGGGCCTCACTAAATAGCTGAGGCTGTCCGTGAACCGCGATCCTCTGGTCTCAGACTTCCGAATGCTAGGATTACAAGCATGTGCCACCACGCCTGGCTTTATTTTTTAATTTTTATTTTGAAACAGGGCAGGGCCCCACTAAGTTGCTGAGGGCCTCGCTATTGTTGCTGAGGCTGGCTGCAAAACTATGATTCTCCTGTCTCAGCCTCCCAAGTGCTGGAATTACAGGCCTGTCTGTGTTACCACACCTGGCAAAAACACCATTTTTTTTTTTTTTTTTGCAGCATTGGGGATGGAACCCAGTGGCATTCTACCTCCAAGCTATACCCCAGCCCTATTTTTTCTTCTTTATTTAGAAACAGGGTCTTACTGATTTGCAAAGGGCCTCACTAAGTAGCTGAGGCTGTCCTTGAATTGTAATCCTCCTGTCTCAGCCTCCCGAATCCTGGGATTACAAGCATGCCCCACCGCGCCAGGCTTTGCAAACACCACTTTGGACTCTCCCAACTCCCCAGACAGAAGTTCTCTCTTCCCTCTATGTTTTCTCCTATCTCTCTTCTCTTAGTTTACCTTTCCCATCAGGCTACTATTATTTTTATATGGGAACATGCCTAATTGAGGCATGTGTGCTTTGGATTTACCTGTTTATTGCTGCATTTCCAGGTTATTAGAAACTTGACTAGCCAGGGTTTGTCTCCGCCTCCCCAAATGCTGGGATTACAAACATGCGCGACCATGCCCGGCTTGTTATCAACCATTTTACCATGGGAGCATATCCATCAAGTTCAAAAAAGATATTTAAACTATTTAGCGATTGGTTAAGTCGTCTATCAGAAAGGATGGAAAGTACTGACCTATCAGAAAAGTTCTCAGGTGAGCAAGTACCCAGAAAGGCACCATTTGAATGCGAACCTCATCTAATTCCTCAAGCCAGCCGGGTGTGGTGGCGTACCAGCCGGGTGTGGTGGCGTATATTTGTAATCTCAGTTCTTGGGAGGCTGAGACAGGAGGATCGCTGGTTCATGGCCAGCCTTGGGTACATACTGAGGCTCTCTGCAGCTTAGTGAGACCCTGTTTCGAAATAAAGAATAAAAAATAGGGCTGGGAGTATAGCTTGGAGGTAGAATGCCACAGGGTTCCATCCCCATTGCCAAAACAAACAAACAAACAAACAAACAAACAAAAAACAAAAACAAAAAAAAAAGAAAGAGAAAAGAAAAGAAATAGGACTGAGGTACATGTAGTTCAGGTAGAAGGCCTCTGGGTTCAATACCCAGTGACACACACACACACACACACACACACTCCCTACTCTAAGTCACACCTGACCTATTAAAATGGGGCCTAAAGGGTGGGGCCCTGAGAGGTACTAGCCTCCCTTCCACTGAAGCCCATCCCTGAAGCTTTGGGCTTGTGAGCTCCTCCCCCGACTCACCCCAAACAGCCCTGGCTTTGGGACGCCTCTCCACCTCATTAGTCATCCCTCCTCAGCGCATTCTAAACACAGGACATTGTAGTTACTTATGTCCAAAGCTGGTTCCCCAACTGGGCTCTCAGTCAGCCAGGCAGGGAGTGTGTATTATTCACATTTATATCACCCGTGCTCAATGGGCCATCACTACATGTTTGTTGAGTGAATAACACAGCATCGTGTGTGTGTGTGTGTGTGTGTGTGTGTGTGTGTGTGTGTGTGTGTTACTGGGGACTGAATCAAGGGGCATTATGCCTCTGGTTACACCCCCAGCCCTATATTATTTACTTTTTGGAACAGGGTCTCACTAAGTTGCAGACGGCTTTGCTAAATTGCTGAGACTGGCTGAGCACCTGCAATCCTTCTTTCTCAGCCTCCCAAATGCTGGGATTACCAGCATGTGCTACCACGCCCTGCTGAGAATGAGCATCCTAAGCACTGCTCTGCCCGCCTTGCTCCTCAAGAGAGCTTTAGGGGATTCCCCATGCAAAGGAGGCCAGCTGGGCTTGGGAAGACATTTTAATTACTTGTTACTGTGTGTGTTTGTGTGTGTGTATGTGTTGTACTGGGGATAAACCCAGAGGTGTTCTACCACTGAGCAACGTCCAGAGACATACATTTATTTATTTATTTATTTATTTATTTATTTATTTATTTATTTATGGTCCTGGGGATGGAACCCAGGGGCATTCTACCTGCAAGCTACATCCCTAGCCCTGTTTTATTCTGAAACACAGCTCACTAATTTGCAGAGGGCCTCACTAAATTGCTGAGCCTGACTGCAAACCTTCAATTCTTCTATCTCAGTCTCCCAAGTACTGGAATTACAAGTGTGCATCACCACACCCAGCTTACTTTTTTTTTTTTTTTTTTGTGGTAGCGGGGGTGGTGGTGTGTGGAACCCAGGGGCTTTTCTGCCTCTGGGCTATACTCCCAGACCTATGTTATACTTTATTTGGAAACAGGGTCTCACTAAGTTGCTGAGAGCCTCACTAAGTAGCTGACTCCTGTCTCAGCTTTCCAAGACCTGAGATTATAAGTGTGCGCCACCACCCCCTGGCCCAGTTTACTTTTATTTATTTATTGCACCGTACTGGAGATGGAATCCAGGGGCATTCTACCTCCAAGCTACAACCCTGGTCTTAATTTTTAGTCTTTTTATTATTTTGAAACAGGGTCTCACTGAGTTGCGAAGGGCCTTGCTAAGTAGCTGAGGCTCTCTGAGAACTGCGATCCTCAGCGTCAGCTTCCCGAATATACTAGGATTACAAGTGTTCGCCATCATGTTCCGCTTACTTTTTAATTTTAAAATAAATTAGCATACACTTATATTCTCAGTACTTGGGAGGCTAAGACAGGAGGACGGCAGGTTCAGCAAGTAGTGAGATTCTCATCAACGCGAGACTTCTTTTTAAAATTATAATAAAGAAAGGGCTGAGCCAGGGGTGGTGGCGCACGCTTGTAATCCCCGCACTTGGGAGGCTGAGACAGGAGGATCACACAGGTTCAAATCCAACCTCAGCTACTTAGTGAAGCTCTCAGCAACTTAGTGAGACCCTGTTTCCAAATAAAATATAAAATAGGTCTGGGAGTATAGCTTGGAGGTAGAAATCCCCTGGGTTCCACCCCTAGTACCGCCAAAAAAAAAAAAAAAAAAAAAGGGCTGAGGGTGTAGCTCAGAAGCAAATGCTCCTGGGTTCATTCCCAGCAAACACACACACACACACACACTTGCCTGGGTGTGGTGACCCTTGCCTGTGATCCCAGTACTTGGAAGGTTGAGACGGAGGATCGCAGGTTCACAGCCAGCCTCTGCAGTTTAGAGAAGCCCTTAGCAACTTTGTGAGACCTTATTTAAAAAAAAAAAAAAAAAAAAAAAAAAGCTGAAGGTGTAGCTCAGAGGTGGAAGCCCGCGGATTACGTCTCCGTAAAGAAAGAAAGGAAGAGTGGGTGGGTGCTTGTAAATGTACACCTCACTGATTCTTCAGAAACCTGAATATAGCCGTGCTAGCAAGTAGAATGTGAAACAGGACATTTCCAGACGTACAGAAACCTCCTCGCCCCTGGGACTCGCCAAGGGGTGGATTTTTTTTTTTTTTTTTTGGTACGGGGGGGTTGAACTCAGAGGCATTCTACCTTAGCTACACCCCCAGCCCTATTTTTGTTGTTTATTTTTCTTTGAAACGGGGCTCGCTAGGTTGACGATTCTCACTCCACTACTTGCTGAAGCTGTCTCAGCCTCCCAAGCACAAGGTTTACCCGCGTGCTCCACCACGCCAGGCAAAGGGCTGGAATTTTAATGTTGCAAGAAGCCAACTAACCCGATCACTAACCGCATCAAATAGCCCAGCTTACTAATGCTTTGATAAATCCTAGGTCACAAAAACACGAAATAATTCCGGTTTACAAATGCCCAACAGGATGCAGCGGGACGGGGCAGAGGCGGCGGTCGGCCAAGCTCCCGGCGTGCAGCGCGGCATCCCGGCGTGCCCCGCGGCATCCCGGCGTGCCCCGCGGCGATCCCGGCGTGCCCCGCGCCAGAGCCCGCGAGTCCTCGGCGCCGAGGGTCGGAGGAAGCCCTCGCTCGCGGGTGGTCCGGCGCTGCGACCCGGGACGACATGGAAGTGTAAGGCTTTGGGACGAGGAGCGCGTGGGGCCCGCCGGGCGCCCCGTTTGCGCGTGGGGCCCGGGCTGCGGGCCAAGCCGGAAGGGCCTGGGGAAGGGAGACCGCGAAAATCGACTCTGGCTACTTGTCCCTGAACCTTCGCTCTCCACCTGCACCTGGCATGCGGGGCCCAAGGCGCACCGCCAGCTGCCTTCAAATGCGCCTTCTCCGCCGGGCGTGGAGGCGCACGCTCGCTCGTAAGCCCAGTACTTGTGAGGCTGAGACAGGGTCGCAGGTGTGAGGAGGACAGGCTCAGCAAAGAGGGAGACTCTCAAAAACCTAGCGAGCACCTGTTTCCAAATAAAAATTTAAAAAGGGCTGGATATGTAGCTCGGAGTTAGAATGCCCCTGTCCCCACCCCTAGGATGCTTTCTTTCTCCTCATTTGTTTACTAGCGTTTCGTGGGTCCCCCTGGAAAGGGGAGCCGGGCATGGTGTCTGAGCCGAGAGTTAGAAGCTGTAAAGCCTTGTCTTCCCTGAAAGTAACTGGAGGAGAGACGAGAGTAAGAGCTGGCACTGACCGGCGCTTGGGGCAGTGGGCTCCTGGGGAGTTCTGAGTTGGAAGAGATGTTCCCCAAATTTGAGAGGAACAGTTAGACATGTGAAGAGAGGGGTGGGTTTTCTGGGGAGAACAGAGTGCATCAGAGATAGAGACACTGTGTGTGTGTGTGTGTGTGTGTGTGTGTGTAGAGGAGGGAGTAAAAGCCCTTCCACTTGGTCTTTTCCGTGTTTACTTATTGTACCACAGTGCAAATGGTACTTTTTTTTTGCAGCTACTCCGAGTTTTACATGGCAGACATATCTATATTACCCTGTGTGTGTGTATGTGTGTATGGAACCCAGAGGCTTTATACCTCCGGGCTACACTCCCAGACCAACTTTTATTTTATTTGAAAACAGGGTCTCACTAAGTTGCTGAGAGCCTCAATAAGTAGCTGAGGCTGGCTTTGAACCTGTGCAATACTCCTGTCTCAGCCTCCCAAGCGCGGGGATTACAAGCGTGCTCCACCACACCTGGATCTATATTGCATTTTCTGCACGGATTATTTTATACATTTTCCTTTATGTTCTGTTGTTTCAAGGGTAATGGTTTATGTCTTACCAGTTTTTCAGATTTTTTTTTTTTTTAATTGTGGATCCGGGGCTCAAACTTTGCATGCAAGGCAAGCCCTCTACTGCCGAGCTACATCTGCGGCTCACTTTTAACTTTTGTTTTTTTTTGGACTGGGGATGGAACCTAGAGGCATTCTACCTCCAAGCTACACCCCCAGCCCTATTTTTTGTTCTTTTTTTTTTTTTTTTTTTGGTGGTACTGGGCTTCCTGGAAACCCTTCTACCTCCAGGCTACACTCCCAGACCTATTTTATATTTTTATTTGGAAACAGGGTCTCTTAAGCCAGTGCGACTGGCTTCGAACCTGCACGATCCTCCTGTCTCCGCCTCTCAAGCACAGGGATTACAAGCGTGTGCCACCCCACCTGGCTTGTTCTTTATTTTGAAACAGGGTCTCACTGAGTTGCAAAGAGCCTCACTAAGCAGCTGAGGCTGTGTCTGCAAACCATGACCCTCCTGTCTCAGCCTCCCAAATGCTGGGATTACAAGGGTGCACCACCACACTCAGCTCACTTAAAAAATTTTTGACACAGTTTATATACAACTAAAATGAAAGGTTCATAAACAGTACATAACCTTTACTGTGTGTAGTACACTCTATCATCTATTTTTTTTTAAAAGAATGTTGGCTCACTAAGTTAATTTTGCAAATTACTGATAGAGTTTAATCTGCAACTTGAAAAACAAAAACATTCATATACAGTTATCTCTCTGTATCCTGGTTCCAGAATCTTTTACAGACAGCAAAACTCAAGTGTGTTGAAATCCTTATAAAAGTGGCATAATATTTGCATGGAACATGCACATCCTCCCATATACTTTAAATAATCTCTAGATTACTTATGATACCCAGTATAATGTAAGTGCCATGGAAATAGTTCTATTGTTTAGGGAATAATGACAAAAGTCTACATGTTCAGTATGGATGGAAATTTCTTTTTCCTAGTGTCTGTGTGTGTTACTGGGGATTGAACCCAGGGGCATTCTACCTTTGAGCTAGGCTTCCAGCTCTTTTTTTTTTTTTTTGGTGGTAATGGGGGTGGAACCCAGAGGCTTTTCTACCTCCGGGCTACACTCCCAGACCAGTTTTCTATTTTATTTGGAAACAGGGTCTCACTAAGTCGCTGAGAGCCTCACTAAGTAGCTGAGGCTGGCTTCGAACCTGTGCGATCCTCTTGTCTCAGCCTCCCAACTCAGGGATTACAAGCGTGCGCCACCACACCCGGCTCCAGCTCTATTTTTATTCTTATTTTATTTTTTTGCAGTACTGGGAATTGAGCCCAGGAACATTTTAGCTCCCAGCTACATCCCCAGCCCTATTTTTTTATTCTTTATTTTGAAACAGGGTCTCACTAAGTTTTGGAGGGCCTCACTAAGTAGTTGAGGCTGGCCAAAAACCTGTGATCCTCCTGTCTCAGCCTCTCAAGTACTGAGATTACAAGAGTGTGCCACCACACCCTGTTTATTTATTTATTTATTTGGTGGTTCTGGGGTTCCTGGAAACCCTTCTACCTCCAGGCTACACTCCCAGACCTATTTTATATTTTTATTTGGAAACAGGGTCTCTTAAGCCAGCGAGGCTGGCTTTGAACCAGTGCGATCCTCCTCTCTTTACCTCCCAAGCGCGGGGATTACAAGCATGTGCCACCATGCCTGGCTCCCAGGTTATTTATTTTGAAACATGGTCTCACTAAGTTGTGGAGGACCTTACTAAGTAGCTGAGGCTGGCCATGAACCTGCAGTCCTCCTGCCTCAGCCTTCCAAATACTGGGATTACAAGCATACATCACCTTGCCTGGTTTATTTTTATTTTGAAACAGTGTCTTGCTAGATTGATGAGATTCTTAATACTTGCTGAGGCTGTCCTTGAACCTGCAATTCTCTTGTCTCAGCCTCCTAAGTACTGGGATTACAAGTGTGTGCCACCATGCCCAGCTCCCCAGCCCTATTTTGTTTTTTATTTTGAAACTGGATCTCACTAAGTTGTGAAGGGCCTCACCAATTTGCTGAGGCTGGCTGTGATTTTGTAATTCTCCCATCTTAGCATCCCAAGTACAGGTGTGCACCACCATGTCTGAATTTTTTTGGGGGGGTTACTGGGGATGGAACCCAGGGGCATTATACCCCCAGCCCTATTTTTTATTCATTATTTTGAAACAGGGTCTCACTGAGTTGCAAAAAGGGTATTACTAAGTAGCTGAGGCTGACCTTGAACCACCATCCTCCTGTCTCAGCCTCCCAAATGGTGGTATTACAAGTGTGCACCATCACCCCTGACTTTTTTCTAGTTTTTTTTTTTTTTTTGGTGGTACTGGGGGTGGAACTCAGAGGCTTTCTACCTCCCAGCTATACTCCCAGACCTTTTTATATTTTATTTGGAAACAGGGTCTCACCAAGTTGCTGAGAGCCTCACTAAGTTGCTGAGGCTGGCTTCGAACCTGTGCAATCCTCCTGTCTCAGCCTCCCAAGCGCAGGGATTACAAGTGTGCGCCACCACGCCCGCCTTTTCTAGTATTTTTGTTGGTGTTTGGTTAAATCAGAGGATGTAGAAGCTGCAGCTCGGCAGGGGTGGGAGGGTTGACTGTATGTTACAGTAGTTTAAGCCATCATCATTTTCCCCTCTTTTCTAGAACACTTCCTGTCAGTATAAACATGGGCTTTAATTTATTCATCTTTAAAAAAAATCCCTTGTTAGGCTGGGTGTGGTGGCACACGCTTGTAATCCCAGCTTTGGGGAGGTGGAGACCATAGGATCGGGGTTCGCGGACAGCCTCAGTTACTTAGGCCCTTTACAACTCAGTGAGACCCTGTTTCAAAATAAAGAATAAAAAATAGGGCTAGGGTGTAGCTCAGAGGTAGAATGCCCCTGGTTCCATCCCAGTACCGCAAAACAAAAAACCAAACCCTCCCTTGTTAAAGCCAGACGTTGTAGTGCACGCTTGTAATCTCAGTACTTGGGTGGCTGAGACAGGAGGATCCCAGGTTCAAGGACAGCTTCAGCAACTTGGTGAGGCTCATCAACCTAGTGAGACCCTGTTTCAAAATAAAAAAATAATAAAGTTGGGCTGGGATATAGCTTAGAGGTAGAATGCCTCTGAGTTCAATCTCCATACTACAACAACAAATCCCTTGTCTATCTGTTGCTCTAATTCTTTCTGTTTATTTTGATACTGGAGATTGAACCCAAGGCCATTTTACCCCAGAGCTATACCCCCACTCTTATTTTCATATTTTATTTTGAAATGGTATCACTAAGCTCTTGAAGGTCTCACTAAGTTGCTAAGGCTGGTCTTCAACCTTTAATCTTCCTGTCTCAGCTTCCCAAGTACTGGAATTACAGGGATTTTTTTTTAAATTTTATTTTAAAAGTGTCTCACTAAGTTGCTGAGGCTGGCCTCAAACTGTGATTCTCCTGTCTGCCTCCTATGCCACCATGCCCAGGTCTGTTGTTCTAGTTCTGCTTCCATCACAATAAAATTTTCTTGGAATGTCATTATCCCATCATTCTCCCAGGCATTCATTCTGTTGAGCCTTTTTATTCTCGGTGGTCTACAGGAATGGTTAGATGTGTGGTTTGATTTGGGAGTGGAAGAGTCCCTGGAATGGAAAGTTCTGGAGGCCTAACTTCTGTTTCCTGCATGGTCTCTCTGACCTCTGGCAGTGTGGGCCTTAGGATCTTTAGTGGAACCTGGAGTCTCTGAGGGGAAATATATTGTGTCTATGCTGGCCTTCCTAGATTCTGAAGTAGGGGAGCACTGGGGGAAAACTTCCCTGAGTTTTTACTATTTTTCTTCAATTATTGAGTAAACGATACATAGAAGCACACACCAAAAATTTCCTAAGAGTCGGGAGTGGTGGCGCATGTTTATAATCCCAGTACTTGGGAGGCTGAGACAGGAGGATGGCGGTTCGCGGCCAGCCTCAGCTATTTCGTAAGACCCTTTGCAACTCAGTGAGACCCTGTTTCAAAATAAAGAACAAAAAATAGGGCTGGGGGTATAGCGCAGAGGTAGAATGCCCCTGGGTCCCATTCCCAGTTCTGCAAAAAAAAAAAAAAAAAAAAAAAAGACAAAAAGAAAAGAAAAATAAAGAAGTCTAATAGTTAGACAATAGATGCATGACCATTTAGTGACAGGACTGGAAAGAGGGTGCTACAGGTTAAATTATTCAACTCTGAAGCCTGCACAGTTTTGTTGTACCAAAGTTTAGCTTTTCAGAACATGGATTGATAGCGCAGGTTAAACAGGAGCAATTGAGCAATTCTTTCGTCACCACATTTGTAAGCTAACTGTGGAAATTCTCAGTTTGCGTGGTGCTCTTGCGCACGCGCGCTTTTAAGGAAGGTCTGCCAATAGATCATTTTGTACTGTTTATTCAGAATTTAGTTTTCCAAAGTAGTTGTTTGCATCCATTAGATTGACTCAGCAAGTTGAGCAGATTTTACAGGTTAAATTTCAAATAGTAAGTCAATTAGAATCAATTCATTACTGAAAGGAAACTGTAGATAGTAGTATAGATTTAGACAGCCTTTAAAATTCACTTGGAATGTTTGCTTTGAACACCTGTATGTGAAGTCAGTACTACTGTTCTACTCCAAGTCCTATAGAGGAATATGAAGTTTGTGTAGGTGTGCACTTTCAAAAGTCTTGATGACATGTTATATAATACTAGAGTTACCTGTAGAGCACAAGTTCCCCTACAGTACAACTGTATCATTGAACTGACAGATTCTCAAAGCTCTAAAAGATTGGGGGGGGGGTGATTACTTTAGATATATATATCTTTTTTTTATGGTACTGGTGTGGAACCCAGGGGCTTTTCTACCTCTGGGCTACACTTCCAAACCTATTTTATATTTTATTTGGAAACAGGATCTCATTAATTTGGTGAGAGCCTAAGTAGCTGAGGCTGGCTTTGAACCTGTGCAATCCTTCTGTCTCAGCCTCCCAAGCGCTGGGATTACAAGCGTATGCCACCACGCCTGGCTTCAATTATAAATTGTAATGCCTTTTTGTGTGTGTGTGTGTGGGGGCACTGGGGATTGAACCCAGAGACATTCTACCTCTGAGCTACACTCCTAGCCTGATTTTATTTCTTATTTGGAAACAGGGTCTCACTAGCTTGCTGAGAGCCTCACAAAGTTGCCAAGGCTGGCTTTGAACCCGCAATTCTCCTGTCTCAGCTTCCCAAGTACTGGGATTACAAGCATGTCCCATTGTGCCCAGTTCCCCAGCCCCATTTTCTTTCCTTCCTTTCTTTCTCTTCTCTTCTTTCTTTCTTTCTTTTCTTTCTTTTTTTCTTTTCTTTTCTTTTCTTTCTTCTTTTGCAGTACTGAGGATGGAACCCGGGGGGGTTCTACCTCTGAGTGGCACCTCCAGCCCTGTTTTTTGTTTTTTATTTTGAAACAGGGTCTCACTGAGTTGCAAAGGGACTCACTAAATAGCTTGAGGCTGTCTTCAAAACCATGATCCTTCTGTCTCAGCCTCCTGATCCTCCTGTCTCAACCTCCTGAATGTTGGGATCATAATCCTGTGCCACCATGCCAGGCTTTTATTCTTTATTTTGAAACAAGGTTTCACTAAGTTGTAGGTGAGACTAGCCTTGAACCTGTGATTCTCCTGTCTCATCCTCCCAAGTACTGGGATTACAAGCATGCACTACCACATCTGGCTTCTTTAACTTTTTTGTTTGAAACTCTTCAGATATATGGAATAGTTGCAAAAGTAGCGCCACAGAAATACCTGTATACCCTCTATATATTTGTTAATACTTCAGTGTAGATATTTGCTGCCACTGCTGCCTCTTCTTCCTCTTTTTTTTTTTTTTTTTTTTTTTTTTTTAATGGTACCAGGTTCTATCTCCAAACTACACCACCAGCCCTACTTTTTATTTTTTATTTTTTTGCAGGTCTGGGGATGGAACCCAGAGGCATGTGACCTCTGAGCTACACCCCCTGCCCAATTTTTTATTTATTTATTTTGAAACAGGATTTCACTGAGTTGTGGAGAGTCTCACTAAGTAGCTGAGGCTGTCTGCGAACCGTGTTCCTCCTGTCTCAGCCTCCCAAATGCTGAGATCACAAGCCTGCACCACCATGCCCGGCTAATTTTTATTTTGAAACAGTGTCTCGCTAGGTTGATGAGAGTCTCACTAGTTGCTGAGACTTTCCTCAAACCTGCAATCCTCCTGTCTTGGCCTCTCAAGTACTAGGAGTACAAGTATGTGCCACTATGCCCAGCTGTTACCTTCTTTTTTATTAATATACCTTTATTGGTGCATAATAGTCAAGTGTCATAATGTAAATCATAATGATAGTAACATACATGGACAAAACACTTGGCGGGCTCCCAAGTGCTCCGGGCTCCCTTCCTATCCCCCGCTTCTCATACAGGACATTGAGATTGACATTGGTATTCTTACATGTGGATGGAAGTAATTCCTTCGTTGATTCTCTCTCTCCTCCCTTCCTTCCCCCTTGACCACCTTCCGGGCTCCACAGAAGCTTCTCCATTGTCTGAAGTCCCTCTGGCATCCCGATTACTAATACACTCCGCATATTAGGGAAAACATATGACCCTTCACTTTCTATGACTGGCTATCTCACTTAATATCTTCAGGTCCATCCATTTTCCTGCAGATGACATAATTCTGTTCTTTATTGCTGAGTAGAATTCCACTGTGTACATATCCCTCAATTTTGTAATCCATTCATCTGTTAATGGACACCGGCATTGGTTCTATAATTTGGCTATTGTGAATTGTTCTGCTATGAATGAGGCAATGTATGGAATACTGTAATTCTCTGATTTCAGTCCTTTTGGAAACATACCCAAGAGTGGTATAGCTGAAGCCTTGTTTCTTTTCTCTTTCTTTCTTTCTTTCTTTTTTTCTTTTTTGCAGTATTGGGGATGGAACCCAGGGGCATTCTACCTCCAAGCTACATACCAGCCCTATTTGTGTGTGTGTGTGTGTGTGGTACTAGGGGTGGAAGCCAGGGGCTTTCTACCTCCAAGCTACATACCAGCCCTATTTGTGTGTGTGTGTGTGTGTGTGGTACTAGGGGTGGAAGCCAGGGGCTTTCTACCTCTGGGCTGTACTCCCAGACCTATTTTATATTTTATTTGGAAACAGGGTCTCACTAAGTTGCTGAGAGAGCCTCACTAAATAGCTGAGGCTGGCTTTGAACCTGTGTGATCCTCCTGTCTCAGCCTCCCAAGCGCGGGGAATTACAAGTGTGCGCCACTACGCCTGGCTTTATTCTTTTTTTTTTTTTTTTGCGGGTCTGGGGATGGAACCCGGGGCATTTGGCCTCCGAGCTACACCCCCAGCCCTATTTTTTATTCTTTATTTTGAAACCGGGTCTCACTGAGTTGCAGAGGGCCTCACTAAGTAGCTGAGGCTGTCCGGGAACCGCGATCCTCCAGGTCTCTGTGTCCCGAATGCTGGGATTACAAGCGTGCGCCACCACGCCCGGCTCTGGCTTTATTCTTTATTTTGAAACAGGGTCTCACTAAGTTGTGGAAGGCTTCACTAATTTGCTGAGGCTGGCTGCGAACTGTGATCCTCTTGTCTCAGCCTCCCAAGTGCTCTTGTCTCAGCCTCCCAAGTGCAGGGATTACAAGTGTGTACCACCACACCCGGCCCCAGCCCTATTTTTTATTCTTTACTTTGAAACAGGGTCAGTCTCACTGAGTTTCAAAGGGCCTCACTAAGAGCTGAGGCTGGCCAAAACCGCCATCCTCCTGTCCCAGCCTCCCGTGTGCCACCACACCCAGCTCTGAAACCTTATTTCTTTTGCACATGAACAGGCTTTTTTTCTGCCCCCCATGCACACATTTATTGAGCCATTTGAGAGTTGTAGACATCATGTCATTTTACTCCTTTAAAAGAGGTATTGTGAGCTGGGTGTGGTGGCGCACGCTTGTAATCCCAGCATTTGGGAGGCTGAGATCGGAGGATCGCGGTTCGCAGACAGCCTCAGCTACTTAGTGAGGCCCTCTGCAGCTCAGTGAGACCCAGTTTCAAAATAAAGAATAAAAATAGGACAGAGGGTGTAGCTCAGAGGTCAAATGCCCCTGGGTTCCATCCCCAGACCCCCCCCACAAAAATAAATAAACAAATAAATAAATAAATAAATAAATTTAAAAAATAAAAGAGGCATTGTTCTTTGTAGCCACAGTGTCATTGTCAAGCCCCAGAAACTTGGCACTGATAAAGCTACTGTTACTCTTTTTTTTTTTCTTTTTTTTGAGGGTATGGGGATGGAACCCAGGAGCATTTCGACCTCTGAGCTCTACCACCACTCCTATTTCTTATTCTTTATTTTGAAACAGGGTCTCACTGAGTTGCAGAGGGCCTCACTAAGTAGCTGAGGCTGTCCGCGTACCGTGATCCTCTGGTCTCAGCTTCCTGAATGCTGGGATTACAAGCATGTGTCACCATGCCCGGCTAAGCTACTGTTATTAAAATGCAGTGTATGTCACATTTTTTCTGTTATCTCAATAATACCAGTTTAGCTCTTCTTTTCTTCCCCTGCTTGAGGATCCAGTGAATAATTAATTAATTAATTAATTAATTTGGTGGTACTGGGGGTGGAACCCAGAGGCTTTCTACCTTCGGGCTATACTCCCAGACTTATTTTCTATTTTATTTGGAAATAGGGCCTCACTAAGTTGCTGAGAGCCTCACTAAGTAGCTGAGGCTGGCTCCGAACCTGCGAGATCCTCCTGTCTCAGCCTCCCAAGCGCGGGGATTACAAGTGTGCGCCACCACGCCCGGCTATCCAGTGAGGAATTTATACATTGCATTTAGTTGTCATGTTTCTTTAGTCTCCTTTATTCTAGGACAGTGTCTTAGGCTTCTTTTGTGACATTGGCATTGTGACAGATGACATTGATACTTACAGAATCTTGGCCAGTTGCTTTGAAGAATGTTCTTCCATTTGGAATTGTCTGGTTGTATTCTCATGTCCAGATTCAAAGCAAACTTTTTTTTTTTTTTTCCTGGCAGCGTCATTTTAAGGGATGTGTCTTTCTCGTGCATCACATCGTCATTGGTGCTAGTAAATTGAATAAGTTGATTATCTTAATGTCTGTCTAATCTCATAACCCGTTCCCAACAGCCTGTCATTTAGTGTTTGTTACAGTAACTTCTTGAAGATAAAAGTTGCCTTTAAAAGAATTTCCCAATATGCTTACAGTTTATTTAGGCCTCCATAAAAAGCAGAGTTCCTTGGTCTTTTTTTTTTTAAATAGTACCTGGGATGGAACCCAGGGGCCTTCTACTTCCGTGCTACACCCCAAGTCCTATTTTATTTTTTGTTTGGAAACAGGGTCTCATTACACTGCTGAGGCTGGCTGTGACCCTCTTGTGTCAGCCTCTTGAGTACTGGGATTATGGGTGTCACCACCACTCCCAGCTTTTCTTTTTTGTGCTGGGTATTGAACCCAGGGCCTTGCCTGCACATGTCTGTCACTGAGCTACACTCCAGCCCTCATTGGCATTTAATTGAATAAAGGAAGGCCTAGCATATATAGCATTTGTTCTGTAAGTATATACCTGGGTAAAAATAAAAAATTTTTTTTGTGTGTGTGTGGTCCTGGGGGGTTTAACCCAGGGGCTTTTCTACCTTCAAGCTATACTCCCAGACCTATTTTATACTTTGTTTGGAAACAGGGTCTCACTAAGTTGCTGTGAGAGCCTCACTAAGCTGAGGCTGGCTTTGAACCTGTACGATCCTCCTGTCTTGGCCTCCCAAGCGCTGGGATTACAAGCATGCGCCACCACACCTGGCTCTAGGCCTAGTTTTATACTTTATTTGGAAACAGGTTCTCATTAAGTTGCTGAGAGCCTAACTAGCTGATGCTGGCTTCAAACCTGTGCAATCCTCCTGTCTCAGCCTCCCAAGCCCTGGGATTATAAGCGTGCATCACCACACCCAGCTAAAATAAAATTATTTATAAAAAGAAAATCAGTGAATGCATCAGTTTATGCCAGCCAGTCTATAAGATGTAATACTTTTTTTTTTTTTTTTTTTTGTGGTACTGGGGGTGGAACCCAGAGGCTTTCTATCTCTGAGCTATACTCCCAGACCCATTTATATTTTTTATTTTATTTATTTATTTATTTTATTTTATTTTTTATTTTTTGGTGGTACTGGGGTTCCTGGAAGCCCTTCTACCTCTGGGATACACTTCCATGGGCTACACTCCCAGACCTATTTTTTAACTTTTTTATGTGGAAACAGGGTCTCTTAAGCCAGCAAAGTTGGCTCCGAATCAGCACGATTCTCCTGTCTCCGCCTCCCAAGCGTGGGGATTACAAGTGTGCGCCACCATGCCGGGCTATATTTTTTATTTTGGAAACAGGGTCTCACTAAGTTGCTGAGAGCCTCACTAAGTAGCTGAGGCTGGCTTCGAACCTGTGCGATCCTCCTGTCTCAGCCTCCCAAGGGCGGGGATTACAAGCCTGTGCCACCACGCCCGGCTTGTAATACCTGTTTAAACATCTTATTCTCCTGGTTTCCAAATGGAGATTCATTAAAATTTTGTAAGGGGCAAATAGCATTTACCTAGTGGTTGAGGCCCTCAGTTCTCTCAGCACCACAATGAATAAATAAGTAAATGTATATGAAAGAATTTTCCTCCTCTTTGTATGCTCTAAAAAGGCACATTATGTTCTTTGGATTCTTGGCTTTAATTATTGATTTGAGTAGGAGGGGTATTGTGGAAAGGCCAGGGGCAGATTCCTTAGGACATGAATATTTTGCAAAATGGAAGGGCCAAGGTACAATTTGGAAATAAAGTTGTAACGGTAGCACCTGGGATGTATCCACTGGCCCTGAAGAAAATTAACATTGTGCTTTCTCCAGAGTCTGGGAGGGAATGTCTTAGTGCCTTCACGTCCCAGGCACAGTGCTCTGGCTCCCTTGAGATTACAGGGACTTGTAACCCAATTTCAAACAAAAATAGGAAGGAAGGATGGTGCTGATTTCCTGATTAAGTAGACATATGGTTTGATTTGTCATTTTCCATTTTAAGTGAACCACACACACAACACTAATTGTGCATTATCCCTGCTGTCTTAGTGCTTTGATACTCTTTGTGACCTATGTGCAGGGTGATTATTTTGGCAGGGCAGCACATTTGTGAAGTGGTAGCTATTAGCCGAGTTGCTGGTGGCATTTGGCTAACCTTCACACTGATTACAGAGCTGACATCACTGTGCTGATGAGCGAAGGCCTAGGTCAGTCTCTGTTAAGACCTGCTGGTTTTGCTCTGTTTGTTGACTGGGGAAACGACCCATCTGGCTCATGTTTTTGTTTTCCTGTTAACATTTTCATCAGACCATAGCTTCATTCCTGTTTTAAGAACATATAGTTCTAATTGCGTATTATGTCAAGTCCAAACTCCTCTACCTGAATTTTTAGGATTCTGATTAGTAGTTTCTGTCCATCCAATCTAGTCTCATTTTCCACAGTTCTATAGTTATCTTCACTTCCACTTTAGCTAGACTTCGTATTGTCTGACCTGGAGCAAATAACTTAATCTCAGTTTCATCACTTATAAACTAGGAATCATACCAATTGCTTCTACCTCACAGGTTTTTTAGTGAGAATTAAGAGAGATGATGGCTTTTTATTTTAATTTTTTATTTTTTGTGTGGTACCGAGGGTGGAACCCAGGGGCTTTTCTACCTCCAGGCTATACTCTCAGACTTGTTTTATATTTTATTTGGAAACAGGGTCTCACTAAGTTGCTGAGAGTCTGACTAAGTAGCTGAGGCTGGCTTTGAACCTGTGCGATCTCCTGTCTCAGCCTCCCAAGCTCGGGGATTGCAAGCGTGCGCCACCACACCCGGCGATGATAACTTTTTAAAAAGAATAGCTTTCATCATCTATGGAGATCTTAACGTGTCAAGAACTATCTCGCCACGTGCATTTCACCTCTGAGGTATACCCTCAGCCCTGTTTTATTTTTTACTTTCAAACTGTCTGAGTTGCAGAGGGCCTCCTTAAGTTGCTGAGGCTGGCCTTGAACCTTCAGTCCTCCTATCTCAGCCTCTCAGGTACTGGGATTACAGGCGTGTACCACCACTTATGGTTTATGCTAAACTTTAAAATCTTGTTTCATTTCATTGTTGCAGTTTAATGAGCTAGGAAGAGGTTATGAACTGTAGTGGAAGTAGCACAGTAGTAGCAGGACAGTAATGACACTTATTGAGCTCTTACTGTTGGCACATACTTTACATGTTTCAATGTGATCCTGTAAATAAGGAGGATACTATAATTGCCATTTATAGAAGAGTACATTTAAACATAGATTAAATGACTTTCCCAAAATCACATAGCTAATGTATGATGTAGCTGGGTTTGGAATTGAGGCTACACTTCTAGATACCATTATATTCCCACCTTTTCTTTTAGATAGGATGATCTTAGGTTGAGGATAGCTTATGTGTTTTCTTTTGCCAAAAGTTTAAACGTGTGTCAGGGTTTATGCTGGTTTGAAATGTTTGAGTGATTATTATAAGGTGTGTGGGAATTAGAAAACAATGATTGTGGTCAGTGTGGATGGAAATGTTAGGAATAGACTCGGGGTTCCAATTAGGGTGAAAGTTTGTAGTGTGTTTCATCTATGTTGATCCCTCTATCCTCTTTTGATTGTTGGTATATGGCTGTGACTGGATACTACTGGTTTAATCCAGCTGACTGCTCCTGTTTTATCTAATTCTGACTGATTTGTTTACGAGCAGAAGGGAATGAGGATCACAAACTCGAGTATGTCTGTTGAGAAATCACCAAATGTATCCCACAGCCCAATTCCAACACGTGAATGCCCAGTTTGGGTACAGAAAAATGAAAACAATAAGCACTCTTCAACAATCTTGGAGTCCAGGAGTGGTCAAAGGAACATCTGGTCCTAAGGAGTATGTTCAATGACGCTAGGTCCACACCTACAGCAAGACCCCTAACTACAATTTCTTGATTCTGTGGCCTTATTCGAAGCTGCGTTTTGATAGTTATATGCAAGTTTAGTGAGAAATGAGAGACTAGAGAGTCCAAGGGAATGTGACTGGTGGCATCTTTATCAGTTGTGAAAGGGCGGTACACTCAGCAAAAGAGTTTGGTTGCAGCTGAACAGTGAGCCTGGACATCAGAAATCATCGCTCCTACCAAGGGTCCGTGGAGGCCTTTCCACATTTAACCTAATCACCACCTGAGCTGTGTCAAGCAAGGCAACTAGAGAAGCCAGTTAGCACTTAACAGGGCTCGCGGGCGGGAACACACAGTGTTAGCCGTACATGGTGAATACTGAGGCCGAGCACAAGGTGGTGGTGAGCTGGATCCGCTTCAGCAAGAACCACCTGTGTTCAGACTTGCACCATCACCTCTCAAAGCAGGTAATGCAGTGAGGTTTAGGGTTAGGTGAGGTTTGTGAGGGGTCTCCCGTCAAGTGTTGGGGCGTGGTATTTTTCTGCTCTGGATTGAAGCCTGGGATATTGTTAGATTGGGTGTGTGAATCAGGAAAAGAAGATGTTTTGGTTATTTTGGTTTGTAAATGTTAGTCGTAGACTTAGTGTTATGGTTCATGGTGGGTTTCTTAGAAGGGTTTTGTGGGTGTTGATTTTGGGGGCTGTGTAAAAGCTTGGGTTAGTGTATATTTGGTGTGTGAATTAGGAAAAGGATATGTTTTGCTTAAGTGTTTCTGTAAAGGAAGTATTAGGCATAGTTAGAGAAAAAGTTTGTATTGATTTTGTCACCATTCTTCTTTGTGCAGTTTTATTCTTTTAGGGTAATCTTAGGGAGAAACTGACCTGCTAAAATTCATACCCTATAAATGGCATAGCTGGGATATAATTATTGAATAATAAACTCATACTCACACACATGCGACAGAGCTACAATATGAACCCAGATCTGTCCGATTTCTAAACTGCGTTCAGTCATACTGGGCTGCTTCCAGGATTCTAAAAATGGTACCAGCAGCCAGGCCAGGGAGCCTTTCTGGAACCCAGCTGGATGGCATCATCTGCCTGTATAAGAAATACACAAAGGATGGAAAAAGAAAAAAATAATGTTATGCTGTTTAATCAAACTGGGGAGAAACAGATTCCTTCTCCTCTGATCCTATAGAGGCCCAACAGAAGCAGTTATGGTTTATAGAAAAAAACCCAGGCAATATACATTTTTTTTTTTTTTTTGGTGGTACTGGGGTTCCTGGAAGCCCTTCTACCTCTGGGCTACACTCCCAGACCTATTTTTACATTTTTATTTGGAAACAGGGTCTCCTAAGCCAGCGTGCGCGGCTGGCTTCGAACCTGCGCGATTCTCCTGTCTCTGCCTCCCAAGCGCGGGGATTACAAGCGTGCGCCACCACGCCCGGCGCAATATACATATTTACTTTTTTGTGTGTGTGTGTGTGGTACTGGGGTTCCTGGAAACCTTTCTACCTCCTGGCTATGCTCCCAGACCTTTTTTTTTTTTTTTAAGCAGGGTCTCTTAAAGCCAGGGCAGCTGGCTTTGAACCTGCGCGATCCTCCTGTCTCTGCCTTCCAAGCGCAGGGATTACAAGCGTGCACCACCACGCCTGGCAGCAGTATACATATTTAGATTTAGCTAGGCTATGCTTGCTCCCTGCCTCATGATAGGGCCAATGGGGCTGCCCTCAGCCACCGTTTCTCATTATGAGGAAGTACAGGATACACAACATCAGTTATCAGCAAGTTGCTTTTATTTATTTTTTTTGTGGTTCTGGGGTTCCTGGAAGCCCTTCTACCTCAGAGCTACACTCCCAGACCTATTTTTATATATTTTCATTTTGGAAACAGGGTCTCCTAAGCCAGCGCGCGCGGCTGGCTTCGAACCTGCGCGATCCTCCTGTCTCTGCCTCCCAAGCGCGGGGATTACAAGCGTGCGCCACCACGCCTGGCGTTGCTTTTATTTTTATTTATTTATTTATTTATTTATTTATTTATTTATTTATTTATTTTGCAGGTCTGAGGATGGAACCCAAGGGCATTTGACCTCTGAGCTACACCCTCTGCCCTAGTTTTTATTCTTTATTTTGAAACTGGGTGTCACTGAGTTGCAGAGGGCCTCACTAAGTAGCTGGAGCCATCCATGAACCGCGACCTTCCGGTCTCAGCCTCCCGAATGCTGGGATTACAAGCGTGCGCCACCACACCCGGCTTGCTTTTAATTTCAAAGGGGATCTGTTTCAAAAACAATAAATGCTTTCTGGCATGATATAGAATAAACGAGTTATAATTTAAATCATACCTCTCTGTTCACTCACACATGACAGACAACATTTTGCCTCCATTAACTTTTTTGTTTTGTTTTGATACTGGGGATTGAACTTAGACGCATTCTACTTCCAAGTTATACTGCCAGCCTGATCGTATTTCTTATTTGGAAATAGAGTCTCACTAAGTTATAGAGCGCCCACTAAGTTGCTGAGGATCGAACTTGGAATCCTCCTGTCTCAGCCCCCCAAGTACTGCGATTATAGGCGTGGGCTGTACCCACCGGCTGGTACCGGGCTTTTAACCACTGTTTGACATGTACCTGTTGAGTTGATAGAGAAGGTGAGCACCTCTGAAGTTTTGTGGGTGTTTCCCAGGATTTCTGACCCTGGTGGTTTTTCTGGTGGTGATGTCGGCGTTACCACATCAGGTAGACCATTCCCGTTGACTAGGAGGAGGGCTGGGCTGCGCGTGATGCCAGGGGCTGGTGGGAGGAGGGAGAACCTGGGTTCAGTTGGAGCAGCACTTTGTTTCTCCAGTTATTTCTAGCGCCTTCACTCTGTTTATTGAACACCTCTGTCCTTTGTGGGCTTGTCCCCGTGTTCTTTCCATAACAAGCTTTTCCTGGGTGTCTGCCTTCTCTTCTGCCTACATAGATTTGGGACACGAGTAGACTTTTAGTCACCTTCTGGTGATGGGTGATGGGTGTGTGATTTGCTCTGGCTGTGAAATTGTCCACAGTGAGCTAAACCATGTAGGATTTAGAACTTCCTCAATTTTAGATTGTAGTTTTGTAGTTCCCAAATTTCTACTGGATCTTTTTTTTTTTTTTTTTTTTGCAGGTCTGGGGATGGAACCCAGGGGCATTCGACCTCCGAACTACACCCCCTGCCCTAGTTTTTATTCTTTATTTTGAAACTGGGTCTCACTGAGTTGCAGAGGGCCTCACTGAGTAGCTGAGGCTGTCCGCGAACTGTGATCCTCCAGGTTTCAGCCTCCCGAATGCTGGGATTACAAGCATGCGCCACCACGCCCGGCTCTACTGGATCTTGACAAAATAATTATTTTACATATGTTTAATAACCAGGAAAGGCTATGAGCCCTGACTGATGATAACTTACTCTTGATTTTTATTTTTCAGGAAGGATGCAAACTCTGCACTGCTCAGTAACTATGAAGTAAGTGGCTTGGAAGTGATTATTGTATTTTCCTTTGCGATAGTTTGTAAAGATTGTTAAGTTAGTTTTGGTTAGAAATAACAACTCATTTGGATTTTCCACTTTTATGTTATTTTTGTGGTACTGGGGATGGAACCCAGGGGCTTTCTACTCTGAGCTATACCTCCAGACCTATTTTTATTCCTTATTTTGAAATAGGGTTTCACTGAGTTGCAAAGGACCTCACTGTAGCTGAGGCTGTCCTCCAAACGCAATCCTCCTGTCTCAGCCTCCTAAATGCTGGAAGTGTGCGCATTAGTAATCCCAGCATTAGTAATTGCAAAAAAAAATACATAAGCCAGGCGTGGTGGTGCAAGCTTGTAATCCCAACATTTGGGAGGCTGAGACCAGAGGATCGCGGTTCAAGGACAGCCTCAGTTACTTAGTGTGGCCCTCTGCAACTCAGTGAGACCCGGTTTCAAAATAAAGAATAAGCCGGGCATGGTGGTGCATGCTTGTAATCCCTGCGCTTGGGAGGCTGAGACAGGAGGATTGCACAGGTTCGTAGCCAGCCTCAGCTACTTAGTGAGGCTCTCAGCAACTTAGTGAGACCCTGTTTCCAAATAAAAAGTATAAAAAATAGGTCTGGGAGTATAGCCCGGAGGTAGAAAGCCTCTGGGTTCCACCCCAGTACCACCAAAAAAAAAAAAAAAAAAAGAATAAAAAAATTTAGGGCAGGGGGTGTAGCTCGGAGGTCCATCCCCAGACCCACAAAAAAAAAGATTTACATTGTAGGCCGAACACTTTATTTATTGATTGATTGATTGATTGCAGGTCTGGGGATGGAACCCAGGGGCATTCGACCTCCGAGCTACACCCCTGCCCTGTTTTTTATTCTTTATTTTGAAACAGGGTCTCACTAAGTTGCAGAGGGCCACACTAAGTAGCTGAGGCTGTCCACGAACTGCAATCCTCCGGTCTCAGCCTCCCGAATGCTGGGATTACAAGTGTGTGCCACCACGCCTGGCTAGTGAGAACACTTTTTTTTTTAAAAAAAATTTATTTTAGCCAGGTGTGGTGGCACATGCTTGTAATCTCCGCGCTTGGGAGGCTGAGACAGGAGGATTGCACAGGTTCGAAGCCAGCCTCAGCTACTTAGTGAGGCTCTCAGCAACTTAGTGAGACCCTGTTTCCAAATAAAGTATAAAATAGGTCTGGGAGTATAGCCCGGAGGTAGAAAAGTCCCTGGGTTCCACCCCTAGTACCACCAAAAAATAAAAATAAATAAAAATAAGGGAAGTTTTTTTTTTTCAAATACTGAATATGGTTTTGGGATTAGAGATTAGTAATATAGTATATAGGATTAGAAACATGGAAATATTTTAAGTAAACTAATGAATTTGGATTAACTGGCTTAGATAAAAGTGAATGTAAAAGATATCACTTGCTTTTGTGACTCATTTACCCTAAACAGAGTTGGGAGACAAGTTTATGGGAAGAAAGGAGATCGTCTACTTTTCCTAATTTTCCTTCAAAACCATTGACCTGGGAACAGATACATTCCTCAGATTTGCTCATAAAAATCTCTGTGTGTCTCTTCCTAGGTGTTCCAGTTACTAACTGATCTGAAGGAGCAGCGTAAAGAAAGTGGGAAGAATAAGCACAGCTCTGGGCAACAGAACTTGAACACGATCACCTATGAAGTAAGCCTGTGCCCCTGGGCCTCCGGCACTGCCGCTGAGGGGAGTGCTTGTTCTGACCTAAATCAAGATGGCCTTTACTGTGGCTGCTTATAAACGTGGGGGAGTCTGGCCAAAGGCAAGGGTTCCTCAACTACAGCCGTGGTTATGAGGGATAGTATAAGACTGCTCTCGCTTCTAAGCCTGATTGCAAGTTTGGGGATCCCCCACCTGATCAGGTTTGGTAATTCCCTAAAATGATTCAGAAAACTCAAGCTGGGCATGGTGATGTATGTTTGTAATTCTAGTACTTGGGAGGCTGAGATGGAGAATGAAGATTCGAAGCCAGCCTCAGCAACTTAGTGAGGCCCTCTGCAACTTACTGAGACCTTGTTTCAAAATAAAGAATAAAAGCCAGGCCTGATGACACATGCTTATAATCCCAGCATTGGGGAGGCTGAGACAGGAGGATCATGGGTTCAAGGACAGCCTCAGCTACTTAGTGATGCCCTTTGCAACTCAGTGAGACCCTGTTTTAAAATAAAGAATAAAAAATAGGGCTGAGGGTGTATCTCGAAGGTAGAAGGCCCCTGGCTTCCATCCCCAGTACTGCAAAAAAAAAAAAAAAAAAAAAAAAAAGGATAAAATAGGACTTGGGGTGTAGTCCAAAGGTAGAATGCCCTGGGTTTAATCCCCAGTACCACAAAATAAAACAAAAAATCCTCTACTATCTATTATATTTATAGTTAATGATATATACAGTATATATACAGTGAAAGGACACAAATCAAAATTAGCCAACAGTTTGGAGATGTAGCTCAGTGGCGGGGCTTGGTTAGCATGTTCTGATTCAGCTGGGAGAAGAGGGTCCTGGCATGAGCCTGTAATCCCAGTTACTTGCGGAGCTGAAGTAATAGGATCCCAAACCGGAGACCTAGTCCTTTTAACAAGAGCTCATCTCAAACACACACACACACACACACACACACACACACACACACACACACACACACACACACACGGATGGGCTGAGGATGTAGCTCAGTGGTAAAGTGCTATTGAGTTCAATCTCCAGTACTAGTTGGGGGGAAATTTTTACATTGTCTTCCCCCATGGAATCAGACATGTGACTCTTCTGAAATCAGTGTGTGACAATGTGCATGGATAATTGCCAACCAGGGAAGCTCAGGTGAGCCTGCATGTCCTGAGTTGGTGCAGGTAGCCACCTCCTCCCCTAAAGCCTAGAGAAGGGGTCAGACCCCACCCTAAGTCCATGGAGACTATCCGGCATGGACTAAGGCCTAGGTGTATCACATTCCAAGGGCCTGGGGATCGCTGTCCAGAAGCCTAGGACAAAGGCCAGAACTACTCTTTGGGCAAGGCCAATTTTTTTTTTTTTTTTTTTTGGTACTAAGGATGGAACCCAGAGGCATTCTACCTCCGAGCTATACCCCCAGTCCTATTTTTTAGTCTTTATTTTGAAACGGTGTCTCACTGAGTTGCAAAGGGCTTCACTAAGTACCTGAGGCTGTCGGTGAACTGCAATCTTCCTGTCTCAGCTTCCCAAATGCTGGGATTACAAGCATGTGCTATCATGCCCGGCTGGCCTTAATTACACAAAAAGCAGTAGTTTGTATTGTAGAAAACTTAGAAAGTACCAAAAATATAAAGAAGAAAGCAAAATAATTCTTAATTATATCTGATGGACATTTTATTGTTCTCTCAATATTATAAAAGAAAGTTTCTTTCTATTCTCAATTCTAGTTTTTGCCTCTGTTGAGGATTTATGTTTTGTTTTTGTGGTACTGAGGATTGAAACCAGGGGCATTCTACCTCTGAGTTATACCCCCAACCCTATTCTATATTTTATTTGGAAACAGGGTCTCCTTAGGTAGCAGAGAGCTTCACTAAGTAGCAGAGGCTGTTCTCAAACATGCTATTCTCCTGTCTAGCCTCCCAGCTTCTGGGATTACAAGCATGTGCACCCATGGTTGGCTGAGGATTTGGTTTTAATTGCCTTTAGTTTTTCAAAGATATTATTATACCTTAATCTAGTTATAATCTTTATCAGGGAAAATAAAGGTTTAGCACTCCCATTATTGTTTCTTCCCTTCCAGTTTTGCTTATCTAATCATGTGATTAAAACTGACATTCTTAGCTGGGCCTGGTAGCTCACACTTGTAATCTCAGCAATCATTACATCTGGATTGGTCTGTAAGCAGAATATGGTGGTACCAAGGGGGCTGAGGGGTAGGAGTTAAGGTTTTAAAATACTTTCAAGAGCCAGGCATGGTGGCGCATGCTTGTAATCCCCACGCTTGGGAGGCTGAAACAGGAAGATCACAGGGGTTCGAAGGCAGCCTCAGCTATTTAGTGAGGCTCTCAGCAACTTCAGTGAGACCTTATTTCCAAGTAAAATATTAAAAAAATAGGTCTGGGAGTATAGCCCAGAAGTAGAAAGCCCCTGGGTTCCACTCCCAGTACCACCACCACCAAAAAAAAAAAAAAAAAAAATACTTTCAAGAATGTGCTTGGAGAGCCGAGCTTGTAATCCCAGCATTTGGGAGTCTGAGACTGGAGGATCGCGGTTCACGGACAGCCTCAGCTACTTAGTGAGGCCCTTAGCAACTCAGTGAGACCCTGTTTCAAAATAAAGAATAAAAAATTGAGCAGGGGGTGTAGCTCGGAGGTCAAATGCCTCTGGGTTCTATCCCCAGATCCGTAAAAAAAAAAGAATGTGTTTGGGAAGCCGGGCGTGGTGGCTCATGCTTGTAATCCCAGTGCTTGGGAGGTTGAGACAGGAGGATTGCAGTTCAAAGCCAGCCTCGGCTACTTAGTGAGGCTCTCAGCAACTTAGTGAGACCCTAAGTGAGTTTCCAAATAAAGTATAAAATAGGTCTGGGAGTATAGCCCGGAGGTAGAAAAGCCCCTGGGTTCTACCCCCAGTACCACACACACACACACACACACACACACACACACACACAAAAATGGTGGTGCACACTTGTAATTCCAGCATTTGGGAGGCAGAGACAGGATCACAGTTTGGGGACAGCCTCAGCTACTTAGCGAGGCTCTTCACAACTCAGTGAGACCCTGTTTCAAAAAATAAAAAGCCGCTATGCGTGGTGGTGCACGCTTGTAATCCCCGTGCTTGGGAAGCAGAGACAGGAGGATCGCGCAGGTTCGAAGCTAGCCCCGCGTGCTGGCTTAGGAGACCCTGTTTCCAAATAAAAATAGGTCTGGGAGTGTATCCCAGAGGTAGAAGGGCTTCCAGGAACCCCAGTACCACCAAAAAAAAATAAAATAAAATAAAATAAAATAAAAATGAAAAACCTAAAAAAATAATAGTGCTGGGGAAGCTCATAGGTAGAATGTCCCTGGGTTCCATCCCCAGTACCACAAAAAATAAAATAAAATAAAATATAAAAATAAAAAACCTAAAAAAATAATAGTGCTGGGGAAGCTCATAGGTAGAATGTCCCTGGGTTCCATCCCCAGTACCACAAAAAAAAAAAAAAAAAAAAAAAAAAAAAAAATATATATATATATATATATATATATATATATATATATATATATATATGCATGCTTGGCCCTTAGCTTGCTAACTGATTAACCTCCCCATCTCTACTCCCCTCTATCTTCTAAGCCTTGTAATTAAATTTTTGACATTTTAGAATTGTTGTTTTATCACCTATAAAGCCCTAGAGAATAAAAATTGAACCAAAGACCTTTATATTCAGATGTATGTATTCTCAAGTATAAAGAAATTGCAGACCATTTAATACCATAACTCTCCTGCGGCACCGTGTATTAAAAGCAAGAACTTGAGGAAGAATAGTGACTGCAAATTTTACTAAGTATATAAAATAAGTATACTTGGTATGTAGGTCCTTTGTAGTATGAAATTTGATTACAAAATTAACTGCCAACATTTTTTTTCTTTGAAAGACACAAACTATATATAATAAAGAAGATGAAGAAATAACAGAATGACAGTTTTTTTCCTTGCAGTACTGGGGGTGGAACCCAGGGGCATTCTACCTCTGAGCTACACCCCCAGCGTAATTTTTATTCTTTATTTTGAAACAGAGTCTCACTGAGTTGCAAAGGGCCTCACTGAGCAGCTGAGGCTGTCCAGGAACCAAGATCCTCCTGTCTCAGACTCCCAAATGCTGGGATTACAAGCTCGGCTCTCCAAGCACATTCTTGAAAGTATTTTTTTTTTTTTTTTTTTGGTGGTGGTGGTACTGGGAGTGGAACCCAGGGGCTTTCTACTTCTGGGCTATACTCCCAGACCTATTTTTTTAATATTTTACTTGGAAATAAGGTCTCACTGAAGTTGCTGAGAGCCTCACTAAATAGCTGAGGCTGCCTTCGAACCTCTGTGATCTTCCTGTTTCAGCCTCCCAAGCGTGGGGATTACAAGCATGCGCCACCATGCCTGGCTCTTGAAAGTATTTTAAAACCTTAACTCCTACCCCTCAGCCCCCTTGGTACCACCACATTCTGCTTACAGACCAATCCAGATGTAATGATTGCTTTTTCTTATGGACTTGCTTCGTGTCCCAGAGTTTCCCTACTTTGCATAATCCTGCCCCTCCAGCCAGGCATGTTGGTGCATACCTATCAATCCCAGTACTTGGGAGGCTGAGACAGGAGGATCTCGGGTTCACGAACAGCCTCAGCTAGTAGTATGACTCATTAGGTAGTGAGACCGTTTCAAAATAAGAAAATTGGGTTGGGGTTGTAGCCTGGAGATACAATGTCCCTGGATTAAATCCCCAGTACAAAAAATAGTAATGATAACCCTGCCCCTCTTATTTATTGTGAGTGTAATATCAATATAAACAACTTAGGTCAGTCCTTTCCAAAATTTTCGTTATAAACAATGCTCTTAGGTCTTCCAGTACAGCTCAGTGGCGGAGCCCATGCTTGGCATGCATGGGGCTGTGGGGTCAATCTCTAGGCCTCTCCACCGAAATAATAAGCCCTCTTAGCTTTGACCTGCACACATATTTATGACTTCTAATAGTTTTCCTGCTGGCAGTTGCAGAAACTTGTTCTAAGACCTGGTGATTTTGTTGGCTAGCATCTGGAGCAGCTCAATAAAACCTTTTATTTCAGAGATTTCTTGGTCTCAACAATTTTGGTTTAATATAGGTATTATGTGGTCCGTTAATAACTTGTTATGGAGGAGTCTGAGACCAATGTAAATTTTACACTTTTGAGAGACTTTTAAAGTTACTGTTTAATTTTCAAGTTTTAAAATTCCTTCCAAATTATGTCTAAGTGGGGTTTCTGCTTTAAAAAAAAAACTTTACTTTGAAATAATTTTACTCTTAAAGAGGAATTGCCAAGCTGTATTAGCATTATTAGCATTTCCTATGGAGTCTTCCTCAGGTTTTTTCTGTTAACATCTTTTTTTTTTTTTTTTTTGCAGGTCAGGGGATGGATCCCAGGGGCATTCTGCCTCTAAGTTCCAGCCTCAACCCTATTTTATTTTCATTTTGAAAATGGGTCCTGCTAGGTTGATGAGTCTCACTAGTGGCAGAGGCTGTCCTCAACCCTGCAATCCTCTTGTCTCAGTCTCCCAAGTACTGGGGCTCCAGGCATGTGCCACCATGCTTGGCTTAAAACAAAATTATAGCCATTGCCTTCTCTTTTCCCCTTATTCATGTTTCTTTGACTTATGCTTGCCTTTTTGTTTTAGACATTAAAATACATATCGAAAACGCCATGCAGGCACCAGAGTCCTGAAATTGTCAGAGAGTTTCTTACAGCAATGAAAAGCCACAAGTTGACCAAGTGAGTGAAGACTGTCTTCCTTCTTCGTCTTTGTCTTTTTATTATTTATTTATTTATTTATTTATTTATTTATTTATTTATTTATTTTGCAGTACTGGGGCTGGAATCCAGGGACATTCTACCTCCGAGCTACACCCCCAGCCCTATTTTAAAATTTTAAACAGGGTCTTGCTAGGTTAATGAGAGTCTTACTGTTTGTTATGGCTGTCCTGGAACCTGCAATCCTCCTGTCTCAACCTCTCTAGTACTATGATTATAGGTGCCTGCCACCATACCAGGCTGTGTATTTTTTTTTTTTTTTAATTTGAAACAGGGTTTCACTAAGTTGATGAAAATCTCACTACTTGCTGAGGATGTCCTCAAACCTGTGATCCTCCTGTTTAGCTTTCCAAAGACTGGGATTACAGGCGTGAGCCACCACACTTGGCTTTATGTATGTGGGTTTTTTAATTTGATTAAATTCATTATTTATTTGTTTATTTTTGCGATACTGGGTATGGAACCCAGGGGCATTGTACCTCTGAGCTACACCCCCAGCCCTATTTTTTAGTCTCTTTATTTTTGAAATAAGGTCTCACTGAGTTATGAAGGGCCTCACCAAGTAGCTGAGGCTGTCTGTGAACTGCGACCCTTTGGTCTCTACCTTCCAAATGCTGGGATTACAAGCATGTGCCACCATGCCTGGCTTTATGTGTTTTTGAGGTAATTATTTATTGGTACCAAAAGGCTTTTTTTTTTTTTTTTTTTTTTTTTGCAGTAGTAGGCATTGAACCCAGGAGCATTCTACCTCAGCTCTACATCCCCAGGCCTATTTTTATTATTTCTCTTTCTTTCTCCCTATCTATCTATCTATCTATCTATCTATCTATCTATCTATCTATCGTATTGGGAATGGAACCCAGGGGCATTCTACCTCCAAGCTGCATCCCCAGCCATATTTTATTTTTATTCTCTTACTTATTTTTTTCTGGTATTGGGAATGGAACCCAGGGGCATTCTACCTCTGAGCTACACCCCAGTCCTGTTTTTTAGTCTTTTTTATTTTTTGAAACAGGGTCTCACTGAGTTGCAAAGGGCTTCACTAAGCAACTGAGGCTGTCCACTAACTGCGATGTTCCTGTCTCAGCCTCCCAAATCCTGGGATTACAGATGTGCGCCACCACACTCAACTTGTTTTTTATTTTTGAAACAGGGTCTCACTAAGCTGCAGAGGGCTTCAGTAAGTAGCTGAGGCTGGCTGCTAACCTGTGATCCTCCTGTCTCAGCCACCAAAGTACTGGGATTACAAGTGTGTGTCCTCATACCTGCCTTTTTTTTTTTTTTTTTTTTTAACTGCTGTTGGGTTGTAAACCCAGAGCCTTGTGCATGCTAAGCAAGCACTCTACTACTGCACTGTGTCCCTAAACACATGCTTGCTATTTAAATTTTAAGGTAGATTCACTTAAAATATTGGGCTGGATCACATAACAGCTTTCCTTATTGGAAGCCAGTATAAACGCTACCAGGTGGAACCAGGGGAAAGTCCTGATTCCATCTCAGAATGACAGTAACTGTTCATTGAGCTGCTTTAGCTTGCAGTTAACCTTCTCACTTAATTTTCAATCCTATTGCAGTCTAATGGGCTGCTATAGACGCTATTGCAAATGAGAATGGACATTTGAATTCGTTAATTTAAGCTTATAGTTCAGTTTGCTTTTTCTGAGTATCTTTGCTTTTGATTTCTGACTAATAAGCCCTGTTATTCTGCCTGTTATGATTAAATCATGTGAACCCAGTTAAGCCAAGTAAAAATCTGTCACTCTTGAGATTTTTTCCCCTCCAAACATGTTTAATGGTGTAGGCCAACATTCAGGCATACTCCTAAGGACATAATTGATTTAAGTTACTAGATGAGTCTGAACACTTTTCAGTCATTGTAACCTTCATTATTGACAAAACAGGTTTGAAGCACATTGTATTTACAATGAAAAAGCAATAGCTGAACCCTTACTGGTGTTTTGGGTTTGTCTGCCTTAGGTATAACTCTTACGATTTGTATTTGTGGCATTTGAGGGTTGAAGTAGTCAGGATTGCCTGGCCAGCTGGGCATGATGATGTACACCTCTAATCCCAGCACTTGGGAGGCTGAGACAGGAGGATCGCACAGGTTCGAAGCCAGCCTCAGCTGAGTGAGGCTCTCAGCTACTTAGTGAGACCCTGTTTCCAAATAAAATATAAAATAGGTCTGGGAGTGTAGCCCGGAGG
Organism: Muscardinus avellanarius; assembly: GCF_963383645.1. NCBI lineage: Eukaryota > Metazoa > Chordata > Mammalia > Rodentia > Gliridae > Muscardinus > Muscardinus avellanarius. The sequence continues at coordinate 88,081,326 of NC_137796.1, read as the reverse complement.
TAGAAAGCCCCTGGATTTCTTTAATTCCCAGTACCACCAAAAAAAAAAGAAAAAAAGAAAAAAAGGGCTGAGGGTGTGGCTCAGAGGTAGGATCCCCCAGATTTAATCCCCTGCACCCCCTACACACAAAATAGTCTTAAGTTCTGATGGAAATGTTTCTGTAGAATATAAAGAATAGAAATGGTGAGAAGAGTAAGTGTATACATTCTAGGTTTGGCTCTTTTATATACAGAGCTTCACTTAATCCTGACAACTACCTCAATGTTTTATAAATGAATAAACTGAGACTCACATAGTTAAATACACGCTCCAAATCAGACTAATAATATTAAGCTGTAAACTCAGTAGGGAAGTCTTTCAGTTTAAAACAGATTTTTAAATTTTATTTTTTATTTTTATTTTTGGTATTTGGGATTGAACCCAAAGGCATTCTACCTCCAAGTTATTTTATTTGGAAAATAAATTTTATTTATTTTCCCTATTTTATTTCTTATTTGGAAACAGGGTCTCACTGAGTTGTGGAGGGCCTAAGTTGTTGAGGCTGGCTTTGAACCTACGATCATCCTATCTCAGCCTCCCAAGTACTGGGATTACAAGTGTGCGCCACCACGCCTGGTTTAACTAAAAATTTTGAGTGGTTGCCGGGCGTGGTGGCGCACGCTTGTAATCCCCGTGCTTGGGAGGCAGAGACAGGAGGATCGCGCAGGTTCGAAGCCAGCCGCGCGCTGGCTTAGGAGACCCTGTTTCCAAATGAAAATGTAAAAATAGGTCTGGGAGTGTAGCCCGGAGGTAGAAGGGCTTCCAGGAACCCCAGTACCACCAAAAAAAAAAAAAATTTGAGTGGTTTTTCTGAGGAAGCAAATGTGTGTGTTAGGGTAATGAACCTTAGGATTCCCCAGTGGGCCCTTTGGATATCCTTGCTTGGGCATTGAGAAGGAAGTTTTTCTTCTGGAGGAGAATAGAGCTGGTCCTTCCAGAGGCCAGGCAAGGGAATTTCTGCTACTCCTATCTCAGCCTCCCGAGTATTGGGATAACCAGCATGTGTCACCACCGCCAGCTTGAGCTTGTTCTTTTAATTGCTGAGTGATACCTACTGTATGGTGTGCTGCAGTTTGTTTTTCATTTCCCATTTGAAAGACATTTGAGATGTTTCCAGTTTTTGGCAATTCTGAGTAAAGCAGATGCAGCGATCTTGTACAGTTGTTAAAGTTCGGATCTTTGATCCTCCCCCCAGGCTCATGGCATGGTCCCCAGCCTGTGATGAGGTGCTGGAACTGTAGGAGGTGGGGCCTAGTGGAGGAAGTTAGGGATGGGATGTGCCCATGAAGGGCTGTTGGGCCGGTCCCTCCCGCCCTCCCTCTTTGCTTCCCAGCCCTTGGGAGGTAAGCAGCTGTGCTCTGCCCTGTGCTCCCACCAGACATTCCTCCTCACCACAGCCCAAAGTGACACGGGGGAGACCTCTGAAAACATGAGCGGAATAAATCTTCCTCCTTATAAACTGATTTTCATAAGTCTTTTGTCACAACTGATTCTCTTTAAATTTTGTTTCCTTTCCCATTTCACCTACCCTTGCTTGCTTATTTTGTATTTTTTTCTAGAGATTTTTTCATTATAATCATTGGAAAGATTGGGCTTATTTCCTCTTCTCTAAGTCTCTTTTTTTCTGTCTTATGGGTTAAATCCATGGTCTTGACATTTTAGGCAAGTGCTCCACCACTAGGCCACATCCCTGGGCATTTTTATTTTTTTTTTAACTTTTATTATTTTGTGAAACAGGGTCTCACTAAATGCCCAGGCTGGCCTTAAACTTCTGCCTCACCCTTCTGAGTAGCTGGGGTTACAGGCTTGCCCTATATAATCCTTGGCTTATAATAGAAGTCTTAAGGGGTGTAGGGTCTCTGTGTGTGTGTGTGTGTGTGTGTGTGTGTGTGTGTGTGTGTGTGTGTGTGTGTGTTTAGGGATGGAACCCAGGGGCATTCTGCCTCCAAGCTACACCTCCTGTCCTATTTTTTATTCTTTACTTTGAAAGGGTCTTAACTGGGTTGCAAAGGGCCTCACTAAGTAGCTGAAGCTGAGTGTGAACCTCAACCTCCCAAGCGTGTCTTGCTAAGGGTTGATTTTTTTTTTTTTTTTTTTTTTTGGTGGTACTGGGGGTGGAACCCAGAGGCTTTTTATTCTATATCTGGGTTATACTCCCAGACCTATTTTATACTTTATTTGGAAGCAGGGTCTCACTAAGTTGCTGAGAGCCTCACTAAGTAGCTGAGGCTGGCTTCGAACCTGCGCGATCCTCCTGTCTCAGCCTCCCAAGGGCGGGGATTACAAGCGTGTGCCACCAAGACCGGCAGGGTTGATTTTTGTGGATCTAGGGATGGAACCCAGAGGCATTTGACCTCTGAGCTACATCCTCTGCTCTATTTTTTATTCTTTATTTTGAATCAGGGTCTCACTAAGTTGTGGAGGGCCTCACTGAGTAGCTGAGGCTGTCCGCGAACTGCCATCTTCCGGATTCAGCCTCCTGAATGCTGGGATTACAAGTGTGCGCCACCATGGCTGGCTCAGGGTTGAATTTTTAAAAGAACTCTTCTCAGCTGTTTGTCTGGACTAGTGTTTTTCTTCCTAATCACTGAATCTTTCTATTTCAAATATGGATGTGGCTACCATTCAAGAAACCTACAAATCAGAATTACTTTGCAAGCTGATTTACAATTGACTATAACCTACATAAAGTAGACTATAATTTTCAGAGGATTAATTTGTTTTCTTTTCCAGTTATGATCCTAAACTGAGGATTTAGAAAGTCCTTTTGACCTTTAACCTACCTTTTATTAAATAATTAGTCCTGTGATTACCAGTGCAAAAGCTGCAGACAGTGTTGTACAACAGCCGGTAGAGGGAGCTGGTAGGCTTCTTTCTTTGTGTTGGGCTCCTGGTTTGATTCCCGTTACCACAAAAACAAACAAGCAAACAAAAGCCCCCAAACACAGACCATCTGTGTTAGCTAATGCAGTTTAAGACTGAAATCATAAGAACTACTGAAGTGCCCTTTAATCCTTATACTCAAATGTCCTCAATCAAGTTTTTCCTCAACCATCCTCTTAGGAAGAACAGATCTAAGATAATAGTGTCTACTTGGTCCAGTTCTTTTAGTGTAAACTCAGGGGCTCTATTAATTTGCTTGTCCACTCTTAGAGTTATGGAGGGTGGGATGTGAACCATGTTTCACTGACATTCAGCAAAATGGTAGTACTGGAACTCAGTCACTTTGACACTATGTCCTGTATAACTTTTTCTGTAATGTATTACTTCCTTCCAAGAACATTTGGTTCTTTGATAATTTTACTTTTTGTTTGAGGCTTTTAGTTGTCACGGAGCTGTAACCAGGGTTGTAGTCTGGCTCTCATCCTGAAATCCCTACCCCTTAGATACATAGCAATCTCTGCTAGAAATAAAGAGAGGACTTTTCTTTATAGCGCTGCTTAGATTTTTCTTTTTCTTTTTTGCAGCACTGGGGATGGAATCCAGAGGCATTCTGCCTCTGAGCTATACCCCCAGCCCTATTTTTTATTCTTTATTTTGAAACAGGGTCTCACTGAGTTGCAGAGGGCCTCACTAAGTAGCTGAGGCTGTCCGCGAACCACAATCCTCCTGTCTCAGCCTCCAAATGCTGGGATTACAAGCGTGCGCCACCACGTCTATTTTAGATTTATAAACAATACTTTGTATACATCACTCTTGAGGTTTGAGCTGTATTTGGGACATGCACCTCTATAACCAGATGGATAAGTTGTCAGGTTCCCTGGTGTATAGATTCTGGTTACCTCATCTGCTTTGAAAGCATGGAGTCCTGCCTCATGACTCCTCTGATTCTCCACTGTCTCCTGTCAGCTTCTCCTGGAAGTCAGGGCTTCCATAGCGCTTTTTTTTTTTTCTTCTTTTTTTTCTTTTTTTCCCTAATGGTGCTAGGAATTGAACCTGGGGACATTTTATCTCTGAGCTACAATCCCAGCCTTATTATTTATTCTTTACTTTGAAGCAAGGTCTCACTAAGTTGCAGAGGGCCTCGCTAAGAAGCTGAGGCTGTCGGTGAACTGTGATTCTCCCGTCTCAGCCTACGAAGTATTGGGATTACAAGTGTGTGCCACCACGCCTGGCCCCAGAATCTTTTGAAATGTGGTATTGCCAGTCTCTCTAGGTTAATATGGCTCTGCTTTCCCTAAGGGCTCCCATCTAACCCAGCTGCAAATGCTACACAAAAAAACATGAAGCTATTTTCTGATCCCATGCCATACTTGCTTAGAAAATATTTCCTCACGTGTATCTGGCTGACTTTTCCTTTTCATGAAAACCATGTCAAGCCGTGCCCGGCTCCTTCCATCTCTGTAGCACAGAAAACCCTTCAGGCCCAGCGTCTTTGTGCAGGTCTCTGTGAATTCTCTCTTTTAGTCTAGGGGGAATGTTTGGGGATTATGAGGAGTAGAACTTGTCTACAGCTTCCTTAATAATGACTGCCATTTATGAAGAAGATATTGTGGGAGAAGCACCATTATGAGTACGTTCCATCTATTCGTACATTTCTGTTAGAATCGAGTGGCCACGAGCATGCACTTTGATGGCAGAGGCCCAGCTCTGCCTTTACTAGCTGTGTAGCTTGGAAAGGTTATTTACTGTCTTGGTGCCAGTCAGTCCTAGGGTTAAACTGTTTGTTACATGGAGACCGGCAGTAAACGCTAGCTGATGCCACTTTAAGATTTTCATCCCTTGCAAGTCCCTCATGATAGCAAGTCCTATGAACTTGCTATTTTACAATGATGAGGCGAGGCTTATCCCTAAGTGACTTGCCCTGCTTCTCCAAGTGCACGGCTCTGGGAATTGTGTCTTGTCCATGTTTTATTCCAGAAGGTCTTTAAACTCACGTTGAGAATGAGAGAGAAGCTTAGACATCGCCACCTGCACAGGGTGGTAACTGAAGGCATTCTCTTTCCTTTGAAGTCCTGTTGTCTTCTCAACCACTCCTTCAAAAATGAGCTGTTACGCGCTTACTTGGGAGGGGAGGTACCCTGATCATGAGGCTCATCCATTGCACTCCGGATGTGCCGACCCCTGCGGCTTCCCCAAATGTGGGGAACGTGGCTGCACAATTTGTGGTAGTGGGAGACTGCGTTCACGCTCGCCCCTTATTTAAAAAAAAATGAGCTGTTATTCCCTATGATAGATAATTGCTTTCTTTCGCTGTTACATAAATCTATCATTGTGAAAATTTCCATGTATTTGTCTTCATTCTCCGCCTGGCTTTTAAACTCTTAGAGGGCAGAAGAGTCTGCTCCTGTAAGGACTCTGTCCCTCTGTGGTGCTTGTTCTGATTACTGAGGTGGCGGTTGAGATCGGAGTGGCAGTGAATCTCAACCAGAATCCTCAGCTGTTTCTGAGCTAGAACAAACCAGTAAAGGTCACTTTATTCTTCTTTATATTGGGTTATGAAAACACTATTTCACATTTTCCAAGTAAAAGATACTGAGTCAAATCTTTTTTAGAACTGCGCCCTGCTGTGGTCCGCTTCTTGCCATTGTGCCCCTCCTCTTTCTTGGGCTCTGGTACACATTTGTGCCACTGACTAGGAGTCTCTGATGTATACATTCCTGCCCCCCCCCACCCCTTTATTTTAGTGCGGTACTTGAGGCTGAACCCAGAGGCAGTCTGCCTCCGAGCTACACCCCCAGCCACTTTTTTGTTTGTTTTGTTTGAAATAGGGCCTCACTAAGTTGCTGAAGCTGCCCTCAAACCCATGATCCTTCTTGTCTCAGCCTCCCACGTACCGAGATTACAGACATGCACCACAATACCCAGCTCCTTTCTTTCTCTTTTGATTTTTTCTTTTAATAGTTGAAGAAACGGAGGGCCAAGTTGCAGTGGTTCTCCCATTTGTTATCTGACAAAAGTGTTTTCAGCTTGGTTAAGACCCAAGGTCCCAAGGGCATGCGAGTTTTAAACGGTTTGTGCTTCATTCTTGCAGAGCTGAGAAGCTGCAGCTGCTGAACCACAGGCCCATGACCGCCGTGGAGATCCAGCTGGTGAGAGAGCGAGCCTGGGCTTGAGGGTATTTGCTGGGTCTGAGATGCAGGGCGGCTGGGAGGAGCAGCCGGGAACTGGGGTTATTCTGAGAGACTGCCCGGCTGCCCCATTTTGGAAGTGGAAGGGGACCTCCTCACCAATCTGGTTAGCATGGGCTTAGGCAAAAGAGAAAACCGGAGGAAATTTAACTTCTCCCATGGAATTTGGTAGCTCCTTGTCTCCTCCGATGTCCTAGGCCATTCTGGCTTCCCTGTGAGGGTTGTTGCCAACCAGATGTTACACAAACATGAATCCAGTGTGTGGCAGCATTCCTCTGCCTCCACGCCCACCTCAGCCCTGCTCTCCTGGTGAGCGGAGCCAGTGCTCTCGCCCACGTCCTCAGCCTTCCCCTCTCGGCCTGCTTTCCCGGCCTGCTCTCCCGAGCGAGCCAGCAGCCTGAGCCGTCCTCTCCTTCATCCCACACGCGCCTGTTGCTTCCCTCTTGTTCTTTCTTCTTGCCCTACTGCATGGCGTTAATTTCTCTCATCGTGTCTTAATCCTCCCCTTAGAGTTATCCTCGTGGCATCCTTCCTGCCTCCGATGAGGCCCCTCCAGTCTCATTTTGCCACTGTAGTCCTTCCTTCTTTCCGCCCTCATCCCCCCCCCCTTGTACCTAGGATTGAGCCCGAGGGGGATTCTACTTCAGACCTACACCCCCTGGCCTATTTTATCTTTTATTTTAAAACAGGGTTTCACTAAGTTGCCGAGGGCCATGCTGAGTTGCTGACTCTGGCCTCCAAACTTTGATCCTCCTGTCTCAGCCTCCCAAGTACTAGGATTACAGGCATGCACCACCATGCTTGGTAGATCATTTCCCTGCATAGAACTATGCAGTGGAGCCTCAAGCTCTTGCAAATTGCAGTCACAGCATAGGGCTTCAAAACTGGGGAAGAGCCAGAGCAGAAGGCCTGAGGTGGTTTAAGGAGAATGTGCAAATGGGTCTAGTGACCCACAACGAGTGGCTTCTCTACTGGCACACCGTACAGGTTATCTAACCACCAGTAAAAAGTAAAAAACTTTGGTCTAAAGAATTAATAAAATGAGCCGGGCATGGTGGCACACGCTTGTAATCCCAGCATTAGGGAGGCTGAGACAGGAGGATTGCGGTTCGTAGACAGCCTCAGCTACTTAGTGAGGCTCTTTGCAACTCAGTGAGACCCTGTTTCAAGATAAAGAATAAAAAATAGGGCTGGGGGTGTCCCTCAGAGGTAGAATGCCTGTGGGTTCCATCCCCAGTACCACACACAAAAAAAATTTATAAGTGTGGTACACGCTTATAATCCCAGTGCTTAGGAGGCTGAGACAGGAGGATCGCGCAGGTTCAAAGCCAGCCTTAGCTACTTCAGTGAGGCTCTCAGCAACTTAGTGAGACCCTGTTTCCAAATAAAATGTAAAAAAAAAAAAAAAAAAAAAAGGCTTGGGAGTATAGCCGGGAGGTAGGGGGAAAAGGCCCCTGGGTTCCAACCCCAGCACCATAAAAATAAAAAATAAAAAATAAAAAAAACTAAGGTTTTTGTCAAATTTCATTTAGAAAAGTGTGGAAGTAACCAGAAGTTAGAAGTCACCAGGTATGGAGGTGCACACTTGCAATCCCAGCATTCAGGAGGCTGAGACAGGAGGATCACAGTTTGCTGGCAGCCTCAGCTACTTAAGTGAGGCCCTCTGTAACTTAGTGAGACCCTGTTTCAAATAAAGAATAGAAAATAGGGTGGGGGTGTAGCTCAGAGGTCTAATGCCCCTGGGTTTTTTCCCCAGACCACCCCCCTTCAAAAAAATGTTAGAAGTTAGTTTTCCTTTAGAAAAGTATGAAAGAAGCCGGGTGTTGTTGCGCTCGCTTGTAATCCCAGCATTCAGGAGTCTGAGACCAGAGGATCGTAGTTCGTGGACAGCTCAGCTATTTAGACCCTGTTTCAAAACAAAGAATAAGAAATAGGACAGAGGGTGTAGCTTGGAGGTCAAATGCCCCTGGGTTCCATCCCCAGACCCACACACACACACAAAAAAAAAAGAAAAGTATGGAGAACCTGTAACCAGTACTTCAAAGGTTAGAGAGGAAGATTGCAGGTTTGAGACCAGCCTCAGCATCTCAATGAAACTCTCAGCAAGCTAGTGAGACCCTGTTTCAAAACAAAAAAATAAGAGCCGGGCGTGGTGGCGCATGCTTGCAATCCCAGCATTCAGGAGGCCAAGACAGGAGGATCACTGTTCGAGGCCAGCCTCAGCTGCTTAGGTCCTTTGCAACTCAGTGAGACCCTGTTTCAAATAAAATAGGGTTGGGGGTGTAGCTTGGAGGTAGACTGCCCCTCGGTTCAATCCCTAGCACTACCCACACAAAATGTATGGAGGAAAATACCTATGATATTTAGAATTTTTTTTTTTTTAAGGGTCTGGGGGTGGGACCCAGGGGCATTCGACCTCTGAGCTACACCTCCTGCTCTATTTTTTATTTTGAAACAGGGTCTCACTCTCACTAAGTTACGGAGGGCCTCACTAAGTAGCTGAGGCTGTCTGTGAACCACAATTCTCTGGTCTCAGCCTCCCAAATGCTGGGATTACAAGTGTGTGCCACCACGCCCGGCAGAATTTCTTCTTAACGGTTTTCTTCAAGGGTTATAGGTTATTTAATTTTTCACTAAAATTTTCATTGTCTTCCCAGAGTTTCTGTCCTTGAAAATGTACTGAAAATTGAATTAGAAAAATTCCTCCCATAAAAGGTGCCTTTCTGGAAGATCTTGCTTTTAGGCTAAACAGAGGTCCCTTTCTTTTATTATTTTCATTATTCTGATTCTTTAGACTGTTGGAGATTCAACTTACAGAAGAGGAAAAAAAAAAAAAAACAAACAAAACAGCAAGCAACTAATCCTGTCCCTCAGGGTTAAAGATCACATGCCATGTCTCCTCCAGCTTTAATCAGCAGCATATGTTATTCGTGGCATAATGACAGATGGGAGAAGAGCTGAGGAGGCTCACATGACCTCATCCGGAGTCTGTAGCGAGCTCTGTCATTAGTGGGTGAGATTAGCTGCTATTAAGGGTGCCTAGTGCACATCAGTCATGGCCCCAGGGGCTTTGTCTCTTTCACTCTCAACGTCCTCCCCGTAGTGTTGGAAGGAGACAGGTATTCTCTCCCTTTGAGCCCAGAGGACCAGTGGTGGCAGCTTTGAGTATCAAGCGGAACCTTTGTTATTCTAAGCCTGGTGGGTTCTCCAGAGAGAGAAGAGAGTTATGAGAGGGGCTTTACTAGGGGAATGGCTCATGCAGTTACAGAGGTTGAGAGGCCCCACAGCAGACCATCTCTCTGTAAGCCAGAGACCCTGGGATACCAGGAATGGGGCCCATTCCAATATCAAAGCCTCAGAGCCAGGGCCGCTGATGGTGTAACTCAGAGGCCAGAGGGCTGCTGGTGTGAGTGCTGCTGTCCAAGGATGGGGAAGAACGTCCCAGCTCCCTAGAGAGCACGGGGTGGGGAGCGGGTTCTCATCCTGACCCCAGACAAGTGGATAGTGCCTGCCCACGTTGAGGGTGGGCTTTCCCCACTCTGCCCACCAACACCATCAGTCTCCTACAAAATAGCCTCCCAGGCATACCCCAGAGCAGTATGAATACCCGTTCTCTAGGTATTCCTTAGTCCAGTTAAGTTGGCATGTAAAATTAACCGTCATACTTGGTGAGAAGAAAGGTAAGTGTGCTGCTCTCTCAGATGGTCTGTTCTCCCATCTGCACAGCAGGAGGCCTCCATAACAATCTGAAAAGCGGGGAGGCCTCCATAAAGACTCGTTTCCCAGAGTTGGACCACATGCATATGTGCGTTCGTATGTTAGTTATTAGGAATTGAACCCAGGGCCCTTCTATCTCTGAGCTATACCCTCAGCCCGATTTTATTTTTTATTTTTTGAAACAGGGTCTTGTATAGCCAGGTGTGGTGGTGCATGCTTGTAATCCCAGTACTTGGGGGCTGAAACAGAAGGATTTCCAGTTCAAGGCCAGCCTCAGCAACTTAATGAGACCCTGTTTCAAAATAAAAACTAGAATAGAGGTGGAGGTAGAACCCAGAGGTAGAATAACTCTGGGTCCAATTCCTAGTGCCACCCTCCCCCCCAAAAAAAAATAGAAAGAAAAAAAAAGGAGAGTTTCACCAAGCGTGGAAAGCACAAAGGACTTGAGATGGCCGTGGCCGCCTTACTAACCATAGTAACCACTTACTCTCCTGGGTTCAAAAGGCAGCTGCGGCCCTGGTATTGCTAGTGTTCAGTTGAGAGGGAGGTGTGTCCCGGAAGCTGAGGTTTCCCTTGTCCAGCTCTGCCTCAGCCATGGCTGTTAGGCTTCTTGCCCCTGACTGAGAGGGCTGTGGGGAACGAGGCCAGCGGCAGGACTTCCAGCGTGCCCTGTCTATATATTCACCTGGAACCATCTGAGAGCCGTCTGTCCTGCAGAGCACTACCATTGCTGCGCCTTAGCTGGCTGGTGATTATAAGAAGGCTTGGATTCTGTGGCTTAGAGAACACCATCACATGTTCTCAAGATAAGCATCACTTTCATTTTACCTTAGAGAAGGTTGAAGTTTAGAGAGGGTCAGTGAACTGTTGTGGTTCAAATAGGCAGAAGTGATTGTTGTTGCTACAGGTAACTGTTCCAAATGTTGGGGACCTGATTATTTGGGATTTCAGATTATTTCAGATTTTGGAATATTTGTGTATACATAATGAGGCATCTTGGGGATGGGACCCCCGTCTCAACACAGAATTTGCTTCCTACGATCTTTATATACCTAGACTGAAGACAGTTTTATGTAGTTCTTGGTGTGCCTGCATCTTGACTACAACCTGTCACAGGAAGTCAGGTAAAGAATTTTCCACTTGAGGTGTCATGTCAGCAATCAAAAAGTTTCAGATTTTAGGGCATTTCAGATTTCAGATTAGGAATGCTTAATTTGTATTAATTTTCAATCTTTTTTTGTGGGTATGTGGTACTAGGGATGGAACCCAAGGGCATTCTATCTCTGAACTGCACCACCGGCCCAGAGATATTCTTTGTATTTTGAAAGAAGGCCTCACTAAGTTGCTGAGGCTGTTCTCGAACCTGAGGTTCTTCTGTCTCAGCCTCCCAAGTACTGGGATTACAAATATTGTTACTATGCCTGGCTGATTTTCAGTCATTTTGAGGAAGGTAGTATATTAGGCTTGACAGCTTAGGATAAAGAATAGTCATTTTTGGAGTTCAGCCCAGTTTGGTAGCTCCTGGGATTAATATAGTCTTTATATATGATAAAATATATATTATTTTGAATTCCCCTTTATATTCTGGCCAACTTGAAACCTTTGGTGTCTGAAAATGTTGAGATGGTGCATTGAACTTTACTTAATTACGCACACCTCCTGCCTGCCTGCCCGCCTTCCTTCCTTCCTTTTTTATTTAATTTTTCTTTGTTTTGCAGTACTGGGAATTGAACCCAGGGGCATTTTACCCCTGAGCTACATCCCCAGCCCTATATGTTTTTTTATTTTGTAACAGTATCTTATTAACTTGTGGGGGACATCACTAAGTGGCTGAGGTTGGCTGCAAACCCACGATCCTCCTGTCTCAGTCTCCCAAAGTACTGGGATTACAAGTGTGCGCCACCATGCCTGGCTCCGGCCTTATTTCTTATTTGAACATAGGGTCTCACTAAATTGCTGACAGTCTTACTAAGTTGCTGAGGCTGCCTTCAACTGTCTCAGCTTCCCAAGTACTGGGATTACAGACATGCACCATCATACCAGGCTTTTATTTTTTATTTATTTTAAATATTTTTTCTTTTTTTTTTTTTTGTGGTACTAGGGATGGAATTCAGGGACATTCTACCTCCGAGCAACACCCCTGGTCCCATTTTTTTAGTCCTTTTTTTTTTTTTTTTTTTGTGATACTAGGGTTCCTGGAAACGCTTCTACCTCCGGGCTACACTCCCAGACCTGTTTTATATATATATTTTTTTATTTGGAAACAGGGTCTCTTAAGCCAGCGAAGCTGGCTTCGAACCTGCGTGATCCTCCGGTCTCTGCCTCCCAAGCTTGGGGATTACAAGTGTGCACCACCACACCCTGCTAGTCTTTTTATTTTTTATTTATTTTATTTTTTTATTTTTTTTTGGTGGTACTGGGGTTCCTGGAAGCCCTTCTACCTCTGGGCTACACTCCCAGACCTATTTTTATATTTTTATTTAGAAACAGGGTCTCCTAAGCCAGCGCGCACGGCTGGCTTCGAACCTGCGCGATCCTCCTGTCTCCGCCTCCCAAGCGCGGGGATTACAAGCGTGCGCCACCACGCCCGGCTAGTCTTTTTATTTTTTGAAACAGGGTCTCACTGAGTGGAGAAGGGCCTCACTAAGTAGCTGAGGCTGTCTGCGCATCAAGTCGTGATCCTCGGGTCTCCGCCTCCTGAATGCTGGGATTACAAGCGTGCACCACTGAGCCTGGCTTGTTTATTTTCATTTTAATTTTTTGTGTGTGGTACTGAGGATTGAACTCAGGGGATTCTACCTCTGAGTTATACCCCCAAGCCAATGTGTGTGTGTGTGTGTGTGTGTGTGTGTGTGTGTGTGTGTGTGTTCTTTGAAACAAGATCTCACTAGGTTGATTTGCATCTCACTGGTTGTTGAGACTGTCCTTGAACCTGTTATGCTCCTGTCTTAGCCTCCCAAAACTGGGATCACAAGCGTGCACCACCATGCCTGGCTGCCCTTTTTATTTTGAAACAAGGTCTCACTAAATTGCTGAGGCTGGCCTTAAACCTGTTATACTTGTGTCTCAATCTACTAAGCCCTGGGATTGCAAGTATGCACCACCATGCCTGGTTGTGGATTGTTTCTTGATCTAGAAAGAAGTTGCATTTTACTGAGTCATTGGCGCTTTAGAAAATGGTCATTGGCCGGGCGTGGTGGCACACGCTTGTAATCCCCACGCTTGGGAGGCTGAGACAGGAGGATCGCGCAGGTTCGAAGCCAGCCGCGCTGGCTTAAGAGACCCTGTTTCCAAATAAAATATAAAATAGGTCTGAGAGTGTAGCCCGAAGGTAGAGGGTTTCCATCCCCAGTACCACCCAGAAAGAAAGAAACAAAGAAAGAGGTCATTGTATTTCACAGCACCATGGGAAGTAGCCCTAGTGCTTTATTTAGATTATTCCCCACCTGAGTACCAAAGGTTATGCTCAGTGTGGGAGAATTTGGCTTAGTTAAATGGGGAAACCAGTGTCTTGTAGGAGTTTGTGGTGTGCTCTTAGACATGTCTGGTGACTCTTAACGTTTATACTGTCATGTGTACAAGGAGGCAGTCCAACTGAGGTTTATTTCAGAACTGCAAGCCTAGCCTCATGTCTTGTTTTACTTAAACCTGCCAGGATTTTTTTCTGGAACTCCTGGTTCCAGTTGTCAGATTTCAGAGCGGGCTGTGGGCAGTGACAGAGGACTCTTTAGCCACCTTTAGCTGAAGAAGGTGTTTGTGACAGGTGGTTCATCCCAAAGGGAACAGGGCCTTTGGGGACATTTAAGACCCGAATCACAACGCACAGCATGTTAGATGGTGGCTGTGGACATGGGCAGGCCTGGCTCCCAGTTCTGCCCCCTGCTAGGGTTGTTGTGAGGGTTGAAAGATCATAGTGGTTGTAAAGTACAAGGTCCAGCGCCAGGCACATGGGAGGTCCCCTGCGGCGCTCTCCTGAGTGGGGGTGATAGAGTTAGAAGAAAGGTATAAACCGTGTGGCAGATAGTAGGCAGTCAGCAAATGAGCTGTGGGTAGTTTGCTGTTACAGGTGTGACATGTATGAAATACAAAGGTGTGGAGTGCTGCTTCACTCCTCAGAGGTGAATTTCTTTGCATAGAAAACATGTTCACATCAGGATGTGGATGGTATAAAATGGTTAGGGTCTTCTTTAAAGACAAATTCTGCCCTGCAGCTCGGTTTCTTTCAGCCTGGGTTTGAGCCGGCTCCACCACACTGTGGGGCTGATGAAGGGGCCTGAGGGTGGCTCAGGAGGCCGGGCTGTGCGGGGACCACATGCCCAGGAGCGGGCCTGGGTGGTGCAGCTCACTGTAACCTGGGGCTTTCTTGCTGGTGCAGATGGTGGAGGAGAGTGAAGAGCGGCTCACGGAGGAGCAGATTGAAGCTCTTCTCCACACTGTCACGAGCATCCTGCCCGCGGGGCCGGAGGCCGAGCAGAAGAAGAGCGCCAGCAGTGACGTGGTGATGGACGAAGAGGACCCAGCGTAGAACACGCTGGCCCCGGCGGTTCACACAGCTCCCTGTGGCCATTTCCTGGACATTCAGAGGACTGCTTGTTTTATTTTACTCTGTATCCCAACAAGCCTGATTTCAGGGTCAGTTGGGAAAAGTCACAAAAATGAACTGGTAAGCAGCATTAGAGCCTCAGGGAGAACAGCACTGGTGAAGGCAGGCTGAGGTGGTCAGGGCAGAGAGCAGAAGAAACGGACAGTGCCTGGGCCCTTGGTGGCTGAAACACTTCCTGTGTGGCCTTTGCCACAGTCGAGGGAGGTCCGTGTACACAGATGGTCAAATCCTCATGTTGCCTTTCATGCGCGATGCTTTAACGAATTTCATCTGCTTCTCCGGGAACTTCCCAAGTAGGAACTCCGAGCACTGCTGGGACCAGAGCTGGACTGTGGGAATCTAGTTAGATGTCTGAAAATAGCTGCTCTCCATAAAATGAGCCATGGCACTTGGCTCACCGTGCAGAAATTTCCTCAACAGCAGAGATAAGCAAAGAATGGGTCTTTGCCAACCTTTCCTGAGATCTAAAGGCTCCTTTTCTTCCGCTGGCTGAAGCTTTGTTTACTGGCCCACTAATCAGTCTTAAATGATAGAAACCAGTTCTTTCCAGTTCAGACTGAATTACTGCGGCCACAAAACCCAGGGTTGGCTGCATTCTGACCACCCTCAGTTCTCCTGGGAGCAGCCAGGGCTTACCTGTTGAGACAGGTGAGCTTCATTTGCATAATGGGCACAAGATTTGCACCTTTAAAAAGGGCACGGTTATGTAGCTCGAATTATGAACAGAGCATGTAAAAGCTAGAGATTACTAAGATTTTGTATTTGCTCTCTATTGCGAGGTTGCATCAGCTTTTGAATATAAGATAGTAAAATAATTACCACATAAAGACCTTTTTAATATTCAGGCTTTGCTGAGTTTAGTAGTTGCAGGCCTGTGGTTGCCTTAGGTCCTGGAATATTGCTAAAAGTCTGATGTACTACATTTACTGTTCTCTGAAGAAGAAAATGGCCATAAACGCCCGTTTTCCAAGGTTGTCAGATTACATACTTTGAGTGCTACTATTATGTGGTCTCCTGGCTCCCTTGTAGTCCCCTGCATGTTTTAAGCCTCCTACCCAGCAGCCTGCCCCACTTCGCCCTGCAAGGAATCGCAGTTCTGTCCCTTTTGACGTTCTCATCGTGAACACCAACTGAAGTCTGTGTATAGGCAACACTGAGAGTAACTGGAGATTTTATCTTTCAATCTCTGGAGTACTGGGAATTTAATCAGGAGCTGTTGATTTATTTGTGAGGCACACATGTACCTGTTTATTTGTGAGACACACATTGTTGTCTCTTAAGTGTGTTACGTGGTTTTTCTTGATGGATTTAGGGTTTAAATGAGTTGATAATAGTTTCCAGGTGTTTGTCAGCTTGTGACATTTTATAACTCTTTAAAGAATTTGTATTGCCATTGATTAAATAAAAGTGAAATCTGATTTAAAGACTAAAATAATTTTTTAGAAGTTTACATCTAGTTTTAAATTCTGTATTGGATTTTATAAATTTTGTTTCTACATTTGAGACCTGAATTTCGCCTCAGTGATTAGGCTCTGGAAGATGTAACTTTTATGAGAAACATATATTCTATGTAATATTCCTGTCATAATAATAAACATTTCACTCTACATAAGAAACTTAAGCAGAATCATATCTGGGGATAAAAGCAAGGATGTCTAGAAGCTTGGTTTTCATTTTATATCCTTCTATATGGCTTTAATTTTTGCCATGTACTGTCTGGTGCAGTGTAATTGTACATCGTTGTAAGTAAAGTACTTTCTAGAAAACACTTGTATTGGTACAATGTAATTGTACATCATAATGAGATTCAAAGTGGTACAAACATACGTACACATAGTACTTGTATTTCCCACCAAAATAATAAAATAAGGAAAAGAAAGACTTGTATAATAAAAACTGAAGCATTGGTGAAAGAAATTAAAGCCAACGCAAATAAATAGAAATACAGTTCATGTTTGTATGTTGGAGAACTTAATGTTAACTTGAGGCTGGGCATGGTGGCACACACCTGTAATCCCAGTACTTGAGAGGCTGAAGCAGGAGGATTGCATGTTGACGGACAGCCTCAGCAACTTTGTGAAGCCTTTTTAAAATAAAAAATAAAAAAGGCTGGGGTGTAGCTTGGAGGTTGGAATGACCATGTGTTCAACCCCCAGTCTCCTCCCTGCCGTAGTGGGTATATATATATTTTTTTTTCTTTTTTTTCCAAGTGATTTTCAACAGACTCTAGGACAAGATAGTCTTTATTTAATTTTTTTCCCCAGTACTGGGAATTGAACCCAGGGGCTAATTGAACCCAGGGGCTAGCTGCAAACCCAGGTCCTCCTGTCGCAGCCTCCCAGATATTGGGATTACAAGCCTGCACCACCATGCCTGCCTCAAGACTGTCTTTTTAACAAATGATGTAGGAAAAACTGAGTACATGCAAGGAATGAAGTTATTCTAACCTTGCACTATATAAAAATTAAAACCAGTCAGATACTTAATGTAAGTGTTAAAACTATAAAACCCTTGGAAGAAAATGATAAGGGAGAAAGCTTCAAAATGTTGGATTTAACAGTGATGTCTGGATATGATACCAAGGGCACAGGCAACAAAAGAAAGAAAATGGACATCAAAATTTAAAGCTTGAGGATGCTGAAGATGGTGTCGTAGAGGGAGACAGCATGTTTCAGTCGCTCTGAGACTCAGAACTCAACCACTGGGAAGACTGACAAGGGAGGAAAAGGAGCAAAGAAATGTGTTGGAATCAGCCAGAAGAGAGAGCAGAGGACTGTAAAGCGCTCCACCCGTCTCACCTGGTGAGCAGAGAGTGGCAGCTGTGAGGCCATCTTGGCCAGGCCACACGGGCTGGCAACTGCCAATATGGCAGCTTACAGCCAGCAAAGAAGCAATAGTGTTGTGAAGTCAGTGACTACTGACTGGCACAGGTTTGTAATCCGAGTATCTGGGAGGCTGAGACAGGAGGATCCGGGTTCATGGCCAGCCTCAGCTACTTGGGCCCTTCACAGCTTAGACCCTGTTTCAAAGTAAAGGTTAAAAAATAGGGCTGGGAGTGTAGCTTGGAGGTAGAATTCCCCTGGGTTCAATCCCTAGTATTGCAAAATAAATAAAACAATTTCCAACCAAGACTGCTATATCCAGCAAACATTTAAAATTGATGGAGAAAGAGCTGGGCATGGTGGCGCAGACTTGTAATCCCAGTACTTGGAAGGCGGAGACAGGAGGATCGCACAGGTTCGAAGCCAGCCTCAGCTACTTAGGCTCTCAGCAACTTAATGAAACCCTATTTCCAAATAAAATATAAAATGGGTCTGGGAGTATAGTCCGGAAGTAGAAGAGTCCCTGTTCACCCCCAGTACCACCAAAAAAGCAAAAAAAAAAAAAAAATTGATGGAGAAATAAAAATGTTCCAAGATAAGCAGAAACTTAAAGCATGCATGACTACTAAGCCGGCATTAGAGAAAATACTTAAAGAAATAAAACACAGAGAAGAAAAAAAAGAAATCCTGGAACCAGAGAAGAGAGAACACCAGGTGCGCAACTAAGCAAAGGATAAAAAACACTACATCAAACTGAAAATAGAACTCAAAATGATAGGAAACAAAAATCATAACACTGAATGTCAGAGGTCTTAATTCCCCAGTTAAAAGACATAGACTGGCAATTTGGATTAAAAACACATAATCCAACAATATACTGTTTGCAAGAAACCTTATAGCCAAAGATACCCATATGCTAAAGGTGAAAAGATGGAAGAAGATTCCATGCAAATGGAGACCGAAAACAAGCAGGGTGGCAACACTCATCCAACAAAATAGACTTTAAAACACATCGGAAGAGACAAGGTCACTTCTTATTAATAAAAAGGAACAAACCAACAAGAAGAAATAATAGGAAACATTTATGCCCCAAACGCGGGTGCACCCACATTTGTAAAACACTCTTCAAGACATGAGGTTTAAAAGAGACCCAAATACAATAATATTGGGAGACCAACATACCACTCATGCCACTAGATCGATCTTCCAGACAAAAGGTAAGATTCTTCAAACCTAGAGAATACTACAAGCCAAATGGATCTAATAGACACAACAATTCAACCAGCAGCAGCTGGATACACATCCTCAGCTGCCCATGGGGCCTTCACAATAGACCACATCCTGGCCCACAAAGCAAGCACCAGTAAATATAAAAAATGTAACATAATTCCCTGCATTTTCACAGATCACAATGGAATGAAAGAAGAAATCAACAATAGGAAAACCCAGAGAAACTACATGGAGACTGAATAATCCATGATAATAATAATAAATGGAGACTGAATGATACACTCTTGAATGAGGACTGGATCAGAGAAGAAATAAAGGGAGAGATTGCTGGAATTAGCTGGGTGTGGTGGCACACTCTTGTAATCCCAGCAGCTGGGAGGCTGAGACAGGAGGATCTGAGTCCACAGCCAGCCTCAGCTACTTAGGCCCTCTGCAATTTAGTGAGACCCTATTTCAAAATAAAGAATAAAAAATAGAATTGGGGGTAGAGCTGGGAGGTAGAATGCTCTGGGTGCCATCCCCACATGAGTCCACTCCTTCATTTACTGCACAATATTTTTTTATGTGTGTGTGGTCCTGGGGATTGAACCCAGGGACATTCTACCTCTGAGCTACACCCCCAGCCCTACTTTTTATTCTTTATTTTAAAACAGGGTCTCACTAAGTTGCGGAGGGCCTCACTAAGTAGCTGAGGTTGTCCTCGAACCTCTGATCCTCCTGTCTCAGCCTCCCAAGTACTGGGATTACAACTGTGCACCACCATACCCAGCTCACCGAGCAAATTTTTATCTGTGTCTATTATGCAAAATTTAGGGCTGGCCAGGTGTGGTGGCTCACGCCTGTAAACCCAGTACTGGGAAGGCTGAGACAGGAGGATCGCAGGTTCAAAGGCAACCTCAGCAATTTAGTCCGATTCTCAGCAACTTAACGAGATTCTGTTTCAAAACAAAAAATAAAAAAAGGGCTGAGGGTAGAGCTTAGAGATAGAATGCCGCCGGGTTCAAACTCCAGTAACATGGGCACGCGCGTGCGCACACACACGCGCGCACACACACACACACACACACACACACACACACACACGCTTCCGCGGGCCACAGGAATATGATTTGACTCAGACAACCAGGATCCCTGCTTTTAGGAATTTGCTATTTTTGTTTTGTTTTGTTTTGGTACTGGGGATTGAATCCAGGGCCATTATACTTCTAAGGTAGACCCCAGCCCTTTTTATTTTATATTTTTATTTATTTATTTATATTTTGTGGTACTGGGGTGGAACCCAGGGGCCTTCTACCTCTGAGCTGTATCCTAAGCCCCATTTTATTTATTTTTATTTAGAAACAGCATCTTGCTAAGTTGCAGAGAGCCTCGCTAAGTTGCTGAGGCTGACTTCAAACCTGCGATCCTTCTGTCTCCACCTCCCAAGTGCTGGGATTACAGGCATAGACCTTCACTCCCAGCTTTTTTTTTTTTTTTTTTTTTGGTGGTGGTACTAGGGGTGGAACCCAGAGGCTTTCTACCTCCGGGCTATACTCCCAGACCTATTTTATATTTTATTTGGAAACAGGGTCTCACTAAGTTGCTGAGAGCCTCACTAAGTAGCTGAGGCCCCTGGCATTTCAGAAAATTTCTTCCGCAGAAATTTCCTTCCACAAAATATAGGAGAGAAAGGAAACAATTTTATTATAGGATAAGCATTAAACCAGAATACAATGCACATTATAGGCAGTCTTCTAAGAAGATCATAGAGAAAATAAATCACCCTCTTATATGGCCAGGCAGATACAATTCATTACATATATGCTAATTGCCCTTATCCAAAAGAAAAATGACCTGGGTGTGGTGGTGCACACTTGTAATCCCAGTACTTGGGAGGCTGAGACAGGAGGATCACAGGTTCGAGACCAGCCTCAGCAACTTGTGAAGCCCTCTGAAACTTAGTGAGATGCTGTTTCAAAACAAAGAATAAAAAATAGGGCTGGGGGTTGTAGCTCAGAGGTAGAATGCCTCTGGGTTCAATCCAGTACCCAAAACAAAACCAAGCCGGCCTATCTTTATGACAAGCAGAGCATTGTCTCCTGTAGTCAGCACAGGCTTAGCCTCTCACAGAGAGAGGGCAAGGGAGCACCGCGCCCGGGAAGGCCAGACTCTAAGGAGATGCTGTCAGGCTTCCAAAAAAGGCAAGCTCACGTAAAAAGTTGGCAAGAAGCCCGCCTGACTTCTGAAAAGTTTTCATACATCGGAAAGCTAGGAGCTAAGCATCTGTAGTTTCGGTTTCTAAAGGAAATACTGGACAGAAGGAAGAGGGGGCAGTCCTCTCTTGGCACCACAGAAAATTGTTTAGGTTTGTACTTTACCCTGAGACTGCAAGATACAGTTCACATAGGGCAGGCAAGATAAACGCTTATGTCTTTTCCTCTTTATTTCCTTTTTTATTTTTCCTTCTGTGGTACTGGAGGTTGAACCCAGGCACATTCTACCTCTGAGCTACACCCTCAGCCTTATTTTTGAGTTTTTTATTTTGAAACAAAGTCTTGCTAGGTTGATGAGTCTCGCCACTTGCTGAGCCTGTCTTTGAACCTGTGATTCTCTTGTTTCAGCCTCCCGAGTCCTAGGATTACAGGTGAGCCCCGTGCGCCTGGTTTATTTACATATTTCAAGGTAATGTGTTGGCAGCTAACCATCTTCCCAAGGTGACCACACTGTTTCGCTTCTTTGAAGTATCATTAACTCATGGACTTGAACGTGATCAGCGAATTGTAATCCATGCAATTATTGACCTTGCTATGTTTTGAGTTGTCCTCTAACTGGTGGCCTCTAGCCTGAGTTCTTTCTTCTTCTTCCTCTTCTTCCTCTTTCTCCTCCTCCTCCTCCTCCTCCTCCTCCTCCTCCTCCTCCTCCTCCTCCTTCTTCTTCTTCTTCTTCTTCTTCTTCTTCCTCTTTCTCCTCCTCCTCCTCCTCCTCCTCCTCCTCCTCCTTCTTCTTCTTCTTCTTCTTCTCCTTTTCTTTCTTCTCATTCTCTTTCTCCTTCTTGTCTTCTTTTCTTTTCTTTCTTTCTTTCTTTGGTACTGGGAATGGAACCCAGGGGCATTCAATTTCTGAGCTACACCCACAGCTCTACTCTATTTTTTATTCTGAAACAGGTTCTCACTAACTTGCTGGGGGTCAGCCAGGTATAGTGGAGCACGCTTATTATCCCAGAACTTGGAAGGAGTGAAGGTTTGCAGCCAGCCTCTACTACTTAGTGAGGCTTTCTGCAACTTAGAGAGACCCACCCTGTTTCAAAATAAAAAATAAAGCCAGGGATGTGGCTCAGAGGTAGAATGCCCCCAGAATCAGAATCCCTGATACCACACACACAAATCAATCAATCAATCAATCAGTAAACATCTGCCTGGTTGTAATGGCACAAGCCTGTCATCTCAGGAAGCTGAGGCAGGAGGGTTGCAAGCTCAAGGCCAGTCTGGCCAAATTAACTTGAAACCTTATCTTAAATTAAAAAAATTTTTATTGGTGCATTAAAGCCATATATCTTAATGGCTGTCTCAAAAAATTTTTTTTAAAGACTGGAGTTGTAGCTCGGAGCATTTGTCTGGCACACATAAAATCCTGGGTTCAATCCTCAAGACCACAAAAACAAAAAGTATTAGACAAAAAATCAAAACAAAACAACAAAAAACACATCTACGTTGATCCTAGGTAAGTTACTGTTTTTAGCCCTTTTCAGTCAGAAGAGCTAGGACTATATATATATTTCCCTACGTTCTTTGGAGTATATATCTAACAGCAGAATTGTTGGGTCCTATGATAATTCTGTGTTCAACCTTTCCAAGAACTGCCAAAATGCTGTCCACAGCAGCGACACTCTTTTCCCATTCCCAGCAGCAATGCGCAGTGTGGTTCCGGGTTCTCTACATCCTTGCCCACGCTTGTGATTTTTCATTTTCTTGGGTTTTGTTTGCTTGCTTTTAAGAGTAGCCCCTCTAACAGGCATGAAGTGCTGTTTCACGGTGGCTGTGATTTGCATGTCCCTGATGCTTAATGATGCCGGGCAGCTTTGCAAGTGCGGATTGGCCATATGTAGATCTTTTTTTCTGGAGAAATGTCTATTTAAATTGTCTTAGTCTGCCAGGCGTGGTGGTGCACGCTTGTAATTCCAGTGCTTGGGAGGCTGAGACAGGACGACTGCACAGGCTCGAAGCCAGCCTCAGCTACTTAGTGAGGCTCTCAGCAACTTAGTGAGACCCTGTTTCCAAATAAAATATAAAATAGAGTATAGCCTGGAGGTAGAAAGCTTCTGGGTTCCACCCCCAGTACCACAAATAAATAAATAAATAAATAAATAAATAAATAAATAAATAAATTGTCTTACCCCGGAGGTAGAAAGCCCTTGGATTCCACCCCCAATACCACACCAAAAAAAATTTTTTTTAATTGTCTTAGTCTGTTTTATGTTACCGGTAACACAATATCACAGATTGTATAAGTTATAAAGAAGAGAGGTTTAATTTGGCTCACAGTTCTCGTCCAAAGGGCATCTGGTGATGGTTTTCCTGCTAGCAGAGTCCCAGGGTGGCACATGGCAAGAGCCAGGGAGTACACATGTGTGTCCTCTGTCTTCTTTCCCTCATCTTAAAAACACCACCAGTATTTAGTCAGGCTCCTCCCTGATGGTCTTACCTAATGTAATCACTTCTGAAAATCCGCCCTCCAAACACTATCCTTGCACTCAGTTTCCATGCTCTTTTTTTTTTTTTTTTTTTTTTTGGTGGTGGTCCTGGGGATTCAACCCAGGAGCATTCTACCTCTGAGCTACATCCCCAGCCCTTTGTATTTATTTATTTCTATTTTGAAACAGGGTCTCACTAAGTATCTGAGGCTAGCCACAAACCTTCCATCATCCTGTCTCAATCTCCCAGATACTGGGATTACAGGTGTGTGCCGCTACACCTGGCCAGATGTGTTCTTGAAATACATTTCCCACTAGAAGAAGCCCACTTTTCTTGAAGCCACGCGGCTTAGCTATGAGTTTCGAGCACTGGCCCTTTCCTGGTACAGCCAGTAGGTGCTTCACATGCATGACCCCATCACGGATGGGGCGCTGAGGCTGACGAGGCGCAGTGATCACCGTGGGATGCTCACAGCTAGCAAACAGCCCAGTGAGAACAGGTTGAGGAGCTCACGGGCTTGGGGAGCAAGTGTCAGGTGGAAGCTTGGCACTCCAAGTTGCTGTGTGTGTGTGTGTGTGTGTGTGTGTGTGTGTGTGTGTGTGTTGCTGGGGATTGAACCAGGGGGCTCAACCTCTACCTCTGAGCTACAACCCCAGCCCTTTAAAAATTTTTTTCTTTTGTGGTACTGGGAATCGAACCCAGGGGGCATTCTATTTCTGAGCTACACCCCCAGCCCCAATTTTTTATTCTTTATTTTGAAACAGGGTCTCACTAAGTTGCAGAGGTCCTCACTAAATAACTGAGGCTGGCCACGAACCTACCATCCTCCTATCTCAGCCTCCCAAGCACTGGGATTACAAGCATGCGCCACCACGCCCGGCTTATTCTTTATTTTTGAAATGGTCTCACTAAATTGCAGAGGGCCTCACAAGTTGCTGAGGCTGGCCGAGAACCTGCGATTCTCCTGTCTTAGCCTCCCAAGAACTGGGATTACATGCGTGCACCACCACGCCCCACAAAATGTTTTTGTTTTTGAAACAGGGTCTTGCTACATTGCTGAGAGTCTTGGAGACTGTTCTCAAACCTGGGATCCTCCTGTCTCGGCCTCCCAAGTACTGGGATGACAAAGGTGATATTCCTTCCGTAGGGTCGTCCAACACCCCATGACCAGGAAGGGGGGACTTCAGGGCTGTGGGCATGTTCTGCAGTCAGGCGTCAATCCCCCAGCAGAGCACCGGCTACTCAGACCAACCCCCTGTTTGAAAGTGGATGGTCACCGTGGTCTGCGGTGTCCTGCAGCCACAGCTGGGTCAGTAGCCGGGTTTGCCGGGCAGGGTGGAGGGGCCTGGTAATGGGGCAAGTTCTGGGTTAAACCCTCCCATTCTTTCCGCAGGAGGCCTTGGCTGGGAGGAAGGAGCACAAGGCAGGGCGGGGACCTGGGTGGAAGAGCCAGAGCCTGAGTCATCAGGGCCGGAGGAGTCAGGGCCAGGGCAGGGCACGCTGAGCCAGAAGGACTGGAGGAAAGCCACGGTCAGTGTGCGGGGACCTGGAGTAAGTGGCCAGAGGCACTGCCCCAGGACCCGAGCCAAGAACCTGCCCCACACCGCAGGATCGCACAGGGCTAGGAGAGCCCGCACATCTGGGGATCTCCAGCGCTAGAGGCCTTTGGTCCAAGGCAGCCGGTGGCCAAAGCCTAGTAGATTGGCCGAGGGCTGGGGCATCCAAGTCCTGGATTGTGTGTTATGTGTTAGCTGCGGCCCCCCTGGGATCAGGCTTTGTGGAAGGTAATCACCTCCCTAGCTGCAATCACGATGTGTGTGTGCGCATGCGTGGAAGGTAATCACCTCCCTAGCTGCAATCACAATGTGTGTGCGCATGCGTGGGTTGCTGGCTATTGCATCCAAGGCGCCTCCTACTTCTGAGCTACACCCGAAGACTCACTAAATTGCTGAGATTGCCTTTAAACCTACGACCTTCCTGTCTCAGCTTCCCAAGTACTGGGATTAAGGATGTGTGCCACCAGGCCTGGCTGCAACCAGACCCGTGTGTGTGTGTGTGTGTGTGTGTGTGTGTGTGTGTGTGTGTGTGTGTGTGGTATTGGGGATGGAACCCAGGGGCATTCTACCTCTGAGCTATACCCCCAGCCCTATTTTTTATTCTTTATTTTGAGTCAGGGTCTCACTAAGTTGCAGAGGGCCTCCCTGAGTAGCTGAGGCTGGCCGCAAACCCGTGATCCTCCTGTTTCAGCCTCCCAAACTCTGGGATTACAAGCGTGCGCCACCACAACTGGCTGCAATCAGACATTTTCAACAGGCTCCTCAAATCCATACCCACTTCGATTCCTTGAGGGCTCAGCACGTGCGTTCTATTGACTGGGGTCACCTGGCCTAGCGCCTCATCTGTTATGATGAGTCCGCCCCGACCTTCTCTTTGGATAAAAACCGCTTTCTTCAAGAACTTGAATCTCAGAGGCTTTCTAATATATTACAAAACGTTCAGCACCAATAGCAATCAGGAAAATGCACATCAAAACTACACTTGAGAGTCCATCTAGCTTCAGTTAGAATGGCAGTCGTCAAAAATACAAATAAACTTAGGAGGTTGAGACAGGAGGATCATGGCTAGCCCCAGCAATTTTGTGAGGCCCTCCACAATTTAGTGAGACCCTGCTTCAAAATAAAAAATAAGGTGGGTGTGGTGCCACATGCTTGTAATCCCAGCATTTGGGAGGCTGAGACAGGAGGATCCGGGTTCGCGGATCTAGGTGCCAAAGGAAGACCTCAAAAGCAGTACGAAAAGCTGGGCGTGGTGGTGCACACTTGTAATCTTAGCATTCGGGAGGCTGAGACAGGAGGATCACGGTTCGCGGCCAGCCTCAGCTACTTAGAGAGGCCCTTTGCAACTCAGTGAGACCCTGTTTCAAAATAAAGAATAAAAATAGGACTGGGGGTGTAGCTCGGAGGTAGAATCCCCCTGGGTTCCATCCCCAGTACTGCAAAATAAAATAAAATAATTATTTTGGTGTTCAAATTATCCCAGATTTGCCAGTGGGAACCCTTTCAGTTTCCTGTGCCCCTGTGATATCACCCCATCAATTTTTTGTTTTGTTTTAAAAACACTTCCTTAGTTTTGGGCATGGCAAAAATAGGTTTTCCCAACCATATCTTTTTTTTTTTTTAATGTTTCTGGGGATTGAACCCAGCCAGGGGCATTCTACCTCTGATCTACAACCCTAGCCCTATTTTATTTTATTTTATTTATTATTATTTTTTTTGTGGTACTGGGGTTCCTGGAAGCCCTTCTACCTCCGGGCTACACTCCCAGACCTATTTTTACATTTTTATTTGGAAACAGGGTCTCCTAAAGCAGCGCGCGCGGCTGGCTTCGAACCTGCGTGATCCTCCTGTCTCTGCCTCTCAAGCGCGGGGATTACAAGCGTGCGCCACCATGCCCAGCGCCCTATTTTATTTTAAAATAGGGTCTTACTAAGTTGCTAAGGCTAGCCTTGAACCTCGCGATCCTCTTTTCTCAGCCTCCCTAGTATTGTGATTACAGGCAGATGCCACCATGTCCAGCCCCAGCCATATCTTTTACCAGCCCTGGACTCAAAGTCCTTTCTGAAGAGTCGTGATTTCTCTTAGTGGTGGCCTGGGCTAGTGGTAAAGTTCAGGGGTCAAGTGTCCTCACTGCTACTGGAGTCTTCACTGCTCTGCTCTTTCAGTGGACACAGCTAAGACATATATGCACACATATACACATTTACATGCACTTGCATATTTATACATATAATGCACAAATATGCATATACCTGTATGTCTCTATATACTTAGAAATCATTTACTGACTCCTCTCCACAGGGTTATTTCTTGTTCTCCCCATTCAATATTTGCATGCCCTTCTTTCTCTGTCAGAATCCTGGCTCCCAACTGTGTCCACACATTAGCTAAAGCCTCTATTATATCTTTTTTTTTTTTTTTTTTTGGTGGTACTGGGGTTCCTGGAAGCCCTTCTACCTCCGGGCTACACTCCCAGACCTATTTTTACATTTTTATTTGAAAACAGGGTCTCCTAAGCCAACGTGCGTGGCTGGCTTCGAACCTGCGCGATCCTCCTGTCTCTGCCTTCCAAGCGCGGGGATTACAAGTGTGCGCCACCACGCCCGGCCCTCTATTATATCTTAAAAAAATTTTTTTTAATTAAAAAAATGTTTTAGTACTGTGGATTGAACCCAGGGGCTTTCTAACTCTGGGCTATACTCCTAGAACTATTTTATATTTTATTTGGAAACAGGGTCTCACTAAGTTGTTGAGAACCTCACTAAGGAGCTGAGGCTGGCTTCAAACCTGTGTGATCCTCCTGTCTCAGCCTCCCAAGAACTGGGATTACAAGAGTGCACCACCACACCCAGCCAGCCTCTATTATATCTAAAATAAAGGGTTATATCAAATTTCCAAATTGCTTCACTCATACCATTAGAAACAGCAGACTTATTGCTAGGCACAATGGCACAGAACTGTAATCCCAGTACTTGGGAGGCTGAAATAGGAGAATAGCAGGTTTGAGGACAGCCTCAGCAATTTAGCAAGGCCCTATTTCAAAAATTTATAAACTTAGGTGTGGTGGCGCACACTTGTAATCCCAGTACTTGGAAGGCTAAAACAGGAGGATAGCAGGTTTGTGGCCAGCCTCAGCTACTTAGGCCCTCCCCAACTTAGTAAAAACCTGTTTCAAATATAAAGAATAAAAAATAGGGCTGAGGGTGTAGGTTGGAAGTAAAATGCCCTGGGTTCAATCCTGAGTACCTTTGCCCCCCACACAAAAAAATTAAAATAAATAAATAAATAAATAAATAAAGGGCTGGGGGTGTAGTTCAGAAGTAGAATGTCCCTCGGTTCAATCCTCAGTACCAAAAAAAAAAAAAATATATATATATATATATATATATATATATATATATATATACACTATGTATTTAATTTCTTCACTTAAAATCTTCTAGGAATCACTGCATAGTCCTCCTCTTTCTTCTTTTTCTTTTTCTTTTCTTTTTTTTTGGTACTGGGGATGGAACCCAGGGGTGTTCTTCCTCCAAGATAAACCCCCAGTCCTATTATTCTTTATTTTGAAACAGGGTCTCACTGAGTTGCAAAGGGCCTCACTCAGTAGTAGCTGAGGCTGTCTGCGAACCACGATCCTCCCGTCTCAGCCTCCCAAATGCTGGGATCCCAAGCTTGCGCCACCACGCCCGGCTGTCCTCATTCTTCTCATAACTCCACTGTACACGCTAGAGTTTAGTCCACCAGTCTCCAATGCTGGGACATTCAGGTAGTTTCCAGTATTTTCCAGTTTTAAAAAATGTTGCAACAAAGACCTGCACTTAGGTATTTTTGTAATTTTTTTTACATTTTGTGGTACTGGGGATTGAACCCAGAGCACCTCTACCTCCAAGCGTCACCCCCAGCCCTTTTCATGTTTTTGAAAGAGTGCTTTGCTAGGTTGCTGAGAGTCCTGCTAAATTGCTGTGGCTGTCCTCGAACCTGCGATCCTCCTGTCTCAGCCTTCTAAGTACTGGGATTACAGACTCATGCCACCATGCCTGGCTGTATTGTTGATGGTATATCTTCAGGACAAAATCCTAGACATGAGATTTCTGGTTAAATAAAGGGTATGTTAGAGGTTTGTTTGCCCTTTTTTCCCCCTGTTTAAGTTAACCACAAACTTGGCTTAAAACCACATTCGTGGTTCTATAGGCCAGAAATCTGGGCATGCTTGGCAGGGTTATCACAGGCATAAGTCAAGATGTCAACCAGGCTCTCATCTGGAGCCTCCAGAAAGAATCCACTTCCAAGGAGACTCGGTTCCTAGGCCTGAGGTTCCTCTTTCGTTCTTGGCTGTCAGCTGGGGCTGCCCTCAGCTTCCAGAGCCGCCCAGCACTCCTTACCCAGAGGCCCCTCTGTTCTCAGTGTACCAGTATTGGGAAGAGGTATCAAAATATATTAATGTGCCGGTATTGGAAAATTGCTTTGATAATTTCCAAAGTGTAAAATATAGTCAGAGCCTAGGTGCTATGCAAGCTCTCAGGCAGGGAGGGGGCTGCAGCTATTACAATTTAGAGTTCCTCTCTGTCTTTGCCCTTCGTTCTAATCATTAACCTATAGTAAAGGCCTTAGAGTCAATGGAAGCCATTAGCCCTAAAATTACAATAGAGGCAACCGGTGCCTCTGTTTACCTCCTCTCCTCTGGGATCCAGCTTGGCTATAGGGAAGGTAAACTTTGTGTGTGGCTTCAAAGCACCCTAGTTGATGAGCAACCAATACTGCCCAATACAATAGAGACGAGGGCCAGGTAGATTCTCGACCCTTGCCCTTAGTAAGTGCACTGTCTGGAGACAAAGAGGCACCACCTGGCTAAGGAATAAGGAACTAGCCCATTGCCTTGGTAAGGCTGATGAGAAAGATACCAATACAAAGTCTATTTAAAGGTTGGGGTCGCCAAAAGGGGCCAGAGTTCCATTTTCAGGCTCTCCAGCATGCAGGTAGCATGATGCTTTTTCCTTCTCTATTTCCTACTGATCTATTTCCTAGTAATTTTGTAATAAAGATTTGTTAAAGCTGCACTGAGCTGCCTGTTAGTTTTAGTTTTTCTATTCAACAAACTTTAGTTGAATAAGAAAAAGAACCCCCACCATTCAAACCATCACACTCAGGACAGCAACAGGGCAGGGAATCATTTAGGATTCTTGGACTTCTGTCAAAGATGAATAAAGTTGAGCCAGACGTGGTGGCGCACGCTTGTAATCCCAGCATTCGGGAGGCTGAGACAGGAGGATCACGGTTTGAGGCCAGCCTCAGCTACTACTTAGTGAGGCCCTTTGCAACTTAGTGAGACCCTGTTTCAAAATAAAGAATTAAAAATAGGGCTGAGAGTGTCGCTCGGAGGTAGAATGCCCCTGGGTTCCATCCCCAGTACCAAAAAAAAAAAAAAAAGAATGAAGCTGAAAACGAGTTAAAGCGGTAAGAACGGATTCCTCCCACCCCAACCCTGTACTGGACACTGAACCCTGGGCACTCTACCACTGAGTTATATCTGCAGCCTTTTTTATTTTCTATTTTGAAATGATCTCATTAAATTTCACGGATAGCCTCAGCTACTTAGTGAGGCCCTTTGCATCTCAGTGAGACCCTGTTTCAAAATAAAGAATAAAAAATAGGGCTGGGGGTGTAGCTCAGAGGTAGAATGCCTCTGGGTTTCATCTTCAGAACTGCAAAAAAAAAAAATACTGTGTGCTGGCCTTGAGTCTGCAATCCTCGTGCCTTAGCCTCCCAAGTACTGAGATTACAGTTGTGCGCCACCATGTCCTGCTGGTAAGAACAGATTTTAATAAGATAATACCTGTTTCAACAGGGAAACTAGTCCAATGTGAACTAAACTCAACTGATCTATAGCCAGATAGCTAGATATTTCATTTAATTTTTTTAATTTTATTTTGGGGAGAGATTGAACCCAGGGCATTCTACCTCCAAGATACACCCCCGAGACCTAATTTTTATTCTTTATTTTGAAACAAGGTCTCAGTAAATTGCAGAGGGCCTCACTAAATAATCCCACACATTTGTAATCCCAGCATTTGGGAGGCTGAGACCGGAGGATCATAGTTTGTGAACAGCTTGAGCTACTTAGTGAGGCCCTCCGCAACTTAGTGAGACCCTGTTTCAAAAAGAAAGAAGAAAAAATAGGGCAGAGGTTGTAGCTCAGAGATCGAATGCCCTAGGTTTCATCCCCAGACCTGCCAAAAAAAAAAAAAAAATAGGGCTGGGAGTATAACCTGGAGGTACAAAGCCTCTGGGTTCCACCCCCAGTGCCACACACACAAATAAATAAATAAATCAAATCGGGCTGGGGGTGTATCTTGGAGGTAGAATACCCCTGGATTCAATCCCCAGCATATATATACACACAGACTCATTCAAATTTCTCCAAAATTATCCTAAAAATGTCCTTCATAGTCCTTCTCCCAGTCAGTATGTAATTAAAGATCACACAAATCATGTAATTGTCAATTGCCTGTTTTTGTTCATTTGTTTTCTATTTTCTTTTTTCTCCATCAAATCCTTCTGTTGAAAGATGATCTTTCAATAGCTCACAGTAAAGAAACTGCTCTGCTACATATGAAACCCAGAAGCAGACTAGTTTAGCTTCAGGCCCACCAGGAACGTGTGTTGTGTGACAGACAAGAGTTCAGCTGTCTTTAATCTAGAACACTTCCTCCTCTACCTCTTTCTTTTCCTTCTCTTCCTCCTCCTTCTCCTCCTCCTCCTCCTCCTCTTCCTCTTCCTCTTCCTCTTCCTCTTCCTCTTCCTCTTCCTCTTCCTTTTCCTCCTCTTTCTACTTCTGTGGCCCTGGAGATGGAAAAAAAATCCAGGGGAACTTTACCTTCAAGCTATACCCCCAGCCCTATTTTATTTTTTTTATTTGGAAACAGGGCCTAAGTTGCTGAGAGCCTCACTGAGTTGCTGAGGCTGGATTCAAACCTTTTATCCTCCTGTCTCAGCCTCCCAAGTATTGGGATTACAGGCTGTGCCACCACGCTTGACTCTGTCTTCTTTGACTCTTGTGAAATTGACGTTTTTGAGTTGGGGGGAGCTGTTTGACAGGCTGTCTCTTGATTTGGATTTGTCTGGTTTTTTTCTTTCATTATTAAATTCAGCGTTTATCATTTTTTAGCAGGAGTTCTACATAGATGATGTAATCTCGTGCCATCTCACCAGGAGGCTCAGAATATCACTTTGATCTGTTATTCGCAAAACCTTTTGTCACTTGTTTATGAGGTATTGTTACCAGAGTCCTAGGCAAGAGGCCTAACTCTGAGTATCCCTGCATATGAGGTCTGGCCACTGACCCCTCCAACCAAACAGGAAAAGTAATGGTGAAAAGCAGGAAAGAAACTTTTTTTTTTTTTAACTGGGGATTGAATCCACGGGCATTCTACATCTGAGAGCTACACCAGCAGCCCTCTTTTATTTTGAATCAGGGCCTTGCTAAGTTGCAGAAACTGGCCTGGAGCCTGCTGCGATCCTCCTGTCTCAGTTCCAGAGCAGCCTTTACAACTTGAGCCGCCATCTGCTTTTACTTCACTGAATATTTATCTGTCAGACGTGTGATCCTGGAAGGAGGACTGTTTGGTCCCCCTCAGGTGACTGCTCAGTCCTATCGTGGGGCAGTCTGCCTGAGAGGCTCCGGCTCCGCTGATGCTGGAAAGTGCCAGGCAATGACTGAAGACTTCCAGACGCCTCTCCAGGGTGTCTGTAACTGCAGCTGCAAAAGCTGGCAGCTGACTGTCCCTGCATATCTTGAAAATCTCCTCCTTACTCTTATCCTGGCATCTTCAGCCTCAAAGGGGTAGATTATCAGCTTTAGAGGAATACTCCTTAAATGGTTAACATGCCAGTGTGCAGAGCTGAGCAGGGATCTGACCCGAAGTTTAAGATAATAAAGGAATCAGAGATAAAATGGAGGCAGAGATGCTAAGCTTTATCCTGCCTCTCCTTACTCAGTGAACATCTGCTGGCCCAAGTGAAGAGTTTTGCCTTTAGCAAAGGCGGTCTTCATTATAGTGTCTGCCAAATTTGTCCGCTGAGATGGTAATTATTTCCCTTTTGCAATGAGTTAGTGACCTCCTATGAGTAACCTTTTTCCCCAGCAACCTTTTGCCCTGTGCTGGTAACCTCCTCTCTTGCCTGAGTCAATTAATTGTTGCTGTGGAAGATGGAAACGGACATCAGTATTTTTAAGTGGTCCCCAAGTGGCTTTAAAGTGCAGCCAGGGTTAGAAGTCATTGTTCCCCAGACCATGGCTTCTCAATCTTTACTTTTTTTTTATTAGTATTATTATTATTTTTTCCGGTACTAGGGATGAAACCCAGGGGCGTTCAACCTCTGAGTTACACCCCCAGCCCTATTTTTGTTCTTTTTTTTTTTTTTTTTTGTATTTTTGAAACAGGGTCTCACTGAGTTGTGAAGGGCCTCACTAAGTAGCTGAAGCTGTCCTTAAACTGCGATCCTCCTCTCAGCCTCCTGAATGCTGGGATTACAAGCGTGCCCTGCCACGCCCGGCTCTCAATCTTTGTTTACAAATCCTCTGGAGATTCTGATAAATGCAAATGTGTCCCAGACACACACACACACACACACACACACACACACACACACACACGTTGTATTTGGCAGGACTGGAGTAGGTCTGATATTATTTATTTCTAACAAAGTCCCCAGGGCTGCTGATGTTGTTGACCCACTTGAATCAGTTCAAATATCAAGGGTCATCTCGGCCTGGTGATGCACGCCTATAATCCTAGTACTTGGGTGTCTGAGAAGAAAGGATTCTAGGTTCAAAGTGAGCCTCAGCAGCTTAGAGAGATTCTGGTTCAAAAATAAAATATAAAAAGGTCTGGAGGTGTAGCTTGGAGGTAGAATCCCTAGAAGCAAAATATAATGAAATTTAATGAAAAATTCAGCGAGTGCAGTGGCACATGCCTTATAATTCCTGTACTTGGGATGTTGCTATAATGTTGAAATTGAGTCGAGGGTCACAAAGGAGACATAATCCAGCAAAGGAATGTGAGACCAGGCCCCTTTTGTTAAAGGTCTGTCGCTCCCGGTCAAGGTCTACAGACTGATATTGTGTGTGGGAGAGGGTGGAGAGGCTATCGGTCAGCAGAGTCACGCTGCAGAGAGGAAGTGAGGGTATTTATGTAGCTGGGGTTTGGGGGAGGGTCTAGCAAAGTGGGAGAATGCCGGTCCTCTCGTGACATCTGGAGTTTACCCTGTGACATCTGGTCCTCTTATGACATCTAGAGTCTACCCCATCTCTGCTTCTGGCGTCTGAGGTTCTTCCCCCTGTCCCAGCTGCAGGGTCCCATGAGGAGAGGGGGAGGGACCCGACCTATCAGTTGAAGCAGGAGGATCAGTTTCAAGGCCATCCTCAGCAACTCAGCAAGACTCTGTTTCAAAATAAACAAGGCTGGGGTATAACTCAGAGATAGAACCCCCCCACCCTGGCTCAATCTTCAGTACCAACACAAATATAAAGTAAATAAATAAATATGTAAATGTTCAGTTTAAACCCCAGGCCAAAATTTGTTCTGAATACAATGTCTTTCTTCTGTAATTTGGTTTTCCCGTGTGTCAGCCAACATTCCTAATTAGCAACATCAAACTCTACTGTAGAGGGTGTATTCATTTTGAGTCACCCCTCCATGCCAATCTGGTATGGAGCTGTGTTTCTATTTTCTGTATTTCTAGCTTTCTAATAAACTTCTTTAAATATTCAAAAACAAAAAACAAAAAAAACAAAAACAAAAACAAACAAAAAAAAAACCTACTGTAGAGCTGGGCACAGTGGCACATGTCTATAATCCTAGTGCTTGGGAGGCGGAGAGGAGGATTGCAGGTTCGAGAACAGCCTCAGCAAGTAGTGAGATTCTCATTGACTTAGTGATCATCAACCTAGCAAGACCCTGTTTCAAAATAAAAATAACATAGGGCTGAAAGTATAGTTCAGATGTAGAATACCCCTGGGTTCAATCCGCATCACTACAGAACAAAAACAAAAGCAAAAACACCTACTGTAGCTACTTTTCAAAGAAAAGGCATTTATCTCCTGCATTGGGTAACTCTGAGAGCTTCTGCGAAGCTGAGCCCCCAGGAATGGTGCCCAGACATGTGGTAGAACTGATCTGATGAGAAAACCAGTCTTCCCACTGCAGGGCACAGGGCCACACTCACTGAGGCCAAAGACAGAAATCAATTCACCCACTGCTGTCACCAGCTCCGGCGCCACATTCGTGCCTGGAACTCAACCTCACGGCTTTGCCAGCCCCAAAGCTGAGTGTCTGTTGTCATCCTCACTAGCACACCAATTCAACACACGGCCTGCTCCCTCCTGTTATTTCTTTCTTTTTTTTTTTTTTTTTTTTTTTTTGGTGGTGGTACTGGGGTTCCTGGAAGCCCTTCTACCTCCGGACTACACTCCCAGACCTATTTCTACATTTTTTTTTTTTTTAATTTGGAAACAGGGTCTCCTAAGCCAGCGCACGCGGCTGGCTTCGAACCTGCGCGATCCTCCTGTCTCTGCCTCCCAAGCGCGGGGATTACAAGTGTGTGCCACCACGCCCGGCCTGTTATTTATTTCTAAAGCTTCAAGCAAATAGTTTGAATTGGTGGAGGCTATGTCACATGACTATTCCTTGGCTGCAAGGGAGACTGGGAAATTAGGTTTCTGGTGTTGATCTTGGGGTGGGATTGTGTGTGTGTGTGTGGGGGGGTATTGGGGATGGAACCCAGGGGCATTCTACTTCCAAGCTACACCCCAGCCCTATTTTTTATTCTTTATTTTGAAGCAGGGTCTCACTGAGTTGCAGAGGGCCTCACTAAGTAGCCGAGGCTGTCCTCAAACCGCTATCCTCCTGTCTCAGCCTCCCAAATGCTGGGATTACAAGCGTGAGCTATCATGCCCGACTTAATTTTTTATTTTGGAATAGGGTGTTGCTAGGTTGATGAGCGTCTCACTACTTGCTAAGGCTGTCCTCGAACCTACGCTCCTTCTCTCTCAGTCTCCCAAGTACTGGGATTAAAGGTGTGTGTACCACCATGCCCGGCTTTGAATAGCTTTACTGAGGTATAATTCACGTGCAATTTACCTGTTTTTGTTTTGTTTTGTTTTTGTGGTAATGGGCATTGAATCTAGAGGCATTCTATCTCTCAGCTACACCCTTAGTCCTGTTTCTTATTCTTTATTTTGAAATAGGGTCTCACTAGGTTGTGTAGGGCCTAAGTAGCTGAGGCTGGCTTGGTTCCTGCGATCCTCCTGTCTCAGCCTCCCAAGTACTGGGATTAGGAGGGAGCGCCACCACACCTGGCGAGGGGTGGGATTTATAAAGCAGAAATTATCCAACGCAGGAAGTTCCAAACCGCGATAAATGTTGAGCACACAGTTATTTAAAAAATAAATAAATAACCGCTAAATCTGTGAAGGCACATGCCTGTAATCCCACTACTTGGGAGGCTGAGACAGGAGAACTGCAGGTTTGAAACTAGCCTCAGCAACTTAGTGAGGCCCTCTGCAACTTAGCGACACCCTGTTTCAAAAAATAAATAAATAAAAAGGCCGGGCATGGTGGCGCACGCTTGTAATCCCCGCGCTTGGGAGGCAGAGACAGGAGGATCGCGCAGGTTCCAAGCCAGCCGCGCCGGCCTAAGAAACCCTGTTTCCAAATAAAAATATAAAAAATAGGTCTGGAAGTGTAGCCCAGAGACAGAAGGGTTTCCAGGAACCCCAGTACCACCAAATAAATAAATAAATAAATAAATAAATAAATAAATAAATAAATAAACAAATGAATAAGTAAATAAAAAGAAAGAATAAGAAAAAGAAAAAAGGACTGGGAGTGTAGTTCAGAAGTAGAATGCCTCTTGGGTTCCCAGTAAAACACACACACACACACACACACACACACACACACACACACACACACACTGTCAATATAATAATCTGTGATACCAGAATGAGAATACATAAATCATTGAGGTGTATTCTATATATGTATTGATTTTGGAGAAAATAGATAATGTCTCATAGCTTACATAAAAATTAATAGCACATGCATTGCCAGGCATGATGGCTCATGCTTGTAATCCCAGTACATGGGAGGCTGAGACGGGAGGATCACAAGTTCACGACCAGCCTCAGCAACCTGGTGAGGCCCTTTGCTACTTAATGAGACCCTGTTTCAAAATAAAGAATAAAAAGTAGGACTGAGGGTGTAGGTTGGAGGAAGAATATCCTGAGTTTAATCCCCAGTACCACAAAAAACAACAAACAAACAAACAAACAAAAAACCAAAACAGATGCATTAAAGAATAAAAATTTTTTTTCGATTATTTGTGTATGTGAGGTGCTGGCCAATCT
The DNA here is from genome assembly GCF_963383645.1 of Muscardinus avellanarius. Lineage (NCBI taxonomy): Eukaryota > Metazoa > Chordata > Mammalia > Rodentia > Gliridae > Muscardinus > Muscardinus avellanarius. Next base: position 88,044,209 of record NC_137796.1, on the reverse strand, counting down.
AAGACCTTGAACATGCTAGGCAAGTGTTCTACTGCTGAGCTGTATTTCAAGCCCTCAAATTGACTTTTTAAAATCTATTAAGCCGGTCGTGGTGGCACACGCTTGTAATCTTGTAATCTCCTCGCATGGGAGGCAGAGACAGGAGGATCACGCAGGTTCGAAGCCAGCCTCACTGGCTTAAGAGACCCTGCTTCCAAATTAAAAAAAAAAAAAGTGTCTGGGAGTGTAGCCCGGAGATAGAAGGGTTTCCAGGAACCCTAGTACCACACACACAAAAATCTATTAAAATACTAGAAGTAGATCCTGGGCATGGTGGCACACACCTGTAATCCCAGTACTTGTGAGGCTAAGTCAGGAGGAATGCAGGTTTGAGGACATCCTCAGTAATTTAGTGAGACTCTCAGCTACCTAGTGAGATCCTGTTTCAAAACAAAAAATATAAAAAGGAATTGGGGTGTACTTCGGAAGTAGAATGCTGGATTCAATCCATAGTACAACACACACACACACACACACACACACACACACACACATTCTAGAAGAAAATATTAAGTCTCATGCATAATAAAACTTTTTATAACATTAGAATGACTTACAAATAAAAAGAATAACTTTAGTTTTATAAAGCAGAGAACTTATGTTTTTTGTTCTTTGTCTGTTTATTTGTTTACAGTATTGAGGATTGAACCCAGGACTATCATTAAGTGAAATCCCCAGCTCTTTTATGTTTTGAGACAAGGTCTTACTAAATTGTCAAGACTGGTCTCAAACTTGTAATCCTCTGTCTCAGCCCTTTTTAAATTTTGGTTTTGTTTGTTTGTTTGTTTTGAAACAGGGTCTTGCTAGGTTGCTGAGAGTCTCACTACATTGCTGAGGCTGGCCTCCAATCTGCCATCCTCCTGTCTTAGCCTCCCAAGTACTGGGATTAAATGCCTGGTCTCAATATCTTAAATATCTTCAAAGTTCACACAAATTTAATTTTAAACTACCCTGACAGAGCTGGGCATGGTGGCGCACACTTGGAATCCCAGTACGTGGGAGGCTGAGACAGGAGGATCACAGGTCCACAGCCAGCCTCAGCTACTTAGTGAGGCCCTCCACAACTTAGTGAGGCCCTGTTTCAAAATAAAGAATAAAAATAGGGCAGGGAGTGTAGCTTGGAGGTACAATGCCTCTGAGTTCCATTCCCAGTACCGCAAAACCAAACCAAAACAAAAACAAACAAACAAAAACTACTAAGACACGCCTGTAATCCCAGAACTTGGACTCTTGTCCAGTGGATTTCAGTGAGAGAAGATCAAGGACTCGTGAAGAGTATAGAAATACGGAAGTTTATTTTAAGTCGGGGGAGATAGAAGACAAAGCAGCTCGGCCACACACACGTGGTGGCGGGGTCCCTGAGAGAGTAACTCCCAAAGCTCTTAAGCCTTACTGAGGGTCCCCGTCTGCTCTTTTATGATGGGTCAGAATTGGGTCTTAAAGAACCAACGTCTTGACCAGATCCTTGATTTGAATTGCTTTCGAGGTCTGCTGGGGCCTGATCTCCTGGTGTGCACCCCGTCTCTCACCTCCCCCCACTGGTAGATGCAGGTGGCCTTATCAATTCCTCCTGTTCCCAGGTCCTCTGCCCTTCCTCATGGCTCCCCTCTGATGAAGTGACCCCAAACGTTGTCAGGGAAATGAGGCGATGACCACTCTAACTGCTTGGACTGGGAGGGGGTGCCGTCGGAGTATTGGCAGTCAGGGTTTCAGGGTGGGTGATCTAGATGATTGTGGAACCAGGAATTTGTCTGTAGCTGGAGGACTGAAGAAGCCTGGTTATCTTGATTCAGTCATTCATGGTAGTTCAGTTTGCATCTACATGAAAAATTGATTTAGTAGAGCCAGGCGTAGCGGCGCACGCTAGTAATCCCCGCGCTTGGGAGGCTGAGACAGGAGGATCACGCAGGTTCGAAGCCAGCCTCCGCTGGCTTAAAGAGACCCTGTTTCCAAATAAAAAATATAAAGTAGGTCGGGGAGTGTAGCCCGGAGGTAGAAGGTCCCTGGGTTCCATCCCCAGTACCGAAAAAAATTGATATGGTAGTATTTTATATAATAACCTGGAGAGACATTGTGCTATAATGATTTGTTCTATGACTTTTACCTTGGACCATCCACCTGATAACATTTTAAGTTGGAGGCCAGGTAGCCAACTTATTTGCAATAGGCCATTAGTCATCATAGAAAACACTGTGAAAAGTTCTTGGTGTGCAAAGCCTGAAAAAAAGAAAATCAGGCACGTTGTTTTAAAATTGGCTTAAACAGGTTTTTTTCTTTTTCTTTCTTTCTGTAGGATATTGACAGGACTCAGATCCTCCAGGAGTTTACAGAAATAGGGATCTCCGCTTTTTGTAGTGTCTGATGGTGCTGGACCTGCACAGCCTCAAGGATGCCTGGTTTAACTTCACAGCATCTTATAAGAATTTAACTGGAGGGAGGTTTTGGGCAGTGGTGTTATATCTTATTTTGTGAGTATAAATGGCTTTAGTATAGCTCTTTTTTGTTGCCCCTGAAATAGCAAATTTGCCTCTGGTTATACTGTTCTGCTGGGTATTCAAGACCAAGCACATAGCCCTAAGTTGGGGAAACACAAATTAGAAAAACAAGTTTTGTTTTGTTTTGTTTTTTTGCTGTTAAGTTTAATGAAGACTCCTCAGGATTACTCTGTGGGACTGGATGAGACTTTACCAGCTATGCCATCTGCCGGGATGGGTTATGGTCTTGCTGACCATTTGGCTTCCCTTGAAGCAGAGAGGACACTTTCCTCTCTGATGATCCTCTGTTTTCAGAATATGTACTGCTCCCAGTTTCTGGGGCCTTCATGATCTCCCTGTTTGGGGAGGTCATATGACTCACCGGAGTTTCAGGGACCTTAGTGAGCTCTTCCCCTGGAACCTACTTTACCTTGGAGGCCAAAATATTGGTTGATTTTTCCTTATCCCTTTTATTTCCTGATTGTTCTCTAATCTCAGTTGTTGAACACCTATAAGGTCAGTTTCAACAGTCTTTCTAAGCTATCTTGTAGGTGCAGCTATTATTTCAAAGCACTGTTTGGGAATTGTAATTTTTTTTTTTTCGGGTCTGGGGATGGAACCCAGAGGCATTTGACCTCCGAGCTACACCCCCTGCCCAATTTTTTTTTATTCTTTATTTTGTGGTACTGAGGTTCCTGGAAGCCCTTCTACCTCCAGGCTACACTCCCAGACCTATTTTTATACTGTTTTTTTTTTTTAAACAGGGTCTCTTACCCAGCGTGGCTGGCTTCGAACCTGTGCGATCCTTCTGTCTCTGCCTCCCAAGCGCGGGGATTACAAGCGTGCCATGCCCAGATTATTCTTTATTTTGAAACAGGGTCTCACTAAGTTGCGGAGGGCTTCACTAAGTAGCTGAGGCTGTCTGCGAACCGTGATCCTCTGGTCTCAGCCTCCCAAATGCTGGGATTACAAGTGTGGGCCACCAGCCTGGCTGGGAATTGTATTTTTGTTAAACATTAACAAACAACAGTTACATAGTTTTATGTTTTATATTTTAGAAATACTGTACAGGCCAAGTCTGGTTGCACACACCTGTAATCCCCCTGCTTGGGAGGCAGAGACAGGAGGATCACGCAGGTTTGAAGCCAGCCGTGCTGGTTTAAGAGATCCTGTTTCCAAATAAAAAAATATAAAATAGGTCTGGGGAGTATAGCTCAGAGGTAGAAGGGTTCCATCTCCAGTACCACCAAAAAAAAAAAAAAAGTACTTTACATTTTGGGAACACATATATCTAAAATATTATTGTCAAGAGATAGCAGGAAACACAGGAAATTACCTTAAAATGTAAAATTTTTGTTCTGTAGCCTTGTTTTTGTAAAATTTTACCAAAATAGATCAATATCTTAAGAAAACCAAATTGAGCCAGGTGTGGTGGCGCACACTTGTAATCCCAGCATTTGGGAGGCTGAGATAGAAGGATCGTGGTTCACAGACAGCCTCAGCTACTTAGTGAGGTCCTTTGCAACTCAGTGAGACCCGGTTTCAAAATAAATAATAATAGTAATAATAATAATAATAATAATAATAATAATAATAAAGGGCTGGGGGTGCAGCTCAGAGGTAGAATGCCCCTGGGTTCCATCCCCAGTACCACCAAAAATTATTTTAAATAGAAGCAATGCATTTAATGTGATTTTTAGAAAATTCTTTACATAATGCCTTTTAATTCTAACCAGCTTTATTATATACAATTTTTTTTCATAAAGTTTTACCCTTTACAAATTATTTGTAATTTCCCCCAACCCTCTGTGACTTGCTTAATAGTCTGATTTTGGTTTTCTTCCTCTTTTCCCTTTGGGATAACACAATTGTTTTGTTTTGTTTTTGTTATTTTTTGTATTTTTGTTTTGTTTGTTTGTTTGTTTTTGGTGGTGGTACTGGAACCCAGAGGCCTTCTACCTCTGAGCTATATTCCCAGACCTTTTTTTTTTTTTTTTTTTTCAGTTCTGGGGATGGAACCCAAGGGCATTCTACCTCTGAGCTATACCCCCTGCCCTACTTTTTATTCTTTATTTTGAAACCTGGTCTCACTGAGTTGCAGAGGGCCTCACTAAGTAGCCGAGGCTGTCCGCGAACCGGGATCCTCAGGTCTTAGCCTACTGAATGTTGGGATTATAAGCGTGTGCCACCATGCCCGGCTCAGACATATTTTTTTATATTTTATTTGGAAACAGGGTCTCACTAAGTTGCCGAGAGCCTCACTAAGTAGCTGAGGCTGGCTTCGAACCTGTGTGATCCTCCGGTCTCAGCCTCCCAAGCCCGGGGATTACAAGTGTGCACCACCATGCCCGGCTGGGATAACACAGTTATTTTGAACAAAGATCTTACCATATGAAATCCTTTTCTACCTAAAAGCATTTCCCTTTCCTTTAACCTTCTTTCTTTCCTTCTTCCTTTCTTTCTTTTCCTTTTCCTTTTCCTTTTTCCTTTTTTCTTTCTTTTTCTTTTTTTTTTTCTTTTTTCTTTTAGTACTGGGAATGGAGCCCAGGGGCTTTCTCTCTCTGGGCTACACTCCCAGACCTATTTTATATTTTCTTTGGAAACAGGGTCTCACTACGTTGCTGAGAGCCTCCCTCACGAAGTAGCTGGGGCTGGCTTCAGACCTGCGTGATCCTCCTGTCTCAGCTTCCCAAGTACTGGAATTACACTTAGTCTGTGTTTAGTTTTTGCAGGATGATGACCAGTAAGGGAATGAAACTCGGGAAGTAGAGCCCAGTTCTTGGCATCATTATAAAATTTGGCCTCTTTTTCTAGAGGGTTTGAAAAATCTCCATGCAGCTCTATCAGCTAAGGACTGTTAAGAAATGTTTTATTGGTCTGATCATTGTCTCCAAATTTTTAGGGTGCTCAGGTAAAAGAATAAATAGTGTCCCCATTAAAGCGATGTAAACAAAATTATGCATTGACCTGAACCCTGATTTCCAGCAACTTTTGTTTTCTTTTAGTAAAGGCCTAAAAATAAAGCCATTCCACAATATTGTTTTGCTATATACTGAAGGAATGCAGGAAGAAGAATCTAAGATATTGACAATACTAGTATAGGGAATCTACTAGAAATAAGAAAGCAGGATATTAGAATTAAAATAGGACCCTTGTAGAAGTAAGAGAGTAACAAAAACATGTGAGAGTACTGTAAGGAAACATTCCCCTCTCCTGATAAAATTAAAATGTGAAGAATTAACTGTGAGTCTCTGCTTCGGTAACCCCACTTGCCAATATAAAGTACAACTTGTAAGTTCCTGCTTATGATAACTGCCTGAGTTCTGGCTTCTGTGAAACTGCTTGCTTATGTCCCAGCTACCTTAATGTTAAAAGTTGTTTTAATTTAAAAACCTAGGTTACTATTAGAAATTATTTTAAGGATAGACTTGTTTTTCAAAATTCTTGATGTTAAGAATTGTTTTTTAAAGTTTGAGATATTTTAAAATAGTATAAAGTAATTTAGGGAATGAAGCTATTTTTCTTGGAAGTGAGGCCCAAGCTCACCGCAACTTTATCTCAAGGAAGCACCCGGAGGGCTCCTCAAACGGTCAGTACTCAGGGGCGAGCTGAAGGTTGCCATAGTAACCAAGCATGAAAGAGAAAGTCACTCTTTGGCGGGCAGTGACGTAGAAAGGCTGTCATTTAAGACTATTTGCTGTAATTCAAGTGTGTGTGTGCTTTCTTTTGAAATTATTGGTTGTACTTGTTTACCTTTTTATCTGATTGGTTATATCCTACCTTTTGGCGGGCTGTGACGTGTGTAACCACCCCTCCAGGGGCTATAAAAATAGAGCCTGAAGTGTGCTCAGGGTCGAGCTCCGACCACTTTCCTTGCTGTCTACTGAGGCTGAACGCTAGCTCGGCCAGAGGCTCCCTCTGGTAGCTGCTGGGCAATTCCTCTACTGACAGTCAAGCTAGTGAAGGAGTCTCGACCCTGGCATGCCAGTGAGAGCTGCAGCACTATAAACTCTGCTTGTGAGTTGCAACCTTGGTGTGTCCTTCGTTATTTGGGTAAGGGGGTGACTCTCGGACCCTAACATCTGGAGGTCCCACCGAGATCCCTCCCCCCACCTAGCGAACGACCCCAAGGGCAGGAGTTTAACTACAACGGACCTCAGGCAACGAGACGTCGTGTAAGACCTGGGAAGAGACAGAGGAAAAGGCGGGGGCAACGGGACGCCGTATAAGGCCCTCGTGACCTCTGTCACCCCTCAGGCAACGAGACGTCGTGTAAGGCCTGAGGAGGAGAGAGGGGGCTTAGGCAACGAGACGTCGTGTAAGACCTAAGTGACCTCCAGAGACTTTTTCAAGTCTCATTGGAGAGGGGATTCTTGTGGAAACCCCTGAGCTAGCAACGAAGCCGTCCTGGCGAACGAAGAAGTGCTCGAGCTGATCGACCTGCAGCCGGCGAAGTGGACACCATTTGGCCTCATCCAGGATCCTAGCAGTAAGTGTGGTGTAAATGTGAGAAGGACCGGTCCGTATGAATGGAGAGCATGGAGTGAGTGGAAACAAATGATGTGTGTTATTGGAATTGCAATTCCTGTGCTTATTATAATTTTTTTATTAGAATACTGGTACCAGTAATAGAAATAAGTAAAAGTTTTATTGCAAGTAGTTTATTATAATTGGGTTTTAATAATAATAACAAATTAATATGTCTAATTAGTTAGGGCATTTATTGGTTGTTATATTAAGGTATCCGTGTCAGGAAGGGCTAATCTTGGGTGGAGTTGAGCAACGACATCTATTAAAAATTAAATTCTAACAGTCCGCCAGGGGAGTGCACATGAGGGGTGGTCGCCCAGCACTCCGGACGAGCCTACCTCTGCTAGAGAGGGCAGGTTTTTTTACCTGAGGCACTGTGGAGGCATACGACACCTGGCCAAAAACCTGGTGGAGTCCCCTCCTTAATACAGCACACTTGCAGACCCGACACACTAGGAAAACCCATCCCAGACTCTGGTATAGGCGAAGGACTTCTACCGGTTGCCCGGGTGGCTTTCCGACCACCTGTAGCCCTTAAGGACTGGGGGGAGCAACTTGGATGAAGAACTAGCCACCAGAGTCTAAAATAAGACCCCTAGACTCATAACTCCTCCACCCAACTTAGAGACATAAAAAAAAAAAAAAAAAAAAAAAAAACTAGAATAAATTAGTTAACGATGGGGCAAGCCCAGGTTACGCCCAGAGGTCTCATGCTTTCCCACTTCTCGGAGGTCCAAAAAGAAGCTCAAGAAAAGGGCCTGATTATCAAGAAAGGTAAGTTTAATACTCTCTGCTCTGTTGAATGGCCAGCTCTTGGAGTTGGATGGCCACCACAGGGATCATTTTCCCCAGGCTTAATTTCAAAGGTCAAAACAATCATCACGCAGCCGGGTAGCCAGGGCCATCCTGACCAATTCCCTTATATCTTGGTCTGGGAGGACATAGTTCAAGAGCCCCCTTCCTGGCTCCGGCCAATTCTGCAAACTATTGGCAATGCAGCCCTAGTAGTCCAGGAAAAGAAGGGAGCCACAGGAGCCTCTAACTCTCTTGGGGAGAAATTTTCCGCCCCAGTACTGCCGGAAAGCTCGCCCTTATACCCTTCTTTACTAGATTTAGATATAGCCAGACCACCTCCCTACGCCCAGGCAGAACAGGCAGCTGAGGGACCTAATAGTGTGGCCAGGCCCTCCTCTTCAGCACCCGTATCTCAGAACCAGGACAGAGGTCGTAGACCACGAACTAGGGGGCTCCAAAGACAGGAAGAGGAACAGGAGCCCACCTCCTCAACACAAGAGGAGGAGGTCTCGGTTCTCCCAGTTCGTGCCACTGGACAGGGGGGACCGGAAGGGAATCACCTTTATCAGTATTGGCCTTTCTCCTCCAGTGACCTATATAACTGGAGAACCCAGAACCCCCCTTTCTCTGAAGATCCTAAGTGTCTTATAGGATTATTAGAATCTATCATGCATACCCATTGCCCCACCTGGGATGACTGCCAGCAGCTGTTGAAAACACTCTTCACCACTGAAGAAAGGGAGCGCATTATCAACGAAGCCAGAAAGAATGTTCTCGGCGAGAATGGGAGACCCACCACACTCCAGAATGAGATTGAGGACACCTTCCCTCTCAACCGCCCAGACTGGGACTTCAGGGACGCACGAGGTAGGGAGCGTCTCCGAGTATACCGCCAGACTCTAATGACCGGTCTCCAAGCAGCTGCCAGGCAGCCTACTAATTTTTCCAAAGTAAAAGCTGTTGTTCAAGGAGACACTGAAAGCCCGGCCGCATTTTTAGAGCGTTTGTACGATGCTTATAGGCAGTATACCCCAATAAATCCAAAGGCAGACGAACATCGATCAGCCATTATACTTTCTTTCATTAGTCAGGCAGCTCCTGATATCAGAAAGAAATTAAGCAAACAGGAGAATCTGGGAGAGTTAACTGTGGGAGAAATGATGCAAATAGCAGAGAAAGTATTTAATACCAGAGAGACTAAGGAAGAGAGAGAGGAAAGGTTAAGAAAGGAAGATAGGGAGGTCCAGGAGAAAATTAGAAGGGAAGATCGTGAATTCCAAGCAAGGGAAAACCGAAAGCAGCAGAAAGAAATAGCTCGAATCTTTTTGGCAGGAATCAAGGACAGGGATGAATATAAGCTAAGGAACAAAAACTTTACTAGGTTAGACAGGAACCAGTGTGCAGGATGCAGGGGTTATGGGCACTGGAAGCATAACTGCCCAAAACTTCAAGAAAGGGAAAGAAGGGGAAACAATTATAATTTTAAAAGGGAAAGGGAAAGAGCGGTGGAACAAGCCAAGGGTCTCTTAGTGGGAGAAAAACAATGAGGGGGTCAGGGCTCGACTCCCCTCCCCGAGTCTTGGGTAACTTTAACAGTGGAGGGGAAACCGGTGGGATTCATGGTAGACACCGGAGCACAATATTCTGTATTAAACCAGTCGTGGGGAAAGCTAGATAACCAAAGAACTAGTGTGGTCCAGGGGGCCACTGGCTCGAAACTTTGTTCATGGACAAATAAACGAACTGTTCATTTGGGGAAACATCAGGTCACTCACTCATTTCTGGTGGTTCCTGAAAGCCCAGCCCCATTATTGGGAAGAGATTTGCTTACTAAGGTAAATGCCCGTATCCATTTTGAGCCGGAAGGAATTAAGGTTACTGACGGAGATGGCCAGCCATTACATGTCCTAACCTTGTCACTAAATGATGAATACCGTTTATTTAAAGAGCAAGGGAAGGAATTAAGAGATCAGGAGGATATGACAATATGGTTAGAGCGCTACCCCAATGCCTGGGCTGAAATAACAGGCGTAGGACTAGCCAAGCATGTGGCTCCAATCATAGTGGAATTGAAAGCTACTGCCCAACCTATAAGGGTTAAACAATATCCAATGCCCGAGGAAGCACGACGAGGGATAGCGCCTCATATCCATAGACTGCTGAGAGCTGGAGTCCTCAGGCCCTGTCATTCGGCATGGAACACCCCTCTCCTCCCAGTCAAAAAGCCAGGAGGAACAGATTATCGACCAGTGCAGGATCTTAGAAAGATCAATGAAAGAACTGAAGACATACACCCAACCGTGCCTAATCCCTACACAATTTTGAGCCATCTTTCCCCAATACTAATTTGGTACACGACTCTCGATTTAAAGGATGCGTATTTTAGTTTAAGATTGGCTGAGGTTAGCCAACCATTGTTTGCTTTTGAGTGGCAAGAAGAAAAAGGGGGAAAGATAGGCCAATTAACGTGGACCAGGCTCCCCCAGGGATTCAAGAATTCCCCCACTCTTTTTAATGAGGCCCTTAGCCAGGATCTGGAGCATTTCCGACAGACTCATCCTCACGTGACTTTGCTACAGTATGTTGATGATTTGCTGCTAGCGGCAGCTACTAGACAGGAATGCTTGGAAGCGACAGGCCAGCTACTAGAGGAGTTGGGGGCCCTGGGGTATCGTGCCAGTGCTAAAAAGGCACAGATTTGCCAACAGACGGTCACATACCTGGGATACATACTAAGGGATGGAGCGCGATGGCTGACTGACGAAATGAAGAAAACCGTTCTTCATATCCCGACCCCTACCTCCGCTCGAAAGGTAAGAGAATTCCTGGGGTCTGCCGGGTTTTGTCGACTATGGATACCTAATTTTGCGGAGGTGGCCAGGCCCCTCTATGAGGCTACCAAAGAGACTAAACAGTGGCAATGGACCAGGGAACATCAACAGGCATTTGATCATCTTAAAAGAGCCCTCTTACAGGCTCCTGCATTAACCTTGCCTGATCCTCTAAAGCCATTCGTCCTGTTTGTGGACGAACGAGGAGGAGTAGCAAAAGGGGTGTTAACCCAGCGGCTGGGACCATGGAAAAGGCCAGTAGCCTACCTGTCAAAGAGACTGGATGCGGTGGCAGCCGGGTGGCCCCCATGCCTCCGCATCATCGCAGCTATAGCAGTTCTTGTCAAAGATGCAGATAAATTAACGTTTGGACAAAATCTGCAAATAACCGCTCCCCACCCAGTGGAAGGAGTCCTAAGGCAGCCTCCAGGCAAATGGATGACAAATGCCAGACTAACTCATTACCAGGGACTGTTGCTGGATTCACCTAGGATCACCTTCACGGATCCAGTGATCTTGAATCCAGCCACCCTGCTGCCCACGCCAGACCTGGAGCAACCCCTTCATAATTGCACGGAAGTCTTGTCTGAGGTCGCTCAGATACGAGGGGATTTACAAGATGTCCCTTTGCTGAACTGTGAACTATGTTGGTATACAGATGGTAGCAGTTTCGTGCAGAACGGACAGCGGCGAGCTGGGGCAGCAGTGGTGAGTCAGGATGGAGAGGTAATCTGGAGCAGTGCTCTGCCTCCCGGGACATCAGCCCAAAAGGCAGAACTAGTGGCGATGGCTGAGGCTCTTGAGCGAGCCAAAGGAAGACGTGTTAATATTTACACGGACAGCCGGTATGCATTTGGAACTGTGCATGTGCATGGCGCCATCTACCGGGAGCGGGGATTTCGCTCTGCAGAAGGCCGAGAACTCAAAAACTTGGCTGAAGTACAGCGGTTGTTAACTGCTGTGAATAAACCAAAAGCTGTGGCTGTGATGCATATCCCAGGACATCAATCCGCTAACACCCCCGAAGCAATTGGTAACCGGCAAGCAGATGCGGAGGCCAGACGAGTGGCTGCAGAAGATTGGGGTGAGGTGCAACAACATCCTAGCGATGCGAATAAGCCAGAAGTCATGGCTCTGGTGAGTCTGCCTCTTCCTGAGTTACCAGCTTTGCCCCCTCAGCCAAATTACTCCCCAGAGGACTTGAATTGGATAAAAAGACATTTAGGACTGAGGGATCCTATAAATACTAGGGAGTGGCACAGAGACTGTGATGGAAAACTGATTTTGCCACAAGATTTGGGACATTTTCTTCTCGCTAACCTCCACCAAACATCCCACTTGGGATGGAAAAAACTACTAACTCTATTCTCTGCAGCCCAGCTCCGGTTTCCCCATCAAGCAAGTATAGCTCGACAGGTAGTAGATCGCTGTGTAAGCTGTATCATGATGAAGCCAGCCTTGCAAAAGAATATACATACAGGTATTCGAATAACCGGGAGGGCACCAGGAAGGAGTTGGGAGGTGGACTTTACTGAGGTAAAACCGGGCAAATTTGGGTACAGATATCTATTAGTATTAGTGGATACTTTCTCGGGGTGGGTAGAAGCATTTCCCACAAAGAGGGAAACAAGTCAGGTGGTAGCTAAAGCCTTGTTGGAAGAAATCATTCCCCGCTATGGGATCCCACAGGCCATTGGGTCTGATAACGGTCCGGCTTTCATTAGTAAAGTCCTCCAAGGACTAGCTCAAGCCATGGGGATTGATTGGAAATTACATTGTGAATATAACCCCCAGAGCTCTGGGCAGGTAGAGAGGATGAATCGGACCTTAAAGGAGACCTTAACTAAATTGGTAACAGAGACTGGCGGTGACTGGGTGACACTCCTTCCCTTAGCCATCTTTCGGGTTCGAAATTCCCCATACATTCACGGCCTAACTCCCTTCGAAATCATGTATGGGGCACCTCCTCCCATCATTCAGCGCGCCATGGCGCCACCAGGGGAGAAAAATCTGGCTCCAAATTATCTAACCATGCTGGAAGCCCTGGCTACAGTCCAGCAAACAATCTGGCCCCTTATTCAGGCCTATCATGATAAGGATGTACAATCGAACCCAAAACATGGCATAATCCCAGGGGATATGGTTTGGGTCAAAAGACACCAGTCAAAGACTTTGGAACCTCGATGGAAGGGACCTTATGTTGTCTTGTTTGCCACTCCTACTGCTTTAAAGGTTGACGGCATTGGACCTTGGGTGCACTTTTCCCATGCAAGAAAAGCACAACCTAATGAGATAAGGAAAGCAACCAACGAGTGGACCGTCCAGAGACATCTCTCCAACCCACTGAAGTTACATCTAACCAGAAGAAAGGATGATGGCGGGTCCTCTCCTCCTGTCTCTTCTCCTCGGAATGATGCTGAACCAGACTGAGGCTACTCCCTTGAACCCTCCCCATTTTGGTAACCCGCATAGGCCGGTTAAACAAACTTGGGTGTTTAGAAATGCAGTAACCCATGAGGTATGGAATTCAACGTCCAAGGTGGCGCCCCCACTGACGTGGTTTCCGGACTTATATTTTAATCTGGAAACAATAATGGGGGGTGTTAATGCCATAACTGACCCTAAAAGAAAACTTATAACCCGTGAGGACATGAGAAAGAAAGGATTTTGGGTATGTCCAGAACATCAATCGGTAAACTTAAGGGAAAAATGTGGAGGCGTACAAAAATCCCATTGTGCTCATTGGGATTGCGTCATCGCAGCAGACGGACAAAACCAAAGGGGGTTAGTTAACTCGGGCTTAATATTAATGAAATTCATTAACCCGTATCCAATTGAAGGCTCTAAGGAGGAGGCTAATATAGTCAAAATCCATTTTACGGAGATGGGTAAAGCAGAAAATCGATGGGAGCGAGGGTTCACTTGGGGTATAGTCTTGTCCCCTACAACTGAAGTAGTTGGAATGCACATGGGTTCTGAGGTTCCTAGCTTCTTTACAACAATAATACCCGGCCGTGCGGTTCTTGCCCAACTACTCTTAACAGTAGAACAACCGGCAGAACCTGCTAGGAAACCTGCCCAACTAGGCCCAAAGCTAGTCACCAGAATTCCTATTACCACCACGACCACTACCACCCCTACCTCAATAGCTCTAAAGGCGGGGTGGACCACCCCACTATGGTCGATGGCTAAGGCCGTTTATAACACCCTTAATCACACTGCTCCAAATTATACAGGGTCATGTTGGCTATGTTATGAACCCACCTTACCTTTCTATGAAGCAGTAGGAATAGAAGGGACATATAACATTAGCAAGGAAACCCCAACCAATTGGAAACAGCAGCCTGTGGGCTTAAATTCAATAACTGAAATAGCAGGTAGAGGAACATGTGTGGGGAAGGTCCCTCAGGACAAACAACAGTTGTGTGCCACCTCCCTGCCCTCTCCAAATTGGAGTGCCAATACCTGGGTAAGCCCCAAACAAGATCTGTGGTGGGCCTGTTCTTCAACTGGGATAACTTCCCATATCACCACCACAGTATTCGATCCCTCCCAAGAATTCTGTATGATTGTAATGATAGTGCCCCGCCTCTTATATTATAGAGGAGATGTCCCCTTTAACTATTGGAATGAGAGAACACAAATAAGCCAATTAAGAGCCCTTCGTAGACCTAAAAGGGAACCAATTACTGCTATTACTGTTTCAGTAATAATAGGACTTGGGCTTGCGGGAGCAGGGACAGGAATCGCCGCCTTGGCCACCCAGAAACATGGCCTGGCTACCTTAAGGTCGGCAATAGACAAGGACATAGCGCACATGGAGCAGTCTGTTTCTGCACTGGAAAAATCCCTAACGTCCCTCTCTGAAGTTGTACTCCAGAATCGGAGAGGACTAGATCTCTTGTTCCTCAAGCAGGGTGGACTATGTGCTGCTCTAGGTGAAGAATGCTGTTTCTATGCGGATCATACAGGAGTGGTGCGTGACTCCATGGCTAAAGTGAGGGAAGGATTACAAAAACGTCAAAAGGAAAGGGAGGCCCAACAAGGATGGTTTGAATCATGGTATAATTTTTCCCCATGGTTGGTGACCCTTCTCTCGGCCTTGGCTGGGCCCCTAATCGTTATAGTTCTTATTCTTATCATAGGCCCATGTGCTATAAATCAACTCATAGCCTTTGTGAAAAACCGTGTAAGCGCGGTACAACTCTTGGTCCTCAAAAGTCATTATGACCTTTTGGACACAAATACAGCTGAGGAAGAATCCTCAGTATAAACAGAAAAAGGGGGAAATGAAGGAATGCAGGAAGAAGAATCTAAGATATTGACAATACTAGTATAGGGAATCTACTAGAAATAAGAAAGCAGGATATTAGAATTAAAATAGGACCCTTGTAGAAGTAAGAGAGTAACAAAAACATGTGAGAGTACTGTAAGGAAACATTCCCCTCTCCTGATAAAATTAAAATGTGAAGAATTAACTGTGAGTCTCTGCTTCGGTAACCCCACTTGCCAATATAAAGTACAACTTGTAAGTTCCTGCTTATGATAACTGCCTGAGTTCTGGCTTCTGTGAAACTGCTTGCTTATGTCCCAGCTACCTTAATGTTAAAAGTTGTTTTAATTTAAAAACCTAGGTTACTATTAGAAATTATTTTAAGGATAGACTTGTTTTTCAAAATTCTTGATGTTAAGAATTGTTTTTTAAAGTTTGAGATATTTTAAAATAGTATAAAGTAATTTAGGGAATGAAGCTATTTTTCTTGGAAGTGAGGCCCAAGCTCACCGCAACTTTATCTCAAGGAAGCACCCGGAGGGCTCCTCAAACGGTCAGTACTCAGGGGCCGAGCTGAAGGTTGCCATAGTAACCAAGCATGAAAGAGAAAGTCACTCTTTGGCGGGCAGTGACGTAGAAAGGCTGTCATTTAAGACTATTTGCTGTAATTCAAGTGTGTGTGTGCTTTCTTTTGAAATTATTGGTTGTACTTGTTTACCTTTTTATCTGATTGGTTATATCCTACCTTTTGGCGGGCTGTGACGTGTGTAACCACCCCTCCAGGGGCTATAAAAATAGAGCCTGAAGTGTGCTCAGGGTCGAGCTCCGACCACTTTCCTTGCTGTCTACTGAGGCTGAACGCTAGCTCGGCCAGAGGCTCCCTCTGGTAGCTGCTGGGCAATTCCTCTACTGACAGTCAAGCTAGTGAAGGAGTCTCGACCCTGGCATGCCAGTGAGAGCTGCAGCACTATAAACTCTGCTTGTGAGTTGCAACCTTGGTGTGTCCTTCGTTATTTGGGTAAGGGGGTGACTCTCGGACCCTAACAATACAAAAATGTAGAAGTCCATATAATAGACCCAAATGTTATTTTGAAAAGCCAAGAGCAAGGCCGGGCGTGGTGGCTCATGCTTGTAATCCCGGTGCTTGGGAGGCAGAGACAGGAGGATCACGCAGGTTCGAAGCCAGCCGCGCTGGCTTAGGAGACCCTGTTTCCAAAAATAAAATAGGTCTGGGAGTGTAGCCCGGAGATAGACAGGCTTCCAGGAACCCCAGTACCACCAAAAAAAAAAAAAAAAAAAAGAAAAGCCAAGAGCATTATTATTAATTAATTAATTTATTTTTGTTTTACTGGGAGTGGAACCCAGGGTTTTTTCTACCTCCGGGCTATACTCCCAGACCTATTTTTATACTTTGTTTGGAAACAGGGTCTCACTAAGTTGCTGAGAGCCTTACTCAGTAGCTGAGGATGGCTTCAAACCTGTGCGATCTTCCTGTCTCAGCCTCCCACAAGAGCATTTTAAAGCATTAATTACGCTGGGCGTAGTGGTGCACGCTTGTAATCCCTGCGCTTGGGAGGTTGAGACAGGAGGATCGCGTAGGTTTGTAGCCAGTCTTGCTGGCTTAAGAGACCCTGTTTCCAAATAAAAATATAAAAAAATAGGTCTGGGAGTGTAGCCCAGAGGTAGAAGGGCTTCAATGAACCCTAGTACCGCCAAAAACAAACACAAGCAAAAAGCATTAATTATATTTTGTATTTACCCAATTTAATTTAATAATTAAATAATAGGTTACTCCTGAAAATCAAGACATCAGATAAGTGTTATTAGGGCCTTAAAACACTTTTCCTGCCAGGAAAATGTTTCCTAGTAGGCCAGGCATGGTGGAGCATACCTGTAATCTCAGTACTCAGGAGGCTGAGACAGGAGGATTGCAGGTTCACCGCCAGACTTAGCAATTTAGTGAGGCCTTCTGCAACGTAGTGAGACCCTGTTTAAAATAAATAAATAGAACCGGGCGTAGTGGCACACGCTTGTAATTCAAGTACTTGGGAGGCTGAGACAGGAGGATCACACAGGTTCAAAGCCAGCCTCAGCTACTTAGTGAGGCTCTCAGCAACTTAATGAGACCCTGTTCCCAAATAAAATATAAAATAGGTCTGGGAGTATAGCTTGGAGATAGAAAGCCTTTGGGCTCTACCACCAGAACCACCAAAAAAAAATAAATAGTAGCCGGGCGTGGTGGCCCACGCTTGTAATCCCCGCGCTTGGGAGGCTGAGACAGGAGGATCGCACAGGTTCGAAGCCAGCTTAGGAGACCCTATTTCCAAATAAAAATGTAAAAAAGGTCTGGGAGTGTAGCCCGGAGGTAGAAGGTCTTCCAGGAACCCCACTACCACCAATAAATAAATAAATAAATAAATAAATAAATAAATAAATAAATATAGTAATGGCCAGGCGTGGTGGCACACGGTTATAGTCCTAAGTACTTGGGAGGCTGAGACAGAAGATCGCAGGTTCATGGCTAGCCTCAGCTACTTAGTGAGGCCCTTCGCAACTTAGTGAGACCCTGTTTCAAAAATAAATAATAAAGCTGGGTGTGTTGGCTCACGCTTGTAATCCTAGCACTTGGGAGGCTGAGACAGGAGGATTGCATAGGTTCGAAGTCAGCCTCAGCAACTTAGTGAGACCCTGTTTCCAAATAAAATATAAAATAGGTATGGGAGCCAGGCGTGGTGGCTCATGCTTGTAATCCCTGCGCTTGGGAGGCTGAGACAGGAGGATCGCACAGGTTCGAAGCCAGCCTCAGCCACTTAGTGAGGCTCTCAGCAACTTAGTGAGACCCTGTTTCCAAATAAAATATAAAATAGGTCTGGTAGTATAGCCCGGAGGTAGAAAGCCTCTGGGTTCCACCTCCAGTACCACCAAAAAATAAAAAATAAAAATAAAAATAAAATAAAATAGGTATAGGAGTATAGCCCAGAGGTAGAATGCCCCTGGGTTCCATCCCCAGTACCACAAAAATAAATAAATAAATAAATAAATAAATAAATAAATAAATAAATGCCTGGCATGGTGGCGCACGCTTGTAATCCCCGCGCTTGGGAGACGGAGACAGGAGGATGGCGCAGGTTCGAAGCCAGCCTTGCTGACTTAAGAGACTCTGTTTCCAAATAAAAATATAATTAGAATAGGCCTGGGAATGTAGCCCAGAGGTAGAAGGGTTTCCAGGAACCCCAGTACCACCAAAAAATAAATAATAAACAAATAAGTAAATAAATAAACATAAAAAATAAAAACAAAAATTGGGGTGTAGCTCGCAGGTACACCCCAATTTGGGTGTAGCTCGCAGGTAGAATGACCCTTGGGGTGTAGCTCGCAGGTAGAATGACCCTGGATTCAGTCTGCAGTATCTCAAAAAAATAAATAAATAAATAAATAGGGCTGGGAATGTAGTTTGGAGGTAGAATGCCCCTGGGTTCCCACATACATACACACAAAAACATCTCCTAATGAATGCTTCGGACTGGTCTCTCTGGTGGCTAGAGCTTCTTTCTTTGGGATCCCGGCCAGCCCCATCTCACGATGGCTACGGCACTCCCCACCAATGCACTGGGGTTGACTCCAAGCCCAGAGTCAGTGCTGGAGGGCACTACACAACAACTGGGATTCAGGGTATGTGAGCACAGTGGAGGCCTTTATTGCAAGATTTTCAAGTATGTTCCTGTTTATACGATGTTTTAAAACTATATATTAAGGCCCAAAAGATTACCAAAATGTTATTAGTGGTTGTCTCTGCATGGTATTTTTCTTTCATTTTAATACTCTGCTGTGTGTTCTAAAATGTTTGTAAAAAGATTTTTTTTTTTTATGTTGAGGATTGAACCCAGGGGTATTCTATCTTTGAGATATACCCTTCACACCCCTGCAACCATTTTTTTTTTAAATTTGGAAACAGGGTCTCGCTAAGTTTCTGAAGGTCTCACTTAAATTGCTGAGGCTGGCCTCAAACCTGAGCTCCTCTTGTCTCATCTTCCCAGGTACTAGGATTACAGAAATGCACACCACACCTGGCTTACGTATTTGTGTGTGTGTGTTTGTATGGTACTGGGGATTGAACCCAAAGACATTCTACCTTTGAGCTATACCCTCAGCCTGACTTTACTGTTTAGAAACAGACTCTCACCAGGTTGATGAGTCTCTTCATTTGCGGAGGCTGTCCTTGAACTTGTGATCCTCCTGTCTCAGACTCTTAAGTACTGAGATTACAGGTGTGTGCTACCATGCCTGGCTCTTTGATTGAAACATCTAAAGTTGGACAGAAGGGAGGAAGAAAGAAAGAATGGATACAAGAAGAAAGGAAGGAGAGCCAGGGGTGGTGGTGCACGTTTGTAATCCCAGTACTCAGGAGGCTGAGACAGGAGAATCACAGGTTTGCAGCCAGCCTCAGTTCCTTAGTGAGGCCCTCTGCAGCTTAGTGAGATGTGGTTTCAAAATAAAGAATAAAAAATAGGGCTGGGGGTATAGCTCGGAGGTAGAATGCCCTTGGGTTCAATCCCCAGTATGCAAAAAAGAAGAAGGAGGAGGAGGAGGAGGAGGAGGAGGAGGAGGAGGAGGGTTGGGGGAGGAAGACAAGGTGAGGGAGTGCTAAAAACTCATGAGGCTGATTTATGACTGGAGGACTGGTTGCTTTCCCAGGGCTGAAATTTCCAGAATGGTGAAACTAGGAAGTGTAATAAAATCTGAGTTGTCTTTGTCTCCTCCCATCCCTCCTAATCATCCCCCACCCCACCACACCGAGATCTCAGAACAGCGCCACAAATGGCATCCAGCCCCGTCCTCACCTTCAGCGTCCCCTCAAAGAGACTTTTGCTCTGAGCTGTTCTTTGCTGGGGCTTTGGCTTCTTCCAAAGCTTGGGACCTAATTTCCTGTTGAAGCACCGAGGCTGGAGGGGAACCGCAGGGAAGGGTGATTTCTTTGGTATGAGGCAGGACGGGGCCAGAGAAGAGGCAGCCAGGATCTCTTGATGTTTCCATTGGAGCCCTGAACTCCTTCCAGAGCTGAGCATGAGCTTGGGAAATGCTGACGCTGACCAGCTTTTAGCCTGGACTCCCAGACCATCTGCCCCAAGGCCTTAGATGCTCTTACAGAACTTGACTCTTCTGTGTAGGGCTTAACAAAGAAGCATTGAAATAACCAATTGCATGATTAAATGTCTATTGTTCTATTTATTGCATTAAAATTTAAGCTTCATGAGAACAGGAATCTTGTTTACCATTGGATCTCCAGGTCTTGGTATAATAAGGTGTGTCGAGTTAATTAAACAAATTACAATTAAGAGATGCTTCTGAGTCATTGTGGGAAAAGCCCTTGAGACCATATTCGTGAGCCGAAGGGCCCAGCACTAGAGTGGCCCTGTGAGAGATGGCAGCCCCAGAACTGCACCCGCAAGCTCCCGGCCCAGCCAGCGCTGGAACAGGATTTGGTGTCGCTTAGCCTCAGATCGCAATTCTCTGTGGGGAGCTTACTATGCATGTGAAGCACACGCCTGGGGTGAGCAGTAGAAAAAGGAAGAAAGCTAGGCATCGAGGCGCGCGCCTGTAATCCCAGTACTTGGGAGGCTGAGACAGGAGGATCAAAAGTTCGCAGCCAGCCTCGGCTATAGTGAGGCCCTCTGCAACTCAGTGAGACCCTGTCTCAAAATAAAGAATAAATAACAGGGCTGGGGGTGTAGCTGGGAGGTAGAATGCCCCTGGGTTCCATCCCCAGACACACACACACACACACACACACACACACACACACACGATGCGTGTGAACATTCAAATTAGGAAATGGGAACCTGACCCCATGGGCACCAAGAGCTATTTTAGAACTAAAGAAGGAGAACTTCCATACCGTCAGGAGATGTATCCAGGCATAGAGATCACAATGTGTTGGACGCGAACCAGCCTGTCAGAGGTGCCAGAGGGACAGGAAGCAGCGCAGGAGTCACGCTGTCGTTACACCTGTCAAGAGTCTTGCGGGTGGATTTGTAAGTGCTGCTCCGCTAGTTTGAGAAAAGTGCCGGTTTTTTTGTTTTTGTTTTTTTTGTTTTTTTACCCTCCACAAAGAGCAGATGAGGTGTGTTGTGTGTGAGAATCATGACAATCAGCTCTGACCTGCTGCTGCCCTGTGGGGTGTGTGGGGACACGGGGACAAAGAAAACACGGCCCAACAGACCAGAACAGGCTGTATTTGGAGTGAAGCCTAGGACGGGGGACTGACCAGGAGAGCGTCCACGAGAGCTGGAAGCCCCCTTCCTTACAGACTAGGGGCTTTGTAAGGGGCAAGGAACGGTGGGTATAGGAGTAGCTGTGCATGCCGCTGGTTGGTGGGCTGGTGACCAGGTCATCTCAGGGCAAGGTAATTTCTCCTTTTTTTTTTTTGCCATTTTTTGGGTCCCTTTGTCTTTGGTCTTCTCTGTCAAGACCTCATGACCAGACCTCACTGTGCCCACATTCCAGAAGTTTTATAACGTCTACATATTGGGAAACGGGTGGCATAGTCTTTCCAGGTAGTGTGTGTGTGTGTGTGTGTGTGTGTGTGTGTGTGTGTGTTACTGGGGATAAAACCCAGGGGCATTCTATTTCCAAAATACACCCCCATCCCTATTTTTTAGTCTTTTTAAAAAAATTTTGAAACAGGATCTCACTGAGTTGCAAAGGGCCTCCCTAAGTTCCTGACACTGTCCTCAAACCATGATCCTCCAGTCTCAGCCTCCCAAATGCTGGGATTACAAGCATGCGCCACCACGCCCGGCTGCCCAGCCCTATTTTTTATTCTTTATTTTGAAACAGGGTCTCACTAAATTCTGGAGGGCCTCACTAAAGTAGCTGAGGCTGGCTGAGAACCTGCCACCCTCTTGTCTCATCCTCCCAAGAACTAGGATTACAAGCGTGTGCCACCATGCCTGGCTTCTTGAGCTATTTCTTGCATGACAATGGGGCAGAGGTTGATTTAGGGCTAGAAGTTGTGTTGCAGGCACTGTGAGGATCTTAGAAGTCTTGTGTGCAAGGGGTATGATGGTGCATGCTTGTAATCTCAGCATTCGGGAGGCAGAGACCGGAGGATCATGGTTAGAGGACATCCTCAACTACTTAATGAGGCCCCTTGCAACTCAGTGAGGCCCTGTTTCAAAAAATATAAAGACTAGCGGGCGTGGTGGCGCACGCTTGTAATCCCCGTGCTTGGGAGACGGAGACAGGAGGAACGTGCTGGTTCGAAGCCAGCCGCGCTGGCTTAAGAGACCCTGTTTCCAAATAGGAATATAAAAATAGGTCTGGGAGTGTAGCCTGGAGGTAGAAGGGCTTCCAGGAACCCCAGTACCACCACCACCAAAAAAAAAAAAAAAAAAAAATATATATATATATATAAATATATTTTAAAATATAAATAAATATATATTTATTTATATATGTATATATTTTATATATGTATATTTTAAATATGTGTATATATTTTTACATATAAAAATATATAAAATACATATATAATATATAAAACATATACATATATAAAAATATATATATACACTAAAAAATAGGGCCAGGGGTGTAGCTTGGAGGTGTAAACGGGAATGTTGATTCTCAGTGATCGACTGTCTATGCAGGCTGTTTGTTCCAGTTACATGTCTACTCTTAAGCTCATTCACTGTCCTAGTTTTTAAAATTTGTTTGTATTTATATCCTGTGTTATGTTTAATTTTGAAACAGGGTCTCACTAAATTACTGAGTCTGGCCTGGAACCTGTGATCCTCTTGTCTCCACCTCGCAAGCAGTGGGACATGAGCGTGCGCCGCCACGCCCGGCCTCTGCTTTGGTTCTCGGCTGCAGCTCTGTGTCTTCCCGATGTTTTCTTCGCCCTGTCTGTTGCGCTGCAGGCTGCATTTCTAGCTGTGTGTTCCTTGGTCCTCTGGAGGAGGGCGTGCCCGTCAGCATCTGCAGAGATCTCAAAATACACATCAGCTTCATTGGTTGCCAGAGGAGTTTTTATTAAAAAAAAAAAAAAAAAAAAAAAAGGCCGGGCAGGCGGCACACACCTATAATCCCATTACCTGGGGGGCCAAAACAGGATTGCAGTTTTGAGGACAGCCTCAGCCATTTACCAAGACTCTCAGCAACGTAGCAAGACCCTGTTTCAAAAGAGAAAATTAAAAAAGGGCTGGGGATGTAGTTTAGAGGCCTCTGGGTTCAATTCTCAGTCACACACACTAGCAATGTTGGGGTGAGCTCTTGGCTCAGGCGCTCAGGGTCCGCAGGGTCCTCGGCTAACGTGGCGGAAAAGAATTTCAGCGCGCGCCAGCTGGACATGGACAGAGGCTTATTTGGGGAAAAGGGGAGGACATACACATTCAAGAGAGAATGCGGCCACCTCAAGGTGAGGAAGGGATCTTGGGGAGTTGGGGGTTCTCCTCTCATAGGGGACTTTCGTGAGGGGTGGGCTGGAGAAGGTATGCGAGGATGAGCTCAGTCCGGTCGTCCCAAGGCGGTTTATGGTGGGCAGGTGGTCTGGCAGCCTTAGGGTGGGTGAGCTCAGTCCAGTAGTCCCGAGGCGCTTCCTGATGGTCTGCGGTCTGGTCAGCCTTAGGGTGGACGATCTCGGGTTGATTGGGGTCCTCATTAGCTGATTGACGGAGAAGCTGGGATATCCTAAATTATAGGTTTTCTCGGAAATATTGTTGTTAACTCTAGGATCTACAGGAATTTTTGGGAGAGTCAGGCCCGGGAAAGAGAACTGGTTCGTGGATCAGAGGCTGAAGCACTTCAGCTCCAGGTTCTTACATTAAAGTTATATTTTACTTTTCCTTCCTGTCTGTCTCCTTTCCGCCTACTTATTCCTTCTATCCTACATCAGTAATAATAATAACAATGATAACAACAGCAATAAAGCTGGGCATGGCAGCGCAAGCCTGTAATCCTGTTACTCGAGAGGCTGAGACAGGAGGATTGAAGGTTTGAGGACAGCCTCAGCAATCTAGTGAAGCCCTCAGTAACTTAGAGACTCTGTTTCAAAATAAAGAGGGCTGGGAATATAGCTTAGAGGTAGAATGTCCTGGGTTCAGTCCCTGTAAAACTAACTATCTCTCTCTCTCTCTCTCTCTCTCTCTCTCTCTCTCTCTCTCTCTCTCCTCTCTCTCTCTCTCTCTCTCTGCCTAGCTTTAATGAAATTATGTCCTTTTGCACACTGCTTTAAATTGGAGCTTGCAATTTAACTTCACAGCCTTTCTCACACAGTATGAGCTGAGCCCAGATCTTCTGATTTAGTGCGTTTGGAATGGGGGTTTAAGGTCTGTAAATTCACTGGGTGTGCTGACGCATGCTTGTAATCCCAGCACCTGGGCAGCTAAGACAGGAGGATGGCAGGTTCGCAGCCAGCCTCAGCTACTTAGTGAGGTCTTCTGCAATTTAATGAGACTCTGTTTCAAAAGAAAGAATAAAAAATTGGGCTGGGGGTGTGGCTCAGAGGTAGAATGCCCCTGGGTTCTATCCCCAGTGCCACAGAAAAATAAAATTAAAATTAAAAAAATAACAAAAAATAGGGCTGGAGGTGGAGCTCGGAGGTAGAATGCCCCCTGGTTTCAATCCCCAGTTCTGAAAAAAAATCTGTAAATTAAAAAGAAAAAGATGTATACATTTTGAAATATCTCTTCAAATGTTGTATGTTCCAAGTTATAATTTCTTGATCTAACAGTATTATGTATTTAACTGCCACATACCAAATCTTTTTTTTTTTTTTTTTGGTACTTGGGATTAAGCCCAGGGGTGTTCTACCTCTGAGCCAAATCCCCAGCCCTATTTTATTTTATTTTATTTTTTATTTGGAAACAGGGTCTCGCTAGTTTGCTGAAAGTCTCACTAAGCTGCTGAGGCTGGTCTTGAATCCATGATCCTCCTATCTCAACCTCCCAAATACTGGGATTATAGATGTGGGCCACCATGCCTGCTGAGAGCCATTAAGGCTTTCCCCTAGATTGGTGTCTCTGACTCAGCTGACGGTCCTTCGCCCAGAGTCAACAAGGTCTGGGTTTATGGAAAGTTCAAAGAGGTCTGAGAGAGGATCAGGTGGTGATGACACTAGGGTACTGATAGGCCTATCTGTAATGATGTGTTCTGTATTGGTCTTTATTGTATTCTGGTGGTGATAGCACGAGAATGTTGATTGACCTGTAGCTGTGTATAAATACCTCTGGAAAAACAAAGCCAGGAAGTGGACACAATAAAGACGAGATTGACCCAGAAGCTGCGTTGGCCAGGAGCGTCCGCGCAATAGAGAATACTGACCCAGGTATAGTCGTCGACCCGTAGGAAATATTGACCCACGAACAGGGGTCGACCGGTAGAGATAGTAGGCCGGCGGCTCCCCCACGTTAGGGTTAAAAACTCTTCATCCTCACGCCTCACTTCAGAACCCCTACTCTTGCCGGCTGGCTCCGGCACATGCCTGACTCCAAATCAATTTTTTAAATTGCAAAATCTCTTGAGATACAGTTTTGGAGAATAAGCGAGCTTTGGCCACGTTTCAGAAGTGCAGAGGAAATGGGGTCAGCTGCGGATTCTGGAGGCCGTTTCTTCTCTGCAACCTCTGAACCTGGAGGAGGTTGGTCTCTCTGGGGGAGGCCAATTGCTGGATTCCCACCTCTTGCCTAGAGGCCTCAGGGAGGTGTCCTTTGTCCACATGCCCTGCATTCACACCCCCCTGCTGCAACTGTGGCCACTAAGCCCAGGCATAACTTTCCCTCCAGGCTTGCTTAATTCTTCCGTGTCCTCAGAGAAGCGTGGCTGGAAACTGTGAGAGGCAGGGTTTCTTGGAAAGCAATCTGGCCTGCATCAGCATTAATGACTACAACGTGTCCTCAAGAGGCCGTTCCCCAGCAGAGAGCACATTCCTAAGCGATTTTTCTTTCCTTGCGGTACTAAGGATGGAACCCAGGGGTGTTCTACCTCTGAGATACATCCCTAGCCCTTTTCATTTTTTTTTTTTTTTTTTTTTTTTGTTTTTTGTTTTGAAGCAGGATCTTGTTAGGTTGCTGAGTCTCGCTAAATTGCCAAGGCTGGTCTTGAACTTACAATCCTCCTGTCTCAGCCTCCCTAGTATTGTAGGAGTGCACCACCACACCTAGCTCTCCTTAGCTATTTTAACTCATCAGTTTGGAAATTCTAGAGTCCCTATCATCCGTTCCTTAGCTCTGGGTCCTTTTTGTTCCAGGGAATCCAGCCCACACACCACAGAATAGTGTTATAAATTTCCATGGTTTTTCCAAGCCTAAGAAAAATGGCTTGGCAAGGTGATTTTACTTTTTGCAAAAAGGGGCTTGCCACCAGGGAAGGCATGTATGCAGGCCCACCTGGCAAACGGCCCACTGGGTCTCTTATTTCTAATACAAAATTTCTGCGCTGTTCTCCTATTGGTGGAAGTGTGGCTTCACAGAGCATGGCTTCATGCCATTGGCTGGAACGGAATGTTGGGGGGCGGGGCTTACATTTGCAATTTCCTTAAGAAATGCTAACTTTACAAAACGATGAGAGCGCATACAGGGTTACAAAGTGGCGGTTTCTCAAATTAAGCTAATCTTTTGATAGAAAACTCGTAATTGTATTTTCACAGTAGAGGGCTCTCTAAGCCCCATAAAACATCTATTCATCATCACCATCTAGGTGTTGATAACTGTCGTTTATTTTATAAAGCACTGATTTAGAAAGTTTAGAACATAATAAAAACTTTTATAGTCCTTTTAAAGTTTAGTGGCCAGGACTTTCTCAGAGTTGTCTGGGCAACGTAGAAAGGGCCAAGAACACTTAACTGGCCTCATTTTACTTCTCAGAGCCATAGAAACAGGCTACATGACCCCCCCACCCCCTCTCTCTATGGTACTAGAGATTGAACTCAGGGGCATTATACCTCCAACCTACACCCCCGACCTTTATTTTTATATTTTTGTTTTTGAGTCAGGGTCTTGCTAGGTTACTGAGAGTCTTGCTAATTTGCCAAGGCTGGCCTCGAACCTGAGATCATCCTTTCTTGGCCCCCAAGTAGTGGGATTACAGGCGCGCACCATGCCCAACTCCCATGTGGTATTTCAGTCCCTCCATA
Organism: Muscardinus avellanarius; assembly: GCF_963383645.1. Classification (NCBI taxonomy): domain Eukaryota; kingdom Metazoa; phylum Chordata; class Mammalia; order Rodentia; family Gliridae; genus Muscardinus; species Muscardinus avellanarius. The sequence goes on along the minus strand of NC_137796.1, from coordinate 88,017,137 downwards.
AGGAATGTACTTTACCAGAGTCTCCAGGGTCTCCATTGTCCTCTGTAAACTGAATCTTTTTCCTTCGATAACCCACGACTGACTAGTTTCTGTACAAGGAACAGGTGACTGAAACTGAAGATTCACCAGTTTTACCCCTTCTAGATAACCATCTCCATTTTGGTCTCAACTGCGTTAAATTTATAATAATCTTGTCTATTATCTCTGGTCAGTGCATTCATTTGCTCATTTTTTTTATTTTTTATTTTTATTTTTGTGGTACTGGGGATGGAACCCAGGGGCTTTCTATCTCTGGGTTATACACCCAGACCTATCTGGGAGTTGCCGAGGCTCTCCACGAACCTGTGACCCTCCTACCTCAGCCTCCCGAGTACTAAGATTATAAGTGTGTGCCACCACACCGGGCTATTTGTGCATTTACTATGCAATTAGATATTTACAGTACTGGGAATTGGACCCAGGGGCATTCTACATCCTCAGACCTATTTTTTATTCTTTATTTCTGAAATAGGGTCTCATTAAGTTGTAGACGGCCTCACTAAGTAGCTGAAGAGAGCCAGGCGTGGTGGTGGATGCTTGTAATCCCAACATTTGCCCCTGGGTTCCATCCCCAGTACCTCAAAAATAAATAAATGAATAAATGAATGAATGAATAAATAAATAAATAATAGGGCTGGGAGTGTTGAATGCACATAGTACCAGTTATGGTTATTGCAAAACCACTAAGAAGTGGTAACATTGCATTGCTCAACCTTTTGGTAAATATGGCACCATGTACGCTGCGGATCTGACTCATGGAAAGTGCTTCAAAGAAGCAAATAACTTCTCATGGAGAGGCTGTGACAGGGAAGACCAGGACAAAAGTCTTGTTAGGATGAACCAAGGGTCTCCGATGGTATTTTGCAGCCTGGTCAGTTATTAAATAGAGACATCTCTCAAAATGAAAGGGAAAAAAAAGCTACTTTGCTATTTGCTATTGATTCTATTGATTTTTTTTTTTTTGTAGTATTGGGGTTCCTGGAAACCCTTCTACCTCTGGGCTACACTCCCCAGACCTATTTATTTTATATTTTTAAATTTGGAAACAGGGTCTCTTAAGACAGCAAGCCTGGCTTCGAACCAGCATGATCCTCCTGTCTCCACCTCCCAAGCGTGGGGATTACAAGCGTGCGCCACCACGCCCAGCGATTTATTTATTTACTTATTTTGTGGTACTAGAAATTGACTGGGGAAAATTTTTCACTGGGGAAAAATTATCAAGCTGGGCTTGGTGGTGTATACCAATAATCCCCGTACTTGGGAAGCTGATTCAGGAGGATCCCAGATTTGAGGGCAGCCTCGGCAACGGAGTGAAACTCTCAGCAACTTAGTGAGATCTGTTTCTCACACATACACACACAACACACACACACACACACACACACACACACACACACACAATTTTTAAAAGTCTGCAAGTGTAGCTCAGAGGTAGAATGCCCATGAGTTCAATTCCAAATACCACAAAGGAAAAAAAAAATTAAAGTTTGAAACAGGTTTTACCCCATTACTGATGCTGGCCTGTAACCTGTGATCCTCCTGCCTCCGTCTCCCAACTTCTGGGATGTCGCTTGTCTTTTTGTATCAAAGGTCTTAACGTTTTCTTGCTATCTATGGCCTAAAGTCACACATTCCAGCCCTTCTGAGAATATACAAGCCTTGCCTGATTCTGCACCCATCATGGCCACTGTGCGCATGTAAATATCTTACCACGACACAACACGCTTGGGGCTTGCTGCTCAGGGTCGCCGCTGCTCATCAGGGCCTCCAGCAGGGCCCGGGCTCAGCGGGACTCAGGAAATGTGTGTTGAATGAATGAAGGGACGCAGTAAGTGTCCAACGGGCACATCTCTATGTGTGTAAATGTGTTAGTGTGTGTGCGTGTGCATGTGTGTGCGTGTAAGGAAACAAAGTATTTAGGTAGACCCAGAACAGCCTTTAGTATAGAAAACTTTCAGAGAAACAGGTGGAAAATCAATATTTGTGCAGCACGGAAGGGGGCATATGGGTACTTTATGTGGCCGGTTAAATAGTGGCCTCCAAAGAGATACGTTGTAACTCCCAGAATCTATGAATATGATGTTATTATTATTAATAGTAATATTAATAGTATTAGTATCGGTAGTGAGGCTTGAACCCAGGAGCATCCTATCTCTGAGTTATTACCCCCAGCCCTTATTTACTTAGTTATTACCCTCAGCCCTAAATCGCTGAGGCCGGCCTTAAACTTGTGATCCTCCTGTCTCAGGCTCCCAAACATGGGGATTACAGGCATGCGCCACCATGCATGGATAAACGTAACTTTATTTAGCAAAGGAGTCTCTGCAAATGTGATTGAGTTAAGTACTTAGAATGAGATAGGCGACCCTAGATTATTTAGGTATCACCAGGATTCTTTCCCAATTCCAACAACAAGATTCCTTATTAGAGAGAAGAGGATGAGGTCACATAACCAAGGGGCAGAAATGAAGCCAAGGGAGCTCACAAGTGCCAGTGGCCACTGCCACCTGGACAGAGGCAAGGAAGGAGCCTCTCCCGAGCCTTTGGAGTGTGTGTGTGTGTGTGTGTGTGTGTGTGTGTGTGTGTGTGTGAGATATATATATATATATATATATATATATATATATATATATATATATATATATACTGGGGATGGAACCAGCATTCTACCTTGGGCTATACCCCAGCCTTTTTAAAAAATTTTAAGAGGGTCTTGCTAAGTTGCTGAGGCTGATTCTGAGCCTCTTGCCTCAGCCTCTCAAGTACTGGGATTACAGGTGGCTCTCTTTTATTTTTTGTTATTATTTATTTATTTATTTATTTTTGCAGTACTGGGATGGAACCCAGGGGCATTCTACCTCCAAGCTACACTCCCAGCCCTATATTCTATTCTTATTTTGAAGCAGAGTATCACTGAGTTGCAATGGGCCTCACTCATAGCTGAGGCTGTCCACGAACCTTGGGCCTCCTGTCTCAGCCTCCCAAATGCTGGGATTACAAGTATGCGCCACCATGCCCGGCAGTGGCTATTATTATTATTATTATTATTATTATTATTATTATTAGTGTGGAACTGGGGATTGAACCCAGGGGCATTCTACTTCTGAGTTACATCCCCAGCCCTATTTTATTTTTATTCGGAAACAGGGTCTCACTAGGTTGATCAGAGTCTCTCTACTTGCCAAGGTTGTCTTCGAACTTGCCAGCCTCCTGTCTCAACCTCCCAAGTACTGGGATTAAAAGCATGTGCCACCACCCCCGGCTTCCTTCCTGATTCTTGATTTTAGGATTCCAACCTCCAGGACTGTGACAGAATACATTCCTGTTGTAAATCACCCCATTTGTGGTCATCTGTGATGGCAACCCAGGAAACTAAAGTACCTTCTGTCGAGCACACAGCAACTTGGGGGAATTTGCCCAGGACTGAGTGGCTTCGCATATCCTGTGGGCTTCACATACCCCCCCCACACACACACATTCCATTCTGAACCGGAGCCCAGGGTTGTGCTCAACAGCACAGCAAATATTTGTAGAGAGCAGAGTAAACAGACAGGGGCCCTGTGGAGGAGGCTGGCTAGGAGGGCAGGCCAAGCGCAGAAGTCTGCAGCCTGTGGCTTCACCAGGGCCACAGCTGCCCACCTTGCAGCGAGCCACACATGGTTCTAGCCCTGGGCTCTCCCTTCCCGCCCAGGCCGGCTCTGCAGCCTCTAACACCTCAGGCCTGGGTGCTGGCCAGCTTCGCTTTCCTTGAATGACTGGCAAGTACGGCAGGGCCTGGCAGAACTCACCGCCAGACTGGAAACGGGATGACTTCCACAGACTCCAACTTACCTCCCAGCAGATTACTTCTTCATTACAAAAGAAAAACTATTAATATGTCCCAGTAATGAGACAGTCTAACCACGTGTGCATCCTGATACGATGTGCCGAAAAAGCCCAGTATCACGGGTGGGGCAAATAACACATGTGCTTCTACAAGGCAAGTGTGGACGTGGTCCAGGCCAAGAGAGACGAAAGCCACGTGACAGCCACGTGACAGCCACGTGGAGCACAGAGGAGCCGAGTCCCACAGCGTGTGCCTGTAATCCCGGTATTTGGGAGGCTGAGACAGGAGGATCACAGGTTTGCCGCCAGCCTTAGCAACTTGGCAAAACCTTGTTTCAAAATTAAAAGTTAGAAGCCAGGCATGGTGGCGCACGCTTGTAATCCCCGCGCTTGGGAGGCTGAGACAGGAGGATCGCACAGGTTCGAAGCCAGCCTCAGCTACTTAGGCTCTTGGCAACTTAGTGAGACCCTGTTTCCAAATAAAGTATAAAAAGTATAAAAAAGGTCTGGGAGTATAGCCCGGAGGTAGGAAAGCCCCTGGGTTCCACCCGCAGTACCACACACACACACACACACACACACACAATACATATGCACGCTTCCCTTGGCGAATTTCCCTCCACACACCACCCCTCCCGGTTCCTTCCCTCACTCCTAGTACAAGTTAATGAGACGGGACTGGTAGTTAAACCACCTTGTTTGGATGTAAACTTACTTGTAATTGTATTCTTAAATTTTTCCATGTCTAATAATATTATGTATCACTATGAATACCACTATCCTGTAAAATTACAATGCACCAATAAAATATTTTAAACTTTTTTAAAAAATAAAGATCAGAAAAAAACAATAGGGCTTTTTGTCAGGAGATTACAGAGATACACAGCAAAGTGAACTAATGATGAAGGAAAATACCATCCTCTTGTTCAGTTCACTCCACTCTCTCGAACATTCTAAGGCCAAGTAGAGAGGCCCAGGGCAGTGTGGCAGGACGTTAGTGATGTACCATTCCCCATCCAAGGAGCTTCTGATGGGGTGAGGACTGGGGACCCGACAAATACACCAAGAAGAAGAAAACAAGGCAGACTGGGAGGAGGGCCTTCAGACAGGCACTGGCGGGACACTGGCATCCGAGTCAGAGGAGCGCCTTCCTGCGGGAGCTGACATTTGTGGCGCGGTGGGAAGCTTGGCTGAAACTTCACTGGCAGAGGAGGATTGAGGCGATCCATACAGTAGATGGATGTGAGAAAGGAGCAGGGCAGAGGGGCACTGGAACTTCTCTTCCTGAGGGCCAGAGACTTGCCTAAGTGAAGGCAGACCCTTGAAGCTATTCCAGCCCAATTCTGAAGCCCCCATTCTCACTTTTTTTTTGGGGGGGGTACTGGAGTTTGAACCTAGGGGCATCCTACCTCCAAGCTACACCCTCAGCCCACCTTTAAATTTGTTGTTGTTCTGAAACAGGGTCTCATTAAGTTTCTGAAGATCTTGTGAAATTGCCGAAGCTGGCTTTGAACCTTTGATCTTCCTGTCTCAGCCTCCCAAGTGCTAGGATTAAGACATACACCACCGCACCGGCTCTAGGCTCACTCCTCAGCGCATTCTAAGGCCCACGTCTCGCAGCTCTCAAGCCTAGTAGGGGAGCAGAATTTATCCAGAGCCATAGATTTGTTTTATTTATTTTTTGCCAAAGTGCAAAAAAAATACAGAAAAGTGCACATGTGTATACAGTTTGATGGATGTTCACAAAATGCACTGTGATTCGGGAGAAGAAACAGATTATCACAAACCAGGCTCTCCCAGCCCTGGTCGCCTCTCACTCACTGTCCCCAACCTTGTCCCAAAGGGGAGCCCTCTGCACAGGGTTTCTGTTTCATCAAACTGATGAGAAGCCGGGCGCCTACTTTACACAGCGGTCCAGGTAGTTTATACACACAGCCCAACTTGGAATCCATTCCTGGAAGTTATAACATCGCCTTCATCCAGAGCAAAGCTAGAGGCTGCTGCTGTGCCCCCAGCTCAGCACCAGCAGCCACTTGGCCTTTCCCAAGAGCAGTGGGCGTTTCCTGTCTCTGGGGTCCGTGGAGCACACGGCTGCGGGAGCTCCTGGGCTTAGGAGGTCCTGCTGGTCTCTTCCAGACTGGGCATGTGGCCCTCCCTCCCTGGCGGGAGTTGCATGTAGAGGTATTTTTGGAAGGTGCAGGAATTCTGGAGCCATTTGGAAAATGCCTGCTCATAGGCTGGGCTGGATTTTCGTTTTTAAAATGATGATGTGGCTCAGGGGCCTGACCTGGCCGGTTTTCCGGGACCGAGGGGTGGGGAAAGTGAAGAGGCATGCTCATTTTTTTCCCTCTTTTTCTTTAAATTGTATCACCATTTTCTTCTGGCCTCAAAAAATTCCTCTTTCCCACCAGCTTGGAGAGAATCGTGAGGTGTCCCCTGCAGCTGCGTGGCTCTCGGACGCTGTTCTACAGGTAAGTGTTTTATCTTGTTCCCCAAAGCCAAGGGATTTTGGAGTCACTTAACTTTCAATTCCCCATCAAGGATTTGGGCCCTGATGTCCCCCCTGAGAGTGTCCCTGCTCTTCCTGGCAGGACCCTGAGCTGCCCACGTGCCCCTGATCTCTGGCCTGTGGACCTCTCTGCTTTGCCCCAGTAGCCTTCATTGATAGCTGCAGTATTTGCTATTCATCTAACCATTCATCACTCAACCATCCATCCATCCATCCATCCATCCATCAATCCATCCATCATTCATCCACGCATTCACCCTGAGCCAGGCCGGGACGGAGGGCTGCAGATGCGATCATCTTCTATCCTCCTCATTTTTATTCTTACCCTTGAAAACCTCCTAAGCTCCCCCATCTCCAGTCTCCCCTTTCCCTATCGCCACATCTGCACCCTCTAAACCATCTGTGCTCTTTCAGTTGCATTGCACAGGAAACCTGTCTTCTCCATTTTCTGTTTTCACCCCTGCCCTCTCATTTCCAGCTCTTTTGGGCTGAAATAGGAAATAAAGTCGGGGTTTGGGCTGGGGATAAATCTCAGTGGTAGAGCAGCTGCTTAGCATGCACAGGGCCCTGAGTTTAACCCCCAGGAGACTCTCTCTCTCTCTCTCTCTCTCCCTCCCTCCCTCCCTCCCTCCCTCCCTCCCTCCCTCCCTCTCTCTCTCTTGCGGGTCTGGGGATAGAATCCAGGGGCATTTCACCTCCAAGCTACACCCCCTGTCCTATTTTTTTTTTATTATATATTTGGAAATCGGGTCTCACTGAGTTGTAGAGGGCCTCACTAAGTAGCTGAGGCTGTCCGCGAACCGCGATCCTCCGGTCTCAGCCTCCCAAATGCTGGAATTACAAGCGTGCGCCACCATGCCCGGCTTCTCCCCCCCCCCCCACCATACGACCTGGTGCTATTCTTTCTCAATTTTCCATTTCTGAGCTTCCATGCCCCTCATAATTATCCTCTCAGCATGCAAGATGATCCTAGAACCAAAGCCAGGTGTGGTGGTGCACACCTATAATTCAGCTCTTGGAAGGCTGAGACAGGAGGATCTCAGGTTCAGGGCCAGCTTCAGCAGTTTAGCAAGACTCTCGGCAACTTAGTGAGACCCTGTCTCAAAACAAAATTAAAAGCGCTGGGGGAGGGGAGGGTGTAGCTCAGAGGTAGGATCTCTCTGGGTTCATGCCCCAGGTGATGTTTTCTGAGCCTCAGCTGGTCACTTGGAAGAGGTAAGGTTGGGGAGGAAAAGTAGATACTCAGGAAAAGTGTTCAGAATACAGGTACTTAACCCTGGTATGGTGGTGCACACCTGTCATCCCAGTACATGGGAAGCGGAGACAGGAGAATTGCAAGTTCAAGGCCAGCCTAGGCAACCTAGTGAGACCCTGTCTCAAAATAAAAAAATAAAAAGGGCTGCAGGTGTAGCTTAGAGGTAGAATGTCCCTGGGTTCAAACCCCAGTACCATACACACACAAAAAAATATGCATACTCAATGTGAGGCTTGTTAAGTTACATAAGAAATATAACTATTATGAAAATCAGATGTTCATATAGACGCAACAGTGAGCTTGCTTTCTTTAAGAATATGTATTTGTTCACTTAAACAGACAATCCAAGCATATGGCACAAAATTTGAAAAGATGCCAAAGAAGATATAGTAAGAAATAAGTTATTTCCTCACTCCCAGGCTCAGTTCTTTGGTTTCCGGCCTAGAGACAACCACTGTTGGCAGTTTGCTACGCATCTTTCCAGAGTCGGCCTCTGAAAATTGCTAACTTGTGTGTGGGTGGGTGTACACATGTGTGCTTTTAAAAAATTCAAATGAGTGTGGGTATGGGACACACAACTGTAATCTCAGTACTTGGGAGACTGAGACAAGAGGATCACAGGTTCAAGAACAGCCTCAGCAACCTAGCAAGACTGTATTTCAAAATAAAAATAAAAGCTGGCTGTGGTGGTGCACACTTGTAATCCCAGCATTCGGGAGGCTGAGACTGGAGGATCGCAGTTTGTGGCCAGCCTCTGCTACTTAGTGAGGCCCTCTGCAACTTAGTGAGACCCTAATTTAAAATAAAGAATAAAAAAATAGGGAGGGCCTGGAATATAGCTCAGAGGTTGAATGCCCTGGGTTCCATCCCCAGACCTGCAAAAATAAATAAATAAATAAATAAATAAATAAATAAATAAATAAATATAAAAATTAAAGGGGGCACAGGGTGTAGGTCAGGCCCTGGGTTCAATCATCAGTACAACAAACAAATAGAACAAATAACTGTATTCTATATACTCTTTATAAACTGTTCTTTTCGCCTGGGAGTCTTTCTCTTATAAGTACATATACGTTACAGATGGGGGGGATTTGGAAAGCAGAAGATGCTGGGCTTGTTCTAAAAGGACCTGAGCTTTGCATCAGATCTTACAGTTTCTTGCTTCTGGTTCAAAGACTAGACAGTGCCGGCCACAGGAAGTGCAATCTCTGGGTCACTTGAAACTGTCTTGCTCATTAAGACATTCTGCCACATGGCAGGTTTCATTGAAAGGATTTGTCCGTTGCTTTTACTGAATTCCTGCATCTGGAGTTGGTTCTCACAGTTTTTGTTTGTGTGTTTGTTTGTTTTTTCAGTACTGGGTACGGAACCCGTGGGCATTCTACCTCCAAGGACATCCCCAGCCCTATTTTTTAGTCTTTATTTTGAAACAGGGTCTCACTGAGTTGCAAGGGGCCTCACTAAGTAGCTGAGGCTGTCCACGAACTGCGATCCTCCTGTCTTAGCCTCCCAAATGCTGGGATTACAAGCCCATGCCCAGCTCCTTCTCACAGGTTTTTTTTTTTTTTTTTTTGGTGGTACTGGGGTTCCTGGAAACCCTTCTACCTCCGGGCTTCACTCCCAGACCTATTTATATATTTTTTATTTGGAAACAGGGACTCTTAAGCCAGAGAGGCTGGCTTCGAACCTGTGCGATCCTCCCGTCTCCGCCTCCCAAGCGCGGGGATTACAAGCGTGCGCCACCACGCCTGGCCTTACTTCTCACAGTTTAATAAGTGCTGCGGGGGAGTTGGCAAGTGCCAGCGCCCCCATCTGGCTACCCAGTTCTTTCCCCAGATCTTACAGGTAGGTAAAGGATTTTCTGGGCAGGATGGGGGTTCATCTTTGAGATCTGCATCTTTGCTCTGAGGAGAGAGACTAGCAGGGGTTTTGTACTGGTGGTGGCTTCGCTAATACTTGGGTCATGGTGAGCTCTTTTACTGAAGGCGTCTGAAATGTAGCAGATGAAGTGGCTGGGTCCCCCCACTTATTGCTAAAAGACTAATGAGTCTGGGGATTGCCCCTGGGTCTGTAGCCACCTTCTAGAGTTATCTTGGCTCTGTTTCTTCCCTGTTCTTCTCTGCTCCCCGGTGCTGCTCATTTTCTTTGGATGAATAACCCACTTCTGTTGCCTCAAAGCCACCAGGATCAAATAAGATCATCTTCTTTGGCCTGGCATAGTGGCATACACCTGTAATCCCAGTACTTGAGTACTTGGGAGGTGGAGACAGGAGGATCACAGGTTCAAGACCAGCTGCAGGAACTTAGCAAGCTCCTCAGCAACTTAGATTTTATTTCAAAATAAAAAATAAAAAGGGCAGGGGTGTAGCTGAGAGATAGAACACTCCTGGGCCAACACCCAGTATCAGAGGAAACAAAAATGAGCCGGGCGTGGTGGCGCACGCTTGTCATCCCCACGCTTGGGAGGCTGAGACAGGAGGATCGCACAGGTTCGAAGCCAGCCTCAGCTACTTAGTGAGGCTCTCAGCAACTTAGTGAGACCCTGTTTCCAAATAAAGTATAAAACAGGTCTGGGAGTATGGTCAGGAAGTAGAAAAGCCCCTGGGTTCCACCCCCTGGGTTCCATCCCCAGTACCGCACACACAAAAAATTCTGGTTTTATTGAGATATAATTTATATACCAAAAAAGTTACCAAGTAAAAGCGAACAATTCAATAACTCTGTGGGAGGGGGTACTGGAGTTTGAACCCAAGGGCATTTTACTCCTGAGCTACATCCTCAACTCCAAAATTATTTTTAAAATTTTTATGGTACTAGGGATTGAACCCAGGGGCATTCTGCTTTTGAGCTACATACCCAGCCCCATTTTATTATTTATTTATTTATTTATTTATTTATTTATTTATTTATTTATTTGGGTGACACTGGGGTTCCTGGAAGCCCTTCTACCTCCAGGCATGGACCTATTTTACATATTTTTTTACTTGGAAACAGGGTCTCTTAAGCCAGTGCGGCTGGCTTCGAACCTGCGCGATCCTCCTGTCTCTGCCTCCCAAGCGCGGGGATTACAAGTGTGTGCTACCATGCCTGGCTATTTTTTATTTTGAAACAAGATCTCACTAGGCTGTGGAGGACCTCACTAAATTGCTGAGTCTGGTCCCAAACCTGTGTTCCTCCTGTCTCCGACTCTCAAGTCCTGGGTTACAGGTGTGCACCACCATACCTAGCTTTATTTTTATTTTGTTTATTTTTTTTCTTTTCTTTTTTCCTTTTCTTCTCTCTTCTTCTCCTTCTCCTCCTTCTCCTCCTTCTCCTTCTCCTTCTTCTCCTTCTCCTTCTCCTTCTTGTGGTACTGGGAAGGAAACCCAGGGGCTTTCTACCTCCGGGCTACACTCCAGTCCTATTTTATAATTAATTTGGAAATGGGGTCTCACTAAGTTGCTGAGAGCCTCACTAAGTAGCTGAGGCTGGCTTCGAACCTGTGCGATCCTCCTGTCTCAGCCTCCCAAGCACGGGGATAACAAGCGTGTGCCACCATGCCCAGCCTTTATTTTTATTTTGAACTGTGGTCTCAGGTATGGTGGAACACATCTGTACTTCCAGTACTCTCTCAGCAACCTAGTGAGACCCTGTTTCAAAACAAAAAATAAGCTGGGTCTGGTGGTATGTGCTTGTAATCCCAGTACTTGGGAGACTGAGACAGGAGGATTCTGGTTCTCGGCCAGCCTCAGCTACTTAGTGAGGGATCTGCAACTTAGTAAGACCTTTTTCAAAATAAAGAATTAAAAAAATAGAGCTAGGGGTGTAGCTCAGAGGTAGAATGCCCCTGGGTTCAATCCCCAGCACCACAAAAATAAATAAATAAATAAATAAATAAATAAATAAATAAATAAGCTGGGCATGGTGGCGGACTCTTGTAATCCCAGTACTTGGTATGCTGAGACTGGAGGATCGCAGGTTCAAAGTTAGCCTCAGCAATTTAGGGAGGTTCTCAGCAATTTAATGAGACCTTGTTTCCAAATAAAAAATAAAATAGGGATGGGAGTGTAGCCCATAAGAAGAAGGCCCCTGGGTTCCATCTCTAGTGCCAATAAATAAATAAATAAAATAGGGGCCAGGGTGTGGCTCAGAGGTAGAATGCATTTGGGTTCAATCCCTAGTACCACAAGAGAGAAAGAAAGAAAAAAGACAAGGTTTCATTAAGGTGTTGAGGGCCTCACTAGGTTGCTGAGGCTGGTCTGGAACCTGAGATCTCAGCCTTCTGTCTTGTGCCTCCTTACAGGCATGAGCCACCATACCCAGCTCAATTCAATGACTTTTAGCACATCCTGAGAATTATGTGAACATCACCACCATCAATTTTAGAACACGTTCATTAGCTCCAAAAGAGACCTCACACTCACTAAGAGTCACATCCCATCCTCCCCCAGTCCTGCCAGCTCAAGGCATCTACCAGTCTACTTGCGTGGGAGCTTGTTTGAAGGCTGGGGAGCCGGAGCTACTCATATACCCTTGACCAAAGAACAGTGCTCCTCTATTAGGGAAGTGTTCCTCTTTGACAGAGCCTACAGCTTTGGGAAGGACCCATGTGAAGCAGTGAGGGAGGAAGGGGGTACCAGCTAGATCAGCACTATTAACCCTGATGATATATGGGGTGACACATCACAGGCAGATCGTCCTCACATTCCCAGTCTACTTCTCATCTCTATAGATTTACCTGTTCTGGAAATTTCATATAAATGAAATCAATATGTGGCCCTTTGTGATGAGTTTCTTTTACTTAGAGTAATATTTTCAAGGTTCATCCATTTTGTAGCATGTACTAGCCCTTCATATCGTGTGTGTGTGTGTGTGTGTGTGTGTGTGTATGTGTGTGTGTGTGTGTGTTACTGGGATTGAACCTAGGGCTTTCTACCTCTGAGCGACAAGCCCCAGTCCAATTTTTTTTTTTTTTTTTTTTTGGTACTGGGGTTCCTGGAAGCCCTTTACCTCCGGGCTACACTCCCAGACCTATTTTATATTTTTATTTAGAAACAGGGTCTCCTAAGCCATCGCGCGCGGCTGGCTTCGAACCTGCGCGATCCTCCTGTCTCCGCCTCCCAAGCGCGGGGATTACAAGCGTGCGCCACTACGCCAGGCCCAATTTTTATTTTTATTTAGAAACCAGGTTCCACTAGGTTGATGAGAGTCTTACTACTTGCTGAGGCTATCCTCAAACCTGCAATTCTCCTGTCTCAGCCTCCCAAGTACTAGAATTACAAGCGTGTGCCACTATGCCCAGCTCGTCACATATTTAATAATGAATATTATTCATTAACATAATAACGAATATAATAGTAATGAATATATTGTATGAATGGACCACATTTTATCTATTAATCAGCGGATGTATATTTGTTTTGTTGTTTTGGCTATTATGAATGATGCTATAAGCATCCGCCTAGAAGTTTTTGAGCGAGCCTCTTTTGATCCTCACAGCAAGTCTTTAACCTACATATTAGAACATTATCCTAGTGGCACCCGCCTGAAATCTCAGTATTTGGGAGACTGAGACAGAAGGATTGTAGCTACCAAGCCAGTCTCGGCAATTCAGTGCGGCTCTATGACAACCTAGAGAAATCTTGTTTCCAAATGAGAAGTAAAATCGAGCTGGTGATGTAGGTTGGAGGTAGAATGACTCTGGGTTCGATCCCCAGTACCACCACTAAAAAAAAGAAAAAGAAAAAAGAACTTTATCCTATAAGTCTAAAACTGGTTCCAAATTGGTAGGATAGGAATCTTGATCCTTGAGCAAGTGTTTTCTCCAATCCACGTTAATAGAGTTAAATCATTGCTTTGACAGAATCTGGAGTGGATGTGCCTTTAGGAAGGAGTTGTGAAATTGGGCCTCTCCCTTTTTCTTTGCCTTTTTCCTATTTTATATTTTCATTTCTTCCTTCCTTTCTTTCTTTCTTTCTTTCTTTCTTTCTTTCTTTCTTTTTTTGCGGTATTGGGGATGGAATCTAGGGGCATTCTACATCTGAGCTACACTCCCAACCCTTTTTTTCATTCTTTATTTTGAAACAGGGTCTTACTGAGTTGCAAAGGGCCTAAGTAGCTGAGGCTGGCTGTGAACCCCGATCCTCCTGTCTCAGTCCCCCAAGTCCTGGGGTTACAAGCATGCCCCACCACGCCAGCTATATTTTCACTTCTTTTTGGATAGTCAGTTCCCTACTTTGCGGTCGGGACAGACGCTACTGTCATTCACACTTTGGTATAGAATGGAACATTGTGGGAATTGGATGTTTGCACTTGGGAATTCTCTCCCAAGAGATGAAAGCTCCCCCTCCCGCATCAGGCCGAGGTGGTGTGCGAGGAGGGGATTTCCTGGAAAAGCTCATTTTCTGGTCCTGTCCCCGGGTTTCACAGAGGAGGACCTTCTTGACCATCCCCGAGGGTGAGGGTTGGGGCACTGAGGACCCCCTCCCAGTGGCTCCCCTCCAGTTTAGGCCACGCGCACGGTTGCTCGGCAACAGCGCGCCAGGCAGGTGGCGCCCCGGGAGCCCCTCGGGGGCGCGTCTACGCAGGGCGCTGGGGGGCGCAGGCTCGGCGGTGACGTCAGACCCCCGCCCCTCGGCGCCCGCTGGACCAGCCGCACCAGGCCCCGCCTCCCAGAGGTAACGACCAATCAGAGAGGCCGACACATGCTTGGGCCAGGCTGCTGGCAGCCAATCGCCGCACCCGTGAGAAGCCGCGGCCACCCGGAGGCTGGCGGCCAGCGCCAAGGCGGGGCGGCGGGAGTCGCTGCTGAGGCGGCCGCGGGTGCGGGTCGCGGCGGCGGCGCATCTCTGCGGGGCCGGCCCGGGCTGGCGGAGGCTGGCGCTTGGCAGCGAGGGCGGGCTCCGGGAGCGGACGCGATGGCCCCCGCCTAGGCGGTGGGAGAAGCGGCTGAGCCCAGGATGCCGGCGCGGCGGCGCGGCGGCTCCCCACTCATCCCAGGTAAGGGGGCGCCGCCTCGCTGCGGCTTCGCTGCCCTCCCGCCGCCGCCCACCGCTGCGGGCCGCGCCGTCCGCCCCGCATCCCCCGGGCCGCGTCGCCCCCTGCCCGCGGGGCTCGCCGTCCGCCCTGGCAGGTGTCCAGCCCGCCCGCCGAGCGCCCGCCCGGTCCCCGCGCGCACCCCGCCCCTCGCCAGCCTTTCCGCCTCGGGCTTCGCGGTCGCCGGGCTCGCCGGGGCCAGGCTCGGCCGCCCTCCTCTTCTCCCTTCTCTTCCCTTTGCGGGGCGCGGGTACCGCGTCCCAGCCCCACCGCCCTTCGGGGTTTCTTCCCGGGATGAGACCCGGATCATGCAGGAGTCCGACTCTTGCCCTCACCTTCCCAGGCTTCCCTCCGGCCAGCGCCAGCCCCTCGCCCTGCATCCTCCCTTAGCCTTCGTACCGCGCCCCCTGCCGCCTCAGTCTGCCGCCCCCCCAGGGGGTCCCCGGGTCTTCTTGCCTTTTTGCTGCGAGACATCTTCCTTTCCCAACTCGCCTCTTTCCACTTTCATCACCATTGTCCCTAACTTCTTCCTTCCGCTACCCTTAAACCTCCAGACACGTTCCTGCTCTTCCCGAATGCCAGATCCATAGTTAACACCGTCGTCCGCTGCAGTTCGCTGGGCACATGTGCAGTGCCCGGTCCAGGGTCTGCCACCCAGTAGGCCGTGGTCTGGCAGTGCTCGCGCGTGGTAGCTGCCTCCTCTTTATAAGGCCTTTTGTGCTCTCCAGGTGGTGTCGAGAAATCCAGTATCCAAAGGGATTTTTGACTCCTCTTGAAGAATGGTAAGGGGGATGGCAGAATGACTTGGTAATCAGTGACTTAGTGCATTTATTCAGAAGAACCTAAAATCTGCTGTCTTTGTGTCATCTATTGTTTTATGTTAGTTGCCTTCGTAAAGGATCATTAGGCTGCTATTTAGAGAGCTTTGTAATATGATAGCATAGTGTTACCTCTCCTATTTAAAGTGTGTACCAAACCCCTCCCTTTTTATGGTGCCGGGGATTGAACACAGGGGCATTCTACCTCCAAGCTAAACCCCCAGCCCCATTTTATTTATTTTGGAAACAGGGTCTCGTTTGGTTGCTGAGAGGTCACTAAATTACTGAGGCGGGCTTTGAACTTACGAACCTATCTCGTCCTCCCAAGTACTGGGATTACAGGCGCGAGTCACCATGCTGGGCTGTTTACCAACCTTTGCTTTGGGTAAGAAAGGACCCCAACCTCCCAGCTGAAATAGCACTGTATGTAAGTAGTGTTGCATGTATGTGTTTATCTATTGAGCTGCAGTGAATTTTCCTTCTCTAAGAGTCAGAGGGAATCAGGTTTGGATTTCTTGGAAACAGCAGCTGAGGGCATCATATATATTTAAGAGTAAAAGTTGTGGCAAGTTCTGTAGGTGTTAAAGAGGAATTAGCCACACTTCTCTCTCCTTTTCCTCACACTCTCCTGCCTGTCAGAGGATAATAATAGTCAAATCTTCAAAATAGTAACATAAGTTTGACTTTTTAAAATTATAAAAGCGTTGTTTTGATCCTTTTGCTATTATCACCACATTTGCTCTGGCGGTCTGAAGCATGCACCGGCTTTTGCCGCTCGTGGGTTCCCTGGGGCAGGCTGGAGAAGCTCTTGTAACTGAGCAGTCCCGGATGCTGTTCTCAACTTGTGGATTATAAATTCATTGTCTCTTTTGGACATCCTTTGGCTTACCTTCTAGGTTCCTCTTATGTACTAAAACCTAAATTGCTGTTTATATTATCTTTGCCTTTCTTCTCTAACTCCTGCCTTCTCTTTACTGCTCATTTTACCTTCTTATTCATGGAATAAATCAGTGGTGGGCATCAGCCTGGAACTCTTAGGGATCTGTCATTTTTGTGTGTGCCTGTACTTATCTAATTTCTGGTCTCTCCTTTTATCGAAGAGGAAGAACGATCACTGTGTGTGTGTGTGTGTGTGTGTGTGTGTGGCACTGGGGTGTGAACCCAGGGACAGTCTACCTCCAAGCTACACTCCCAGCCCTATTTGATTTTATTTTGAAACAGAGTCTTGCTATGTTGATGAGAGTCTCACTACTTGCTGAGGCTGTTCTCAAACCTTCCGATCCTCCTGCCTCAGCCTCACAATTACTGGGATTACAAGTGTGTGCCATCATGCCCTGCTGAGGGGTTGTTTCTTTCCAAGGCTAATGTTTTTGATCTCTCGCATAGCATCCTTTTTTCTCAGCATGCATACATGCTCATGTTTCTACCTTCCAAAACAAATCTTCCCTTAATGTGTCCTCCTTTTCAGACTAATGTGGCATTCCTTAGTGTTTCATTTTTGTGCTTTTCTGTTCTCTCTGATTTACTTGTGTAGTTATACTTTCATGGCTTCAAATAGCACCTGTGTATTTATGGTTTTCAAGGATCTATATTCAGATACATTTCCCTTAAATTGCAGGTCCTAATTTTCATCTCTCTACTGGATAACCATACATGGACACTTGATACTTCAAACATGGTTATCTTTTCCTTCCCATTTACTCTACCCATAGCCCTTCAGGCACATATACAGACATACCTCCTGTGTTAAGGCCTTTGCCAAGCTGGGCATGATGGTGCTCACCTAAAATCCCAGTGCTTGGGAGGCTGAGACAAGAGGAGTGCAGGTTTGAGGATAGCTTCAGCATGTAGTGAGACTCATCGGCCTAGTGAGATGCTGTTTCAAAATAAAAATAAAGTAGGGACTGGGGGTATAGCTTGGAGATAGAATGTCCCTGGGTTCAACCTCTACACACCACACACACACACACACACACACACACACACACACACACACACATCTTCACCTTAGAAATCTTAAAAAAAATCTTTTCTCCTCACATTACGCCTGTCACAGATCCTGTTGTTGCTATCTCAGATCCTTTTCTCTCTGACAGAAGGCTGGCTCGGGCCTTGGTTACATTTTTCTTAGAGTCAGCGGCTGCCTTGTGAGCCTCCTTGCCTCTGGGTCCTATACTGTAATTTATCCTCTACTGTGCTCTTAGGATTGGTTCCATTTCCAAAATATCAAACTGATCATATCACTTGTTTTCATTAAAAATTCTTATCAACCACATGCAATGGTACATACCTGTAATCCCAATACTTAGGAGGCTGAGACAGGAGGATTGCAGGTTTGCAGCCAGCATATAGTAACTTGGCAAGACCGTGTTTCAAAATAAAAATAATACAGTGCTGGAACTGTAGTTTAGAGGTTCAGAGGCCCCTGGGTTCAATCTCTCATACCATGAGAAGAAAAATCTTATCAGTTCCCAAATACTTAGCATGATGAACTATACCTACCAGACCTGCATGGGCATAGTCTTATCCTGAGCCTTCATGATCCAGAGCAGAAAGCTGTTAAGGAAACATCATTTAATATAGTATAATCAAGACTGACAGGAATGATAGGGTCCTCTAGGAGCACCAACCTGGAGAGTGAGGAAAAGCTTCTGTTCACTGGCATCTAGTACTTTTCCTCAGTGTGGGTTCTTTGTGTTCCTATAGCAACATGTGCATATTGCTATCTCCATCTTTACACTATTATAATGATCTGTTTTCTTATTTTACCCCCTGACTAGTGGGTGGTGGTAAGTTCAGTATACAGTGGGTTTACCTGAAGACTGATATGGGAGATGGGAGGACAAATTGGTGAACTTCAAGGATAGTAAAGGGAAAAGAAAGGGCCTATATCAATCTTATTATATCTCTGATTTATAGAAAAATGCCAGGTTCCTGGTACATTTCAGTAAAGAAATTTCTCAGAAGAGTTGAACCTAGATAAGAAAAGATAAGAAGATGCTGGCATTTGGGGACGAGAGAATAACATATACAAAGATGGCCTGGTGCATTTGGGAAGTAACTGGTGATTTGGAAAGGCTGAAGAAAGGACATGATGAGAGAAGAGCCTGGAAAGGCACATAGATAGATCTAGCTCGTGAATGACCTTGTGTGTCTTACTACATAGTTGTATCCTGGTATAGCGAGAAACCTTTGCGGGATTTCAGTTGGGGAAGATCTTGTAAAGTCTGTCTTGTTCTCATCATTGGCTTTGACTCTTGGTACATGCATTACCTTTTTTTCCTCAGCTATATAAAATCATATACATTATCTGAATATGCCTAGGTGGCTTTATTTGTGTAAAGCCTTCCCACACCCACCCTCAATTTATCTTCCTCTTGATAGTGTCAAGGTACCTGTGATCATTGCATTTACTTGTTTACATATCTTTCTCAGCATTAAGGGTGAGGCTTTGAAATTAATAATTTTTTTTAAACTGGGGATTAAGTTCTAAATCTATTCATTTAAATTTAATTTAATTAATTTTAATGTAATTATTAATTTAGAACCCAGGAGTGTTCTAAATCTGAGCCACACCCTCAGCTTTATTTTATGTTTTATTTTGAAACACCGTCTCAGTAAGTTGCTGAGGGCCTTGCTAAGTTGCTGAACTTGGACCCTCAACTTCCTGTCTCAGCCTCCCAAGTCCTAGAATTAGAGGAATGTGCCACCATACTTGGCAAGATTTTGTTGTTGTTGTTGTTGTTGTTGTTGTTGTTGTTGTTGCTGCTGCTATTGTTGCTGCTGCTCTTGCAGTGCTGGAATTTGAACCCAGGGCAGGGCCTTGTGCATTCTAGGCAAGCACTCTACCACTCAGCTTCATCTCCAACTCTACAATAATGTCTTGATTTTTTCCAAGGGTAATTAACTAGGATAATGGTGGTTCTATTCATCCATTAGAGAAATACAGGAAAGGGAAAGGTTTTGTCAGGAAAAAGGAGAACTCCAGCTGGGCATGGTAGCTCATGCTTGTAATTCCAATTCTTAGGAGACAGAGACAGGAGGATTGCAGGTTCATGACCAGCCTCAGCTAATTAGTGAGGCCCTCCACAACTTAGTGAGACCCTGTTTGAAAATATAGAATTAAAAATAGGGCTGGGGATGTAGTTAAGAGGTAGAATGCCCCTGGGTTCCATCTCTAGTTCTCCTCAAAATAAAATTTTTAAATAGAGGACTCCAGCCGGACGTGGTGGCGCACGCTTGTAATCCCCGCGTTTGGGAGGCAGAGACAGGAGGGATCGCTCAGGTTCAAAGCCAGCCTTGCTGGCTTAAGAGACCCTGTTTCTAAATAAAACATAAAAATAGGTCTGGGAGTGTGCCCTGGAGGTAGAAGGGTTCTAGCCCCGGTACCACCAAAAAAAAAAAAAAAAAAAAAAAAAAAAACTCCATTGGTACCATTTTCTGGACCATCAGTGACATCCAGAAAATATCTTCAGAGAGTGGTTAGGCCTAAAAAAGATGGAGATGGAGCCAGGCGTGGTGGTGTATGCTTATCATCCCAGCATTTGGGAGACTGAAACAGAAGGAGGATTGCGGGTCATGGCCAGCCTCAGCTACTTAGTAAGGCCCTTTGCAACTCAGTGAGACCCTGTTTCAAAAAAATTAAAGAATAAAAAATAGGGCTGGGGTGTAGCTCGGAGGTAGAATACCCCCGGGTTCCATCCCCACTACCACCAAAAAAAAAAAAAAAAAAGTAGAGATGTCTATGAAGGGTCTGAACCAGTGTCATCAGAGGTACATTGGATTGCTTCTTTCTGTGGTTTTCAACACAGAACCACCTGGGGGGCATTTAAAGGGGTAAAGATGGTACGGGCCATCGATCAAGATCATGATTTCCTTGGTCTCATGCAGTCAGACTGTTCCTTAATGATGCTTGCCATGTGGTGGTGATAGGCATCTAGGGTGAGAAATGGCCCAAAGCAGGAAACGGGAGTGCTGGAACCTTGAAGAACAGTAACAATAGCATTCAATGTCCTTTAAAAACCAGGGTAAACATCTCATTACCTTTGTTGTGATCATTCCACCTTTGCTGGCATCATCATTTGCTTATTTTCCCGGAACTTTGTACAAGTACCACATTAGATTTAAATGGTTTCTCAAGTCCACTTTTTTCATAACTTGAAGTCCCTTGAGGTCTGGGACCAGGCATAATTTATTTTTTTCATCACTGTCTTGCACAGTATCTTAGAATCATCTTTAGAAACTTGATAAGTGTTGGTTGAGTGAATCAGTTGGTAAATAATATAAAACAGATCTTGAAATCATGGACTTGTACGCTATCCAGCTCTTTCTTTCTTGGCTGCTTAACAGGTCACTAGTCAAACTTGCATAGTCATTGTCATTTAAAACACACACACACACACACACACACACACACACACACACACTTTATAAGTCAGAATGGATTAAGATAAATATTTTCTCTGCGATGACTTGGGTTTTGAAGGAAAGGTAAGATGGTTACTACAGACAGGTTTACTCAGGTTTCATCTTTATTAGCTTCTACTTAAAATAGACTGTTCCTTTTATATGGTTGAGTCATGTAGATCTTACATCTTTTTTAAACAAATAGCTCTGCTTTTAGGCTTGTAAGCTTTGGAATGTTTTTAACTAGAACAAAAACTGTCAAATTGATAAAAGATCTTGATTAACGGCATAACAATTTCCTTTTGACTAAGAAAATTAAGGGAGTCAGGAATATGCATTAAGCCAAATGTGTAGATGAACCTCACAGGCATTGGTGATGGGGAGAAGGAAAATCTGTGACTCCCAACTATTTAATTACTACTAAAGGAAATACCCGTTGTATATTGATATGAGCATCTTTTGTACTTTCTCAGGGATAGAATAGCAACCGTGGAGATCTTTGCCTTCTTTTGCTTTTGTCCTCTGATTGTTGGAAGATTTTATTTTTGCAATTTCTTTTTATTAAATTTGTGGTTAGCAGTTCTCTCTCTCTCACTCTCACTCTCACTCTCACTCTCTTTCTCTTTTGTGGTACTGGGGATGAAACCCAGAGCATTCTACCTCTGAGCTACACCCCCAGCCCTATTTTTTATTCTTTATTTTGAAACAAGGTCTCACTGAGTTATGGAGGGCCTCACTAAGTAGCTGAGGCTGGCAGTGAAACTGCAATCCTCCTGTCTCAGCCTCCAAAGTCCTGTGATCACAAGTGTGTGCCACCACGCCCAGCTTGGCAGTTCTTACTTTTGAAAAATATTGTGCTGCTTTCTTCAGACCTCCATGATTTCAGGTGAGAAATCTGTCATCGGAATTCCTGTTCATATATATATATGGTTTCTTGAGAAGAAACAGCGTTTCCTTGAGAAGAAACTCCGCGTTTCCTAACCGGATTCTTGTCTGCGGTGAGTGAAGAATGACACCAGCAGACTGCAGGAAGGGGAGTAAAAGGTTTATTGGAAGCAACAGGGAATAGGAAAAAGTGACCGAACACCCCTAAGGGCTATCGGGGCTATGGTGTTCAGCAGCTGCCTTCAGGACAATACTTGAGGGTAGCCCAAGGCAAATGCCTTCAGTTGCAAGCTTCTTTCTCCCAAAGTCCATGCGATCTGCCACAAAAGAAGTGCAAGTCACCCCCTAGGGGCCCTGGTTGGCCTTGATGTCCAGCGGAGGCCTTCAGGTCACTACCCGAGTGTATCCCAGGCCAAGTGCCTTCAATTGCACCCCACCTTCTCTCAAAGCTAATGCGACCTGCGAGAGAGAGAGAAAAAAGCTCCCCAACGGGGAGGGGTTCCCAGAGTGGGTAACTGTCCTGGTGACTGGTCTATGGGTTTATATATTTCTGCATGTCCTCTATTGCTTAGAGTTTGGGAGGCAGTTCTTAAAATTTGCATAGGGTATTTGCATGTCCTTTGAGGGGTCTCCTTCTTTCAGTAGGGGTGTCAGACTTGCTCCAGTGATGTCTCCTGGGTTTGTTGATTAGTAAACATGTTTTTTTTAAGCTTTGGTCATTCTTATCTCTGAACCTTGGAAGAGTTGGTTGGTCTCTTTAGGAGCCTTGGAAGTTAATTAGTATACATTGCCCCTCAGGAAATTAAGTTTTTCTACCGAGGCCTCTTCCCTATCTGCCTACTTCCTTTCTACCTCCTCAATATGTCCTTTCCTTTTCATATAGAATATGTTACTTTTTTTTTTTTTAACAGTACTGGGGTTGGAATCCAGGGGCATTATACCTATAAGCTATACCTCCAGACCTATTTTTTATTCTTTATTTTTTTATTTTTTTAAACAAATTTTTTATTGAACATAAATGGTATACATTTAAACTATATTTGGTGCCCTCTCTCCCTTATTCTTTATTTTGAAACAGGGTCTCAGTGAATTGCAAAGGACCTCACCAAGTAGCTGAGGCTGTCCGCGAACCACAATCCTCCTGTCTCAGCCTTCTAAATGCTGGGATTACAAGTGTGCGCCACCACGCCCAGCTTATAATATATTATTTTAGGGGTTTTTTCCTTTGTCTTTAGTTTCAGAAGTTTAATTATGATGTGTGTATTTGCAAGAATGTCTTTGGGTCTCTCCTGTTTGCAGTTATCATCTTTCTTCTTCTTTGGCCCTTTCTATTTTTATTTTGAGACAGGGGCTTGCTCAGTTGCCCAGGGTGGCCTCAAACTTGCCATCGCTTGCCTCAGCTCCTGCGTCACTGGGATCACAGGCCTCGTTTCTCTCACCTTGTTTGTTTGTTGTGGTCTGGGGATGGAACCCAGGGGCATTCTACCTCCAAGCTACACCCCCTGCCCTATTTTATTTTTTATTTGGAAACAGGGTCTTGCTAGATTGCTGAGGTTGGCTTCAAACCTGTGATCCTCCTATCTCAGCCTCCCAAGTACTGGGATTATAGGTATGTGCCACCATGCTGGGCTTTCTCTCACTTTCTTGGACGGTATGTTTGTCTTTTGCCAAATTTAGGAACTTTCCAGCCATTTGTTAAACACTTTTTCAGTACCACTCTTTCTGTCCTCTCTTTCTGTGACTCAGGAGTATTAGCCTTTTGCTGTTGTCTACAAGGCATGAGGCACTTTCTTCTGTTTTTTCCCCCCAACTGGTTCTTTCCTATGCTATATTTACTCTAATATTAAGGCCACATGGTGCACCTTCTGTTTTGGTTATTATAGTTTTCAGTTCTATGACTTCCATCCAGTTATTTTCTTTATCTTTTATTTCTTGGTGGGAATATTCTATTTTGTCATTTGTTTCAAGAATATGTCTAATTACTTAAGGCATAATAACAACTTTTCTTGTATGTGTGTGTGTGGGACTTGGGATTGAACCCAGGGGCATTCTACCTCTGAGCTACACCCCCAGCCCTATTTTATTATTATAAACAGGATCTTGCTAGGTTGATGAGAGTCTCACTACTTGCTGAGGCTGCCTTCAAACCTGTGCTCCTCCTGTTTTATCCTCTCGGGTACTGGGATTACAAGCATGCCTCAGCTACTTAGACCCTCTGCAACTAAGTGAGACCCTGTTTTAAA
Source organism: Muscardinus avellanarius (assembly GCF_963383645.1). Taxonomy (NCBI): domain Eukaryota; kingdom Metazoa; phylum Chordata; class Mammalia; order Rodentia; family Gliridae; genus Muscardinus; species Muscardinus avellanarius. Next base: position 87,993,143 of record NC_137796.1, on the reverse strand, counting down.
ATAAAGAAAAAAAAATAGGTCTCAGGGTGTAGCTCGCAAGCCCTGGGTTCAATCCCAAGTACCACAAAAAATAAATAAAAAAATAAAGTGTAAAATTGTTGGGTGTGGTGATCCATTCTTGTAATCCCAGTACTTGGGAGACTGAGACAGGAGAATTGCAGATTTGAGGACAGCCTGAGCAAATAGACTCTCATCAACCTAGCAAGACCGAATTTCAAAATAAAAATAAAATAGGACTGGAGATTCTAGGTGTGATGACCCATGCTAGAAATCCAGCCTCAGCAATTCAGTGAGGCCATCTGTAACTTAGTGAGATTCTGCTTCGAAATAAGAGAATAAAATAGGGCTGGGGCTGTAGCTCGGAGGTAGAATGCCTCTGGATCCCATTCCCAGTACCACACATACATACAAAATAGGGTTGGGATTTCGTTTGAAGATAGAATGCCCCTGAGTTCAATCCCCAGTGCCACAATAAATGAATAAATAGAAATAAAGTGTAAAATTTATTTTTCTTACTGTATTCAGAATTGTGCACCCATTACCGCTGTCAATTTTAGAATATTTTCACTACCTGACAAATAAGCCATGCTATACAGTCATCCATCACCCCCAACTCTCCCACTCATTTCCTCAATCCCTAGGCAACTACTAATCTATTTTCCGCCTCTACAGATTTATATTATAGTATAAAAATATCTATTCTGGACAGTTATTAAATGGAGCCATATAATATGTTGTCCTTTGTGGCTTCTTTCACTTAGTATAATGTTTTCAGTTTCCATTTATATTGTAGTCTATATCAGTATTTCATTTATGTTTTTACCCTACATTAAAAAAATCATTTATCTAGCTGGATGTGGTAGCATATGGCTCTAAAGTACTTGGAAAGCTGAAACAGGAGGATCACAGGTTTAAGGACAGCCTCAACAATTTAGCAAGACCCTATTTAAAAAAAAATGGGGGCCCAGGGGTATAACTCCTGGCTCATCCTCTGAAGTACTGGGATTTCAGGTTTGTGTCACGACACTCAGCTCTTAACTGTGCATTTTCTTAAATGTTCTTTACCAGGCTGATGAGTTCTCATCTGTGCCTCGTTTATCATGAAGTGGTGTTGGATTTTGTCAAGTGCATTTTCTGTGCCTATAGATGTGATCACATGTTTTCGTCATTTATTAACATGGTATATTTAATTGATTTTCTACTCTTGAACCAACCTTGCTCTCCTGGGATGTCATCCTTGTTTATAACATGGGATCTTTATATATTTTGCTAGGATTTTGTTGAAAATTATGCACTTATGTTTATAAATATTGGCCTGTAGTTTATTTTTGTAATGTCTTTGTTTAGTTTGGAATCAGAATAAAACTGGCCTCATATAATGAGTTTAAAAGTATTTCTTCCTCTCCTGTGTTTTAGAAGAGTTTGTTAAGAATTGTTAATTCTTTAACATTTGGTAGAATTCACCAGTGGAGCCATCTGGGCTGAGCTTTGCTTTGTAGGAATTTTTTGATTACTAATTTAATATCTTTATTTGTTATAGGTCTATTCATATTTTTAATTTCTTCTTGACTTGATTTTGATAGCGTATGTCTTTTAGGAATTTGTACATTTTCATCTAGGTTATGATATTTGTTGGATTGCAATTGTATATAATCAGCTTTACTTCGGTAAGATTGTTAGTTATCTCTCCACTTTTATTATTGGTTTTAGTAATTTGAGTCTTCTCTTTTTTGTTCTTTGTCAGTCTAGCTAAAGAGTGGTCAATATGCCTGATCTTTTTAAAGAACCCACTTTTGGTTTGGTTGATGTTCTGTATTGTTCTTCTATCCTCCATTTTACTTTTACTGCAGCCTTTATTATATTCTTCTTTCTGCTGGTTTTGGTTTAGTTTTCTCTTTTTCTAGTTTCTTAAAGGAAAAGGTTATACTTTTATTTGTGATCATTTTTTTTAATTTATTTTTTGGTGGAACCCAGAGGCTTTCTACCTCTGGGCTATACTCCCAGACCTTTTTGTATATTTTATTTGGAAACAGGGTCTCACTAAGTTGCTGAGAGCCTCACTAAGTAGCTGAGGCTGGCTTCGAACCCATGCGATCCTCCTGTTTCAGCCTCCTAAGCGCGGGGATTACAAGCGTGCACCACTATGCCCGGCTTTTGTGATCATTTTTTAGAATAGGTGTTTACAACTATACATTTCCCTTACAGCCCCACTTTGGTTTCATCTCATACATTTGTGTTATCATCTCACAGTATTTTATAATTTTTATTATTCTTTGGCTCATTGGTTATTTAGGAGGATGATATCCAATTTCCACATATTTGTAAATTTCCCCAAATTTTCTGTTAATGTTTTCTAATTTCATTCTGTTTCTAGAAAAATATACTTTGTATGTATGATTTTAATCCTTTTACTATATTGAGACCATGGTAACACAGGATCCTTCCCACAGAATATTTTGTGTACACTTGTTAATAATGTACATTCTGCTTTTTTTGCCTGGAGGATTTTATAGGTGTTTCTTAGATTTAGTTGGCCTATAGCATGGTTCATGTCTTCTTTCCTTGCTAATATTTTGTCTACTAATTGAAAGTGGGGAATTGAAGTCTGTAGCTGAATTGTCTATTTCTCACTTCAGTTCTGTCAGTTTTTGCAGAGTATGTTGGGGCTCTTATTAGTTGCATATATGTTTATAATTTCTATATGGTTTTGATGAATTGATAGATTTGCCTTCTCATAAAATATACTTTTTTTGTCTCTAGTATCAAATTTTGTCTTAGAGAACATCATATTTAATGTTGTATAGGCAGTCCAGAATCTTTTGGTTGTTGTTTACATCGTGTATCTGTTTCCTTCCTTGACTTTTAGCCTGTTTGGTCTTTGAGTCTAAAGTGGGTCTTATAGAAAGCATATATTTGTTTCACGCTTTTCATATTTTGGTTTTGGTCCACTTGCAATCCCTGCCTGTTGAAAGAATTTAACCCATTTACATTTAATGTAATTACTAATACATTATGGTTTATATCTATTGTTTCACTATTTGTTTTCTATGTCTTGTGTCTTTTTTGTTTCTCTCTTCCTCCATTACTACTTCTTTGTATTAAATATTTTTCATTTAGTCAGGTGTGGTGGTGCACACTTGTAATCCCAGTACTTGGGAAGCTGAGACAGGAGGATCTCAGGTTTGAGAATAGTCTCAGCAGGTGGTGAGAACTCTATTCAATTTAGTGAGATCCTGTTTACAAATAAAAATAATATAGGGCTAAGGGTGTAGCTCAGAAGTAGAATGCCTTTGAATTCAATCTACTATGCCACATATATACAAAATGCCACTTAATTATATTGTTTCTTTTACTGTCTAGTCATGCATCACTTAATGACAAGGATACATTCTAAGAAATGCATCACTAGTTGATGCATTTCTCTTGTGTGAACATCATAGAATTTACTTACGCAAACCAAGATGCCATAGATGAATCACTGAACATAGCCTATCGATGCAATGAAGAGACATAGCAATCATGGGATGGATGAGGCTGCTGGTTTTATAATACTGCATACTGTTGTGGGGTTTTTTTTTGCATACTGTTTTATAATCTTATTTTTAATAAGTAGAAAGAATATACTTTAAAATAACAGTTTGGTCAGTGTATAAACTACTGACATAGTTATTGTCATTATCAAGTTTTATGTACTGAATGTAATTGCATATGCCTTACTTTTATATGATTGGCACACACTAGATTTGTTTACAGAATCATAACTGACACATGAGCAATGTGTGACTTTCTGAGACTAATTCTATAGTCTATATTTTTTGTCCTATGTAACTACTGGAATCTCTGCTTGTTTAGCTTAGCTATATATAAAATTGAGCAAATTTCCTTAAGTATATTGAACCAGTAATTCTCCCAGCCTTTACCTAGAGACTGTGTGTGTGTGTGTGTGTGTGTGTGTGTGTGTGTGTGTGTGTGTGTGTGTACAGAACATTCAGGTCAGACTACAGCCTTCCCAGGTCTCTCTTGGCTATGTGCATGCCTTCTAGATTCTTAGAGCTTTCCTAAACTGTCATTTTCCTCTTTTTTTTTTGTGGTACTGGGTAGAACCCAGAGGCATTCTTCTCTGAGCTACACTCCTAGCCCTATTTATTTATTTTGCAGGGTTGGGGATGGAACTCAGGGGCATTCTACCTCTGAGCTACACCTTCTGCCCTATTTTTTATTTTAAAACAGGGTCTCACTAAGTTGAAGAAGGCCTCACTGAGTAGCTGAGGCTGTCTGCGAACCAGATCCTCGGATCTCAGCCTACCGAATGCTGGGAATACAAGCGTGCACCACCACGCCCGGATTTAATTTTTTATTCTTTATTTGAAACAGAGTCTCACTGAGTTGCAAGGGGCTCACTAAATAGCAGCCAAGGCTGTCCTTAAACCATGATCTTCCTGTCTCAGACTCCCAAATGCTGAGATTACAAGCATGCACCACCACACCCAGCTCCCTGTGAAGTTTTTGGTTTGTTTTTTGGTACTAAGGATTGACCCAAGGGGCATTCTACTTCTGAGCTACAACCCCACCCATTTTTTATTTTGAGACAGGGTCTAACTAAATTTCTGAGGCTGGCCTCAAACTGTCTCAGCCTGCTAAGTACTGGGATCACAGGCACACACCACCATGCCCAGCTACTTTTTGTTGTTGTTGTTCTTTTTTTTTTTTAAGGTACTGGGGATGGAACCTAGGGGCATTCTACCTCCAAGTTACACTCCCAGCCCTATTTTTTATTCTTTATTTTGAAACAGGGTCTCACTGAGTTGCAGAGGGACTCACTAAGTAGCTAAGGCTGTCCGTGAACCGCAATCCTCTGGTCTCAGCCTCCTGAATGCTGGGATTACAAGCGTGAGCCACTGTGCCCCACTGGTCTATGTCTTGTTGGCTCCATGTCTCAGGTTATTTTTCATAATGCCCTGGGGATAACACTGTTCATATTGGGGGACCTCTGGTTCAGATCAAATAAAGATAAACCTTGAGAACAGAGCTTTTCAAGTGAACTGCTAGACAGGTTAATAGGTTTTGAGTATGTGCCTATCTGATCTGCCCTTATGCATAAGTGGCTGCTGGGCTGCTGGGGCTCATAGGTGTTTGCAAGGCTGTTGTTTTTCGAGGATTCCTCAGAGTTGAGAAGAGGAGAATAAGGCAAATTAAAACTCCATAAAACTCCCTCCTTTTACTGAGAGTCAGCCATTTTTCCCATATAAACATTACTTGGATTCTTCTAAGCCTTTAATTTTCAGAGTTCTGAAAAAGTTGATTTTGACCACTTTTTTTCTTTCTTTTTTGTGGAATTAAGGAGTGAATTCAGGGTCATTCTATCGAGGTATATCCCCAGTCCTATTTTGTATTGTTTATTTTGAAACGGTCTCACTAAGTTGTGGGGGCCTTACTAAGTAGCTGAGACTGGCCACGAACCTGTGATCCTTCTGTCTCAGCCTCCCAAGTACTGGGATTACAAGCATATGACACCCTGGCGTCTTGACCACTTTTGCCAGTGTTGTTACTTTTATGGAGGAGCAGACTTTGGATGTCTTTATTCTACCATCCTCAAAGTGCTTTCTCTCTCCTTTTCTTATGTAGTAGGAAAGGCTCATGCAATATATTTTAGTGTGTTTGTTTAGGGCACTGACAACTCTGAGATTGTATTATTTATTTATTTATTTAGTGGTTCTGAGGATTGAACCCAGAGGCATTCTGCCTTTTTTGTGTGTGTGTGTGGTACTGGGGGTAGATCCCAGGGGCTTTCTACCTTGGGCTACACTCCCAGCCCTATTTTATAATTTATTTGGAAACAGGGTCTCACTAAGTTGCTGAGAGCCTCACTAAATAGCTGAGGCTGGCTTCAAACCTGTGCGATCCTCCTGTTTTAGCCCCCCAAGTGCTGGGATTACAAGTATGCGCCACCACACCTGGCAAGGCATTCTATCCTTGAGCTGCATACCCAGCCCAGTTTTGTGTGTGTGTTTGTGTGTGTAGTACTGGGGATTGAACCCACATGCATTCTATCTCCTAGTTATACTCCCAGTCCTATTTTTTATTCTTAATTTTGAAACAAGGTCTCTAAATTGCAGAGGGCCTAAGTACCTGCGGCTGGCTGCAAACCACAATTCCTCCGTTTCAGCCTCCCAAGTACTAGGATTACAAGTGTGTGCCACCATGCCTGGCTCTGATTTTTTTTTTTTTTAAATTTGGTAACAGGGTCTCTCTAGGGTGAAGAGTCTTACTACTTGCTAAGGCTGTCCTCAAACCTGAATCCTCCTATCTCAGCCTCTCAAGTACTTGGATTACAGGCATGTGCCACCACATTCAGCTATAATTATGTTTTTTCTTTTAAATTATAGTCTGATTGTGGTGGTACACACCTATAATCCCAGTACTTGGGAGGCCAAGACAGGATGATCACAGGTTTGCAGCCAGCCTTATCAACTTAGTGAGATCCTGTTTCCAAATTAAAAACTAAAAATAGGTCTGGAGGTATAGCTCAGAGGTAGAATAGCCCTGAATTCAATCTCTAGTAACACACAATAAAAATAAAATAAATATGCTATTATTTCCCTGTGGTCAGTATATTTCCTTAATACATGCTATTCTCTTTCACTTCGAGGCTTTTTTTTTATCCATGACCTTCATAGCAGGACTACTACTTATCCTCTAAGATTCACTCTGATGTCATTTTCTTCATATAGCCTTTTCTGGGCCCAGGGATGTGATTTTTACTTGAAATCCATTGCTTGTACCTTTTGTATGAGCTTCTTCTTATTCATCATGACACTTACGAATAGCATCTTGTCTTCTCCCTCTGCTGGTTCTTTGAAGGCAAATGATGAGCCCTATTTATCTGTATGTGCAGAACGAGTTTCACTGAAATGTAGGAGTGAGGTTCATGGCAAGGACACGCCACATTTCAGGTATTGTTACTAGGGATTGCATTTTATTCACTATTGAGCTGATGGAAGTGTTCTATCCTGGAAAAGTTCAATAACAATACATGATTATACATATGCTCTATCATACAATCTTCAGAAAGGTGCAAGATTAGATAATAGTGAAATTCAATTTTGCCCATAGAAATTGTTATAGTTGTGGTTTCTGATGAAAGGCTCCATGTCTAGCTTTTTATAAAGAAGATCACAGAATGTAAGCTCTGAGTCATTTTGAGTCAGAGGCATAATTTCCCACAACAGAGTGAGGAACTTATTTTCTTGGGAGAGTGACTATGCCAAAGTAAAACCACATTTGTAAAAACAAAACAAAAAACAAAACAACATAGGAAATGCAAAGTTACATTAATTTCTAGCCTCTATACAGATCTGGTGTGTGTGTGTGTGTGTGTGTGTGTGTGTGTGTGTGTGTTACTGAGTATTAAACCTAGAGGTAAGCCATGCATGGTGGCACACGCTTGTAATCCAGTACTTGGGAGACTGAGACAGGAGATTGTACAGATTCAGAGCCAGCCTCAGCTACTTAGTGAGGCTCTCAGCAAATTAGTGAGATGCAATCATTGAAGTAAAGGCATCAATTCAAACTATAAACAGTCGATTAGACCACATGGAGAATAAAATCTCACTTCTAGATGATCACTCCAAAAATGAACGCATAATTTATAACTTAGGAAAAAAATCCGACAGCAGGAATCTGATATTGAAGAAATATGGGCCCATTTTAAGAGAGCTAACCTAAGAATAATCAAAATAGAGGAGGGAAAAGAAGGTGAAACCAAAGGAATCAATAATCTCTCCAAAGAAATAATAGCAGAAAATTTTCCAAACATAGAGCAAGAAGTCGATACACAGGTCCAGGAAACGTATAGAACTCCCTTTAGACAGGATCAGAGAAAAGGTTCCCCATGCCACATAATTGTCAAAATGACCAATGTAGAAGCCAAGCAGAGTATCTTAAAGGTAACAAAGACAAAAAGCCAAGTAACATTCAGAGGCAAACCAGTTAGAATTACTTCAGACTTCCCAAACCAAGTCATGAGAGCCAGAAGGGCATGGAGTAACATAATCCAAACTCTGAAAGAAAACAACTTCCTGCCAAAAATTTCCTACCCAGCAAAACTATCAAATTAGATGGGGTAATAAGAAGCTTCCATGACAAACAGGAACTGAAGGAATTTATGTTTTCAAAACCAGCGGTAGAGAAAATATTCAGAGATTAACTACAAAGAAGGAATAGGTAATACACACCAGAACCAGAGAAACAAGATTTTCCATTCATCAGACAACTAAGCAAAGAAAAATAACAGTATTTCAAACAGAAATAAAATCTTAACATGTTAGGAATTAAGTTTTCTCTCAATAATCACACTGAATATAAATGGTCTCAGTTCCCCAATAAAAAGACATAAAGTGGCAAAATGGATTAAAAATCAGAATCCATCTGTCTGCTGCTTACAAGAAACACACTTTATAAGAAAGATAGTAACAAACTCAAGGTAAAGGGCTGGAGCAAGGTAATTTATGTTAAGTAGCCATCCTAACAAATGTGAAGTATTATTTCATTATAGTTTTTATTTGTATTTCCTTAATTATTAGCTATATTATGATAATGATGAGTGATATTCATGTGTTTATTGGTCATATAAAAATCTTTGGAAAGCCAGGCATGGTGGTGCAAGCTTGTAATCCCCGTGTTTAGGAAGCTGAGACAGGAGGATCACATGTTTGAAGCCACCCTCAGCTACTTAGGCTCTCAGCAACTTAGTGAGACCCTGTTTCCAAATAAAATATAAAATGGGTCTGGGAGTATAGCCCAGAAGTAGAAAGCCTCTGGGTTCCACCCCCAGTACCACCAAAAAAAAAAAAATCTTTGGAGATTCATTATCTATTTTAGTCTTTTAACTATTTCTAAATGGTATTGTTTGCTTTTATTTTTGCTAATCTTTAGGATTTATATTTGGAATATTAATATACTTTCAGATATAGCATTTGGAAATATATTATCCCATTCTATCAGTAACTTTTAATTCTGTTTATATTGTCTTTGGATGTACAATATTTTTCTATTTTTTTGAAGTTTGTTTATTCTTTTGTTGCCTGTGCCTTTGGAATCATATCCAAAAAATCACTGCCAATTTCAGTGTTAAGTTTTATGACCCTGGTTTCTTCTAAAAGTTTATAGTCTTAAGATTTACATTTAGATCTTTTCTCTATTTTGAGTTAATATTTGTATGTGGTGTTAGGTAAGGGCCCAGTTTTATTCTTTTTCATGTAGTTATTATTTTTCAACAATATTTAGTGAAAAGATTATTATTTCCTTCACCAAATGTTCTTGGAAACCTTGTCAAAAATAACTTGACCATATATGGAAGGAAAAAACAAACAAACATCAAAGTTAATCAGGAAACCAAGCATGGGAAGTTGGGAGGGAGAGGGAAGGGTTAGGGATTGGGTAGGGACTGATTGGGTGATGTGTGCATGTATATCTCCACAAGTTTTTTTTTTTTTAATCCCATTAAGATGTATGACTACAAAGCACCAATAAAAATTTATTTAAAAAAACAAAAACTTTTTATTGGCTTGGTGTGTTGGCGCACGTTTGTAATCCCTGTGCTTGGGGGTATCACACAGGTTTGAAGCCAGCCTTGCTGGCTTCAGAGACCCTGTTTCCAAATAAAATATAAAATAGGTCTGGGAGTGTAGCCTGGAGATAGAAGGGTTCCATCCCCAGTACCAACCAACCAACAAACAAACAACTTGCCAGGTGTGGTGGCGCACGCTTTACGCTTGTAATCCCAGCATTCAGGAGGCTGAGACCAGAGGATCGCGGTTCGCAGACAGCCTCAGCTACTTAGGTCCTCTGCAACTCAGTGAGACCTGATTTCAGAATAAAGAATAAAAAATAGGGCAGGGGGTGTAGCTCGGAGGTCGAATGCCCCTGGGTTCCATCCCCAGACCCACAAACAACAACAACAACAACAACAACAAAAGAAACCCAACTTTTTATTGGTGCATTATATTCATACATCTTAATGGGGTACAAGATGGTATAGGCATACATGCAAACATCACTTATTTAGCCCTTCCCCAGTTCACACCCCATTCCCTCCCCCCTCTCTTATGTTTGGCTTACTGATTATATGTTTTTGAATGTATATCGTGGACATAAGGGAATTTCCCTCTTTCCCCCGCCCACCCCCCTCAGGTTGCCTTACTCGCTTGTCTCTGGTCTCTCCTTCTTTGTCTAGAGTTCTTCCTCCTATTACCCCTTTTCTTCCTAGGTTCCACATATTAGGGAGAGCATCCAATTTTTTAGTTTTTATGACTGACTAATTTCACTTAGCATAGTGTTCTCTGATTCCATCCATTTCCCTGAAAATGGCATAATTTTGTTTTTCTTTATGGCTGAGTAAAATTCCATTGTGTACATATCCCATAGTTTTGTACTCCATTCATCTGTTGATAGACATCTTGTAAATTATTCTAGAACAGAAATGTTTCTTTCTTGCAGGAAGCATAAGTAATCATTAAAAAAGTAAGATTCTGCCGGGCGTGGTGACGCACGCTTGTAATCCCTGCGCTTGGGAGGCTGAGACAGGAGGATCGCGCAGGTTCAAAGCCAGCCTCAGCTACTTAGTGAGGCTCTCAGCAACTTCGTGAGAGCCTGTTTCCAAATAAAATATAAAATAGGACTGGGAGTGTAGCCTGGAGGTAGAAGGCCCCTGGGTTCTATCCCCAGTACCACACACAAAAAAATTTTTTTAAAGTAAGATTCTGATTCATACATCAATGGGAGTGTGAATTAATAGAGGCAGATGACACAGATTGATAAAAAGAATAGATTACAAGAGTCAAAGCAATAGGAGGTGAACTTTGTATCTCTTGTCTTTCAAAATATAATCAAGCCATTTTATAACACTGAAATCAAAGGAAAGGACCATTATCTTACCCTAGGAAAGTGTTAGCTATCTGGGGTTTTAGTGAGGAAGTTATTTTTTCTTTTTGCAGGGAAGGGGGTGTAGTGGGGTTGAAATCAGGGGCATTTTACCTCTAAGCTTTACTCCCAGCCCTATTTTTTATACTTTATTTTTATACAGGGTCTCACTAAGTTGCAGAGGGCCTTACTAAGTAGTTGGGGCTGGCTGTGAACCTACCATCCTCCTGTCTCAGCTTCCCAAGTACTGAAATTACAGGCGTGTGCCGCCACGCCCAGCTTAGTGAGGAAGTTTCATGTGGTAGTGCTCCATATGCATATAGTGTATTATGTTATAAACTATGTAGAAGACTGAAAAGGATAAGATATAAGTACCTTCCAAGAACCGACAGCTAATTACTCAAAGAAATCAATCCAGTCATAGCCATAATTACTTGGCAATTGAAAATCCATTAATTCATCCAAAGTTCCTACTTTTGAGGAGCTCACAGATTAATTAGCCATATAATATAAGAGGTAGTATGAAAGAGGTAAGTGCAGTGGCGTGAGAAAGGACACCCAATGGCATGTGTGGCAGAAAGCTGTCAGGACTGCTACTGAGGATGGGTGGGGTTGTTAAACAGAGAGGTGCAGAAGACACCGTGAATGTGGATGGGGTTATTAAACAGAGAGGTGCAGAAGGCACCGTGAATGTGGAGGGTTAGGTAGGGCAGGGATGCTTCAGGGCGATGAAAGCAACATTGGGTGAGGGGAGAGAATGGGCAAGAGAGAGAGAGAAAGAGAGGGAGGAAGAGAGAGAGAGAGAGAGAGAGAGAGAGAGAGAGAGAGAGAGAGTGTGTGTGTGTGTGTGTGTGTGTGTGTGTGTGTGTGATGGTGGTGGGGATTGGGGCTGGATCATGAAGGGTCTTGAATGCTATGGTGAGAATTTTTTTTTTTTTTTTTTTTTTTAGAGAAACGGGAAGTCTTTGAAGGCTTTTAAGCAGGGGAATGTCCTATATATATTTTGCATTTTAGAAAGATCACTTCTGAAACAGTATAGTGAGTGAACTCATTGAAGGAAGTCAGAACTCAGAGTCAGGGAGACCGGCTAGTAGGTCGAGGAGTTGTTCTTATGATGAGGCGTGAAGGTGAGAATAAAAGCCAGGCCAGCAGGGGAAGAAAGGGAGGGGAGTAGATGAAACAGAGATAAAAGAAGTGTCAGGACTTTGCTAGTTACCTGGGGAGAGGTTACGGGAGAAGCTTGGGATTTTAGCCTGGGAATCCAGGAGGAAGTGGTTCATTGCCCAGCAGAGGGACTAGGGGAGTGTGGGAGAGAAACTAGGAAGACATGCATTTTCATGGTGGTTGAATCTGACATGCCCAAAACAGCCGGATAGAGTTGTTCCTTTGCCTTTGAATGGTCAAGCTGAGATTTGGGATAGAAGTCTTGGTTGTAAATGGATTTGAGAGTCAATCAGAGATGAGAAGGGCTGGCTATAGATGAAACAGGATGAGTATTGGAGTATGAGTGAGGGAATACAGTAATATAAATTAATCTTTTGTCATTGTGCTTTGTGATGTTTGCCGTGTGTGTGTGTGTGTGTGTGTGTGTGTGTGTGTGTGTGTGTTTGTGTGTGTGTCTTTTACTGGGGACGAAACTCAGGGGACTTCTTCCTCCCCAGTTCTATTTTTAAATGAGTTTTTTATGTGGAACAAAAAATAGAGCTAACAACCCCAGCCCTATTTTTAAATGTATTTTTTTATTTCTAAACAGGGTCTTGCTAAATTTCTGAGAGCCTCACTAAGTTGCTGAGGCTAGCCCTGAGCCTGCAGCAATCTTCCTGTCTCAGCTTCCCAAGTACTGGGATTGCAGGCGTGCACCCAGTCGTAGAAAAACTATTTTTCTCCTGCTATAATTTTTTTTTTTTTTTTTTTTTTTTGCGGGTCTGGGGATGGAACCCAGAGGCATTTGACCTCCGAGCTTACACTCCCTGCCCAATTTTTTATTCTTTATTTTATTTATTTTATTTTTTATTTTTTATTTTTATTTTTTTGGGTGGTACTGGGGTTTCTAGAAGCCCTTCTACCTCCGGGCTACACTCCCAGACCTATTTTTATACTTTTTTATTTGGAAACAGGGTCTCTTAAGCCAGCACGGCTGGCTTCGAACCTGCGCGATCCTCCTGTCTCTGCCTCCCAAGCGCGGGGATTACAAGCGTGCGCCACCACGCCTGCCCTTATTCTTTATTTTTGAAACAGGCTCTCACTGAGTTGCAGAGGGCCTCACTAAGTAGCTGAGGCTGCCCGCGAACCATGATCCTCCAATCTCAGCCTCCCAAATGCTGAGATTACAAGCGTGCGCCACCATGCCTGGCTTTGCTATAAATTTTATAATTACTTTGTTGATTCAAAGAACAAATTCTGTTTGGCCAATGATTGAAATTGCAAACTTTTCTCATTTCTTCCAGATTACTTTGCTTCTGTTTACTTGTAGTTTCTTGTTTCATTTTTGATGTTCATTTGTTGAATAATTGCTTTGTTTCAGAGGACCTTATAGGTATTTCAAGAAGATCTAGAAAATGAGATTCACTAATTCCTTATTCATTTGTAAATTCTATCCACTCTTCATGTCTCCACTGCATTCTAGAAGATGTGAGTGGGCTTTCATTTGTGCTTTAAAGTAGCTTATAGTCCAGTGGAGTAGACTAACCACAATATAGTGCTATGAGGGTGCAAACCGAGATGTTCTACCAAGGGGTTAGAGGTTGCAGAAGAGTTGACTTGGGGCTGGAAGATGGGGAGCGCGTGGCCAGGAAAGAAAGAGAGTAGCAAGGAGCTGAGTGTAGAAAGGGAGAAAGGAATGTGGAAGGAGACGAGAGGCCAGGGCTGGAGGCGCCCGGCGCAGGCGGGCAGGCTCCTCCACGGGTGCGGGAGGGGAGCAGAGGACCACGAAGCCACCCTGCAGGTGGCTACTTGGTTGCGACAGCAGCCCCGGGAAAGGGAACCTGCAGCTGTTCTTTTTCCTTTGCCATCTCCCCTAGTCTGTTTCCTCTCATAATTGCAACTCCAATTACTTATGAAAAAGTTTGATTATCATCACCCCTGTTTTATAAATGAGAGTACTGTGTTAGTCAGCTTTTTGCTGCTGTGATGAGTAGCAGAGAAAATCAGTTTATAGGAGGAAAGATTTATTTTGGCTCAGATTGTAGTCCCTGGTCTTCTGGCTTCAAGGCAGAAGCATCATGGTAGAAGGGCATGCAGTTCTACCATGTCAGCTAATAGCTGCCAGGAAGCAGAGAAGACTGGGCTGGGGACAAGAATGCCCTTCCAGGGCAGCCTGTGACCTCCTGCCTCCAGCCATGCCCGACCGCATGCAGCTCCCAGTCGTCCCTTCAGCCATGAGTGGGTTAACCCACAGAGGGTGTCTGAACCCTCAGGATCTGTTCACTTCCCCAAAGCTCTGCTCTGAACATGTCTGTCTTAGACACCCAAGTCTTCAACACAGGAGGCCTTGAGGGGCAGGCCGAGATCTGAACACAGTAAGAACCATCATTAAGTGATTTATGTACTGTCGTCTGACCAATAGTAGTCAGGTCTTCTGATTCTACCAAATTAGACTTTTTTTTTTTACATTAATTCAGTGCTGTGTTTTCTTCTTTTTCTTTTCTAGGGTGTGTGTGTGTGTTGCTGGGGATTGATTCCAGGGGTAGTCTACCTCTAAGCTACATCACCAGCCCTATTTTTAAATCTTTTTTAAAATTTGGAAACAGGGTCTTGCTTAAGTTGCTGATACTATCCTCAAACTTGGGATCCTCCTCTCTCAGCCTCCCAAGTACTGGGATGACAGGCTTTTACCACCATTCTCAGCTTTTTTTCTAGTTAATTTTAATTCTGATAGTTATGAAGTTGGTAGAAAAATGGCATAAACTTGAGTTACCGAAAGATAATTTGAGCAAATTTTCTTTCTTTGTTTTTTGTCATAGGTGGTTTAAACAGCTTATAAATTTGAGCCTGAAGAATCTAGAAGAGGAACAGGTTAACCAACAGTGGATTTGCTTATAGGTTTGAGGAGGTTGGAACTTGGTAACTTAAGCTTTTAATTTTGTTTTAATTTTTTTGTGGTACTGGGGGTGGAACCCAGGTACAGTCTACCTCTGAGCTACACCCCCAGCCCTATTTTTTATTCTTTAATTTGAAACAGGGTCTCACTGAGTTGCCAGGGGCCTTACTAAGTAGCTGAGGCTGTGCACACACCGAAATCCTCCTGAAGCAAATCCCAGACATCATTTCACTTCATTTGAACTTTTAAAAACGTTTAACGTGTACTCCTGTTTCTGTTTAACGTGTACTCTTGTCTCCACTTGTATCCTAGACATGGGGTCTAGTTCTCGGTATTTGACTCGCTCTTTTTCCTTGTGACCATGGAGTTCACTGAACAATATTGTTCTATTAGGAAGATTAGTCCCAGCTGACTTTCAGAGACTGCCAGTCGTGTATGCCATAGCCGTCTTGTCACTTGCTGCTTGTTAGTGGGTCTACTGCCAGTCTCAGTTTGCTGCTAGGAAGAGGTGTTTCCATATTCATGCTCTGATCATGAGCAGATGCAAGAATGGATCTTGCAATAATGAGTGCAATTTGAGCTGAGTGGCCTGTAATCCCAGGTACTTAGGAGGCTGAGAGACAGGAGGATCACAGGTTTGAGGCCATCCTCAGCAACTTAGTGAGTTCTTGTTTTAAAAAAAAAAAAAAAAGCCTGGCATGGTGACATATGCTTGTAATCCCAGTACTTGAGAGGCTGAGACAGAAGGAAAAGAAAGGATAAAAAAATAGTGCTGGGGAGTGTAGCTTGGAGGTAGAATGGTCCTGGGTTCCATTACCAGTACCACAAAGAAAATAAATAAGAGCCAGTCCTGGTGGCGCATGCTTGTAACCCCAGCATTTGGGAGGCTGAGACAGGAGGATCACGGTTTGTGGACAGCCTCAGCTATGTAGTGAGGCCCTCCGCAACTCAATGAGACCCTGTTTCAAAATAAAAGAATAAAAATACAGGACTGAGGGTGTAGCTCAAAGGTAGAATGCCCCTGGGTTCCATCCCCAGTACTGCAAAAATAAATAAATTAATAAATAAATAATTTAATTAAAAAACTTTTAAGGGCTAGGTTTGTAGCGCAGAGGTAGTTCAGTACTCCTCTCAAAAAAAGAATGCCTTTGGTTCATATTTGAAGTTCCTTCTGAATGACAAAACTGTCATTCAAAATTAACCTCTGGACACTTATTCATTGGCAAGTTTAAACATGATACCATTATTTTTACTTTTGTTTACAAGCTAGCAGTAGAGGGAGAAGCCAGCTACGGACTGGACTTTAGACAAAAGGTAAAGTCGCGTTGGCTATTGCTATTTGCCACATTGGTTGGCATCATGAATGGGCACGAGAAGAAGCTCATGATTAACCTTGGGAAGGAGCTAATGATTGACAAAGGGAAGAAAGGCTTCAGGGGGACCCTTGCATCTGTTATTTATTTCCTTTTTGGGGGTGGGTATTGAGGATTGAACCAAGGGGCATTCTACCTTTAAGCTATACCCTTAACCCTTTTCATTTTTTATTTTGAAACAAGGTCTTGCTGTCCATGAACCTGTGATCCTCCTGTTTTAGCCTCTCAAGTACTGAGATTACAGGTGTGTGCCACCATGCTGGGTTTGTAGTTTATCTTTTATTGGCACATTTTCCCAGGGTCTCCTTGGACCCAGAATGTGGTGAGTGTGCACACGAGTACATATGCCTGGGCCTGTGTATGCAGTGAATGTTGGACCTTGCTGACTACTGGCCTCTATTTCCTATATTTATTGACCTATGCTGGGTGTGTTTTTTGGGGGGATTGGTACTGGAGATTGAACACAGGGGCCCTTTACCACTGAGATATACCTACAGCTTTATTTATTTATTTATTTATTTACTGCGGTACTGGGGTGGAACCCAGGGACATTCTTCCTTTGAGCTATGCCTCCAGCCTTATTATTATTATTATTTTTTTTGGTGGTAGTGGGGTTCCTGGAAGTCCTTCTATCTCCGGACTACACTCCCAGACCTATTTTATTTTTGGAAACAGGGTCTCTTAAGCCAGCACGGCTGGCTTCAAACCTGCGCGATCCTCCTGACTCCGCCTCCCAAGCGCGGGGATTACTAGCGTGCACCACCATGCCCGGCTCCGGCCTTATTTTTTAAAAATACTTTATTTTTTATTTTTTTGTGGTACTGAGAGTGGAACCCAGAGGCTTTTCTACCTCCGGGCTACATTCCCAGACCTATTTTATACTTTATTGGAAACAGGGTCTCACTAAGTTGCTGAGAGCCTCACTAAGTAGCTGAGGCTGCCTCAGCACTATTTTATATTCTTTATTTTGAAACAGGGTCTCACTGAGTTGCAAAGGGCCTCACTAAATAGCTGAGGCTGTCTGCGAACCCAGATCCTCCTGTCTCAGCCTCCCAATTGCTCAGATTACAGGTGTATATTACCATGCTTGGCATTTTGTTGAGACAGAGCTTTGCTGAGGTTCTTAGGCTGGCCTTGAATTTGTGATCCTCCAGCCTCAGCCTCCCAAGTTGCTGGATTACAGGCCTGCACCAAACTGCCTGGTCCAATGCTTTTGTGTGTGTGTGTGTGGTACTAAGGATGGAACCCAGGGGCATTCTTACTTCCAAGCGACACCCCTAGCCCTATTTTTTATTCTTTATTTTTAAACAGGGTCTTACTGATTTGGAAAGGGACTCACTAAGTAGCTGAGGCTGGTTTCAAACCTGTGCAATTCTCCTGTCACAGCCTCCCAAATGCTGGGATTACAAGCGTGTGCCACCTCTCCCGGCTCTAAATATTTGGAAACTTAATTTCTGAGTCTAAACTTTGTGGTGTGTGTGTGTGTGTGTGTGTGTGTGTGTGTGTGTGTGTGTGTGTGTGTTACTGAGGATTGAACTCGGCCTCACACATGCTAGGCAAGTGCTATACCACTGCGCTACATCCCTGTCCCCCCCATGCTATTTTTGAGTAGCGATCTTACTTTTTGTGTGTGTGTGGCACTGGGTATGGAATCCAGGGGCATTCTACCTCCGTGTTACACCCCCAGCCCTATTTTTTATTCTTTATTTTGAAACAGGGTCTCACTGAGTTGCAAAGGGCCTCACTAAGTAGCTGAGGCTGGCCTCGAACCCTGATCCTCCTATCTCAGCCTTAGTCTTTTTATTTTGAAACAGTGTCTCAGTGAGTTGTGAAGGGCCTAGCTAAGTAGCTGAGGCTGTCCAAGAACTTCCATCCTCTGGTCTCAGCCTCCCAAATGCTGGAATTATAAGCGTGCACCACCATGCCAGGCTGAGTAGCAATCTTACTTTATAAATTTGCAAAGATTGGGGCTAAGAGTGTAGCTCAGTGATAAAAACTCTTGCCTAGCATGGGTGAGGCCCTAGTTTGATCTCTAGCACTGCAGAAATACTTAAATTTTAAAAAGGAAAAAGAAAAAAACTGCAAAGATCTAAGTATAGAAGTATAATGTCAGCGCTCTTTCTCTAAAGCTTTATTTCTGGGAGTCTATTTCATTTGGCCTACTGGAAAAGAGCAGTCCTATTAATAGAAATTTCTCAGATATGCTTATTACAGTTTTTCAATGCTTTTTATTTCCCCTGAAGATAAAAATGAGACTAACCGTTTTAGTGTTTCATTCAAGCTCAGCCTCTTGTTCTGTAAATAACCTTGTTGGGAAATTATTGATACCAGTTATCTGAAAACCCAGTGAGGTGGTATTTTAGGTAATGGAAAGAGGCGTGTGTGTGTGTGTGTGTGTGTGTGTGTGTGTGTGTGTACATATGTACATATACACTTCCATGCACATAATAGTCGAATTTATATGTTCAGATCAGCTTTTTCTGTACTTTCTTTTTAAATTAAAGGGCTACTTTTTGGGGGCTGGGCATGATGGTGTATACCTATTATCCCAGCTACTGAGGAGGCTGAAGAAGAAGGATTGCAAATTCAAAGCCAGCCTCAGCAACTTAGTGAGACCCTTTCTCAAAGTAAAATTAAAAGGACTGGGTAAATTGAGGACAGCCTCAGCTACTACTTAGTGAGGCCCTTTGTAACTCAGTGAGACCCTGTTTCAAAATAAAGAATAAAAACTAGGGCTGGGGTGTGGCTCGGAGGTAGAATACCCCTGGGTTCCATCCCTAGTACCAAAACAAACAAAAAAAAAAGGGCTGGGTAAGTACCTGTTCTTGGTAAAAGATATTAGATTCTGGCTATATTTTGAAAGTAGAGCCAATAGAATTTTAGTTTCTCTTCTAAAAGTTTAAGGAAGTGTGCAAAGATGTTTGTACATATAAGACTATTTGTTACAGTGGTTTCTTTTTTCTTTTTTTTCTTTTTTTTTTTTTTTTGCAGTATGGGGAAGAGAACACAGGGGCATTTAGCCTACAAGCTACATCCCCTGCCCAATTTTTTTTATACTTTATTTTGAAACAGGGTCTCACTAAGTTGTGGAGGGTCTCATTAAGTAGCTGAGGCTGTCTGCGAACCGCGATCCTCCATTCTTAGCCTCCCAAATGCTGGGATTACAAGTGTGTGTGTGTGGTACTGGGGATGGAACCAAGGAGCATTCTGCCTCTGAGCTCTTCCCCCAGCCCTATTTTTTTTTCTTTATTTTGAACCAGGGTCTCTAAATTGTGGAGGGCCTCACTAAGTAGCTGAGGCTGGCCACGAACCTGTGAGCCTCATGTCTCAGCCTCCCAAGTACTTGGATTACAAGTGTGTACCACCATG
Source organism: Muscardinus avellanarius (assembly GCF_963383645.1). Lineage (NCBI taxonomy): Eukaryota > Metazoa > Chordata > Mammalia > Rodentia > Gliridae > Muscardinus > Muscardinus avellanarius. The sequence goes on along the minus strand of NC_137796.1, from coordinate 87,973,442 downwards.
CCCAGCTCCATTCACTCTCTTTTATAAAAGTTATAATTATTAATGCATATTAGTTGTATACATTTTGGGGCTTCACTGTAACCCTTCCATTTATGCATATATCAAGCTTTGATCATATCTCCTCCTGCCCCTTTACTACTTTCAGATTATCTATCTTTCTGTCTACCTACCTACCTACCTACCTATCTTGGGGTTTGAACCCAAGTGCCTTCTACCTCCATGCTAAACCCTCAGCCCTATTTTTCATTCTTTATTTTGAAATGGTCTCATTAAATTGCAGAGGGCTTCACTAAATAGCTGAGGCTGGCCACAAACTTGTGATCCTCTTGTCTCAGCCTCCCAAGTACTGGGATTACAAGCATGCACCACTTTTCCCAGCTCATCTTCCATAATTTTTGAAGTGTTCCCTCCCTTTCTGTTTTATGGAATAATTTGAGAAGCAGATTTCTTTAAAAGTCTGGTAAAATTCAGCTGTGCATCTGTCTGGCCCTGTCCTTCCTTTTTTTTTTTTTTTTTTTTTTTGCAGGTCTGGGGATGGAAAATTTGACCTCCAAGCTACATCACCTGCCCAATTTTTTTATACTTTATTTTGAAACAGGGTCTCTCTGAGTTGCGGAGGGCCTCACTAAGTAGCTGAGGCTGTCCACAAACCATGATTCTCCAGTCTCAGCCTCCCAAATGCTGGGATTACAAGCGTGCGCCACCACGCCCAGCTCTGTCCTTCCTTTTTATTGGGAGATTTATTACTGCTTCAGTCTCATTGCTTGTTATGAATCTGTTTGTTTGTCATCATCATCATTTGTGGTACCTGGGATGTGACCCAGGGACTTTCTGTCTCAGAGCTACACCCCCAGCTCTATTTGATTCTTTTTTTTTTTTTTTTTTTTGAAACAGGTTCTTACTAAGTTGCAGAGGGCCTCACTTAGTTGCTGATGCTGGCTTTGAACCTGTGATCCTCCTGTTTCAGCCTGCCAAGTACTGAGATTACAAGCATGAGCCACCACACCTGGCTGTTTAGTTGTTTGTTTTTCCTTTAACTTCTTGGTTGAGTTTTGGTAGGTCATATGTATCTAGAATTTTGTCTATTTCTTTTAAATTTTCCAGTTTACTGGCACATATTTTTTGAAACATTTTAATAATCCTTAATGATTCAGTGGTATCTGTTGTAATATCTTCCTTTTCATCTCTAATTTTATTTACTGGGGCTTCCTTTCTCTTCTGGCTAGTTTGGTTAGGATTTATTAATATTGTTTATCTTTTTGTCTTTTTTGGACTGAGGATTAAACCCAGAGGTATTCTACTTCTGAGTTACACCCCTAAGTCCATTATATTTTTTTCTTTTGAAATAGGTCTTGCTAAGTTGCTAAGGCTGGCTTCAAACCTGTGCTCCTCCTGTCTTAGACTCCCAAGTACTGGGATTGCAGGCTTTGTTTATCTTTTTAAAGGATAAGCTTTTAGCTGGGCATAGTGGTGCACGCTTGTAATCCCAGTACTTTGAAGACTGAAACAGGAGGATCGCAGGTTCAAGGCCAGCCTCAGCTACTTAGGCCCTGTACAACTCTGTGATATGCTGTTTCAAAATAAAGAGTAAAATAGGCTTGGGTGTATTTGGAGGTGGAATGCTCCTGGATTCAATCCCAGTACCATTACCACCACACACACACACACACACACACACACACACACACACACACACACAATCAGCTTTGTTTATCTTTTAAAAGAGTCAGCTCTGTTTTTTGATCCTTTGTATTTTTTTCAGTCTCTATTAATTTCAGCTTTGCTGTTTATTATTTCTTCTATTGATTCTGAGTTTGGTTTGCCTTTGTTTTTCTAAGCCCTTGAGATGTATTATTAGATTATTTACTTGTGAATCTTCCATATTTTTACTGTAGACATACAAAGCTGTAAAGTTCTCTCCTAGAATGATTTCGCTAATATACCTTGTTCCCATTTTCATTTGATTGCAGGAATTCATAACGCCCTTCCTCCAGTTTCTTCAGTGTTGAATTATAACAGTTCTTGATGTATTCTGAATACAAGTCTAGATACAAGTCCTTTGTCGGATATATTATTTATAAATATTTTCTCCTGTTTTTTGGCTTGTTTTTCATTTTGTTGATAATGCACAGAATCTTATAATTTAATGAAGTCTAGTCTTTTTTTATTTGTCACGTGTACTTTTGGTGTTGTATCTAAGAAATTCTTGCTAATGAACTCAACCCTGTGAAAATTTACACATGTTTTCTTCTAAGAGTGTTATAGTTTTAGCTCTTGCATTTAAGTCTCCGGCTCATTTTGAATGATGAATGAATTTGGATTTCTGGATTGTATACGTTGGTAACCAACTTTATCTTCTGTGTGTTGATATCCAGCTGTTTCCACACCATTTGTTGAAGAGCACTCTTCTCTGAATTGTCTTGGCACCCGTGCCAAAAATCAATTTACCGTAAATGCAAGGTTTTATTTCTAGACTTACAATTCTATTCCAGTTATCTGTAGGTCTACATTTATTCCAGTCCTACATTGTCTTCATAAAAGTTATCAGTATCTATTGGAGTCTCTAGCCAGCATGGTAGCACACACCTATAAACCTAGGACTTGGGAAACTGAGACAGGAGGATCGCAGGTTCTAGACCATCCACAGCAATTTAGAAAGGCCCTCAGCAACTTAGTGAGATCCTGTTTTAAAAAAATTAAGGCTGGGGATGTAGTTACAGTTATTCACCCCTGAGTTCAACCTCCACTACCACAAACAAAACCAAACTTGGAATCACTGATGGACGCAGTAGTGCACACTTATAATCCCAGTATGCGGGAGGCTAAGAATAGAGGATCACAGATTCAAGGCAGTGCACGACAACTTAATGAGACCTTGTTAAGAAAAAAAAGAAAAAAGCTGGGCATGGTGGCCTGTGCTTGTAATCCCAGTACTTGGGAGGCTGAAATAAGAGAATTCCAGGTTCGCAGCCAGCCTCAGCAGCTTAGTGAGGCTCTCTGCAATTCAATTTAGTGAGACCCTGTTTCAAAATAAAACATAAAACTAGCTCAGAGGTAGAACACCCCCGGATTCAATCTCCAGCATCACAGTGGGGAAAAATAGAATCACTAATGTCAAACCCTAACAAAGTGGATCTGGAAGGTCAGGAAGGAAGGACCTCATGTATCTATGCCTAGAGTGAAAAGGAATTCCTCAGAATAGCTTATTCCAGATAAACCACCTGACAGGGACATTTGCTTAATAATGGCTGCCTCCTTCAGTGACCCAGTGCCATTTCTTGGAACAAACCAGTTGTCTTTGTTTCAGTGTTTTGTTTTTGTTTTTGTTTTTGCAGATCTCTCATTTAAAAAATCATCTTTAAACAGAACTGTGGCAGTTAGCTCACAGGCTTGTAATTCCATATTTGGGAGGCTGAGACAAGAAGATTGAAAATTCGAGGCCAACCTCACTCAGCAACTTGGGAGGCTCTGCTACAAAATAAAATACAAAATAGGGCTCAGGGGCATAGGTCAGTGACAGAATGCTCTTGGGTTCAATCCCTAGTTCCGCACACATACAAACTTCCCCTTTGTCTCAGTCCTCGCATGGTGTATGTTCTTGCATGGTCCCTGTGTCCTGGATTGCAATCCCTGGTGTTCCCAAATAACGTCTTTGCTTTGAAGAGTCCACATGTCTGTTGATCATTTTAAGTTGGCATCTTCATTACCATAATTGTGTAGTTTTGAAACTGGAAAGTATGAGTCCTCCAATTTGTTCCTTTTCAAGATTGCCTAGTGTGAGGTTTTATAGACCTAGTTTGGAGAACTATTTGCTTAAAATATTTGTTAGTCACATTTTGTTACACATCATAAAATTTTATAACCCAAACGTGATCCACAGGATTTGTGATCCAGCCCTGACCAGTTTCCTCTCTCACCCGCTTTCTGTCTCACTCACCGCCCTGCAGCTCCATCAGCCTGTTCGCCACTGTCTGGGGCCTTATAGCGCCTCCCGGCGCGTACGTTTACCTGGTCATTTACTTCTGCTTGGAACGCTGTTCCCTTCACTTACCTAGCTCCTGCGTACTCTTCAAATCTTAGCCTCACTGCCTTGTTGGAGGGAGGGGATACTGGAGATTGAACTCAGAGGAGCTCTACCACCAGGCTATACCCTCATCCCATTTTTCTTTTATTTTGGAACAGGTTCTTACCAAGTTGCACAGGTCTCAAATCTGTGATCCTCCTGCCTCAGCCTGGGATTATAGGAGTGAGTCACCATGCCCAGCTCTAAGTACCATTTTATTTATTTATTTGTTTGTTTGTTTGTTTATTTATTTATTTGTGGTACTGGGGATTGAACCCAGGGGCATTCTACCTCCAAGCTATACCCCAGCCCTATTTTATTATTATTATTATTTTTTTATTGTCAAGTTATTTTTTTTTATTGGTGCACTGTATTCATACATCATAGTGGGATACAGACTTTTGTAGACATACATGCACACATCGCCCAGTCAGCCCCCACCCGATCCCCACCCCATTCTCTCCCCATCCCTCCCTCCCATGCTTGGCTTAGTGGTTGACATCTAGTATTATAGCAATTTATCCAAAATTAAAAATGATAATCTCACATAACAGTTCCATTTGTCTGATACCAAGCTTTTGATGACTTAAAGATAACATTTCAATATTTCTTTTTACTTTCTTTCTTACCAGAGAATATTTTTTTCTATTTTTTTTAGGTGAAACTATCATATATTTATATATTTATTTTTCAGAAAAAAACTCTATCCTAATATGGAATATGGACTCTAGATACCCAAAACGATCTTGAAAAAGAACAAAGCTAGAAGGTATATATTTTCTGATTTCAAACCATATAAAGCTACAATAATTTAAACAGTGTAGTACTATTCTAAAGGCAGATATATAAACCATTGGAGTTAAATAAAAGCCTAGAGCTAAATTCTTCCCTATATTGTCAAATTATTTTTGACAAGGTTTCCACGAACATTTGGTGGTAGAAATAATAATATTTTAACTAAATATTGTTGAAACATAATAATTACATGGAAAAGAATAAAGTTGGACCCTTACCTAATCCCATATACAAATATTGACTCAAAATAGATAAAAGACCTAAATATAAATCTTAAGACTATAAACTTTTAGGAGAAAATCTGGGTCATAAAACCTCACAACACTGAAATTGGCAGTGATTTCTTGGATATGATTTCAATGGCACAGGCAACAGAAGAGTATACAAACTCCCTAAAAAAAAAAAAAAATATTGTATATCCAAAGACAATGTAAACAGAGTTAACAGTTACTAATAGAATGGGATAAAATATTTCCAAATGTTATATCTGAAGGTATATTAATATTCCAACTAGAAATCCTAAAAATTAACAACAATAAAGGCAAACAATACCATTTAGAGATAGGTAAAAGACTAACATAAATAATGAATCTCCACAGATAACCAATCTTAGTTGACTGTTGGATGGAAACTCTTGTTTCTCTGGTTCTGGTGTGTGTTACCTATTTCTTCTTTGTAGTTAATCTCTTTGAGTATTTTCTCTAGTGCTGGTTTTGAAGACAAAAATTCCTTCAGTTTCTGTTTGTCATGGAAGCTTCTTATTTCTCCATCTAATTTGATAGAAAGTTTTGCTGGGTAGGAAATTTTTTTAGCTGGATGTTGTTTTCTTTCAGAGTTTGGAATATGTTACTCCAAGCCTTTCTGGCTCTCATGACTTGGTTTGGGAAGTCTGGAGTGATTCTAATTGGCTTGCCTCTGAATGTCACTTGGCCCTTTGTTTTTGTTGCCTTTAAGATTCTTTGCTTGGCTTCCACATTGGTCATTTTGACAATTATGTGGCGTGGGGATCCTCTTCTCCGATCCTGTCTAAAGGGAGTTCTATAAGTTTCCTGGACCTGTGTATCAACCTCTTGCTCTATGTCTGGAAAATTTTCTGCTATTACTTCCTTGAAGAGATTGTTGATCCCTTAGGTTTCACTTTCTTTTCCCTCCTCTATTCCAATTATTCTTAGGTTAGCTCTCTTAAAATGGGCCCATATTTCTTCAATATCAGATTCCTGCTGTCGGATATTTTTTCCTAGATTAGAAACTATGCGTTCATTTTTGGAATGATCATCTTCTAAGAGCGAGATTCTGTTCTCCATGTGGTCTAATCGGTTATTTGTGCTTTGAATTGAGGTCTTTACTTCATTAATTGCATCCTTTATCTCTTTTTGGCTCTCTCTGAGTTCTTTTCGAAGCACCTCTATTATTTCTACAGTTATTTTTCTGATTTGATCTTCTGGAAATCTCTGATTTTCTGTTTTATCGGGTTCTGATGTTGTGGGGTTGTGGGCATTCATTGCTCCAGTATTATTCCTCTTTCCCATGATTTCGGAAGTTTGTGCCTTCTCTGGGTTCTTCCCTTGGGTCACTAAGACTTCACTTAAGGTGTTCTGGATCTCGAGTCTGTAGTATCTCAGACCCCACTACTCCTTTGCTGGGTTGTATCACAGAGTCTCCGACCCAGAGAGTCGATAGAGGCTGCTTTAGACTATAGGGGGTGCCAGGTTGCGCGTTCTCCTATGGTGTGATATCTCTGCCACCACCCCTCCCCCACTGGGTCAAGTCCCAGGGAGTACAGTACTGGGATTTCTCCTCTGTGGCCCGCAATTTGACTCACTGTTCTTGAGTACGCAGATGTAGCTATACTGGATTCGGTGAATTCTCTGCTGCCGCCGCCGGTGGCAATATGGCGCCACTGCCACGCCCTCGGCCGTGAGGCTGGCGTATATTTCTTCTTGGTTTTGATTTCTACTCTGAATCCCTGCGGCGTGTGCTGAGCTCAGCCACTGGGAGCTTTAGATTTTACCTGCGCCGAGAAATCCCGCCTGGCTGTTCCGCAGTGGCTCACCTCGGCTTGCTGTAGCCGACCGGTGAAGTCATCGCTGCCGCCGGCAGTATGGCGCTGCTGCCGCGTCCTCGGGCGTGAGGCCGGTTATCTCCTCTGTGGCTCTGAGCTCTGTTTTCAGTCCGCTTTCTCTCTGGAGTCTGGTGATTTTTTTGTTTCTCTGGTGATGGTGTTTTCTGGCTATGAAAGGCGCTGATTTTGTGGTAATGGAGATTGGTTGTTAGTGGGACTCTTAAGCCCCGCTTTTCTCGGTCGCCATCTTCCCGGAAGTCTTATTATTATTATTATTATTATTATTATTATTATTATTATTATTATTTGCAGAACTGGGGATGGAACCCAGGGCCATTTTACCTCCGAGCTATACCCCCCAGCCCTATTTTTTATTCTTTATTTTGAAACAAGGTCTCACTAAGTTGCAGAGGGCCACGAACTCGTGATCCTCCTGTCTCAATCTCCCAAGTACTGGAATTACAAGCGTGCGCCACCACACCTGGCCTTCATTTCCTTTTATTTTAAAAACATTGATTTCTATTTCCCAATTAGAGGAATAACACACACTTTCATTTTAGCACATTTGAAAAATAAAGACATGCATACACACATATAAATCAGAAGTCTAGGTGGGCGTGGTGGTGCACACTTGTAATCCCAGCGTTTGGGAGACAGGAGGATTGCACAGGTTCGGAGCCAGCCGTGTGCTGGCTTAAGAGACCCTGTTTCCAAATAAAAAAGTATAAAATAGGTCTGGGAGTGTAGCCCAGAGGTAGAAGGGCTTCCAGGAACCCCAGTACCGCCAAAAATAAAAAAGAAATAAAAATAAATCAGAAGTCTAGAGACTTATGTTGTCAGCTTAGGCCTTGTTTTCTCTGTGTTTGGAAGCCTACACAGTTACTTCCTATACTTAACTTTGCCAGGGTATGCCCAGATTGGGTTTATTGTCATTGTTTTACTTAAAAATAGCCCCTTGCTTCTATAGACTATGTCTTTTTTCAGTTCAGAAAGGTTTTATTTTTGTACTTTTAATATAGTTTTAGGTTTTTCAACCCAAATGTTCTAGTGCTGAATTGTAACTCTTAGTTTTGCATGCTATCCTCTTTTCTTGCCATTGTTTTCCTTCCCACCTACTCCCTCTTCAATTGAATAGTGGGCCAGCATCTTAAGTGTGTCTTCCATAGAACACAGTTTTCTGTGTATCTCTTTCAATGATATATTGCTACCAGTTGTCTTAATTAGTGCGTTTTTCTTTGCAGCCTTTTTTTTTTATTAAGCCAATCTTTTAATCTCAGCCCATTTGTGGTTCTTGGTTGAAGTTTTATGCAGTGCCCGGGCACAGTAATATGTGCGTGGACATGTATCCCGTGGACTGAATGCATGCATAAACACAAACCAGATCTTTGGTGGTGTATTCTGCTGAGACTGTTAAAATACTTTTCAACTAGCGTACTCGTTTTTAAGAACCAGTTATATTAAGATGTGATTTCTCTGCCATAAAGTTCACCCCTTGTAGGAGTACAATTCAATGACTTTAAAGATTTTATGGGGAGTTGTACGTCTCTAGCCAGTTTTAGATCATTTTGGTTCCTGCGGAGTCCTTTCTTGCCCCTTTGCAGTTAAATCCTTGCTTCAACATCCTTTCTGTCTCTATAAGCTTGCCTTGTGTGGATTTTTATGCAAATGTATGCTAGTGTTACTGTTTACATACACACACAGATTCAGATACACTTTTGTACTTGTTTATATGTAAACAACTTTTAACTAAAGTCCATATATATTTAAGTGAAGTATACATACACTTGTGTAATTGTTTTCAAGGAGTTGTCTCCCTGTCTGTGTAGCTGAGTGATCGTGGCCAGCCAATGATTGGACAGAGGTTGTGCCCGAGCATCTTAACAGCTCGGCTTTGGCGCCCTACAGGTAGATGGAGCGTGGGTAGGGAGCAGGCTGTGTGACCTCTGCCCTGGCTTTTACTTTCCACTGGGTCCTTTGACGGCTCCTCTGCTGCCTGCATGCACACTCAGGGTGGAGCACAGTTCCCTAACTGTGACTTCAGCCTCAGTCACTCCAGCTGCTCCCCATCCTGCTCGCCTCCTACTCGCCCATCACGTTGGTGTACACCTGGGGCTTTGTGTTATTCAGCACTCCCAAGTTAGTAAACTTCCACGCCAGCAGCAAAGCCACCAGCTTTTAGTGTTTTGTCTTGCCTGACCCTGCAGAGCTTCTGTACCTATTGAGCAGGTAGATGGTTCTTACCCAACATTTACAGTTATTTTTTGGTGTGTGTGGTACTAGGGATGGGACCCAGAGGTATTCTACCTCTGAGCTACACCCCTAGCCTGATTTTATTTCTGGAAACAAGGTCTCGCTAGATTGATGTGAGTTTCACCACTTGCCGAGGCTGGCCTCAAACCTGCAATACTCCCGTTTCAGCCTCCAAGTACTGGGATTAGAAGTGTGCTCCACTCCATTCAGTTTACAGTTTTCAGACATAAATGCTTCTTGGGTTATGGTGTTCCTTTGCTTGCTTTCCAGAGTACTGGAAGGTTTTTTTTTTGGTCATTTTCTTCCAACTCTTAAATGTTGTGGGGAAGAGGGACTGCCTCATTCTATTTAGGCGGTGGCCTGAAGCCCTGCCTCTCAGCAGTCAATCATTTTCCCAGTAATATACTTACTATATTAGTGAGGCTTTAGAAAAATAGAACTAATAGAATATGTGTAGGATACACACAGAGATTATTTTTAAATTATTCCAGCAGTACATTGCAGTTGTACATCATAGGAAGGTTCAGGAGTTGGCTTGTGTAGTTGTGGGGCTGGCAAGTCTCAAATCCTCAAGGCAGTCAGGCAGATGTGAATTGCTGTGTCAGTCTTGACTGCAGATTTTACAGGTCAGCAGACTGGAAACTCAGGCAGGGTTCCTGTGTTGTCTTGAAAGTTTTTTCTTAGGAAAGTTTAGTCTTGGTTTCTTAAAATCTTTAACTGTTGGTTGAGGCCCTTCTGTATTATGGAGAGTGATTTGCTTTCCTCAGAATCTGTTAATTTAGCCAGGTGTGGTGGCACACACTTGTAATCCCAGTACCTGGGATGCTGAGACAGGAGGATCACAGGTTCAAAGGTAGCCTCGGCAACTTAGCGAGGCTCTTGGCAACTTAGTGAGACCATGTTTCAAAATAGGGCTGGGAGTATAGCTTGGAGGTAGAATGCCCCTGGGTTCAATCCCCAGTAACACACACACACACACACACACACACACACACACACACACACACATCTGTTAATTTAAGTATTAATCACATCCAAAAATTCTTTCACAGCAATATTTAGATTGGCGTTTGATTGAGCAACTAGCCACCCTACCTAGCCAGGCTGACACAGATCAACCATCACGCTTGTCTTCTGAAGATTCAGATAGATATGTTTGGTGTGTGCAGTCTGGTGCTGTCTGCTTCCCATTGTGAGCCCTTGCTCCAGCTAATCTAGCACTCCAGGCTGCCACGCATACGTGCCCCTGCTTCTAGACATCCACACCTTCGATCACAGTGTATCTGTGTTCGGAGTGCCGTGGATGTCCACTTCCCTCTTTCTTACCAAGGGCTAGGTCTCAGATCCAGATACACAAGTGGCCTGTGTACCAGCCCTCCGGAGCTGCGTCCTTTCCGTCACCTGCCTGTGCCTGTGCTGTGTTCTGCCTTGCATTGTGCTCCCCCCCAGGGGTGAAACTCAGGGGCTTTCTACCTCCGGGCTATACGCCCAGGCCTATTTTATACTTTATTTGGAAACAGGGTCTCACTGAGTTGCTGAGAGCCTCACTAAGTGGCTGAGGCTGGCTTCGAACCTGTGCGATCCTCCTGTCTCAGCCTCCCAAACGCTGGGATTACAAGCGCGCGCCACCATGTCTGGCTGCCATTGTGCTTTGCAATAAGTTTCCAGTTCTCTTCCACAGCTTCTTCAGGCCAACCTCCTGAAGGTCTTTTCTTTGTGCTCCTATTGTCCCTTAGCGTATTTCTTTTGAGGCACAGGTCACATTTGAGTTTCATTGTCTGCACCTGTTTTCTAGAAGACCTTATATTTTAAGATCAGAGGTCACTGTACTTCATTCTTTTCCAAGTTTGTCCTCAGTCAAGCCTAAGTGTCTGGTCTGTAGTACCTAAATAGATTATGGGAGGAATACACTAAATCTCTGTTAAAGGTTTGGAAATTGTATTTTATATTTCTCTTGAAGTTTCTCCTTATATTAGAATATGGATCTAGTGACTATTTGCAGGTATAGTAAATCTGCGTACAAGTGATCAGCCTCAGGTTGGACTTCAAGTGCACCTGGGTACACTAAATATCTGCTGGACTCACTGATAGAAAGGGTTTTACTTACTTTTCCATCCTATGCAGGTATGTAGCTTCATATCTATTAAGAAAGCTGTTTCCTATTATAAACATTCCTTTCTTTCTATTTATTTATTTTGTCATGCTGAGGATCAAACAGGGCCTCAAGCATGCTAGTCAGGTGCTCTACCCCCGAGCTGTATCCCCAGCCCAGCAGTGATTTATCTTTGCTAGCTTCTGTGTACACCTGTGTTCTAAGCATAGCAAAGCAACCAAGACCATCTCAGGTCTTTCTGCCTAAATTGTAATGGTTGGTAACTGGTGATTAACTTGCAAACAATCACAAAGTGATAAGATAGCTTTTTTCCTTTTCCTACTAGATGTCCATCATTTCTCTGAAGTAGACTCTTCATGGCCTGAACATTTTTTGAAAATCATTCTGAGCAAAATATCTGTTTAATAACAAGATCCCACATCAAGATGGTTGGAAAGTTGAAGCAGAACCTACTATTGGCGTGTCTGGTGATCAGTTCTGTGACAGTGTTCTACCTGGGCCAGCATGCCATGGAGTGCCATCACCGAATAGAGGAGCGTAGCCAGCCAGTCAAATTGGAGGGCACAAAGACTCCCGTGCGAGCCAGCGTGGACATCACAGCCAACAAGACCTTTGCCTATCACAAAGATATGCCTTTAATATTTATTGGTGGTGTGCCTCGGAGTGGAACCACACTCATGAGGGCCATGCTAGATGCACACCCTGACATTCGCTGTGGAGAGGAAACCAGAGTCATCCCTCGAATCCTGGCTCTGAAGCAGATGTGGTCACGGTCCAGTAAAGAGAAGATCCGCTTGGACGAGGCTGGTGTCACTGATGAAGTGCTGGATTCCGCCATGCAAGCCTTCTTACTAGAAATCATCGTTAAGCACGGGGAGCCAGCCCCTTATTTATGTAATAAAGATCCTTTCGCCCTGAAATCCTTAACTTACCTTGCTAGGTTATTCCCCAATGCCAAATTTCTCTTGATGGTCCGAGATGGCCGGGCATCAGTACATTCAATGATTTCTCGGAAAGTTACCATAGCCGGATTTGACCTGAACAGCTACAGGGACTGTTTGACCAAGTGGAATCGTGCCATAGAGACGATGTATAACCAATGTATGGAGGTTGGTTATAAAAAATGCATGTTGGTTCACTATGAACAGCTTGTCCTACATCCTGAACGGTGGATGAGAACACTTTTAAAATTCCTCCATATTCCCTGGAACCACTCGGTATTGCACCATGAGGAGATGATTGGGAAAGCTGGGGGAGTTTCTCTGTCAAAGTGAGTAGAAGTTATTTTTAAAAATTTTACCCTGTGTTCATCTAATAGCCTGTGTGTGTTTGTATGTGTATATGTGTGCATATGTATATCTGCATATTTGTGAATGTGTATATAATTTGGCGTGCGTGTAGTACTGGGGATTGAATCCAGGGGCATTCTAACTCTGAACTACACCTCCAGCCCTTTTTATTTTTTGAAACAAGGGCCTTGCTAGATTGCTGAGAGTCTCACTACTTGCTGAGGCTGTCCTCGAATCTGTGACCTTCCTAAGCACTGAGATTATACATGTGCATTGCCATGCCCGGCTTTGTATATAATTTTTATATACATAAACTCTTGACCTTTTCTGGAACAGATACAGTTTCATTTTTATGGTGATATTTGGGTTTTGGGGGGTTTTCTTTTCTTACATTTTTTTTCTTTTTGTGCTAATTCTTTACCAGGTTATTATATACTCTTCTACTTATGTAATTTATTTGTTCATTTATATACTGTGATCCTTTGTTTGATGTGTGCAAACCCAATTTATAGGTAAAGAAAGGCCTTTTCCACTGACCTGGGTTTCAAATCCCCCATTTAGTGGCATGTGACTTCTGATTTCTATATATTTTTGTTAATAAGAATAATTGGTGCCAGGTGTGGTGGCGCAGGCTTGTAATCTCAGCATTTGGGAGACTGAAACAGGAGGATCGCAGTTTGCAGACAGCCTCAGCTACTTAGTGAGGCCCTCTGCAACTCAGTGAGATACTGTTTCAAAATAAAGAATATAAAATAAGGCATCTTGCATGATACCACTACACCAGTGGCACCTTGTAATCCCCGTGCATGCTTGGGAGGCTGAGACAGGAGGATCACACGGGTTCGAAGCCAGCCTCAGCTACTTAGTGAGGCTTTCAGTAACTTAGTGTGATCCTGTTTCCAAATAAAATATATTTTAAAAAATAGTCTGGGAGTATAGCCTGAAGGTAGAAAGCCTCTGGGTTCCACCTTCAGTACCACCAAAATAATAATAATAATAAATAGGGCTGGGGGTATAGCTCAGAGGAAGAATGCCTCTGGGTTCCATTTCCAGCACTGCAAAAAAACAGAACAAAACAAACAAACAAAAAAAACCAATAATAATTAACTTTGTCATGGATTAAAGCTAATACCAGGACATGCAGCTACCATGTTGGTGAGTAATTAGTAAATTCCAAGTATTTAGCAAGTTTTAGCTATAGAGATAATAAAGGCATCATTTTCTTTCACAAATAAAAAGACTAGTCACAGAAAGACTGAAGTGATTTGCTCAAATTTAGGTGCCAAGGCCAGAATTAGAATCCTTGCCTTCAGCTCAGAGAGATGGCTGGTGCTTTCTCCGTGGTCTTTTACTATCTGCAGTGCTACGTTGGTCATATGATGGATGGTACTGGGGATGGAACCCGGGAGCCTTCTACCACTGAGCTACACCTCTAGTATTTGTCTTTTTTTTTTTTTTTTTTGTAAACAGGGTCTCACTAAGTTGCTAATGTTGACCATGAACCTGTGATCCTCTGTCTTAGACTCCCAAGTACTGGGATTACAGGTGTGCGCCACCATGCCCGGCATGGTACTGGGGATTGAATCCAGTGACACTCTACCTTTGAGCCACATCCCAACCTTTTTTGTTTTTTGTTTGAAACAAAGTCTTGCTAGGTTGCTAAAGGCCTCACTGCATTGCTGAGCGTGTCTTTGAACCTGTGATCCACCTGTCTCAGCCTCCCAAGTACTGGGATTGCAGGTGTGCACTAGCATGCTGAGCGAGCCCTGCTCTTGCTTTTTACAGAAGGCTTGACAGTCTCCAAAACGTGCAAGTCTAATCCACACAAAGTTCATTGGAGTTAAACACTTCCAAATAGTTTTAGATTTCAGTAAATCTTAGAATTTGGCTTCCTTCCACAGGAACTAATGACTAGAGTGCCCTCACTTGATTTGATAAACCTGATTTGATGACTTTTATCCCTGGAATAATGAGGTCAAAATAGTTCTTATGTTCTAAAAGTATCATTACTATTAATGAAATTACTAGAGTAAATTACTGTTAAAATACCATAATTATTAGAATAAAATTATATACTACCTCCTTATGAAGAAAAATTAGTTATAGTTAAATTTTTCCTTTTTCTTTTGTGTGTGTGTGTGTGTGTGTGTGTGTGTGTGTGTAGGTGTACTGGGGATGGAACCCAGAGGCATTCTACCTCTGAGTGACACCCCAGCCCTATTTTTTATTCTATATTTTGAAACAGGGTCTCACTGAGTTGCAAAGGGTCCTCACTAAGTAGCTGAGGCTGGCCACGAACTGCATCCTCCTGTCTCAGCCTCCCAAATGCTGGGATTACAAGCGTGCGCCACCATGCCTGGCTGTCTTTTTTCACTTATCAAAGAAGTATTTACCCCCTGAAAAAAAAGAAAAGGCACTCTACTGCCTCTTGAGCCCTGCTTACTCCTATCAAGGAATGTCTTCTTGATTTCTTTTCAATGTCTCTAGCTTGTCTAGTAAATATTGACTTCTCATATAGGTAATCTCAAAGGAACAGCTGCCTGACTAAAACCTGTCTTTTAGCTATTGATCATTTATAAATTACCAGTTTATGCCCACTGGGTTATTTGTATTGACTCAAAAGACAATTACTTGTATTGTATTGACTCAAAAAAAATTATAGCCCTGATTACTATCATAAAAATTTTTTTTGTGGGTCTGGGGGTGGAACCCAGGGGCATTCGACCTCGGAGCTACACCCCCTGCCCTATTTTGCATTATTTATCTTGAAACAGGGTCTCACTGAGTTGCAGAGGGCCTCACTAAGTAGCTGAGGCTGTCCATGAACTGTGATCCTCTGGTCCCACCTCCCAAATGCTGGGATTACAAGCCTGCGCCACCATGCCCGGCTTATTATAACAATTTATTGTTCTTCATAACTGATTTTTAATCACTCGTATTTCTAGGTAAGTACAGTTGACCTCTCATGTTCTGTGGTTCTGCACCCATGGACTCAACCAACTGTGGATCAAAAATATTTTGAAAAAATTGTATTGAATATGTACAACCCTTGTTCTTTGCTATTATTCCCTAAACAATGCAGTGTAACATTTATATAGCATTTACATTGTATTCGGTATTATAAGTAATTTAGAGATGATTTTAAAGTATATGGGGAGGCAGGTATGCTGATACATGCTTGTAATCACAGTATTTGGGAGTCTGAGACAGGAGGATTGTAAGTTCATGGCCAGCCTCAGAAACTTAGTGAGGCCCTGTTCAAAATAAAGACTGAAAAATAGGGCTGAGGGTATAGCTTGGAGGTAGAATGCCCCTGAGTTCAATCCCCTATATGCACAGAACAAAAAAAGTGTGAGGGCACTTACTTGGCATTTAAGTATATGGAATAGAGACCCAATAAGAAAGAAGGAGAGAGAAAGAAGGAGGAGGAGGAGGAGAGGAAGAGAGGGAAAAAGAGAAAGAGAACAAGAAAGGAGAGAGAGCCGGGCGTGGTGGCGCACGCTTGTAATCCCCGCGCTTGGGAGGCGGAGACAGGAGGATCGCGCAGGTTCAAAGCCAGCCGCGCTGGCTTAAGAGACCCTGTTTCCAAATAAAAAGTATAAAATAGGTCTGGGAGTGTAGCCCAGAGGTAGAAGGGTTTCCAGGAACCCCAGTGCCACCAAAAAAAAAAAAAAAAAGAGAGAGAGAGAGAGATGTATAGAGCCTAAGAGACCTGTGGGGCCACATAAAACCCCATATTTGATTAAACATCTATCTACACATCCTAAAAGCTCAATAAACTCCAAGTAAGATAAAAACCAAAGAGATCCACATCTGGACACGTCATAATAAAACGGTTGAAAGACAAAGGATCTTCAAAGCAGAAAGAAAAAAGAGCTTCTACTTATGAGGGAAAACATATGATCCCTTATTTTCTGAGACTGGCTGATCTCACTTAGCATAATATTCTCTGGTTCTATTTATTTTTCTGCAAACAACATAATTTGTTCTTTACGGTTCAGTAAAATTTCCTAGTGCACATATACCACAATTTTGTAACCCATTCATCTGTTAATGGACATCCAGGCTGGTTTTGTAATTTGGCTATTGTGAATTGCGCGACTATAAACCTAGATATGCATGCATCACTATAATATTCTGGCTTCAGATCCATTGGAAAGATGCGGAGAAGAATCAAGGGTCTTATGGCCATTCCCAGTCTTCTGTGCAACCTCCACACTGATTTCCAGAGTGACAGCACTAATTTGTAATCCTACAACGGAGTATAAGCATTCTTATTTCCCCACATCCTTTAGTAGAATAGGGGAAGGGGTTTAGGGAAGGGAGGTGAGGAAGGAACACGAGATACTTGATGAAGGAAACAGTTCAAATAATGCTGTGTACCTATATGATATTATTCATTATAATCCTGATAATATGCATGGGGAGGGGAGGCAGTGGAACAGAACCGGGATGGAAGCGCACCAAGTGCCATGTGCATGTATGCTTCTGTCACTCTGCATCCCATGATATACAAGCATAATGCATCAATAACAGTATAAAAAGAGCTAGGTGTGGTGTACACACCTATAGCCGTGGTACTCGGGAGGCTGAGACAGGATTGCAGGCTTGAGACCAACCTCAGCAGTAGTAAGACTCAGCAATCTTGTAAAACCCTGCTTAAAAAACATGGGAAATGGGAGCTGGTGGTTTAGCTTGGAGGGAGAATGCCCCTGGGTTCAATCCCCAGTACCATTTAAAAAAGAAAAGAAAAGGATCCTGCCTATAAAGGATCCTCAGAAAAATTAACAGCTGACTTCTTACCAGAAACCATGGAGTCCAGAAGACAGTGGATGATGTGCATACATTACTGAAAGGGAATACTCAATGAAAACTTCATGTCTGGCAAAACTCTCTTTCAGAAATGAAGAGGAAGCTGGATGTGGTGGCGCAGGCTTGTAATCCCACTACTTGGGAGGCTAAGACAAGAGGATTGCAGGTTCCCAGCCAGCCTCAGCTACTTAGTGAGGCCCTCTGCAACTTAGTGAGACCCTGTTTCAAATTAAAGAATACAAAATAGAGTTGAGGGTGTAGCTCAGGAGTAGAATGCCCCAGAGTTTAATCCCCAATGCTAAAAAAGAAAAAAAGAAAGAAAGAAATGAAGGGAAATGAGTGAAGTTTTCCCCATAAACAAAAGTTGTGAGAACTTGTGAGACCTGCCTATAACAGATGGTAAAGGTAGTCTTTTGGCTGTAACAAAATTATACTAGATGCTAACTCATTGGGTGATGTGTACATGTATGTCTCCACCATCGCGTATTCCATTAAAATGTATGACTACAATGCACCAATAAAAAGTGTTAAAAATCCACATAAAAAAAAAAACACAGGTAAAGTTGACCACATAGGTTGAATTAGGACTTTCTAAGCTGGTCCTCAGAAAAGGTGGCCATTCAGTAACCACCTGGCAAAGAACAGGAAGGGTAAAGCCATACTCTGCTCTCTGCATTTCAGGAATCCCTTTGCTCATTCAGTACATAAATTTTGAATAAATTAGTGAGGTAAGAGATTTTTGCCATCATAATTCTATTATTAAAAAATTAGGTTTAAATGAGTGATGCATGAGCTGGGCGTGGAGGCGTACGCTTGTAATCCAGTACTTGGGAGGCTGAGACAGGAGGATTGTTTAGGTTCAAAGCCAGCCTCATCTACTTAGTGAGGCCCTCAGCAACTTAGTGAGATGTGGTTTCCAAATAAAATAGAAAATTTTATTTGGTCTGAGAGTATAGCCCAAAGGTAGAAAGCCTCTGGCTTCCATCCCCAGCACCAAAAAAAAAAAAAAAGAGTGATGCATACACATATCCCTCTATCATCTTACACACCATTAAGATATATGTATATGGTATACCAGTAAAATATTTTTAAAAGTAGATTTAACCCGGGCGTGGTGGCTCATGCTTGTAATCCCCGCACTTGGGAGGTAGAGACAGGAGGATCGTGCAGGTTCAAAGCCAGCCAGCCGCGCTGGCTTAGGAGACCCTGTTTCCAAAAATAAAAAATAGGTCTGGGAGTGTAGTCTGGAGGTAGAAAGGCTTCCAGGAACTCCAGTAGCACCAAAAAAAAAAAAAAAAGATATATTAAATCCACAATGAGATGATATACCTAAATATCCACCAAAATGGTTAATATTGAGTGAATGGAAACTACAGTGTTGGTGAGGATATTAAACAACTGGAATGCTTAATGTTGTTGGGAATATAAACTAATATAACCATTTGGGGAAATTACATCTTATAGTTATTTAGCAAAACATGCCTACCTTATGACATAGCAAATTCACTCATATATATCTTCCCTACATAAGGAGTTATACAATTTTAAAAAATTATACCATGTTTCAGACAGCATTCTCACTGCCTGTAATTCAAAACAAATGGACCACACAACTTTGATGGAGTAAGATTTATTTGCTCACAGTTTTTGGAGATTTCATAGGTTCAGTCCATGTCAGGCTGGGCCTGCTGACTTAAGGGCATGGCAGTGGGAGGCAGAGAGATGGAGAGAAAAAGTCTTTGCTGTCACATCATGGAGGCTGGAAGCAAGAGAGAGTGTTAGAAACAAATTCTAGGGAAGCCACAAATAAACACTCATGAAATTGAAAGAAACTTGGCAAGGCAATTTACTCCTGCAAAATAACGTGCAACAAACGAAAAATCTGCCCCGCCTGGTTTTTATCCCTAACGTGATCCTGCCCCTTACCCTGATTGGTGAGGGTTTGGGTTCACAACTCTGGGAGATTGGCTGTTTTCTAAGATGGACAAATATTCTGAAACAAAGTTTGGCAAAAAAAATAAAAATAAAAATAAAGTATAACTCTCTAGTGGTTGGCTCATTCCTAGGACAGGTAGGAGTTTTAAAACAAGGTTTAAGGCTCTGAAAGAGCCTGGTCAGCCAAAGGTTATATGAGCTAAAGTGGCTGGCATCACAGGCAGGGGAGCGCGCGCGCGCGCACACACACACACACACACACACACACACACACGGACAAAAGTTATAAAATAGATGTCTAAGCACAGTTACAGAACAATGCTTAAGCTGTAGTTACAAAATGGATACTTGTCCACGGCTCTGTAGTTTTGCTGCTTTGATAGAAAATGTTTACTTTATTCCTTACAGGGAGGGAGGACCTCATATAATCCCCAAGGCCACTCCCCCACGGACCCCTCCTTAGCAACCATGCCCTGTTTCCAACATTGCTGCCTTGTTTTTGTGGGGGGGTAGGGGGACATTCTAAATCCAAACCATTATACACCTAAAGATTTGTCCAGGTATATTTATTTCTGTCAGCACTGTTCATGTAATAGCCAAAATCAGGAAATGGTTCTAAGTGCCTATCACCTGGGGAATGTATAAATGTGGTACAATTCATGCAGTGAGATATTACTGAGCAAAAAAAGGAACAAATTACTAATGTATGCCATGTGGTTGAATCTCACAAATACTATGCTGAGCATAAGAAGCTAGATGCAAATGAGTAGATCGGTAGGTTTCTATGTCTATGAAGTTCAAAAGCAGATAAAACATTTTTAATGGAAAAATAGTGGTTAGCTCAGGGGTACTATCTAGGAGGTTATACAAAGAAGACTGTTGGGAGGATGGGAATGTTCTCTATATCTGAGTGGTGGTTACATGGCTGTACATATAAAAATATAAAGCCAAGTGTGGTGGTACATGCCTGTAGTCCCAGTATTTGAGGTACTGAGATGGGAAGATCATAGGTTTGAGATCATAGGCCATTTTCAGCAACTTAGCAAAACCCTGCTTTGAAAATAAAAATAATGCTGAGGGTGTGGCTCAGAGGTAGAATGTTCCTGGGTTCAATCCCCAGCACCAAAAAATAAATAAATAAATAAATAAATAAATAAATAAATATTAAGATTTGAATCATACAGTTTTTAAAACTATGACTGTTCTTGATCATATGTGTACTACTGCCGCAAACCGGCTCCGTCCTGTGGGGGGCGAGTCCACTCGCAATCGAGAACCTCAGTAAAGGTGGGGAAGGGTTAGAGTGAAGTGCTGCAGCCTCTTATCTGCAGTGATTCTTTCCCTTTAGGGACTAAATTTCTTTAGGTCCCTAAATGACGGCACTCCCTAGAAAGAATCTGACATGGACAAAGGCTTCTTGAGCCAATGACACTTTATTACAAAACCAGAAATTTATACCCTTCACCAGTAAAGTTAATAATAAGAGAAAAAGGGGGTGGGTGTAATCACTGTGAAATAATAATGAATGACATGTAAACAAAGGTAATAAAACTAGTCCTTCAGCTGGCTGTTGGCCTTCGAAAGATTAACTCCTGATCCTCTCCAAGGTCTTTGCAGATAAGCAGTTCCAGGGGCCGATCTCCCAGGAAAAACAGGCATGCCCAAGGCTTGGGGGCTTCTCGGGGGATCTTCTTTAACTTTCTTGGAACTTTCCATCTTTTGGGCTCAGTTCATATAGCAAGTGTGGGGAGATGTGGTGATTCAGATGGATGCGATAGAGTTTCTTCAGGTGTTGGCATCTTATCTTCTAAATCTGAAAGCTTAAGCAAACTCACAACACAGTTTGGCAGACAAAATACCACAAACAACACCACAAAGTTCTTGGTTTTAATTGTCAGATGTATTTCCTTAACTGCTGAACACTCTTCTTTAGACAACAAGCCTATTAAAAGCCTACTCATCTTTAATAATCTATTTCTCTGTCACAAACCCTCTGCAACCTGCTTCTAACTTTCTAATTCCTTTCTTTCCCAGTTGGGACTTTCTTATGATAAGCTCTTCTTCATGCAAAAATGCTTTTCTTACTCTTACACGGTATTTCCTTTCCTTCATACATATATATTTAGAACGTCTGTCCTTTATTTTGTCATATTCATTTCTAACCATGCGGTCAGTCTCTCTGTCTCCAGGAATGCTCATACTGAGGTAAAAGTCAACAATCTTTCTCCTTGAGTCTATTGTATTTGGGCAACTAAGTTGTTTATCAACTAAATTGCTTTACGTCACACACAAGGTTTTTATCTTCTCTGTCTCTAGGCAGGATCTCAAGGGTAAACAAAGTTACCTTAAACTGAGCTACCTTACCGGAGTTAATGGCTTAACCTAAGTTAGTGATTGGAATGAGGGTCGGAGGCCATTTGTGATTGCCGCAGCTGGAGTACTTATCACAGCATCTGAGTTCTGGCCAGTTTTTATTATTGTTGAGCAGAGCCAAGGACGTTTAGACAAATTATTAGAGAGTTTATTTCCACGGACTCAGTTTCTTTTTATAGTCCTGATTTCACATCACTGGAGCAATTCGTGTAGAAAGTTAAAAGGAATAATAGTGAAGGGTATCTAAAAGTGGGGGGTACTTTGGCCAGAGACGACACCTCCTTCTCGGGGCTTGTTGCCGATTAACTATGTGGAGTGGGGTCTCAACACATAGATGCCGAGGCAGCAGGATGTCTTGGCATACTACATATTATGAAAGATAATTTAAGATCTTTTTAAAAATCTTGAAGCCAGATGCAGAAGTCCACACTGTAATTGGTACTTGGGAGGCTGAAATAGGAGTGTTGCAGGTTTATGGCATCCTCAGCGACCTAACGAGGCTCTCAGAAACTTACCAAGACCCTGTTTCAAAATAATAAAGTAAGTCAGGCATGGTGATGCATACTTGTAATCCCAGTACTTAGGAGTTTGAGGTTGAGATAGGAGGATCACAGGTTTGCTGACAGCCTCAACTACTTAGGCCTTCTGCAACTTAGTGAGACCCTCTTTCAAAAGAAAGAATAAAAAATAGAGCTGGGGATGTAGCATGAAGGTAAAATGTCCCTGGGTTCAATCTCCAGTACTGCAAAAAAAAAAAAAAAAAAAAAAAAAAAAAATTAGTGTTGGGGATGTAGTATGAAGGTAGAATGCTCCCTGAGTTCAATCCCTAATACCAATGAATGAATGAATGAATGAATGAATGAGCCAGGCATGGTAGCACATGCTTGTAATCCCACCATTTGGGAGGCTGAGACAGGAGGATCACAGTTCGAGGACAGCCCCAGCTGCTACTTAGTGAGGCTCTTTGCAACTCAATGAAACCCTGTTTCAAAATAAAGAATAAGCCGGGCATGGTGGCGCACGCTTGTAATCCCCGTGCTTGGGAGGCTGAGACAGGAGGATCGCGCCGGTTCGAAGCCAGCCTCAGCTACTTAGTGAGGCTTTCAGCAACTTAAGTGAGACCCTTTTTCCAAATAAAATATAAAATAGGTCTGGGAGTATAGCCCGGAGGTAGAAAGTCTCTGGGTTCCACCTCCAGTACCACCAAGAAAGAAAGAAAGAAAGAAAGAAAGAAAGGAAGAAAGAAAGAAAGAAAAAGAAAGAAAGAAAGAAAGAAAGAAAGAAAGAAAGAAAGAAAGAAAGGGAAGAAAGAAAAAACAGGGCTGGGGTTGTAGCTCGAAGGTAGGCTGCCCCTGGGTTTCATCCCCAGTACCACAAAAAATAATAATAAAATAAATAAATTTGCCAGTGTTGTTTAAATCAGCAATATATAATTTTAAATTAATTTATTGTAGAAGGAAATTTTTCTACATTTTCTTTATTTGTAGTTGCTAAAAGCCTTGAGATATAAACACATTAAATCACTATTCAGATTAAAACCTAAAGCTAAGTCTAAGGATGAGCCTGTTGCTTACCCTATTGGATTTTAGCCAACATTTAAATATTTAGTCATATATCTTACTCTTGACATCCAGAATTGGCTTAGGGCAGTTATTAGCAACATTTAACAAAATTGAATCTCTTATTTCATGTGGGAGGACCAAAGCAGATGGTGTTAGTGAGGGAACTTTTGAGAAATGAAATGCTAATGTCTTTTACAACCACTTGTAGGCCATAAAAAAAAAAAAAGGAAAGAAATCAGATTTGTTCTTTGTAAAGAATATAAGGCTGGCCCCACACCAAGATATTGCTACATAGAGAAAATAAAACAAGAGACAAAAACCATACCAGAACCGCTTTTATCCCCAAACTGAATAATAAAGTCTGAAACATGACCAAGACATTGAGAAGAAAAAGGGTAAACAAGGAAAAAGATTTTTTATGACTGTATTTGTAATCTAACAAACACAAATATTTGTGTTTGCTGATTTTATCTGAAGAATTGGAAGCAGATTTCTCCAGTGTTTTCATTTATTCAGTAGATATTTATTTATTTATTTAGTGGTGCTGGGGATTGAACCCAGGGGCATTCTACCTCTGAGCAACACCCTCAGCCCTATTTTATTTTTTATTTTAAATCAAGGTCTCACTTAATTACTGCAGCTGGCTGAGAAACTTCAATCCTCCTGTCTCAGCCTCCCAAATACTGGGATTATAAGCATGCACCATCAGCCTGGCTGCTATTTATGTATTTAATATTTTATTGGTGCATTGTAACTGTACATTGTAACTGGATTCACAGTGATACATTCATGTAGGCACATGACATTACTTGGTCTGTTTCCTGATTCTTCATACCTGTTTCCCTTCCTCCTGCCTGCATCCCTTTCCACTATCTACTGGTCTGTTTCCAGGGATCAGAAATCCCTTTTCTTTCTTCTGTATCCACAGGTGAGAAAGAACACGTGGCCCTTGATTTTCTGTCTGGCAGATCTCACTTAGCACGATGTTCTCCAGTTCCATCCATTTTCCTGAAAATGACATAACTCCATTTTTCTTTATGGTTGGGTAAAGCTTCATTGTGTATATACACCACATTTTCTTTATTCATTCACCTGTTGATAGCTAGATAGGTTTCTGGCTTAAATTCTTCAGGAAAGATACCAAGGAGTGGTATAGCTGGGTCATATGGTGGTTTCATTCCTAGTTTTTTTTTTTTTTTTTAGGAACTTCCACACTGATCATCATAGTGGTCGTACTGATTTACAGTCCATCAACAGTGTATAAGTGTTTCCCACACACACATCCTTGTCAGCTTTTTTGATATTTGTATTCATGATGATTGCTATTTTAACTGGGGCGAGATGAAATCTCAATGTAGTTTTGATTTGCAGTTCCTTTATTTCTGAGAATGTTGAACATTTTCTCATGTATTTGTTGGCCATTTTTATTTGTTCTGCTAGCCTAAGATCACAAATATGCATAAGCAGAATTCAGCACTCAAAGATTGATATGCTCTTATGACCAATAAATTTTATTTCAGCAATGTAAGAATGGTTTACTCTTAGAAAAATCTATCAATTTAATTTGCTACATTGGCAAATTAAATGAGAAAACCACATGATCATTCTGGGTGTGGTGGCTCAAGCCTATAATGATAGCGACTTGGAAGGCTGAGCCAAGAGGATTGTGGGTCTGAGGCCACCCTAGACAACATAGCAAGATCCCGCCTAGACAGGCAGTCACAGGCCAGGCACATGATTACATCATTCAGTGCCAAGAAGACTTGGTTAAAACTCAGTTATGTCATTCATACTTAAAACACTTCAGAGGAATAGGAAAAAACTTAGATCTGGTAAAGATTACTTGTCCACTCGGCATTTTTTTTGAGCAGGTATTGTTTTCTTTTTTTTTTTTTTTTTTTTTGGTGGTACTGGGGTTCCTGGAAGCCCTTCTACCTCTGGGCTACACTCCCAGACCTATTTTTATTTTTATTTTTATTTGGAAACAGGGTCTCTTAAGCCAGCAAGGCTGGCTCCGAACCAGCGTGATCCTCCTGTCTCAGCCTTCCAAGCACTGGGATTACAAGAATGCTCCACCACGCCCGGCTGAGCAGGTATTGTTTTCCATGTTGAAATACAGAGACAAGCCAGGCGTGGTGGCTCACGCTTGTAATCCCCGCGCTTGGGAGGCAGAGACAGGAGGATAGCGCAGGTTCGAAGCCAGCCACGCGTGCTGGCTTAGGAGACCATTTCCAAATAAAAATGTAAAAATAGGTCTGGGAGTGTAGCCCGGAGGTAGAAGGGCTTCCAGGAACCCCAGTACCACCAATATATATAGAGAGAGACAGATAGTATAGAATGTGGTGTTTTGCTATATGTAAGCATAATTAAGTGAGTAAATTGACATATCCATCACCTTACAGAGCTATCTCTTATTTTGTGGTAAGAGCTTCTAAAATATACTCATTTTCAGTATGTTACAATATTATGATTTTTTTTTTTTTTGTGGTACTGGGGATGGAACCCAGAGACATTCTATCTCTGAGCTACACCCCCAGCCCTATTTTTTATTCTTTTTTTAAATTTTGAAACAGGGACTTACTGAGTTGCAAAGGGCCTTGCTAGGTAGCTGAGGCTGTTCATGAACCACGATCCTCCTGTCTCAGCCTCCCAAATGCTGGGATTACGAGTGTGCGCCATCAGGCCCGGCCAATATTATTAATTATAGTCCTCCTATCTCAAGATGACTTATCCATCCTATATAAGTGTAAGTCTGTAGCCCTTGACCTTTATCTTCCAATTTCTTTCCCCTTTCCTGACCCTGGTAACCACTTTCTACTCTCAGTAGAAGGTAGAATGCACCTGGGTTTCATCTTCAGTACTACAAAAAAAAAAAAAAAAAAAAAAAAAGATAAGTGTTGGCAAGAATGTGGATAGAAAGGAACCCTTGTATACTATCGGTAGTAATGTAAATTAGTACAGCCATGAAGGAAAACAGCATTGATACTCCTCAAAGGGTTAAAAATGGAGCCATCATATGATTGTGCAATCCCACTCCCACATATGTACCCAAAGGAAACAAAGTCAGTACATTGAAGACACATGTGCATTCCCATCTTCATTGCAGGGTTCACAATAACCCACTAATGGAATTAACTCAAGTGGTGTTCATCAGAGATGAGTGGATAAGGAAGAGGCGGCAATATACACACAATGGGATACTATTCAGCCTTAGAAAAGACAGAAATCATGTTATTTGTAATACTGTGGGTAAATCTGGAGGACATGTTAAATGCAGTAAGCCAGACACAGAAGGCTGAGTCGTACATGATCTCATGTGTCTGTGGAATCTAAAAAAAGCCAAACTGTAAGTCGAGAGTAGAGTAGAGCTAGGAGCTAGGATGGAACACGTACTAGTACCTGTGGCACTGGGTTTAATCTCCAGCACTGCAAAAAAAAAAAAAAAAAAAAAAAGAAAGAAAACTTAGTTTTCCCCCCTCTGGTCCCTTTCAGAATTTATCAAGGACCCTTTGCATTTGAATTTTGGTTTGGGTGAAAATTCCCAGTTTCAACTTGTCTTCTCAGATGGGTCTCCTAGGATTCTGTCTGTTTTGATATTTTTCAGTTCTGGGTGTGGTGCTGGGGGATTAAACCCAGAGGCAGAGGCAGTCTACCTCTGAGCCACACCACAACTCTATTTCATTTTTTATTTGAAAACAGGGTCTTGTTTAGTTGCTGACTTCAACCCCACAATTCTCCTGTCTCAGCCTGCCAAGTACTGGGAGCCCAGGTGTGCACACCATGCCCAGCTTTCCGCATATACTTTCATTCTGCGTAGGTATTGGGCTGTTGTCAGTTACTTCCAGCACTTATCTTTTGGGGCTTGTGGGCTACTTTGCCACCTAGTTTTCTTGTAAATATTTTTCATGGTTTTTTTTTCCAGTTCTCTTATATGATTATCTTGTCTGCCTTAAGAAGAGATTTAAAACCATTCTGCCATTTCTCAGATTGCCTCTCACTTTCAGTATTTGAACTCTGAATGACTTGGAAGTCACTGCAGGATTTTGAGCAGAGGTGTGACATGATCTGATTAGTGTTTTTCAAGACTGGCTAATACACTAAAAATAACCCACAGAAAGAAGGGAACCTTTTAGAAGAATATTGTAGAAATCTTGGCAAGAGATGTGATGCTGGCCTGGACCAGGGCAGTGGAGTTAATGAGAAGTGATCAGATTTGGATATATTTTGAGGTATGGTTGTTAAGATTTTCTGATGGATTGTTTATGGAGTTTGAGTAAAAGGGATTGTCAAAAATGACCCTAGTTTTACCCTAGGCATCCAGGAAAATGGAGTCACTTTCAACTGAGATTAGGTTGAAGGCAGAGTAGATTGGGAGGGTACGATGAAGGGTTTGGTTTAGACTGTGTTATCTTGAGGTAGTTAGACTTCTGAGTGCAGAATTCCTTTATGATCTTGTCAGTCCAAGTTCCACTATTGCAAGGGCTAAAAGAGGCATTGTTTATCATAGAAAATTAGAAAATACAGAACCGCTAGGTAAGAACAATCATTCTGTCACAATTCTGTGTAGATACAGACATACACATCTATGACACATTTTTATAAAACTGAATTTCTGTTGTGTATACATTTTGAAATCCACTCTCACAGACAAAACTGGAACATTCTGTAGTGTTGAGATAGAACCTGATTTTAATGCGATCTCACCATATGCTTTGCCGTGACGGGTCTGGCCCTGCGGATTATGCTCTTTTTCACTCATTCCTCTTGCATGTCCATAGCAGCCCTGGTGCTTTAATCCAGAGGGTCTGGTTTCCTGTAGTAGTTTCTGTGTACATAATTTAGACCTGTGGTTTGGCAAACAACCTGGCTGTCGTGTTTAACCGAGACGCTTGAGACCCATGCTTAAAATGAGTGTCATGGAGGATTATCTTCACCGCGATCACTCAGGACTTTGGCACTGACCCCATTCCCTGAGGTAGAGTGGCTGCCAGTATGAACGGTGCGGAGGGAGAGGCCCAGGAGAAGCTGCTGACTCACAGATATCTTGCCTTACTGTGTCTGGGCTGTGGGTTTTGAAGTACACCAGCCTGTCAGGCACTATGTTTTGAGGTTCCAGGGAGTAGAGGGCACAGGAATGGTAACTAGCTCATACTTTAGTACACATTAGGTCTACATGTTGGTTAATTTCTGGGAGGACTGAAGAGGGGAGGCATTTGATGAGCTTTATTTGCAGAACATTGTCTAGAAAAGAAATTTCATGCTTTCTGGATCATACCCATTTTCCTTTGATAACTGCATCCTTTTGAACAGAAATGGCAAACTAGTTCTTCAAAGGGCCAGGTATTTCTGGCTTGGCAGGCCATATGATTTCTGTGGCAAGTGTGTTGTAGGGCAGAAGCATCCATAGATAGCACAGAAACAAACAGGGATGGCTGTGTTCTAGTAAAAGACTTTATTTTTGAAACATTGAGAGCAGGCCAGATTTTTGGCATAGTTTGTCAGCTGCTTTCGGAAATGTTTTTGAAATTGGATCTTGTGCTGGGCATGGTGGCACATACTTATAATCCCAGTACTTGGAAGGCTGAGACAGGAGGATTGCAGGTTTGAAGCCAGCCCTGGTAATTTAGGGACACTCTGAACAACTTAGACCCTGTTTCCAAATTTAAAAAAAAAAAAAAAAAGATCTGGGAGTGTCACCCAGAGGTACAAGGCCCCTGGGTTCCATCCCCAGTACCACAAAGAGAAAAAAAAGAAAACAAACTGGGTCTCTCCCTGTTAGTGGTCAAGACCTCCAACCTCTGAATGTCAGTTTTGCTTAGGTTACAAAAAGCTGCATCACACAGGCCCAACTTCTAGGTCTACATTCTCCCCACTATACTTTGCTGCCTCTTTGCAAAGGGTAAACTAAATAACTAGAACCCATGGGAAGATGAGAAGGATGAGCCCAGAGCTCTGACTTGGAACCAAGAAGCAACTCTTAAGAGTTGAGTGTGGACAATGTGTATGGCTCACCAACCAGACTGGGGCCTCCTTGAGGATTGGGACCACATCCTGTCTTGTTCTCATTTTCTATTTTAATCGTTTAGCCTTGTAACTCAACAAATGTCTTTCTTAGAGCAATACTAAGTAAATACTGTTGTTTATTTATTTTCTCCCGCCTCCCCTCCCTACCCTAGCAGCTTCAGTATTAGCTCTTCTCACTTGCCGTCCTCTAGACTTGCCAGGCTCTCCCCTGCATGAGAAAGCTGATGAGCTCCTTGTGTGAGGAAGGCATCCCCACATGCACAGGCGCTCTGCATTTCCTGAGGATGTAATCTTAGATTAAGGTTGACAAACCGTTTCTGTAATAGCGAGATAATAAATATTTCAGGTTTTGCAAGCCACAGGGCCTCAACTACCCCCTCTGCCACTGTAGCAGAAAAGCAGCTATAGTGATATGTAAATGGTGAATGTAACTGTGTTCGAATAAAACTGTACGGGTATTATCATTGAATTTCATTTGTTTTTCATGACTTATGCAATATTGTTCTATTTTTTGTTTTATTTTATTTTACTATACTGAGGATTGAACTTAGGGGCATGGGCACTCTACCTCTGAGCTACACTCCCAACGCTGTTAATTTTTTTTTATTTTGAAACAGAGTCTTACCAAATTGCTGAAGGCCTTGATAAGTTGCTGAGGCTGTCCTCAAACCTGCCATCCTCCTGTCTCAGCCTTCCAAGTACTGGGATTACAGTCATGTGTGGCCACACCCAGCTAATCCCTCTTTTAAAAAATGCGAGCCAGGCATGGTGATATACGCTTGTAATCCCAGCATTCAGAAGGCTGAGACCAGAGGATCGCGGTTCATGGACAGCCTCAGCTACTTAGTAAGGCCCTCCGCAACTCAGTGAGACTGTGTTTCAAAATAAAGAATAAAAAATTGGGCAGGGGTTGTAGCTCGGAGGTCAGATGCCTCTGGGTTCCATCCCCAGACCCGCAAAAACAAAACAAACAAACAAATGCTTTTCAAGTAAGTTAACTGGTAGTTTTTCTAAGAAGTCTTATCTTTGTGCCCCCATGAATATTGTCAACATATTGTGTATAGATGTTTCCCGCTTCTAGAAATCTAAGGTGGCCAATAATTACTACCAAACTTAAATTATGTTTTGAAAGTCTGGTAAATAGTGTTAAACTTGATTAGTGCTCTCTTTTGTAATCCAGACAATTATAAGTTTAAACATTATCAAAAATAATTTACAGCAGTTTTAATACTATTTTAAAAAGTTGTAAGTAAACATTTTTTCACATTATACATTTCCAGAGTGGAGCGATCTACAGACCAAGTCATCAAGCCGGTCAATGTGGGAGCCCTGTCGAAATGGGTGGGGAAGATCCCTCCCGACGTCTTACAAGACATGGCGGTAATCGCACCCATGCTTGCCAAACTTGGATATGACCCCTATGCCAACCCCCCTAACTATGGGAAGCCTGATCCCAAAATCCTTGAGAACACCAGAAGGGTGAGTGAAAGGAACACTGGACATGGCATTTGGGTCCTGAATGGTTTTGTCTTATTTTGTGATCTTGCTTCTTATGATCAGAAAATTGCCTTAAATTCTAATTATTATTTCAAATTATATTTAAATTATTTTTTCTGTTTAATTCAAATAATTCTATTTGTAGAGTGCTTTATTACCAGAAGTCTGTATTTTAAGGATGATTTGGGCTGTTCCAGAGAACCATGGTGACAATTCTTTATTGTATTTTGCCCAGCTTCCAGGACTGGTTCTCACTATGGGGAAAATTTATTCCCACAGCTGATTACCACAAATCTGAATAAACACCAACATTAGTGACCTTACATTGAGTTTCTTTTTTCTTTAACTCTAAAGGCTGTTTTACTCCTAAAACTTTGTGTAGATGAGGCCTAATTTCTTGATACCTTGGAGGATAAACATTAGCTATATGAGAAAAATTATTAAACAGACACAATATACTTGCCTTCTGATTGAAAGTTGCTATTAAAGTGAAATTGGCCGGGCGTGGTGGCGCACGCTTGTAATCCCCGCGCTTGGGAGGCAGAGACAGGAGGATGGCGCAGGTTCGAAGCCAGCCACGCGCGCTGGCTTAGGAGACCCTGTTTCCAAACAAAAATGTAAAAGTAGGTCTGGGAGTGTAGCCCAGAGGTAGAAGGGCTTCCAGGAACCCCAGTACCACCAAAAAAAAAAAAAAGTGAAATTGCAGTTTTCCTTTTAATAAACTAAGCTCACATCCTTGCAAAATATGGCTTCAGAAAGTGTTGGGGAAAAAAAGAGCACATGCTTATAATCCCAGTACAGTACTTAGGAGGCTGAGACAGGAGGATTGTAGGTTTTTGGCCAGCCTCAGCTACTTAGTGAAGCCTCCCGAAACTTAGAGATACCCTGTTTCAAAATAAAGAATAAAAATTATGGCTGGGATGTGTATCTTGGAGGTAGAATGCCCCTGGGGGTTCAGTCCACAGTTCTGCAAAAAAGAAGAAGGAGAAGGAGAAGAAGAAATAAATAAATAATTTACCAGTTAGATCTATTTCAAATCAGACCATGCACATTCTTAGAAAATTTTTAAGCTGGGCATGGTGGCACACTCTGTAATCCCAGTACTTGAGAGGCTGAGGCAAGAGGATGACAGGAGGTTTGAGGCTAGCCTCAGCAATTTAGGGAGGCCCTTTGCAACTAGTGAGATCCTGTTTCAAAATAAAAAATAAAATAGCAGTGGGGGTGTAGCTCAGAGATAGAATGCCCCCGAGTTCAATTCCCACTACCACAAAAAATATTATGTGGTAGGATATATATAAATATAAAATATGAGTCTTTAATATTATATATTATAAAATATAAAGAGCCGGGCATGGTGCCGCACGCTGTAATCCCAGCATTTGGGAGGCTGAGACCGGAGGATCGCGGTTCGCGGACAGCCTCAACTACTTAGTGAGGTACTCTGCAACTCAGTGAGACCTGGTTTCAAAATAAAGAATAAAAAATAGGGCAGGGGCTGTAGCTCAGAGGTCGAAAGCCCCTGGGTTCCATCCCCAGACCCCCCCCCACAAAAATAAAATAAAACAAAATAAAATATAAAATATGTGGTGGGATATCTATTCATATATATGACATAAATTTATCATTTTAGCTGAACATGGTGGCACACACCTATAATCCCAATACTTGGGAGGCTGAGACAGGAATATTGCAGGTTAGAGGCCAGCCTCAGCAAATGAGACCCTGTTTTAAAATAAAATATAAACTAGGGCTAGGCATGTAGCTTGGAAGTAGACTATCCCTGGGTTTAGTTCCTGGTACCAAAAAACATGATCATTTAAATAATTTTTCAGCATCCCATCCAGGGGCAATAGTGCATTCACAGTGCTGTGTACCTGTGCTGTGTTCCTGTCTATCACAGGAATGTTTTTCATGTTCCCAAACTTAAAACTCCATACCCACTACACTATCAACTATTTCCCTTTCCCCCAGCCCTTAGGAACCACAGTTCTTTCTGTTTCTATATGTGTTCTTTTTTGAAACTACAGTTCAAATAAGATAACCATATTAGCATAAATTCATTGATAGGCCATTTGATTTCAAGATTAAAAATACCTTAGATTCTCTGGTATTCTTTTGGTTATGTCAGTGACCTTTATTCCACACAATCTTATGCCATCTCTTTCTTTTTTCTTTCTTTCCTTTTTTTTTTTTTTTTTTTTTTGTGTGTGTATGTGTGTGTGTGTATGTGGTATTGGGGCAGGAACCCAGGGGCATTCTACCTTCAGTCTCTGCCTCCAGCTCTATTTTATGTTTTATTTCGAAACAGCGTCTCACTAAGCTGGGGAGGCTGCCCTGGAATCTGGAGTCCTCCTGTCTCAGCCGAATTTAATTGCATATTTTTTCAGTTATTGGCTATATGTATATCTTTTTCTATCAGCTGCCTCTTATGTTGCTAAAGTGTTGTTTATGTTTTAAAGTTTTGTGAACTACAGTTTGCTTAAAACATACCAGACGTCAGTCTATCATCCTGCTTTCATGGTCCTTGATAATATCTTTTAAATTGGCAATTCATAGTTCTCTTTGTACAATACTGAAAGGGTTTTTTTTTTTAATAAACCAGTATGTATGTACAGATGATATTTTGAGGTTTCCCAGAACAGTAGACTTTACATGCAAGTTGGCTTGGCTAGATTATTCTTGGCTTTCTTGGATTGTAGGTTGGGAAGAATGTTCTGGTTTGGATCCATGTGACTAAAGAATTTGTTTCATACACACTGTGGCTTTCGAAAAGGCTTCAAAATGCATGATGGAAAAATAAAAAAAAATTTTGTCTCTGTCTAAAATGATGCATAAGTTTTATTAAAAGGATAAAGTCAACTATAAATGCATTTTTGAGCTCTTTCTGATAATGTGTATGTTCTTAGACACATGATGCTCTTAATGTTCTTGTGTTTTGAGTTTGGGTTACATAGACCTTCTTACCAGTTAGGTCTATTTCAAACCAATTTCTATGTGCCTTCAAAGCTCTTCTTGCCGGTAATAATTCAAATACTAATATAGCCAGCATTGATGACTGTGAGATATTATAAAGTAATGTTTGCAAGGAGGTTTTTGGCTGTCAGAAATGGGTTCCAGAGAAAGAAGGTAGCTAGGGAAATTACTTCTTTATTCATAGAGACTGGAAGTAAGAGAAAAATCACATTTTGATTGGAACATAGAATCTCTATCTGTAAGCCTAAAAATGAGGGTTTTAACACAATTCTGAGGAGTCCAAAAGTAGTGATGTCTGAGTCAGTACCTTGTAGGCACATATTGCCCAGTTCTAAGTAGAAAAGCATGCACTCTGGGGTTGCTTTGACTCACATGGTAAATTGGAAAGAAATGCTAACATATAATCCCAGTACATGGGAGACTGAGATAAAAGGATCACAGATTCAAGACCAGTCTCAGCAAGCTGGGTGTGATGCTCCCACATTTGTAATCCTAGTACTTGGAAGCTAAAACAGGAGGATCGCAGGTTTGAGGACAGCCTCAGCAAGTAGTGAGACTTCCATCAACCTAGCCAGACACTATTTCCAAACTAAAAATAAAACAGTGTTGGGGTGTGGGTCAGAGGTAGAATGCCCCTTAGGTTCCATCCTCAGTACCACAAAAATAAAACAAAATAATGCACAGTAAGCCAGGCGTGGTGGCACACGCTTATAATCCCAGTACTTGGGAGGCTGAGACAGGAGGATCGCAGGTTCGCGGCCAGCCTCAGCTACTGAGTGAGGCTTTCCACAACTTATTGAGATCTTGTTTCAAAATAAAGAATAAAAAAACAAGGATGGGGATTTAGCTTGGCGGTAGAATGCCCCCTATATTCAATCCCCAGTACCAAAAAAAAGAATAATATTGCACAGTAGTACATCATTACCTATGGTCACTGTGCTGTGCAAAGTGCCCCAGAATTCTTGCTCCTATCCAAGTCTAACTTAGTGCTCATTGACTGAATGTCCCTTCTCCAGCCCTCCCCCACCGACACACTGTCCCAGGCTCTGGTAACCACCCTTCTCTCCACTTAGAGTCTACATATAAATGAGGATTTAAGCCGGGCGTGGTGGCACACGCTTGTAATCCCCGCGCTTGGGAGGCTAAGACAGGAGGATCGCGCAGGCTCGAAGCCAGCCTCAGCTACTGAGTGAGGCTCTCAGCAACTTAGTGAAATCCTGCTTCTAAATAAAGTGTAAAATAGGTCTGGGAGTAAAGCCCAGAGGTAGAAAGCCACTGGGTTCCATCCCCAGTACCACCAAAAAAAAAAAAAGAGGATTTACTGAAGACCTAAAAATTAGGCCATTAATACCAACATTTGAACTTTAACTTGTAATTTTCCTCATTTATAGTCTCTATAGGCATATGATCAGTGAAGCAAGGTACATATTTAATATTTTAAGCTAAAAGGACTGAAAGTTTCTAAAAAGTTTTCTAATTCCCAGTTGAGAATTGTGAGGTCCTTAAATGATCTAATGATTCTCTCTCTCTCTTTTTTTTTTTTTTTTTTTAGTAGTACTAAGGATTGAACTCAGGCGCATTTTACCTCTGAGCTACACCCCCAACCCTGTTTTATTTTTTATGTTAAAACAGGCTCTTAACTAAATTGCCGAGGGCCTCACTAAGTTGATGAGGCCGGCAGTGAATCTGCAATCCTCCTGTGTTGGCCTCCCAAGTGCTAGAATTACAAGTATGCACTACAACGCCCGCTTCCTCTTCTTAGTCAACTGTGTTGTGTTCCTTGTTCATAATAAGAAATTCCTAACTACAAGAAACAGGAACTAACTCTGATGTAAGTGGAAAGACAACTTAATTGAAAAGGTCTTAGGTGGCATGAACACCACGGGTTCAAGGCCAGCCTTAACAACATAGGGAGGCCCTGTTTCAACATAAAAATTAAAAGGAAGCCGAGTGTGGTGGCGCATACTTGTAATCCCAGCATTCGGGAGGCTGAGACTGGAGGATCACAGTTTGTGGACAGCCTCAGCTACTTAGTGAGGCCCTCCGCAACTCTGTGAGACCCTGTTTCAAAATACAGAATAATAATTTAAAAAGGGCTAGGGGTGTAACTCAGAGGTAGAATGCCCCTGGGTTCCATCCCCAGTACCACAAAAAATAAAAATAAATAAGATGGAAGCCAGGAAGGAAGGGTAGGGGAGAAAGAAGGCTGAGTTTTATTAATGGAAAAGGTACATGCGACTGTGTGTATGCATGTGAATATAACATTGTTAACCTGGGCACTCAGTTATCCGGAGGGAGGGAGGGAAAAGAAGCAACAAGTACTGTGAATATATGCCATTGTCAACATGAGCCATATTATGTGAGACTATAATGCACCCATAAAAAATAAATAAAAATAAATAAAAATAAAAAATAAAAAGGGCTGGGGTTGTAGCTCAGAGGTGCAATGCCCCTGGGTTCAATGCCTAGGATAAAAAATTATTAAAACTATAATGCTCTTAGAAGAAAACATATGGATAAATATTTGTGATCTTAGATTTGACTTGTCTTTTGATATGACACCAAAAACATAAGGAACAAATGAAAAATAGGTAAATTGAACTGCATCAGAAGTTAAAACTTGAGGCAGGAGTATATCTCTGCTCACTTAGTGTGTGGAAAGCCATGAGTTCCATTCCTAATACCACCAAAAGAGATTTAACTTTTTTATTATAATTAAGAAAGCAAAAAGACCACCATAGGTGGTATCCATATTAGTATTCAAAAATATATAATGAACTCTTACAACTCAATAAAAGTTGATACCGCTTATCTATTTTATCTTTGTGTATATGTAAGTTATCTTTCTGTTTAAGTTAGCCAAAGATAGCTGGACATGGTGGTACATACCTATAATTCCAATACCTGGGAGTCTGAGACAGGAGGATCACAGGTTTGAAGCTAACCTCAGCAACTTAGCAAGATTCAAAATTTTTTAAAAAGCTGGGTGTGTAGCTTAGAAGTAGAATGACCCTGGGTTCAATCTCCAGTACAAGCAAAAAAAAAAAAAAGGAAAAAACAACCCAAAATTCTTACAGTATTAACAGCATTTATCCTGTTGGTTCTAGACAGAACAAGACTGCTGAATTTCTAAGAACCCAATCTGAGATTTGCAAAGCTGCCAAAGTATTTTAAGACAAATGAGAATATGTAAACATGTGTTTTATCAGTTGTTTTATAGTATTTGTGTTAAAGAGATAATGAGTCACTAGTGGACTACAAGAGCCCGGAGGGATTAAGGATGTGAATTTCAAAATCTAAATTCCTTGCTGTATTATCATATCTGGCTAGAGTTATGTGTTTTCTCTGCATGTGAAACTATCAAGTCATAATTCCTCAAGGGGAAATGTTTATTATGTTATTAAAAATAATGAATTATATTATTAAAAAAAAACAGCAGACCAAGCATAGACTAATAATGAAAGTTTGTCAGGAACTAAGAATTATGACTAATCCGATTCTGTGTACTTGAGTATAACTGGAAGAAAGGAAGTAAGAATTATAATTTTGTTTACAGTGAGTTTCAGAAAGAAGGGGGTTGATAATTTCATTTTGTTTACCATGAAATCTGGGTATACAGCATTGGTTGTGGGGCTAATCTTTTACTATTGTT
The DNA here is from genome assembly GCF_963383645.1 of Muscardinus avellanarius. Classification (NCBI taxonomy): domain Eukaryota; kingdom Metazoa; phylum Chordata; class Mammalia; order Rodentia; family Gliridae; genus Muscardinus; species Muscardinus avellanarius. Next base: position 87,936,042 of record NC_137796.1, on the reverse strand, counting down.
GTTTGGTACTGGGAATTAAACCCAGGAGCATTCTACCTCTGAGCTACACTCTTCTTTCTTTTTTGCTGAACTGGGGGTTGAAGCCAGGGACATTCCACTTCCAATCTACACCCCCAGCCCTGTTTTTTTTTTTGTTTTGTTTTTTTTTTTTTTTTTGGTGGTACTGGGGTTCCTGGAAGCCCTTCTATTTCCGGGCTACACTACCAGACCTATTTTATATTTTTTGAAACAGGGTCTCTTAAGCCAGCGTGGCTGGCTTTGAACCTGCACAATCCTCCTGTCTCCACCTCCCAAGCACGGGGATTACAAGCCTGCGCTACCACACCTGGCTTATTCTTTATTTTGAAACAGTTTCACTAAGTTGTGGAAGGCCTAAGTAGCTGAGGCTGGCTGCGAACCTGCAATCCTCCTGTCTCAGCCTCCCAAGTACTAGGATTACAAGCATGTGCTGCCATGCCTGGCCCCCGAGCCCTATTTTAATTTTTATTTTGAGAAATTAAATAAATCAAGCTTGATGGTACATACCTGTAATCCCAGTACTTTTGAGGCTGAGATAGGAGGATCGCAGTTTCGTGGCCAGCCTCAGCAACTTAGGCCCTCAGCAGCCCCTCAGCAGCTTAGTGAGACTCTGTTTCAAAATAAAAATAAAATAGGGCTGGGGGTGTAGCTCAGAGTTGGCACGACCCTGGTTTCAATCCACAGAATGAGCAAACGGGAAAGGAATGGAAAGGAAAGAAACAGTTAAGAGAAGATGTAAAGAGTGTGGCATAATGGATGTATGCTGGCCCCTGAGCCGCATTCTCCCGCCAGCTTCTCCCTGAAATCCAGCAGCAGCTGTCTGGGAGAGAGGAGATCCCGTGTCTGAGCCTTTGAGGGGATGTGAAGAGGATAAGATAAAGCACTTGGGAACCTAAGACACTGACCACTGAGGAGGGGCTGGGCATATCCAACTGGGCTGGGCACCGGGCCATGCCCAGGGGTCTATCAAAGTGGTGGTTTCCACTCAGTTCCCTTAATAGGGGCAAAAGGAAAGAAACTTGAGAATCTGGTAAAAACAAACAAAAACCCCTCAGAGCTGGATGCCTGCCCCAGGTGTCGTGCCTTCTCGCCCCACAGAGTGGGCAGGCCGGCGGAAGCCAGTGGTAGCACGCGGGGCTTAGATACTCTCTGCGGCAGCGAGCCGGGGCAGTCTCTGGATTCTCACTGGCAGTTTCCTCTGGGAACAGCTAGGCCTGCACCACTGGACTAGAACCTTGGGAAGGTTTGAGGACAGTGAGGCCTTGGAGACACTCCTCACAGCCGCAGTCTTGTGATGCACCCCAGCTGTCCGTGGGGTGCTCTCCCACGAATTCCCTTATTCCTAAGTTTGGTATCGCTGTTTAACTAGGCTCCTTGGGACTATAACAGAGACCCAAAGGATAGACTAGGCTTTAGAAACTACAGAGAAAGAAGTCAGAAAAATATTCCCTCTCTGAATCTCAGAAATAACACAGCTACATTTAGAATTAAATCAGGTGTAAAAGAGGAAACTTCAGCCGGGCTTGGTGGTGCCCACCTGTAGTCCCAGTACTTGAGAGGCTGAGACAAGAGGACTGTAGGTTCAAAGCCAGCCTTGGCGGTTTAGCAAGGCTCTTAGCAACTTAGTGAGACCCTGTTTCAAAATAAGAAAAATAAAATAGGGCTGGGGTATAACTCAGAGGTAGAATGTCCCTGGATTCAATCCCTAGCACCACAAAGAAAAAAAAATGTACACCAAGCTTATAAATGATCACAGGATGAACACACTTTCATAATCACCCATATCAGGACAGAAAATTATTAGCACCCTGAAGCCTCTCTCATCCTCTCTTCCAAGCACTGCCACCTCCCCTCCCCAGAGAAAGCAATATCCCAATTTCTTTCTTTCTTCTTTTTTTTTTTTTTTTTTTTGGTGGTACTGGAGGTGGAACCCAGGGGCTTTTCTACCTCTGGGCTATACTCCCAGACCTGTTTTTTTATATTTTATTTAGAAACAGGGTCTCACCAAGTTGCTGAGAGCCTCACTAAGTAGCTGAGGCTGGCTTTAAACCTGTGCGATCCTCCGGTCTCAGCCTCCCAAGTGCCACGCCTGGCATCCCAATTTCTAATGTAGATCTGTTGTACCTACTTAGGAGCTTTAAAAAATGTTAATGGCCGGGCATGGTGGTGCATGCCTGTAATCCCAATACTTGGGAGGTTGAGACAGGAGGATCGCAGAATGGACAACAGCTTCACCAAAGCAGCGAAACTCATCAAACTAGCATGAAGACCCTTTTCAAAATTAGAAAAATAAAATAGGGCTTGGAGTATAACTCAGAGATAGAATGCCCCTGGATTCGATCCCTAGTAACACACAAGTAATACGTACACACACGCGCACACACACACACACACACACGTTAGTGGAGTCATGTAGTATATTGTTTTAGGTCCCCCCATCACCATGCATTGTAATTCATCTGTGCTATTGATAGTGTAACAATAGTTCATATTTTATTGCTGCATATCATTACTGCATATCAATAAACTATATTTACTTATTCATTTTAATTGTATTACTCTACAGTTCTACCTTTGTTATATATTGAGGGTCTGTTTCTGGGCTCTTCATTCTCTTTTATTGATATTATTTGCCAAACCTCGCACCAGAACCTTACTATCCTAATTACAAGTATAGAGTTCGCTTAGCTTTTATGTATGTAACTGTATACCAGAGCTTGGTTATATCTGTATAATAATAAGTCTTCATATCTGGTAGCATAAATTCTCCTACTTGGTTCTTCTTTTTAAAATGTCCTTGACTATTCTTGGGCATATTCATTTCCATGTAACTTTTATGGTTTGCTTGAAATTGCCCTTCTCTCCTAAAAAAAAACCAACAAAAAGTAGAATTTTAATTAGGAGTAATTTAAGGAGAATGGATATCTTTACCATATATGAATCTCTCTATGCCTCAAAGTTACATGCCCCTTATTTATTTGGGTCTTGAATTTCTCTCAGTATTTTACAGTTTTCTTTGTAAAGGTTTTGCGTTGTTGTTATTTTATTATATTTATTTCTAGGCATTTGCTGTGATTTTTTATGTCTTAAATAGTATTTTAAAAAATTATTCCTTAATTATTGCTCCTGTTAGAGACATTTTTAAATATTAAAAACTATTTTTGGCGGGTCATAGTGGCACATGTTTGTAATCTTAGTACTTGGGAGGCTGAGACAAAAGGATTGGAGGTTTGAGGACAACCTCAGCGACCTATCAAGACTGTCAGCAAGCTGTGAGAACCTGTTTCAAAACAAAACATAAAAATAGCGCTAGGAGTGTAGCCTGGAGGTAGAATGCTTCTGGGTTCAATCCCAGAACCATACCAAAAAAAAAAAAAAAAAAAAAAAATTGGTTTGGTTATACTAAGCTTTTATGAAATAGAGCGTGTATCATCCTAAGAGCCATTTCCTGTTCAAGTCTTCTTGGGACAGCGGGTAAGCCTCAGGGTTGCAGCTCTGAAGAATTCCCAGGGCAACCTGGAAGCGCTTGCTCGTGGAGCCTGCGGATTCTAGGACAGCTCCCCGGGCTGGCTGGCTTACCTGACTGGAACTGGGCTGTTCCATGCCCTCTCGCACCTAGCCAAGCTGCTCAGGAGCACAGAGCAGTGGGGGTTGCACCGGATCCTGCCCCGTGGGATCCCCGTCTCCCTCGTCAACTGGTCGAGGGTAAAGCAGTGAGCACAGTCACTCCAAGCAGCATGCACTTCCTCACTCACCCCTGTTTGTGTTTTCCAGGTCTATAAAGGAGAATTTCAGCTGCCTGACTTTCTTAAAGAAAAACCCCAGGTACTGAGTACTGTATCAGCTTCTTCCTCTTGCTGTAGAGGAGATGAGCCCTTGTGAAATAAATAAACTAAGAAAAGGGAAAAACAGAAAGAGACAATGGATATGGGGTAGTGGTGGAAAGATTGACCTCTGGTACTTGTTTTCTTTTTCTTTTTGTGGTACTGGGGATGGAACTCAGGGGAATTCTACCTCTGAGCTATACGCCCAGCCCTATTTTTTATTCTTCATTTTGAAACAGGGTCTCACTGAGTTGTAAAGGGCCTCACTTTGTAGCTGATTGTGATCCTTCTGTCTCAGCTTCCCGAAGGCTGGGGATTACAAGTGTGTGCCTCAGCTACTGAGTGAGGCTCTCTGCAACTTTGTGAGACCCTGTTTCCAAATAAAGAATAAAAAATAGGGCCAGGGGTGTAGCTTGGAGGTAGCACACCCCTGGGTTCAATCTCCAGTGCCACACATGTAAACAATTTTAATTAATTAGTTAATTTGATGATGATGATGGTGATGATGATGATTTTGGTGGTACTGGGGGTGGAATCCAAAGGCTTTCTACCTCCGGGCTATACTCCCAGACCTATTTTATACTTTATTTGGAAACAGGGTCTCACTAAGTTGCTGAGAGCCTCACTAAGTAGCTGAGGCTGGCCTCGAACCTGTGCGATCCTCCTGTCTCAACCTCCCAAGGGCGGGGATTACAAGCGTGCGCCACCACGCCTGGCTAACAATTTTAATTTAATCCAGCCCAGAGTTATACCTTATCATCACACTCACTTGCGTTGTAGGATTGTTTCCCGATTTGGAGAAAACCAGGGATCACTCTGATCAGTATGCCTAGAGCAGCTCAGGGTCTGTCTCTGAGCATCATGTGTCATTCCCACGTAGAAGTGGGAGAAATGCACACCACTGCTGCTGTCAGTGACCAGCTCATTGGTAGGGAACAAGACCAGTACCGAGCTCAGCCCCGAAAATGTTCCACTTAATGGATGGGGAAGGAAAGACCACCACACAGCCTTGGGCCAAGTCTTGTCCCTTGAAACAAGCCTGAGGTAGTGGGCTGCCTCTGTGAGAAAGCCCTGTCTCCACCAGAGATGCAGGTTCAGCCTTATCTGGTCATTGTCTGATAACAGCCATCAGTAATTGTTACACTTAGCTGGATGCGCCATCCCAGCATTTGGGAGGGTGAGACAGGAGGATCCGGGTTCTCAGCCAGCCTCAGCTACTTAGAGGCCCTTGCAACTCAGTGAGACCCTGTTTCAAAATAAAGAATAATAATAATTGTTACACTTTAGGAATTTCAGAATACTTTCAAGATATATTCTTATCAACAATTTGTTGTTATTGTTGTTGTTTTGGGGTGTGTGTGTGTGTGTGTGTGTGTGTGTTTCTCTGGTGCTGGGGTTTGAACCCAAGGGCATTCTGTTTCTGAGTTACACGCCAGCCCTATTTTATTTATTTACTTATTTGTGTGTGTGTGGTGCTGGGGATTGAGCCCAGGGTCATTCTACCTCTGTGTTACACCCCTAGCCCTATTTTATTTTTATTTTTAAACAGGATTTTATGAGGTTGATAAGAGTCTTACTGCTTGCTGAGGCTATCCTCAAACCTGTGATCCTCCTGTCTCAGCCTCCCAAGTACTAGGATTATAGCATGTGCCACCATACCCGGCTTATTAGTAAATATTTAAATGTATCCATTTATTCATTTCATTTATTCAACTAATGTTTACTGAGTGTCTGTTATGGGTGAGAAATTATAATAAGTCCTTGGAAACGAGAGGAAAAAGATCTTCTCAAACTTCTATCTGAAAGACTTTGATCAACTCTTATGGACAGAAGGGCCCAGTGCCCTGGGCCCAGACTGAGTATAATGTCCTGGAAACCTGGGTAGAATCATGAATAGGTTCACTCATAGGCTGTGGAACTCTGAGCCAGAGAATAATCCAAGAGGCAGTCTTAAGGAAATGCCAGAGCCGGGCGTGGTGGCACACGCTTGTAATCCCCGCGCTTGGGAGGCTGAGACTGGAGGATCACAGAGGTTCAAACCCAGCCTCAGCTACTTAGTGGGGCTCTCAGCAACTTAGTGAGACCCTGTTTCAAATAAAGTATAAAATAGGTCTGGGAGTGTAGCCTGGAGGTAGAAAAGCCTTTGGGTTCCACCCCCAGTGCACCGCAAAATAAATAAATAAATAAATAAATAAATAAATAAATAAATAAATGCCAAAAGCAAAGGATCATTTCCACAAACCTGAAGAAATCAGGTGGGCATGGAAGCACCTGCCTGTAATCCCTGTACCTGGAAGGCTGAGACAGGAGATCACAAGATCACAGGTTCAGGACAGACTCCGGAATTAGTGATCATTTCATCAACCAAGTGACACCTTGTTGCAAAAACAAAAAATAATAAAGGGCTGGGGTGTAGCTGAGAGGTAGAGCACCCCTGGGTTCAATGTCCAGTGCAAAAAAAAAGGAGAAGAAAAAGAAAAGAACAGAGCCTGCAAGCCAGGCCTGCGGTCCCGGGGACACTTCTCCTGCTGACCGACGTCAAGGACTCTAAACTCTCTTTTGCTTCTTTCAACAGACCGAGCAAGTGGAATAGCGGAGCCTAGAGCTTCTTTTTCCCACCAAGAGGTGAGGGCTGGGAGATGTTGCTGGGTTTGGGGCTCCTGCATGGGCTCTTGGTACCGTTTGGGATTTCCCGTGGGTCCTTTTTCTCAGCCCAGAATAGAAGTAGAGAGCCAGACGTCTCAGTTGCAAAACTAAGAGGTTTATTGCAAAGCCAAAAAAATTAGCTCCATACTTGTGAAGAAGGTGGTGGAGTGCTTGAAAGAGAGCCACTGCCACCCCCTGGCCCTTCGGGGTTTATATCTAAGTCCTAGTTCTGTATCTCATGAGAGGCCGTCACAACCGTGTTTTCGTAGGTGACTGTGTGGGGGGATACATGGTATTTCTCAGCCTCCCTTTAAGTCCTAGTACCTGTAACCCCTTAGGTCCTGATGTCTCCATTTACCTCGTCTTTGCTGCTGTGCCAGCAGCCTGCCTGCCGCAGTAGTACGTGGCAGTACATGAATCACCTGCCTGTGGCTGGGCCGCTCTTCGGAAGCAGTGTTGCCAGGTGGAGAGCGCTGCTCCCGAATCAGGCCACCTGGGTTGGAATCCTGGCTTTCACTTGCGGTGTGGCGCGGAGCAAAGTATTTAATGTCTCTGTGTCTCCATTTCTTTATCTATCAAGCAAAGAGGCTATTCATAAGAGATTGGTGACAAAACTTAACAACAATAATGTCTTCAAAAAGCCTGGCATATAATGAGCACACAAATAGTGTTAGATGTCATTTTCATTATGAAGAGGAGTTTAAAATCATAAAATGTGTGCCAGCCAAAATGGACCTGAGACAGGCAACCCCAATAACCATTTGCTGATAAGAAAAATGAGAGAGCAAGTTATTTGTCTCAAGGTCCTATCCCAGAGGTAGAGGAAACCTAGAGCTACAGAACACACATGCTCTATTTTATTTTATGTGTGCGTGTGTGCGCACACGTGTGTCACTGGGAATTGAACCCAGGAGCCTTCTATCCCTGAACTACACCCCAGTCCTATTTATCTGTTTTTTGTTTTGTTTTGGTTTGGTTTTGGTGGTACTGGGGTTCCTGGAAGCCCTTCTACCTTAGGGCTACACTCCCAAACCTATTTTATATTTTTATTTGGAAACAGGGTCTCAACCTGTACGATCCTCCTGTCTCCGCCTCCCAAGCGTGCGCCACGACGCCCGGCTTTATCTGTTATTTTGAATCTTGCTAAGTGGCTGACAGCCTTGCTAAGTTGCTGAGGCTGGCTTTGAACCTGACATCCTCCTGTAGCAGCCTCCTGAGTACTGGGGTCACGGGTGTGAGCCACGCCCAGCTCATACTTAGCGCAGAATATCTCTTGACTTCATCCACCCCATGGATGGGCTCTTCCTACCACCTCATGCAGTTTTGTCTGGTGCTGAACTTACAAGTGTTTTTGTACACATATCTTCTGTTGGTTTTTGCAGTTTTACCCTTGAACATTTCCACGTATTACGATGCCTCATGTTTGTAACGGACATTGTCTCACTGTAGCTCATAGGGCTGCAGTGTGAGCGAGGCCGGCCAAGCCTTCCAAGCCACACTCATATCCGAGTGTGGGCACCATCAGGTCTATGCCAGGGACACTCCCACATCAGCAGCAATGCCATTTCTAAACCCAGATCTCCTGACATAGCTTCCCAGAGGATACACCTACTCCCAAACTTCCTTAAAATTCTGTTTTATTCACAATGTTGTAATATTTTAGACCATTCAAAACTTGAAAAGCTTCTCTAAAAATCTGATTATGATAAGCCGGGTGTGGTGGCGCACGCTTGTAATCCCAACATTCGGGAGGCTGAGACCTGGAGGATCGCGGTTCGCGGACAACCTCAGCTACTTAGTGAGGCCCTCTGCAACTTAGTGAGACCCTGTTTCAAAATAAAGAATAAAAAATAGGGCAGAGGGTGTAGCTCGGAGGTCGAATGCCCCTGGATTCCATCACCAAACCCGCAAAAAAAAAAAGTCTGATTATGATTTTTATCTCATAGTTTTTCTTGCTGGTTTTTGTTTTGTTTTGCTCTATTTTATATAATAACCATGTGCTAAGTACATACTACAAACCAGGGAATATATATATATATATATATATATATATATATATATATATATATATATATATATATCGTGCTTTGGCTGGGCGTGGTGGCACACGCTTGTAATCCTAGTGCTTGGGAGGTGGAGACAGGAGGATCGCGCAGGTTCGAAGCCTCGCTGGCTTAAGAGACCCTGTTTCCAAATAAAAATATAAAATAGGTCTGGGAGCGTAGTCCGGAAGTAGAAGGGTTCCATCCCCATCCCCAGTACCACCAAAAATTTTTTTTAAATGAATAATAAAAAACGTACTTTGGAATATATACTTAGCATATATGATAGGTATATATACATCATATATTTATGATATATGAAATATAATGTATAATATAATTTTATTCAGTTCTTAAAGCACTGTGGCAAGTAAGTGGTATTATTCTCATTATTTGAAAAAACTGAAGTTGAATCATTTGAATAAGAGATTTTTGTGACTTGTCATTCATTAATAGATTATAAGCATAAGAAACACATGAACCACTGTTTGATCATGTTAAAATTATGGTGTCACTGAGCTAATACCATTAGCAGGTTTTAGGACTACAGTTACCTTTTTGCCAGGGACCAAATGCAGAATGTTAGATTTATACTATATGTTTAAAACAGCAGTTACTAGGCCCTAGGTCATTTGTTTGCCCAAATGGTTTTGAGTTTTATAGGTGGTACCCCACCTCTGCCATCGACTTGCACTTTCCTGACTGGCTGTTTTATGAGACAGCACGCACTGTCCCCGGCCCCAGCCTTCACGCTGCCCCCCAACAGCACATCGTCCTGGCTTGCTTCTTGAGGCCTGCAGGGTCCACATGCAGAGGGAGGACTCAGAAGCCAGAAAGGCAGCACAGCAACGTCACGCAGGAGCTAGTCTTTCTCTGTCTTTGGGATCCCTTTGATGGTTGCATGTCAGTCTCTGGGTTCTCCAGAACTTCCTTTGGAGAACCTAGGCACCCTCTTTTTCCAGCGATGAAGGCAGCATGTTGACAGTTGATGCCAGTGCCCTGCAGTAGCTGCCATTGCAGATGACAGTCGTGGTCACTTAGAAACGGTGCTAGCAGCCCCCGCCTTGGCCGCCATCTAATTGTTTTAAACATGGAGGTTGTTCCCAGGCATCTGGAAGCATCCCAGACTAAGAGAAAGCAGGCCGCTTTCCTGTAGCTCTTCCTGCCCCAACCTCCAGGAGCTGCCTGCCTCACACTGGGGAGGAGGCGGCGGTGACCGCACACCTGTAACTACCTTCTGTTTGTCTGCCCTAGGAAAGACTGCTGCTTTTTCAAGAGAAGGGAAATTTCCAGGATGGCTGCCCCCTGCTGAGAAGAGAGGAGCCTGCAGAACTGGCTGTCTTCCCCACGAGGGGTGGCCCTGCCACTGAGCTGCTGCGAAGCACAGCCCCGGGAGAAGCAGCCCAGCAGGCGGGACATGTGCTTTCTGTTACAACTGCTCTTGTCATCTCTTCTTACCAGATTCCAAACTTTGTTTTCAAGGGGTGAGTTTTAAAAAGGCATTCTGTAAGCAAAACTGGGCAGTTTCATTTTGGAACACGTTGCCTGTCCATGTTCCAGCATTTTGTAGAATACTCGTGCCTGTTTAAATGTACTGATGTGGATAATATTAAATATCTTAATTATTTAAGTAATTCATTGTATTGTTTCTGAGAAGTTGGGAAATTACTGTATACATTTACAACTTAATGACTTTTGTATTTTATTTTTCAAAATAAAAGCTTTAAATGTGAAGCATTCTAATAGTTCCAAGTTCTCATTAATAGGGTATCTGAGAAGCACAAGACCTTTTCATGTGATGATCTATTAAACCCACGTCTTTTCATTTGGCTTCGTTGTCAATGTTCCCCTCTGGGAACAATCGTTTCTTTCTTTCTTTTTTTTTCTTTTCTTTTTTTTTTTTTTTTTTTTTTGCGGGTCTGGGGATGGAACCCAGGAGCATTCGACCTCCAAGCTACACCCCCTGTCCTATTTTTTATTCTTTATTTTGAAACCGGGTCTCGCTGAGTTGCAGAGGGCCTCTCTAAGTAGCTGCGGCTGTCCGCGAACCACGATCCTCCGGTCTCAGCCTCCCGAATGTTGGGATCACAAGCGTGCGCCCCCACACCTGGCTAACAATTGCTTCTTCTTCTTTTTTTTTTTAATGCTTCCAAAGTTTATTATCCACATAGTTACAGCTGTGATGCATTAGCAAAAAGCTTTGTTTACATTTAGAGCTGGTCTTCTTCCCTGCCTCCTCCTTCCCCTGGTGTTCCCTAACTCTGCAAACCAGTAATCACAGATGAGGACAGCTTTACTGGTCACACAGATGTTGGCCTACAGCAAAGGGCCAGGACAAGCTAGTCTTAGACGCTTCAGTATCACACTGCCAGGAACCTTCAGGACAACCTGGTCCTGAGGCTGTTAAATCTCACGGTCATGACTCCCAGGCCTCACTCTGCTTCAATAAGCATCATGGAATCTTCGTAGGGCACAGCCTTGGGGTCGTTCCTCAGCCCCACAGAAAAGAAATGGCAGGTACAAAGGAACTGTCTTTCCCCAAAATGTTGCAGATCAGTTACAGCAAACAGAACGAGGACCCTCTAGGAAAAATGTTACTTTGGGCTCCTTTTTGACCACAGCAGCCATGTGGGAGCAGCTGTGGCTTCGATGAGGGCCATAACAATTGTTTCTTAGTGAAGTTTTCTGTGATTGATCTCCGAGAAAGCTGGGCATGGTGGTACACGATGGAGGGAGACTCAGCAACCTAGTGAGACCCTGTTTCAATGAAACAAAACAAAAAAGTTTAAGGGCTCACTGGGTAAGGGACCAGGGTAGACACATGGCCAGTGATCGTCAGAGAGCTTCGTGGGCCAGCATGCCACAGCCAGGAGGGAACCTGGGAAGCAAGGAGAGGCCACTGTCAATCCTTGGTGGCCACAGAGGAGGCTTGGAGACAATGTAGGAGTGAAAGATAAAAGTCTTAGCAATCATTTATTCAGGTTATCACTAGTCACAATTACCAAGAGTGCCCAATGCCATTCTCATTCTCTCTCTCTCTCTCTCTCTCTCTCTGTCTTTTTTTTTTTTTTTTTTTTTTTTTTTTTTTTGGTGGTGCTAGAGATTGAACCCAGGGGCATTCTGCCTCTGAGCTACATCCCCAGCCCTATTTTTTATTCTTTATTTTAAAACAGGGTCTCACAGAGTCGCAGAGGGCCTCACTCAGTAACCGAAGCTGTCCGCAAACCACGATCCTCCTGTCTCAGCCTCCCAAGTACTGAGATTGCAAGCGAGCACCACCACGCCTGGCCCAGCGCCAATCTCAACATGTTTTGTTATTGTTCTTTGTGGTGCTGGGGGTTCAATCCAGAGGCATTCTACCTCTGAGCTACACCTCCAGCCCTTTTCATTTAACTTATTTTTGTTTTGTTTGTTTTGAAATAGAGTCTTGCTAGGTTGCTGAGAGTTTCACTACATTGCTGAGCCTGTCCTCCAACCTTGGATCCTTCTGTCTCAGCCACCCAAGTACTGGGATTTCAGGTGTACACCACCACCCTGGCTTCACTTTACATGTTTAAACCCTTAGTCTCCCAAGCACCCTCTTACATAGGTTCTATGACTACATAGTAGCAGTAGTACATTTTGCAAGATGATGAAACATTGGCTCAGGGAAGTAAAGTACCTTGCCCACGTTGACCAGCCAGTGATGAGGTCGGGATACAAAATCAGGCAGCCTGGCTCCAGAGCCTGGGCCTTAACTATTACTGTTCTCTCAGTAATCATCTTGATTCAAGAGTGGAAGCTCATCATTAGTGTTGAGCGACAACCTTTTAAGTACCCTCCGTATCCTTAGTAATTTCCTAGGAATAATTGTGTGCCAAGAAATGTAGGCAGATCACTGCCCTTAGGACTCTGTGAACTTGGTGATAAAAAATATATATACATAAAGCCGGCATGGTGGCGCACGCTTGTAATATCAGTGCTTGGGAGGCTGAGACAGGCGGATCGCACAGGTTCGAAGCCAGCCTCAGCTACTTAGTGAGGCTCTCAGCAACTTAGTGAGACCCTGTTTCCAAATAAAGTGTAAAATAGGTCTGGGAATATAGCTTGGAGGTAGAAAAGCCCCTGGGTTCCACCCCCAGTACCACACACACACACACACACACACACACAAACATATATATATATATATATATATATATATATATATATACACACATACATACATACATACATACATACATACATACATACAGTAGCCGGGCGTGGTGGGCATGCTTATAATCCCAGCATTTGGGAGGCTGAGACAGGAGGATCACAGTTCTCAGAAGCCTCAGCTACTTAATGAGGCCCTTTGCAACTCAGTGAGACCCTGTTTCAAAATAAAGAATAAAAAACAGGGCTGGGGGTACAGCTTGGAGGTAGAATGCCCCTGGGTTCCATCCCTAGTACCGAAAAAAAAAAAAAACCACCCTATTTCAAGCACTAATAAAACCTAAATAGTATCACCTACTAAAAACTACTAAACTTAAATAGTATCACCTACTAAAAACTGGCTGGTAGATAAGAGTAATAAATGGCTAGACTGGAGCCAGGCCTGGTGGTCCATGCCTGCAATCCCAGTACTTGGGAAACTGAGACAGGAGTACAGGTTCAAGGCCTGCCTCAGCAATTTAGCAAGACTCTCAGCAGCTTAGTGAGACCCTGTTTCAAAGTAAAAAATAAAAAAGGCTTAGTATATAGCTCAGGAGTAGAATGCTCCTGGATTAATCTCCAATAACACACACACACACACACACACACAGAGAGAGAGAGAGAGAGAGAGAGAGAGAGAGAGAGAGAGAGAGAGAGAGAGAAAGAAATAGCTTAACTGGGCATGGTGGCTCATCCCAGTCCTTGAAGGGCTGAGAAAGGAGGATCACAAGTTTAAAGCCAGCCTTAGCAACTTAGTGCGGCTGTCAGCAGTTTAGGGAGAACTTGTTTACAAATAAGTAAAATAAGCCAGGTGTGATGGCAAATGCTTATAATCCCAGTACTTGGCAGGCTAAGGCAGGAGGATCACAGGTTTGTGGCCAGCCTCACCAACTTAGTGAGAACCTGTTTCAAAATAAAAGAATAAAATAAGGCTGGGGATGTAGCTTGAAAGTAGACTGCCCCTGGGTTCCAGCCCCAGTACCACACACACCCCAATAAAAAAAAAGGGAAAATAAAGCACTTGCCTAGAATGTGTGAGGCCTTGGGTCCAATTCCTGGCATAACCAAAGAAAAGAATGACAAGGTTCCATTCAGTATTGCCTGAAAGTCCATCAATCCATCTGCCTTCTTCTTCCTTTTTTTTTTTTTTTTTTGGCACTAGGGACTAAATCCAGGGGCTTTCTACCTCTGACTATACCCCATCCCTATTTTATTTTATTTTATTTTATTTTATTTTATTTTTGCGGGTCTGGGGATGAAACCTAGAGGCATTTGACCTCTGAGCTACACCCCCTGCCCTATTTTTTATTCTTTATTTTGAAACCGGGTCTCACTGAGTTGCAGAGGGCCTAAGTAGCTGAGGCTGTTCGCGAACCGTGATCCTCCAGGTCTCAGCCTTCCGAATGCTGGGATTACAAGCGTGCGCCACCACACCCGGCTTCTTATTTTTTTTATTTCAAACCAGAGTCTCACTAAGTTACAGAGGGCCTCTCAAGTTACTGAGGCTGGCCATGAACTTGGAATCATCCTGTCTCAGCCTCCCAAGTACTGGGATTACAGGTGTGCACCACCTGCCCTGTCTGAAAACCTAGATTTCTAAGATGTTAACAGATTCTGGGACTGTCTGGAGTTTTCTTCTGGCAAAATCCGTATTTTCAGGATTGAATTTGTTTTCCTGCTACGTCGTCTATTGAGTGCAGTCTTCTACAGAGACTTTATGCCTTCACGTAAACTAGAGCACTTGCTTAGTTATTCTGAATTGAGCAAAAGAGGTCATTTGATTATTCCTTGTAGGGTTTAAGTTCTAACAAAGCAGTTTATTATTCTGAGTGTTGGGCATGTGTATTTGTGTGTATGTTTAATCTTGTTATAAATATAAATGACTTCTATTATCCCTTTTGAATGCATTGATTATTACTAAAGATCTAAAACTGAATAATTTTTGCAGTGAAACCCCCTTTTTTGTTGTTACATACTGTAGAAAAATGGCCTGGGCCTGGCTTTGAGAAGGAAAAGCGACAGTGCCCTCTGTTGGCCAAATATGGAATAACTGCTAAACTTGGGGAAAATTTTAAAGTTGAAAAGAAGGAAGCGTATAATGAATGTACTGAAAACTTTATCTACAAAAATGTCTATTTCAGTGTAGCTTGTAAAAACAAAACAATTGAAAACAACCTAACAATAGATGAGGTTGGTCAAATGAATTATGGTACGTCCACATAATAGGACATTACTCAGCTAATAAATACAATGATGTAGAAAGTTACTTAACAAAAATTTTCATTTCATGTTAAGTGAAAATTTGAGGTTACAAAGGGTAGTCGGTATGAACCTATTTTTATTTTTTTATTTTTTTGTGGAACCAGAGATTGAACCAAGGAACAGTCTACCACTGAGCTATATCCCCAGCACTATTTTATTTTTATTTTTTTATTTTATTGTGTTAGTGGGGATTGGATCAGGGGCATTCTACCTCTGAGCTACATCCCAGCCCTATATTTTTTTATTTTGAAACACAATCTCACTAAGTTACTGAGGATAGCTTTAAACATATGATCCTCCTGTCTCAGCCTCCCAAATACTTGGATTTTACACACACACACACACACACACACACACACACACACACACACACACACAAGATATTCATGGTGACTAGTGTGTACCCCACATGAAAGAGCCCTCCTTCAATATTTTGCCCTGAAGAAAATCTCCAGGAACTCTCACAACTTGAGGAAAGTCTCTCCACCCGCTCAGCATGGCATCCTGGAATTTCCTACCTCTATGTTATTAGCAGCCAGACATGTGTCTGTATACTAGTAGTACCAATAAAATAAATGAGAAAAAAATTTGTAGGCCGGGCGTGGTGGCGCACGCTTGTAATCCCCACGCTTGGGAGGTTGAGACAGGAGGATCACGTGGGTTCGAAGCCAGCCTTAGCTACTTAGTGAGGCTGTCAGCAACTTAGTGAGACCCTGTTTCCAAATAAAATATAAAAAAGGCCTGGGAGTATAGCCCGGAGGTAGAAAGCCTCTGGGTTCCACCCCCAGTACCATATACACACAAAAAAAATTTGTAGAAACAGGTCATCATTTAAGTTTGATCTAATATAAATTCACATATTCATTTATTAGAGTTCCTACTATACGTCAAGCATTATACTAGACTTTGGAGATATTCCAGAGATTAATAAAACATCCTGCCTTTTGATATCCGGGAAGCCAGAGACCAACACTAGGACTTCTGCTATAGATACAGGATTAAAAAAAAAAAAAGAGTGTTAACACTTTTATGTCCATGCTTGTGCCAGCAGAAAGAGCAGAAAGCGTGCTCTCCAACCCAAGGTTCACTTTGGCCCCTTTAGTCCCAAATGCATTGATCTGCTTCTTGAAGGTCAGGTCACCTGTGGAACCAGGACACAAGGTCCTCTGGGGAAATGGCTTTTTGACTTCAAGCTTCTAACATTCCATGTGGCTTCAGAATGGGCAGAGAAGAAGGGCGGCCCCACCCTGA
This sequence comes from Muscardinus avellanarius, assembly GCF_963383645.1. NCBI lineage: Eukaryota > Metazoa > Chordata > Mammalia > Rodentia > Gliridae > Muscardinus > Muscardinus avellanarius. The sequence goes on along the minus strand of NC_137796.1, from coordinate 87,919,826 downwards.
GCCATCAGACACATTCACGGAGCAGACGATGGGAAGGGAGGTATGGGCTAAGGGATAGTGGTGGTTAGTGTATGGTGGTGCATCTGGGGACAGAGAGAGCCGTGAGCAAGTGGGCCCGTGGCCAAGCTTTTGAAAATCTCTCTAAGACCTGGAGGGTATGGGAAAGGCCGACTCCTGCCTCCCAATTGTGATTCCTCCTCCTCCTCCTCCTCCTCCCGCTCCCCCTCCTCCTCCTCCTCCTTACTGGGGATTGAACCCAGGGGCATTCTATTTCTGAGCTACACCTCTAGCCCTGTTTATTTATTTATTTATTTATTTATTTATATTCGGTACTAGGGATGGAACCCAGGGGCATTCTACCTCCAAGTGACACTCCCAGCTCTATTTTTTAGTCTTTATTTTGGAAACAGAGTCTCACTGAGTTGCAAAGGGCCTCACTGAGTAGCTGAGGCTGTCCGTGAACCCCGATCCTCCTGTCTCAGCCTCCCAAATGCTGGGATTACAAGCCTGTGCCACCACGCCCGGCTCCCTATTTTTTACTCTTTATTTTGAAACAGGGTCTCACTGAATTGCAAAGGGTCTCACTAAGTAGCTGAGGCTGTCTGCGAACCACGATTCTCAGCCTCCCGAATGCTGGGATTACAAGCGTGTGCCACCACACTCAGTTTATTCTTTATTTTGAAACCACAGGATCTAAGTTGAGAAGGGCCTCACTAAGTAGCTTAGACTGGCCACGAAGCTCCGATCCTACTGTCTCAGCCTCCCGAGTACTGGGATTACAAGCGTGCGCCACCACCCGCGGCTGATACTTCTTTTATTCCCAGTGGAAGAGGGATAAAGAATAATGAGGAAAAGAGGAGAAAACATTTGATGGAAGGTTGATGGGTCAAGTTTTGGACGTCTTAACTTCGGGTGCCTTTGGGGACATCAGCTAGAGCTGCTGAGGAGGCAGTTTTATGTGGGATAAGGAAGAAAACTGGGGCTGGAAATTGGATTTTGCGGAGTTATGCTAGTCAGCTTTTCGTTGCTGTGACCCAAATATCTGACAAGAACGACTTGGAGGAGGAAAGGGTTATTTGACTCCTGGTTTCAGAGGTTCAGGCCATGGTCAGCCGGCCCCAAGGCAGAGACTGTGGCGGAAGGAAAGCGGGACAGGTCATGGCCGCCAGGAACAGAGAGAGGGAGAGGGAGGGAGGGAGGAGGAGAAGGAGGAGCTAGTGACAGCAACAGCCCTTGAGGCCTGGCCTGAGGCATGGACATCATCCAGCCCTGCCCTCCCTCTGAACCTGGCCGCAGTGGGGCCCACGTTTTCAACACAGGAGCTTTTGGAGGGACATTCTGGATTCATCCATAATGGGAATCTTTATTATATAGATGGCACTGGGAACTGTGGGAGCAGACAGAGTCACTTGGGGAAATGAAGCAAGCCCAGGACTAATTCTGGACTTTGACACCTACTGAATATATTTTTTATTTATTTTATTTTATTTTATATTATTTTATTTATTTATTTATTTTTGTGGTACTGGGGGTGAAACCCAGAGGCTTTCTACCTCCGGGCTACATTCCCAGACCTATTTTTTATATTTTATTTGGAAACAGGGTCTCACTAGGTTACTGAGAGCCTCACTAAGTGGCTGAGGCTGGCTTCGAACTTGTGCGATCCTCCTGTCTCAGCCTCCCAAGCGCTGGGATTACAAGTGTACGCCACCATGCCCGGCTGATTTGGACTTTTAAGTGAAAGAAGTAATATTATCCATACTGCCATGGATGAAAATTTATTTTCTGGTGTTGCGCTATGACTAACTGCTGCTGGGAACTGTATGTCCCTGCTGCTCTGGACACTTTGTCAGATCACGGCACGCCCTCATTTAAAGCTCCTTAAAGGGGGAGGAATGTCTGCCCCCCCCCTTCCTTCCTTGCTTGTCCTGGAGATCAAACCCAGGGGTTCCTACTCCTGCTAAGTTCATGCTCTATCACTGAGCTACAATCTATCCCAGCCCAGGGGAACTTTCTTTTCTTTTTTTCTTTCTTTTTCTTTTTTTATTTTTTCTTTTCTTTTTTCTTTTTTTTTTCTTTTTTTCCTTTTTTTTTTTTTTTTTTGCAGTACTGGGGATGGAACCCAGGGCCATTCTACCTGTGAGCTACATCCCCAGCCCCATTTTTCATTCTTTATTTTGAAACAGGGTCTTGCTGAATTGCAAAGGACCTCACTAAGTAGCTGAGGCTGGACACGCACCCAGATCCTGCTATCTCAGCCTCCCAAATGCTGGGATTACAAGCGTGTGCCGCCATGCCTGGCTAGCCCTTTTTATTTATTTATTTATTTATTTATTTATTTATTTATTTTTGTGGTAGGTACTAGGGGTGGAACCCAAGGGCTTTCTACCTCCGGGCTATACTCCCAGACCTATTTTATATTTTATTTGGAAACAGGGTCTCACTAAGTTGCTGAGAGCCTCACTAAGTAGCTGAGGCTGGCTTCGAACCTGTGCGATCCTCCTGTCTCAGCCTCCCAAGCACGGGGATAACAAGCGTGCGCCACCACACCCGACCCTTTTTATTTTAAAACAGTCTCACCAAATTACTTCACATTGGCCTGGAATCTGTGACCCTCTGGCCTTGGCCTCAACATATCAGTCTTTGATCAATAGATTCTATCCTTCCTTCTCTCTACCACCACCGAGTTGACTTAGGTAAGACTGACAGACTTGAGTCCTTAACACTGATGACCTCTGCTTGCCTACTCTCCCTTGGGATCTCATCCCTTGCCCTTACTTTTTCCCCTACCCCTCCTAGTCCCAGGATGTGCCCATTTAAACACGTGTCTAGGGAGCATCTTCATGTGTCTTTTCCCTCGGCTTTCTCTAGCTCCCACCAACCACCCTGCAAGCCAACAAACTCAAATTAACCCTTCAGTCTCCTGTGAGCTAAATCTGGGAGAGCCCCACTAAGTGAGTTACATAAGTGCATGGTTAGTACACCTTCCTCTATCCCTCTGTAGTAAATGTCCTCACAGGAACAGTTCATGCTTGTGCAAGTTAGACTGCTGACGGCACGAGACCGCGCTTCCCAAGTGGCTTCCTAACCACCGAACCCCACTATCTGTCCTCAAACTCGGAGCATGCCTCTCTCCACTGGCCAGTTTCTGTCTCCCTCATTCGTGTGTGTGTGTGTGTGTGTGTGTGTGTGTGTGTGTGTGTGAGAGAGAGAGAGAGAGAGAGAGAGAGAGAGAGAGAGAGACAGACTGAGGATTGAACCTAGATGTATTCTATCTCCAAGCTCCACCCGCAGCCCTATTTTATTTTTTATTTTGAGACAGGGTCTCAGTTGCTGAGGCTGCCTATACCTGTGATCTTCCTTGTGTCTCCTAAGTACTGAGATTACAGGTGTGTGCTTTTGTACCCAGCTCAGATATTTTCTCTCTCTCTCTCTCTCTCTCTCTCTCTCTCTCTCTCTCTCTCTCCCTCCCTCCCTCCCCCCTGCTTCCCTCCCTCTCTCTCTCTCTCATATATTCAGTAGGTGTTGCTGGGGCATGGTGGGACACACGCTTGTAAACCCTGCGCTTGGGAGCCCGAGACAGGAGGATCGCGCAGGTTCGAAGCCAGCCTTAGCTACTTAGTGAGGCTCTCAGCAACTTAGTGAAACCGTTTCCAAATAAAATATAAAAAATAGGGCTTATTATTAAAAAAAAAACAAGGGATTATTATTTTTAAAAATGAAGATGAATGGTGACCTCTGAGAGGATGGGGGTTGTCTTCATCAGGGAGGAGCCCTGGCTGTAATGGGAGTTGAAATGTGCTATTGCTTCCCCTTCCTTCCCCTCCCCATCCTCTCTCTCTCTCCCTCTCTCTCTCTTTCCCTCTCCCTCTCTCTCTCCCTCTGTCTGTCTGTCTGTCTGTCTGTCTGTCTGTCTCTCTCTCTCTCTCTCTCTGATTTCACCCAGAGGCACTCTATCTGTGAGCTATACCCCCATCCCTATTTTATTTTGTAGTGCTGGGGATTGAGCCAGGGGCATCCTATCTCCCACCCACACCCCAGCCCTTTTTATTTTTTCTTTGAAACACACTCTCACTAGGTTGCTGAGGGTCCCACTAAATTGGTCCTCTTGTCTCATGCTCCCAAGGACTGAGATCACAGGTGTCACCACCATGCCGGCCTTTCTAAATTATTTACGTTAGCATTAAAATAAAGTTGGGCGTGGTGGTATAACTGTAATCATAATGCTTGAAAGACTGACAGAAGGACCACAAATTTCAGGTCAGCCTCGGCAATTTAGTGAGGCTCTCAGCAACTTACTGAGACCCTGTTTCCAATTTTTTTAAAAATTGGGGAAAGTAGCACCCAGGTAAAATGCCTCTGGGTTCAATCCCCAGCACCACAAAAATAATAAAATAAAATGAAGCCAGGTATGATGGAACACACCTGTGATCCCAGTACTTGGGCAGCTCACGGGTTGGTCACAGGTTCAAGGTTCACAGGATGATCACAGGTTCAAAACCAACCACAGAAACTGAGCCTGACTCTCAGCAACCTACCAAGACTGTTTCAAAACAAAATAATAAAAATAAAGCTGGAGCCGGGCGTGGTGGCACACGCTTGTAATCCCAGGATCACACAGGTTCGAAGCCAGCCTCAGCTACTTAGTGAGGCTCTCAGCAACTTAGTGAGACCCTGTTTCCAAATAAAGTATAAAATAGGTCTGGGAGTATAGCCCGGAGGTAGAGGGCACCTGGGTTCCACCCCCAGTACCACAAATAAATAAATAAATAAATAAATAAATAAATAAAGCTGGGAGTACAGCTTGAGGTAGAATGCCTCTGAGTTCAATTCCCAGTAACACTCTCACACACACACACACACACACACACACACACACACACACACACACAAAATGGACTAGGGTGTAGCTCAGAGGTAGAATGCCACTTGGTTCAATACCCAGGACCACAAAAAGGAAAAACAAACAAACAAACAAACAATAAAAGTAGGAGTGAAAATCAGGAGCTGAATCAGCACTTTAATGATTTCTCAGCATTCAAGAATCCTTTTCTAAACCAGGCGTGGTAGCACATGCTTATAATCCCAGTACTTGGGAGACTGAGACAGGAGGATTGCAGGTTCACGGCCAGCCTCATCTATTTGGTGATGCCCTCCGCAACTTAGTGAGCCCTTATTTCAAAATAAAGAATGAAAAAAATAGGCTGGGGATGTAGATCGGAGGTAGAATGCTCCTGGGTTCAGTCCCCAGTACTGAAGAAGAAAAAAAAAAAAGTTTTTTTTCTGTTGGGTGTGGTAGGGCACGCCTGTAATCCCTGTGCTTGGGTGGCTGACACAGTAGGATGACATGTTCGAAGCCAGCCTCTGCAATTTAGCGAGGCTGTCAGGAATTTATCAAGACCCTGTTTCAAATAAAATAAAATAGGGGGGGGGTGTAGCTCAGAGTTGGAATGCCCCTGGGTTCAATCCCCAGTAACACACACACACACACACACACACACACACACACACACACACACACATACTTCTTTTCTAAGAGAAAAAAAAAAGTTTTTTCATTTGCAGAGGCACAGCAGAAACCACAACTGTAATCCAGTTGCCTGATCTCAGGAGTTACTGCCTATAGAACCATTTCGTTGATTGTTCTTTGAAAAGTAAATTCCAGGCCTATAACTTCTCAGAGAAGCCCCAACCTCTGTTTGGGCACATAGCGCCGATTCCTCCCTCTGAGACTCGCTGGCCCTGCAGCCCTCTTGAGAGCTGTCTGGGCAGGATGGCAGAGAGCTGCTGCCCTGCCTTGCCAGAAAGCCTGCGCCCACCCCTTCCTCCTCCCTCAGCCAGCCCTCATTCCAGGCTGCTGACCTTGGATTTCTCCACAGTGTGTAAACAGAACCAAATGGGAAACTAGATTTTCCTAATGGAAATTCTCAGCAGAAATGGAAAATGAAGACTCCAACACATTTCAGCACGATAAAGCTGATTGCGCGTCGATTTCCCCCTCCTGAGCTTCGGGTGCGCCCTCCCATTTTCTTTATTCAGCAGTGTGCTGGGTTAACCATCTCCGGATAGCGCGGGAGTTGTGTGGTTTTCTCATATGGATTCTTAGGGCTGGAGAGGCCATCTGGCAGAGTGGATAAATGAAGGAAGCTGGTCCGAGTAACTCCTTGTTACATTGCTTAATGAACCAACCCTGGGTCTGCTTAGCCTTCTCTTACCATCTAACCCACTCTGGTTGTGATTTGTGTCACAACGGAAACATCCTAAGTGTCTTAAGGATCCAAAGAGAAATTTTGCTATAGCCTGTGTGACTGTGTGTGTGTGTGTGTGGTGGCACTGGGGATTGAACCCAGGGGCCTTCTACCTCTGAGCTCCACCCGCATCCCAGTTTTTTATTCTTTATTTTGAAACAAGTCTCACTAAGTTGTGGAGGGCCTCACAAGTTGCTGAGGCTGACTTCGAACCTGTGATCCTCCTGTCTCAGCCTCCCAAGTACAGAGAGATTACAAGTGTGCGCCACCACGCCCGGCTGCTATGGGCATTTTTTAGAAAGGCTAGAGCCTGATGTGGTGGATAAGAGAAAGTCTCAGGGGCCTTCTTTAAGGCAGTGCTACTCACAGTGGGATTCTTGGATCTGTGGCATATGAATTACCCAAAGTTTGTTAGGGCTTTCCTCCCGACCAAACAAATCAGATTCTCTGGAGGTGGGACTAGAAATAATCTGTTTGCTTAAGACCCTGCTACAGGTGTGTGTGTGTGTGTGTGTGTGTGTGTGTGTGTGTGTGTGTGGTGGTGGTACTGGGGATTGAACTCAGAGGCATTCTACCTCTGAGCTATATCCCCAGCCCTAATTTTATTTATTTTTATTTTGAAACAAGGTCTCACTAAGTTGCTAAGGCTGGCTGTGAACCTGAGATTGTCCTGTCTCAGCCTCTCAGGAACTAGGATTACAGCCGTGCACCAGCACGCCTGGCTACCTTTAGCGATTTGGATGCGAATGAAGTCGGAGAGAACGCTGACCTAGGAGTCCCACAGCTGGAGGTGTGATGTGTCCAACGGAGGAACTGCTGTCCCCCTAGCCCCTGGCTGACACTCTTGATGCTGTCTTAACCGTAGGTCTCAGTTTCCCTTTCTGTCAATAATGTGAGAATTATTCAAGGGTCTGAGTGTGAAATGGTTTTAAAAAGCTGAACACCTTGGTATCTAGAAGGGTTCCTGAGATGGCCCATTCCCCAACAGCTCCCCTCTCCTCCAACAGGAGTCCCAAAGAGAAAAGCGTTGGATCCGACTGGACTGGTCCCTGCCGGCCTGCGGTAAGGTGAGTCTCTTTGGGAAAGGCCTGTGCCCTGGTGCCCTGAGGCGGGGAGGGGACTGTCACCGTGGGGAGTCGCTGTCATCCTTTGAACGCGAGGGCCTCTAGTCTGAGTTTTTTTTTTTTTTTTTTTTTTTTCTGATCCCTACGTGAGCCAACGGGAAAGTACTGCAAGGCCAGGCTGTATGCCCTTGTGGCTTGAAGAGGGCCGGCTACTGTCTCAGTGCTGCTCCTTCTCCTACCACCTCAGCCCTCCTCCCGGCGCATCCTCCAGGACAGACTGCGCAGGCCCTCCATGGAGGAGACACAGGACCCGCTGTCACCGAGGGGAACCCTGCCCATCGCCCACGCCGCCGAGGCCGCGCTAGGAGAAGGGCGGCGCGCCCCCGCCCTGTCTACCCGGAGCTTGTCAGGGGTGGAGAGCGCGCGCCCGCTGGCCAGGGAACCAATCAGAGCAGGGCAGGCCAGCAGACCCGCTCCCATTGGTCACTCCGGAGCTAGCCTTCCGCGCTGCCTCAGCGACTGGGCGGTCTTCCTGCCAATCAAGGCGGAGCCCCCGAGGCCTGGCCAATAGCGGGAGGCGGCCGGGTCAGGCTCGCGGCCCGGCGGCGCTCGTGGGGGTCGCCAGCTGGCCGGCTCAGAACCAGCCGCCGCCCACCCGCTCGCGCTCGGGCTCTCGGCCTCTCCCGCCCGCCCGCGGCCGGCCGCGTCATGCCAGGCTCTGCTGGCCGCTAGTGCCCGGGGCCGCCGCCAACCCGCCTGCCCGAAGCCGCGCCCACCGCCCAGAGCCAGAGGGATGGTGGTAGTCACGGGGAGGGAGCCAGACAGCCGTCGCCCGGACGGTGCCATGTCCAGCTCTGACGCCGAGGACGACTTTCTGGAGCCGGCCACCCCGACGGCCACGCAGGCGGGGCACGCGCTGCCCCTGCTGCCCCAGGAGGTGCGGGCGCCGCGGAGGGGCGGGCGCGGGAGGAGCAGGTGCGGGCCGAGCTGACCTTGGAGGTGCGAGCGGCTCAGGTGTGTCTGCCCCGCCCCGGGGGCGCCGGGCGCCTGCTTCTCCTTTCTACTCACGGGCTGATGTACTCTCATCCCCACCGCCCACCTTTACTGATTAGAGAAGGGAGGTAACCCCTGGGAGGGGGCTCAGGACTCCCCCAAGAGGTGATCGTGTCTTCTAGGGATCCAAGAGGAGGCCCGGGTGGTCCAAGCCCACTCCCCCAGCACCAGGGAGTGGACAAAGAGCGGTGTGCAGACCAGGCAGGCGGATTAAGAGACGCGTCCACACTCACCTGACAGCCCGGCTCTGGCTCTGGCTGCTGTGCGGGGAGGCACTGTGGCTTCATCGGGCTTGTTTTATGCGCGGTTCTGTTACATCAACGCCTGAGACGAGCCTCCGTGGAGAGTAAGGAAGGTGGACCCTGAAGTCAGACGCCAGGAGGTGGTGCTGGGCGCAGGCGCCTGGCTGTGTGGAGAGCCCACAGAGCAGAGCGGCTGGGCCGGGGAGGCTCTGGGGCGGCGGACACTGTTGTGCTGGGGTTGGAAGCCCCGAACTGCCAGCGTCTTGGGAAACTTGTGAAAATGAGCAGAATTTTAGATTTGCTCTCTGCAGTTGGGAAAAAAGACAGTAGAGACATTTTTTGGTGCACTGTCATTGAGGAGATGATGTGGTTTGTGGGAAAGGACACAAACCCCATAGGCGGTAGGCTGGGACTCCAGTGCCAGTTCCTCCCATGGATCACACTGCTCCGGAGCTGTGAGCTCTGAAACTTTGAATTACTCCCCTCCCCCCCACCCCCAATGCTGGCACATTGCTAGGAAAGCAGGGAAGCACTCAACCTCCGAGGCAGAGTCTCCAATTCCTTTTCAATTTATTTTATTTTTGGACAGAGTCTTACTAAATTGCAGAGGCTGGTCTCGAACCTGCAATCCTCCTGCCTCAGCCTCCTGAGTAGCTGGGATTACAGGCATGCAACACAATGCCTGAATCTGTGTGTGTGTGTGTGTGTGTGTGTGTGTGTGTGTGTGTGTATGTGATGGTACAGATGATAGAACCCAGGGCAGCATCCCCAGCCCTCAATTACTTTTCTCCTCTCTCAGCTTCATTTTTCTTGTGTCTAACATAGAGCAAACACATGGATTGGTGTTAAAAACCCTTGGTAAAGCCAGGCATGGTGGCGCACGCTTGTAATCCCTGTGCTTGGGAGGCAGAGACAGGAGGATCGTGCTGGTTCGAAGCCAGCCTTGCTGGCTTAAGAGACCCTGTTTCCAAATAAAAATATAAAATAGGTCTGGGAGTGTAGCCCGGAGGTAGAAAGGTTTCCAGGAACCCCAGTACCACCAAAAAAAAAAAAAAAAAAAAAAAAAAAAAAAAAAAACCTTGGTAAAGGTTAAGAAAGCTCCAGAAATATAAAGTATTATTATTCTAAAACAATATTTGAGTCCTTAGTATGCACATAGAATGGGTTGAGAAGACCTAGAGAAAAAAGCAGAAGGCAGAGTTACAAATCTGTAAAACCTGTATATTTTGTTCATTCATTCTGGGAATTTTAGGTCTTTACTGTGAACTTGGCCTTGAGTAAGTTTTATTTAATATATTGTATCCTGCTTTATTTCACAAAGGACTTGAAAGCTGGGAAAAGGGACTGTTTAGATGAATATACATACTTTCACTAGAGTAAGAAATGTTATAACAGTGAAAAGCACTGGGGTAAAATCTTAGTTGATCTGGAGGAAGTGTGTGGGAAAACTAGAGCACTGACTTCATTACTCTCAGATGCTCTTTGCTGGAACCCATAAGCGGCAAAAGGCATTGCAAACAAAAACAGCCTGAGCGTGCTAGGGGGAACCCTGAGTCCCCAGCGCAAACCTCGGCTGTCATTGTCCTGTTCTCACCCCGCCCTCGTCTCCAAAACCTGGTAGAATTGGGGATTAATCTTCCCACTCTGCAGATTACGTAGGTGAGGAATGGAGTGAGAATGAGGACTGCGTGCCTGGGCACAATCAACAAACATCTACTGAGATCTGTTGTGGGCAGGCCCATAACTGGCAAGCACGCCGGCTATCCCCGCCCTTGGGAAGCTTGGGGTCTAGTAGAAGAATATAATTGCCAGCGTATTGTGCTAGGCACTGCAGTAGAGAAGAGTGGCCTCACACTGAAGGTGCGGTGAAGGAGTGTGCACTTGGCTCTACCCTGGGGGATTGGCAGAAGTGGAGGGGAATTTGAATAGAAGCTTTTAATCTATGTGTCCCACCATGCCCACCCAAAGTTCCTTTACGCAGTAGTAACCTACGCCATTTCATGGGACAATTGTATTTGCTAAATGGACAGAGGAAAAGTGGTAAAAGCATTTTGGGAGCCAGGTGCGGTGGTGCACACTTGTAATCCTTGAAAGGCTGAAACAGGAGGATCGCAGGTTTGCAGGCAGCCTCAGCAATTTAGCAAGGCCATCTGCATCTTAGTGAGACTCTGTTGTCAAAATAAAAAATAAAATAGGCTGGGCGTGGTGGTGCACACTTAAAATCCCAGCATTTGGGAGACTGAGACAAGAGGATTGCGATTTGCGAACAGCTTCAGCTACTTAGTGAGGTCCTTTGCAACTTAGTGAGACCCTATTTCAAAATAAAGAATAAAAAATAGGGCGGGGGTGTAGCTTGGAGGTTGAATGCCCCTGTGTTCCATCCGCAGACCCGCCAAAAATACTAATAATAAATATTAAAAAAAAAATAAGAGCCGGGCGTGGTGGCACACGCTTGTAATCCCAGCATTCGGGAGGCTGAGACCCAGAGAATCGTGGTTCGCAGACAGCCTCAGCTACTTAGGCCCTCTGCAACTCAGTGAAACCCAGTTTCAAAATAAAGAATAAAAAATAGGGCAGGGGGTGTAGCTTGGAGGTCAAATGCCCCTGGGTTCCAATCCCAAGACCTGCAAAAAAAAAAAATAAATAAAAATTAAAAAAATTAAATATGTGAGCTAGCAGGTTTAGAATGGTAGAACTTAGCTGGGCGTGGTGGCACACGCTTGTAATCCCAGCATTTGGGAGGCTGAGACAGGAGAATCCAAGTTTGCGGCCAGCCTCAGCTACTACTTAGGCCCTTTGCAACTCAGTGAGACCCTGTTTCAAAAATAAAGAATAAAAAACAGGACTGGGGCCGGGCGTGGTGGCGCACGCTTGTAATCCCCGCGCTTGGGAGGCGGAGACAGGAGGATCGCGTAGGTTCGAAGCCAGCCGCGCGCACTGGCTTAGGAGACCCTGTTTCTAAATAAAAATATAAAAATAGGTCTGGGAGTGTAGCCCAGAGGTAGAAGGGCTTCCAGGAACCCCAGTACCACCAAAAAAAAAAAAAAAAAAAAAAAAAAAAAAAAACAGGACTGGGGGTATAGCTTGGAGGTAGAATGCCCCTGGATTCCATCCCTGGTACTGGAAAAAAAAAAAAAAAAGAATGGATAGGACTTGGCAACTGATGGGTGGAGAAAGAGGGAGGAGAAACAAAGAAATTATTCAAACAAATCCCTGGGCTTGGGGTGAATGAATGAACGATGTGGCACTAATCAGACCTGAGAAGATGGAGAAGGAGCAGCCCAGCTCTTAGAGCCTCCTGTGTGCTGAGAATTCTGGTGGTTCCTTTCCAGTTCCCTGAGGTTGTCCCCCTTAACATCGGAGGGGCTCACTTCACCACACGCCTGTCTACTCTGCGGCGCTACGAAGACACCATGCTGGCAGCCATGTTCAGCGGGCGACATTACATCCCCACAGACTCCGAGGGCCGGTACTTCATTGACCGAGATGGCACACACTTTGGGTAGGTGTCTTTCTCTTCCATCAGCTTTGTGATCCTAGCAAGTGAGTTACCTGGGCTTGGGTCTGGGGCTTTAGCCTCTTCCGTAGGACTTAAAGAGGAGATAATATAACAATGGGATTTAATAAATGTGCTTATTGAGTAGAATTCTTAGTTGTTTTGCCAAAAGAATCAAGGCTAGCCAGAGAAATTTCCACGTAGCACTCACTGCCTGGGAGTGATGAACGTTTTACCCATGCAATTCGAGACCTGGGAAGTTGTCACTCATGTGCAGAGGAGAAGGTGTGATCTCCTCTAGAGTTGCGGGAAGCCTAAGACAACTTCTTGGAGAAGACCTTCAGGCCCAGATTCTGGGGCTCCACACCGCCATGAAGAGAAGTGGAGTGTGCAGCGGTGGTTCCCAGCAATGGAAAAGGGACAAACAAAAAAGGTGAAGTAAGGGGCTGGGATGGAGCTCAGTGGCAGAGTGCTTTCCTAGTTTGCGTGAAGCCCCAAGTTTGATTCCCCAATACCACACAAAAAAAGGTGAAGTAGGACTGACATAAGGTTGCTGTCCTTTAATTTCATCAAGAAAAGTCTTTAAAACACTAACAAAAGCCGGGCATGGTGGTGCACGCTTGTAATCCCCGCACTTGGGAGGCTGAGACAGGAGGATCGCACAGGTTCAAAGCCAGCTTCAGCTACTTAGTGAGGCTCTCAGCAACTTAGTGAGACCCTGTTTCCAAAAAAATATATATATAATGGGTCTGGGAGTATAGCCCAGAGGTAGAAAACCTCTGGGTTCCACCCCCAGTACCACCAAAAAAAAAAAAAAAACTAACAAAAAACTCTATTATTAGAGCCGGGTGTGGTGGCGCACACTTATAATCCCAGCATTCGGGAGACTGAGACCGCAGTATCGCAGTTTGTAGACAGCCTCAGCTAGTTAGCGAGCCCCTTCGCACCTCAGTGAGACCCTGTTTCAAAACTAAGAAGATTGCCGGGTGCATGCTTGTAATCCCTGTGCTTGGGAGGCGGAGACAGGAGGATCACGCTGGTTCAGAGCCAGCCTCGCTGGTTTAAGAGACCCTGTTTCCACATAAAAAAGTTAAAAAAATAGGTCTGGGAGTGTATCCCGGAGGTAGAAGGGCTTCCAGGAACCCCAGTACCACCAAAAAAAAAAAAAAAAAACTGAAAAATAGGGCTGGGGGTATAACTCAGAAGTAGACTGCCCCTGGATTCCACCCTCAGCACTGCAAAAAAAAAAAAAAAAAAAAAAAATTATTATTTTAACACCAAAACACATAAACACAATCTCAAAAGAGATAGCCCTAGCTGGGCGTAGTGGCATATGCCTGTGATCCCAGTACTTGGTAGACTAAGACAGGATTGCAGGTTGGAGACCAGCCTCAGCAATTTAGCAAGACCCTGTTTCAAAGTAAAAAGGGCTTGGGGGGCCGGGTGTGGTGGCGCACGCTTGTAATCCCTGCGCTTGGGAGGCGGAGACAGGAGGATCGCGCAGGCGCTTGTGAAAGAGACCCTGTTTCAAAAATATAAAATGGGTCTGGGAGTGTAGCCCGGAGGTAGAAGGGCTTCCAGTAACCCCAGTACCACCAAAAAAAAAAAAAAAAAAAAGGGCTTGGGGGATAGCTTGGAGATACAAGACCCCTGGGAGCAATCCCCAGTAGCAAAAAAAAAAAAAAAAAAAAAATTAACCATTCCAAGAAAAGGCTTGATAAACAATTTAAAGCCTTTGTGTCTCAGCTTCCTTGTTTGTGGTATGAGTAATTATAGCTGCCCCACAGGCCTATCAGTAAGGATTAAATAGCCTTGGCGTGACCTCTGCCCAGGTGCTTTTCAGAGTATTTGGCTGAAAGTCTTTGCTCCTTCAGTCTAACTTTGAAGATAATTAGAGAAGCACTGTAGTCCTTGCCCTTGAATCAGATGATGAGGGAGGCGGGTGCTCTCCAGCCGCCTGGCCTCTGTGCTGACCTTCAAGCAGCTTGGTCCACAGTGCAGGGAGGGTCATTTTTATCCTCAGCAAGGAGCCTTTGGTCAGATACTTTGCTTTGAAGCATCTGGGTTTCCCCAGTGGGCTATCAGCTGCCTCTGATGCTGAGAAAACAAAGTGTCACATCACTGTGTGGAACTATAAAAAGATTTTTGTTTGTAGGCTGTTTGGGGAGGAAAGTGCTGGCCCCAGCTGGCAGCTCCCCTAGCACTCTTAGCTGGGCCTTGCCCCAGGCTTTTGTTTTTCAGAGCTCTTGAGGCTCTGCTGAAGATCCCAGAGGACTAATTTTAGAAGGGACTGTGGGAAAGGGGAACAGGGTTTGGCTCGAGGCTACTGTGCCCACGCCCAGGTGGCCATAGCTGGGGATTGATGGAGCCAGGTGAGGACATGGTGGAAAGCAAGATATGGTGGCTCACGCTTGGGCTGCTGGACTCCAGGGGCCCATGACTCATCATAAGCAGATGCAGTTGTTGAAAGGCTCAAATAAAACAGGGTTTAGAACATTGGGAGGGATGCATTTCTCTGCTAGTGCAGCTCATGTACTCCAGCACCCACCATGGAGGCTGCTCGGCCTCTTTCTGGGACAGTTCCTCCTCGTGAGCAGCATACCACACTTTCGGCTGAATACGTCTGCTAAAGCCTGGATCATAGTGGTGTGGGCTTAAAGCCAGCCGTGTCTGGATCTGAGCCTCAGTAGCAATGGCTCGAGAGCTGTGGCAAGGGTGTCGCTGGCCTCCTTGGGCCCCAATTGGGCCTCACTTATATAAAGGAGGTAAGAGGATACATACAATATGGAAGCTAAATCTCAAAAACATTTTGTTGAGTGGAAGAAGCCAGCTACAAAAGAAAATATACTGCCAAGCATAGCGGCACACACCTGTAATCCCAGTACTTGGGAGACTGAGAGAGTAAGATTGCAGATGTAAGGCCAGCCTCAGCAGTTTAGTAAGACCCCATTTCAAAAGGAAAAAGAAAAAGGGCTATGGGTGTAGCTCGGGGGTAGAATACCTCTGAGTTTAATCTTCAGTACCAAAAATTAAATAAAAAAAGAGAACAAATTGCCAGGCGTAGTGGCATACACTTTGTAATCCCAGCACTTGGGAGGCTGAGACAGGAGGATCGCACAGGTTCAAAGCCAGCCTCAGCTGCTTAGTGAGGCTCTCAGCAACTCACTCAGAAACAGTGAGACCCTGTGTCCAAATAAAGTATAAAATAGGTCTGGGAGTATAGTCCGGAGGTAGAAAAGACCCTGGGTTCCATCCTCAGTACCACACACACACAAAAAGAGAACAAATTGTATAATTTTATTTATACAAATTTTAAGAAAAGGCAAAATGAATCTTTGTTGATAGACAAAAATGGAGTGGTTGCCCCTGTAGGGATTGTCTGAGAAGGGGCACAAGGAAATCTTCAGGAAATGGAAATATCCTATGTTTTGGTGATAGTTGTGAGAGTATATTCCTACTTGAAGTAATTGAATTAAATTCATTTAATTAAATTGGTACATTTGGACTGAGAATATAGTCCAGCGGTAGAGTGCTTCACTAGCATGTACAAGGCTGGGCTCCCCAGCACCATAAAAATAAAGATTTATCACAGGCCAGACATGGTGGTAATATTTGTAATCCCAGTGCTTGGGAGGTTGAGAAAGAAGGATTGCAGGTTCAAAGCCAGCCTCAGCAACTTAGGCTCTCAGCAACCTAGTGAAACCCTGTTTCCAAATAAGAAATTGAAAAATCGGGCTAGAGGTGTAACTTGGAGTAGAATGCCTCTGGGCTCAACCCCCAGTACAAAAAAAATGATCTAGTATTAATAATATTTTATAACTTAATTATATTTTTAAAATTATAACATATAGTCACATAGCTGGTAATCTGGCTTCAGATTCTGAGCTCTAACAACTACACGGCACTACTCAGGTCTGATAGCTTCTTTTCGATGATCTCTTTCCTTCCTACTCAGAGATGTGCTTGTATTTTTCTAAGCACAGGAGATGTTCTTAGGGGATCTGTTTAAATTATAATATATAAGCTGGGCATGGTGGTGCATGCTTGTAATCCCAGCATTTGAGAGGCTGAGACTGGAAGATTGTGGTTTGCGGCCAGACTCACCTACTTTGTGAGGCCCTTTGCAACTCAGTGAGACCCTCTTTCAAAAATAAATAATAAAAAATCAGGCTAGGCTATAGCTTGGAGGTAGAATGCCCCGTGTTCCATCTCTAGCACTGAAAAAAAAAATAAACAAACAAATAAGTAAATAAAACATATAGCCAGGCATGTTGGCACATCCTATAATCCCAGTATTTGGGAGGCTGAGATAGGAGGGTTGCAGGTTCGAGGGCAGCCTCGCCAACTTAGCAAGACCCTGTTTCATTTTTTCACTTGTTTTGTTTTGCAGAACTAGAGATTTAACCCAGGGGCATTTTACCTCCAAGCTAAACCCCCAGCCCTATTTTTATTCTTTATTTTGAAATAGAGTCTCATGAAGTTGCAGAAGGTCTCACTAAGTACCTGAGGCTGCCTGTGAACCTACAATCCTCCTGTCTTAGCCTCCCAAATACTGGAATTATAAGCATGCACCACCACACCCAGGGACCCTGTTTAAATAAAAAATAAGATAAGGTTGGGAGTGTAGCTCTGGGTTCAACCATCAGTACAAAAATATATATATAACAATTTTATTTTGTGTGTGTGTGTGTGTGTGTGTGTGTGTGTGTTTGGTATTTTAAAAAATTTTTTATTGGTGCATTGTAGTTGTGCATCTTTTTTTTTTTTTTGTGGTACTGGGGTTCCTGGAAGCCCTTCTACCTCCGGGCTACACTCCCAGACCTATTTTTACATTTTTATTTGGAAACAGGGTCTCCTAAGCCAGTGCGCGAAGCTGGCTTCGAACCTGCGCGATCCTCCTGTCTCTGCCTCCCAAGCGTGGGGATTACAAGCGTGCGCCACCACGCCCGGCGTAGTTGTGCATCTTAATGGAGTGCAAGATGGTGAGGCACACATGCACACATCATCCAGTTAGCCCTTACCCAGTTCCCACCCCATTCCCTCCCCATCCCTCCTCTCAGTTTTAGCTTAGTGATTGACTTTGATATGTTTGTGACTGTACATCATGTACACTAGGGAATTTCTCTCTCCCCCCCTCCAGTCTCCCTTAGTTAGATCACCTTATTTGCTCATCTGTGTTTTTTTTCTTCTTCATCTAGAGTTTTTTCTATGACCCATTTTCTCCCTAGCTTCCACATATTAGGGAGAGCATCCGATTTCTTATTTTTTGTGACTGACTAATCTCACTTTAGCATAATGTTCTTCAGTTCCATCCATTTCCCTGTAAATGATGTAATTGTGTTTTTCTTTATGGCTGAATAAAATTCCATTGTGTACATATCCTATAGTTTTGTAATCCATTCATCTGTTGATGGACATCTTGGCTGGTTCCATAGTTTGTGAATAGTGAATTGTGTAGCTATGAACATAGATACGCATGCAATCCAGAAAACACTTCCACTCAGGATTTCCCACAAAAAAATAAAATACTTAGGATTAAACCAAGGAGGTAAAATACCTCTACAAAGAAAATTATAAAACATTGAAAAAAGAAATTGAAGAAGACCTTAGTAGATGAAAAGATCTTCCATGTTCATGGATAGGCAGAATAAATATTATCAAAATGGTCACACTTCCAAAAATATTCTACAGATTCAACTCAATACCCATTAAATTACCAAAGTCGTTCCTCACAGACATAGAAAAATCAGTCCTTAAATTCATTTGGAACAACAAAAACCCAGAATAGCCAAAATAGTTATTAGCAACAAAAAACATGCAGGAGGAATCACAATACCTCACTTTAAAGTATATAAGATAATTTTAAAACCATATATATGTGTGTGCATCTTTATATTATACCTATAAGTCTCCAATATTAGTAATTTTAATAGCAATAATGATGATGTTACTAATAGTAACTAGTAATGCTTGTTGACAGCTTACTCTGTTCCAGGAATTTTCCAAACACTTTCATATATCAACTCAGTTAATGCCCCCATAACATTATGAGATATCCTCAACTGTAAAATGAGAGAAAATAATAATTTTATTATTATTAGTAGTAGTTTTATTTATTATTATTGCTATTATTATTTTCTCTCATTTTATAGTTGAGGATATCAAGATATATACAGGCCAATTTCACTTACGGAAAGTCACACAGCTGGCAGTCTGGATGCAGATTCTGTGTTCTAACCTTCACATGGACCCACCCAGGTCCAGGTTCATTTGCTCCTTCTCAACTGTCCTCTTTCCTTCCTCCTCAGAGATGTGCTGAATTTCCTGCGCTCGGGGGACCTGCCGCCCCGGGAGCGTGTGCGGGCCGTGCACAAGGAGGCTCAGTACTATGCCATCGGGCCCCTCCTGGAGCAGCTGGAGAACATGCAGCCGCTGAAGGGCGAGAAGGTGCGCCAGGCCTTTCTGGGACTTATGCCCTATTACAAAGGTGAGGGCTCAACTGCCCCGGACAGTTGGGGTGTGGGGGACAGGGTTGTAAGGCGCCTGCCAGCGGCTAGGTCTCCACCAGAACTAATGGGCCCAAGGTTCATCCGAATTATTTGAGATGGGAGAGAATGTCTTCCCCCTCAGTAAATTAGGAGTATGCAGATGAAGGTGGGCCCACCTCAGAGGACAGTCCTCATCTTGTTGGCTTCCTTTTGATGTGCAGACCCCTGGCCTTTGGTTGGGTTTGTGCCCTTCAGAGGTCCCTGAATCCCTTCCCTGTGAAATGGGTCCCTTCCCTCCTGCTGTTACTGGGGCTCCCCGTGTGCTTTCCCACTGCCCTGCTCATCCCTTACCCCACCCCAGTGATGGGTGCTGTGTCTATCCTTCCTAGACCACTTGGAGCGGATCGTGGAGATCGCCCGGCTGCGCGCGGTGCAGCGCAAGGCCCGCTTTGCCAAGCTCAAGGTCTGCGTGTTCAAGGAGGAGATGCCCATCACTCCCTACGAGTGCCCGCTCCTCAACTCCCTGCGCTTCGAGCGCAGCGACAGTGACGGGCAGCTCTTTGAGCACCACTGCGAAGTGGATGTGTCTTTTGGGCCCTGGGAGGCCGTGGCTGATGTTTATGACCTGCTGCACTGCCTGGTCACGGACCTGTCGGCCCAGGGCCTCACTGTGGACCACCAGTGCATTGGGGTGTGTGACAAGCACCTCATCAACCACTACTACTGCAAGCGCCCCATCTATGAGTTCAAGATCACATGGTGGTGAGTAGCCCTGGTAGGCAACAGAGTCCCAGCACGGAGGGTGTCCATCCTCTTTGATGGCTCTGGCAGTAAGATCCCAGAGGGGCTGCCGGCTGCCCCAGAACCTGCCGAGGTGAGGACAGTCCTGAGGCACGGCTCCAAGGGGACAGAGGTCCGCTCTATCTCCCCAGCTGAGCCTCAGGGTCGGTCTCGGGGACTCAGTCTGTGCTCATGGGCCTTCCCTCAGGGTGCAGCAGTCTTCACTGGAGGCCCATCGGGTCCAGCGAGGGCTTCACTGGGAAGTCTAGAGAGGTTTCGTCACCTTTGTCCTAGCAGGAGAGTTTTGCCCAGTTTAGAGCCTCTTTACTGATGTAGGCATCCTCACTTCCTCAACCCCCTCCAAGTACTCCTCCCGGAGCTCAGTGTGTTAGTATGAACATGGAATATGATGGGGTAGACCCAAGGAACTGCCTGTACCCCCTGGCTGAAGAAGAAGGAGTGTGTTCTCTTCCAGTGCACCCCCATTCTCCCAAGGACAGTCTCCACATCGTTTGAGAACAGGGAGATGATTCTTTTCCTTCCGGAACATGCCCTTCACCACCTTTTGGCGATTTAACCATAGTTGCCAAAGCCATGTACCAGGTTGGCCTTAGAAAACCACAATGTTTACAGCCCTGTCATAGGGCCTTGGCTTCTCCTATCTGCCACCAACCTCCCTTGCTTGTAGAGTTACCTTCTCACAGAGCTGGAAAGCAAATCTTCCTTTTGAAGATTCCCTCAGTGGGGCAGGCAAGATGCCTAGATCTTTGTTATCTTTGAAATGTTACATCATTTTTAGAAGTTCAGAACACCTCTTTGGCTGCTGTTTCATGTGTTAGGATCCAATTTGTGGTGAACCTCTTTGGAGGGAACCTCTTCTTTCTACTCTGCTGTTTATCTGGCCGTCATTCTCCCAGGAGATTGGCTCCTCTGGAGAAGTAAAGGAAGGGCCGGGAGCTGTGGGAGGACAGCAGCAAGCCGCCATTACGTTTTACTCCACACATTTCAGAGAGGGAAAGGATCCACAGTAATCCACTTCCACTGCATCTCCTTCTCATTCTGTCTGCATCCTGGGACAGCTAGTCAGGTTTTGGACATGTATCTCCTGAAGAAAGGGCAGCACCACACCACTGGTCAGAACAAAGCACTTTTGTGACACACTGGGGGTCCTGTCTGTACGCAGGCGTGGTTGTACTTCTCTATTCCTGGGTGATCTTGAAGGGAGTTTTTTCTTTTTATGTAAAAAATTGGTGAGCCAAGTGCGGTAGGTGTGAGTATAGTCCCAGCCACTCAAGAGATTAAGGTGGGAAAATGGCTTTGCTCACAAGTTCCAGATCAGCCTGAACAAGATAGGAAGAATCTGTCTCAAGAAGAAGAAAAAGAAGGAGGAGAGGAGGAGGAGGAAGAGGAGGAGGAGGAGGAGGAAGAGGAGGAGGAGGAGGAGGAGGAGGAAGAGACTAATACTACTTGATGAAGACAATACCACTAACCCCAGTCTTACAGGGCTAAGTAGGTGAGACAGGGCACGGGGGAGCTGAAGACATCCACGTCCTTCTGAAGAAGAAGAGGCCAAGCCCTTGGACCTCGGCTGAACTTCTTGGGGCTGGAGGGAGCGACTTTCTGGCCCCTGTGTGGAAAGTCTCCAGGGTTTTGCTTTCATATTTCACTCTTAAATGAGTGGAACAGAAGCAGAAACTGAGGTCTAAGCAGAAGTACCACATTCATGTTCCAAGACATGTGCTCTTTCTTTTGTTCTCATAAACCAGCGATAGTCTCCTTTCTGAAACTCATGTCTCTGCTTGACACTTAGCCCAACAATGTGACCCTTGCCTTGTACTAACAGTTTCTCATTTCAGTTAGTGGTACCTACTGCCTGGTATGGGTTCACTGTTTGACAGACAGTGAGGCAGAGGCTATTCAGGAGGAAATCCACGTGAGTAGAGTAGATCATTAAGCCCAGTGCTTTCAGCAACCTGACCCCGACTGCAGCCCCTTCTCCTTCCCACTCCTGCCACCGAGCGTCACAGTACTTAGCTATTTTTAATTCATACATGTAATGCAAGAAGAAAACTGGCTTGCTCAAAACAAATCCACTCAAAAACAAGCCCTAAGGGTGTGCTTGGTGCAGGGGTGACACCATCTCTCTGCCTCCCAGTGTCATCTGCATAGTGGTGTGCCCTGTGCCACTGTGGGGAAACAAGGGTCTTGGCCAAAATAGGGACACTGGACAGCCAGCTTAGAGCTCGCGCCTGCCTGCCTGCCTGCCTTCCTCCCTTCCTTCCTTCCTTCCTTCTTTCCTTCCTCTTTCAAGATGGGATCTCACTGTGTTGTCTAGGTCCAGGATGGTCTTGAACTCCTAGACTCAAGTGATCCTCTCACCTCAGCCTCCCAAGTTCTTTTCTTGTATATTATTCCTTTTTCAAGCCGGGCATGGTGGCGCACGCTTGTAATCCCAGTGCTTGGGAGGATGAGACAGGAGGATTGCACAGGTTCGAAGCCAGCCTCAGTTACTTAGTGAGGCTCTTAGCAACTTAGTGAGACCCTGATTCCAAATAAATTATACCTTTTAATTTTCTTTTATATTTTACTCAATGTCTGAAGGTATTGGGACAGCCATGCAGTGAATCTTCTTGTCAAAAGTGTGTGGATGCTGTGTGTGGTGGCACACACTTGTAATCCCAGCATTTGGGAGGCTGAGACCAGAGATCACGGTTCGCGGACAACCTCAGCTACTTAGTGAGGCCCTCCGCAACTTAGTGAAACCCTGTTTCAAAATAAAGAATAAAAAATAGGGCAGGGAGTGTAGCTTGGAGGTGCCCCTGGGTTCCATCCCCAGACCCCCCCCCACACACACACACAAAAAGTGTGTGGGAGCCAGGCATGGTGGCACATACCTATAATCCTAGTACTTGGGAGGCTAAGACAGGAGAAATGCAGGTTTGAAGCCAGCCTCAACAACTTAGCAAGACTCTGCTTCAAAATAAAAAGGGCTGGAGGGCTGGGGGTATAATGCCCCAGGTTCAGTACAAAAAAATATGTGTGGGTTTCTTTTTAATAAACATCATAAACCTTTTTTTTTTTAACCCAGTGACTTCTCTGCTTTTTTTTTTTTTTGGTCAACAGGACCATTGCTTTATACTGAAAAAGATATTTATTACAATTCTTTTGACTAGTGAAATAGAAATATATTATTTTTTTTAGATATTTTCCACTTATTCCTCGATATTCTAACCTTCTCTACCCACTCAGAGCTTTTCCTAAGTAGAGTGAAAGAATTCAGGGGCCTAGTTAGGCCATTGTCCAATGAGAAGCCAAATCCAGATTGGAACATGCAGTTGTATGTGGTGGCTTATAATGACTTCCAAATAAAGTGGTTGTCTCTATGGAAGTCACGTCTCCCAGTTTGATCTCTTTCCACCTCTACATGGCCAGGACCAGAGGGTTGGGGCTGGAAGAAGAGCTCCTAAGGACAAAAGCATCTTCTCATTCAAAAGGAAGCATATTTTCATTGAATTCTTGTGCATTAGGTCAGTAAATGTCTCTCATGTTGACAAGGGATAAGATTCATCTTGCTTTGAGACAGGCCAGTGGCTATCCATGAGTCAAACCCTAGTGCCTGCCTTCAGGCTTCCCCTTTGGACTTTGGGCACATTTTCTCTGCACCATTCTCACTGGTTGGAAAGATGAAAGATTAGAAGATAGGACCATATGGTGCAGTGCTAGCCATAATAAAATTTAATAAAAGCTAAAACCCAATAGATTTTTTTTAATGTGTGTGGTACTGGGGTTCCTGGAAGCCCTTCAACCTCCGGGCTACGCTCCCAGACCTATTTTTACATTTTTTTTTTTAATTTGGAAACAGGGTTTTCTAAGCCAGCGCGTGCGGCTGGCTTCGAACCTGCGCGATCCTCCTGTCTCTGCCTCCCAAGCACGGGGATTACAAGCGTGCGCCACCACGCCCGGCGCTAAAACCCAATAGAAACAAAAAGGACGGGCACAAAACCACACTGAAGTGTATCGCATCCTAGGGGAGGAATTCTTTTAGTTAAGCCCTAAATAAAAGCCAAGAGCGATCGCCTTCCTTTTCCTACCTCTGCCTCATTCCACTGGCTGCCCAGTGCTTCCAACCATAGCAAGCAGCCAACCATACCCTCTGGAGCTCTCTATTCTTTGTTCTTAGGGCTTCGGATATTCTGGGAGCTGAGTGTTGTGCCTCAAGCTGATCAGATGATATAATCTTCCTGTTCTGAGCAGCTTACTGTAGGACTAGGAAATGGACACTTGCAAGACACGGACTGAGGTGAGCTTCAGTGTGTGGTCTTAGAATTAAGACAAAACAAACAAAAATCTACTCACGTGGAGCATTTTGATCCCGGGAAGAATTTAAAGTATTGTCCTTCTGCATAGTTTCTGTCCATATTTGCCTTTAACACAAATGACTGAGTTTCGTTGGGTACCATTTTGCTGGGGCTCTCACATGAAGACGATGCCTGTCTCACAGTCCTGAAAAAAGAGGCTTTTCTTACCCGAAAAAGGAGGACTTGGGAACTGGAGCAAAAAGACATTTTTTATAATTCTGTAAGAAACATACAAAATGGGGAGGTATGGGCGGGCCAGGGTTGGAGGAGGTGGGAGTGGGGATTGCATGTGGACCAGGCAGTGGCCTCCAGGGTGTGGACCTTCTCTGGGTGTGTTGTCTTCCTGTGGATGATGTAAACAGTGCACACACCTGTCTGGGAGTGCTCTTGTGCTTGGAGCCTCAGTACCGTCGATGGCATTAAAGGCAAGAACTAGAACCTGGGTGTGAAGCCTTTCTTTTTTAGAGATCTACTGTATTCCTCCTCTCCCCTTCCACTTTACTGACAGCGCGTCCTGATTTCTGCTTTAGGCGTGGTATCTTTGGGGATGCCACACTAAACAAACTAGGCTCTTGCCTGAAACCAGCACTGAATTTCTGTCAGTGCTGGTTAAAGGGAGGCGGGCCCCTGCAGGCCCTTTTGGAGTTAGCCCAGCCTTTTCCCACCTTAGGTGAGCATGTGCCAGCCTCAGAACAGGCACACAGCCTTTTCCTTTATTGACGAGTGTTCTCCAGGGGAAGAGGAGACCACACTTGCATGGTCACGTGTGTGGGGTGGCTCTGAAAGGAACCCCTCCTGTCATGTCACTACTACTACTACTACTACCACTACTACTACTACTACTACTACTACTACTACTTCTTCTTCTTCTTCTTCTTCTTCTTCTTCTTCTTCTTCTTCTTCTTCTTCTTCTTTTTTTTTTTTTTGGCACTGGCTATTGAACCCAGAGGCATTCTACCTCTGAGCTACAACCCCCCAACCTGATTTTTTATTTCTTATTTGGGAACAGGGTCTCACTGTGTTGCAGAGGGCCTCACTAAGTTACCAGGCTGGCTGGCTTTGAACCTGTAATCCTCCTGTCTCAGCCTCCCATGTACTGGGATTACAAACTGCACCATTATGCCTGGCTCACCGCTTATTTTTGCAGAGAAATAAAAGACTCTCTGTGTACATGGGCCCCAGCAGTTAAGACCAAGAGCCCTTTTTGAGGAAAGTGGACATGATTTTCATGTCCTCTGGAGGCAGAGCTTGACCCCTCTTCATGGATTAACCAAGCAGGTGAGTTCTGAAGCGCTGCACAGCTACACTGCCCTCTGATTTCTTCCTTTCTGATTAATCTGACTTCTAACAAAAGAGCTGCATCATCCTTGCCAAATATTTTGCCTGACCTAATTATTGAGCACACAGTCACATAGTGATACACTAATGATACCTTACCAGTCAGAAACAAGCTCACAGAGGTGTAATTTCCCAAAGAACGCAGAGCAGGTCAGTGGCCAAGCTAGGATTGGAGCCCAGAGCCCCTTGCTGAGATCCTTGGAGGTGTTGGACAGCAGAGGCCTCCCATCTGCTCAGCAGCTCAGTGTCCCACCTCTGAGGCTCAGGGCTATACCACGCCTAAAACGAGGATTTTAAAGTAGGTGATACATATATATATATATATATATATATATGTGTGTGTGTGTGTGTGTGTGTGTATACACACATATGTATATACACACATATATGTATATATACACATATATATGTATGTATATATGTATGCATATATATGTGTGTATATATGTATATATGTGTATGCGTATATATATATGTATTATTTTTTTGTGTGGTTCTGGGGATGAAACCCAGGGGCATTCTACCTTTGAGCTACACCCCCAACCCTATCTTTCTTTTCTTTTTTTTCTTCCTGGGTCTGGGAATGAAATCCAGGGGCATTTGACCTTCGAGCTATACCCCTTGCCCTATATTTTATTCTTTATTTTGAAACAGGGTCTCACTAAGTTATAGAGGGCCTCACTAGGTAGCTGAGGCTGTCCACAAACTGAGATCCTCCTGTCTCAGCCTCCCGAATGCTGGGATTACAAGCATGTGCCACCACACCCAGCTTCTAATACAAGTTCTAAATAAAGTACATGTATGAATAGGATGCTAGTGAAGGCAGTTTCTATTCTGAGTAACTTTAATTATGTGTTTTTTTTTCTTCCTCCCCAATCATTGCTACAAAGGTCTTATTAGCTGTGAACTTAAGTATCTCATTTCTTCCTTGGATGAACAGCTGCTTCTAAAAACCTAAATGTAGCCGGGCGTGGTAGCGCACACTTGTAATCTCCGCGCTTGGGAGGCAGAGACAGGAGGATCGCGCAGGTTCGAAGCCGGCTAGCCACATACGCTGGCTTAGGAGACCCTGTTTCCAAATAAAAATGTAAAAATAGGTCTGGGAGTGTAGCCCGAAGGTAGAAGGGCTTCCAGGAACCCCAGCACCACCAAAAAATAAAAATAAAAATAAAACCTAAATGTACCCAAGTTGGTGGCACATGCTTATAATCCCAGTACTTGGGAGACTGAGACAGGACGATCACAGGTTTGCAGCCAGGCTTAGCAATTTAGTGAGGTCCTCAGCAACTTAGACCCTGTTTCCAAATAAAAGAATATGCCGGCTGTGGTGGCGCACGGTTGTAATTCCCACGCTTGGAAGGCTGAGATAGGAGGATCACACAGGTTTGAAGCCAGCCTCAGCTACTTAGTGAGGCTCTCAGCAACTTAGTGAGACCCTGTTTCCAAATAAAATATAAAATAGGTCTGGGAGTATAGCCCAGAGGTAGAAAGCCCCTGGGTTCCACCCCCAATACCATAATAAATCAATAAATCAATAAATAAAGAATAAAAGGCTGTGGGTAAAAAATAAAAGAATCAGGCTGAGCGAATAGCTCAGAGGTAGAATATCCCTGGATTTCATTCCCAATACCCCCTCCCACACACACGCCATGATGTGGTGGCACATGCTTGTAATCCCAGTACTTGAGAGGCTGAGACAGGAGGATCAAGGTTCACAGACAGCCTCAGCAACTTAGTGAGACCCTCTTCAATTAAATAGACCCTGTTTCAAAATAAAAAATAAAAACAAACACACAAAAATGGTTGGAGATATAATTCAGAAGTAGAATGCCCTTGGGTTTAATCCCCAGTACTGCAGGGGAAAAAAGCCTAAAAATGCTGGGCTTCCTCCTCCATAATGCTGCCCCCCCCATTAACAGTACAAGCAGCTTTAGGAACAGGACAGCTCAGCTACTAAGGACTTCTTCCCTCACACACTCCTAAGGAGAAATGGGATCTGGAAATCCTGAGAATCCACCTCTGTTAGCTTTCCAGTACTGTACCAAATGTTTGAGATATTTAACAAAGAAAAGTTTTTGTTTGTTTTTTTTTTTTTTGCAGGTCTGGGGATGGAACCCAGGGGCATTTGACCTCTGAGCTACACCCCCTGCCCTATTTTTTTTTTTTTTTTTTTTGAAACCGGGTCTCACTGAGTTGCAGAGAGCCTCACTAAGTAGCTGAGGCTGTCCGCGAACCGCGATCCTCCAGGTCTCAGCCTTCCGAATGCTGGGATTACAAGCGTGCGCCACCACACCCAGCAGAAAAAATATTTTTGTATGTGTGTGTGGTACTAGGGATGGAACCCAGGGGCATTCTACCTCTGAGCTATATCCCCAGCCCTATTTTTTATTCTTTATTTGGAAACAGGGTCTCACTGAGTTGCAGAAGGCCTCACTAAGTGCTGACGCTGGCCATGAACCGCGATCCTCCTGTCTAAGCCTCCCAAGGGCTGGGATTACAAGCGTGCGCCACCACGCCCGGCTAAACATCTATATTTAAAAGGAAAAAAAGATCTCAAATAGATGAAGTTAGATGACCTAACTTTACTCCTTAAGGGAACTAAAACAAAAGTAAACTAAACTTTAGATAATAGGAATGAAATGTGTCTGTATTTTAAATTTTTTCCAGTATTGATTTCCAATAAAAATGTGAAGGCAGTTAGCGTCTGGGTGCTGCACGGGCAGGGAGAGGCGGTAGCTTTGCCTGTAACACTCAGAGCTTCCCCTCCCCTCTCTCTGCCCTTTGTCCTAAAGATTGATCCATAGTAAGAATATAAAAGCAATGAAAGTCTTTATCCTTAGAAGAATGTAGAGACAAAGCCTTAGCCTTAAAAATATGTAGAGGCAATTGAAGCCTTTAGCCCTACAAATATATAGAGACAACAGTTTTAGGATCACAGTGGCTTTGCCTGGTGCATTTAGAAACCATAAAAATAGCGAGAGCCTTATGCCTTGCTCTTAGAGGTTACACACAGCTACACTGCCCGTCATCGGTGCCTTGGTTTCCCCCTATGCTTGGCGTCCTAGCCTTGGTATGGGAAATGTAAACCCCATGTGTTATTTCAAAGCATCTGTAATTGATGGGCAACCAATGCAGCCCAGTACAACAGAGGTAGAAGCAGGGTAGATTACTGACCCTTGTACTTAGTAAGTGCACTGCCCGAAGACAAGGAGGCACCACCTGCCTAAGAAATAAGTTACTAGCCTGTTGGCTTGGTATCACTGATAAGAACATACCAATAAGAAAACTGTATTTAAGGGCCAGGGTCAGAATGGGGAGGCAGAGTTCCATTTTCAGGCTCTCTAGCATGTCTGCCAGGCACGCTGCTCTTCTCTTTCCTTTCTATTTACCACTGACTTTGTAATAAAGATTTGTTGAAGCTGCAACCAAGCTATTAGTTGTATATGTGTGTGACTGGGGATAGAACCCTGTCACACACCAAGCTATACTTCCAGCCCTATTTCTACCTCCAAGCTACACCTCCAGCCCTATTTCTACCTCCAAGCTACACCTCCAGCCCTATTTCATTCCTTTATTTTGAAACAGGGTCTCACTAAGTTACAGGTGGCCTCAGTAAGTTGCTGAGGCTGGCCATGAACCTGTAATCATCCTGTCTCAGCCTCCCAAGTACTGGGATTACAAGCATGCACCACCACGCACAGTTTTTCTATTCATTTTAATTTGCTGGTTCACCTTATCTATTTGAATTGAGGAAAAGAGCCCACAGCACTGTTCCAACTGTAACATTAAATAAAAATTAGAGTAGAGATAAATGAAATAGAGAAAAGAAAAGCAAAAGAATAGAGAAAATCAAAGCCAAAAGTTGGCTTTTAAAAATATTAAGCCTGGTGTGGTGGCACATTCCTGTAATCTCAGTACTTGAGAGGCTGAGACAGAAGGATCACAGGTTCTAGGCCAGCCTCAGAAACAGTGAGGCCCTCCACAACTTACTGAGACACTGTTTCAAGTAAAAAAGGATTGGAGGTATAGCTTGGAGGTAGAATGTTCCTGGATTCAATACACACACACACACACACACACACACACACACCATATTATATGTATGTGTGTGTGTATATATATACCAAAATTTACAAATCTTTAGCTAGATTGACTAAGAAAAAGGAGAGAAGACTCAAACAGCTAAAATCAAAGGAAAATTAGGACATTATAAAAATAAAAAGGTTTCTTTGTATCCCACTATGATGTATGAATACAGTGCACCAATAAAAAATTAAAAAAAATAAAATAAAAATAAAAAGGATTATAAGAGAATACTATCAGCAT
This sequence comes from Muscardinus avellanarius, assembly GCF_963383645.1. Classification (NCBI taxonomy): domain Eukaryota; kingdom Metazoa; phylum Chordata; class Mammalia; order Rodentia; family Gliridae; genus Muscardinus; species Muscardinus avellanarius. Next base: position 87,890,433 of record NC_137796.1, on the reverse strand, counting down.
ATATATACTAATGAATGGCTAAGTCAAATGGAAAATCATTAGAAACACAAAACTCAGCCGGGTGTGGTGGCACAAGCTTGTAATCCCAGCACTTGGGAGGCTGAGACAGGAGAATCACATGGGTTCGAAGCCAGCCTCAGCTACTACAGTGAGGCAACTTAAGTGAGGCCTTGTTTCCAAATAAAGTATAAAATAGGTCTGGAAATATAGCCTGGAGGTAGAAAAGCCCCTGGGTTCCACCCTCAGTACCACAAAATAAATAAATAAATAAATAAATAAATAAATAAGAGAAAGAAAGGAAGAAAGAAAAAGAAAAGAAACACAAACCCCACCAAAACTAAATCACAAAGAAATAGCAAGCCTGAATAGTAAGGATATCTACTGTAACTAGTAAGGAGGTTAAATTAGTAATAAACAACCTCCCAACAAAGGAGAATACCAGCCCTCAAACTCTTGTTAAAATTTTTAGAAAATATTTTATGAGAAGAGCATTGTCTTGACACCAGATCCAGAAATATACAAGAAAACTACCACTTTGTATCTCTTATTAACATATGACATATTCTCTGGTAAACAATAGCAGTCAGGCATGGTGATGCATGCATGTAATCCCAATACATGAGGAGGCTGAGATAGAGGATCTCAGGTTTGTGGACAGCCTCAGGAAGTAGTGAGGCTCTCATCAACCTAGTAAGACCCTGTTTCAAAAAAAAAAAAAAAAAAGTTACGAGGTCTGAGAGTGCAGGTCAGAGGTAGAATGTCCCTGGGTTCAATCCCTAGACCCACAAAAAGAAAAAGAACAAAGAAAGAAAACATGGCAAATTAAAGGATTATTCACTGTGCCCAAGTGGGATATATTCCTGGAATGCAAGGATAGTTCAACACGAAAATGTAATTTTTCATTGTAATATACCACAATGTAATATCCAGAAAATTAAAAGTTTAAAAACCTGCACATTGTAATCCCAGTACTTGGGAGACTGAGACAGGGGGATAACCTCAGCAACTTGTGATACCCTCTACAACTTAGACCCTGTTTCAAAATAAAGAATAAAAAACAGGGCTGGGAGTGGAGCTTAGAGGTAGAATGCTCCTGGGCTTAATACCCAGTACAAAAACAAAAAAAGACCTGCATGGTCTCAATTAATGAAGAAAAATCAGCTGATAAAATTTAATACCTTTAGCTAGGCATGATGGCACACACCTATAGTCTCTATACTTGGGAGGCTGAAATAGGAGGATTGCAGGTTTTGGGACAGCCTCAGCAAGTAATGAGACTCACAACAACCTATCTAGATCCTATTTCCAAATAAGAAATAAAATTGTGCTGGGGGTATACCTCAGAGGTAGAATGCTCCTGGATTCAATCCCCAGTGCCACAAAAAAAAAAAAAGAAAAAAAGAAACACCCTAGTCTGGCATGGTAGCCCATGCCTGTAATCCCAGTACTTGGAAGGCTGAGACAGGAGGATTGCAGATTCAAGGCCAGTCAGCAATTTAGTGAGACTTTCAGCAAGTTAGCAAGAGTCTATTTCCAATTAAAAAAAGAAAAAGGGTTCAGGTTATAGCTCAGACATAGAATACCCCTGGGTTTAATCTCCAATATATAAATATGACAACTTGATTTGAGCATTTGATTCTACTCTATTGGATTGCATTTATTTATTTACTTACTTACTTATTTTTGGCACTGGGGAACTGGACCCAGAGGCATTTTGCCTCTGAGCTACACCCCGAGTCCTATTTTATTTTTTATTTTGCAACCAGATCTAAGTTGCCAAGAGCCTTGCTATATTGCTGAGGCTAGCCTCAAACTTTCAATCTTCCTGTCTCAGCCTCCCGAGTACTGGTGTCATAGGCATGTGCCACCATGCTCAACGTGACTACTTTTTTTTTTTTTTTTTTTACAGAAAACCAGTTACTAATCCAGCAAGTCTGCGCGAATCCCTGTATTTGTGAAATGACATTGCATACAAGTTATTTTATGTCATATTAATGGTTAATTTTTAGAATTGTCTTTTTTTTTTTTTTTTTTTTGCAGTACTGGGGATTGAACCCAGGGGCATTCTACCTTTGAGCTCACCCACAGCCCTATTCTTTTATTCTTTATTTCAAAACAGGGTCTCACTAAATTGCAAAGGGCCTTACTAATTAGCTGAGGCTGTCCGCAAATTGTGATCTTCCTGTTTCAGCCTCCCGAATGCTGGAATTACAAGTGTACATCACCATGCCCAGCTGGAATTATCTTCTAGAGACAGTATGATTCAGTGAAAACATCACTCACCAAATGGTACATGTTTCTGGTGGGGCAGAAGAGAGCAGATTATTGAATGAAATTCATTCATTAATGTTTTGTGAACCAAAACATTCATTTTGCTTATAATCTTGTTTGACAAAATGTTATCACCTGACTCAAAAGTTAAAATTACAATGGTAGAATGCCCCTGGGTTTCATCTCCAGTAAAACACACACACACACACACACACACCACACACACACACCACACACACACACACACACACACACACACACCACACACACAACACATACACACACACCACACACACACACACCACACACACACACACACACACACACACACACACACACACTCTTACAGTAAGTTTAAACATGGGTGGTACGGAGGATTGAATTCAGGTAAATTGTGGGAGACTATTCTAAGTCTAAAAAAAAGGATCGTGGTTCGCGGACAGCCTCAGCTACTTAGTGAGGCCCTCTGCAACTCAGTGAGACCCAGTTTCAAAATAAAGAATAAAAAATAGGGCAGGGGGTGTAGCCCGGAGGTCAAATGCCCCTGGGTTCCATCCCCAGACCCGCAAAAAAAAAAAAAAGAATTTATATCCTTTTCAGGGAAATGGATGGAACTGGAGGACATTATGCTAAGTGAGATTAGTCAGTCACAAAAAATAAGAAATCAGATGCTTTCCCTAATATGTGAGAGTTAGGGAGAAATGGGTCAGAGGAGGAACTCTTGAAAGAGGAAATCCTATAGAGGAGCAAACAAGACAGCCTAAAGGAGGAGAAAGGAGGGGGGAAGAGGAAAATCCCTAAAACACACAATGTACTTAAACATATCAAAGTCAATCACTAAGCCAAGCAAGGGAGGGAGGGTTGGGGAGGGAATGGGGTGGGAATTGTGTAGGGGTTAAATCAGCGATGCGTACATGTCTGTACACAAAAGTTTTTTACCCCAATATGATGTTTGAATATAATGCACCAATAAAAAAATTAAAAAAAAAGAATTTATATCTTCTTGCTTGCTTTGGCAGAAGACTGAGCTGAAGACAGTTTATGCCCTTCACTAAGCCATTTCCTCCTGTTTTACTACACTCTCTCCTGGCTTTGCTTAAGGGTGGAAGATGCACCAAGGAGGGGGCTGAAGGTAGCAACCTCTACCGCTCTTGCAAAACTGCCAGATAACAAGTTTTCTTCTAAAGCATTCCTAACACAGTGCTCTACTCCTTGGCCATAGTCAGTCAGTGATTTAATATCACAGCCTTAATTCTGAAAACCTGTTATAAAAGAAGATCTGAGCTCTGCTCTGGGAATTTGGCTCTCTTGCCTTTTCCCCTCTCACCACTTTGAAACCAGAAATAAAGTTCCAAGGGCAGTTCATTGTGTCACCCCTAGCCATGCTGGTACAGAGCCAGACAGTGAATTCTACTTTTTTTTTTTTTTTTTGTACTAACTAGAGAGGATCTACCTCTGAACTACATCCCCAGCCCTACTTTACTTTTTTTTTTTTAATTTTTTTATTGGTGCCTATTTTACTTTTTATTTGGAAATATGGTCTTGCTAGGTTGTTAAGAGCCTTGCTAAGATTTTGAGACTGGCTTTGAACTTGTCATTCTCTTGTCTCAGTGTCCCAAGTATTGAGATTACAGGCCTGTGCCACCAAAACTAACTATACTCCCAGTCATTTTTAGTTTTTTTTTTGTTGTTGTTTTTTTTTGGTGGTACTGGGGTTCCTGGAAGCCCTTCTACTTCCAGGCTACACTCCCAAACCTATTTTATATTTTTATTTGTAAACAGGGTCTCTTAAGCCAGAGAGGCTGGCTTCAAACCTGTGCGATCCTCCTGTCTCTGCCTCCCAAGTGCGGGGATTACAAACGTGCGCCACCATGCCTGGCGCCATTTTTAGTTTTTAATTTTGAAAATGGGGTGTAAATTATTGCAGGCTCACCTCAAACCTGTGATCCTCCTGTCTCAGCCTCCAAAGTACTGGGATTACAGGCATGCCACATCACACTTAAAAAAAAAAAAAGATTTTTTGTTTTTGGTACTGGGGATTAAACCCAGGGCATTCTACCTATGAGTTAAATTCCCAGCCCTATTTTATCTTTTGTTTTGAAATAGTGTCTCACTAAGTTGCAGAAAGCTTCACCAAATTGCTGAGACTGTCCTGGAATGAGTTATCCTCTTGTCTCAGCCTCTCTAGTACTGGGATTGCAAGCATGTGCTAGCACACCTGGCCCTAGCTACAGATAAAGATTTTAATTGGTATGTGTGCATGATTCTAGAATGGAGCTATATTTTATTCCATGAAATATGCTGAGGTAGAATATTCCTGGGTTCAATCCCTGGTACTGGGATAGAATAGAAAAAAATAAAATTTTAGGTAGAAAGGAGACAAATCAGGAAGGAAATGAAAATAGTTTTAAAATCTAAAAACTTCATAATCTTCAGTTTCACTTTGCAGGGCTCCTTTGCTCTTAGTCAAAAGCCAGGCCCACACTATTAAATCATAATGGCCTAGCTCCCATACCTGAAATTCCTGAGGCAATTAGATACAAAAAAGTTTTCACCTTTTGTCAAAAGCCCTGCACCCCATCTGCTCAGATCCCAGAGGAAGCCACACACCTGCCTCCATGGCTCCACTCCCTGAAATTGTCAAATTTTGTCAAAGAAAGAAGACTGCCTCCTCCTGTTGCCCCATTTCCTGCCATGTCCCCCTAGGTGTCCACCCCCTCTCTAGGTGTCCCTATAAAAAAGGATTAAAAGGATCTCCGGTTGCTCTCACTCTCTTGAGAGCCAGTTTCCCCTTGAATGTGTATGTCTGCTTTTCTTAAATTAAACCTCTTGTCTTTGTCTCTGACTGGCATGTGTTGAAATTCTTTTTGCCACAGAAGCCAAGAATCCCACAAAATGATCGTGTTTTCCCATGACAATACCACAAACAACAACAACAACAGAACATTATGATGGGCTGAGCAGAGCAGGTTGGTTTTATAGATAGAAAAAGGCTTAAGAGGGTGTATTCATTTCGAGTCACCCCCTCATGCCATTTTGGCATGGGGCTGTATTTCTATTTTCTGTATTTCTATCTTTTAATAAATTTCTTTAAATCTTCAACAAAAAAGAAAAAGAAAAAGGCTTAAGAAAGCAAAAACAAAAAGTAGACTGATCATTTCAAAGTTACTTCTCTTTTAAGGTAAGAACAATAGAAAAATAACCAATTGGTTAACATCAGGTTACTTCGGGTTAAATTTGTGTGTGTGTGTGTGTGTGTGTGTGTGTGTGTGTGTGTTTCTGAGGATTGTATTTAGGGACATTTTACTGCCAAGTTTTATCCCAGCCCTTTAAAAAAAAAATTCTTTTTAGAAACAGAGTCTTACTAGGTTGCTGAGGCTGCCCTCAAACTTGTGATACTCTGGTTTCAGCCTCCCAAGTCCTGGGATTACGGGCATGTATCACCACACCCAGCCAGGTTACTTTAAAAAAAAAAAAGGCAATAACTGGGTACGATGGCACACATCTGTAATCCCAGTACTCAGGAGGCGGAGACAGGAGAATAACAGGTTCAAAGTCAGCCTTGTTACGGTGCCCCATGTAGTTGGGTGCCCAAAACTGTTATAGTGGCACAGCAAAACTGTACAAAAGGTGTGGTGGCACATGCTTGTAATCCCAGCAACACAGGAGGATCGCGGTTCGCAGGCAGCCTCAGCTACTTAGTGAGGCCCTTTGCAACTCAATGAAACCCTGTTTCAAAATAAAGAATAAAAAATAGGGCTAGCGGTGTATCTCGGAGGTAGAATGCCCCTGGGTTCCATCCCCAGTACCGCAAAAACAAAACAAAAACAAAACAAAAACCCAAAAAACAAAAAACAAACTGTACTAGTATTGGGGGGGAGGTTTTAAAATGTATTAATGTACCAGTATTGGGAAAGATTTCCAATTTTGAAAATATATCATTTGTATGAGAGCCAGGACTGGCAGGAAGGAGGGACTTATAATTTACATTTCTAAAGAGAAGGAAGAAAGCGGGAGTCAGGGAAGAGCTCTCTTTATATTTCTAAGGAGAGACAGATAGCCTATGGGAAGGGAAGCAGGAAGACAGGACTGCCCCCCCTTCCGGGAAGATCCGACTGGAGATAGCAGAAAACTGGGCTAGAGATAGGGCAGCATATCTACAGATCAGAGGACCTGCCACAGACTTGATCAGGATAAAAACACTCAGTAAACTGGAGTTCTTTGGTATATTCATTCCAATTGCCCCCTTGTGCCACTTCCAGGCAAAGAGCTGTAACTATCTCCTGTATTTCTATCTTTTTAATAAACTTCTTTAAATCCTCAGCAACTGTCCAAGCTATGCATATTTATTCTTAGCTTAGGACAAGAATCCGTGGTTTTTTTTCTGTTTTTGGTCGTTTTGGGTTTTGTTGTGGTTTGAGGGAAAGTGTGTCCGGGACCCTGGCAGGAGTTCCTGGGAACAGTTTCCCCACAACCATATTCTCCCAATCTGTAACACAAACAGCCGGGCATGGTGGGGCACGTCTGTAATCCCCGCACTTGGGAGGCAGAGACAGGAGGATCACGCAGGTTCGAAGCCAGCCACGCGCGCTGGCTTAGGAGACCCTGTTTCCAAATAAAAATGTAAAAATAGGTCTGGGAGTGTAGCCCGGAGGTATAAGGGCTTCCAGGAACCCCAGTACCACCAAAATAAATAAATAAATATGTGTAAGTAATCCCAGCATTTGGGAGGCTGAGACAGGAGGATCCGGGTACACGGCCAGCCTCCCTCTGCAACTTAGTGAGACCCTGTTTCAAAATAAAGAATAAAAAATAGGGCTGCGTATTACTAGGAGGTAGAATGGTCCTGGGTTCCATCCCCAGTACTACAAATAAATAAATAATATGTAACTCCATTTTGATTATTAGTCTGGCCTATTGGGATTTAGTTCAGCTTTGTCCCAAAGACAGCCTCCTCTATTTTTTGTGTAATACTTGCAATCACCAATCGGAACACAATGCCAAGTCGTCGTTCTTAGGTTCTGGCTCAATAGCCTTGCTGCAGGGTGCCAGGGTACCAACTTCAGTATGGCACCAACACGATTGTGCTTTTCTCTGCTGATAGAAATCTACAAAGGAAAATCTCTGATACTAGTCAAGTTTGTAAAATTTAGTTTTGGAAAACACACTCTGTATAACTACTTTTTTCTAATATCCAGTAGCCCACAGGGAAAGGAACCATCCATGTATTCTCCATGTATCCTTGAGATACGTTCTTCCCCAAGGCAATTCTCTTTCCCCTTCTTCTCCCATCCCACTGGTGCTTTAGGCCAAAACAACATGTTACAGTTTTGGGGGGGAGATATTATGGTTTGGGAAACTGTCCCCAGGTGGAACAGTGGGATGGGAGAAGGGGAAAGAGAATTGCCTTGGGGAAGACTGTATCTCGGGGATACATGGAGAATACTTGGACGGTTCCTTTCCCTATGGGCTACTGGTATGAGGGAAAAAAGAGAAAGGAAGACAGCAGACATGGGGTGGGTGAGAGAGATAAGAAAATATATAGTCAGAAATTGTAATAATTGCTGATAAAGACATTTATAAACATACCTAGATTAATAGCATAGTTAAGGTAGGTAGCCGGTGTTTTAACTGAATTACAGATAAAGATGGTAACTTAGGAACAAATCAATTAATCTTCAGTAAGTAATGAGCAAAGTGAAATTAAGCATCCTGTCCAAGATCAGAGGTGACAATTAGAAAAGGTGGCGCACGCTTGTAATCCCCGCGTTTGGGAGGCGAGACAGGAGGATTGCGCAGGTTCGAAGCCAGCCACGCTGGCGTAAGAGACCCTGTTTCAAAAATATAAAATAGGTCTGGGAGTGTAGCCCCCAGGTAGAAGGGCTTCCAGGAACCCCAGTACCACCAAAAAAAAAAAAAAAAAAAAAAAGCTGGGATTCAAGCCTGCCGTGGTGGCGCATGCTTCTAATCCCAGCCTTCCCGAGGCTGAGACAGAAGGATCGCGGTTCCCGGACAGCCTCAGGTACTTACTGAGGCTCTATGCAACTCAGTGTTTCAAAATAAAGAATAAAAATTAGGGCTGGAAGTATAGCTTTGATGTAGAATGCCCCCTGGGTTGCATCTCCAGTACTGAAAGGGGGGGGGGGGAGGAAAAGCTGGGATTCCAGTCTCTGCTTGCCTCCCAGAACCAGTTTCTTCTTTTCTCCTACTGTGACAGTACCTTATGCCACAGATACAGTCAGGCACCCAAGATACAGTCAGCATTTACCTGCTGTTTCCAACATTTCTGAAATAGGACTCATGAAAACGGAATTTCATTCCTGACTAACCATTAATGCCGTGTGAGACTAGCCAATTTAACTTTCGGGTCTGTGATGCTCAGCTGTAAAAACAACTTTTGAGAAAACAAATCACCTTAAGGTCCTGTAACTCCGTAGTGGCGCGTGCCCGTAATCTCAATATTTGGGAGACTGAGACAGGAGGATCGCCAAGTTTAAAACCAGTTTCAACAATTTAGCAAGACCCTGTTCCCAAATAAAATAATAAAAATAAAAATAGGGCTAGCAGTGAAGCTCGGCGTCAGAATGCCTCTGGGTTCAATTTCCAGCAACACAGACACACACAACACACACCCTTTAACTCGAACACCTGTGAAATCCTAAATTCCTTGAAGGGATGGGGGGTCACTTTTTATTCCGGGCGGCCACATTCTCCAAGGGCTACACGGACCTCTGGTCCCAGAGGCTTGCAGCCGCCCCCGACGGCCCCTCGCCCAGCCCTCCGCGCGGCTGAGCTGCCCCGTGCCCACCGCGCAGCCGGGCTCGGGCTCCGCCCCGCCTCCAGGCCGCCGGCCCGGAAGTGACGCGCGCGCGCGACGTGCGTGCCGGCGGCGCCGGGGGCGGGGCCTCGGGAGGCGGGGCGAGGGCGGGGCGTGGACTGGCCGAGCCCGGACCTACTCGAGCGGCGCGGGCCGAGCGGCTGTCGGGACGCGGGCGGAGCTGCGCACCAGGTTGGGGGGCCGGGCGGGGCGGGGGGCGGCGTCCGGGCCGGGGGCGGCGGGGTCGCCCGTGCGGGGCCTCCCGGCCGCGGCGTGGGCGGCGGTGGCTCCGGCCGCCCTGCGTCCGTCCGCGGGCGCCGGCCCGAGTCCGCAGTCGCCTCGGCGCTCGGCCTCCGGGGCAGGCGCCCGCCGCCCGGCGACTCGGACGCGCGGACGCTGGTCATTTCCTCGCGGCTCCTCGCCGTCCGGACCGCGAGTCCCGGGCAGCTGCGTGGCGGCCGCGCCGAGGACGCCCCCGACCCGCGGGGCTCGGGCACCCAGCGTCCCAGAGCCGCTGTCTGGTGGCGCCGGGATCTGGAGACGTGCTCGCTGCCGGTAGTTGAGGGCGAAGTTGTGGGGCTGGGGTTAGCACAGGTGCCCGCTTCCGAACCGCCCTGGAGGCGCGCGGAGGGGATGCCCATCGCGGAAGTTTCGCCAGAGAAGGGAAGGACCCGGCCGCTTAGGAGACTAGGTCATAGACAGCTGGTGGTGTCTCAGAGGTGGTGACCAATCTCTGTGGTGGGGAAATGTGTCACTGCATGCGGTGGGCTGGCTTTGCCTTTGAGAATAGATGTCACGTTTTGCCAGGACGAATTTATTTATTTATTTGTTTATTTTTATTGCGGGTCTGGGAATTGGACCCAGAGGCATTCTACCTCCGAGCTACAACCCCCACCCCAGTCCTATTTTTATTTATTTATTTATTTATTTATTTATTTATTATTTATTTTTGGTGGTACTGGGGATGGAACCTGGGGCATTCTTCCTCTGAGCTACACCCCCCAGCCCTATTTTGTATACTTTATTTTGAAACAGGGTCTCACTGAGTTGCAAAGGGCCTCACTAAGTAGTAGCTGAGGCTGTCCCGGAACCGTGATCCTCCTGTCTCAGGCTCCCGAATGCTGGGATTACAAGCATGCACCACCATGCCCGGCTTATTCTTTATTTTTGAAACAGAGTCTCACTGAGTTGGGGAGGGCCTCACTAAGTGGTTGAGGATGGCAGTGATTGAGGCTGGCTGTGAATTTGGGATCCTCCTGTCTCAGCCTCCCAAGTACTGGGATTACAAGCATGTGCCACCATGCCAGGCCTTTCAGGATGAATTTATTGCATCACCTGGGAAGTAGGAGTTTTAGTTAAGAGATTTAAAAAAAATTCTTATTAAAGTTGTTGTGCCAAGAAAGTTTGCTGAAGATATAAGATTTCATTGGATTGATCAATTTAGGTACTGGGGAATAGATCCCAGAGGGATTCTACCTCTGAGCTACATCCCAGTCCTATTTTGTTTGTTTGTTTATTTATTTATTTTTACTTTTACTTTTACTTTGAAACAAGGTCTTAGTTGTGGAGGGCATTGCTAAGTTGCACTGCAAACCTGTGTCAGCCTCCCAAGTACTAGGATTACAGGCATGTACCACCACCCGGCTTCCTGTTAATCAATTTAATGAAATATTAAATTTTGCACATACAAGACAAGTGCTCTATCACTGAGCTACATCCTCAGTCCCGTTAAACTTTTTAAGAGTTACTGGTTCTTATGTGGACGTTAAGAAGTTTTCAGGATTTGTATTTTTACTGGCTTTGGGAAAAATCATATTTCTGCTCAAGTTAGGCAGTTTGGGAGAGAAGAGGACAGTAAAGGTACTTTCTGTACAGTGTGGTACTTTCTGTAAAGTGGTAAGGGATGTGTGATAAGATAGAGCGCCTAGGCCGCCTTCTTGGTTGTGGAGGCTAGAAGGAGGGATCAGAGAATACTTTCTAAAGTGTCTTGAAGACTAAAGGCGAGCCTAGCAAGGTGGGGTGGGAATTTCGGAGGTAGTTGGATGTTGGGGTGAGGGTACTAAACGAGAGAAGGCCGCCAACTACAAGGAGGTGGGTGGTGTTGAAGTGAAAGGTGCAGGGCAGAGTTGCAGGAGCTTGGGCTTTTCTCTGATGGTGGCAGTCCCAGGGAAGGCTTTTGAGCAGGGTGTTAAAATGGGATGTATGTAGCTCTTATATGCAGCCTGCTTGCTGTGTAGCCGATGAGGAAGGATTGTGCCCAGAATAGTGTTTGATTATGTGCTATTTTCTGTTTTAATCTTTTCTAATTAAGTATTTGAAGTGAATTGTGTATTTATTAATTTTTTGTTATGTAAGAGTGTCTGACCATCTGATTTGTATGGTTCTATAAACACATTCTTCTTTTATCTCTTTCCATTCTCAGTTCACATTAGGCATTCACAGGTGTTCACTGAGTACTTATTGGCTTAAAGAGCATAATTAATGACTTTCTTTGATTCTGATGTTGGTTTTCAGTGAAAAAATTTGTTTTATTTTGGTTTTGTTCCTGGGGATTGAACCCAGGAACATTCTACCTCAGTGCTAAGCCCCCAGACTTCCTCTTTTTATTTTTTATTTGGAAACAGGATCTTCCTAAGTTGTGGAGAACCTTGCTAAGTTGCTGAGGCTGTCTTCCAACCTGTGACCCTCCCATCTCAGCCTCCCAAGTACTGGGTTTACTGGTGTGTGCCGCTCTGTCTGGCTTACTTTTGCTTTGAAAGAGGGTCTTGTTAACTTGTTGAGGGTCTCACCAAGTTGCTGAGTCTAGCCTCAAACCTGCAGTCTTTCAGTTTCAGTCTCCCAAGTACTGGGATTACATGCATGCGCCACCACCCCTAGCTGTTTTTTGTTTGTTTGCTTTTTGTTTAAACACTGAGGTAAAACCTAGGGCCTTGAGCCTAGTGCTTTACCACCAAACTACATTCTCAGAACATTTTAGTTATTTTAGTTTTGACACAGGATCTTGCTAAATTGTCCAGGCTGGCTCCCAGTTCTGCCTTCACCTTCTAAATAGCTAGAATTATAGGTATAAAAACCATTTTTGATCAGTATAGAGAACTGAACTCTTGTTTCATTTATTTATGTCAGCCTTTGACTAGAGACAGGATTTTAATCTTGACTGTGAGTTTAATTTTTGGCACATGTGTTTTTTATTGGCTATAGAAGAGATGATCCATCCAAAGAATGTTGGGAAGATACCTGTGTAACCTTATACGGGTGACTCAGAATAGAAATGCTAACAAGTGGTTTCTTAGCAGGTTAGTCTTGTTATTACACTAAAAACAAGACTTTCACAGGAGAGGCCAAACATTTTTAAAAGTCTTATTAACTACGTCAATCATATGGCATTGTAGACGCCTTACAAATATTATTTCATATGGCTGAAATGCTCTGAATAATCTAGACTATTATTAAATAAATTTGGGAAACAATAACCGTTGATTTCTCTTTATCCCACTGAACATCATTGAAATATATATATGGCTGTACTTAGCCAGGCATGGTGGTGCATGCCTACCTGGGAGGCTGAGACAGGAGGATCACAGATTCAAGACCAGCCTCAGTAATTTAGCAGGACTCTCAGCAATCTAGTGAGACTTTGTTTCAAGAACAAAAATAAATCAGGGTGGTGGTTCATGCTTGTAATGGCAGTATTTGGGGAGGCTGAAACAGGAGGATCACAGTTTAGGAGGATCACAGGTTCGCAGCCAGCCTCAGCAACTTGTGAGGCCCTCTGCAACTTAAGGAGACCCTGCTTCAAAATAAAGAATAAAAGAAGGTTGGGGGTGTTGCTCAGAGGTAGAATGTCCCTGTATTCAATCCCCAGTACTGCAAAAAATAAGAATAAAAAAGGGCTGGGGGGTAGCTTGGAGTTCAAGTGCCCCTGGACTCAGTCTCCAGTGCTACACACACATACACACACACACACACACACACACACACACACACACGGCTGTACTTTATGGTGCTGCTTTCAGTTTCTTCATGAGATTCCTGTTTTTGATGGTAACTGCTAGTGGGGTAGGAAGTATAATTTTTATTGTATAGTAGAACATTTTTTACTTGTTTCTGGTAGCATAGATCACTCACTGGTGGTCACTAATAGGGGCCAATAACCATGATTATAATCAACTAGTTATAGCTAAAGGTCAAAAATTATGAGCAGAATGAGAAGTATGTGTTCTTCAGTTGGTAAAATAAAATATCACACACTGAAGGAATCTTACGCTTCTTTTCCTTTTTGCGTGATGCTGGAAATGGAACCCATGGCCTTTTGTGCTGTGTAAGCAACTCTACCTCTAAGCTGCATCCCGGCCTTCAGTCTTCTAAAAGCTTTGAACTTTCTCCAGATCACAGCAAGTAGATGGGTACATTCCTGAAGCAGGAATGTAGCAAGAGTTCGGGGCTGGGTGTTCTGTGCTTCTCTCCTTAGGGAAGAATGTTGGCATCCTCCTGCCACACACAGGGGAACTCAGATGGAATTGTACAAAACTGTTAAAAAAATGTTATAAGCCACTGTTTTTAAAGTGAGGTCTCATTTTTGCCTAGAAAGGTGTTAGATTTATGAACTTCCTGCCTCAGCCTCTCAAGTAGCTGGGATTACAGGCACACACCACCACACCTGGTTTTATAGCCACCTTTGAAACTCATCTGTTTAATTCTCATTCAGAATAAATACTCAACTGTAATTGCATTTATGGTGTTTGGCCTGCATTTTAAAATTAAAATGGATTTGGGGGATTTTTTTACATAAGGAAATGCTTATTTTTTTTGTGCTTTCAAGTTAAAAATACATACTGAAAGTGTTTTATTTTTGTAGTTCCTGTAATGAATAGTTGTTCATTTTCTAATTTTAGACATAATATTTGCTAAAGCAGTTTTTCCTTTAGAAAGTACTCTGGAGCTCATTTTAAAGATGCCTTTAGAAATTGAACTCATAAAATGTTTATTAATGGATGAAAATGTCTTATTGTGCTAATAGTGTTGGGTTTTTTTGTGTTGTTGTTGTAGTTTTTTTTTTTTTTTGCAGTACTAGGGATGGGATCCAGGGACATTCTACTTCTGAGCTATACCCCCAGCCCTGTTTTTTATTTATTTGGTGACAGGGTCTCACTGAGTTGCAGAGGGCCTCCCTAAGTAGCTGAGGCTGGCTGCAAACTGCGATCCTCCTGTCTCAGCCTCCCAAATGCTGGGATTACCAGCGTGCGCCACTAAGCCCAGCTCTTTAGTTTTCTTCCAGAAAGGATTCATAATGACCTAAAAAGATATGTACAACATACTGTTGGTAAAATAGTGAGATAAATGGGTGATGGAATGAAACACCGAGGGGGGAAATTAAGGTAGAAATGATGAGCTCTGTACACAGGTACTAGAAGTACTTGGACTGAAGTCTTGTTTTTTAGTAGCCAGTTCAGAGGGAAATATAACCATGTATGAGTCTTAGTGACCAGGAGAGGATGATTTCAGTTTCTCCTTTGGATTCTCAAAGGCTCCTTGTCAGTAACTCCTTGTACATCCTTAAATAGGTACAGTGTACATTTCTGAGGGCTGGGTTTTTTGTTTTAGTAAAACTCGTCTTTGCCTCATCCTGTAGGTCTTGACATAATATCAAAACATAATTCAGTAGAAGCAGATCTGTGAGGCAAAATAATGTGACCCATGTGTTTAGTTTGTGACTGATTAAGGATCTGTTTTAGATTATGTAGATAAGTAGGTGGCTTACTTGCTCTTTGAACTACCTTCCATAAATGTTTTGTTTCTCACTGAAGCTTCTGTAATGGATTTATCTGCTGTGGGGTTTGGATTTGTGCTTCTTGATAAGTTCTAGAGTTCATCTATTTTATGTTGTTGGTTAATCACTGAGACATAGGTCACACATAACTGTGTGTGTGTGTGTGTGTGTGTGTGTGTGTGTGTGTGTGTTTTATCAGGGGTTGAATCCAGGGGCATAATACCTCTGAACAACACTCTAGCCCTCTTTATTTTATTTTTATTTTTTTGAAACAGGGTCTTGCTAGGTTGCTGAGAGTCTCACTAAATTGCCAAGGCTGGTCTTGTATCTGATCCCTCTGTCTCAAGCTTTCCAAGTACTGTGATTACAAGCCTGCACCACACCGGGCTCAAGATGTTTGTCTTAACAGGCATGCCTTATCATGGGGGATATGAAAATGGAAGAGGCTGACAAGGACACGTTCTTGATGAAAGCCACCTCTACTTCATACACAAATGGACTGAGGGAATACCAAACAACACACCTAAGGTCCATTTCTAGAAGCTGGTTTGGGGCTATTAGCTCTCACAGAGAGCTTGAAAAGCCCAGGGATATAATTTAAGATCCATTAATTTTAGAGGAAATGTAAATTATTATATCTGCATTTCGCTCAAACTGAGGAGTTTCCCCTTCATGTAAGAGTAGTTCAGATTTATTGAATGCTAGCATGGGCCAGGCCCTGTGCTAATAGAGACCATTCTTATGGGTCCCTACTTAGTAAACAGTGGGTGGGACTGTCCTTGCCTAAATGTAGTTATGTAATATTGTTCCTTAATTGCATTTCCATAGAGCTTTTGACATTGTTTCTTAAATGTGTTCTTGAAAAATGAGTTGGGCTAGTGACCAAGGTTTTGGAGAGGATATTATAAGGGGAATGTAAACAGGAATTATCAAAACAAAAAACAAAACTGTAGGCTAATAAAATAGGTTGACTAAAATTCCCGGTTCCTTGGGAATGCAACTCAGTGGTAAAGTATGTTCTCGGCATGTACCAGGCCCTGGGTAAGTAGCGGGGCCTGGTGGGGTATGCCTGTAGTCCTAGTACTTGAGAAGCTGAGAAAGGAGGATTGTTGCAGATTTAGCACCTTAGCAAGACCTTGTTTCAAAAATAAAAAAATAAAAAGGGCTGAAGGTGTAGCTCAGAGGTAGAATGCCCCTGGGTTCAATCCCCACTACAATAAATAAATAAATACATAAGAAAAAAGGAAAGGAAAAACAAGTAAAATTCATTATAATCAGTATCTTAGGGGATACTATGCATAATTGCACCTGTGTGCCCACTAACACATAAAGATACACACACTCTTTTTTTTGTGTGTGTGGTACTGGAGGTTGAACCCAGGGGCATCCTAGATCCAAGCTACACCCCCAGCCCTGTGTGTGTGTGTGTGTGTGTGTGTGTGTGTGTGTGTGTGTGTGTGGTGTACTGGGGGTGGAACCCAGGGGCTTTTCTACCTCCAGGCTATACTTCCAGACCTATTTTTATACTTTATTTGGAAATAGAGTCTCACTAAATTGCTGAGAGCCTAAATAGCTGAAGCTGGCTTCCAACCTATGCTGGGATTACAGCATGCTCCACTACAGCTGAGGCTGAACCTGCGATCCTCCTGTCTCAGCCTTCCAAGTACTGGGACTATAAGCATGCGCCACCACGCCCAGCTTTTATTATTATTTTAAAATGGGATCTTGCTAGGTTGCTGAGAGTTCTATTTGCGGAAGCTGTCCTTGAACCTGTGATCCTCCTTTCTCAGCCTTCCAAGTACGGAATTTCAGGTGTGTACCACCATGCCTGGCTCCTTTTCCAGTTCTAACAGACATAAGAGGAAGTATCTAATACTTAGAACAGACTTTCAAACCAAACACCTAATCTGTGAAACACATTCTATAAACTAATATTTTGTGAACACAAAAGGTTTTTATATCATTAAATGAAATTATTTAAAAGCATGATTTATATTTTGCCCCACCATTTCACATTTTCTGTTTCTGTTTGTTTGTAGCATATATCTCAACGGTAGTACATACAATTTTTTTTGTGTGTGTGTGTGTGGTACTGGAGATTGAATTCAGGGGCATTCTATCACAGAGCTACATCCGCCCAAGCCCTTCCCTCCCTCCCTTCCCTATCTCCCTCCCTCCCTCCCTCTCCCCCCTCTCCTCTCTCTTTCTCTTTCTCTCTCTTTCTCTATTGTTCTTTCTTTTGAAACGGGATCTCACTTTAGAGGGCCTCACCAAGTATCTGAGGCTGGCGGAGAACCTGGATTCTCCTGTCTCAGCCTCCCAAATACTGGGATTAAAAGCATGCACCACCATGCCTGGCTAGTACATATAATTTATAAATGAACATATATACTGGAGGCTGTTCTGCTCTACACAATTTTGTTGACATGATGAGCTGTGTAACTTCTCATCCATTCATTCATTCATTCCAAAAGCTGTTGATATTTTGTATCATTTGTATAGGATATCTGTACATGAACCATGATCTATATAATTTCTACCATCTGTATGAGATTCTGGGGCTATAACAATAAATGAGTTAGACTTCATTTCTACAGTCTTGGAGCTGATGTTCTAGTGAAGAATACAGATAGTAAACAGAGTCCAGAGCTGCAACCTCAACAGGGGCATTTCATAGGAAAAGCATGGTTTTGTGTGTACAGCAGCAGCAGCCTTCACTGAGTATGGATTCTGGTTTGGAGAGGTCTTGGAGGAAGAGACATTTTAACTGAGCCCTGAGGTAAGCAGGAGAGGAAGCCAGAGTGGCTGAAGCCTAATTGAGGGGGGGCACTGAGAGTTGTTTTTTTTGATACTAGAGATTGAACCCAGGGATGCCCTAGCCCTTTTTATTTATTTATTTATTATTTATTTATTTATTTGTTTTGCGGGGCTGGGGATGGAACCCAGGGACATTCTACCTCCAAGCTACACTTCCAGGCCCATTTTTTATTTTTTTGAGGGACTGGGGATGGAATCCAGGGGATTTCAACCTCCGAGCTACACCCCCAGCCCTATTTTTATTCTTTATTTTGAAACCGGGTCTCACTGAGTTGCAGAGGGCCTCATTAAGTAGCTGAGGCTGTCCGTGAACCATGATCCTCTGGTCTCAGCCTCCCGAATGCTGGGATTACATGTGTGCGCCACCATGCCCGGCTTTATTCTTTATTTTGAAATGGTCTCACTGAGTTGCAAAGGGCCTCACTAAGTAGCTGAGGCTGTCTGTGAACTGTGATTCTCTTATCTCAGCCTCCCAAATGCTGGGATTACAAGCATGTGCCACTACGCTTGGCTTATATTTTATTTTTTTTGAAATGGGGTCTTGGGAAGATATTGAGGGTCTCACTAAGTTGCTGAGGCTAGCCTTGAACATGCAGTTCTCTTGCCTTAGCCTCCCAAGTGCTGAGCTGCAACTGTGTGCCACTGTGCCTCACTAATTTGTAGGTTTTGTTTAGGTTTCAAATTAATATTATTTATGAGAAATAATCAGATGGCAAAATGCTTTCGTATCCCTAAGCTAATTGCTGTTTCTACAAAACCTGGTTATGTTACTTGTAGAGAATAGAATGTTTTCACTACAGAGACAATACTGAAGTTGTCTATTTAAGTTCTTTAAATATGAGCTATGTTAAGTAGATACCACTTTTTCCTAAGACCCTGCTACGTTTGTTCTTAGATCTTTTTGTGAACAAACTATAGGTTTTGGTCTTAAGAGCACCTATGGGATGTAGGCTGTTCCCTAAAAAATTTTTGCCTTTTGAATACTTCAGTTGCAAATATGCAGGTACCTCTCAAGTACTATTATATATAATATATAAAATTACTAAACATCCTGTAGTATATACTAATATACACGTACATATACATACAAATCTGTGCTTGAGTAATAAATTCAGAGTTTTGCAGTTAAGGCTCTCAGATTCTAACAGGAATACTAACCAGCAGGTTGTATTTCAGGTCTAACCAGTTCTAGCCCCAAACATAAGCCAGTAATGGTTACGAGTGGTAATTTACTATGGGACAATTTCCATTTCATTCTGTGGTAGATGCCCCCTTCCTCCTTGCTGTGGTGCTGGGGGTTGAATCCAGGGGTAATGTGCTCTAGGCAAGTGCCCTCCCACTGAGCTCCACCCACAGCCACCAAGTCGTGTTTCATGTAGGCATTTCTGAACCATTGGTACACTGTGAGTATATGGTAAATAGTCTGGAAGTTGTGCTATTATGTTACCATGTATTTCTGCCCTCCTCTGAGCTGTCCTAGGCCTCCTAAACATAATTGGTGACAGCCAGTGTTTACTATTGACTTCAAGTCTGTTGGTAGAAGTACCCTGTTCTAATGCTCTCAAAGGGACAAAAGTGTCACTGCTAGAACTGAATAAATTATGTAAGACATTTAGAACAACTTACTGAGTACCCACTCTTCCTGGCTTTGTGCGAAGTGCCTATAAACATTAAGTTGACGGAAACAGGTCATTCTAATAGAACTTGAGCGTTATTACTGTTGTTGTTGTTGTTGTTGTTGTTGTTGTTGTTTTGGTACTGAGGATTGAACCCAGGGGCATTCTACCTCTGAGCTACACCTCCAGCCCTATTTAATTATTTATTTTTAAACAGAGTCTCATTAAATTGCAGAGGGCCTACGTAGCTGAGGCTGCTGGGAACCTGTGATCCTCCCATCTCAGCCTCCCAACTACTGGAATTACAGATGTGTGCAACCACACCTGGATAGAACATGAGTGCTATAATAGTTGTGTTTATAAATGCTATAGGAACCAGGAAGATTATTCTGTCAGTGCAGAAAGCGCAATCAGGTGTTATTTGAACAGGGTGGGATTTGATGGCAGACAAACAGAAGGGCATTCTAGGCATGCTCGTAAGTAGGCTGGCCATGCAGTTTATTATTCACAGGAGGTCACATGTGAGACTCAAAGCGGGTGGCTTAATGGCACAGGCCAGGACTGTTACTTGCTAACTAGAATATATGATGATAATATTTTATTTTTTTATATTTTTGCAGAACTGGGGATTGAACTCAGAGATATTCTGCCTCCAAGCTACACCCCCAGTCCTATTTTTAGTTTTTATTTTGAAATAGGGTCTCACTAAGTTGCAGAGGAACCTGTGATTCTTCTGTCTCTGCCTCCTAAGTACTGGGATTACAAGTGTGTGACACCACGCCCGGCCTTGATGATCCTATTTGAAAGGAATAAATGATGCTGTGAATTCATAGTTGTATGTCAAATTGTGGAAAATACATTTCTTTTAATTATTTATTGATTTTTTTTTTCTTTGTGGTACTGGGGATGGAACCCAGGGGCCTTCTACCTCCAGGCTACACTCCCAGACCTATTTTATATATTTTCTTTGGAAACAGGGTCTCACTAAGTTACTGAGAGCCTCACTAAATAGCCTGAGGCTGGCTTCAAGCCTTCGTGATCCTCCTGTCTCAGCCTCCCAAGTACTGGGATTACAAGTGTGCGCCACCACACCCGGCTAATTATTTATAGATTTACAACAGTTCTTATTGGATAAGAGATTATTTTCCTAGGGCTGCTATAACAGAGGACCATAAACTGGATGGCTAAAAAGAAGAAGTGTATTCTTTCATAGTTCTGGAGGCTAGCAATGTGTGAGCAGGCCGTGCTTCCTCTAAAGATGCTGGGGAAGATGATGATTGGCCATGCAGTTCTGGGCCTCTGTTGGCATCACTAAGTCTCTGTCCTTAGGGCCACATTACTCTCCTTCTTGTGTCTATCTGTGCCTCTCCTACATTCTTACAAGGACTCCAGTCATTAGATTTAGGGTCCACCCTTATCCAGGATGACCTTATTTAAATATAAGCTCCCATTCACAGATATAGGGGTTTAGGACTCAGCCTATCTTTTGGGGAACATAATTCAACTCACAACAGATGGGTAGGTTTAGCAGCTTTGTCATTTTCTGCAGTTTAATTTGCTTAAGTTTTTATTAATTTCTAGTAGTTTCTTTTGTTTAAACCTATGCTTCATAGACTTCATATTTCATTTTATGCATATATTTATCCACAAAAGTTTATTTCTTTGTCACTAGTTAAAATTTTAGTGTTGTATAGATCACTTTAATTTTTAGCTTTGATTGTATTATCTTGTATTGGCATTTTTAGGTTCAGTTTCTCAATTGAGAACTTAGTTTATTGAACTTAATTTTTTATGTTGAGAAATAAGTAGTTCAGGGTCATTTATAAGTAATGTGGTTAGTATGAGTTTTAGAAGGTTTTGGGGAGTGCTACTGGAGATTCAACCCAGGTCTTGCACATGCTAGGCAAGCACTCTACCACTGAGCTACATTCACAGCCCAGCCCCTTTTTGCAGTACCGGGGATTGAACCCAGGAGCATTCTACCTCCAAGCTATACCCCCAGCCCTATTTTTTATTATTTACTTGGAAACAGAGTCTCACTAAGTTGTGGAGGGCCTGAGTAGGCGAGGCTAGCCTTTAACCTGCGGTCCTCCTGTCTCAACCTCCCAAGTATTGGGATTAGAAGCATGTGTCACCACACCCAGCTCATAGCCCTTTTTGAGACAGGGTCTCCCTGAATTGGCCAGACTGGTCTCCAACTTCTCATCATCCTGCCTTAGCCTCCTGAGTAACCGGGATTCTAGGTGTGTGCCGCGGTGTCTAGCTCTGGATTGTTGTTTTGAACTAGTTCTTTTAGTTGACAGTCTAGGCAGTACAGTCATTTTACATTATGTATCTTATATTTTAGATACACTTTTCAGAAGCTTAAAACATAATACAAATACTAATTGGATGGTGCCATCTAACAAATCTGAATAAATTCTTTTTTTTTTTTTTTTGTGGTACTGGGGTTCCTGGAAGCCCTTCTACCTCCGGGCTACACTCCCAGACCTATTTTATATTTTTATTTGGAAACAGGGTCTCCTAAGCCAGCCTACACGGCTGGCTTTGATGAATAAATTCATTTTTAATTCACGCAATTGCCTTTTGTTTTTCTCTGGACATGTGCATGTGTGTCTGTCACTTTACTGAGCCACAGTAAGTGGCTAAGGGTGAAATGGATGCAGCAAAGCTAAGACTAATATGTAATTGATGGTAAGGACCACTTTATTTATTGCAGTTGGCTGTTACTTCAGGTGGAGTCAAGAAAAATCGCTCTTTTGGTCAGGTACTTATGGGGTAAATTGACCATTTGGTGAATTGGCTGTTCTGCAAGAAAGGGTAGAGAATGGCAGAAAGTAGGCGAGGGCAGCCAGCTGTTTTACATGTGGTTTTGAGCTGTTTACTGGGGGCTGGCATGCCAGATTAGAGGCATAATTTGCCCAACTGAAGAGGGTGTGATTGAGAACAATAGGAGATTGTGGTCTGGAGCTCATTCCTTAAGGATGTTGCTGTTCTGGCCGTGCTCATGCCAGCAGAAGAAGCTCCAGGCGGCATTCCCTGATGCCCATTGTCATGTGGAGTTATTTGGGCAGACCATGCTTGGCTACTTTGTTTTTTTATATTTAACACTGAAATGCTGACATTGACCTGACATTGATTCTCTGTGGGGCATTCACATTAATTTTGGAAGCTTTTTTTTTTAAGTACTGGGATGGAACCCAGGGGCATTTTACCTCTGAGTACACCAGTCCTATATTTTAGTATTTTTATTTTTTGAAACAGGGTCTCAGCCAGGCGTGGTGGCCCATGCTTGTTATCCCAGTACTTGGGAGGCTGAGACAGGAGGATCCAGGTTCGCAGCCAGCCTCAGCTACTTAAGCCCTTTGCAACTCAGTGAGACCCTGTTTCAAAATAAAGAATAAAAAATAGGGCTGGGGCAAAGCTTGGAGGTACAGTGCCCCTGGGTTCCAATCCCAGTATTCAAAAAAAAAAAAAAAAAAGAAAGAAAGAAAGAAAGAAAGAAAGAAAGAAAGAGAAAAGAAACAGGGTCTCACTAAGTTGCCATGGGCCTCGCTAAGTAGCTGAGACTGTCCGCGAACCACAATCCTCTGGTCTCAGCCTCCCGATGTTGGGATTACAAGCCTGCGCCACCACGCTCTGCCAGCAATAATGTATTTTTTTTTGTGTGGTACTGGGGATGGAACCCAGGGGCATTTGACCTGAGCTACACCCCCTGCCCTATTTTTTATTCTTTATTTTGAAACAGGGTCTCACTAAGTTGCAGAGGGCCTAAGTAACTGAGGCTGTCCAGGAACCCTGCTCCTCTGGTCTCAGCCTCCCAAATGCTGGGATTACAAGCGTGTGCCACCACACCTGGCTCTATATTTTTGAAACAGGCTTTTACTGACTTGCAAAGGGCTTCACTAAGTAGCTGAGGCTGTCCTTGAACTGCGATCCTCCTTTCTCAGCCTCCCAAATGCTGGGATTACAAGCATGCACCACCATGCCCAGCTCTGTATTTTTAATTATATGAAAATTGGAAAAACTTGGGTACGGATTTGAAACACCCAAGTCTTTGAAAACTGGTGTCTTCATAACATATAGAAGCCCTCTATATGTTTTATAGCCAAAAGACAGTATAAAAAGTGTACTAATGATATTGAAAAATGAGTAAAACAGTTAATTTATTCAAAGAAAATGTACTAGCTCCAATAAATATTAGTAAAAATGGCTGGTCTTCTTAGGGAAATACACACTAAAACAAGAAAGGAGGGCTGGGGATGTCGCTCAGTGGTAGAGTGCTTGCCCTGGGCTGGAATCTCCAGCACCACCACAAACAAACAATGAAGGTCAGGAACTATGCGGAGCACCTGCAAGTCCCAGCTATGCAGGAGGATCACCTGACCACAGTAATTCAAGGCCAGCCTGGGCAGTATAGTTAGATACCCAGCTCTTCTAAAAAATGGTTTTAAGCCAGGCATGGTGGCGCATGTTTGTAATCTCAGCATTCAGGAGGCTGAGACCAAAGGATCATGGTTTGCAAACAGCCTCAGCTACTTAATGAGGCCCTCCGCAACTTAGTGCGACCCTGTTTCACAATAAAGAATAAAAAATAGGGCAGGGGGTGTAGCTTGAAGGTCTAATGCCCCTGGGTTCCATCCCCAGACCCACACACAAAAGAAAAGATTTTATTTTTGCCTGCCAGATTAGCAGAGAGAGAGAGAGAGAGAGAGAGAGAGAGAGAGACTGAGAATTGAACCCAGGGGTGTTCTACCTCTGAGCTATGCTCCCAGCCCTATTTTATTTTTTATTTTGATACAGGGTCTCACTTAAATTCCTGAGGGCTTCATTTACTTGCTGAGACTGGCCTCAAACCTGCGATTCTTCTGTCTCAGCCTCCCCTACTGGGGTTACAGCTATGTGTAATATACCTGGCTAGAGTGGCAAAAATGTAAAGTTTAATAATGCTGCATTTATGAGATTGTGGGAAAGTACATTTTCTCAAACATTGTGTGTAGAAGAGTTACCAGGTACAACCTTTGTTGTCAAGCTAGTTTGGTAGTATGGAAAAAATTTTAAATGCACACATTCTTTGACACTTCATTTATTCAAATTTTATGAATAGCATGTCAATTTTCTTGTCCTGCGTTGCTATCAAAGACACCTTCTTTTATTAATAATATTTCTAAATATAATAAAATATCTCAACCTATTTAAATATATATTTTAGGGTTTTTTTGGGGGGTGGTACTGGGATTCCTGGAAGCCCTTCTACCTCTGGGCTACACTCCCAGACTTTTTTTTTAATACATTTTTTATTTGGAAACAGGGTCTCCTAAGCCAGCGCACGCGGCTGGCTTCGAACCTGCCTGATCCTCCTGTCTCCGCCTCCCAAGCGCGGGGATTACAAGCGTGAGCCACCACGCCCGGCTCTATAGTTTCTTATTTGACTTTCTATTTTGGTTACAGGTGGAGCCTTTTTAAACCTACATTGGCTTTTCAATTTATGTATTCAAATTTCATTTCCTTCTTGATTTTCCTGCAGCTTGAAAGCATAGATAACCCTCACCTCTTCATAAGAGATACGGAATCATTTTTTAAAAAATTCTAAATCTTGTGTGATATTTATATATATTGGCATTTTTGTATTATTTACTTTTATATTTTTTGGTGGTGGTGATGGTACAGGGGATTGGATCCCAGAGGTATTCTGCCTCTGAGCTATATCCCCAGCCCTTTTTAAACTTTTTTTGAAATCATCTTGCTAGGTTGCAGAAGGCCTCACTAAGTTGCTTAGGCTATCCTCAAACCTTCAATCTTCCTGTCTCAGTTTCCCAAGTCCTGGGATTGCAGGGGTGTGCCACCATCCTTGCTCCTGCTTACTTTTTCATACTGTGTTATGGTTATGCCTTACTATTTATTCAAGCCTTTTGTCAATATTTCTATGTAGATCACATAATTTTTTTTTTTTTTGGTGGCACTGGGGTGGAACCCAGAGGCTTTCTACCTCTGGGCTATACTCCCAGACCTATTTTATACTTTATTTGGAAACAGGGTCTCACTAAGTTGCTGAGAGCCTCACTAAGTAGGTGAGGCTGACTTCGAACCCATGTGATCCTCCTGTCTCAGCCACCCAAGCGTGGGGATTACAAGCGTGCTCCACCACGCCCGGCATGATCATATAATTTTTTTATTAAAGTATTTCTTAGGTATTTTTACATATTGATACTATTGTGAATGAGATCTTTTTGTATTTCTAACTTGTTATTAGGCTATTATAAGAATTCCATAAATTTTTTTTGCGGGTCTGGGGATGGACCCCAGGGGCATTCAACCTCTGAGCTACACCCCCTGCCCTATTTTTTTTTTTTTATTCTTTATTTTGAAACCAGGTCTCACGGGTTACAGAGGGCCTCACTAAGTAGCTGAGGCTGTCTGTGAACCACGATCCTCCGGTTTCAGCCTCCCAAATGCTGGGATTACAAGTGTGAGCCACCACACCCGGCTTCCATAGATTTTATGTACATGTATTTAGCTAGTTTTTCATAAACATGAATTTATGTAATTTAACTATTTTTAAATTCCTCCCCCCTCAAACACACACACACACACACACACACACACACACACACACACACTTGCTCATAAGCTACTTATGGTATTTTTATCTCAGCTCAAAAGTAATACGATAATGGCTTTAATTTTTTTTTTTTTTCAACTCAGCGTAAAGCCTTTGAAAATCATTCAAGTTGAGGGTGTTATTAGCTGCTTGTAACCTTTTTTCCTTTTTTTTTTTTTTTGGCAGAACTGGGGGTTGAACCCAGGGGCATTCTGCCTCCCAGCTATGCCCCCAGCCCTACCTATATTTTATTCTTAATTTTGAAACAGGGTCTCATTAAATTGTGGAGGCCTCATGAAGTAGCTGAGGCTGTTGGCGAACCTGCAGTCCTCTTGTCTCAGCCTCCCAAGTGCTGCCATCACAGGTGTGCACCACACCTGG
Source organism: Muscardinus avellanarius (assembly GCF_963383645.1). Classification (NCBI taxonomy): domain Eukaryota; kingdom Metazoa; phylum Chordata; class Mammalia; order Rodentia; family Gliridae; genus Muscardinus; species Muscardinus avellanarius. The sequence continues at coordinate 87,864,160 of NC_137796.1, read as the reverse complement.
CTGTTCTTTTTTTTTTCCTTGGTAGCATTCCATTCTATGGATGTACCACAGTTTTCAGCCATTGTAGAATATTTTGTTTCCATTTTTTTGATCACTAAGAAAGCTTCTGTAAGCATAGAATAGAATTTTTACATAAATGTAGTCTTTATTTCTTTAGTGGAAATACTCATGAATTGATTTCTTTGTGATATGGTTTAAGTGTACATTTTCCATAGTAGCTGTACTATTTTACTTTTTTTTTTTTTTTTTGCGGCCCTGAGGATGAAATCCAGGGGTGTTCTACCACTGAGCTACACCCCCAGCCATATTTTTCATTCTTTATTTTGAAACAGGGTCTCGAGTTGCAAAGGTCCTCACTAAATAGCTGAGGCTGTTCTTGAACCGATATCCTCCTGTCTCAGCCTCCCAAATTCTGGGATTACAAGTGTGCACCTCCACACCAAGCACTATTTTACATTTTACTAAGAATGTATCAGAGTTCTAGTTACTCTTGCCACCACTCGGTGTCATCAGTATTTTTTATTTTAGTCATCCTAATATGCATGAGGAATATCTCATGATTTGTTTTGTTTTCTTGCAGAACTGGGGATTGAACCCAGGATCTTGCCAACTGCTGGGCAAGTGCTCTGTGAGTGAGCTATATCCCCAGCCTCTCATAATGGTTTGAATTTGCATTTTTCTAATGACTAGTGATGTTGAGCAACTTTCCATGTTTATCTGTTGTTTATCCATGTTATTTGCCAACCCTTTTTTTTTTTTTTTGGTACTGGGGATGGAACCCAGGGGCATTCTACATCCGAGCTACATCCCCAACCCTATTTTTTATCCTTTATTTTGAAACAGGGTCTCACTGAGTTGCAAAGGGCCTCACTAAGTAGCTGAGGCTGCCTGTGAACGGTGATCCTCCTGTCTCAGCCTCCCACCCTTCTAAAGAACAGTGAAAGAAACCAGGCGTGGTGGCGCACGCTTGTAACACCAGCACTTGGGAGGCTGAGACAGGAAGATCGCACAGGTTCGAAGCCAGCCTCAGGTACATAGTGAGGCTCTCAGCAACTTAGTGAGACCCTGTTTCCAAAAAAATATATAAAAAAGGTATGGGAGTATAGCCCAGAGGTAGAAAGACTCTGGGTTCCACCCCCAGTACCACCCCCCCAAAAAAAAAAGAAAAAGAAAAATATAAAACAGGTCTGGGAGTGTAGCTCGGAGGTAGAAGGCCCCTGGATTTCATCCCCAGCACCACAAAAACAAACAAAAACATACAAAAAAAAGAAAAAACAGTGAAAGACTGGCGTTTTTATCCTGCTTACTGCTACAGGTTAGTCTGCCACAGTGTTGCAGATGCTGACGGAAGACTTGGGACTCCTGGGCCAAAGACAAAGGACCTTGTTTACAGGATGTCAGCAGCCCAGTACACGTTCACAAGGGCTGCCTTTGCTTACAAGCCCCATGTGGGCAGTGTCCCAGCTGAGGAAGAAGCTGAGGAAACCCAGTCCCATTAGAGGCCAGCAAACTTGCCTTCCACATGGGGGCGGTCTGTTATGTTTATTGTACTGGACCTTCAACAGATTTGTTCTCTGCTCTGGAAGAAGATAGCATCTTTGTCTTCTGAGGATGTTTGGTCTGCCAACATTCTGTAGCACAGGCCTCTTACAGAAGTATGGGACCCCACTACATACATTTCTTTGGTAAAGGGAATGTTAACTTGGTGGCTTATTTTCCTACAGCTGAGTTTTGTGGGTTTTAAAATATGTTCTGGATAGATAAGTTCTTTGTCCATATGGGACTTGCAGGTATTCCTTCTGGTTTGTACCTTGTCTCTTCAGTTTTCTTAACAGTGTCATTCACAGAGCAAAAGAGTTGTGTTTTGCTGCCAAGTTTGGGATGCAGGTTCTGTGGGCTATGAGTCTACTGTCAATTCACCTTTGAAATGCTGCTTCCATTCCTTGTATGCATGTGTTGGTCTGAGGCCCGTGCGGTGGTCTGGCTAATTTCAGTTTTGAAGTCTTGGTACTGGACAGCATCAGACCCATGCAAGCACAGTCGGGGTGAGCCCAGAAGTTGCTTTCGAGAGTCCTCTGTCTCCGCAGTTTCTCATGTACTTTTTGTTCCCTGGAGATCATCTTTTCTTTCCTCAGTCCAGCAAGCTCTGAGTTTAGTTACTCCACTCCGCCACGTACTTCCACACTGTCTGAACCTCTGGAGCCAAGCAGTGCAAGTTCAAAGTGTGGGAAAATCCATAGTTCTCCGCCAGAGTCTGGCTCCTACCGTCTCCCAGTTCAGCCATTGCTGCTGGCACACTACATGATTGCTTGGCTCGGCTCTCTGGTTCAAGAGAAGGGGAATGGCAGTGAAATAGAAAGCTGTCCATATTCTCTCTGAATGTTAGGAGTTCCTTTTCTTGTGTTTTGAGCCAGAACTAGGGGATCTCTCTCCCGAACCCTAGGTTTTCTAGTGATACTGAAGAAGAAAAATTGGTAATCTCACAAAGGACTTAGTGATACTTTTTTTTTTGTGTGTGTGGTACTGGGGTTCCTGGAAGCCCTTCTACCTTAGGGCTACACTCCCAGACCTGTTTTATATTTTTATATTTGGAAACAGGGTCTTTTAAAGCCAGCGTGGCTGGCCTTGAACCTGCGCGATCCTCCTGTCTCCGCCTCCCAAGCGCGGGGATTACAAGCGTGCGCCACCACGCCCGGCCTTAGTGACACCTTAAGCTCTTTCCCAGTTCTCCTCCTTTTTGCTTTGGAGCATCCTTGAAAGTAGTGGTGGCGCACGCTTGTAATCCCAGCACTTGGGAGGCTGAGACAGGAGGATCGCGCAGGTTCAAGGCCAGCCTCAGCTACTTAGTGAGGCTCTCAGCAACTTAGTGAGACCTTGTTTCCAAATAAAATATAAAATAGGTCTGGGAGTATAGCCCAGGGGTAGAAAGCCCCTGGGTTCCATCCCCAGTACCACTAAATAAATAAATAAATAAATAAGTAAATAAATAAATAAGTAAATGTACTGCTGAATCATACCCGCCAGGTTTTATGGCTGGACTAAGTCTGTGAAGTCTCTCGCTCTTTCTCTGTAGCCACTGATGTCTGTGTTAAATTTTTCACCTTATTTTTATTTTATGCCTGAGTTTCTTCTAGGGGTCACCCCTGTGTCTGAATGCCTTAACATTCAGCCAAAGATTGTATAGACAAAGATTGAGATTGTACTCAAACCTAGCGAGGAAGGCTTCCACTCTGCCCAGCTGAGCTGTGTGGACAGAGAGGCAGGAGAGACCCAGAGAGTGCACTGAGGGCCTGAAGCCCGAGCTCATCCTTTGGTGCATGCAGAGGGAAGTGCTCCTCATCTTCACAGGTGCTTCTGGAGAAGATGATTTATGGTCCTCCTCAGTTCGCCATGCTGGAAGACAGTATTGTGGCAGCTTTCCGTCACTGTGACTTGGCTGTCAGGTGCGTTGTCTATAGCTTCCAGCTCATGACGGCATTTAGTAAAGGTTTCAGTTGAAAGAATGGTAGCCTCTCCATGGTATAGGGCGTAGTTGAGACAGATTATTAGGAGGAAATATTTATTTTGGCTCACAATTTTGAAGGCTTGAGTTCATGGTCAGATGGCCTATGGCAAGGAGCATGTGGTGGAGGAGGTCTGTTCACTTCAGGGCCACCAGGAAGTATAGAGGAAGGAAAACAAGTAGCAGGGGTCCCAGTATCCCCTTCAGTAAGTAGCACACCCAATGACCTGTCTTCCTTCCTCACCTCCAAAGGGCACCTCCCAGGCATGCCTTGGGCTGGGGACCAAGCTCATAAAACATGGCCCTTCAAGATCCAAGCAACAGCATTTTTTTTTTTTCAATATTGGGAATTGAACTGCAGGGGCATTCTGTCTCTGAGCTACATCCCAAGCCCTAATTTTTATTCTTTATTTTGAACAGGATCTCCCCAAGTAGCTGAGGCTGGCCTCTAACCTGTGATCCTCCTGTCTCAGCCTAACAAATACTTGGATTACAGATGTGTGCCACCACACCCAGCTCATAATCTGCTATATTTAACCTTCATGCTTTCCTTTCCCTTTTAACTTCTCTCCCTCCCTACCATCTTTCTTCCCTTATAGCTTGAAGATCGTGGACTCACTTATATTTTCATTCATAAGTGCTATGCTTTTGGTAAGTAGGATGATAGTGAATTAATTTTCAACACTTTTTTGTTTGTTCTTTCGTTAGCAGGAAGATGAGTCTTAAGTCTGAACGTCGAGGAATTCACGTGGATCAATCAGAGCTCCTATGCAAGAAAGGATGTGGTTACTATGGCAACCCTGCCTGGCAGGGTTTCTGCTCCAAGTGCTGGAGGGAGGAATACCAGAAAGCCAGGCAGAAGCAGATTCAGGAGGATTGGGAACTGGCAGAACGGTAAAAAATGTACTTGGGGTGGTTTAATAGGGATGTAACTGATACATAGTCTTGTCATTGTTCAAATACATTTCTCCCTTCTGTTTTGAGCTATTAGCAAATCAGCTTGATAGTAAGGGAATTTCTTTTTTCTCAGAGACAGGAGGATCACGCAGGTTTGAAGCCAGCCTCGCTGGCTTAAGAGACCCTGTTTCCAAATAAAAATATAAAAAATAGATCTGGGAGTATAGTTCGGACGTAGAAGGGTTTTCAGGAACCCCAGTACCACCAAAAAAAAAAAAAAAAAAAAATCTTAAGCCAGGCAAGGTGGCTCACGCTTGTAATCCCAGCATTTGGGAGGCTGAGGCAGGAGGATTGAACAGGTTCGAAGCCAGCCTCAGCTACTTTGTGAGGCTCTCAGCAACTTTGTGAGACCCTGTTTCCAAACAAAATACAAAATAGGTCTGGGAGTGTAGCCCAGAGGTAGAGAAGCCCCTGGGTTCCACCCCCAGTACCACAAAAAAAAAAAAAAAAAATCTTTTCACATACTAAAATCCCATTCATTCTTTTAAGACATGCCCCCAGATGTTACCGTTGAAAAGTCTTCTGAGCCGGGCGTGGTGGTGCATGCTTATAATCCCAGCATTTGGGAGGCTGAGACAGGAGGACTGTGGTTCTCAGACAGCCTCAGCTACTTAGTGAAGCCCTTTGCAACTCAGTGAGACCCTGTTTCAAAATAAAAAATAAAAAATAGGGCAGGGGGTGTTAACTCGGAGGTAGAATGCCCCTGGGTTCCATTCCCAGAACCCCCCCCCCCCAAAAAAAAAAAGAATTCTCAGATTCCTCCAGCAAATTTAATCATTCCTTCTTGTGTTCTCATAGCACTTTAATTTCTACTCTCTAATACAGGAACTGTCCCATTATATGGTAATTCTTTACTTAATTCTTTGTTCTAACCTTGAGCTTATTAGAAAAAAGGACTAGCCTTTGTTTTTTGTAACCTTATTACAGTTGCTGAATGAACATGATCCATAGAGAAGGACCCATTTGAAGTCTTTGGAAGCATATAGAGCAGTTTCGTATTATATAAATCTCTACCAGAAACTTCAGAACTACTGTAAATTTAGCCTCTAGTTATAAAAGTTTAGATCCTCCGCAACCGAGTGATAACCCTTAGATACATGGAAAATGTGGAGAATTGATCATTAAGAATCTTCTCTTGAGCCTGGTGTGGTGGCATACGCCTGTAATCCCTGCGCTTGGGAGGCTGAGACAGGAGGATCGTACGGGTTCAAAGCCAGCCTCAGCTACTTAGTGAGGCTCTCAGCAACTTAGTGAGACCCTGTTTCCAAATTAAAAAATATATTAAAAAAATAGGTCTGGGAGTATAGCCCGGAGGTAGAAAGCCTGTGGGTTTCACCCCCAGTACCACAGAAAACAAAACAAACAAACAAACAAAAAACAGAATCGTTTCTTGAATTTCAGGCTTCAGCGGGAGGAAGAAGAGGCTTTTGCAAGCAGTCAGAGCAACCAAGGGGCCCAATCCCTTACATTTTCCAAGTTTGAAGAAAAGAAAACGAACGAGAAGACCCGCAAGGTTACCACAGTGAAGAAATTCTTCAGTGCTTCTTCCAGAGTTGGATCAAAGAAGGGTAATTTTCTAATTCTTTTTTTTTTTTTTTTTTTTTTTGGTCTTTGCCAGAGTGAGATGCAGAACCCAGAGGTGTTCTACCTCTGAGCCTTAGCCCCTTCTTTATTTTTTATTTTGAAATAAGGTCTAAGTTGTTGAGGCTGGCCTTGCTTGTGATCTTTTTATCTCAGCCTTCCAAGTACTGAGATTATAAGAACGCGGCTACCATGCCCAGCTTATTCTGTTTCTTAAAGTGCTATAGAATCAGCAAGAAGATTGTCATTAAAGTCACAATTGTTCTTGAGCAGTCAAGCTAGTTGAAGTGGCCTAGTGTGAATCAAGAAAGAACCTCTGTTGGTAGGGTTCAGTCTTTGAACCTTGATGTTAGTACTCAAGAGTTTTACAGTAAGCTGGGTGTGGTGGCACACACGTGTAATTCCAGTACTTGGGAGGCTGAGACAGGAGGATTACAGGTTTGCAGCCAGCCTCAGCTTCTTAGTGGGGCCCTCTGCAACTTAGTGAGACCCTGTTTCAAAATAAAAATGTAGGGTTGGGGGAGTAGCTCAGAGGTAGGGGTCAATCCCTAGTACCTAAAAAAGCAACAAATAAAAAATAAGGCTAGGGGTGTAGACCAGAGGATTGCAGTTCCCAAACAGCCTCAGCTACCTAATGAGGCCCTCCGCAATTTAGTGAGACCCTGTTTCAAAATAAAGAATAAAAAATATGGCAGGGTGTGTAGCTCGGAGGTTGAATGCCCCTGGTTTCCATCCCCAGACCCGCAAAAAAGAAAAAAGAAAAGAAACAATTACAAGCGATTTTTATTATAAACTTATATACAGAATAGTTTTTTTCCTTTTTTTTTCTTCTGAGAGTTTTTTTTTTTTTTGTCTTGCTAAGTTGAGATACTTGCTTATGCATTTCAAAACAACCTTTGATTTTTACATATTTGGTGGTACTGAGGATTGAACCCAGGGGCATTCTGCCACTGAGTTACAACCTCAGCCCTATTTTTATTTTTTATTTTGAAGCAGAATCTTGATAAGTTAGTGCACGCTGGCCTTGAACCTGCCATTGCTCATTCTCATCTTCCCCAGCTCTGGGGTTACAGGAGTAAGCCACTTCAGCTGGCTCCAAGATACTCCTTTAAGAGCTCATATAAATGTTGTCAACCTCTTTAAAACTGGCTTTGAGGTGAGCATTATGTCATGAGTGTCCTAGTCCTTGGGAGACTGAGACAGGAGGATGCAGGTTTGTGGTCAGCCTCAGCAGCTTAGTGAGGCCCGCCACAATTTAGTTAATCCCCGTTTCAAATAAAAAGAATAAAATAGGGCTGGGAGTAGCTCGGAGGTAAAGTGCCCCCTGGGTTCCATTTCTAGTACCTCAAAAAACATATATATTTTAGATTTTGAGATGGGATCTTGCTAATTTTCTTTTTTTTTTTTGGTGGTGGTACTGGGGTTCCTGGAAGCCCTTTTACCTCCAGGCTATACTCCCAGACCTATTTTTACATTTTTATTTGGAAACAGGGTCTCCTAAGCCAGCGCGACCCTCCTGTCTCTGCCTCCCAAGCACGGGGATTACAAGCGTGCGCCACCACGCCCAGCGATCTTGCTAATTTTCTAGGCTGCCTTTGAACATGGGATCCTTCTGCCTCAGCCTCCCCAGTACTGAGCTGGGGTTTTAAGAGTGCTACTTAGGGGTATGTATGTATGTATGTATGTATTTATTTATTTATTTATTTATTTATTTATTTATTTATTTTTGGTGCTACTGGGGATGGAACCCTTCTCCAGGCTACACTCCCAGACCTATTTTATATTTTTATTTAGAAACAGGGTCTCTTAAGCAAGCGCGGCTGGCTTCGAACCTGCGTGATCCTCCTCTCTCTGCCTCCCAAGCACGGGGATTACAAGCATGCACCACCACGCCCAGCCTACATAGGGGTTTTTAAATGTTTAATTACATAGGCAATTTTTAGTCTAGAGGCAGGTGTGGTGGTGCATACCTGTAATCCCAGTACTTGGGAGGCTGAGACAGGAGGATCACAGATTCACTGTCAGCCTCAGCAACTTAGTGAGACTCTCCCCAGCAAATAAATAAATAAATAAATTAATTAATTAAATTAAAAATATAATTTTCAGTTCATCCCTATTCCCCAGAGTTTGGGGGTAGGGCTGAAAGTTCCAGCCCCCTACCCCCCTTTTTTTCTTTGTGGTACTGAGGATTGAACCCAGGGGCATTCTATTTCTGAGCTATATCCCCAGCCCTATTTTTTAGTCTTTATTTTGAAATGGGATCTCATTAAGTTGCAGAGGGCCTCACTAAGTTGCTGAGGCTGGCTTTGAAACTTTGATGCTCCTGTCTCAGCCTCCCAAGTATTGAGTGTACACGCATGCGCCACGACGCCTGGCCTCCAGCCCTTTAATAAATTACTGGTTCCTTTGGTGACTGGCCCCCATCCTGAACTATCTAGGGATTCTCAAGAGTCACTTCATTAGCGAAAAGCCAGGTATAATTGAGAGGTGCTAATTATGAATAATAAAAGCTGCTCCTCTCTATCAGGAAATTCGAGGGGTTATAGAAACTCTGGATGCAAAGACCAACTATGTTTCTTATTAAATGACAGACTGTCAGAACTATAATATTCTATTGAGTCCTCTGCCCTTTTGTTTAGATGATCTGAGCAATATGTAGATTTTCTGGTATGAACTTTTCTTTTTTCTTTTTTAAATTGGGGATAGAACCCAGGGGCATTTTATTTCTGTTCTACATCCCTAGCCCTTTTTATTTTTCTTTTAAAACAGGGTCTTGCTAAATTGCTAGGGCTGGCCTCAGATCTGTGATTCTATTGTCTCCGCCTCTAACTACAGGTATTACAGGCTTGTACCACCTTGCCTGGCTCTAAAATAGTTTTTACTAGATTAAAAATGATATTACTCAGGGACATGGTGGCACATGTTTGTAATCCCAGTTCTTGGGAGGCTGAGACAGGAGGATCTGGGTTTGTGGACAGCCTCAGTTACTTAGTAAGGCCCTCTGCAACTTAGACCCTGTTTCAAAATAAAGAATAAAAAATAGGGCTGGTGGTATAGCTTTTGGAGGTAGATTGCCCCTGGATTTCATCCTCAGTAACACACACACACACACACACACCCTCATATTTACTACACACTGTAGCTTTTTTGTGGTACTGGGGATTGAACCCAAGGGCATTTTATTTATGTATTTATTTTAATTTGAAACAGAGTCTCACTTAGTTGTAGAGGGCCTTGATAGGTTGCTGAGGTTGGCTGTGAATCCGTGATCCTCCTATCTCAACCTTCTCCCAAGTACTGGGATTACAGGTATGCCTGGATGCCTGGAGAGAGGGGGGGGGGAGGGAGGGACGGACAGACAGACAGACAGACAGATGGACTGAGGATTGTACCCAGGGGCATACAGGGGATTGATCCCAGGTGCCACTCCAACCCTATTTTATTTGAAAACAAGAGGTCTCACTAGGTTAATGAGAATCTTACTATTTGCTGAGATTGCCCCCAAACCTGTGATCCTCCTGTCTCAGCCTTTCACGTACTGAAATTACAAGTGTGCACCACCATGCCCAGCTAATATTATCTTAATTATAAATCAAGAACATATGTTCTTCTTTTGAAAAGACGTTTTAAACCAAGTGTTTAGATTGGGGATGGCAAAGCTTGAAAATCATAGTTAACTGGATATACTTGAAAAACAAGCTTTGTTTCTTGGTTAAAAGCATGAACTGCCGGGTGTGGTGGTACATACTTGTAATCCCAGCCTTTGGGAGACAGAAACAGGAGAATTGTGGTTCGTTTTTTTGTTTTTTGTTTTTTGTTTTTGCGGGTCTGGGGATGAAACCCAGGGGCATTTGACCTCCCAGCTACAACCCCTGCCCTATTTTTTATTTTGAAACCAGGTCTCACTGAGTTGCAGAGGGCCTCACTAAGTAGCTGAGGCTATCCGTGAACCGCAATCCTCCGGTCTCAGCCTTCCAAATGCTAGGATTACAGGCATGCGCCACCATGCCCGGCTGAGAATTGTGGTTCAAATATAGCCTCAGCTACTACTTATTGAGGCCTTTTGCAGCTCAGACCCTGTTTCAAAATAAAGAATAAAAAATAAAGCTGGGTATGGTCACATGCTCGTAATCCCAGCGTTGGGAGGCTGAGACAGGAGATCACAGGTTCAAGCAGCCAGCATCAGCTACTTAGGCTTTTTGCAGCTCAGTGAGACTGTTTCAAAATAAAGAATAAATGATAGGGCAGGGAGTGTCACTGGAAGGTCAAATGCCCCTTGGTCCCATCCCCAGTACTGCAAAATAAATAAATAAATAGTATGAAATGATTTCAAGTTGAAGCTACCTCACCTCCTTCCTGAGTTCCAAACACCAGACTTAATGTTTCTTTCACTTTCTGCCTCTCCTCCATACTTCTCTTAGAGGGGTTAATTTTTAGGTTAGGAGAGAAACAACCAAGTGTCAGTTTTATTAGTTATTTATTCATGTATTTTTCTGTTGGTACTGGGGATTAAACCCTGAGGCATTATCAAACCCTGGCTCAATCATCTCTGAGCCTCACTAGCAGCCCATTTAAAAAAAAATTTTGTTTTGAAAATGAGTCTTGATAACTACTGCCATCTTCCTATCTCAGCTTCCCAAGTACTAAGATTATAGGTATAGCTAGTAATTTAATTTTTTATAACTTTTTTGTTTGTTTGTTGCTGGGGATCATCTAAGGACCTTGCTCTGCCCTGAACTCTACCTCTAACCCCCCCCCATTTTATTTATTTATTTATTTATTTATTTATTTATTTATTTTTGCAGGTCTGGGGATAGAACCCAGGGGCATTCAACCTCTGAGCTATACCCCCTGCCCTATTTATTTCTTATTCTTTATTTGAAACAGGGTCTCACTGAGTTGCAGAGGGCCTCACTAAGTAGTAGCTGAGGCTGTCTGCGAACCGAGATCCTCCAGTCTCAGCCTCCTAAATGCTGGGATTACAAACTGCGCCACCATGCCCAGCTCCCCCATTTAATTTTTTTTTTTTTTGAAGATTTAAAGAAGTTTATTAGAAAGATAGAAATACAGAAAATAGAAATACAGCCCCATGCCATACTGGCACGGGGGGGGGGTGGCTTGAAATGAATACACCCTCCCCCCATTTCATTTTAAAATAGGAATTTTTTATATGGTACTGGGGAATTAAATTCAGGGCATTCTACTTCTAAGCTATACCTTCAGCCCTATTTCTTAGTCTTTATTTTGAAACAGTGTCAGTTTCCTTCCTTCCTTCCTTCCTTCCTTTTTCTTTCTCTCAGCCTCCCAAGTACTGGGATTACAAGCATGTGCCACCACAACCCAGCTATTTTTTTTAATCAAAAGTGTCTATCTTTGGTGTGTGTGTGTGTGTGTGTGTGTGTGTGTGTGTGTGTGTGTGTGTGTGTAACCTAGGGGCATTCTACCTCGAGTTATACCCCCAGCCCTACTTTTATTCTTTTTGTGTGTGTGTGAGTGTGGTACTGGGGGTGGAACCCAGGGGCTTTTCTACCTCCGGGCTATACTCCCAGACCTATTTTATACTTTATTTGGAAACAGGGTATCACTAAGTTGCTGAGAGCCTCACTAAGTAGCTGAGGCTGGCTTTGAACCTGTGCAATCATCCTGTCTCAGCTTCCCAAGCACTGGGATTATGAGGGTGTGCCACCACGCCTGGCTATTTTTTATTCTTTATTTTGAAACAGGGTCTCACTGAGTTCCAAAGGGCCTAAGTAGCTGAGGCTGTCTGCAAACTGCAATCCTCCTGTCTCAGGCTCACAAATACTGGGATCACAAGCGTGTTCCACTACACCTGTTATGTTTGTTATATTATTTGGAATGCATTCCTTTTACTTTGATGAATGTGATTTACCAACTGGTGACTAAAGTAATTTTCTCTATACAAATTAGTGTTTGCCTTTTGGGCAAGTAAAATGGGATTTGGAAATGTTAACCCTTTATGTGTCAGCTAACATTTTTGTCTTCTAATTGTTACTTTACTTGACTAGTTTTATAAACTTAGGAAGTCTTTGAGAAAGTTGTTTAAGATAATGGCACCTTTTCATTATTAATAGTTAAATACATAGATCAAAGCATGTTGTATTGTGGCTAAGAAAATGTTAATAGAACAACTTTATTTTGAATAAGAAATCTTTTAGATAAAGTAGTTTTGTCTACTGGTACTTCCTATATATAAGATAGATTTTGCTTACTTTAAGGAAAGCTGGCCCAACATTTAAATATGAAGTGAATTAAATATGAAGTTTGAATTTAACTTTGATTAAACATAATTTAAACACTCTTACATTAGATGCTATGGTCATTCCATGCATGGATTTTCTATGTAATGAAACTTACTATGTTTAATTTTCCCAGCAGAAATTCAGGAAGCAAAAGCTCCCAGTCCTTCCATAAACCGGCAAACCAGCATTGAAACGGACAGAGTGTCTAAGGAGTTCATAGAATTTCTCAAGACCTTCCACAGGACAGGCCAAGATATCTATAAACAGACCAAGATGTTTTTGGAAGGAATGCATTACAAAAGGGTAGGTTGAGAATAACAACTGAGAAACAGAGTTTCCTCTGTATTTTAGGAAAAGTTTTAGAGATAATATTATATTTTGTGATTTTTTACACCTGAGAAAATCAAGACCTAGCCGGGTATGGTGGCACATGCTTGTAATCTAAGTACTTGGGAAGCTGAGACCGGAGGATCACAACTTAATGAGGCTCTCAGCATCCTAGTGAGACCCTGTTTGCAAATAAATAAAAGGGTGTAGCTTGGAGTCTAGGTAGAGTGCCCCTGAGTTCCTTCCCCAGTACCACAAAAGAAAAAAAAAAAAAAAAAATCAAGACCTGTTGATATTATTTACCTAAGAAAAGCCATTGAACCAAATTATAGTCTGACTTCCAGGCCTGTGTTTTTCCACTGTAATTCAATGATCATCTTTGTGTGGAAATTCTGACTTTGAAGCCACTTGATACACACTTTAGTGTTAGACTCTCCTAACCTGTTACTTGGTAAAGAGTATAAACTGACCTTTAACTCTAACAAATGCTAGGCCATTAGTAGTAATTTTAGGGTTTTGTTGTGGGTTTTATTAAAATTTGAATTCTTTATTTTCCTCTAGGAAAATAATTTAGACACTGAAAGAGATCTTAGTAACTATCTAGTTTCAGTCTTTAGTTTATACATGAAGAAGTTGAGAGCCAAAGAAGATGTGATCTCTCCAAGGTTACACAGCTAGATTTTTGCCAATGTTAGCAAGAACTGTGACTTCTACTTGTATCTTTTATCTTTTTCTTTTTTTTAATTGAGGTACTGAGAATTGAATCCATGTGTATTCTACCTCCAAGCTATACCCCCAGATTTATCATGTTTTTTATTTTAAAAAAGGGTCTCACTAAGTTATTGCATACTAACCTGGATCTGTGATCCTCCTCTTTGAGCATCTCAAGTGCTAGGATTATAGGTATGCACCACTGTACCTGGCTTTCTCATCTAATCATAGATTTTTTTTGTGTATGTGGGTCTGGCGGTAGAATCCAGGGGCATTTGACCTCCGAGATACACCCCCTACCCTATTTTTTTTAATTCTTTGTTTTGAAACCGGGTCTCACTGAGTTTCAGAGGGCCTCACTAAGTAGCTGAGGCTGTCCACGAACTGCAGTCCTCCGGTCTCAGCCTCCCGAATGCTGGGATTACAGTGTGAGCCACCACGCCCGGCTTCTAGCCATAGATTTCTTACCCATAATTTTAGTTGCAGTAATTCATAAGACTACACATAAGGAAACTAATTTTGTGCTTGAGAGGCTGAAGCAGGAGGATTGCAAATTCAAGGCAAGCCCTGGCAACATAGTGAGACCCTGTCTCAAAATAAAAAGTACTGGGGTTATAGCTCAGTGGCAGAGCACTCCTGGCTTCAATCCCCTGTAATGCTCACACGCACACACACATACACACACAGAATTTATTTTGTAAATACGGAATTTTTTATGTGCCTGTGGTTCTGGATATTGAACCCAGGGACATTCTACCTCTGAGTTACACCTCCAGCCCTATTTTGTTTTTTATTTTGTAACAGTCTTACTAAGTTGCAGAGAGCCTCACTAAGTTGCTGAGGCTGGCGGAGAATCTGTGGTCCTGTGTGAGCCTACCATGTAAGGGGATTACAGATGTGTTCCCCACTCCCAGTTTCTCGTTTTTATTTAACATTCTGTTGCCATTAAACTCAGAATAGGTCTAAAAGTCTTTTCTATAAAGTGAAGAGGTCTTATAGAGAAAGGAAGAGGGAATTTAGCTATATTATAGCTATGGCCAAGTATCACTAGGCTAACAAGCAATGGATTTCTGTTAAATTGAAAAGAAAAAAAACCAAAAAGCTTTTTTTTTTTTTTTTTTTTTTTGGTACTGGTGGGGATTGAACTTCGAGGCATTCTACCTCCAAGCTATACCTTCAGCCCAATTTTATTTATTTGGAGCAGTGTCTCACCAAGTTGGTGAAAGCCTGGCTAAGTTGCTTTGAACCTGCTGTCCTCTGTCTCAGCCTTCCAAGTACTGGGATGGCAAGCATGTGCCACCACACCTCGCCTTTATCTTTTTAACGCAGTACTGGAAATTGAACCCAGGGCCTCGAGTGTGCTAGGCAAACATATTCCGTGGTAGGTATACTCTACCACTGAGCTCCATCTTCAGCCCTTTTTATTTTGAGACATGATCTCCCTAAGTAGCTCAGGCTAGACTCACACTTCTCTTCCTCCTGCCTCAGCCTCCCAAATAGCTAGGACTGTGGCAGTATTTGGTTTGTAAAGGAGAACTTTTTTCTTGGTCTTTAGGAGTACAATTATACTGTGCAAGTAAGCAGCCCTCTTTTCCTTCCTAGATATTTTGACATTTGAGTTAAAACAAGCAAGCTATCATTGATCTTTTGTGTTAGAAGCAATGATAAGCTTCCTTAATGTGGAATAAACACAGACCATGTAACATACAACTGTCTTTTTTTGTGTGTGTGGTACTGGGAATTAAACCCACTGGCATTCGACCTTCAAGCTCCACCTCCAGCCCTATATTTTTTATTTTGAAAGAGAGTCTCACTAAGTTGCAGAGGACCTCACTAAGTAGCTGAGGCTGACCGCAAACCTGTGATCCTCCTGTCTCAGCCTCCCAAGTAATGGGATTACAAGCATGCACCATCACACCTGGCTTCAACTTTTATTTTTTAATCAGAATTAAAAACTGAAGTTTTAACCAGGCTTAGTAGCCAACGCCTATAATCTTAGGACAGTGGTGGCTGAGACAGGAGGACTACAGGTTTGAGGACAACCTCAGGAAGTACTGAGACTCTCATCAACCTAGCTAGACCATGTTTCAATATAAACAATAAAATAGGGATGAGAGTATAACTCAGAGGTAGAATGTTTCTGAGTTCAATCCTCAGTACCACAAAAAAATGAAGTTTTATAGTTATTTATTGTTTAGCCCATATGAAATGTTTAGTATGCTAAAGTAGTATTTATACTGTAGTACATAGAGCATGTGTATTGTACTATATTTTAGAAAATGCAACTCAGATTTTTCTTTTGCTCAGAAGCATAACGTATACTTGTTCTGTTTTATTTTTGTGGTACCGGGGATTTTACCCAGGGGTGTTCTACCTCTGAGCTACATCCCCAATCCTACTTTTTTATTCTTTATTTTGAAACAGGGTCTCACTAAATTGCAGAGAGCCTGACTAAGTTCCTGAGGCTGGCCAATAACCTGTGATCCTGTCTCAGCCTCCCAAGTACCAGGATAATACGCGTGCACCACCACTCCTGGCTGTATCCAACAAAAATAATTAACATTATTCTTACCAACTAAATTTCTAAGTCTTAACCTTAAGGGCCTTTTCAATATGAAATAATTTTTTTTTGTATGTGTGTGTGTGGTGTGATGCTAAGGATTGAACCTAGGAGAATTCTGCTGCCTAGCTATACTCTCAGCTTTTTATTTTTGGTTTTGAAACAAGGTCTTACTAGGTTGCTGAGAGTCTCACTATGTTGCTGAGGCTGTCCTAGAACATGCGATCCTCCTGTCTAAGCCTCCCAAGTACTGGGGTTAGAGGTGTGTGCTACCATGCCCAGCTGAAAATTAATTCTTACCTGTTTTAAACTGCCCTCTTGTTATTGCTATAAATTCAAAATTTTTTCTGTTGCATCCCTTGCAAAATGTTTTTGCAAATGTTCTGTCCTTGCAAAATGTTCTTCCCCAAATTTCTGAGGTCCAGAACAGTACTCCACTCTTATCCACATCATTCCTGTTTTTGCAACTCTAGCATATGCCAGTGGTGAGTAATCTTTTCTTCATATGGGCCAAGTTTCGAAAATTAAATACTTTAAAATTATGTTAAGCCGGGCGTGGTGGCGCACACTTGTAATCCCAGCATTCGGGAATCTGAGACCAGAGGATCGCGGTTCGCGGACAGCCTCAGCGACTTAGTGAGGCCCTCCACAACTCAGTGAGACCCTGTTTCAAAATAAAAAATAAAAAATAGGGCTGGGGGTGTGGCTCGGAGGGAGGTCGAATGCCACTGGGTTCCATCCCCAGACCCACACACACACACAAAACTACATTAAAAAGCCGGGCGTGGTGGCGCACGCTTGTAATCCCAGCATTCGAGAGGCTGAGACCAGAGGATCGCGGTTCGGGGACAGCCTCAGCTACTTAGTGAGGCCCTCTGCAACTCAGTGAGACCCGGTTTCAAAATAAAGAATAAAAAATAGGGTAGGGGGTGTAGCTCAGAGGTCAAATGCCCCTGGGTTCCACCCCCAGACCCCCCCCACATACACACACAAAAAAAAACTACATTAAAGATTTTTTCAGCCATTTTATCTCTGTCAGGAAACACTTTATCTATGCATAGACTTTTTAAAAAAATCATCTAGAAGGGTATTAATTTTGCCTAAAGCTTCATCCCTTACATAATTCATATCCATAGCAGTATTCCACTATAATCCTTCACTATTCAACAAATACCGTGTTTACTAATACTTCTCCAAAGCTTATTTATTGGCTTTTTCTTTCTAACTAATATTACGTACTTAATACATGTATTGTCTTATTGTATCTCTTTAATTCTTTAAAATGAGGTAGTTCTTTGCAAGTGAGACTCAGATGCTCCACTAACACACCGCTCATGTATGTTGAACTAGTCAGCTGCTGTTCTCTACTAGAATCCCTATTAGAGGAAAGCCAGAGCTGGCGGCACATGCTCACAATCCAGTACTGGGAGGCCGAGAAGGAAGACTGCAGGTGCACGGCCAGCGGGGCTCTCTGCACTTAGACCCTGTTTCTAAATAAAATATAAAGTAGGTCTGGGAGTATATCCCAGAGGTAGAAAGCCCCTGGGGCCCACCCCCAGTACAAAAAAAAAAAAAGAACTGAGGATGTAGCTCAGAGGTAGAATGCCCCCAGGTTCAATTCCTAGTACCACAGGGGGGGGTGGGGGAGGAAAAGAAAGAAAAAATTCTGGTGTGTGGCACACGCCCGTGATCCCAGTACCTGAGAGGCTGAGAACTCAGAGGATCACAGGTTCAAGGCAAACCTCAGCAACTTAGCAAGGCTCTCCACAACTTAGTGAGATCCGGTTTCAAAATAAAAAATAAAAATAAGGGCTGCAGTATGTAGCTCAGAATGTAGAATGTAAGCCACACATGGTGGCACACACTTGTAATCCCAGCATTTGGGAGGCCAAGACAGGAGGATCCAGGTTTGCAGCCAGCCTCAGCTAGTAGGCCCTCTGCAACTTAATGAGACCCTGTTTCAAAATATAGGATAAAAAATAGGGCTGGGAGTATAGCTCGGTATAGCTCGAAGGTAGGATGCCCCTGGGTTACATCCCCAGTATCACACACACATACACACACCAAAAAAAAAAGAGAGAGAGAGAGAGAGAGAGAGAGAGAGAGAGAGAGAGAGAGAGAGAGAGAAAGAGAGAGAGAGAGAGAGAGAGGAAAAAAAAAATAAGGACTGTAGCTTGGGGGTAGAATGCCCCTTTCTTCAATCCCTAGTGTGACACACGTACACACACGTACACACACACACCCCCAAGAAAAATCTAGAATTGAGTATATTATATAAACTTAAAATATTTCCTGATCTCATGAAAAAATTATTTTTCCATAATCAAGTGAAGAGATAAAGATATATAGTTTAAGATGTGGCTATATCTTCATTTACCTCCACTTTCCCAGAATGAATAGGAAGTTAAATGCCCTTCTCTACCTTACAATGACTTCACTATTCTGGACCATGTGTTTATGCAAGGAGTTGTTTGCCCTATTTAATGACTGTTAAAAAGGAGTAATATGTATCTAAAACCAATCACTAACCAACAAAATAGGCTTTAATTCTGGTGAAAGAATCAAGAAAAAAGTAGCACAGGACCCAATTTTAAAATTAGAAGCAACATGTTCTCATTTATATGTAGAAGCTTAAAAAGTCGGCCTCGTGAAGTAGCTGTGAAACAGTGGTTACAGAGTGGGGGCGGCAGGGGGCTGTGAGCCAGCTCAGGGTGCAGTTGGATAGAATGGACCGCTGACAACTCAGGTGGGCGTGTGGGTGCATGCTTGTACTCCCAGTCCTTGGGAAGCCGAGACAGAGGATTGCGGGTCTGAGGGTAGCCTCGGCAACTTAGTGAGATCCTGCTTCAAAATAAGAAATAAAATAGGAGCCAGGCATGGTGGCGCATGCACTCGGGAGGCTGAGACAGGAGGATCGCAGTTCGAGGACAGCCTCAGCTACTTAGTGTGGCCCTTTGCAACTTAGTGAGACCCTGTTTCAAAATAAAGAATAAAAAAATAGGGCTGGGGGTGTAGCTTGGAGGTAGAATGCCCCTGGGTTCTACCCCCCAGTACTGCAAAGGAAAGGAAGGAAAGGAGAGAGAGAGAAGGAGGGAGGGAAGGAGGGAAGGAGGGAGGGAGGGAGGAAGGGAGTGAGGAAAGGAGAAAGAAAGAGGGCTGGGAGTGTAGCTCAGAGGTAGAGAGCCTGAGTTCAACCCCTAGTACTAACAAAATATAAAATAAAAACCCTCTAATGGTTATGTAGCACAATTACCATGGTTGAGAACACTAAATTATATATTTTTGAATAGTTGGTAGAAATAATTTTTTTTATGCAGGTCTGGGAATGAAGCCCAGGGGCATTCAACCTCTGAGCTACACCCCCTGCCCTATTTTTAATTCTTGATTTTGAAACAGGGTCTCACTAAGTTGCAGAGATCTTCACTAAGTAGCTGAGGCTGTCCTCAAACCGTGATCCTTCGGTCTCAGCCTCCCAAATGCTGGGATTATAAGGTGCACCAACAGGCCTGGCAGAAAGAATTTTAAGTGTTCTCAATACAGAGAAATGATAAATGTTTGAGGTGATAGATAGGCTTTCTACCCTGATTTATTCACTACACATTATGTAGGAATATCACTATACTCCATAAATAAATACAATTATTATGTGTCAGTTAAAGTTCTTTTTTATTGTTTGCAGTATTGGGGATTGAATCAGAGCCATTCTACCCAGAGCCTTTTTTTAATTCTTTTTTTTTTTTTTTTTTTTTTTTTTTTTTGCTGGTCTGGGGATGGAACCCAGGGGCATTTGACCTCCGAGCTACACCCCCTGCCCTATTTTTTATTCTTTATTTTGAAACTGGGTCTCACTGAGTTGCAGAAGGCCTCATTAAGTAGCTGAGGCTGTCCTCAAACCATGATTCTCCGGTCTCAGCCTCCTGAATGCTGGGATTACAAGCATGTGATATCACGCCTGGCCTTTATTTTGAAACAGAGTCTCACTAAGTTGAGGAAGGCCTCATTAAGTAGCTGAGGCTGGCTCTCCTTAAACATATGATCCTCCTATCTCAGCCTCCCAAGTACTGGTATTACAAGTGTACACCACCACATCTGGCGTAGACATGATAGAGTCCTCTGAAGGAATATTTCCAGTATCTCTAAAGTTTTTTAGTACACAAGTGGATTTATCTGATGACCTAATTTTGTACAGAAATGAAGCTTTGAGTATTTAAAATATAACTGCTTTAAATCAATTCATAGATGGGGCCTGATAGAAAACTAGAGATTGAAGTGTCACTGGAGAATTGGAAATACAGATGTTGGGTGGTGGTCATGGAAAAGAAAGCCATGTTTGTGGCCCATGGAGCCTGCTCAGAGACCCCTCCTCCTGCTTCCACCAGCAAGACAGCAGCAGGGGTGTCAGGAGGGCCAGGACCTCTCTTCTAGAGCAGCTGTGGATGTACTTGGTTCTCCTGAGCACTGCTGGGAGCAGCCTGTCAGCCCATCTCCCCAGGTCCTGCTATGAATCAAAGATACCTGTTGCCATGCCCATCCCTGTTAGAGCTGCTCGATGAAAGCGGCTGGGGTAAGAGTGAGAGGGCTGAGCTGTGCAAGCAGCCGAGGCAGGACAGTCACTGGAGCCTGTGTGAGCAACAAAAAGAAAAAGAGCCGGGCGTGGTGGCGCACGCTTGTAATCCCAGCATTCGGGAGGCTGAGACAGAAGGATCTCAGGTTCACTGCCAGCCTCAGCTACTTAGTGAGGCCCTCTGCAACTCAGTGTGACCTGGTTTCAAAATAAAGAATAAAAAACAGGGCAGGGGGTGTAGATCGGAGGTCAAATGCTCCTGAGTTCCATCCCCAGACCCACCAAAAAAAAAAAAAAAAAAGAAGAAGAAGAGAAAAATAAGTCGGGTGTGGTGGCTCACACTTATAATCCCAGTACTTGGGAGACTGAGACAAGAGGATGGCAGTAGCAGCCGGTCTCACCAGAAGCTGAGGCCTTTTCAGAAAAGAAAAGCCAGGTGTGGTGGCACACCCTTGCAATCCTAGTACTTGGGAGTCCGAGAGAGGAATATTACAGTCATGGCCAGCCTCAGCTATTTAGTGAGGCCCTCCCTAACTCAGTGAGACCCTGTCAAAGTAAAGCATAAAAAATTGGACTGGAGGTATAGTTCAGAGATAGAATGCCCCTGGGTTCCATCCCTAGTACTGCAAAAAAAAAAAAAGTAAAGAAAAAGATTGGATGGGCATGGTGGCACATGTCTGTAGTCCCAGTACTTAGGAGACTGAGACAGAATCACAGGTTCAAGACCTTGTTTCAAAACAATTATTTAAAGGGTTCTGCGGCCAGGCGTGGTGGCGCACGCTTGTAATCCCCGTGCTTGGGAGGCAGAGGCAGGAGGATCGCGCAGGTTTGAAGCCAGCCTCGCGCGCGCGCTGGCTTAGGAGACCCTGTTTCCAAATAAAAATGTAAAAATGGGTCTGGGAGTGTAGCCCGGAGGTAGAAGGGCTTCCAGGAACCCCAGTACCACCAAAATAATAATAATAATAATTAATAATAATAATAATAATAATAATAATAATAAATAAAGGGTTCTGTGACTATAGCTCAAAGGTAGAACACCCCTGGGTTTAATCCCCAGTACTACCAAAAAAAAAAAAACTACTGTGTGATTCATTCATGACACTTTGTCCTTATTTGTGATTATCAGAATGCTATCATTATTTATTTTTTTATCTTCTTTCTTTTTTGTTTTCTTAGATTATAATTATTTGAATTTAGTCTTCCCATTTAAACTAAGGGCCCCCTGAATGATTTTCAGGAAACTAGAGGAAAAATGATATTAAGAAAAATTCAGGGGAAAATAGAACACGATTGCAGGGCGTGGTGGCGCACACTTGTAATCCCAGTGCTTGGGAGGCTGAAACAGAAGGATTGCACAGGTTCGAAACTAGCCTTATCTACTTAGTGAGGCTCTCAGCAACTTAGTGAGACCCTGTTTCCAAATAAAGTATAAAATAAGTCTGGGAGTATAGCCTAGAGGTAGAAAAGCCCCTGGGTTCCACCCCAGTACCACCAAAAAAAAAAAAAAAACAAGATAAGGTAAAAATTTCTGTGAAGTGGAGGGGAGATTTCTCTTGTGTGTGAGTGTGTGTGATACTGGGGATGGAACCCAGGAGTCTTCTACCTCCGGGCTATGCCCCCAGACCTGTTTTTTATATTTTACTTAGAAAAGGGGTCTCACTAAGTTTCTGAGATGCTCCTTAAGCTGCTGAGACTGGCTTAGAACCTGTAATCCTCTTGTCTCAGCCTCCCAAGTACTGGGATTACAAACATGCGCCATAACACCCTGCTTGGATGGGAGATTTCTAAATCTAACAGGTATTGAAATATATTCTAAAATGAACATCATTACAACCAGATGAGATTTTGATAAAACATAAAAATATAGAACAATGAAATAAATCGGGGATCCCAGAAATAGATTCAATTTTCAGGAGCAAATTATATGCTCTGGGAAAACAGTGTCACTTTTTACCAACTGCTCTTATAAAGATCAGTAAGTCTTTATACAGGTTATTTCAGTTCAGCATTTCGTGCTGTGCAACTTAGGGTCCAACTAATTTAAACAAACTGGGCATGGTAGCACGCCTGTAATCCCATTACTTGGCAGGCTGAGACAGGAGGATTGCATGTTTGAGGCCAGCCTCAGCAATTTAGCAAGGCCCTCAGCAACTTAATGAGACCCTATGTTCCAAAATAAAAAACAAAATAGGACTGGGCTGTAGCTGAGAGATAGAGTCCCTTTAGGGTCAATCTGAGGGACCAGAGGGAGGGAAGGAGGGTGCAGTCTTTACAAAATTATTCATAATCATAGTACATAAATGCCTCTGGATTCAATCCTCAGTATGAAAAAAAGAAAGCCCAAAAGAAAGAAAATAGGCTTCACAAAATTATTTATAACCATAGTACATAAAAGTTTTTTAAAAAGGAAGCAACCAAGTGCACAGTGGTAGAGGATGGTTATATAGCTGGCATGGGGGTGTACACCTGTAATCCCAGGGTCCAGGGCCAACACAGGAGAATCAGAGTTCAAGGCCAACCCCAGCGATTTATCAAGACCCTGTTTCAAAAACAAAAAAAAGGTATAGGACATATGGAATGCCTCTGGGTTCAATCACAGTCACACATACACACACACACACACACACAAAGTTAAGCAGACTAGATAAATAGAAATATACATAAGTTATGTAAATTATTAAGATGTGCGTTATATATAAGAAAATAAAAAGGTCATGAGATAAATAATAGGAATGGATTTTTTCCCCTGAAGAATTAATTAAAGTAAGTATGTTTAAAATTAGTACCAGTGGAAGAAATTGGTTTTGGAAACTTAAAATTTAGAGCTCGACTTATGAACTTTTTTGATCACCAACCAGCTTCTTTGTCCCTTTGTTTTAGGATTTAAGCATTGAGGAACAGTCAGAGTGTACTCAGGATTTTTACCAAAATGTGGCTGAAAGGATGCAGACTCGTGGAAAAGGTAACACTATTAACCAGCCATTGTGGAAAGTATGATTCACCCCTCCTTCCCCCCCCCCATCATAAAACATGATCATTGAAGTACTGTTGAGCTGGGTGTGGTGGCACATGCCTGTAATCCCAATGCTTGGGAGGCTGAGACAGGAGGATTGGAGGTTAGAGGCCAGTTTCAGCAATTTAGCAAGACTGTTTCAAAATGAAAAAGAAAAAGGGCTGGAAGTGTAGCTCTAAAGTAGACTGTTGTTGGGTTCAGTCTTTAGTGCCAGGTTGAGGATGTAGCTCAATAGCAGAGCCACTGGTTTGACCCCCAGCACCACAAAAGGAAATGTTCCAAAGGGATCTATGATGGCCCATGCCTGGATTCTCAGCTACTCTGGAGGCAAAGGCAGGAGAATCACAAATTTGAGGTGGTAGAATGTCCCTGGGCTCAATCCCCAGCACCACACACATACAAGGAGATAGAGATGCAGGAGTGGAGAAGAAAAGTTTGCCACAAAATACTCAGCACAACCTTTCCTGAAAGAGAAGTAAGTCTGGTGTGATGTCACACTCTTGTAATCCCGCATTTGGGAGGCCGTGGCAGGAGGATCACGATTCACAGACAGCCTCAGCCCTTTGCAACTCAGTGAGACCCTGTTTCAAATAAAGAATAAAAACTAGGGCTTGGGGTAGAGCTCGAAGGTAGAATTCCCCTGGGTTCCATTCCTAGTACCAAAAGTTAACAAAAGAGAGACGTAAACTACAGGGGTTGAGGATGCATCAGAGGCAGAGCTCCGGCCTAGCCGTGCTCAAGACTAGATTTGACCCCAACTCGAAAAAAAACAAAACAAGACAAGAACAGAAAACACTTTGCGCTGTAGGAATGTGGAGTTAACTTGCCACACTCACCTGCATCTAGAGAGACCTGGCAGACTGCCTGGTCATCTCCTTCCATCCTAATTCAGCCTGTACCATTAGGGGAATAGAGAACAGCATGGGTTCTTCCTGTTGAGAATCACTGGATTTTTTTCTCAGAATCATTGAACTACTTTCAGACGCAAATGTGGCAATTGCCGAGGTAAGATTGGTGTTGCAGAAGCCAAAAGCAGGCTCCCAAGATGCCATCCTTAAGCTGTGTGTGTGTGTCTTTTCCTTCCCCCTCTGGTCTAGTACTGGGGATTGAACCCAGGAGCAGTGTGTCTTGGAGCTACACCTCCAGCTCTTTTTTGAAACAACTCACTAGTCTCAAAGCCGAGACCTCCTGTCTGGCTGCACATGTCTTGACGGTCCTCCTCTTTCTCTGATGGCCTGGCTGGTGTGCTCACACTGTCCTGTAAACCACTCCGCTGACTTTCTGGTCACCGGCCTCATACTTGATTGATGCCCTGTGTATCTTTCCAAGATAACCAGAGTAGTTGGATAATTGATTGAACAGGTAATTAATATTTCTTTTACGGATAAAGCTGAAATGGATTAAAATCTTTGGGGATGCTCTTCTAAATGATTCTCTCATCTTGGAGTTACCATCTTGGTGAGTCATTGTTCATGAGGATGTAATTCTCTAGGGAGTTGAGCATCATTGACTGGAGAGCTTTAAGGTTTTAGAAATTCTTCGAGAATTTGATTTCCATTGATGGTGTAATTTAGGACATGTTTGTATCTGGGAAATCACCTTAGGGAGATCTCTGAAGTTTTGTGGTCAACCTCAGAAAATAAAAGGGAAAGTCTTGCCAGCACCCATCAGTCTTGGGAATTCCAAACACTCTCTCTACTAATGTAGCAATAGGGAGTGATGCAGGCTGAGGCCTTGCCACTTGGCAGGGCATGCACCTGTTAGGTGCTGCCAGAGCAACCTAAGTTAGAAGTGGGGACTCTGTAAAAGGCAGTCTCAGAAGTTGAAGTAGCTGGGCATGGTGGTGCTTGCCTGTGTCCCAGTATCGTGGGAGGCTGAGACAGGGAGGTAGCAGGTTCAAAGCCAGCCCTGGCAGCTTAGCAAGGCCCTCAGCACCTTAGTGAAACCCAGTTTCAAAATAAAATAGGGCCGGGAATGGTGGTGCACGCTTGTAATCCCAGTACTTGGGAGACTGAGACAGGAAGATCACGCAGGTTCAAAGCCAGCCTCAGCTACTTAGTGAGGTTTTCAGCAACTTAGTGAGACCCTGTTTCCAAATAAAATATAAAATAAGTCTGGGAGTGTAGCCCGGAGGTAGAAGGCCCCTGGGTTCCATCCCCAGTAAAACACACACAAACACACACACACACACACACACACACACACACACACACACTAAAATAGGGCTCGGGGTTGTAGCTCAGAGGTAGAATGTCCCTGGGTTCAAACCAGTAAACACACACACACACACATACACACACACACACACACACACACACACACACACACACGAAATATGGACCTTCTACCTCTAGGCTACACTCCCAGACCTATTTTATATTTTTATTTGGAAACGGTCTCACTAAGTTGCTGAGAGTCTCACTAAATAGCTGAGGCTGGTTTCGAACCTGTGTGATCTTCCTGCCTTAGCCTCCCAAGTACTGGGATTACAAGCATGCACTGCCACTCACGGCTTGAAGGACATTTTTAAACGTGACTTCTTTTTTTTCTTTTTTGCAGTTCTGTAGATTGAACCCAGGGCATTCTACCTCCAGTCTACACCACCAGCCCAATTTTTTATTCTTTATTTTGAAACAGAGTCTCACTAAGTTGCAGAAGGCTTCACTAAGTAGCTGAGGCTGTCTGAGAACCTGTAATCCTCCTGTCTCAGCCTCCCAAATACTGAAATTACAAGCAGGTGCCACCACGGCCGGCTTAATGTGACTTCTTTATGCCTTCTTTTCTTGGTGTGTTTAATGTATGTCTAGTAAATTGGCTGGTTTATTTATTTATTTATTTATTTATTTATTTATTTATTTATTTATTTATTTTTGGTATTGGTGATTGAACCCAGGGGAATTCTATCTCCAAACTAAACTCCCAGCCTTATTTTTTTCTTTCTTTTGAAACAGGGTCTCACTAAGCTGTTGGAAAGCTTCACTAAGTAGCCAGCACTGGCCATGAAACTGCGGTCCTCCTGTCTCAATCTCCCAAATACTGGGATAACAAGTGTGTTTTCACCATGCCTGACTTAAATTAGTTGGTTTTGTGATGTAGAAAGTGCTGTGAAGACAACTTCTTAGTTTAAAATGTTTGTCCTTCTCTTGAGCTTTTATATCCATTTGTGTTTTTCAGTGCCTCCAGAAAGAGTTGAGAAGATGATGGATCAGGTAGAAAAGTACATCATGACGCGTCTGTATAAATATGTGTTCTGCCCAGAAACTACCGACGATGAGAAGAAAGATCTTGCTATTCAAAAGAGGATTAGGTGCTTGTTTTGCTTTGTCTTATATTTACTACCTACTAATAGAAAAACACTTTGTGGAAAAAGTCAGCACTTGCCTTTCAAGCCTTGAGACAGTAACAGTTAAAGTACCCAGCATGTTTAACATGTAACCCTCCATGCTGTCAGAAAATGCATGTGGTGATATTGCCTGTACATCTGACTCCAGGCAGCTTTAGATAGGAATCGTGTGTGATGTTTGAGGTTATTTCAAATCTCCAAAACTTCCACAAAACAAAACAACTGGTTTTCTAGTTTCCTTGTACTCTCTGGTCAGGCAGGCAGCTGTGAATGTCAAGGTAGTGGGTGCGCCGCTCCCTCGCCTGCCCTGGTGTGCAGGGTCCAGCCATCCCTGCAGGCACATCTTTCCCTAGCACCAGATTGATGGCAGCATCAAGTCTTCCAGGAGCAGTAGAGTCTCCGCTCTCTACTTATGGGAGCAGTTCCAAAGCTGGGCCATAATGAGGTGTCTCTGGAGGGAAGGGCCTAGAAATCCCAGATGAGGCCCCAGTTAAGGGGTTGGTAATGGCAGATCTTTATTTAATAGAGACCCATCGCACAGGAATTGAGAGTGAGGAGTGTGTTGATCCTGGGCAAATGTAAAGTATAGCTAGCTGCCGGCCGAGGTCCAGGTGATGGTGTTAGCCAGGCAGACACGTGGCCCAGCAGAGTCTTTGGAGTGGCGTTGGAGTGATTGGGAAGTGTGCCGTGATTCAAGCTGAGGGAACATGTGCTTGTTGGCATCTTAGATAGGCTCTAGCATGCGTCAGAATTTGAGGGCAGAGAGTAAAAGGACACGAGCCAGTGGACACTGAGGACAAGGAGCAGTAGATTCTCCTCAAGTCTTCACAGAGAGTGCTCTGCAGTATTAGTAGCAAAGTCTCCTTACAGCCAGTGAATGGGTTTATGTTCAGCGAGGCGTGGGGGTGCACGCTTGCAATCCTGGCTGAGACAGGAGGATCACGGTTTGAGGACAGCCTCGGCTACTTAGTGAGGTCTTTTGCGACTCAGTGAGACCCTGTTTCAAAATAAAGAATAAAAAATAGGACTGGGATGTTGGGATGTTGCTTAGAGGTTGATTGCCCCTGGGTTCCATCCCTAGTACCACAAAAAAAAAAAAAAAAAAAAAAAAAAAAAATTGGTTCCTGTTCTTTTTGGGGTGAGTGCAGAAGTTATGTCTCATTGTAGGATTATAGTTGCTTTGTCACGTAACTTGAGTTTTTCATCTGTGCAGTGATGTGCCTGGGCCTAGGATTGCCTGATTAGCCAGAAACGGCAGGGTGAAAGCCCACCTTCCACTCTGGGAGCTCTTCTTTACCATTTCTCTCTGTTTGTAGAGCCCTGCACTGGGTTACACCTCAGATGCTCTGTGTCCCTGTTAATGAAGAGATTCCAGAAGTGTCTGATATGGTGGTGAAAGCAATTACAGGTCAGTGGGACTGAGGGTGTGTGTTTGCCTCTTTTCCCTTTGGGTTGATAGCTGCAGTGTTAATGCAAGAGTGTTGGTTCTATGAATTCGATGCATTTAGAATAGCAGCTAAACTCCTTTCCCCTTTGTTTATGATTAGAGTCTCATTTCTTAAGCACTGAACTAAATTAACACAGATACAGCTAAAACGAATTCCTTAAGACTCAATTGCATTTATATATTCAACATAATTTTGGGTGGTGGAAAGGAATTTGTGAGGCCAGGTCATAGCGAAACTAGAGTAACACAAAGATGATGTTTTTAAGCCAGGCATGATGGCGCACACTTGTAATCCCAGAGCTTGGGAGGCTGAGACAGGAGGATCGCACAGGTTCAAAGCCAGCCTCAGCTACTTAGGCTCTCGGCAATTTAGTGAGACCCTGTTTCCAAATAAAGTAGGAAATAGGTCTGGGAGTATAGCCCGGAGGTAGAAAGTCCCTGGGTTCCACCCCCAGTACCACACACACACAAAAAAGATGATGCTTTTGAGCTAGTCGTGGTGGTGCATGCCCAATCCTCATATTTGGGAGGCTGAGACAGGACAGATTGCAGTTTTGCAGGCAGCCTCAGCAAGTAGTGAGACTCTCATCAACCTAGCAAGACCCTGTTTCAAAATAAAAATTAAAAAATAGGAGCTGGGTATGGTGGTGCATGCTTGTAATCCCAGCGCTTGGGAGGCTGAGACAGGAGGATTGCACAGGTTTGAAGCCAGCCTCAGCTACTTAGTGAGGCTCTCAGCAACTTAGTGAGACCCTGTTTCCAAATAAAATATATTTAAAAAAAAATAGGTCTGGGAGTATAGCCCAGTGGTAGAAAGCCTCTGAGTTCCACCCCTAGTACCACCACAAAAAAAAAAAAAAAAAAAAAAATAGGGCTGAGGGTGTAGCACAGAGGTAGAATGCCCCTGGGTTCAATCTGTAGTACTACAATAAAAAAAATAATGCCTTTGATTGGTTGTTAATCAGAGGTAGAGGAGTGCTCTGTATTATTTTTTCTGGTTTGATCAGATAGTAGATTAAATACTCCAGATTGATATGGCTCTGCCATTCTGTGCCAGTCTAGGCTTCTATTAAGTTCTTTGTAAGCCGGGTGTGGTGGCACATGCTTATAATCCCAGCATTCGGGAGGCTGAGACCTGGAGCATCGCGGTTGGTGGACAGCCTCAGCTACTTAGTGAGGTCCTCTGCAACTCAGTGAGACCCGGTTTCAAAATAAAGAAAAAAAAAAATAGGGCAGGGGGTGTAGCTCGGAGGTCGAATGCCCCTGGGTTCCAAAAAAAAAAAAAAAAAGATTTTTGTTTCTTGCCAGGCATGGTGGCACATACCTCTAATCCCAGTACTTGGGAGGCTGAGATGGGAGGATCACAGGTTGGAGACTACCGTCAGCAGTTTAGTGAGACCCTGCTTCAAAATGAAAAAAAGGGCTGGGGGTGTGGCTCAGGTTGATGCTCCTGGCTTCAATTCCTAGGACCAAAAAAAGGTTTTTGGTTTTTTTTGGAATTCATAAGAATAACACAGCAGAAATTCAACACAAAAGTAAAAAACAAAACAAAAACAACGTTCCTACTGGAGAGGATAGGCAGCCTTGGCCAGATTCTCCTTGATTAGGGGGAGGAGTTGGAGAGACTTCCTCATTTAGATATAGTTAATGAAAGATATAGTTAAAGAAAAGTGGGTCCGCTGATGTTAGCAGTGTTTGGAAGCGGGGCCCTTAATTAGGCTTCTTTGGTTATAAGAACCGGAGATCCACCCAAGCTCACTAAGTCACCGAGGCTGGCTTCAAACCTGTGGCCCTCCTGCCTCAGCCTCCTGGGTACTGGCTTACAGGCCTGCGCCGCCACCTGACTAGCACAGGTCTTTACTCCAAGCATTCTGCTGGGAGTGCGATTCTTCCCCGTACTCAGGTTCTGCTTCTCTTTGTGTATTTTCACATTTCAGCTCTTGTTATTAAGTAAACCATTCTCTAGAGTTTCCTGCACAAGTTCTAAGGTAAAGTCCCATTGGTCTAGCTAAATACTGCCTTTACTGTTCCCAGTTTTTCTGCTAGGCTACCACAGGTCAGGGAATAGAATATTTCTGCCTCCTATCCTACCCCTAACTCTGCCTTGTGCTCGGGGGACTTTGTAAGACATTGAAGGTGGGGACCTTCCAAAGC
Organism: Muscardinus avellanarius; assembly: GCF_963383645.1. NCBI lineage: Eukaryota > Metazoa > Chordata > Mammalia > Rodentia > Gliridae > Muscardinus > Muscardinus avellanarius. Next base: position 87,833,741 of record NC_137796.1, on the reverse strand, counting down.
CTCGTTGTGGACCTAGTACTTAGGTTTTTCTGTTTATTATTTTTTTTCTCCCAAGACTCTTAATAGAAAGTTCATGACCCACTAGTTTATTTAGAATATTTCACAGGAGCTTATATTAAGTACCTTTTCTAAAAACCACAGAATAGACATTGTGAGACCAGAAATTACAAGTGCCAACACGTTTATATAAAAGTAAAACTAAGACAAAGAGAAGAGGATTTTACTATATCAAGCGTTTGTTAGAAGAATTTGAGAAGTGAAGGCTTTCTCTCAAGCCAGCTGAGTTAGGGTTTCAGAGGTCTGCTGGTAGTAGAAGTTCAGGATCAAAATAATTTGTGTGTGTGGCACTAGGGATTGAACCTGGGGCGTCCTACCTCTGAGCCACGCCTCCAACCTGATTCTGTTTTTTGTTATGAAACGGGGTCTCTTGATGCATGCTTGTAATTCCAGTACTTAGGAAGTTGAGACAGGATGATCACAGGTTGATGGATTGCTACAGCAACCTTGTGAGGTCCTCTGCAACTTAGCAAGACCTCGTTTTAAAATAAAAAGAGCTAGGAGTATGGCTCAGAGGTAGAATGCCCCTGAATTCAGTGTACAGCGCACAGACAGGCAGACAGATATGCTTCTTGGCCTTTCTCTCCTATCTGTGAGACTGAAGGTTACATGATCGCTTTCTTTCTAATCTAAATATATCTAAGTACAAAAGTAATCAGAGAGGATGCTAGCCTGTAACCATGCTCCTAAGAATGGCGATATTAAATTTCCCCAAGTTATCCATGTGCTACTAATTAGCACTCTTGAGGTTTTTTTTTTTTTACTTATAAATATACCAAAAGAAGCATTTTTCATTTTAGTGGATGTCTATCTCTAGAGGACAGATCCGTGAGAAAAGAGGCATCCTGTTTCCTCTTGGTTCCAGTCTTGGCATTTGGAGCTTCTAAAATGATCGTCTCTATTGTGGGAGACGAAGAGTGAAGGAGGCTTTTGAGGCGTGTAGGCTGACAGAACGCTGGCAAGGGCAGAGGGGGTGAAGCGGATCAAGGCGGCAGCAGTGATCTCTGCAGAGAGTGAGAGCAGGAAGAAGCACGTCCCTGGCCCACGTCACACCAGGATGGCCAGTCCACCCTTGTGTTTCTGTTTTGTTTTTCTAATGGCTACTGGGGGAAAAAGCCTAAAACATGAACATTAAAAAATACATATTTTTTTGCCGGGCATGGTGGCGCACACTTGTAATCCCCGTGCTTGGGAGGCTGAGACAGGAGGATCTCGCAGGTTCGAAGCCAGCCTTAGCTAGCTTAAGAGACCCTGTTTCCAAATAAAATATAGGTCAGAGAGTGTAGCCCGGAGGTAAAAGGCCCCTGGGTTCAATCCTATGTACCACCAAAAAAAAAACCCATACTTTTGAAATCTTTGTTCTATCAACATGATCTTAAAACCCCTTGAGAGATACTGAAACTATAGTTTTACTTTTAGTCAGATTCAAGGAGAAAAATCTTACTGATCAGAAGACCTTTTCCATGAAGCTACTAGATCTAGAAGCCACACGCTCGCATCTGAAAAACCAGTTTCCTCCCAGCCAAAACAGCATGTATTATTTATTATTAAAGCCAACTCTCACCTGTGTGGGGTATCAGCTGATGATGAGCGGTTTTTGTTTTTTGTTTTTTTTGTGGCTCTGGGAATGGAACCCAGGGGCATTCTACCTCCAAGCTACACTCCCCTCTCTATTTTATTCTTTATTTTGAAACAGGGTCTCACTGAGTTGCAGAGGGCCTCACAAATTGCTGAGGCTGACCCCACGAACCCCGATCCTCCTGTCTCAGCCTCCCAAGTACTAGGATTACAAGCATGTGCCACTACACCCAGCTGGATTTTTATTTTGAAACAGGGTCTTGTTAGGTTGATGAGAGTCTCACTACTTGCTGAGGCTGCCCTCAAACCTGCGACCCTCTTGTGTCAGCTCCCAAGCACTGAGATTACAGGTGTATCCACCAAGCCCTGCTAATGACAAACATATGTGTGATGAGTAGGGTGTGCAATGAATGTTGGCGGTCCATGGGGTCAGGGAATTCTGGACTAAATAGGAGGTGTTCCCAGGCTTGGTAATCCCAGCATTTGGGAGGTTGAGACAGGAGGATCGTGGTTCGCAGACAGCCTCAACTACTTAGTGAGACGCTTTGCAACTCAGTTGAGAACCTGTTTCAAAATAAAGAATAAGCCGGACATGGTGGCATATGCTTGTAATATATACGAGGGTAGAAAGCCCCTGGGTTCAATCCCCAATACCACAAAAAAAAAGAATGAATTAATTAGTTGATTAAAAAATAGGGTTGGGGGTGTAGCTTAGAGGTGGAATGCCCCTAGGTTCCATCTCCCGTACCACAAAAACAAACAAACAAAAACCTAGAGCCAGGTGTGGTGATGGGGCACAGTTCTAATCCCAGTACTTGGGAGGCTTAGACAGGAGGATTGCAGTTACGCAGCTAGTCTCAGCTATTTAATGAGGTTCTCCACAACTTATACCCTGTTTCATAATAAAGAATAAAAAATAGGAGTGGGGCATGGTGGTGCACGCTTGTAATTCCAGCATTTGGGAGGCTGAGACTGGAGGATGGTGGTTTACGGACAGCCTCAGCTGCTTAGTGAAGCCCTCTGCAACTCGGTGAGACCCTGTTTCAAAATAAAAAATAAAAAACAGCGCTGAGGGTGGGGCTCTGAGGTAGAATGTCCCTGGGTTCCATCCCTAGCACCCCAAAATAAAATAAAATAGGGCTGGGGGTGTAGCTCAAGGTAGAATGCCCCTGAGCTCAATCCCTAATGCTACACACACAAAAGTAGGCAATAATAATAGCCACTGCATGATCTGAGGATTGAAAGTAATACATGTTGCCGGGTGTGGTGGCGCACGCTGGTAATCCCAGCACTTGGGAGGCTGAGACAGGAGGATCGCACGGGTTCAAAGCCAGCCTCAGCTACTTAGTGAGGCTCTCAGCAACTTAGTGAGACCCTGTTTCCAAATAAAACATAAAATAGGTCTGGGAGTATAGCCCGGAGGTAGAAAGCCTCTGGGTTCCACCCCCAGTACCACCAAAAAAAAAAAAAAGAAAAAGAAAGTAATACATGTGTAGAATGTACTGTATAATGCCCGATGCATGGCTCTGCTCTCTGTGAGCATGAATTTGTATTTACTCTTCTGGGGTCTAAATTTTTTATGTACTGCCAGCATTACCCAACTGTGATCCCAGATCATGGTTCTCAGCCAGCTTCAGCTACTTAGTGAGGTCTTCTGAATTCAGACCCTGTTTCAAAATAAAGAATTAAAAATAGGGCTAGAGGTGTAGCTCAGTGGTAGAGTATTCCTACGTTCCATCCCCAGTATGGCCAAAAAATTTTAATTTTTCATGTACTAAGTTAACAATAGATTTTTGTGTGTGTGTGGTACTGGGGTTCCTGGAAGCCCTTCTACTTCCGAGCTACACTCCCAGACCTATTTTATTTTTGGAAACAGGGTCTCTTAAGCCAGTGAGGCTGGCTTCTAACCTGCGTGATCCTCCTGTCTCCGCCTCCCAAGTGCGGGGATTACAAGCGTGCGCCACCACGCCCAGCACAACAATAGATTTTTTTAAATGATTATCCTGTTGCCTCTTTTATATGGCCATTTCCCCATGGGTAGCATTGTCTTTTCTGCTTTGAGCAGATATTATTGAAATGGATTCAAAGCGTGTGCCTCGAGACAAGTTGGCCTGTATCACGAGGTGCAGCAAGCACATCTTCAATGCCATCAAGATCACCAAGAATGAGCCCGCCTCAGCCGATGACTTCTTGCCCACACTCATCTACATCGTGCTGAAGGGCAACCCCCCGCGCCTGCAGTCCAACATCCAGTACATCACACGCTTCTGCAACCCGAGCCGACTGATGACCGGAGAGGACGGCTACTACTTCACCAACCTGGTGAGATGTGAGGGGTGTACCTTGGGGGCCTATGGGAGCTGCTGAGCGCCTCACTGTTACTGAGACAGGTCTTGAACTTGTGGTCCTTCTGTCTCAGCCTCCCAAGTTCCGGGATTACAGGCGTGGGCCACCACTTCCAGCCTGACCTGATCGATTTTTTTGGAACGCATGACTTCCCCTGCTAGAATGCCTCTGGGTTCCATCCGCAGACCCGCAAAAAAAAAAAGGAAAGAAAAAAGAAAATGGTTATTTCCTCTTCCAGTATTCCCTGTTCCTGCTGGGGAGTGCCGTGTGTCCATTTACCTCAGCCTGGGACATCAGGGTCATCTTACACTCCTTTCTCCAAGGGACAGAAGGCCTCTGGTTCCACACACGCAAGACCCGAGGGCTGTTCTCTTTAGATGAGTCAAATGTAACAGATAACAGAATGTTCCTTAAAAACATAATTTGTTTTGTTACTGAGTACTAATGTAGGATACTGGGAATGAGTTTCTCACAAGCTCTTTTCTCACAGCTATTCTAAAAACCATTTTCCCCTGTTTTATCTTAAATGATTTTCTTATGAAAAGGTGAAGTGGTATGTTGTCCTTATAGAACAATTTAGTCAATATAAGAAACTATGAGCCGGGCGTGGTGGCGCACGCTTGTAATCCCAGCATTTGGGAGGCTGAGACCAGAGGATCGTGGTTCGCGGACAGCCTCAGCTACTTAGTGAGGCCCTCGGCAACTCAGTGAGACCTGGTTTCAAAATAAAAAATAGGGCAGGGAGCATAGCTCGGAGGTCGAATGCCCCTGGGTTCCATCCCCAGTAATGGGGAAATTATATATATATATATATATATATATATATATGACTAGAAGCCAGACACATTAGCACACACTTGTAATCTCAGTACTTGAGAGGCAGAGACAGGAGGGTCACAGGTTCATGGCCATCTTAGCAACTTAGTGAGGCCCTCAGCAATTTAGTGAAACCCTGTTTCAAAATAAAAATAAGGCAGGCATGGTGGTACACACTTGTAATCCCAGTACTTGGGAAGCTGAGAATTGCTGTTCATGGCCAGCCTCAGCTTTAGTGTTGCCCTCAACAACTTAGATTCTGTTTCAAAATAAAGAATAAAAAATAGGCTGAGGGTGTATTTGGAGGTAGAACACCCCTGGGATCAATCCCCACTACCAAAATAAATAAGTACATAAGTAAAATAATAATAAAATTAAATAAAATAGGGCTTGAAGGAGGAGGGTAGCTCAGAGGGAGAATTCCTCTGGGTTTTATCTCCAGTGCCACAAAAAATAAAAGAAAGAAAGAAAGTCAGGTTGGCAGGTATCTGTTTAGTTGGGCATGTGCCCAGCATTTCTATGCTAGCAATTCCCTCCATTTACTGATGAGCTAGTGCAGGCCTGTGGGCCAAGCATGTCACATGTATTCTGCTGCTTCATTCTCACAGTAAGTTGGGATGGCTATTTCCCCCATTTGACAGATGCAGAAATGTTAGAGAGCTCAGGTAACTTTCTCAGGATCACACACTGTTGCTATTAAGTGACAGGTGAAAATTCTAACTCAGGTTGTCTGATTTTTTTTTTCTTTTAATCACTTAGTGTTAAAATATGGCTGTGCCTGGTAGTATTCATCTGTTAATCCCAGAACTTGCGAGGCAGAGACAGGAGGATTTCAAGTTCAAGGCCAACTTCAGTAACTTAGTGAGATAATAAAAAGGATTCAAAATAAAGAGGGCTGAGGGAATAGAGCTTGGATGTAGAATGCTCTTGGATTCAGTTCCCAGTACTGTACCTCTTTTGAGGACCAAAGATCGGTGCTTCCCCCCAGCACCTCGAGGATCCACACCCCCTGGCTGCCTGTGCCCTGGCTTGGACTAGCTTGAATGGAGGGCCTAGCAAGACCTCTGGAGAGATTGGTTTCATGATGTGCCAAGGAGGCTGCCCCCTTGGCTCTGGAGCTCCTGGGAGTATAAAGGAAATATGATTGGCCCTGAGCTATGGAATTGAACTCAGGGCCTCATGTATGCTAGGCAACTGCTGTAGCACTGAGCTACATCCCCTGCCCAAGTAATGATTTTTTTTTTTTTTTCAGTACTGGGGATGGAACCCAGGGGAATTCTATCTCTGAGCTATACTCCTAGCCCTATTTTTAATTCTTTATTTTGAAACAGGGTCTCACTGAGTTGCAAAGAGCCTCACTAAGTAGCTAAGACTGTCCGTGAACCACAGTCCTCCTGTCTCAGCCTCCCAAATGCTGGGATTACAAGCATGTGCCACCATACCCAGCTCTGAGTTATTGATTTTTTAATCTAAAGTACATGGTGGTTCATTAATTTATCTACTTTTGCTTCCATTTTGAATTTTCCATGGCAAGATTTTTTTAATCTGTTTTGAGTATTCATAGTTTTCCTAATCTTACTGTAATGACATTCTCTTCTTTTTGCAGTGCTGTGCCGTGGCTTTCATTGAGAAATTAGATGCCCAGTCTTTGAATTTAAGTCAGGAGGATTTCGATCGCTACATGTCTGGCCAGACCTCTCCCAGGAAGCAAGAATCTGAGAGTTGGTCTCCAGATGCGTGTTTAGGGGTTAAGCAGATGTATAAGAACTTGGATCTCCTGTCTCAGTTGAATGAGCGACAGGAAAGGATCATGAATGAAGCCAAGAAACTTGAGAAAGACTTGATAGATTGGACGGATGGAATCGCAAAAGAGGTTCAAGACATTGTGGAGAAATACCCACTTGAAATCAAGCCCCCAAATCAACCATTAGCAGCTATTGACTCTGAAAATGTTGAAAATGATAAACTTCCTCCACCGTTGCAACCTCAAGTCTATGCAGGATGATCGTCATCCACGTGGGTAGTATTTGAGCTGAATTGTAGGCAGCCCTACTACACTCCACAGTTGGGATCTAGACTATAACTGCTTATAATTGTCAGAGCATTCTTAAGGTACAATTTGTGAGGTTTGTTTTTTTGTTTTGTTTTGTTTTGTTTCCTGGCAGGGGAAGCTTAGTAAATAATAAAGTACTATTTATTTGAATTACTGAAATAGATTCATTTAAGGCTTGTATAAAAAGTTTATCTTTTTTCATCCATTTATTTTCTGTGCTTCCTCAGTGGCATTCACTATGGCTTGGTTTTGGGTAAATAATTTGCCTTCTAAAGGCAAAGTTAAATGCAACAAAGTACATGTTTAAGGGATTCAATGTTACCATTGTCCCAAAGTTTGAAATAATTTTATAATTGTAAAGACAGAAGATATATTGATAAGTAAATATGTAAAATTGTAAATATGTAAAAAAAAGAAATAGTGTCCACTATGCATGGCATTTTGTGTAATTTTTTGTTTTAGTTTAAAATGAAGTATATTGAATGTTTGCCTTTAGCACCTTTTACTTGGTTTGCCCACTAAAATGAATCAAAAAGTGCTTATCCATGTTCCCCTTAAGACGTGGACTTCCTCTGTAACAGTACGTCAACCCTCGCTCTGGGCTCCAGTAGTCAGAGGTTATGACACCAAGGTTTAGAGCTGTTCTTAGGTCACATCAAGTTGCCCTTGGGCAGAGCGGACCGAGGACTGAGCCACGCTTCCAGCCCCTCTCCCCGCTCGCTCAGTGAGTCTTTACCTAGTGGTGTATGGTCGGGTTTCCCCACAGCCTCCCTGGTGTACTTCTGACTCTGGACAGCCTAGTCACGTGTCCTTAAACCTTTGGCTGTTTAGAATATTTCAGCCTTGGTACCTATAGACATCTGTGGCCTGAGAACTTGTTGTTGCAGGGGTGGGGAGCTGGCCTGTGCATTGTGGGATGTTTAGCTAGCAGCATCCCTGCCTGTGAACCCACAACATGCCAGCAGTCCCAGCACGGCTGTGAAAAGTTGTTTCCATACTTTGTCAAATATTTCCTGGGGGCAGAATCACAGAAAAACCACTGTCTTTTGTAAGCAAGGGAGTTATCCTTCTCATAGTAACACAATGTAACCAAAGAACACTACATCAGGGGCACAGGATGATCTTAAGGCCTCTCATTCCCTGAGGCTCAGTAGCTTCCTGCACTAGGAAACTTTCCTAATTCTCATGGAACTTTTCATAACTTAATTATGACATTGGCAACTCTTCCAGTCTTCTACAGGTCATCGGTATCCTTATGCAGTTGTGACTTCCCAGGGTGCCACGTCACACAAGCAGTTAAGAAAGTTCCCTGGCTCTCCCAGTACCTTCCTAGGAGTTCACTACAAATGAGCAGTGTAGTCATCTTGAAGTAGAACTAGGGTGAGTAAAACGCTTCATCCTTTAGTTAAATTTACACGCAGATCTGTCAGCCATGGCGCATCTACGGTTGTAAACCACTGAGGACATGGAGCCGTTGAGTTGCCTGGTCACCAAGCTCACATGAAAGGTAACAAGTTCCTGTCAGATGCCAGTGAGAATCTCCTAGAGCAACCGGCCTGGATGGTTTCAGTAGAAAGCTTTCACCCTTCTTTTTTTATTTTCTAGGTGCTAATCCCAGGTATACATAGTCTTAATTCTCTTGGAAATACACCGTTCTTTTAGTTCTATACTACGTTTGTTAAATAAAATATGCATACCAGCCTCCCAAAAAAGCTGATCTTGAGATTCCTGCAGATCTTTAAAGTAGGTTGTTGAATTGAGTTTTTGAAGTTAACTCATGTTGGTCAAATTCTATGCATAAGGACTCTTGGCTCCTTCAGGAGGCTTTTGTCTTAATCAGTACAATGGCCAGAGTTTCTGTTCTTTCAACAAGGAAATGATATTTTATGTACTGTAAATGTGATTAGAATAAACCTTTGGCAAAGAAATCCTTAATAAAGTTTCATGATCCATCCTTCTTCCAAATAGATTGATTTCTTGGTTCTGTGTTAGGAAAATATACATTATTACTAGTATGTTCATGTTAAAGGGTTTCCTTTTTAAATTATAGTCAATCTTTATTATACCTAAAAATGGAACAGTAAAGGCATTTTCCTGATAAAATTAAGAATGAAACAAGCTGAGTGTGGTGGCGCACTCTTGTAAGCCCAGCATTTGGGAGGCTGAGCCAGGAGGATCGCGGTTTGTGGACAGCCTCAGCTACTTAGTGAGGCCCTTTGCAACTCAGTGAGACCCCGTTTCAAAATAAAGAATAAAAAATAGGGCTGGGGGTGTGCTTGGTGGTAGAATGCCCCTGGGTTTCATCCCCAGTACCGAAAAAAAAAAAAAATTAAAGAATGAAACAAGATGTTTAGTACCATCACAAAGTTGTGGAAGTTCTATCCAAGGTGTTCAGTCTTCAAAAAGAAAGGGCCAGGCCTGGTGGCACATGAATGTAATGGTAGCACTTGGCAGGCTGAGGCAGGGGGTTCATAGGTTCAAAGCCAACCTCGAAGCCAGGCATGTTGGCCTAGGTTTGTAATCCCAGAGTTGGGAGTTTATCAGAGAGGAGGTTCAAGGATAGCCTCGGCAATTTAGCAAGACCTGCAGCTGGGTTTCATCCCCACAGCACCAAAAGAAAAAGAAAAAAAAGCAGTAAAGGGGGGGGGGAGTTAATATAATCAAGATAGAGTTATTAGGCAAGTGGCAAGTACATGAACTCCAGAGCTGAAAGGCTCGATTTGGCTTTGAATTTGTACTCTGCCTCCTTTTATTAGTTCTTTGCCCTTAGGTAAATCTCCTGTGTTTCAGATACTCAAGATACTATGAAACAGGGATTGTAGTAGTGCTTGATTCAAGAGGTTGTTGTCAGGACTAAATGACTTAGGGCAAGCAAGTGATGACTTATTTGTAGATGATTTTTCTGAGTTGAAAATCCCAAGAGGCTCGAAACCTGTGTCATTCAGCTTTCAGTCACTGTGACTAGAAATCTCTACAAAAACAACTCAGAGGAGGAGTTTGCTGCTATTTTTTTTTTTTTTAATGTGCTGCAGGGGAATTGAACCCAGGAGCATTCCACCTCTGAGCTACAACCCTAGCTTCTTTTATTTTTTATTTTGAGACAAGCCTCACTAAGTTGCTGAGTCTCTCTAAATTGCTGAGGCTAAGCCGGGTATGGTGGACCACACTTTGTAATCCCAGTGCTTGGGAGGCTGAGACAGGAGGATCGCGCAGGTTCGAAGCCAGCCTCAGCTACTTAGTGAGGCTCTCAGCTACTTAGTGACACCCTGTTTCCAAACAAAATATAAAATAGATCTGGGAGTATAACCTGGAGGTAGAAAGCCCCTGGGGTCCATCCCCAGTAACACCAAAAAAAAAAAAAAAAAAAAAAAATCTGAGGCTAGCCTTGAATCTGTGATCTTTCTGTCTCAGCCTCCCAAATACTAGAATTACAGGTATATGCACCATGCCCAGCTATATCATGCTTTCAATGAGTCGTGGGTAAGGGCTCAGGAGTTTATTTGCCTTCTGTCCTTTTGTGGTGATCTCCAACAGTCTCATCCTCTCCTTGGGTTTGTTTGTTTGTTTGTTTGTTTGTTTGTTTGTTTATTGTGGTACTGGGGTTCCTGGAAGCCCTTCTACCTCCGGGCTACACTCCCAGACCTATTTTTTTAATATATATATATTTTTATTTGGAAACAGGGTCTCTTAAGCCAGCACAGCTGGCTTCGAACCTGCTAGATCCTCCTGTCTCCGCCTCCCAAGCGCGGGGATTACAAGCGTGCGCCACCACTCCCGGCTTATTCTTTATTTTGAAACAGGGTCTCACTGAGTTACAAAGCACCTCACCGAGTAGCTAAGGCTGTCTTTGTACCTCAGTGTTCCTGTCTCACCCAATGCTGGTGAGCTACCACGCCCGGCTTTGATTGTTGTTTTTTGTTTTTTTGTGGTACTGGGGATAGAACCCAGGGGCATTCTACCTTTGAGCTATATCCCCAGCCCTATTTTTTATTCTTTATTTGGAAACAGGGTCTTACTGAATTGCAAGGGGGCTCACTAAGTAGCTGAGGCTGTCCTCGAACCAGAGTCCTCCTGTCTCAGCCTCCCAAATGCTGGGATGACAAGTTTGTGCCACCACGCCTGCTGTGTCCTAGTTTTTAAGATGCAGCGGATGTCTGGTTGATAAGGTTGTTTGAGAGAGTGGGGGAGGGGGAAGATCTCATACTGTTCTCTTAATGGCTACTAGGTCCGGCATATGTCTGCCCTTTGTCCTCATAATGGTTCCTGGCTGTCTCAGCGGTGGTCATAGTTGCACAATATAAATGTACTTAATACACTTAAAATGGATAAGATCTGAGCACTGTGGTGTACCTATAATCCCTGCTGTTTGGGACCTTGAGGCAGGAAGATTAAAGTTTAAGGCCTTCTTAAGCAACTTACTGATATCCTGTCTGCAAAATAAAGAAGGATCCTGGGTGTGGTAGTGTGCGCCTGTAATCCCAGTACTTGAAGTATTGCAAGAAAAAATCCAATCCCCAGTGAACAGGACCCAGAGGCCAGATTGGGATATAATGAGTTTATTCACCAGGTGAGGCTTAGTGAGCAAAACTCCATATCTGAGCCCTGAACCCAAAAACTACATGCTTTTTATACAATAGCCAACTTAGTTCTCGGGAAGGGGGAGTGAGTGGGAAATTTCTACCTGGCCTAAGCAATTTACAGAAGCAGAACGGCGATCAGCCTCTGTGTTATTCTGTGCTCTGTTATTCTGTGCTCCATATTAAGGGCCTGACGTGGTAACTGTAGCTGCCCGCAATGTCCCAACTATGTTTATTTTGGTAAGGGAGAGGCTTCTTTCTTCTAATCCCTTGTTCTTCTCCCAAAAGTTGTTTACTGGGACAAGGCCATGCTCCTACCTCATTCCCCCATTTTGAGACTGTGCGTGTGCGTGTGTGCGTGTGTGTGTGTGTGTGTGTGTATGTGACGGGATTGAACCCAGGGGCATTCTACCTCCAGGTTACACACCCAGATCTATTTTTTATTCTTTATTTTGAAACAAGGTCTTACTAAGTTGTGGAGGGCCTCACTAAGTAGCTGAGGCTAGCTATGAATCGCGATCCTCCTGTCTCAGCCTCCCAAGTTCTGGGATGACAAGTGTGCGCCATCATGCCTGGCTGAGATTTCTTTATTTTACTTAATGAGATACTTTCAATCCTTGAGATTGTCCTCTGTCAGAGGCATTATGTATCTCTGGGAATAAGAGGGTTAGGGTCTTACAAGTTTAATTGGAGACATTTTCTTTAAAGAGGTCCAAAATGCATCTCTGCTAAATTTTACCCCAAAGGAAAAGGAAAACTTGCCTGTGGCCAACCGGTGGTGCACTCATAGCAATCTGCCTCATTGACCGCCTTTACAGTTTTTTTTTTTTTTTTAATTTTTGGTGGTACTGGGGTTCCTGGAAACCCTTCCACCTCCAGGCTACACTCCCAGACCTATTTAATATTTTTTTATTTGGAAACATGGGTTTCTTAAGCCAGATCCCCGTCTCTGCCTCCCAAGCCAAGCGTGGGGATTAAAAGCTTGGGCCACCACGCCCAACGTCTTTACAGAGTATTTAACCCATTCCAGCCATGTATTGGTGTTTCTACCCGTTTCTGCTTCCAAGGTCTGTTTTAAATCCATGTGGGGTTGTCTTGTTTCCTTGGGGTAGTGGAGGAGGAAGAAGGGATTTCCATTGGCTGGACTGGCTTTGGAAAGGGTTTTATGAATTGGAACCTGAATAGTTTTATGGAATCCCAGCCATAAACATTTGTTCCTAATCCAAAGGTTCTGTTTAAGAGATTGACCTGAGTAGCATCTTGCAGTATCATGCTGACCAGGTTACACTGTGATTTGGATAGTCACTAGGAGGGGAGTCATTTGTAAAAGTCCTTTATCCTGCAACAGTTACTTCCAGATGATCTCCAGCTTTGAGTTCAGTATTCCAGCATGCAACTAACCATGGTCCACAAGGGTTGGTTGCAACAGCCTCAGAATAGTTTCATCTAGAATTCATGTTTATTAAAACATTTTGTTTAGTCTGAGTATATGCACATAGATACTTATCTACTAATGAAAACTGTCTTTCACTATTTAAGTCTCTGCAATTTATAACATTACAGGCATTGAACTGGACGGTAGTGGGGCCCTTTGTTACACTCATATTAATAACAAGCATACAGGTAGCTGACTGCAATAAAATTAAGAGTTTCCCCAGATGATGAAAATAGTCGCCGGGCGTGGTGGCACACGCTTGTAATCCCTGCACTTGGGAGGTTGAGACAGGAGGATTGCACAGGTTCGAAGCCAGCCTCAGCTACTTACTGAGGCTCTCGGCAACTTAGTGAGACCCTGTTTCCAAATAAAGTATAAAGTAGGTCTGGGAGTATGGACTGGAGGTAGAAAAGTCCCTGGGTTCCACCCCCAGTACCACCAAAAGAAAAGAGAAAAAAATAGTTGATTGTTTTTCCATCTTAGCAGTGTATAGTCAAAGCAGGTAAGTGCCTAAGTATTAAGATCAGAACCACCACAAACCCTATCAGTAGGATGAATCCCAAGGTACTTATCAAACAACAACCAGGGGTCGAGTGTTCTGGCAATAGATGCGATGCTTCTCGAGCTTCTGCCCTGTGTGGACCAGGCAGCTTTCGCGTGTGACTGGAGCAGGACGGGCTGCTTCCTCAGGACTGGCTTGCTCGGCCCTCTGGGTTTTTCCTGAGCAGCCCGGTGTGCGGCCTCCGGTGCCTTTGGCTCCAGGGTGCTGGCTTCTCGTGCTATGGTGGATCCAAGCCGCAACATCCCCAACTTCTGCTGTTGTTGGAGTGGTAAGAATAACAGTAAAGGGCCCTCTCCGCTCTGCCCTGAGCGGAGTTTGATTCCAGTCTTTGACCCAAACTGTAAGGTCTCCAGGCTTCTAGGGATTGACGGGGATAGTCAGACTGGCTGGTGTCCTGTCTAGCACCCACTTATGTAAGGTCGGGTGACCTTTCCTAATTCCCGGTGAGTTTTTACCTCTCCTACTTCGCGCAACCTTTCTGGAAGCCCTTGGAGGATAGGAGGGGGTTGAAAGGTTGAAAGTCGAGTTAGGGAGTTTAGGAGGGAGGTAGAAACACCAACCGGGTTATCAGAAACCGCTGCTTTATTGGACCCGACCTGACACCCTCCGGGGAGACAGCAGGCTGTGGGGGAAGAGACCGCTGGGCCACGCATCGGGAGAGTCGCATAGTCCTGATTGGCTGGCTGAGTCACGTGGTGGAGTGGAGGCACAAATGTTTCATAGGCATGCTGATTCTCTTGGGACATCTGTAGTCTGATGTTTGGAGTCTTGAGGCACCTGAATTCTCGCCATGTTTCCACTTCCAGGGTTCTGCCTCCTGTCCCCGCCGCGAGATCATGTGGGGGAGGGGAGGGGCCTGACTTATCAGGGGTCAAGCAAACATCATCGCATAAGGAGGATACCCTGTTCTCTTAGTGGGAGTGCATCTGATCTCCAACAGGAATAAGGGTAAGACTTGAACCCAAGTTAGCTTGGTTTCCTGACACATCTTTCCTAACCCACTTTTTATAGTTATGTTTATTCTATTTTACTTTACCAGAACTCTGTGGCCTATATGCAGAATGCAGCTTCCAGGTGAGACCCAAGGCTACCGCCACACTCAGGGTGACTTCTGCAGTGAAGGCCGGTCCACTGTCTGATGCTCTGCCTGGGGCAGTCCACACCTGGGAATGATTTCTCTGAGGAAAGTTTGAGTTCCTTCCCTGGCCTCTTCTTTCCGGCAGAGGTAGCCTCCTACCCACCCAGTCTGAGTGCATGCGATGACTAGGAAGTATCGCTATCATTCATATATATATAATGTTTCCTTGAACTGGACGGCAGTGGGGCCCTTTGTTACACTCATATTAATAACAAGCATACAGGTAGCTGACTGCAATAAAATTAAGAGTTTCCCCAGATGATGAAAATAGTCACCGGGCGTGGTGGCACACGCTTGTAATCCCTGCGCTTGGGAGGTTGAGACAGGAGGATATATATATATATATGTGTGTTCTACCTCCAGGCTACACTCCCAGACCTATTTTATAATTTTTTTATTTGGAAACAGGGTCTCTTAAGCTAGCACGGCTGGCTTCGAACCTGTGCGATCCTCCAGTCTCCGACCCCCCCCAAGCGTGGGAATTACAAGGGTGTGCCACCATACCTGGCTCATTATATTTTGACAGTTTAGAACAAGCACTTTATACATTTTCAAACGGGGATGCTCCTACAGCCTGTATTCTGGGAGTGGGTTCAGGTCTTTGCTTAGGATTTTTTTTTGCTCTAAGTCATGCACCACTGCACAACCCCTTGCACTAGGGCTGCCAGATGATGTAAGTAGTAATAACCGCCCAGCGGCTTTTTAAGGTTCTTTCACCCTGTGCCTCCCACACAGTAATTGGCACAAGCTTGTAGGAAGTGGCTATGTGGCTCTGGGGCAGAAACATTCTTTTTCCTGGGGTTTCAGTTGCCTTTCTTCCCTTTTAGCCACTCCTGCTCTTGGGGCTTATAGGAGGGGACATGGTCAAGTACCAGGGCAGGAGTGAGGGGTGCCATCTGGTGGTCAGGTGCAGCTGTTCCCCTTTGAGGTCCTCTACAATGCACGACATCCACCTCTGTTGGTTCAATCCAGCCTTTGGGGCTGAAATGCCAGCCAGGAGGAGCTCTGCCTCTAGGAGCAGAGTTACAGCCAAAGTTACAGCAGCATGCCTGGCCTGGTGTTCCCTCCGTTGACTTATGGAACTGCTCCCATCCACAAACATTTTTTTTTTTGGTGGTACTGGGGGTGGAACCCAGAGGCTTTCTACCTCCGGGCTACAGTCCCAGACCTTTTTTATATTTTATTTGGAAACAGGGTCTCACTAAGTTGCTGATAGCCTCACTAAGTAGCTGAGGCTGGCTTCGAACCTGTGCGATCCTCCTGTCTCCGCCTCCCAAGCGCGGGGATTACAAGTGTGCACCACCACGCCCGGCTATCCACAAACATTTCTAAGTCCAGGTCAGGGTAGGGATGGCCCTTTAGGTCCAGCCTTCCTGCGGAGGTCTGTGTCTGCGCCTCCTCACAGTCCTGGATTGGCAGCGAGTGGCTGGATTTAAGACGTGCGTAGCCTCCAGCTCTATACACAGTAGCTCCTGACATTTTGTGAACTTAGTGGTTAAGAGCAATTTCAAGCCAGGCATCGTGGCATACATTTGTAATTCCAGTACTTGGGAGCCTGAGGCAGGAAGATCATAGGCTCCTGGCCAGCCTCAGCTACCGAGGCCCTCTGCAACTTAGTGAGACCCTGTTTCAAAATAAAGAATTAAAAGCTGGGCGTGGTGGCGCACCCTTATAATCCCAGCATTCGGGAGAATCGTGGTCCGCAGACAGCCTCAGCTACTTAAGCCCTTTGCAACTCAGTGAGACGCTGTTTCAAAATTTAAAAAGAATAAAAAATAGGGCTGGGGGTGTAGCTCAGAGGTAGAATGCCCCTGGGTTCCATCCCCAGTACTGCAAATAAAAAATAAAAGATAAAATAGGCCAAGCGTGGTGGTGCACGCTTGTAATCCCTGCACTTGGAGGCAGAGACAGAGGGATCATGCAGGTTTGAAGCCATCCTTGCTGGCTTAAGAGACTCTGTTTCCAAATAGAATATAAAAAAATAGGTCTGGGAGTGTAGCCCAGAGGTAAAAGGGTTCTGTACTGGTATTGGGAAGAGGGTTTAAAATGTATTAATGTGTCAATACTGGGAAAGATGTCCAATCTTGAAATATATCTTCTTTACTAAGAAAGCCAGGGTTAGCTAACATGTCCTTGCATTCCTAAGAACAATTTAACACATTTTGGGGGAGAAGACGAAAGGTAAAAGCCTGTGTCTGGAGACAGAGATGCCTCCCTCTCAGGCCATAAATCTGGGCCTGTGTTTGGAGACAGAGATGTCTCCCCCTTTAGGCCATAAATTCGGCTGGAGAGATAACAGAAGCAGAGCCGGGGTTGGAGATAAGGGGTAACATGATCTCCAAAAATCAGAGGGACCTGCTGGACTTAGACAGGATAAAAACTCAGTAAACTGGAGTTCGTTGGCATTTTCGTTCGAATTGCCCCCCTGTGCCCCGCTCCGGCACAGGGCTGTAACTATCTCTATATTTCTATCTTTTTAATAAACTTCTTTAAATCTGCAGCAGCTGTCCAAGCGATGAATACTTATTCTTAGCTTAGGACAAGAATCCACGGTTTTTCTGTTTGTCTGTCTGGGTGGTGGTGGGGGGGTTACTTTTCCACACACACACCACGCACCTTTCCCCCCCAACCTATCCCCTGCAACAGGTTCCATTCCCAGTACCACAAAAAAAAAAAAAAAATTAAAGACAAAATAAGCCGGGCGTGGTGGCGCACACTTGTAATCCCAACATTCAGGAGGCTGAGACCGGAGGATCGTGGTTCGCCGACAGCCTCAGCCAGTTAGTGAGACACTCCGTAATTTAGTGAGACCCTGTTTCAAAATAAAGAATAAGAAAAAATTATCGAGACTTCCGGGAGGATGGCAACCGAGAAAAGCGGGGCTTAAGAGCCCCGCTAACAACCAATCTCCATTACCACAAAATCAGCGCCTTTCATAGCCAGAAAACACCATCACCAGAGAAACAAAAAAATCACCAGGCTCCAGAGAGAAAGCGGACTGAGAACAGAGCTCAGAGCCACAGAGGAGATAACCGGCCTCACGCCCGAGGACGCAGCAGCAGCGCCATACTGCCGGCGGCAGCGGCAAATTCACCGGATGGCTACAGCAAGCCGAGGTGAGCCGCTGCGGAACAGCCAGGCGGGATTTCTCGCCGCAGGTAAAATCTAAAGCTCCCAGTGGCTGAGCTCAGCACACGCTGCAGGGATTCAGAGTGGAAATCAAAACCAAGAAGAAATAGGCCAGCCTCATGGCCGAGGGCGTGGCAGTGGCGCCATATTGCCACCGGCGGCAGCAGCAGAGAATTCACCGAATCCAGTACAGCTATATTTGCGTACTCAAGAACAGTGAGTCAAATTGCGGGCCACAGAGGAGAAATCCCAGTACTGTACTCCCTGGGACTTGACCCAGTGGGGGAGGGGTGGTGGCAGAGATATCACACCATAGGAGAATGTGCAACCTGGCACCCCCCACAGTCTAAAGCAGCCTCTATCGACTCTCTGGGTCAGAGACTCTGTGATACAACCCAGTAAAGGAGTAGTGGGGTCTGAGATACTACTGACTCGAGATCCAGAACACCTTAAGTGAAGTCATAGTGACCCAAGGGAAGAACCCAGAGAAGGCACAAACTTCCAAAATCATGGGAAAGAGGAATAATACTGGAGCGATGAATGCCCACAACCCCACAACATCAGAACCCGATAAAACAGAAAGTCAGAGATTTCTAGAAGATCAAATCAGGAAAATAACTGTAGAAATAATAGAGGTGCTTCGAAAAGAACTCAGAGAGAGCCAAAAAGAGATAAAGGATGCAATTAATGAAGTAAAGGCCTCAATTCAAAGCACAAACAACCGATTAGACCACATGGAGAACAGAATCTCGCTCTTAGAAGATGATCGTTCCAAAAATGAACGCATAGTTTCTAATCTAGAAAAAAATATCCGACAGCAGGAATCTGACATTGAAGAAATATGGGCCCATTTTAAGAGAGCTAACCTAAGAGTAATTGGAATAGAGGAGGGAAAAGAAGGTGAAACCAAAGGGATCAACAATCTCTTCAAGGAAGTAATAGCAGAAAATTTTCCAAACATAGAGCAAGAGGTTGATACACAGGTCCAGGAAACTTATAGAACTCCCTTTAGACAGGATCGGAGAAGAGGATCCCCACGCCACATAATTGTCAAAATGACCAATGTGGAAGCCAAGCAGAGAATCTTAAAGGCAACAAAAACAAAGGGCCAAGTGACATTTAGAGGCAAGCCAATTAGAATCACTTCAGACTTCCCAAACCAAGTCATGAGAGCCAGAAGGGCTTGGAGTAACATATTCCAAACTCTGAAAGAAAACAACTTCTAGCCAAAAATTTCCTACCCAGCAAAACTTTCTATCAAATTAGATGGAGAAATAAGAAGCTTCCATGACAAACAGAAACTGAAGGAATTTTTGTCTTCAAAATCAGCACTAGAGAAAATACTCAAAGAGATTAACTACAAAGAAGAAATAGGTAACACACACCAGAACCAGAGAAACAAGAGTTTCCATCCAACAGACAACTAAGATTGGTTATCTGTGGAGATTCATTATTTATGTTAGTCTTTTACCTATCTCTAAATGGTATTGTTTGCCTTTATTGTTGTTAATTTTTAGGATTTCTAGTTGGAATATTAATATACCTTCAGATATAGCATTTGGGAATATTTTATCCCATTCTATTAGTAACTGTTAACTCTGTTTACATTGTCTTTGGATATACAATTTTTTTTTTATTTTTTAGGGAGTTTGTATACTCTTCTGTTGCCTGTGCCATTGAAATCATATCCAAGAAATCACTGCCAATTTCAGTGTTGTGAGGTTTTATGACCCAGATTTTCTTCTAAAAGTTTATAGTCTTAAGATTTATATTTAGGTCTTTTATCTATTTTGATTTAATATTTGTATATGGGATTAGGTAAGGGTCCAACTTTATTCTTTTCCATGTAATTATTATGTTTCAACAATATTTAGTTAAAAGATTATTATTTCCACCACCAAATGTTCGTGGAAACCTTGTCAAAAATAACTTGACAATATAGGGAAGCACCATGTCAGTACCCCTGAGGAAAGCTCTGCTGATTAAAGCTCCTTTCATGCTTTTCACCATTAATTTTTTGTGGGGGGGCAATGACCAGACCTGATTTGTTGGGACTTCCAATGTGAGGCCTCTGGCCTAAGACTCTGACAAAAATTAAAGATGCTAGCTATAAAAGGGCTGGGGTCCTGGGTAAATTTTTGCAATAACAGCTTCAAGCTAAGATAGCATGAAAATATGTCTGCCAGACCTATAGGCCAAGAACATTTTTTAATACATTTTTATTGGTGCATTGTAGTCAAACATCACAATGGATTACAAAATTTGTTAGGATATCCAAGTACACATCATCCAATCAACCTTTATCCAATCCCCATCCCAGTCCCTCCCCCTCCCTCCATCTCATGCTTGATTTAGTGTTTAACATTGATATATTTATTTACGTACATCATGTGCTTTAAAGAGATTCCATCTTCCCCCATCCCATCCCCTCTGATAGGTCCCCTTAATTGCTTCTCCATAGGGCCCCTTCTTCCACTAGATTCCCTCCTATTACCCATTTCTTCCTAGTTTTGCATATTAGGGAAAGCATCCGATTTTTTTTATTTTCTGTGATATTTCTGTGTGTATGCCACTTTGCAAGTTCCGATCCCACTCTTAAAGGCCCCAGCACCGTCCTGGCCACCCGGTAGACTCTGATCCCGGCTTCACTGGCCCTGGGACTAGCCTTGCCTCACAGCAGGCTCCAATCCCGGCCTGGCTGGCCCCGACACCAGCCTCACCCCTCAGCAGTCTCTGATCCCAGCATCGGAGGCCCCAGCACCGGCCTTGCCTCACGGCAGGCTCCAATCCCGGCCTTGCTGGCTATGGCACCGGCCTTGCCTCAAGAACATTTTTATAATGACTTTTTTGGTACTGTTGATTAAAACTGGGGCACTCCACCTCTGAACTATATACCTATAGCCCCCCCCCCTTTTTTTGTGGTGCTTGGGATGAAATCCAGGGGCCTTCGACCTTCAGACTATACTACCAGACCTATTTATATTTTATTTGGAAACAGGGTCTCACTAAGTTGCTGAGAGCCTTACTAAGTAGCTGAGGCTGGCTTCAAACCTCTGCAATCCTCCTGTCTCAGCCTCCCAAGTACTGGGATTACAAGCATGCGCCACCATGCCCGGCAGCCCCATTTTTATTTAATGGAGTTTTTTTTTCTTTATTGAAAAACTTAAGACTTGGGTACATCAAATAAAACCAGTTTTTGGAGTGGAAAGAAATCAAAACCCACAATATAAAAAACACTGTCTGGGTCAGAGAATATATTCTTTTAATTAAAAAATTCTAGGTGCTTCCTAATTGACCCTTTGATACAAAATGACCAAATTTAATAAATTTGCAGCTTCTGGTTCTTGATGTTGAGGTCCATAGGATAAGCTAGGAGTTCTTCATACCTTAAGCTGAATCCCATAAGGGGTTATTTGGCACTTAGATTGGTCTTTCCTTGTCTATGAGGCAGCAGCAGCAGCAACAGCACCCACCTTCTGACTCAGAGCCCCATTTTATCTTCATTTTTTATGTTATATTGATTGATTGGTTGATAAAAGTTTTTTGGTACCAAGGATGTACCCAGGGGCATTATACCTATGAGCTACACCCCCAGCCCTATTTTTTTATTCTTTATTTGGAAACAGGGTCTCACTGAGTTGGAAAGGACCTCACTAAGTAGCTGAGATTATAACAGTTTTAGAAAGAAAGCATAAGCTATTTACTTGGAACCTACATTGGCTATAGATGGGAGAGTTGGTGTAACTGGAAGTGGGGAAAGGCTTGTGGCAACAGGACAGTTTTTAAGATCTTGTTTCCAGGTGGCCTGGGGCTGTAAGAAGCATGTGACAGCACCTAGAGTGTCAGCTCCCTGCGATTTTTGGTGTAAGGAATAGAAATAAACTTTTCTTTCTTGCTTTCTTTTTCTTTCTGTGATACTGGGAATTGAACCCAGGGCCATTCTACCTCTGAGTTACAGCCCCAGCCCGATTTTTTATTATTTATTTTGAAATAGAGTCTCACTAAGTTGCAGAGGGTCTCACTAAGTAGCTGAGATTGGCCATGAACCTGTGATCCTTCTGTCTCAGCCTCCCAAGTACTGAGATTACAAGCATGCACCACCATGCCTGGTCCTAAAATAATCTTTTCTATCAAAGCAGCAAAATTACATAGAAGCAGACAAGTTTCCATTGTGTAACTTTTGTAGTCATGCCTGTATGCTAAGCTCCCAGATGTACTGGCTACTTCTTGTTTCCCTACTTTTTTTTTTAATGGGCTCAGTAAACATAGCCAATCAGATTAGATTGTGAAACTGTATTCCAGCCAATGGGGAGCAGTGCAGTGCCCCTTGTATCCTGAATAAAAGATCGGATGGCCTGCCTGTTCAGTGTGCTGGCTATAGTGGTTCTTCACCCTTTTGCCAGTAAATTGCATGGCTGAGTTACTTTTGATTTCATGAATTTTTATTTGTGGATCCCTTAAATTTGTTTCTAACAACTGGGGGGCTCACCTGGGATTCCTGCCACTTGAGTGACTACCACGGATCCTCATTCAGGAAGGATGTGTCCTATTGCCTTGTTGCAGTAGCCCCTGAGCGCTGGGAGCAACTTGGCAGTTCCCTCAGTGGCCAAGATCTGGTGGTGAAAGTTTCCCAGCAACAGAGGAAAGGGCCCACGCAAGCACCGTGGTGACCAGACAACTTTGTGCAGAAACCAAGGTAAGAAACGCCATGGGAGACGGCAAAGTGTTTCCTTGGTGGTTGGGTCATTGCAGAGATTGTGTGAGTATGCGTGAAGCGTGTCTCAGAGTGTGGAGTTCTGATCTATGGTTCCGCTGACAGCACGTGGCTTATGGCAGTCCTCACAGACCTAGTTGGGTGCTTAGACCCATCTGTCAATTGCTAAGAAGAGTCTGAAAATCCCACAAGGGAGACAGATGAAGCATATCAGGAGAGTTCAACAGACCTCTGATAAGGGGTGAGCCTCGTCAAATACTCAGAGACAGGTATTCAAAATGGGGATCGAGCAAAGTAGGGAAGCTGGGCGTGGCAGCTCAGGTTTGTATTACAGCACTTGGGAGACTGAGACAGAAGGATTGGGGTTCACAGACAGCCTCAGCTCCTTAGTGAGGCCCTTTGCAATTCATTGAGACCCTATTTCAAGAGAAAGAATAAAAATTAGGGCTGGGAGTGTAGCTGCTGGGAGGTAGAATGTCCCTGGGTTCCAACTCAATTATTGCAAGAAAAAAAAGAAAAGGAAAGGAAAAAAGAAAAGAAAAGAAAAAACCCCAAAATCTTGTGGTTTCACATCCCTATACCCTTCTCAGTAAAAATCTCACTGGCCCATAAATGGTTTACTGTCAAAGGCCTAAAAGGTGCCTTGGAGCCAGGCATAGTGGTATACCTTTGTAATCCCCTTGCTTGGAAGGCAGAGACAGGAGGATTGCACAGGTTCCAAGCCAGCTGTGTTGGCTTAAGAGACCCTGTTTAAAAAAAAAAAAAAAAGGGTCTGGGAGTGTAGCCCGGAGGTAGAAGGGCTTCCAGGAACCCCAGTGCCACCAAAAAAAAAAAAAAAGCCTTGGGGCCCGCCCCCTTGCCTTACATGGGAGGACCTCCTTCACAGGTAGAAACAACTATATTAATGAACCATCCTTCCTCAAGGATTTGCTAAGTCACTAAACCTCTTTGGACAGGCCTTACAAGGGGTTTTAGAAAAATTTCCCCTACTCCCAAAAATCTGACTCATTCAGTATGTTTTTGTTTGTTTTTGTATTTTTGCAGTACTGGGGATGGAACCCAGGGGGATTTTACCTCTGAGCTACACCCCCAGCCCTATTTTTTATTATTCTCTTTTTTTTTTTTTTCTGGTACATGGAGTAGAACCCAGGGGCATTCGACCTCTGAGAGACAACCTCAGCCCAATTTATTTATTTATTTATTTATTTATTATATTTATTTATTTATTTATTTATTTATTTATTTATTTATTTTAGTTTTGCAGAACTGGGGATGGAACCCAGGGGCATTCTGCCTCTGAGCTACACCTCCAGCTCTTTTTTTATTTTTTATTTATTTATTTTTTTGGTGGTACTGGGGTTCCTGGAAGCCCTTCTACCTTGGGGCTACACTCCCAGACCTATTTTTATATTTTTATTTGGAAACAGGGTCTCTTAAGCCAGCACTGCTGGCTTCGAACCAGCTCGATCCTCCTGTCTCCGCGTCCCAAGCAGGGATTACAAGCGTGCGCCACCACGCCCGGCTCCAGCTCTATTTTTTATTCTTTATTTTGAAACAGGGTCTCACAAAGTTGCACAGGGCCTCGCTAAGTAGCTGAGGCTGGCCATGGACCTGTGATCCTCCTGTCTCAGCCTCCCAAGTGCTGGGATTACCAGCTAGTGCCACCATGGCTGGTATAGCCCTTCCTTTCAGTTGTTAATGTTGTCAAAGGGACTGCTCTTGGAGTCCTGACCCAGAAACAGAGATGCAAGAAGCAGCCAATAGCTTACCTATC
Organism: Muscardinus avellanarius; assembly: GCF_963383645.1. Classification (NCBI taxonomy): domain Eukaryota; kingdom Metazoa; phylum Chordata; class Mammalia; order Rodentia; family Gliridae; genus Muscardinus; species Muscardinus avellanarius. Next base: position 87,809,562 of record NC_137796.1, on the reverse strand, counting down.
CAAGCTTCTTGACCCACTGAAGGACCAAAGAGACGCCATGACAGTCTCCAGTTAAAGCTTAAAGTAAAGTAGGCCTAAGTTTCTGTCCAAAATTAAGTTCCTGTTCCCCTGTAACCTTTACCCTATTCCCAGGAAAAAAAAACTGCTAACTGCGCTAATCTGATCTTCCCCTAGCAACAGCCATTTGCAGGTATCCCAGGCAAGGTCACTCTGCTTGGAGTAATAGACCCCCACCCGTCCTGAACATTCCTGAGATAAGCTTCCCAAGGCAGGAAAGCTAAGCCAATGGGGGGAAGCAGACTTTTGTTTTAAAATAACCAATCAATGCAAGGGTGGGTTGGACGGCCTTTCTTTATTGTTGTTGTTGTTGTTGTTGTTGTTGTTGTTGTTGTTGTTTTGTTTTGTTTTGTTTTTTTGGTGGTACTGGGGTTCCTGGAAGCCCTTCTACCTCTGGGTTACACTCCCAGACCTATTTTATTTTTGGAAACAGGATCTCCTAAGCCAGCACAGCTGGGTTCAAACCTGCGTGGTCTCTGCTTGGGAGGCAGAGACAGGAGGATCGCGCAGGTTTGAAGCCAGCCGCATGCGCTGGCTTAGGAGACCCTGTTTCCAAATTTAAAAAAAAAAATGTAAATATAGGTCTGGGAGTGTAGCCCGGAGGTAGAAGGACTTCCAGGAACCCCAGTGTAACGGGGTTTCTTGAGAAGAAACCTGGCGTTTCCTTAAGATGAAAGGGAGTCATTTCCTTACTGGGTTCTTGTCTATGGTGAGCAAAGAATGACACCCGCAGACCACAGGAAGGGGAGTAAAAGATTTATTGGAAGCAGAAGTGAATAGGGAAAAGTGAACTCTGAAGTCCAGCAGCTGCCTTCAGGACAATACTTGAGGGTAGCCCAAGCCAAATGCCTTCAGTTGCAAGCTGCTTTCTCCCAGAGTCCATGTAATCTGCCAGGAAGAAATAGGGAAAGTAGCAGAACACCTCTAGGGCTGTTGGGGCTCTAGTGTCCAGTAGCTGCCTTCAGGTCACTACCCGAGTGTACCCCGGGCCAAGTGCCGTCAGTTGCACCCCACCTTCTCTCAAAGCTAACGCGACCTGCGAGAGAGAGAAGCTCCCCAACGGGGAGGGGTTCCCAGAGTGGGTAACTGTCTTGGTGACTGCGCTAGGGGTTTATATATGTCTGCATGTCCTCTATTGCTTGGAGTTTGGGATTCTGGGAAGCAGCTCTCAGAATTTGCATAGGGTATTTGCATGTCCTTTGAAGGGTTTCCTTTCAGTAGGAGTGTCAGACTTGCTCCAGTGATGTCTCCTGGGTTTGTTGATTAGTAAACAGATGGATGTGAAGTTCGAAGCCAGCCTCCACTACTGGCTGAGTAGCTTTCAGCAACTTAGACCCTGTTTCCAAATAAAATATAAAATAGCTCTGGGAGTATAGCCTGGAGGTAGAAGGCCTCTGGGTTCCATCCTCAGTACCACACACACACACACACAAAAAAAAAAAAAAAAAGAAAGAAAGAAAAAAAGAAAATTAAAATGTTAACCAGAAGAAATAGTTTAGGTACACATTCTGGGACACCAGAGTGGGAGCTCTATGGAAATTGAAGGAAATTGATTTACCAGTGAGGCAAGGAAGTGACCCTTCAACCAAACACGCTGTTTTCCTCTTACCCCTGTTACCCCCTCTAGTAGTAACACCAGTTTTTATACCCCAGGAGGATATTGAACGTGCCAAATTAGGAGCCTTCCAAACCTCTGAAGGCAAATAGCTATTACCAGATGGAAGAGAAGTGCTTCCTAAGCCAATTATGAGGGAAATCATGACCCAGTTGCATCAGGGAAGTCCTTGGGGGCCCCAGACTGTGTGTGATACAGTTCTAAGGAGTGATGGATGTATAGGGGTCTACACTGCAGCTAAACACGTGACAAAAGGCTGTATTATTTGCAAAAAGGTAAAGAAGCCGGCATCAAGGATTCAGGCCCTTTCAAAGTATTCAAATAGACTGAGCCACTCAGGGGAGGGGGGCTCAGATGTCTCTTAGTGACCTGGGCATGGTGGCGCAGGCTTATCATCCCAGTACTTGAGAGGCTAATACAAGAGGATCATTGATTCGAGGACAGCCTCAGTAAGTAGTGAGACTTTCATCAAACTAGTGAGACCCTGTTTTTCAAAAAATAAAAAGAAAATAGGGCTAGGGTGTGGCTCAGAGGCAGAAATGCCCCTGGGTTCAATTCCCAATACTAAAAAATTATCAATAATAAGAAAGAAAACCTTTGAGTAATAGTGGATCATTTAACCAGTTGGGTCCAAAGCTCTTCTCCCAAGTGCCACTGCCAGTAACACATCCAGGGTATTGTTAGAGGTTATAATTCCCCTAGAGGTTTGGACTGATTGAAAATATAGCTTCAAGCCAGGCGTGATGGCGCACACTTGTAATTCCAGCATTCAGGAGGCTAAGACTGGAGGATTGTGGTTCACAGCCAGCCTCAGCTACTTAGTGAGGCCCTTTGCAACTCAGTGAGACCCTGTTTCAGGATAAAGAATAAAAAATAGGGCTGGGGGTGGAACTCAGAGGTAGAATGCCCCTGTGTTCCATCCCTAGTACCACACACACACACACAAAAAAAAAAAAAAAAGAAGGAAGGAAAAGAAGAAAGAAAGAACAAAAGAAAGAAAGAAAGAGTGAATTTCCAAATAGAATGGCCATCATTCAAAGCACAAACCACAACAAATGCTGGCGAGGATGTGGAGAAGTGGGAACTCTAAAACATTGTTGGTGGGATTGCAAATTAGTGCAACCACTTTGGAAAACAGTATGGAGAATCCTCAGAAGAATGGGAACAAATTTACCATTTGATTCAGCAATACCACTTCTGGGTATCTACCCAAATGAAAGGAAACCAAGGTACCAAACTAATGCATGTGTATCTATGTTCATAGCTGCACAATTCACCATAGCCAAACTATGGAACCAGCCAAGATGTCCATCAACGGATGAATGGATTACAAAACTGTGGGATATGTACACAATGGAATTTTACTCAGCCATCAAAAAACACAGTTGCAGCATTACAGGGAAATGGATGGAACCGGAGGACATTATGCTAAGTGAGATTAGTCAGTCACAAAAAATAAGAAAGTGGATGCTTTCTCTAATATGCGAAAACTGAGGAGAAGTGGGTCATAGGAGGAACTCTAGATGAAAAAGGAAATCCAATAGAGGAGCAAATAAGACAACCTAACTGTGGGGATGGGAGGGGGAGAAAGAAACTAAAGCACACGATGAACTTATTCATACCATAGTCAACCACTAAGCCAAGCATGGGAGGGAGGGAAGGGGAGGGACTGGGGTGGGGACTGGGGAGGGGCTAAATGGGTGATGTGTGCATGAATGTCTACACAAGTTTTTTTTTTAAAGAAATAAAATATAGATTCAGATCATGGAAATCATTTTACAGCAAATATTGTCCAGGACTTAAAAAAAAACTCTGCAAATAAAATAGGAGTATCATACTCTTTGGCATTCTTCTTCATCTGGCAGGGTAGAGAGAATGAATCAGTCACTTAACTAAATGCATTTTTTATTTTTTATTATTTATTTATTTATTTATTTATTTGCGGTACTGGGGATGGAACCCAGGGGTATTTACCTTTGAGCTGCACCCCCAGCCCTATACTTTATTCTTTTTTTTTTTTTTTTGGTGGTACTGGGGTTCCTGAAAACCCTTCTACTTCCGGGCTACACTCCCAAACCTATTTTTATACTTTTTTATTTGGAAACAGGGTCTCTTAAGCCAGTGAGACTGGCTTTGAACCTGCGCGATCCTCCTGTCTCCGCCTCCCAAGCGTGGGAATTATAAGCATGCGCTACCACGCCTGGCTTTCTTCTTTATTTTGAAACAGGGTCTCACCAGGTTGCAAAGGGCCTCATTAAGTAACTGAGTCTGGCTGCAAAGTGCAGCCCTCCTGTCTCAGCCTCCCAAATGCTGGGATTACAAGCGTGCACCACCACACCTGGCTTATTTTGTGTTTTTTTTTTTTTTTTTTTTTTTGCAGTACTGGGGATGGAACCCAGGGGCATTGTGCCTCCAAGATCCCCAGCCCTGTTTTTCAGTCTTTTTATTTATTTGTTTGTTTGTTTTGTGGTACTGTGGATGGAACCTAGGGACATTCTACCTCCAACCTACACCCCCCACCCCTGCCAATTTTTAGTCTTTTTATATTTTGAGACATGGTCTCACTGAGTTGTGAAGGGCCTTGCTAAGTAGCTGAGACTGTCTGCCAACCAGGATCCTCTGACCTCAGCCTCTCAGTGTGCGCCACCACGCCTGGCTAACTAAACACATTATTGAATCTAGGAGAATCTCATCAGCCTAATGAGACCTTGTTTCCAAATAAAAAAATTTTTAAAAAGGGCTCGGGTATAGCTCAGAGGTAGAAAGCCCCTGAGTTTAACCCTCAGTACCACACACACACAAAGAAATGAGGGTCCACTGACCTGTCTACTTTTAAAACCAACCAAGACTTTGTCTTTTTTTTTTTTCAGTGTATTCTGCCTCTGAGCCACAACCCCAGCCCTATTTTTTATTCTTGATTTTGAAACAGGGTCTCTCTAGGTTGTGGAGGGCCTCACTAAGTAGCTGAGGCTGGCCGCAAACTTGTGATCCTTCTATCTCAGCCTCCCAAGTACTGGGATTACAAGAGTGTGCAGCCATGCCTGGCAAAGACTGCATTCTTAAACATGATGATGTATTATGCTTTTCCTATGCTCTGTCTTCCCTTAGGCAAAGGGCCTTCTAGCCCAGACCCTGCCTCTTGAATTTCCAGCCCACCTCCCTTGGATCTGGACACCTCGTGTTAATCAAGTCCTGGAAGGAAAACGAGTTGGAATCCTCCTGGGACAGGTCCTGTCAGGTTCTGCTCCCCTCAGATACGGCTGTTCACACCGCACAGAAGGCTGGACTCACTACACCTGGGTATAAAGGGTCCACCTCTTGACCAAGAAGGATGATGGGCAGCTATTCCTCACCCAGAGCCCTTCAAGATACCGTTAAAAAGGCATTGATTGTTTTTGTTACTGGGACCAGTCTGTTGTTTCAAGGGGTTTTGGGCAGATTTGTAATTAATGTGACCAAGACTAACCATCCTATTGTTATTAAGTTTGACGCCTGTCAGGTTCTACCTTGTGGCAGCCTGGAAAACCAACGCCAACTCTCTCAGGCTGACAAATACCTCTGTCCTGAACCAGGTTCGGGTTACACTGAGTCCGGGCCCTGTCCCAGTTGGAGCGATGTCTGGTGGACCACCCAATTCCAAGGGTGGACAGTCTATATGGGCTGGGTGACCCCATCATGGAGGCCTCTAAAGGGTAAAATCCACTTTACTCGAGGGACTCCTCCTCCAGCTTGTCAGATCAATCAGTGTAACCCTTTGCTAATAACTATTGATGACCCCAGCACTATAGACCATGAACCAGTAGTAGCCACTAGGGTCTACGGGCTGGGAGCAGACATTGCCGGATGGGATCCTGTGGGCCGATTTACATTACAGTTGACCAGACCTAATAAGCCTCCAACTCCCCGAATAAGGACCCCTCCTCTTGAAGCTTCCAACCAGACTTTATCATGGGAGGCCCAAAATGATCTGACTAAAGTCCTTACAGTAGCGGTTAATGATTTGCATCAGGTTGTTGCTATTGAGACTGGACCTGGGAAGACAAAGGCCTGTCTGGAATGGATCAAATATTCTGCCCTCAGGCTAAATAAAAGTGATTGTTCCGCTTGTGCGGCAGGTGGGCCGGAAGCTCAAGTGGTCCCCTTCCCCTTGGGGTGGGCATCAGACCCTGCAGGCGTGAACTGTATGATAGCCCTCTTCCAGAGCACAACGGCTTGGGGAAATGAGTCCTGCCGAACTCTTTCGATGCTTTTCCCAGCAAGGAAGAGGACAAACCAACATCCCCCAAAGACGGTCAGGCCTCCAGCCCCTAAGACTAACTATACCTTGTGCCTCTCACGGCACGGGGAGAGCCTTGTCTTTCTGGGAAATGTGTCTGGATGCAGCCAAAGCCCAAACTGGAATGAGGTGACTAACCGGTCCGCCCTAACGGTGGCCCGTGCCGATGTCTGGTGGTATTGTGGGGGACCTTTACTTGAAGTCCTACCAGACAACTGGAGTGGCACCTGTACTTTGGTCCAACTGGCTATCCCTTCCACCCTGGCATCGTCATCCCAAAGCCTTTCTTCACCCAGCTCCACACTGAACTAAAAGAACAGTTTCATCTCCTGGTGGCTCCTTTGATCCTTTGTCTATTGTGACTCCTTTGACATTCCACAAGGAGTTTCTAGTGAATTTAAGGCTAGGAATCCAATCCCAGCAGGATTTGAATCTTCTCTATTCTGGTGGCCCACTATCCATAAAAGTGTAGACTGGATAGATTATATCTATTTTTTTTTTTTTTTTTTTTTTGGTGGTACTGGGGGTGGAACACAGGCTTTCTACCTCCAGGCTATATTCCCAGACCTATTTTATACTTTATTTGGAGACTGGGTCTCACTAAGTTGCTGAGAGCCTCACTAAGTAGCTGAGGCTGGCTTTGAACCTGCGTGATCCTCCTGTCTCAGCCTCCCAAGCGCGGGGATTACAAGTGTGCGTCACCATGCCCCGCTTAGATTGTATCTATTTCAATCAACAACGATTTGTTGACTATACTGGGGAAGATACAGAAGGAAGAGCTGAGCAACTGGATGCCACTAGCCACGTGTCATGGGCAAATGGCATAGCTCTTGACAAGAGCCTTGCTGAAGAGGGGGTGAATGTGTTATGACTGGAACACAGTGCTGTACTTTTACCCCCAAAATACGGCCCCAGCTGGAACCATAACCAAAGCTCTGCACGGATTGCCGGCCCTAGAAATTAGCTGAAAATTCAGGAACAGGTGACCCCTTCCTGGAACAATGGTTTGGTAAATGGAAAGGAATAAGTATCAGTCTTGGCTTCTTTACCATTGTTATCTGAGTGACGTTCTTGGAAGGATGGAGGCTTAAAGAGAGAGCCATTACCAAACAGCCTCCACCCCCATACAATGAGAACCTTTTCCTATTTACCAATCCAGACCAAGAAAATCAGCTCATGTTAACAGAGTTCATAGAAGAGAATGAAAATATGTAATAAAAGAAGGGAAAATGGTTCGGAAGAAAGACAATCTTTTCTTTCAGAGAGGCAAAATTACATAGACATGGACACATTTCTGTGTGTGTGTGTGTGTGTGTGTGTGTGTGTGTGTGTGTGTGTGTGGTACTGGGGTTGGAACCCAGGGGCATTCGACCTCCGAGCTATACTCCCTGCCCTATTTTTTATTCTTTATTTTGAAACTGAGTCTCACTAAGTTGCGGAGGGCCTCACTAAGTAGCTGAGGCTGTCCACGAACCACGATCCTCCAGTTTCAGCCTCCCCAATGCTGGGATTATATGGGGGCACCACCACGCCTGGCTGACACATTTCATTACATGAGTGTCCACTCACAGATGTATTGGCTTCTTCTTGCCGCCCCCTTTTTCCCCTGAAAACTCCACTCAGTAAACATAGTGAATGGGTTAGGTTGTGAAGCTCTACTCCAGCCAGTGGGGAACAGCGCGGTGTCCCTTGTGTCAGGAATAAAAGGTTTGGGCAGACTGCCCGCCCAGTGTGCTGGCTGTACTGGTGTCATGGTAACGGTGCACTTTTCTGTGCAGAAGTAAATTGATTTCCCAAGTTACTTTTGATCTCATGAGTTTTTATTTGCAAATCCCCTAAAATCTTTTTCTAACATGCTGACGCTTTTTTTTAAAAACTGAGGATTTGAGTATTGAACCCAGAAGCATTCTACCTCTGAGCTACACCCCCAGCCCTCTTCCTTCCTTCCTCCCTCCCTCCCTCCCTCCCTCCCTTCCTTCCTTCCTTCGTTCTAAGGATTGAACCAACCCAGGGGTGTTCCAACTCTGAGCTATACACCCAGTCTTTTTATTATTTTTTATTTCAGAACAGGGTCTTGCTAGGTTGCCGAGAGTCTTATAGGAACATGGAATTGTTGGTTTGTCCCTCAGCTGCTGATGGCTCGGCTGCCCCGTCTCTTCTCTCTTTCTTCCATCTTTCACCTTTTGTAACTAAATTTAGGACGTCTCAGAATTTTCCTATTGTTGCCTGGCATGGTGGCGCACGCTTGTCATCCCTGCGCTTGGGAGGCGGAGATAGGAGGATCACGCAGGTTCGAAGCCAGCCGCGCTGGCTTAAGAGACCCTGTTTCCAAATAAAATATATAAAATAGGTCTGGGAGTGTAGCCCAGAGATAGAAGGGCTTCCAGGAACCCCAGTACCACCAAAAAAAAAAAAAAAAAAAAAAAATTTCCTATTGTCACTGTCACTTTATGATGGGAACTACTGGTTACCCTTTCACTCTGTGATCACACTGATGACTTGAATAGCAGGATAGGCATCTCAATGTATTGTGACATGAATCACACAGCACCTTTTAAAATTTTTATTTATTTAATTTTGGTGCTGGGGGTTGAACTCAGGTGCATCCTACCTCTGAGCCACACCCTAGCCCTATTTTATTTATTTATTTACTTACTTTTTTGTGTGTGTGGTGTGGAAATAGAACCCAGAGGCTTTCTACCTCTGGGCTACACTCCCAGCCCTATTTTTTACATTTTATTTGGAACCAGGGTCTCACTAAGTTGCTGAGAGCCTCACTAAGTACCTGAGGCTGGCTTTGAACCTCCATGATCCTCCTGTCTCAGCCTCCCAAGTACTGGGATTATAAGTGTGTGCCACCAAGCCTGGCTTCTTTTATTTATTTATTTATTTATTTATTTATTTATTTATTTATTTATTTCAGGTCTGGGGATGGAACCCAGGGGCATTTTACCTCCGAGCTACAACCCCTGCCCTATTTTTTATTCTTTATTTTGAAACAGGGTCTCACTGAGTTGCCAAGGGCCTCATTAAGTAGTGAAGAGTCCGAGACAAGCCCACCAACCCAAATAACGAAGGACACTTTAGAGACGCAAGATACAAGCGAGGTTTATTGTGCTGCAGCTCTTTCCCGGCAAGCCAGGGGTCAAAACCCAGACGTCACTCACCAGTCACCTCACAGGGGATTATAGGCTACCAGAGAGTGGCCCTGGCCAAGCCGCGGCCCCTTTAGTAGGCGAGGAGTTCAGTCAAGGGTCGACCCCGAGCTCCCTGAGGGCTCTGAATTAATAGCCAGAGTAGGAGGTGGTTGCATCAGAATAGGGGGTGGCTACATACGTCAGAGCCCGCCAAGAATAGGCTACATCCGATTAGAAAACTTTGTAAACAGGTACAGCCAATAATTTTAAAAGCAAGCACACACACACTAAAATCACAGCAAATGGTTTTACAGGACAGCCTTTCTACATCACAGCCCACCAAGGCGTGTCTATCTCTCTCAGGCTCAGTTACTATGGTAACCTTTAGCTTGACTCCGGACCGCCAGGTGTTTTCTTATAGATAAGACTGTAGCGGGTTTAGAACTCACTTCCAAGAAGAGTAGCTTTACTCGCTAAACCACTTTATAATATTTTAAAAGTATTTCAAACTTTAAAGAAACATCAAAACAAGAATCTCAAAAGACAAATCTACTTCACGATAATTTCTAACAGCAAACCAGGTTTCCAAATTTAAAAAAAAAAAATATATATATATATATAAAATATACTATATATATAGTATATTTTATATATACTATATATACTTTTAAATATACTATATATATATTTTAAATATACTATATATATTTTTTAAAATATACTATATATATATATTGTATATTTTATATATAAAATAGGTCTGGGAGTGTAGCCCGGAGGTAGAAGGGTTTCCAGAAACCCCAGTACCACCAATAAATAAATAAATAAATAAATAAATAATAAATCAGGGTCTCACTAAGTTGTTGAGGGCTTTGCCAAGTTCCTGAGGCTGGCCTTGAGCTTGGGATCCTCCTGTATCAATCTCCCAAGCACTGGGATTACAGGAGTGTCCACCATGCCTGGTTTAGTACCTTCTATGATGTATGTTTTCTTGCCAAAAATATCTAACTGGAATCTGATTCAGTTCTTATACCTAACTTTCGGTTTATAATATTTAAGTAAAAATCTCCCAATACTGCCCAAATAATTATGTAGAAAACTATCCTAACTTAATGTTAAGCATGGCTCCAAATGTGATTTATTTATTAATTTATTGTGGTCCTGAGGATGGAACTCAGTGGCATTCTACCATTTAGCTACACCCCAAGCTTCTATTTATTTATTTATTTATTTATTTATTTATTTATTTATTTATTTATTTGCAGTACTGTGGGTTGAATCTTCTACCTCTGAGATATACCAAAAGCCCTATTTTTTTTTTTTTTGGTGGTACCGGAGGTACCTCCGGGCTATACTCCCAGACCTATTTTATATTTTATTTTGAAACAGGGTCTCACTAAGTTTCTGAGAGCCTCACTGAGTAGCTGAGGCTGGCTTCGAACCTGTGTGATCCTCCTGTCTCAGCCTCCCAAGCGCGGGGATTACAAGTGTGCGCCACCACGCCTGGCGCCAAATGTGTTTTAAAATCCCTTATAAGCCAAGCATGGTGACGCACGCTTGTAATCCCAGCACACGGGAGGCTAAAACAGAAGGATCGGGGTTTACAGTCGGCCTTAGCCACTTTGTGAGGCCCTCTGCAACTTAGTGAGACTCTGTTTCAAAATAAAGAAGAAAAAAAAAGTCTAGGCATGGTGGTGAGGAGATAGAAAGGAAATAGGCAGATAGGGAAAAGGCCTTGGTAGAAAAAAGTTAATTTCCTGAGTTTCCTGAGGGGCGACAAATGCCTGAAATTCCAAAGGCTCAGGAGATAAGAAGGCCAGAGCTTCACAAAGCCATCCTGAGTTTCCTAATCAACAAACCCACCGAGCAATAGCAAGTCTGGCATTCCTGAAAGGAGACCCTTCAAAGGACTTGCAAATGCCCTATGCAAATTCTCTTTGGAATCCCAAAAGTCACCCTAACCAAAAGCGAACTTGCAAGCGGTCAGGCAAGGCTAGTCAGATGGCAAAAGGGGGGACTTTCCTGCTCAGGACCCCTTCCCCTTTTGGGGAGCTTTTCTCTCTCTCTCACAGGTTGTGTTGGCCCTGAGAGAAGGCAGAGTGCATCTGAGGGCACGTGGCTCGGGCGACTCTCGAGTAGTGACCTGAAGGTCTCTGCTGGACATCATGGCTGGCCAGGCCCCTAGGGGTGACCTGTACCTCTTTTCTGGCAGATCGCGTGGACTCTGGGAGAAAGTAGTTTGCAACTGATGGGCACTTGGCTCGGGCGACACTCGGGTAGTGACCCTGAAGGCAGCTACTGGACCCCGGAGTTCCGACCGCCCCTTTGGGGTGTTCGGCCACCTGAAGGCAAGAAGAAAGCAGCCTGCACCTGAAGGCAATTCGGCTTGGGCTACTCTCAAGTATTGTCCTGAAGGCAGCTGCTGGACCCAGAGTTCCAGCCCCTTTGGGGGTGTTCGGCCACCCTTGCCCCATTCCCTGCTGCTTCCAATAAACCTTTTACTCCCCTTCCTGAGGTCTGCGGGTGTCATTCTATGCTCACCCTAGACAAGAACTCGCCGGGTTTTCTCTCAAGAAACCCCCGTTTCAGTGGTGCACACTTGTAATCTCAGCACTTGGGAGGCTGAGACAGGAGGATCGCACAGGTTCAAAACCAGCCTTGGGTACTTAGTGAGGCTCTCAGCAACTTAGTGAGACCCTGTTTCCAAATAAAGTATAAAATAGATCTGGGAGTATAGCCCGGAGGTAGAAAAGCCCCTGAGTTCCACCCCCAGTACCACACAGACACACACACACACACACACACACACACACACACACACACAGAATTAAAAAAAAATAGGCTGGGGGAGTGTAGCTCGAAGGTAGAATGCCACTGGGTTCCATTCCTAGTACCGCAATAAATAAATAAATAAATAAATAAAATTAAATCCCTGTAGCAGCCAGGCGTTGTGGTGCATGCTTGTAATCCCAGCATTTGGGAGGCTGAGACAAGAATATCACAGTTCTCGAACAGCCTCAGCTACTTAGTGAGGCCCTTTGCAACTCAGTGAGACCCTGTTTCAAAATAAAGAATAAAAAATTGGGCAGGGGGTGTAGCTCAGAGGTCAAAAGCTCCTGGGTTCCATCCCCAGACCCGCAAAAAAAAAAAAAACAAAAAAAAAAAAAAACAGGAAAAAACAACAAAGCTCGCACCGCCACGCCTGGTCTAGCGTTATCACTTAAAGAGAGAGGTTTGCATCAAGGGTTTGGCCGGCTGCCTCTGAGCTGGGGCTGGGTTTCCCAGGCAACTCTCGGTGGCCTCTGACACAGAATGCTGCCTAGAGGGGTAGAATACCCTGTGGGAAGGTTCTGAGGCCTGCCCTCTTTAAAAGAATAATGAGTTTTCTGCACGGGTGGTGTCTGGTTTAAATTTCGTCTACAGCACTCCACTCCTGTTGACCGGTTACACTGTCAGAGGAAAAGGGTTCTCTCCCTTACCGAAAGGTCAAGGAAGCTAAAAGAAACCTCACGCCTTGGATTGGAGGGAGCAGCCACAAGAGTGGTAAGCATTCTTAAATATGGTGGGAACTCCCCTAGGCCCTAAGAGAGGGGCCAGTTGTCAGAACAAACTGAAATTCTGATGGCACCTGCTCTGGGGGAGGTAGGGGAGGGGCAGTGGACAAGGACTCTGGTCACTGTATCCAGATTTAAAAAGTCAGAGTGCTGCCGGGCTGGTGAAACACACCTGGAATCCCAGCTTGGGAGGCTGAGACAGGAGGATCTCAGGTTCAAGGGCAGCCTCTGCAAAGAAGCAAGACTCTCAGCAAACTAGGGAGACCCTGTTCCAAAGTAAAAAGGACTGGGGATATAGCTCAGAGGTAGGATGTTCTCGGTTTAATTCCCAGCCCCCCCACACACAAGAAGGGGAAAAAGTCAGAGGGCTGATTGGACATGACCACTATTTCAAGTGGACAATTTCTCTTATCACTACATAAATGATAGTGCCTCATTCAGACATCCCCATATTTTTTTTATTTTTATTTTTTGGTGGTACTGGGGTTCCTGGAAGCCCTTCTACCTCCGGGCTACACTCCCAGACCTATTTTTACATTTTTATTTGGAAACAGGGTCTCCTAAGCCAGCGCGCGCGGCTGGCTTCGAACCTGCGCGATCCTCCTGTCTCTGCCTCCCAAGCGCGGGGATGACAAGCGTGCGCCACCACGCGCCCGGCCAGACATCCCCATATTTTAATGTGTTCATATGAATCGGTTGGTGGGGGATGAATCCAGTAAATTGGTCAGTTTCTTCCTTTATTCTGTTCTATGCTTTAAATATGTGTTGAGCCCAAGACCCTTATAAAGAATAATGAAGCCGGGCGTGGTGGTGCACACCTGTAATTCCAGCACTTGAGAAGCTAAGACGGGAGGAGCAAAGGTTCGAGGCCCCCCCTCAACAAGTTAGGGAGACCCTGTTGTGGTGGCACATGCTTGTAATCCAGTGCTTGGGAGGCGGAGACAAGAGGATTGCAGGCTCACTGCCAGCCTCAGCTACTTAATGAGACTCTTTCAAAATAAAGAATAAAAATAGGGCTGGGGATGTAACTCGAAGGTAGAATGCCTCTGGGCTCAATCCCCAGTACCGCAAAAATAAAATGGGGGGGGGTACATTTTAGAAGTAGAATGTCCCTGAGAAGGAGGAGGGGGGAGGGGGAGGGAGAAGAGGGAAGGGGAGGAGGAGGAAGGAGGGAGCAGGAGGAGGAAAGAGGAGGAAGGAGGAGGAAGGAGGAGGAAGGAGGAGGAGGGAGGAGGAGGAAGGAAGGAGCAGGAGGAGGAAAGAGGGAGCAGGAGGAGGAGGAGGAGATATTTACATTCCAGTATTAAAGGAAAAGACTAAAAATAAAAAGTTGAATAGCTCAAGCCTTGGTGACTGTAAGATACAAAGAAAGAGACAGGCAGCAACTCATATTTAACTGCTGAGGGCAATCATTGCAATTTCTTACACTTATTTAGCCCTTCTGTACTACGCTAAGAAAACCATTTTTTTGCTTATTTCTTTGTTTTTGTGGTTCTAGGGAGCGAACCCAGGGGCATTCCTCCTCTGAGCTACACCCCCAGCATTTTTTATTTTTTACTTTGAAACAGGGTCTCACTAAATTGTGGAGGGCCTCAGTAAATTGCTGAGGCTGGCTGTGAATCTATGATCCTCCTGTCTCAGCCTCCCAAGTATTGGGATGACAAGTGCCACCCCACGCAGCTTAAGAAAACACTTTAAACCTTGTCTAGCAGGAATAATCGTAGGTTGTGAGGTGCTTTGTTTGTGTGTGTGCCGTACTGGGGATTGAACCCAGGAGCTACAGCACTACCTCTGTTTTATTTTGAAGCATGGTCTCACCAAATTGCCAAGGGCCTTAGTAATTTGCTGAGGCTGGCCTGAGACCTTCGCTTCTCCTGTCTTAGCCTCCCAAGTACTGGGATTCCAGGCCTGCACCACCATGCTCAGCTTCTGATTCTTTTGTGTGTGTGTGTGTGTGTGTGTGTGTGTGTGTGTGTGTGTGTGGTACTGGGGATAGAACTAGGTGCATTCTACCTCTGAGTTATACTCTCAGCCCTACTTTTATATTATTTGAATGAAAAAAATAATTATTTTGAAACAGGGTCTCACTGAGTTGCAGAGATTCACTAAGTAGCTGAGGCTGTCCATGAACTGTGATGCTCCTCTCTTAGCCTCCCAAATGCTGGGATTATAAGCATGAGCCATCATGCCAGGCTGTTCTTTTATTTTATTATTATTTTTATTTTTTAAATTTTTGGTGGTACTGGGGGTGGAACCCAGAGGCTTTCTACCTCCGGGCTATACTCCCAGACCTATTTTATGTTTTATTTGGAAACAGGGTCTCACTAAGTTGCTGAGAGCCTCACTAAGTAGCTGAGGCTGGCTTCAAACCTGCGCGATTCTCCTGTCTCAGCCTCCCAACGGCGGGGATTACAAGCATGCACCACCACACCCGGCTTTATTTTATAATAATAATAATAATAATAATAATTATTATTATTATTATAATTATTATATAATATTATAATTATTATAATTATTATATAATTATTATTATTATTATTATTATTATTATTATTATTTTGGTACTACTGGGGATGGAACTCAGGGGCCTTCTACCTCTGGGCTACACTCCCAGACCTATTTTATATTTTATTTGAAAACAGGGTCTCTTAAGCCAGCGCGGCTGGCTTAGAACCTGCGCGGCTGGCTTAGAACCTGCGCGATCTTCCTGTCTCCGCCTCCCAAGCGCGGGGATAACAAGCGTGCGCCATCACGCCTGGCTTGTATTATTATTATTATTATTATTATTATTATTAATTATTATTATTGTGGTACTGGGATGGAATCTAGGGCATACTACCTCTGAGCTACAACCCTAGCCCATTTTTTATTCTTTATTTTGAAAGAGTCTCACTGAGTTGCAGAGGACCTCACTAAGTAGCTGAGGTTGTCCGCGAGCTGTGATCCTCTGGTCTCCGCCTCCCAAATGCTAGGATTAGAAACAAGCGCTACCACACCTGGCCTATTATTCATTTTTTCCCCTCTTTTTTATTGGTGCATTGTGTTCATACATCATAATGGGGTAAAAAAAAAAAAAAAACTTGTGTGGACATACATGCACACATCACCCAGTCAGCCCCTACCCGATCCCCACCCCATTCCCTCCCATCCCTCCTTCCCATGCTTGAAACAGGGTCTCCCTGAGTTGCAGAGGGCTTCGCTAAGTAGCTGAGGCTGTCCTTGAGCCTCAGTGTTCTGTCTCAGCCTCCCAAATGCTGGGATTACAAGCGTGTGTCCCCACGCCTGGCCTTCTGATTCATATTTTAACAGACTTAGTCAAACTCTCATGGTCATACTTCATAGTGGATCTCGCGGTGCAGCAGGTTTGCCCTGGGTTTCCCGTGAGTCAAAGCAAGGATCAGAAAACAGGGGCCGCGGCTAAATCTGCCCCAACTGCTGCCTGCTCTTTACTCTTTAAGGTACTGGGGGTGGAACCCAGGGGCATTCTACCTCTAACCTGCACCCTCAGCCCTATTTTTTATTTTTATTTTTTTTTATTTTGCGGGTCTGGGGATGGAACCCAGAGGCATTTGAACTCCAAGCTACACCCTCTGGCCTATTTTTTATTCTTTATTTTGAAACAGGGTTTCACTGAGTTGCAGAGGGCCTCACTAAGTAGCTGAGGCTGTCCGCAAACCACGATCCTCCGGTCTCACCCTCCCGAATGCTGGGATTACAAGCGTGAGCCACCACGCCCGGCTTAATTTTTATTCTTTATTTTGAAACAGGGTCTCACTGAGTTGCAAAGGGCCTCACTAAGTAACCGAGGCTGTCTGCAAACCGTGATCCTCCTGTCTCAGCTTCCCAAATGCTGAGATTACAAGCGTGTGCCACCATGCCCAGCATGCCACCTGCTCTTGTAAATAAAGTTTGATTACACAGCCAGGTTCATTCATTATGCAGCTTTCATAGGACACAGCAGGGATGGACTGTTGCTGAAGAGAGAGACCATAGGGCCTGGAAAGCCAAATGTATGTATGTATGTATGTATGTATGTATGTATGTATGTATTTTACAGAAAAGCCTGCTGAGCTGTGAGTGGAGTGCTTGCCTAGCACGTGTGAGGTCCTGGGCTCTATTTCTAGCACCTTAGGAAAAAAAGTTTATTGACTCTGGCTTACTGTATTGTAATGATTGTTATTTTCTCCTACATTTTAATTTTTCAAACTGTATCTAGCCAGGCATGGTTGCACAAGCTTGTCATCCCAGTACTTGGGAGGCTGAGATGGAAGATCTCTCGGGTTTGAGGACAGTCTCAGCTACTTAGTGAGACCTTGTTTCAAAACAAAAAAATAAGCCAGGTGTTGTGGTGCATGCCTGTAATCCCAGCATTCGGGAGGCTGAGACCAGAGAATTGCGGTTCACGGACAGCCTCAGCTTCTTAGTGAGGCCCTCTGCAACTCAGTGAGGCCCTGTTTCAAAATAAAGAATAAAAAATAGGGCAGGGGGTGTATCTTGGAGGTTGAATGCCCCTGGGTTCCATCCCCAGACCCACAAAAAAAAAAAAAAAAAAAAATTGAAAGGGCTGGGGGTATGGCTCAGAGGTAAAATCCCCCTGAGTTCAATCCACAGTACAAAAAAAGGAAAAATATAGAAATAAAGAAAGAAAGAAAGAGAAAAAAAGAAAGAAAAGGAAGAAAGGAAGGAAGAAAGAATGAAAGAAAGAAAGAAAGAAAGAAAGAAAGAAAGAAAGAAAGAAAAGCCTGCTGAATGTGGTGCACATTTGTAATCTCAATACTTGGGAGGCTGAGACAGGAGGATCACAGGTTCAAGGCCAGCTACAGCTACTTATTGAGGCCCTCCTCAACTTAGTGAGACCCTGTTTCAAAATAAAGAATTAAAAAATAGGGTGGGGGGATGAAGCTAGGAAGTAGAATGCCCCTACGTTCAATCCCCAGTACCACAGAAACAAACAATAAAACAGGGGTTAGCCAGGCATGGTGGCACATACTTGTAATTCCAGTAATTCGTGTTATGGATTTGGGGAGAATATGGTTTGGGGAAACTGTTCCCCGGGAACCCCTGTTAGGGTCCCGGACACACTTTCCCCCAACCCATAACAAAACCAAAAACAACCAAAAACAGAAAAAAACCGTGGATTCTTGTCCTAAGCTAAGAATAAATATGCATAACTTGGAGAGTTGCTGAAGATTTAAAGAAGTTTATTAGAAAGATAGAAATATAGAGAATAGAAATACAGCCCCATGCCAAAATGGCATGGGGGGGTGACTCGAAATGAATACACCAAAGGAATTACACGTGGACTCAGCCTTTTATACCCATGACCTCCATCTTGTTTGCGTGACTCTGACGTAGTTAACATCCCTGTAAGGTACCTCCCCCAATAAGGTGTGGCAGGGTGTCTCCTTTCATGAAGGTCGACCCCTCCTACCATCTTAGCTGGCTTATGTAGATCTGTCTTTAGATAGAGAAAGGCCTAGTTCTCCTCTCTTATTGACTTGTTAATCACCTTTAGCTAGGTTAATTTACATTGGAATAGTTGCCTGCTTTTAGGCAGGAACCAAGTCCTTGCACAGATTTTCCCCTCACCCAAGTTTTGAAATATATTAATAATCAGAGCTTTCTCAAATCTTCCTAGGCCATTCCTGTACCAGTATTGGAAACGGCCTAGGAAGATTTGGGAAAGCTCTGATTATTAATATATTTCAAAAGAAAATAATTGATATATTTCAAAATAGTTGTGTCAAAATGGCGGCAGACATGGGTAAAGAAAGGACTTGATTTCTGCCTAAAATAGGCAGCTATTCCAATGTAAATTGACCTAGCTCAAAATAATTAACCAGTCAATCGGAAAGGAGAACTAGGCCTGTCTCTATCTAAAGACAGATCTTAAGAGAGGAGAACTAGGCCTTTCTCTAAAGACAGATCTACATGATTGGATAAGCTAGCTAAGAAGGTAGGAGGGGTCGACCTTCATGAAAGGAGACACCTCACCACACCTTGCTGTGGGAAGTACCTTACAGGGTAAGGGGAGGTACCTTACAGGGATGTTCACTACGTCAGAGTCACGCAAACAAGATGGAGGTCATGGGTATAAAAGTCCGGTCCAGGTTCCAGCCCTTTGGTGTATTCATTTCGAGTCACCCCCTCATACCATTTTGGCATGGGGCTGTATTTCTATTCTCTGTATTTCTATCTTTCTAATAAACGTTAAATCTTCAGCAACTGTCCAAGCTATGCATATTTATTCTTAGGACAAGGATCCACGGTTTTTCTTCTGTTTGGGGTCGTTTTAGGTTTTGTTATGGGTTGGGGGAAAGTGTGTCCGGGACCCTCGCAGGGGTTCCTGGGAAACAGTTTCCTCAAACCATATTCTCCCAATCCGTAACAATTCCCAATACTGGTACAATGCCCAACCTTATTTTTTATTTTTATTTTTATTTTTTTGCGGTACTGGGGATTGAACCCAGGGGCATTCTACTGTCAAGCTACACCCCCAGTCCTATTTTTTATGCTTTGTTTTGAAACAGAGTCTCACCAAGTTGCAGAGGGCCTCTCTAAGTAGCTGAAGCTATCTGGGAACCACTATCCTCCTATCTCAGCCTCCCAAGTACTGAGATTCCAAACAGGTGCCACCACACCCAGTTTGAGCCTTATTTTCCTCTTGAAACAAGTGCGGGGATTACAAGTGCTTGTAAGCACTTTCTGCCACCACAACAATTACAAGTGCTTGTAAGCACTTTCTGCCACCACAACCGGCAGAAAAAAGTAAATAACAAGTCAATAGGAGAAGGGAGCTAGGGCTTCCTCTTTCTAAAAGACAGATCTACACAATCTAGCTAGGATGGTAAGAGGGGTCGACCTTCATGAAAGGAGACACCTTGCCGCACCTTGCTGGGGAAGGAACCTTATAGGGATGTTTACTATGTCATCAAAATTACGTGAACAAGATGGAGGTCATGAGTATAAAAAAGCCTGGTCCACGCGTGGTCCCTTTAGTGAATTCGCTTGAATCCCCCCTCCCCGTGCCATTTCTGAATGACATGGGACTTTAACTGTCTTCTGTATTTTTATCCTTTTAATAAACTTCTTTAAATCTTCATCAAGAGTTCGGGTTAATGTGTATTCACCCTTAGCTCAGGACAAGAACCTGCGGTTTTTCTGTGTGGTTTTTTTTTTTGTTGTTGTTGTGTTTTGAGGGAAATTGTATTTGAAATCCTAACAGGGGTCCTTGGGGACAGTTTCCCCAAAACCATAACATTTACACACCATAACAGAAAGAAGGGACAGAATAATAAAGCACTACAACAGAGGGATGTAGTGGCGTGTCTTGAAAATAAGACACCGAGGTTTTGAACATAGAACGGTTTTTATAAGGATTCATTATCTCCCATCTTGGTTAACCAATAGTCTTTCTACCTGTTCCTGCCCCAGGTAGGTATGTGCCCGCCCATTATCTCCAGTGAAAGCCTTTTGATAGGATTATGAGGATTCAGTATCTTCCATTACCCTTGAACAAAAGCCTTTGTATCTCTGTCTGCCAAAAGTTATTATGTAAACCTGTCTTTAACATATGAAGGCCCTGGGCTACATTGCTTGTGTTCTTGTAATCACTTTTGGTGGCCCCTCCCTCCCCTCCCTCCCCTGGTGTCTGCGTATCATCCAGGCCCTGACTACTTTTTTACATTTTGAAATTAATACCAAAGCCATTTCCCAATACCGGCACATTCCCCATCAGAACCCACAGAGCCTTGCATATGCTAGGCAAGTGCTTTCCATCAGTGAGTAAACTCCTTTCTCCCAGCTGGATTTGCCTTTTAAATTCCCAGAGATTTCTCAAGGGCAGTAGTCTGCACAGGGATCCCTTTAATTACCCAGTTATCTAAGAACCCACTTAAATTGCAAGCCCACTGGCAAGAGTCAGCTCGAGGACATGAATGGGGCTCTTTATCTGTGGCCAGTTCTGCTTTTTACTGCCAGAAATACAGTAGACCGGGTCAGCTTGTTCTTATCTTCTTCTCTGCGGCTTTCGCCAGCTGCCAGAACACAGGGAAGCCGCTTTTCTGTATTCTGACTGTCCTCGTGAGCCATGCCAATTGCCTGGAGTCCTCTGGAAATGGCGGAAAGGCGAGGTCTGGTCTGGTTTGCATATGGTGTCTCCACCCAAACTCATGTTGAGGCTTAACTCTTAGGTACAGCAGGGCTGGGAGTGGGTTCTAGTGGTGGTGTGTCTGAAAAGACAGCGTTTCCTAATCCCAGCATTTGGGAGGCTGAGACAGGAGGATCGCAGTTTGTGGACAGCCTCAGCTACTTAGGCCCTTTGCAACTCAATGAGACCCTGTTTCAAAATAAAGAATAAAAATAAGGCTGGGGGTGTATGCGGGTGTAACTCGGAGGTAGAATGCCCCTGGATTCCATCCCCAGTACTGAAAAAAAAAAAAAAAAAAAGGGAAAGATAGCGTTTCCTTCTCTCACACCACAGCTATGGTCTTTTTGAAACAGGGTCTCCCTAGGTTGATGAGTCTCACTGCTTGCTGAGGTTGACCTAGAACCTGTGACCCTCTCTAGTCTCAGCCTCCCAAGTAACTAGGATTACAGGTGTGTGCCACCACTACAGTGTGGTTTTGTTTTGCTTCTTGCTGAAGATGAGCCTCAGGCCTCACGCCTGCTGGGCCAGCACCCTACAACTGAGCTCCGACCGGAAGGAACAATCACTTTTTCTTGGTACTGGGGATTGAACCCAGGAGCATTCTACTGTGCCAGTATTGGAAAATTGTTTTGGTATTAATTTCCAGAATGTAAAAGTAGTCAGGGCCTGGGTGATAAGTAAAATAAAAAATTAAATGCGAGTAAAATAAAAATAAGTGAGTACGGCGGAGTGTGAAAAACACGAGAGAGGTCCGGTACACGTGGCATGTAAAGTTTTAATGGCACGGCTCTCCCGGGGATCAGGGCGAGGCACCGTGGGGCCCGCGCGCCTGTCCGAAGCTTGAGGACGCGGGCTCTCCTTTTCAAGGTATGCATCTCGCGAGAGGAGGGTTTACTCGCGGGAACACCCAATTCTCGCGAGGGTTTCAGCCCCTCCCTTGCCCTGCAGAGGTCATGTGACACAAAGTCACATGAGTGCAGGACCCAACTTAACATTCCGGCCTTTTGATGGTAGGGATAATGGATGACGTTGGACCCTCTAGCTTCTTCCTGCTGTCAAGGGGCGTCGTCAGGGGCCCCAGGCCGGGAGGAGTCAGGAGTTCAGTCCCCCAGAAGGGGGTGCAGGTGGGTGCATAGCTGCAGTGCGAATTGGAGGTTACCCTGGACAGCTTAGTGATGTGCACTTGAGGAGGCTTGAACAGGCAAGGGCTATTAAAGAAAAAAACAAATCATGAGATTGAGCAGGTGACCAAAAAGGAGACTGGCTTACTCAGTACCTGGAGAGCTACCCTGAGCTGGCAAAGAGGATGGAGGTTGAGGGATCCAGGAGCCATCAGTCTTCAGCCAGGCTGAGTAGGGCCAGCGGCGGGGCCTGGTCTGGAAAGGTGCTCCCCCTGTGTTGAGGCACCTGGGGCTCACCCTTTTCCAAGGGCACTGTTCCAGTGGCCCTCCTGGCCACACGCCGAGCAGTCTGATTGGTAGGCGTGGCTTTGCCCCACTTCAGGCAGGCTCCTGGAGGTAGTTGTTGTTGCAGTCCTCCACACCTAGGTGGCGCTCCAGAGGGCTGAGCCGCCACCGCCAGCTGAAGGGCAGCTACCAGGGATCTGCTTTTTGGCAAAGTCAAGAGTATACGCTCCATCTCCGCCTGTTTCTCTCTGGAATTAAAACTTAGATGCTATGTTAAGGTTCTGTCAGCTGTGACGGACCTATACTCACAAAGAGCGCGTCCCGGGGCTGGTGTCCGGCAAGAATGGCAACGCAGACTCCCCACGGGCAGAGGGTGTTGCCCCAGCCCCGGCGTTTCCCACAGCACCTAGGGCGCGCCCACGCGGGCCGCCCAGCAAAATTGCAGTCTGGCGCGGGCCAAGATGGCGACTGTGACATCACCAGGCAGCGACTATGTGCCATCACAAAATGGCAGCTGGCGGGAAAATAAATGGAAGCTGATGGGGGAGAGCATTTGGAGGGATACCAGACCACTTAGAAAAGTTCCTAACTGTTCCTGGGCCACCGCAACCTATTTCCCAACTCGTATCAAGGCAGACAGGCTCTCAGGGCATCTGCTAGTATAAAGGTTCGACTCCCCATAATTGGTTCGCGGGCGGAAACGAAGAACAGGAAATGGGCGTCCCCAATTTCCCTGCTCAATCGTTCGGAAACAGAGGTTAAGAGATAG
The DNA here is from genome assembly GCF_963383645.1 of Muscardinus avellanarius. Classification (NCBI taxonomy): domain Eukaryota; kingdom Metazoa; phylum Chordata; class Mammalia; order Rodentia; family Gliridae; genus Muscardinus; species Muscardinus avellanarius. The sequence goes on along the minus strand of NC_137796.1, from coordinate 87,786,596 downwards.
GGAAGAACGTCTTCATTCCTTCTCAAAACCGGAGGATGACCTGGTCATCCGCAGGGTGGTCCCAGTGGACCGGGGGACAATGGGTCACCAAGCGCTTGGATTTTAAGGTCCCAGTGGACCGGAAGACCCAAGTCCGGAACCCGCTAACCAAGGGAAGGAGGCAGTTTACCGGAGTATAGTGATGTCGGCCAGCGCTGGCTGTGACAGAAGCGCTGAGAAGCTGCTGGGGGCGTGGTGGAGCCAGGGCGCGCGGATGCCGGTGGCTGGTGTGGACGGCACTGGCGGCTGGCGCAGGTGGGATCAGTGGGGGTGCGCAGGCGGCATGGCTTGCCGGGCCCGCGGCGTGGAGACAAAATGGCTTCCAGGCACACGCCAGACGCTGAGGCTGGGCCCCGAGGAGCACCGCCAGTGAGCCTGGCTCGGGGCGGGTGGGGCAAACCGGCCAGAGGTCCCGGCGGTGACCGGAGAACCAAGCTGGAACGGTGCTTTAGGAGGTACAAGCGGCAGGCAGAGGTCCTGGCCCGCGCAGGTGGTTGGCAGGCAGAGCAAGTGCCAAGCTGCCTGGCTCGGGCCAGAAAGATGGCCGCCGACTTCTAGGATTGGTTAGGAGTGAAAAGTGGGAGGGATTAAAGATTGTGAGGCCTCCAGTGAGGCCATGAGGTGGGAGGGGTTAAAGATGGTGAGGCCTCCAGTGAGGCCATGAGGTGGGAGGGGTTAAGGATGGCGAGGCCTCCAGTGAGGCCATGAGGTGGGAGGGGTTAAGGATGGCGAGGCCTCCAGTGAGGCCATGAGGTGGGAGGGGTTAAGGATGGCGAGGCCTCCAGTGAGGCCATGAGGTGGGAGGGGTTAAGGATGGCGAGGCCTCCAGTGAGGCCATGAGGTGGGAGGGGTTAAAGATGGTGGGGCCAAGATGGTGGCCCCCCAGTGATTCCACGTGTCCAAGATGGCGGGCCAAAGCTGGCGACCCCCCCCCCAGTAATTCCATGTGGCTGCTTACCGGAATGGCCAGGCCCAGGCAGCAGGGGTGGGCAGGCACAGGGTGAAGGGCGCCAGGGCGCGAGTCCGAGTGGAGGAACCAGCTGGAGCGCGGGCTGGACTTGGCGGGCTGGGAGCTGTTTAGCAGAGTGGCGGCCACCTAGATGGAGGAGGTAGGCGGCCCCGGCAGGCGGGTCTAAGCAACGCCAGGCGCGGAGAAGACATAGGCGCGCGGTGTGGCGCAGTCCGCGGGCGACGCGGTCCCATTCCAGCGGCGGGCAGCGTGGGCAGGCGGGAACGGCGGTTTTAGGAGGTCCAAGCGGCAGGCAGGAGCAGAGCAGGTGCCAGCATCACCCAAGGAGCCTGGCTCCGGGCGGGTGGAACTGGCAGCCTGGCGGCCGGCGGAGCCTGCACGCCCCGGCAGTGGTGGCTGCGGCCGCAGTGGCAGTGGAAGATTGCCATCGGCGCTCCAGAAGAGAGCACGTGGGCAGGAAAAGATGGCCACTGGCTCTCAGCAGAGCGCAGGGCTGGAATGATGGCCGCAGACTCTCAGCAGAGTGCGGGGCCGAAAAGATGGCCGCGAGCTCTCAGCAGAGCTCGGGGCTGGAAAGATGGCCACGGACTCTCAGCAGAGCCCGGGGTGGGAAGAAGGCCGCCGGCTCTCCTGGAGAGCGCGGGGCTGGGGAAGAAGGCTTACGGTCCAGGCAGGCACGGGGCGGCAGCGGCGGCAGTGGTGGGAGCAACGCCTGCAAGCGGAGCGCTGGTGTGGGACCTCACAGTCGAGCTGCTGGCGGGTCGGAGAGTCCGGGGCTCAAAAAGAGAGTAAAAAGAAAAAGAGAAAAAAAGGAAAAAAACGAAAAAAAAAAAAGAAAAAATGGGGAGGAACCCAAGAGTTTTCCCGGTTCGGCACCAAATGATAAGTAAAATAAAAAATTAAATGCGAGTAAAATAAAAATAAGTGAGTACGGCGGAGTGTGAAAAACACGAGAGAGGTCCGGTACACGTGGCATGTAAAGTTTTAATGGCACGGCTCTCCCGGGGATCAGGGCGAGGCACCGTGGGGCCCGCGCGCCTGTCCGAAGCTTGAGGACGCGGGCTCTCCTTTTCAAGATATGCATCTCGCGAGAGGAGGGTTTACTCGCGGGAACACCCAATTCTCGCGGGGGTTTCAGCCCCTCCCTTGCCCTGCAGAGGTCATGTGACACAAAGTCACATGAGTGCAGGACCCAACTTAACACTGGGTGCTCCGCAGGCAGCAAGGGGGCAACAGCTGTTACAATGCAGAGTTCCTCTCTTTACCCTTCGTCCTAATGATTAACCTATAGTAAAAGCCTCAGAGTCCATTGAAGCCTTTAGCCATAAAACTATATAGAGGCAATCAGTGCCTCTGTTTACCTCCTCTCCTCTGTGACCTGGCCTGGGTGTAGGAAAGGTAAACACTGTGTGCTGCTTTGAAGCACCCCTAGTTGATGAACAACCAATACTGTCCAACACAACAGAGGCAAGGGCCAGGTAGATCCTTGACCCCTGCGCTTAGTAAGTGTACTGTCCCGAGACAAAGAGGCACAACTTGCCTAAGGAGTAAGTTACTTGCCCATTGCTTTGGTAACACTGATAATGAAATGCTGGTTTCTTCTGAGCCCCTCAAGATGAAAAGGGGGGTTTCCTGAGAAGAAACCTGGGGTTTCATCATAGATGAAACGGAGTTTCTCGAGAAGAAACTCAGCATCTCCGTACAGGGTTCTTGTCTACGGTGATCGAAGAATGGTTTATTGGAAGCAGCAGGGAATGGGGAAAGGTGGCTAAACACCCGCAAAAGGGCTGGAACTCTGGGGTCCAGCAGCTGCCTTCAGGACAATACTTGAGAGTAGCCCAAGCTGAATTGCCTTCAGTTGCAGGCTGCTTTCTTCCAGAGTCCACATGATCTGCCAGAAGGGAATAGGGAAAAGTGGCCGAACACCCCAAAGGGGCTGTGGGGGCTCTGATGTCCAGTAGTTGCCTTTAGGTCACTACCGGAGTGTTGCCCGAGCCAAGTGCCGTCAATTACAAACTACTTTCTCCCAGAGTCCACGCGATCTGAAAAGAGGTGCAGGTCACCCCTAGGGGCCCTGGTCAGCCTTGATGTCCAGCAGAGGCCTTCAGGTCACTACCCGAGAGCTGCCTGGGCCACGTGCCATCATTTGCACTCTGCCTTCTCTCAGGGCTAACACGACCTGTGAGAGAGAGAAAAGCTCCCCCAAAGGGGAGGGAGTCTTAAGAGGGAAAGCCCCCAATTTGCCGTCTAAGGCAAAGGCCTGACCATTTGCCAGTCCTCTTTTGGTTAGGGTAACTTTGGGAATTCTGGGGAGCAGCTCTCAGGATTTGCATAGGGTATTTGTAAGTCATTGAAGAATCTCCTTTGAGCAGTGTCAGACTTGTTCCCTGGGTTTGTTGATTAGTAAACAGATGGCTTTGTGAAGCTCTGGTCCTTATCTCTGGAGGCCTTTTCCCTATCTGCTTATTTATTTTCTATCTCCTCAATAAGATACCAATACAAAACCTATTTATTTATTTTTTTTGGTGGTACTGGGGATGGAACCCTCCTACTGAGGAGATAGAAAGGAAATAGGCAGATAGGGAAAAGGCCTTGGTAGAAAAAAGTTAATTTCCTGAGTTTCCTGAGGGGTGACAAATGCCTGAAATTCCAAAGGCTCAGGAGATAAGAAGGCCAGAGCTTCACAAAGCCATCCTGAGTTTCCTAATCAACAAACCCACCTAGCAAGTCTGGCATTCCTGAAAGGAGACCCTTCAAAGAACTTGGAAATGCCCTATGCAAATTCTCCTTGGAATCTCAAAAGTCACCCTAACCACAAACGGACTTGCAAGCGGTCAGGCATCAGCCAGTCAGATGGCAAAAGCGGGGCACTTCCCGCTCAGGACCCCCTCCCCTTTTGGGGAGCTGTTCTCTCTCTCTCGCAGGTCATGTTGGCACTGAGAGAAGGCAGAGTGCATCTGAAGGCACGTGGCTCGGGCGACTCTCGAGTAGTGACCTGAAGGCCTCTGCTGGGCATCATGGCTGACCAGGCCCCTAGGGGTGACCTGTACCTCTTTTCTGGCAGATCGCATGGACTCTGGGAGAAAGTAGTTTGCAACTGATGGGCACTTGGCTCAGGCGACACTCGGGTAGTGACCCTGAAAGCAGCTACTGGACCCCGGAGTTCCGACCGCCCCTATGGGGTGTTCGGCCACTTTTCTCTATTTCCCTCTGGCAGATCGTGCGGACTCTGGAAGAAAGCAGCCTGCACCTGAAGGCAATTCGGCTTGGGCTACTCTCAAGTATTGTCCTGAAGGCAGCTGCTAGACCCAGAGTTCCAGCCCCTTTGGGCGTGTTCGGCCACCCTTACCCCATTCCCTGCTGCTTCCAATAAACCTTTTACTCCCCTTCCTGAGGTCTGCGGGTGTCATTCTTCGCTCTCCATAGACAAGAACTCGCAGGGGTTTTCTCTCAAGAAACCCCCGTTTCACTACCTCCGGGCTACACTCCCAGACCTATTTTATATTTTTATTTGGAAACAGGGTCTCTTAAACCAGCTGAAGCTGGCTTTGAACCTGCATGATCCTCCTGTCTCAGCCTCCCAAGCGCGGGGATTACAAGCATGCGCCAGCACGCCTGGCTACAATCATACATTTTAAAGCCATTTCCCCATACTGGGATGGCCAACACATGCAGTATTTCTTCAGTGATAGGATTATGTGGTCCTAAAGGAATAGGTTGGGCTAAGCCTACTTCAGTTCTAAGAAGCTGTGTTGTTGTTTGGGCCAAAGATGGTTGTGTGTGTGTGTGTGTGTGTGTGTTGGTACTATGGATTGAACCCCAGGGGTATTCTACCTCCAAGCTATACTCCCAGACCTATTTTATTTTATTTTTTTATTTTTTGGTGGTACTGGGGGAGGAACCCAGAGGCTTTCTACCTCCGGGCTATACTCCCAGACCTATTTTATATTTTATTTGGAAACAGGGTCTCACTAAGTTGCTGAGAGCCTCACTAAGTAGCTGAGGCTGGCTTAGAACCTGTGCGATCCTCCTGTCTCAGCCTCCCAAGCGTGGGGATTACAAGTGTGTGCCACCACGTCCGGCTTATTTTTTTGTTTTGAAACAGGGTCTTGCCAGGCATGGTGGCGCACACTTGTTATCCAAGTACTGGGGAGGCTGAGACTGGAGCATTATGAGTTCACGGCCAGCCTCAGCTACTTAGTGAGTCTCTCCGCAACTTGGTGAGACCTTGTTTCAAAATAAAGAATAGAGCCCGGTGTGGTGGCACATGCTTGAAATCCCAGCTTTTGGGAGGCTGAGACAGGAGGATCGCGGTTTGCATACAGCCTCAGCTACTTGGTGAGGCCCTCTACAACTCAGTGAGATCCTGTTTCAAAATAAAGAATAAAGAGCCAGGCGTGGTGGTTCATGCTTGTAATCCCAGCACTTGGGAGGCTGAGACAGGAGGATCACACAGGTTCAAAGCCAACCTCAGCTACTTAGTGAGGCTCTCAGCAACTTAGGGAGACCCTGTTTCCAAATAAAGTATAAAATAGGTCTGAGGATACAGCCAGAGGGAGAAAAGCCCTTGGGTTCTACCCCAAGTACCACCAAAAAAAATAAAAAAATAAAAAAATAAATAAAAATAGGGCTGGGGGTGTAGCTTGGAGGTTGAATGCCCCTGGGTTCCATCTCTGGTACCACCAAAAAGAAAGAAAGAGAGAAAGAAAGAAAGAAAGAAAGAAAGAAAGAAAGAAAGAAAGAAAGAAAGAAAGAAAGAAAGAAAGAAAGAAAATATAAACAGGGTGTCTTGCTAAGTTGCTGAGGCTGGCCTTGAACCTGTGATTCTCCTGTCTCAGCCTCCCCAGTACTGGGATAACAAGCGTACGCCACCATGCCTGGCAAGACCCTATTTCAAAACAAAATAAATAAAATACAGCTGGGGGTGTTTGGCTTGGAGGTAGAATGCCCATGTGTGGCTTCAAAGATGGTCTTTTTAAGTCAGCTATGGTTGTGGTGGCACATGCTAGTTTTCCCAGCAACTGAGGAGGTTGAGGCAGGAGGATTGATTCAGCCCATGAGTTTGAAACCAGCCTTCGAGATTTAGCAAGCCCTTACTAAAAAAAAAAAAAAAAAGAAAAAAAAAAAGAAAAAAGAGAGAGAGCTGGTTTTTCTTTTCTGGATGATTTAATGAATTGAGGTCAATACCATGCCTAATAAGGGAAAAGATTTCTCCAAGTGTTATTTGGCTTGCTAGGCATAGAACCCCTAATTTGAACTTTGAGGTAGAGAGTGATAACAATTTATTATTTATTCCTAGTGCTCTGCATGTAGTATATGGTAGGACACTCCAACCCCAAAATGATAGTGTATTTTCCTTAAATTATAGCCTGTGTGTATCTAGGATTTTTGCAGTTAATTAGCCATCCCCATCAATCATATAATTTATAAACTTAAGAAAGCTGCTTTTGCTGGGTACGGTGGTGCAGGCCTGCAATCCCAGGTCCTGGGAGGCTGAGACAGGAGGATCAAAGGTTCAAGGACAGCCTTAGCAATTTAGCGAGAATCTCAGCAACCTAGTGAGGCCCTGCTTAAAAACAAAACAAAAAAAAAAACAAGCTGGAAGTGATGGAACACGCTTGTAATCCCAGTACCTGGGAGGTTGAAACAGGAGGATTGCAGGTTTGCAGCCAGCCTCAACTACTTAGTGAGGCCTTCAGCAACTTAGTGCGACCCTGTTTCAAAATAAAGAATAAAAAATAGGTCTAGGGAGCCGGGCATGGTGGCGCACGCTTGTAATCCCCGCGCTTGGGAGGCTGAGACAGGAGGATCGCACGGGTTCGAAGCCAGCCTCAGCTACTTAGTGAGGCTCTCAGCAACTTAGTGAAACCTTGTTTCCAAATAAAATATAAAAAAGGTCTGGGAGTATAGCCCGGAGGTAGAAAGCTTCTGGGTTCCACCCCCAGTACCACCAAAAAAAAAAAAAAAAAAAAAATAGGTCTAGGGGTGTAGCTCGGAGGTAGAATGTCCCTGTGCTCAATCCCCAGCACCACGCAAAAAGTAAAAAATACAGAAATAAATACAAAAGACAAAAGGGGTTGGAGGTAGAGCCCAGAGGGTCCCTGGGTTCAATCCCTAGGACCCTTATTACATTTTACCCAGCAGGGGGAGAAACTTCTATTCAGACATTGTATCATGCCCATTATGTACTGAGATAAAACAGACACCAACACGGTGTGCATTTTATTTTCTTATATACTTTTATTGGTGCATTATCACCTCATGTCAATATGTAAATCATAGTGATAGTGATACACAAGCAAACAGCACTGGGTGGGCTTTCTGCATTGTAAAAATGACAGACTCCAAGCCGGGCGTGGCGGCGCACACTCGTCATCCCCGCGCTTCGGAGGCGGGGACAGGAGGATCGCGCGGGTTCGAAGCCGGCCGCGCTGGCGTAAGAGACCCTGTTTCCAAATAAAAATATAAAATAGGTCTGGGAGTGTAGCCCGGAGGTAGAAGGGCTTCCAGGAACCCCAGTACCACCAAAAAAAAAAAAAAAAAAAAAAGACAGATTCCAGCCTTTAATCAGATGTAATTTCTATTCCTTTCAAGTAGTGTCTGCTCATTTCCCCTAATTAATTCTGTTGCCCCCAAGCGGCTCATTAGGAGGCCTGGGCAGTACTGTGCCTCCTGAATGCTGCGATTACAAAGATTACAAGCGTGCAACACCACGCCCGGCTCCTATCATCTATTTATTTATTTGTGGTAGTTGGAGATGGAACCCAGGGGCATTCTGCCTCCAAGCTACACCCCCAGCCCTATTTTTTATTCTGTATTTTGAAAAAGGGTCTCACTGAGTTGCAAAGGGCCTTACTAAGTAGTAATGAACTGTGATCCTCCTGTCTCGGCCTCCTGAATGCTGGGATTACAAGCCTGTGCCACCACACCCGGCCTGCCTCAGAAATTTAATGAGGATCTCAGCAACCTTATGAGATCTTGTTTTCAATAGGAAATAAAATCGGTCTAGGGATGTAGCTAGGAGGTAGAATGCCTCTGGGTTCAATTCCCAGTAAGGCGTGCGCATGTATGCGCGTGTGCGCGCGTGCACACATACACACACACACACACACAAATAAATAAAAATAAGACTGCTGCGCGTAGTGGCACACACCTGTAATCCCAGTACTTGGAGGCCAAGACTGTAGGATCAAGGTTTAAGACCAACTTTAGCAATGTAGTAAGGCCGTGTTTCACAAAAAAAAAAAAAAAAAAAAAAGGGGGTGGGGGAGCCAGGTGTGGTGACCCATGCTTGTGATCTTAGCATTTGGGAGACTGAGACAGGAGGATCCATTTGCAGGTGTGTGTGTGTGTGTGTGTGTGTGTGTGTGTGTGTGTGACTAGAGATTGAACCCAGGGGCATATACCTCTAGCTCTTTTTTATCTTTATATACAAATATATTGTATTATAGCCGGGCGTGGTGGCGCACGCTTGTAATCCCCGTGCTTGGGAGGCAGAGACAGGAGGATCGCGCAGGTTCGAAGCCAGCCGCAGGGGCTGGCTTAGGAGACCCTGTTTCCAAATATAAAATGTAAAAAGAGGCCTGGGAGTGTAGCCCGGAGGTAGAAGGGCTTCCAGGAACCCCAGTACCACCAAAAAAAAAAAAATATTGTATTATATATACATTATATATAATACTATATATTATATAGTTTTATTTATTTATTTATTTATTTTGTGGGTCTGGGGATGGAACCCAGGGCATTCAACCTCTGAGCTACTCCCCCTGCCCTATTTTTTATTCTTTATTTTGAAACTGGGTCTCACTGAGTTGCAGAGGGCCTCACTAAGTAGCTGAGGCTGTCAGCAAACCACAATTATCTGGTCTCAGCCTCCTGAATGCTGGGATTACAAGTGTGCACCACCACGCCCAGCTATATTATATATTTTTATATATAATTATTTTTGGTGGTACCTGTGTTCCTGGAAACCCTTCTACCTCCTGGCTACACTTCCAGACCTATTTTATATTTTTATTTGGAAACAGGGTCTCTTAAACCAGCGAGGCTTGGCTTTGAACCAGTGCAATCCTCCTGTCTCCGCCTCCCAAGTGTGGGGATTACAAGAGTGCGCTACCATGCCCGGCTAAATTTTTATATATATATATTTGCGGATCTGGGGATGAAACCCAGGGACATTCGACCTCTGAGCTACACCTTCTGCCCTATTTTTTCCTTATTCTTTCTTTATTTTGAAATAGGGTCTCACTAAATTGCCGAGGGCCTCACTAAGTAGCTGAGGCTGTCCGTGAACTGCAGTCCTCCAGTTCCAGTCTTGAATGCTGGGATTACAAGCCTGCGCCGCCACACCGGGCTATCTATCTATCTATCTATCTATCTATCTATCTATCTATCTATCTATCTATTGTACTGGGGATGGAACCCAGGGACATTCTACCTCCAAGCGACACCCCCAGCCCTGTTTTTTATTTGAAAACAGGGTCTTACTGAGTTGCAAAGAGCCTCACTAAGTATCTGAGGCTGTCCTCAAACCTGGATCCTCCTGTCTCAGCTTCCTAAATGCTGGGATTACAAGTGTGCGCCACCATGCCCGGCTTATCTTTTGTTTTTCAATAAAGTCTCACTAGGTTGCTGAGACTTGCTGAGTTGCTGAGGCTGTCCTCAGCAATTGCAATCCGCCTGTTTCAGACTCCCAAGACCTGGGATTACAAGCGTGAACTACCATCATGCCTGGCTTTAGGGTAATACCTTCTCAAGCGAGGCTATGTGCACCTTTAAGTGTTCTGGAAGATGCCAAACGACTGCACAAAATTGTGCCTTTGCTTTTTTTCCTATTGCGGTTCTGGGGACCCGAACATGGGATCTCGCGCGTGCTGGGCAAGCAAGCGCGCTACCACGGAGCTATACTCCAGCCCATGAAATTAGCCTTTCATCAGCAGTGATTAAAACACAAGCACAGAAACACACACACACACAACAGAGAGAGATAAGCACGCACATCTCGCATTCACAAATACGTGCGTACACCATACACACCTGAGCGTGCACATACCTTGTACTTTCGTACACGCTACACACCAAACGCGCACAGAAACACAGAGCCACGTACGTGCACCACACACCCCTGCACCTAAGGCTTACTGACACTCGCAGAGGCACACATACACGTCACGCGCCCCTCTGACCCTGATTCGCTGATGTACGGACAGGACCAGCCAGGGGGCGGGGCCGCGCCGCGCGCGTCTGAGGAATCTTGTCCCGGCTGCGCCGCCGTCGACGCCGGTGTCAGAGGTCACGGCGACGTCGGCGCTCGCTGGCGTTTTTTTTTTTCTCCTCTCTTTTTGTAACCCGGAAACCACGGTTGCCGGAGTCCGAGCGGAGCCCGCGTCGTGAGCCAGGCTGGCCGCTGGTGCTCGCGTGGGCCTCGAGAAGCCCGACGCCGCCTCCGGCGCGGCGGGGAGGATGGTGCCGAGAGGCTCCGGGCCCGCCGCGCGCCGCCGCGAGTGAGCCCAGCGCCGCCGCGGGCGTCCTCGGAGCAGCGGCCCGGCGGGGCGGGGTGAGCCGGGCGGGCGGCCGGGCCGGGCGGGGCGGGAGCGGCCCTTCGGCCACGCACCTTCGGCAGCCCGCGGGCGGCGGCCCCGGCTGCTGGCGGCGCCGGGCGGGCGGCCTCGCTTGGCCTCGGCGTGGGCGCCCGGAGCCCGCCCGCCCGCCCGATGGCGGGACCTCCACGTCCCAGGCTGAGGCCTTCAGGATTTGGATTTGGCACGGGGAGCGTTTTGGTCTTTTGCCATATTTGACTTTGAGTGGTGTTTGGGAGCCTTACCGAGTTTGCAGATTAGACACCTCAGAAAGAAGATGGGAGGGAGAGGCTCAGCTCTGTGCACCCCCCCCCCCCCCATGGAATAGTGGTGGTCGGTGTGGTAAGGTTGGTAAATAGCCAGAGGTGGGGGTGGGCTCTTTCTTCTCTTCATGTGCTAACAAGACAGATTGAGTGATTTCAAGGTAATCTAGAGGCATATGGTTCCAGTTCCCTTGATGGGCGTCATCAAGAATTAAACTAGACCTGTTGTCCGGTTTTGGATCGTCTGAATAAGGGAACCGCTAGACAGCTGGTGAGGGGGCCTTTGTTGAACGTGTCTGAATTTAGTTCTCAACTAACAAATTATAGCCTTCACCGGGTAATGAATGGTGAGCGTCTCTGGAGCCTGCTTGGGAAAGGTTGTAGCTTCTGCTGAACTTCTCTACATTCCTGCTTCAAAGGTGAGCTGCAGCTGGGCTTGGTGGTGCACGCCTGTTTATCCTGGTACTTGGGAAGCTTCACGGGCTCGAAGCCAGCCTCAACAATTCAATAAGGATCGCATCAATTTTGCGAGACCCTGTTTCCAAGTAAAAGAAAAATAAAATAGGGATGGGGATGTAGCTCAGAGGTAAACACTCTTAGCCTCAATCCCCAGCACCACAAAAATAAGTAAATAAAATGAAAATTAAAAAAAGGCTGGAGATGTAGTTTGGAGAGTGAATCCCCCAGGGTTCAGTTTCTAGTACCCCCCACCCCCAAGAAAAAAGTGTAGCCATGGAGTTAAGTGGAGACAAAACTCCATGGTGATGCCTAATCTTTGATGAATTCATTTTTACTTCTAGTACACTCCTTACTGGTCAGTAGTACCCAGGCTTTTGGTCAGCTTGGGGCCTGAGCATCCTAGTGACATTTGTATCTAAATGCAACTTTAGGGTTTTAATAGGTAAGAGCACCTTCCCACTTCCATATTTCATCTAAGGATTTTGGCAAAAAAGAAAAAAAGAAAAAAACAGCCTTGTTGCGCATGCATTTCTGACTTCAAGTGTGTTTAAGAGTAAGGAGATGTTGGCTTTGTAGTAAAGGCACTGGTAAGATTACTGTCCTGATTGAGGTTGGCTGGAATCTGGGCTGGCGTCTGGGGACTAAGGTTACCAAATGCCGATTTTCTTTTTGGGTTCTAGCTGCAGCTGCTCTGGGAAGGAGAGATTAGACCTCTCTAATCTCTCCTTTGAAACAACTTGCAGGCAGTTGTTTCTGCCTGCAAGTAATTTACTTAGAGGGAGTCATAGGATATACAGTGTGGCTAGACTGAATTGCCTTAGGAATGTATCAGCTGTTAGGGATTTTGTTTTGGTTAACAACAGAAAAAAAGGTTGTCACTAAAGAAGGGATTTGAGGTGGATATAGAATGATCAGGATTTGGGCCATTCTGAATTATAGGTAGGAGATGAGAAAACCAGGGTCAGTTGGTGAAAGAGCACACAAACCTGATAGCTGGACATAGGTGCCTCAGGATATTGGCAAAGGCAACTAGTTAAAGGTTAAATGTTAAAGACAGAGGCATATACTGCCCAGTCTGTTTTCTGATAGTCTTCAGTTGATTTAAAGGAATTGGTTTATTTTTATTTTTATTTTTGTGGTACTGGGGTGGAACCCAGCGGCATTCTACCTCTGAGCTACACCCTCAGTCCTATTTTATTCTTTTGTTTGGAAACAGGGTCTCACTAAATCGTGGAGGGCCTCATTTAGCTGCTGAGGCTGGCTTTGAATTTGGGATCCTCCTGTCTCAGCCTCCCTAGTACTGGGATTACAAGGGTGTGACACCATGCCTGGCTCCTCAGGAATTATTTTTGTTTGATGAATTTGTCTTATTCTATTAAGCAGCCAGTGGAATGAAGCTCTGTTTGACTTATTTTAAGGACAGTGAAAAGGATGCTCATTGTCATTCCTGCCTGGTGTTAATTGGGAAATTAGATTTGGTGTCTGCGAGTTGTTTTAGGGTTGGTGCCGAGTTTGCAGGAGCAGGGTTCTAGTGTGGTTACAGCGGCTCTGGGTATATGAGTGTTTTTTTGACATCTAGTCCGCTTTACAGATAGGCTGTTATCACCGAAGGCCCTTCAGAGCCATTCTTCAGAGCCATTCAGAAAGGATGCCGTGTCATTGCTGTGGAGCATGCTTAATCTCTGCACCTCACTGGCTTCAGTTGTAGCCTTCCTCTAAATGTGCACAGGAGCACACCATCTCCACTGTTAAGTGTTTCTTTCCCACTCTTTCTTCTCTACCCCAGCTCTTCTCTTTACAGTATCTGAAGAGTGGTCCTGACAGTGGATACAGTATGACATAATACTGGAAAGACAGATCTATGGGCTGTAGAATCTATGGGCTACAGAATTTCATTTCCTTGCGGAAGTTTTTATTTTTTGTGGTACTGGGGATGAAACCCAGGGGCATTCCACATTCAATCTACACCCCCATCCCTATTTTTTATTCTTTACTTTGAAACAGGGTCTTACTGAGGTGCGGAGGGCCTCACTAAGTAGCTGAGGCTGTCTGTGAGCCGCGATCCTCTGGTCTCTGCCTCCCAAATGCTGGGATTACAAGTGTGCACCACCACTCCCGGCCTGCGAAAGGGTTTTAAACTTAAAACACTGACACAGTTCAAGAAAGAGGCAATGGAGGAAAGATAACAGTTTTCAGCAAATTGAAAAGAATATATATGTTTGTGGTACTGGGGATTGAACCCATGGATACTCTACCTCTGAGCTACAGTTTCAGCCCAATTTTAAATTTTGAAACGGTCTCACTAAGTTGCTGAGTTTCTTGCTAAGTTACTGAGGCTGACTTTGAACTTGTGATCCCAAGTACTAGGAGTATAGGTGTGCACCACCATGCCAGGTTTTTTTTTTTTTTTTTTTTTTTTTTTTGGTGTGGCGTTGGGAATTGAACCCAGGGAAATTTTACCTCCAGGCTACACCCCCAGCCCTATTTAAAAACTTATTTATTTATGTATTTATTTACTGATTGATTGATTGATTGTGTGGTACTGGGAGTGGAACCCAGAGGCTTTCTACCTCTGGGCTATACTCCCAGACCCATTTTATATTTTATTTGGAAACAGGGTCTCACTAAGTTGCTGAGCGCCTGACTAAGTAGCTGAGGCTGGTTTCGAACCTGCATGATATTTCTGTCTCAGCCTCCCAAGTGCTGGGATTACAAGTGTGCGTCTTCATGCCCAGTTTAAATTAAAACATTTCAAACTTCAAAAACAATCTTAATCATGCTTTTATTTATTTATTTATGTATTTATTTCTTGAGGTACTGGGGGTGGAACCCAGGGGCATTCTACCTCCGAGTTACACCCATAGCCCTATTTTTTATTTTGAAAGTGTCTCACTGAGTTGCAAAGGGCCTCACTAAGTAGCTGAAGCTGGCTGCGAATCTCAATTTTCCTGTTTTATCCTCCCAAATGCTGGGATTACAAGTGTGAGCCATCACGCCCAGCAAAATTTCTTTTTAAAGGGTGCTGAGGGTATAGTTTGTAAGTAGAATGCCCCTCTGTGTTCAATTTTAGTACCATAAAATAAAATAAAATAAAATAATAGATCATGTGAGGAGGGCAGTGTCAGTGGGTTGAGAGAGCGCTGCATCCACAGGTCATTTCACAGGTGGGGCCTAGGACCTGAGGTTGGTTGTCTAGGGAGGGTGATGAGTTGAGAAGAGCTGTGGGGCTCTCTGGTAGACGGCTGTGTTCTTTGTTTCGTCCATGTTGGTGGGTGCTAGAAGTGAGGAGACACATAGCAGTGGTGTAAAGCCGTGAGTGAAGATGCCCCTGTGAGTGGAAGCCTGGCCAGAACTTGGGGCAACCCCAGCTCCTGAGAGGAGGAGAAGGAAGGAGTAGCCGGGAGAGTGTAAGGACAGTGATGTCTTGGCATCCAGAAGACATTGTGACCTTGGGTGTCATGGCCGCAGCAGCAGGTGAGTTAGGACTGGAATGTGGAGTTTGGCCTCAGCACTTGGAGGTTACTGGAGACCTGGAAGTGGTCCTTTGTCTTCATTGCTTCTCGCTTATCTCTTGGAAGGTCTGTCTGTTTGCGCTCTGCTTTGTGATGGGGAGGAAGGAGTGTCTGCCCGGTGTGCAGGGTGAGGGTGCTTGGCCAGCACAGTGTTCTTTGACATCAGGAAGGGCTCACATCTTGGCTTCTTGGATGGTCTGCTATTACATATTACTAACCTTGGCCTTGAAATTCTTCACATGTACTTTAAATTATTTTGTGTGCATGTGGATTGAACACAAGGCCTGTTTTGTGCTAGCAAGTGCTCTACTGAACTACCCCACAAGTCCTACTTTAAAAAAAAAAAATGTTTTTAGCCGAGCGTGGTGGCGCACGCTTGTAATCCCTGTGCTTGGGAGGCTGAGACAGGAGGATCGCACAGGTTTGAAGCCAGCCTCAGCTACTTAGTGAGGCTCTCAGCAACTTAGTGAGACCCTGTTTCCAAATAAAATATAAAATAGGTCTGGGAGTATATCTCGGAGGTAGAAAGCCTCTGGGTTTCACCCTCAGTACCACAAAAAAAAAAAGCTTTTATTGGTGCATTATAGTTTTACATCATAATGTAAATCATGTTGACAGTGACATACATGCACATAGCACTTGACATTTTACCTTTGAACTACACCCCTAGCCTAATTTTTTATTTTTTTAGTCTTATTTAGAAAAAGGGTCTTGCTAGGTTGATGAGACTCTCACTGCTTGCTGAGGCTGTCCTCGAACCTACAATCCTGTTTCAGCCTCCCAACTACTAGCCTCAGCAAGTAGTGAGGCTCTGAGCAACCTAGTGAGACCCTGTTTCAAAACAAAAAAAATTTTTTTTTTTTAGTACTGGGGATTGAACCCAGGGGCATTCTACCTCCAAGTGACACCCTCAGCCCTATTATTTTCATTCTTTATCTTGTTAACAGGGTCTCACTGAGTTGCAAAGGACCTCACTAAAGTTGCTGAGGCTGTCTGGGAACTGCAGTTCTCTGGTCTCAGCTTCCCAAATGCTGGGATTACAAACCTGCGCCACCGTGCCTGGCCTCCCATCCTTGTGTGCCTCTCTCTCGCTCTCGCTCTCGGAATTGAAACAAGGAACATTCTACCTCCGAGCTACAACTCCAATTCTATTTTATTTTTTATATATTTTTTTGCAGGTCTGGGGATGGAACCCAGGGGCACTGTACCTCCGAGCTATACCCCCAGCCCTATTTTTTATTCTTTATTTTGAAACAGGGTCTCACTGAGTTGCAAAGGGCCTCAGTAAGTAGCTGAGGCTGTCCATGAACAGTGATCCTCCTGTCTCAGCCTCCCAAATGCTGGGATTACAAGTGTGTGCCACCACGCCCGGCTCTTTTATTTTTATTTTGAAACAGGATTCTTGAATCTGCCATTTTTCTGTTGCAGCCTCCCAAGTACTGGGATTACAGGCGTGCACCACTGTGCCTGGCTCTTGTCTTGACTTAATACTTTTCATGCCTCAGCAGTATTTGCTTAGCACCTTTTCCTGCTTCAGACTCCTCCCTGCCTTGCAAGACACCTCCCCATCCTGGGCACTTTTGGCCTTAGTTTCCCTTCTCCCTTTTCCTCCTCTGGCCTCTCACCCTCCACTCCATGGGAGGAGTCCAGGCCTGCCCAGAGAATGCTGTGCTCTGCCTGCCCAGGAAGCCACGGCGCCTCCTCTGGAGAAGCTGCCTTTAAAGTGTTCTTTCCCATTTTGTGCTTTGGTTTCTCACAGAACCTTCTGATACAGAGCATGATAAGCCCTGTAAATACAGATTGCTGCAAATTAAGGCTTGCCTTTCATTGCCTCAGAACAGCTTGGAAGGCAGTCCTCTTTTCTGCTTTTTAGGTTGACAACACATTCTTTTTTATTCTGTTTATTTATTTACTTATTGTGGTACTGGGAATGGAACCCAAGGGCATTCTACCTCTGAGCTACACCCCCCAGTCCTATTTTTTATTTTTTATCTTGAAACAGGGTCTCACTGAGTTGTGAAGGGCCTCATTAAGTACTGAGGCTGGCCATGAACTGCGATCCTCTGGTCTCAGCCTCTGGAATGCTGGGATTACAAGTGTGTGCCACCACGCCTGGCTATCTTTTATATTTTAAATCTAGTTTTTTATTTAATTTTGCTTTGTGGTATTGAGGATTGAACCTCAAAATTGAAGGTGCATTTTGCCTCTGAGCTGCATGTCCAGCCCTATTTTATTTTTTACTTGAAACAAGGTCTCACTGACTTTTGGTGTACTTAACTAAGTTGCTAATGCTGGCCATGATCCTGCAATCCTCCCAAGTACTGGCATTACAAGTGTGCAACCATGCCTGGCTTATTTTTTATTATTTATTTGGTGTGAATGGTATTGGGAATCCAGGGGCATTCTACCTTCAAGATACACGCCAAGACCTATTTTTAAATTTTTATTTTGAAACAGGCTTTCACTAGTTTGATGAGAGTTCTACTACTTGCTAAGGATATTTTGAACCTGCAGTCCTTCTGCCCCTGGGATTGCAGAGCATGCTGGATTGTAGTTGTGTGCTACTATGTCTGGCTTTATTTTTTATATTTTGAAACAGAGTCTCATTATGTTGCTGAGGTACCTCACTAAGTTGCTGAGGTTAGCTTCGAACCTGTAATCCTCCTGTCTCAGCCTCTGAAGTACTGGGAATACAGGTGTGCGCCACCACTCTAGCAAGAAACCAATCTTTTAAAATTGGTTTTTTTTTTGTACTATGGATTAAACCCAGTGACACCCTACCACTTAGCTACATTCCCATACCTTTTTTTTTTTTTTTTTTTTTTTTTGCGGTACTGGGGATGGAACCCAGGGGCATTCTACCTCTGAGCTACACCACCATCCCTATTTTTTATTTTTTTTTGAAACGGTCTCACTGAGTTCCATTTGCAGAAGGCCTCACTAAGTAGTAGCTGAGGCTGTCTGCCATCCGCCATTTGTGATCCGTGTTCTGCAATCCTTTTGTCTCAGCCTCCTGAATGCTGGGATTACGAGTGTGCACCACCACTCCTGGCTCTGTCCCTTTTTATTTTTTAGAGAGGGTCTTGCTAAGTTGCTAAGGCTGTCTGTGAACTACAGTGCTCAGCTCCCAACTGACTAGTGAGATTAAAAGTATGTACCATTGTGCCTGCTTTTAATTCTATTTGTCTCCTATTGTTTCTATTAATGATGAAAGTGAATGGAATAAAATTTAATGTTTTATTTTAATCGCTATATCAGCAGGATTTATTGATTATAACTTTAGTGTAAATTATAAATGAGTCTGGGGTGTGCCTCAGTGAGAGAATGCTTGCCTATTGTGTGTGAGGCTGTGAGTTTAATCCCCAGCCAACACACACACACACACACACACACACACACACACACACACACACGATTATTAGAATGAAAATGCTTATTTATGATAAAAGTTTTTTTTTTTTTTTTGCAGTACTAGGGATTGAACCCAGGGGCATTCTACCTCTGAGCTACACTCCCAGTCTGCTCTTTATTCTTTATACTATTTTGAAACAGGGTCTAACTTGCAGAGGGCCTCACTAAGTAGCTGAATCTGGCCACAAACCTGTGATCCTCCTGTCTCAACCTCCCAAGTACTGGGATTACAAGTGTGTGCCACTGCACCTGGCTGTGTGTGTGTGTGTGTGTGTGTGTGTGTTAAGAAGCGCAGTACATGCGATCTCAGCAGCTTGAGGTAGCCACTAGTGTTCACATTTGAGAGCTCTGTCTCTTTCTCATGTGGGTGCTTGTGCTTGCACACTTTATTAGTTATATCTGTAGCACTAGGTATTGAGCCCAGAGGTATTCTACATGTCCCCAGCCTCCCTCCTCCCATCTTTCTTTTGGTGGTACTGGGGATGGAACCCAGGGGCTGCCTACCTCTGGGCTACACTCCCAGACCTATTTTATATTTTGTTTGGAAATGTGCCTCACTGAGTTGCTGAACGCCTCACTAAGCAGCTGAGGCTGGCTTCGAACCTGTGCGATCCTCCTGTCTCAGCCTCCCAAGTATTGGGATTACAAGTGTGAGCCACCATGCCCCACCCTTCCTTGAAACAGTGTCACTCAATTGCTGAGGCTGATCTTGAACCTGTGAGGCTCCTATTTCAGCCTCCCGAGTACTGGGATTCTGGGCATGTACCACTACTGCACCTGCCCACACAGACTTTATTTTTTTGGCACTGGGGATTGCACCCGGAGGCATTCTACCTCCGAGTTATACCCCATCCCGATTTTATTTCTTATTTGGAAACAGGGTCTCACTAAGTTGCGGAGGCCCTCACTCTATTGCTGAGGTTGGCTTCAAACCTGATACTCCTATCTCAGCCTCCCAAGTACTGGGATTACAAGTGTGCATCACCATGCCCTGCTCACACATACTTTTACAACTTGAAGCAGTCCTATTCTGTATAGAGTGTGAACACATACAGACTTTTTTTTTTTTTTTTTGTGGGTCTGGGGATGGAACCCAGGGGCATTCGACCTCCAAGCTACACCCCCTACCCTATTTTTTAGTTTTTATTTGAATGCTTATTTATGATATTTATGTGAAACTGGGTCTCACTAAGTTGCAGAGGGCTTCACTAAGTAGCTGAGGCTGTCCTCTAACCACGATTCTCCAGTCTCAGCCTCCGGAATGCTGGGATTACAAGCATGCGCCACCAGGCCCTGCTCAGAATTTTTCTTGTCATTAATCCCTAAACGATACTTTGTAACACTATTTACATGGTATTTTTATTATATTTGGTATTTTTTTTGCAGAGAGGATTTAAAGTATGCAGGAGCATGTGCTAGGTTATATACAGCTTCTATGCCATTTTCTGTGAGAGACTTGAGCATTTGCTGGTTTTATGCATGGATATAAAATGGGGCTGATACAATTCAGAGTCTCCGTTGTCCTGAGATGAGCAGAGTGGGTGGATCTGAAGTATATTTCGGAAAGAACAGCAACAAGACTTGCTGATGAGTTACGGTATGGGAAAGGCATGCAGTTAGAGGAGGAGTATGTTGGGGAGTCTGAATTTTGACATGCTTACATTAGGGGAAAAAGAGCTAAGAGTTCAGCTGACAAAGTTAGAACTAGTAAACCCAAAGGAAGGTGGTAGAGAAATAATAAAAAAGCATGTCGGGCTCAAGGTGTAGCTGAGTGGTAGAGCACTTGCTTGCATGTGTTAGGCTCTGGGTTTGATCCCTAACACTGCTAAAAAACAAACTATTCAAATTAAGGCCGGCATGGTGGCCCACGCCTGGGGAGGCTGAGATGGGAGGACACAGGTTCAAGGACAGCTTCAGCAAGTAGTGAGACTTTCATCAACTTAGCCCCTGTTTCAAAACAAAAATAAAAAATAGGGCTGGGCATGTAGCTCGTATGTAGAATGTCCTGGGTTCAATCCCTAGTGACACACACCCAACAACAACAACAACAAAAACAAACAAAATATACTGTGCCTTAAAATTTAAAAACAAATATAGGCAGTTTCAGCCAGGCATTGTGGCATACACCTGTAATGAGACAGGAGGATCACAGGTTTCAGGCCAGCCTCAGGAGCAGTTTAGTGAGGCACCCAGCGACTCAGTACAATCCTGTTTCAAAATAAAAAAAATAGGCCAGGCGTGTAATTCCAGCATTTGGGAGGTGGAGACCGGAGGTTCACGGACAGCCTCAGCTACTTAGTGAGGCACTTTGCAACTCAGTGAAACCCTGTTTAAAAATAAAAGGACTAGCCGGGTGTGGTAGCGCACGCTTGTAATCCCCGCGCTTGGGAGGCAGAGACAGAAGGATCACGCAGGTTCGAAGCCAGCCGCGCACGCTGGCTTAGGAGACCCCGTTTCCAAAATAAAAATGTAAAAATAGGTCTGGGAGTGTAGCCCGGAGGTAGAAGGGCTTCCAGGAACCCCAGTACCACCACCAAAAAAAAAAAAAAAATAAATAAATAAATAAAAGGACTAAATCCCAGCATTTGGGAGGCTGAGATGGAATGATCACACAGATTGGAAGCCAGCCTCAGCTACTTACTCAGTCTCTTGGCAACTTAGTGAGACCCTGTTTCCAAATAAAGTATAAAATAGGTCTGAGAGTGTAGCCCGGAGGTGGAAAAGCCCCTGGGTTCCACCCCCAGTACCACACACACAAAAAAAAGAGTAAAAATAGGGCTGAGGGTGTAGCTCGGAGGTACAATGCCCCTGGGTTTTTATCTCCAGTACCACAAAACAACAACAACAACAACAAAAAAACAACAACAAAGAAAGTTGGGCGTGGTGGTGCCAGCATGCCTGTAATCCCAATATGTGGAAGGCTGAGATAAGAGAATTTCAGTTTTGAGGACAGCCTCTTAAAAATAACTAAAAACCAGGCTGAGGTTGTAGCTGGAAGGTACAGTACCCCTGGGTTCAATCCCCAGTACCAAAAATAAAGAAGGCTTGGAGTGTAGCTCAGAGGTGGAATGAGTTTAATCTCTAGTACCAAAAAAAAAAAAAAAAAAAGCAAAAAATAAAACAACTGAAGAGAGAATACATCTTAAGGTTCAACCACTAAGACAAATGGCAGTTAACATTTTAACATTTAGTGCTTTTCCTTTTAGCCTTTGGAGTTTGATTACGGTGCTGAGGCTTGAACCCAGGGCCTTGCACATGCTAAACACACACTACCACTGAGCTACAACCCCAGCTCTTTGCAGCCATTTCTCAGATTCAACAGTGAGTGTCTCTTTGACCCCCCTCCCCCAAGGCTACCAACGGAAATCAAGTAGACGCATCACTTTTCTTTTTGCAAGCCAGTCCACAATCTTCTGGTTGATTTCTTTCAGGTGGAGCTGATCAGAATAATGTTCAGCATCAACCCCCTGGAGAACCTGAAGCTGTACATCAGCAGTCGGCCTCCCCTGGTGGTCTTCATGATCAGTGTGAGCGCCATGGCGATAGCTTTCCTGACCCTGGGCTATTTCTTCAAAATCAAGGAGATTAAGTCACCAGAAATGGCAGAGGTACGGTATAGTCTAACTTCTTTCAGGCTGCCTGGACCCTGTAGAGTGGGGCAACACCTTTGGTTCTCATGCACTTGTATTTGATTATGACTTTTTTTTTTCTCCTAGTTTATTCAGAATTTTCTGTCTTTCATCTCCCCATAGCTTGTTTTGCTAGAATACCTAGAGAGTGTTTGATTTATATAATGCTCCCAGTTTCAGTTAGACTATTTGAAAAATGAAATAGATGTATTTTGGAGACTATATTTGCAAAGCAATTTGTTTTCAGAAGTGGGAGAAGCCAGTGCATGCTCTTGTAATCCCAGTACTTGGGAGGCTGAGATAGGAGGATGGTGGTTCTCAGCCAGCCTCAGCTATTTAGTGAGACCCTCTGCAACTTAATGAGACTTTGTTTCAAAATAAAGATTAATAAAGCTGGGCATGGTGGCTCATGCATGTAATCCCTGCACTTAGGAGGCTGAGACAGGAGGATCACGCAGGTTCAAAGCACCAGCCTCAGCACTTAGTGAAGCTTTCAACAACTTAGTGAGACCCTGTTTTCAAATAAAATATAAAATAGCCAGGCGTGGTGGCGCACGCTTGTAATCTCCGTGCTTGGGAAGCTGAGACAGGAGGATCGTGCAGGTTTGAAGGCAGCCTCAGCTACTGAGTGAGGCTCTCGGCAACTTAGCGAGACCGTTTCCAAATAAAAAATAGGTCTGGGAGTGTAGCCCGGAGGTAGAAGGGCTTCCAGGAACACCAGTACCAAAAAAAAAAACCAAAAAAAACAGTGTCTCACTAAGTTGCAGAGGTCCTCACTAAGTAGCTGAGGCTGGCTGTGAACCTGTGATCCACCTGTCTCAGCCTCCCAAGTACTGGAATTACAGGCGTGTGCAAACCACGCCTGGCTTAATACTTCTTATTTAATAGAAGTGAATCCGAATATACTCATTTAAGCCAGGCGTGGTGGCGCACGCTTGTAATCCCTGCTTGGGAGGCTGAGACAGGAGGATCACACAGGTTCGAAGCCAGCCTCAGCTACTTAGTGAGGCTCTCAGCAACTTAGTGAGACCCTGTTTCCAAATAAAGTATAAAATAGGTCTGGGAGTATAGTCTAGAGGTAGAAAAGCCCCTGGGTTCCACCCTCAGTAACACACACACATACACACACAAGAATAACTAATTTATTATTATTATATTTTTTTGTGGGTCTAGGGATGGAACTTAGGGGCATTCAACCTCCGAGGTACACCCTCTGCCCTATTTTTAATTCTTTATTTTGAAACAGGGCCAAACTAAGTTGCGGTTGGCCTCACTAAGTAGCTGAGGCTGTCAGTGAACCGCGATCCTCTGGTCTCAGCCTTCCAAATGCTGGGATTACAAGTGTCTGCCACCACGCCGGGCTATCATTTATTCTTTTTTGTGTTAGAGATTCTGCTGAGTTAGTGATGTGGGGTAGTGACTGGTAGGGCAAGTCTGTTCCCATTTTACAGATTCTGAAGTATCACCTCACACCTCTTTCTTCTTGGATTTGCACAAGTGAGGTTGCGATTGAGATTGTGTTGTTGCTTGTGTGTGTGTGTGTGTGTGTGTGTGTGTGTGTGTGTGTCTGTCTGTCTTGTGTGCATGTGCATGCGTGCTTTGTGAAGTAGAGTTCCACAGTTGGAATGTAGGCTTTCTCCTGTGCTCTGGTAGCATCATAGATCAAAAATGATTCTGGCAGGATAGACATTCTTCACATATGAACATACTTTAACAGAGTTAAAGTAACAAGTTTTATTTATTTTATTTCTTTATTTTTGGTGGTATTGGGGATGGAACCCAGGGGCCTTCTCCCTCCAGGCTACACTCCCAGACCTATTTTATATTTTATTTGGAAACAGGGTCTCTTAAAGCCAGTGCGGCTGGCTTCTAACCTGCGCGATCCTCTTGTTTCAGCCTCCCAAGCGCGGGGATTACAAGCGTGTGCCACCATGCCTGGCTAAGTAACAAGTTTTAACTATTTATGTTTTAAAGCCCTTTCAAAGAGTCTTTCAGCAAGAGGCTGGCTTAATTCTTCCTCTTTTCTGACCCTATTCAAGTCCGTAAAGGTTGTGTGTGATGCTGAGTGTGGTGATGCATACCTGTAATCCTAGTACTTGGGAGACTGACATGGGAGTCATGGGTTTGAGGACAGCCTCAGCAACTATGGAGACTCTCTAGTGAGACCCTGTTTCAAAATAAAAATAAAATTGGGATAGGGTTGTAGCTCAGAGATAGAATGCCTCTGGGTCCAATCCCAAGCTACACTCCCACACCTGTTTTACTTCTTATTTTAAAACAGGGTCTCACTAAGTTGCAGAGAGCCTCACTAAGTAGCTGTTATCCTCCTGTCTTAGCTTCCCAAATACTGACTGGGATTACAAGTGTGCACCATTATGCCCAGTTTTGAGGTCTTCTTTCAACTCTCTATATTATTTTTTTAATTTTTTCAACTCTATATATTATTATTTTTGTGATGCTAAGGATTGAACTCAGGAGCTTATTCTATCTCCAAGCTACACCCCAACCCTAATTATTATTATTATTATTATTATTATTATTATTATTTTTATTATTAAAAAATTTGAAAATGGTCTCCCTAAGTTGTTGAGAGCCTTGCTAAGTTGCAGAGGTTGTTCTTAAACCTGCAATCCTCCTGTCTCAGCCTCCCAAGTCTTGGGATTACAGGGATGTTTACCATCCCTGGCTACTAGATGGTCTTCTGAGTTTGTTGGTGTTAGAGAAACGGAATTTGATATATTTAGTCTTACTAAATATCAACACAATTGTACGAATGCTATGAGCATAGACCACTTGACTGCTTGGGGATTACTTAAATGGCATTTTAAAAGTAATGTAGTGCCGGGCATGGTGGCCTATGCTTGTAATCTCCATGCTTGGGAGGCGGAGACAGGAGGATCGAGCAGGTTCAAAGCCAGCTGCACTGGCTTAAGAGAACCTGTTTCCAGATAAAAAGTATAAAAATAGGTCTGGGAGTATAGCCCAAAGGTAGAAGGGTTTCCAGGAACCCCAGTACCACCACCAAAAAAAAAAAAGTACTATTTTTATTTTTATTTGCGGGTCTGAGGATGGAACCCAGGGGCATTCTACCTCCGAGCTACACCCCCTGCCCTATATTTATTTATTTATTTATGTATTTATTTATTTATTTATTTATTTATTTATTTTTGGTGGTACTGGGGTTCCTGGAAGCCCTTCTACCTCTGGGCTACACTCCCAGACCTATTTTTACATTTTTTTAAATTTGGAAACAGGTCTCCTAAGCCAGCACCCGCGGCTGGCTTCGAACCTGCGCGATCCTCCTGTCTCCACCTCCCAAGCGCGGGGATTACAAGCGTGCGCCACCACGCCCAGCTTATTTATTTATTTATTTATTTATTTATTTATTTATTTATTTATTTTTTATTTTTTTGGTGGTACTGGGGTTCCTGGAAGCCCTTCTACCTCCGGGCTACACTCCCAGACCTATTTTTACATTTTTATTTGGAAACAGGGTCTCCTAAGCCAGCGCGCGCGGCTGGCTTCGAACCTGCGTGATCCTCCTGTCTCTGCCTCCCAAGCGCGGGGATTACAAGGGTGCGCCACCACGCCCGGCCTTATTATTTATTTTGAAATGGTCTTGCTGAGTTGCTGAGGGCCTCACTAAGTAGCTGAGGCTGTCCGCGAACCACAATCCTCTTGTCTCAGCCTCCCAAATGCTGGGATTACAAGTGTGTGCCACCACATCCGGCTCAGTAATACTATTTTTAGAGTAATTAGAAATATAAATAGTAATACTATTTTTAGAATATTTAGAAATACAAGTGTGCACCACCAAGCCCAGCTTGAATTTCAGCTAAATTTAAAATAGACCCTGGTAAGCTGGGCGTGGTGGCGCACGTTTATAAATAGCCTTGCTTGGGAGGCTGAGACAGGAGGATCGCACAGGTTTGAAGCCAGCCTCAGCTACTTAGTAAGGCTCTCAGCAACTTAGACCCTATTTTCAAATAAAAATATAAAATAGGTCTGGGAATATAGCCCAGAGGTAGAAAAGCCCCTGGGTTCCACCCCCAGTACCACTAAAGAAAAAAAAAAGACCCTGGTAGGTTCTTTACTATGTTCATATCTATTTAACTATGGTATCATTAGCAATATGTGTTTTTAACACTACATTATGATTTAAGCCATCATTACAAGATGTTATATTAAAAGAAAGTTGGAGCCAGGTGTGATGGCCTGTGCTTGTGGCTGAGACCGAAGGATCGTGGTTTGCGGACAGCCTCAGCTACTTAGCGAGGCCCTCCGTAACTTAGACCGTGTTTCACAATAAAGAATAAAAAATAGGGCTAGGGGTGTAGCTCAGAGGTAAAATGCTCCTGGGTTCCATCCCCAGTACTGCAAATGAATGAATGAATGAATGAATGAATGCAGTTTCTTGAATGTTTCTTTACTTTCAGTGGGGTATTTAATCTCTTATGTCCACGAGGTGTTCATATTTTAGATTATGAATGTGAAAGTGACTAGGAAAGCCACACTGTTCTGCCAGTGCAAGAGGGTGGTGGCTCTGCAGTCACTATTTGAAATGCCTGGTGTGAAGGGCTGCCTCATTGAGGTGATGGCTGTATCCCTGCAGTGGGAGACTTTGGGACTGCTCACATTTTTTTTCCTTTATTTCACTTTACTGAAGGATTGGAATACTTTTCTGCTGCGGTTTAATGATTTGGACTTGTGTGTATCAGAAAATGAAACATTAAAGCATCTCTCAAATGACACCACGACTCCGGAGAGCACAGTGACGAGCGGGCAGGCCAGAGTGTCCACGCAGCCGCCCCAGACCCTGGAGGACTCGGGCCCAGTGAACATCTCCGTGGCAATCACCCTCACCCTGGATCCACTCAGACCCTTTGGAGGCTACTCTCGCAACGTCACCCATCTGTACTCGACCATTTTAGGACATCAGATTGGACTTTCAGGTGCTTGAGTGCTAGCTGCTTTTTTCTTGGGTTTTGTTTTCAGAATTTTTGGGCAGCAACTAAAAGTATTAGCCACATATGGGCTTACTCATCCTGTACTTTCAGTATATTTTGCTTTTGCATGTGTCTCTTTTTATTGGGCTTGAACTACATGAAGTCAAGAAGGAGCCATTTCACCGGGCGTGGTGGCGCACGCTTGTAATCTCCGTGCTTGGGAGGCTGAGATGGGAGGATCTCACAGGTTGGAAGCCAGCCTCAGCTACTTAGTGAGGCTCTCAGCAACTTAGTGACACCCTGTTTCCAAATAGTGTATAAAATAGGTCTGGGAGTGTAGCCCGGAGGGAGAAAAGCCCCTGGGTTCCTCCCTTAGTATCACAAAAAAAAAATAAAAAAAGGAGCCATTTCCATTTTATACTCTCACTTAGTAAAGTGGAAGTGCTCAGCATGTGGTAGTCTCTTATAAAGCTGTAACAAGAATGAGAAACTGATGGGACCTACGGGTGGAGCTCAGTGGCAGAGTCCTTGCCTAGCATGCATGAGGCCCTGGTTCCAGCCTGCATGTGTGCGTGAACTGAAAACCTGTAAGATCTGTTTTTGTCCTTAGTAAAGGTGAGCCTTGAGCGACACAGGATTTTTTTTTTTTTTTAAGATTTAAAGAAGTTTATTAGAAAGATAGAAATACAGAAAATAGAAATACAGCCCCATGCCAAAGTGGCATGGGGGGGTGACTCGAAATGAATAGAAAGATAGAAATATAGAAAATAGATACAAATACAGCCCCATGCCAAAGTGGCATGGGGGGGTGACTTGAAATGAATACATCTGAGTGACACAGGTTTGAACTGCATGGGCTCATCTATACTTGGCTTTTTTTTTTTTTTTTAAAGATTTGTAACAACTTTACAGATGAGCTGTGTAGTCCAGAAATACCAAATAAATTAAGAAAAAGTTAGGTATGTCATGAGTACATAAAATGTATGTAGATAATTTATAAGACATGGATACATAAAGTATGTGTAGATAAGAGTTTATTTTAAGCCAGGCGTGGTGGTGCATGCTTGTAATCCCAGTATTCGGGAGGCTGAGACCGGAGGATTGTGGTTCGTGGACAGCCTCAGCTACTTGGGCCCTCTGCAACTCAGTGAGACCCAGTTTCAAAATAAAGAATAAAAAATAGGGCAGGGGGTGTAGCTCAGAGGTTGAATGCCCCTAGGTTCCATCCCCAGACCTGCAAAAAAAAAAAAAAATTTACAACATAAAATGCCTAAGCTGGGCCTGGTGGTGCGAGCTTGTAATCCCAGTGTTTGGGAGGCTGAGAGGAGGATCACAGGTTTGAGGACAGCCTTAGTAACATAGGGAGACTCTCAGCGACTTAGTGAAACTCTGTTTCCATATAAAAAATAAAATAGGGCTGGGGATGTATCTTGGAGGTAGAGTGTCCCTGGGTTCAATCTCCAGTGCCACAAAAAAATAAATGAAATATCCTGAAGTCTTTTATAAAAAATTAAAATTTGCTGGGTGTGGTGGTACACGATGATAATTCCAGCATTTGGGAGGCTGAGACTGGAGGATTATGGTTTGCAGACAGCCTCAGCTAAGCTACTTAGGCCCTTTGTAACTCATTGAGACCTTGTTTCAAAATAAAGAATAAAAAATAGGGGTGGGGGTGTAACTTGGAGGTAGAATGCCCCTGGGTTCAATTCCCAGTACCCCCCTCCAAAAAAAAAAAAAAAAAAATTTAAGCCTGGTGTGGTGGTGTACGCTTGGAATCCCAGTATTTGGGAGGCTGAGGCAGGAGGATTGTGGAGGTTCGAAGCCAGTCTCAGCTACTCAGTGAGGCTCTCTGCAACTTAGTGAGACCCTGTTTCCAAATAAAATATAAAATAGGTTTGAGAGTATAGCCCGGAGGTTTAATCCCCAGTACAAGAGGGGGAGGGGGAATCAAACTTCCTGCATATAAGCACAGACTGTGCTTAGTGCCATTTGCTAGTGAGAGAAATGTAAGCAGACATAAAGGTACAGTATTAAATTATAACTCTTAAGCTGGGTGTGGTGGTTCACCCCTGTATTCCCAGTGCTTGGGAGGCTGAGACAGGAGGATTGTAGGTTCGAGGCCAGCCCCAGAAATATAGTGAGACTTTCAGCAATTTAGTGAAACTGTTTCCATTTTAAAAATAGGGCTAAGTGTGTAGATCAGAGGTAGAATGCCCCTGGGTTCAGTCCTCAGTACCAAAAAAAATTGTAACTTCATAAAATTAACTCCTGTCATAGTTTCATACCTGTCTCCTGTTGCTGTTGTGAGGATCTCAAATATTGCAGGTGCACACTTAACACAGTGTGATGCTAATCATGGCTGCACGAGCAGCTCGTCTGTTTAGTGAATTGCAGAGTGCAGTGAACAGCAATCTCACCGCTCTTGTGTATTTTTCCATATATAATACACATAACATGCAGAATGTATGCTAATTGACTCATTGATAAGGCTTCTGGTTAGCAGCAGCTGTTAGTAGTTAGCTGGGGGAGTCAAAAGTCATACTCAGATTTTTGCCTGGGGGGTTCAGCACCCTTAAGTACTCTGTTGTTCCTGGGTCATCTGTGTCTAAAAACACATAAATTTTAATCAGGTTTATCCTACTGGAGTTGTCAGTACTTGCTACAAATCCATTGCTGTTAGTCTACTTTTCTTTCCCCTCTGGTGCTGGGATTGAACCCAGGCCTCATGCGTGCTTGGTGAGGTTTTTTTTGGTGGTGGTACTGGGGTTCCTGGAAACCCTTCTACCTTCGGGCTACTATCCCAGACCTATTTTTTATATTTTTATTTGGAAACAGGGTCTCCTAAGCCAGCGCGGCTGGCTTTGAACCTGTGCGATCCTCCTGTCTCCGGCTCCCAAGCGCGGGGATTACAAGCGTGCGCCACCACGCCCGGCGAGTTTTTTTTTTTTTTTTTAACTAGGTCTACATGTGTTTTGAAATGCCCACTGTTAACTGAGTCCTGTGCTAGCTGCTAGGGAGAGCTAGAAAAAGCCTAAGATCTGATCTCTTCCTCTTGGGATTTTGGGGGAAGAGCCAAAGATAACATGAGTGAACACCAGGCACAACTCCCGGCACGAAGAAACTGCTATGTAAGTGCTTATTATATAATGAAGAATAAACACCTTTAGCAGCTTAGCAAGACCCTGTTTCAAAATTTAAAAAAATGGGTGGCTAGCCTCAGCTACTTAGTGAGACCCTGTTTCAAAATAAAGAATAAAAAATAGGGCTGGGGCTATAGCTCAGTGGTAGAATGCCCCTGGGTTCCATCCCCAGTACCACAAGCAAAAAACAAAAAACAAAAACAAAAGCTGGGGTATGTGGGTGTAGCTCAGGGAGAATGAATGTCCCTGGGTTCAATCCCAGTACTAAACGAAAACCTGATCAGGGCTAAACCCAGGATAGACTAAGTGATTTGGGAGGACAAGAAAGTTCTGGAAGATGTGGAAAAGTCTGGAAATGCTTCAAATGAACAGCTCCGACCTTGGAAGATTAACCAAAAGCCTTTTTTGTAAAGTCCTTAACGGAACTTGTGAGGTCTGTTCCCATGGTAATCAAGACTTCTGGGTTTTCTTTTTTTTTTTTGTGTGTGTGTGTGGTACTGGGGATGGAACCCAGGGGGATTTAACTCCAAACTACACCCTCAGCCCTATTTTTTTATTCTTTATTTTGAAACAGAGTTTCACTGAATTGCAAAGGGCCTTACTAAGCAGTAGCTGAGGCTGTCCGTGAATCACGGTCCTCCTGTCTCAGTCTCCTAAATGGTGAGGACTTCTGCGTTTTCTGTGTACTAAGTGGACCTTTTTTGCTTGGTATAGCTTTAGGACACCTTGGTTTTTTTTTTTTTTTTGGTGGTCCTGGGGGTGGAACCCAGGGGCATTCTACCACTGAGCAATAGCCCCAGCCTTATTCTTTATTCTTTATTCTTTATTTTGAAACAGAGTCTCACTGAGTTGCAAAGGGGCTCACTAAGTAGCTGAGGCTAGCCACCCTTTTTTTTAAAAGGCTATACTCCCAGACCTTTTTTTTATATTTTATTTGGAAACAGGGTCTCACTAAGTTGCTGAAAGCCTCACTAAGTAGCTGAGGCTGGCTTCGAACCTGTGCAATCCTCCTGTCTCAGCCTCCCAAGTGCGGGGATTACAAGCGTGTGCACCATGCCCGGCAGGACACCTTGGTTTTATTAAGCTTTGTTACTTACTTCAGATGAAGCTTGTTATACCTTGTGATCCTCAGTTTGTACGTATGTAGAAAGGGGCAGTAACCCTTCTAGGTCACATTTGGGGTAAACTTTGAGTAAAGCAGTACCTATAAAGGCAGGTTGAAAATGGTAAGCGCGCTGTGTAGATGCTGAAGCGGCGTGGCCACGCTTCCCTGCTCAGGCACCCTCCGCTCGTGCTGACATCTCCAGGCCCCTCCAATTCCCTCTTCTGCGTCACTGTAGTTGAGCAGGACTCAAACGAGTTGGGATCAAGACTGTTCTCACAAAGGCACGTGCCTGGGCTGATAGGTGCCCCTGGATGGGTTTGATTTCAGGATTCACTTGAATCCTAAGGAATAACACATACATTTTTTGTTTTTTGTCTTTCATAGGCAGGGAAGCTCACGAGGAGATAAACATCACCTTTACCCTGCCCACAGCTTGGAGCTCAGATGACTGTGCTCTTCACGGTCACTGTGAGCAAGTGGTGTTCACAGCCTGCATGACCCTCACGGCTGCTGCCGGCGTGTTCCCTGTCACTGTGTAAGTGCGCCTGCGCCTTGTGAGTGTGTGTGGGGAGTGCCAGACGGCACGGGTGACTGGGAGCGCCAGCAGAAATTCTCACTGTGGCTTTTGCATTGCCTTGCTTTTTGGATTGATCACCATCCAGACCTGGCTAACGGGTTAAGTTTATTTTGGAACTCTAAAGGTAGATTTCTGCATAGAAATATATCAGAAAGTTGGTGCTTCAACAGGGCAGTAAAAGCACCTGGGGTTGTTGTTGAATGTTCTTGGGCTGCCCCTCTTACCAAGGAGGAGGAACGGGTCACGGCAGAAGGCAGCAGGAGCTGTAGGACTTGGTCCTCTGACCAGGGCCACTCATAATTAAGGCTGCCTAACAGTTCCATTCATCTCCATTACCCAGAAAGTTTTAGTTTTTAAATTGAGTACAAACTGAACCTTATTTTCTACTAAACAAATACAGTTTCTTTTTTTTGTAGTGCTGGGAATTGAACCCAGGGGCATTCTACCTCCGAAATACACCCCCAGCCTGATTTTTTAAATTAATTTTATTTTTTGAAACAGGGTCACACTAGGTTGCGGAGGGCCTCACTAAGTAGCTGAGGCTGGCCACAAACCCAGATCCTCCTGTCTCAGCCTTCCAAGTACTGGGATTACACGCGTTCACCAACGCGCCTGGCAACAAATACAATTTCTGAAACTTGGTTTGTGTGTTGTTTTTGAACAGCAGTCAGTGTTAATCACTTTGTATTTAAGGTTTTTTTTTTTTTTTGTGGTACTGGAGTTCCTGGAAGCCCTTCTACCTCTGGGCTACACTCCCAGACCTATTTTACACTTTTTTAAAATTTGGAAACAGGGTCTCTAAGCTAGCGTGCCTGGCTTCAAACCTGCGCGATCCTCCTGTTTCTGCCTCCCAAGTGCGGGGATTACAAGCATGTGCCACCACGCTAGGCTTTTCGTTGTTTTTTGCCTCTTTGTAAAGGAGATAATGATCTATAGAGCAGGATGGGAAATACACACAATACAGCCTACTTTTTTCTGGGTCTGGGGATGGAACCCAGGGGTGTTCTACCTCCGAGCTACACCCCCAGTCCTGTTTTTAATTAATTAATTAATTAATTAATTATTTTGCGGGTCTGGGGATGGAACCCAGGGGCATTCAACCTCTAAGCTACACCCCCTGCCCAATTTTTTATTCTTTATTTTGAAACCGGGTCTCACTGAGTGTCATAGGGCGTCACTAAGTAGCTGAGGTTGTCCGTGAACTGCGATCCTCCGATCTCAGCCTCCCGAATGCTGGGATTACAAGCGTGCACCACCATGCCCGGCTCTTTATTTTGAAACAGGGTCTCACCTAGTTGCTGAGGGTCTCACTAAATAGCTGAGGCTGTCCATGAAACACAATCCTCAGGTCTCAGCCTCCCAAATGCTGGGATTACAAGTGTGCACCACCACACCCAGAAATACAGCTTACTTTAAAAACTTGTGGTGAATCTTCTAAAAATTATCCTGGGATATATCTATATGAGACATTTGGAGGTTTTCAGGACAAGATCAGATAAATGTTATTTGGTGTTCTAAAAATATCTGATGTGGATTTTTTATTTGCTTTGAGTTATACCTATGAGTTTAGATAATTCAAAAAAGTAGACTTAGAAAGAACAGGGTTGACCATATAGATGTGAGAGACTGTGGGTTGAAATCTGAAGCAAAAATCCAATACCCAGACTCCTAAATGTCAGATGCCTTTATCTTTTTCTATTATGTGTTTATTTAAAAAATAGTATCTTTAAACTTAAAAATGTAATGGTGTGTATTCCAAAGAAAGATGAGATTGTCAGAAACATTTTACTTTTCCTTTCCACACGTGTTGCAGTGTTTAGTGTTATGACAGGTACCGTGGGGTAGACCTCAGTAAATGTCTCAGGTCGCTGAGCACCTGTCTCTCTCTCTCTGCAGACAGCCACCACACTGTGTTCCTGATACATACAGCAACGCCACGCTCTGGTACAAGATCTTCACAACAGCCAGAGACGCCAACACAAAATACGCTCAGGATTACAATCCTTTCTGGTGTTACAAAGGGGCCATTGGAAAAGTCTATCATGCTTTAAATCCCAAGCTGACAGTTATCGTTCCAGATGTAAGTGAGGAAGATACCGTGTGTGTCCTGAACCATGAGTGAGGGCCTGTTTCCTTCCCTGGGTTGGCTTAGTCCCTGCAGTCTAGATTGCCGGCTGGGGTTGGCCTGAGTGAGTCATGGAGACTTGGAAAAACACCCTCCCTGTGGCTAGAACAGGTTGTTTCTTTTATTTTCTGTTTTGCTCAGCAACCGTTATTCATTGAGCAAGTCCTGTCCACCTGACTCATAAGGCTTCCAAGGCTACTTGTGTGGTCTTGCTGATGTACCCAGCTATTCATACAAGAGGGTTTGTTTGGTATCAGCATGTGCAATAGATACTGCTGTTTGTGGTTCATAAAGGTAGAAGTAAGTAGAAGAAGAAGGTAACTGTTTGGCTAGATATTGTGGTCTAAATAGGAAAACATTGCTACTTAGTTTGGAAGGTGATATGCTAATGTTCATCTTTTTTTGGTGGTACTGGGGATGGAACCAATAGTTGCTCTACCACTGAGCTACACCCCAGCCCCTTGTATTTTTCTTTTGAGACAGGGTCCCATGTGGCCCAGGCTGGCCTCGAGCCTGTGGTCCTCCTGCCTCGTGTTGAAGTACTGGGTTACAGATTACAGATGAGCTCCACAGCTTCGGGCTCTAGCTTTCTCCTTTTAGCTGATATTTTTCAAGTGCTGTTTTCTTCTTGTCAGTGTCTGTTGGTGGATTTCTCTTCTTTTGGCCGAGCCCTTTCCCTTTCTGTGGCTCATTTTATCAAGCCCTGGCAGTGGGTAGGCCAGGGCCTGCAGGAGCGCGCAGTGGAGACCAGGTGGGGCGGTGGTGGGCCAGGCTCCACAGGCCCTTCTCCTGGGCAGGCTGGCCGTGTGTGGGCTGCAGGACATGGGTAAGGCAGCATCCAGACGCCTGGGCTGCCGTGGGAGATGTGTAAAAGGGAGGGTGCCTATGTCCGATGTCGAGAAGATAGGAGATGTGAGAAGGAAAGGAAGCCTGTCTGGGCTTTTCTTTTTTTTTTTTTGGATGGTACTAGGGGTGGAACCCAGAGGCTTTCTACCTCCGGGCTATACTCCCAGACCTTTTTTTTATATTTTATTTGGAAACAGGGTCCTCACTAAGTAGCTGAGGCTGGCTTCGAACCCATGCGAGCCTCCTGTCTCAGTCTCCCAAGCGCGGGGATTACAAGCGTGCGCCACCACGCCCGGCTTGTGTCTGGGCCTCTTTTTTCCCTTGTCCCCAGCCAGCCTGGTGGTGACGGTGTGGGAGGGAGGTCAGGGAATCAAGCATGACTGCAGTGTTCTCAGCAGAGACTTACAGAAGTGGGGACATGCTGAGGGAGGGAATGCCTCTAGGGGGTGTGCGAGTGCTTCCTGGTGGGGAAGCAGGAAGGATTAAGGGTGTGGGCTCCAAGCCAGGTGGGCGAGGTGGCACATGCTTGTAATCTCAGTAAATGGGAGGCTGAGACAGGAGGATCGCAGGTTCAAGACTAGCCTCAGCAAGACCCTGTTTAAAAAAAATAAAATCAGGTTGGGGGTATAGCTTGAACACCGCCCCTGAGTTCAATCCTCAGTACCTACTATAAAAAAGAATTTAGGCTCAGCCTTTAAGCTTTCCCCCTGAAAGAATTTGAAGGAAGAGGATGTGTCTAGAGAAAAATAGGGGTTGCAGACTGGTCTTGGGCTTTAACAAAGGGGGAGGCCTGCAGTGGGAGGGTACAGGCAGTGTGGGGTGGAAGCCAGGGCAGAGAGAGGAGTGGGTGGTCCCTACCAGAGATGATCAGAATGCCATGTCTTCATGAGAGCCAGCCATGGTGCTTTAGCTTAAGAATCAAAGTTGATACAGCTTTAGAGATTGGGACTCACATCTCTAGAAACTCAGCATTGAAACAATTCTGAAATTACAGCACACAGTAACTTAGACCCTGTTTCAAAATAAAAGCTGGAGCCAGACATGTTGGCACATGCTGGTACTTAGAGACAGGATGATTGCAGATTCCAGGCCAGCCTTAACAACTTAGCAAGTCCCTAAGCAACTTACTAAACCCTATTTCAAAATGAAAAGTAAGCCGAATGTGGTAATGCCTGTAATCCCAGTAATTGGGAGGCAGAGACAGGAGGATTTCAGGTTCAAGACCAGCCTCAGCAAGTACTGAGACTTTCAGCAACCTAATAGGACCCTGTTTAAAAAAAATAAAATTGGGCATTGGAGTGG
Source organism: Muscardinus avellanarius (assembly GCF_963383645.1). Lineage (NCBI taxonomy): Eukaryota > Metazoa > Chordata > Mammalia > Rodentia > Gliridae > Muscardinus > Muscardinus avellanarius. The sequence goes on along the minus strand of NC_137796.1, from coordinate 87,750,694 downwards.
GGTGTAGTTCAGAGGTAAAATGCTTCTGGGTTCAATCTACAATATCAAAAAGACAAAAAAAAAAAAAAAAGAAAAGAAAAGAAAAGGAAAGAAAGAAAAAGAAGCCAGGCGTGGTGGCGCACACTTGTAATCCCAGCATTCGGGAGGCTGAGACCAGAGGATCGCAGTTTGTGGACAGCCTCAGTTACTTAGTGAGGCCCTCCATAACTTAGATCCTGTTTCAAAATGAAGAATAAAAGATAGGGTTGGGGATGTAGATCACAGGTCGAATGCCCCTGGGTTTCATCCCCACACCCACAAAAAAAAAAAAAAAAAAAGAAAATGTGGCTGGTTGGATAGTTCAGAAGTACAGTATCCCTTGGGTGTCAATCTCCAGACCCCCCCCCCCACACACACACAGTTGGACATAGTGGTGCATGCCTATAATCCCTGTACTTGGGATGCTGAGGCTTGAGGTTTGAGGCCAACCTTAGCAACTTAGACTTGTTTCAAGGTAAAAAGAGCTGGGGATTTAACTCAAGTGTAAAATAGTGCTGGAGGTGAAGCTTAGCAGTAGAATGCCCCTGGGTTCAATCTCCTTACCACTAAAAATGAAGTCAGTAACTCAGACTGATATGGTGGCACATGCCTGTAATCTCAGTACATGGGAGGCAGAGACAGAAGGATCTGAGGTTTGAGGCCAACCTTAGTAATTTAGAACCTATTTCCAAGTAAAAAATAAAAATTGAACTAGGAGTGTAGCTCCAAGGTAGACTGCCCCTGGGTTCAATCCCCAGCACCACACATGCACACAAAAAAGCCAGCAACTCAGTGCAGATGTTTTTGTTCTTTTCTCTTTTATTTAGGATGACCGTTCGTTAATAAATTTGCATCTCATGCACACCAGTTACTTCCTCTTCGTGATGGTGATAACAATGTTTTGCTATGCTGTGATCAAAGGCAGACCCAGCAAATTGCGTCAGAGCAATCCTGAATTTTGTCCTGAGAAGGTGAGCACTGGCTGGAGCCCGGCCCGCCAGAGGCTTCGTGCACAGAGCTGCCCAGGCAGTCTTCACCCCAGTCACTGTGAGAAGCACCATTCTACCTAAGAAACGAGGCTCTCACTATTCATTGGAAATAGTCTGCAGGGGCCAGGGATGTACCTTAGTGGCAGAGTGCTTTCCTGGCATGTATAAGGTGCTGGGTTCTATTCCTACCACTGTAAAAACAAACAAGCAAAAACCAAAACAAAACTAGACTTTACCCTGAGCCTAAATTATGGTGTTGGATTTTCAACATCAAGTTGTCTTAGCTGTTAAAGGGCATGTCTGTGGCAGTTGTTTTGGAATCTCCTTTGGAGAACCACTGACCCTGGTTAGACTGCCTTCCTTCCATCAGCATGAGAAAGCTAACAGAAGGCCCCAAACTGCTAACTTTGGCAGATTTAAAAGCTTGAGCTGGCTGGGCGCGGTGGCGCTGTAATCCCTGCGCTTGGGAGGTGGAGACAGGAGGATCGCGCAGGTCCGAAGCCAGCCACACTGGCTTTAAGAGACCCTGTTTCCAAATAAAAATATAAAATAGGTCTGGGAGTGTAGCCTGGAGGTAGAGGGGTTTCCAGGAACCCCAGTACCACGAAAAACAAACAAACAAACAAAAAAACAGACTTGAGCTGTTACCTTTAAAAACTGCTAATTCCTGGGCATGGTCATGGTGCACTATTGTAATCCCAGTATTTGGGAGGCTGAAACAGGAGGATCGCAGTTGAGGTTCCCTGCAGCTTAGACTCTGTTTCAAAATAAATAAAATTTGGCTGGGGGTATAGCTCAGAGGTAGAATACCCCTGGGTATTTAATCCTCAGTACAAAACCAAACCAAAACCAGTTAATTCTCTCAGCAGTTGTTCCACTGATCTGCAGCTTCTGGCAGGGGGCTTAGATTTTATTCATTCCTTCATAGATGAGATTGTTTTCTTAGGGACTTAGTAATTCCCCTGCCTGATAGGCACGTGCAGTTGGTGTGGGCCCTGGTCTCTGGGCAGGTGGTGCCAGTGGGGTTGGGTTACTTGGACTCCCTGTCTGACTGCATTGCCTGCCTTTCTTTCTAGGTGGCTTTGGCTGAAGCCTAATCCCACAGCTCCTGTTTTGTGAGAGAGACTGAGAGAACCATAATCATTGCCTGCTGAACCCAGCCAGGGCCTGGCCGCTCTGAATACACGATCTTGCAATGTTGGGTTATTCCAGCCAAAGACATTTCAAGTGCCTGTAACTGATTTGTACATATTTATAAAAATCTATTCGGAAATCGGTCCAACGATGCACGTGCTTTGCACTGGATGCAGTTAGAACCCTTCAGCCTCGCCCGTGGACCTGTGACTCGGAGACTTCTGTGTGGCACTAGAGAGGATTCTGGGATCTTGTTGCAGCAGAAGAGGTCACAGTGTTCGTGAGCAAGGTCACAGGCTGCTTCACTGGTGGGGTTGAGGTTTGCTTTGGTTCTTTAAGCCCGACATGTACAGAATGTTGGAAGCAGTCTGCGCCTTTGATATGATATGCATTTCCAAAGCCACCAATCCATTTTGCGGAGTTCATGTGTCTGTGGCTTAATAGTCATAGTAACAACAGTAATGCTTTTTTTTTTCTTCATTTTGCTTGCAAGGAAACATACCTATCTAAGTTTTTTTTTTTAAAGAAATAAATTAGTCACATTTTAATACTACTCTAGTTAAGACAGACTTGTGCTTTTATCCTGAGGAAAAAGTTAAATACTTAAAAGTCACCTCATGGTAAAGATCTAAGTTTCATTTTCCACGGCATAGAACCTGGTCTTGAGATGGCACAGAATGTTCTACTGTATTTTTATTCCTTTGCCCCCTTCCTCTATTATAAAAGTTAAAGCAGCTTCCTCACCCAAATGGCTTAAAAATTAAGCAGACAGCTCTAGAATAGCAGCTGCTCTGCTTTCTGGAATGTAGACAACTGTATGGGCAAAGAATGATGCTTTGGTAGAATTGTCATGAAAGGGTTTCTTTTTTGAAAAGAAGACGAATTTTTAATTTGCATTTATTTTTATGTATGTACCTTATCTGAAGGAAATGGCAGCTACTAGACTCGTAAAATTATGAAAATGATGCCTGTGAAATGTGAAGGAACGCAATTCTGATTTGATTTTTATCAAGGAAAATCAAAAGCATTTTTCTTTTAACATTTTGATCTAGTTCCTCTTCTGCTTTTGCCCTCTAATCTTCCATCATTAAAAAAACCATGCCTTATCTTAGCCAACCCTTCGTTACTTGTTTTCTCACTGTTTTTCCCAACAGCGTTTTGCCTTAGTAACTCATCATCATGAGTGCTTTCTGAGTTCTCCCAGGCAGTGTTATAGCAGAAGGGCGATTAAAACCTCGGGCATGACTGGCGACACGTGTTTCCCTAAGCTTGAGGTCTGTAGTCTGTTCTAAGTTAGAATTAGTTTGGACAGTCTGAAAATTGTTGACCTAGGACATGTTATCCCAGGCATTCTTGAATGGGAAACAATTGTGGGCTTTTACTGAAATTTGTTAAAATAATCACTGTAGTTCCTTGATATGTTAGTATTTCATTTTTTCTCTTAGTACATTTCAAGCACAATAATGGTATTTGTCTGTCAGGTTTTTCCCTCCTCCCTTTTTCTGTATGTATGATATACGTTGCGTACATGATGCATGGCTAACTTGTTAGTTTTGCTTTCTCTTTGGAGACTTTGAAACCATTATGAACAAGATTGAGAAAGAGCCATTTGGCTTGGCCTTTAGAAATGTCAATATCATTAGGAGCATCCTATTTTAGATTAAGCTGCTACTGAATTATTAAAATCCCTATGAAGTGGAGTTCAGGGATAGAGTCATAACTGGCAGAGTAACAGCAAAGGGAAAAGGCAAGTGAAGAAAGTCAGTTTCGCTGGTTTGTTCAACCCAGCTCGCTACTGATATTAAATACCCGTGCTTTAATGACAGGATGGCTGGAATCCATAGCCAGGGAGGAACACCATCAGGCAAGAGGAGAGGAAGTGCCAAAAACGCCTGAACAATGTGACTTGTCCTGAGGCCAGGACACACTTGAAATCAACATTCACCACAGCAGGTAATCCTGAGATCTTAGAGAAGCACAGTCAGGTGCACGAAGGAAGGCTGGGGAAGAGGAGGCGTGGGCCCTGGTCGAGGGCCGGGCCTGAAGGGACTTCCTTGGGCTCTGGAAGTTCAGGGGACTCGTCACCTTCTGGGCACATACAGTCCCCACCCGTCCCTCAGCCATCTCTTGCTGGTGGACCGCAGGGTTGGGCGGGTGTCGGAGGCAGGGCCCGATGCCATTCCAGGGTGCCTCACGCAGCAACGGGCTCGGCTCAGGCATCTTGGACTGGAGGTCCAATAAAAGGTCAGCAACTTGCTATTAAAACGATTGTTTCAGATCATATTGATCTCTTTCCTTTTTCTTTTTGTCCTTTCACTGTATGACTTGAATCAGTTTTGATTCTATTTGTAAGTTTTTCTCTTCGTTAGGAACCTGCCGTTTCTGTTCCGTTTTCTTTGGCAGTATGTAGGGATTCAGCATCCGGGTGTTTCAACCCTCCTGCAGAGACTGTGGGGTTCCGAGGGCCAGTAACAGTGGATCCATTTCACTCATCTCACTGCATGGTGGTCAGAAGCTGATCTGTTATGGCATTCAACTCCCTGATTAATTTTCTGTGTTTGAAATATGTGCATATGTGCTTTACAGAATAAAACGTCTGAATTTATTTGCAATGTCTCCTTTTCCTCCAGTGTGATGGGTATTTTCTAAGAGAACACGCAGGAAGCAGTCGCAAAGTGTTTTTTGTCTTTTGGTTTTGCTTTGCAAGATGTTCTTTCAAGTACCTGTCTTTTTTGCCTGTCATTAGGCGAGAGGTGGGCGGTTTTCCTGCTAAAGTGGCCCCACCAAGCCCCTGGTCTTCCCCCTGAGATAAAAACCCTCTAGTAGTTTACAAGACCAGTAAGTCCTCACAGACCTGACCCCGATTTAAGAAACTGGCCAGTAGGCAACACTGAATAGATGCAGGAGTTAGAAAACACCCTTTGCGTCACGTTACATAAATGCGCAGTGCGCCGGGTCTCGGTTGCCAGCCGCAGACCCCAGCCCGTACGTGCTGCCATTTCCAGGGCTTCTTCTTGTGCGGGATTTTCTTTGCCACAGCAGACAAGCGTCCTCTATAGTTCCTGCAGCTAGAGGGAAGCTATGTTTGCAAATACAGTTAGCGGGCTCTTGTTTCTGCCTCCTCCACTCTCCCACCTTCTCTCTGGAGCAAGAGAGCACTGTGCTTAGAATGCCTTGGGCTATTCATGATCCTCCCTTTATACTCAGAGGTTTTTTTTTTTGTTGTTGTTTTTTTTGGTGGTCCTGGGGGTGGAACCCAGGGGCTTTCTACCTCCGGGCTATATTCCCAGACCTGTTTTATACTTTATTTGGAAACGGTCTCACTAAGTTGCTGCGGGCCTCACTAAGTAGCTGAGGCTGGCTTCAAACCTGTGTAATCCTCTTGTCTCAGCCTCCCAAGTGCTGGGATTACAAGTGTGTGCCACCACGCCCGGCTATACTTGGAGGGTTTTGTCAGTGAAAGTTCATTTCCCATCATTGCATAGAAGAAGCCTGGGGAAGAAAAGCCCACATGTTCCTTCTCTATTATATAACCTGTGTAAAGTCAGAGATAAACTACGTTCTAGTTAAGAAATTTTTCAGTTGGGCATGGTGGCACACGCTTGTAATCCTGGCATTTGGGAGGCTGAGACAGAAGGATCGCGGTTCCTGGACAGCCTCAGCTACTTAGACCCTTTGCAACTCAGGCTTTGTTTCAAAATAAATAAAAAATAGGGCTGGGGGTACAGCTTGGAGGTAGAATGACCCTGGGCTCCATCTCTAGTACTGCAAAACAACAACAAAAGAAGATTTTGCTTAAAAATTTTATTTTTCATTTTCCTTGTGGGCTCACTGTACTTTAAGTTCCCTTAGACTCGCAGACAGCAAGAATTATCATAAAAGTGGTATGAATCCATAGACCAGAGGGACACTGTGTGGATTAGTTGAGTTCATTGTGAACTGAATTGCTGTCACATTTCTCTGCCCTTTTTTTCGGGGTACTGGGGATGGAACCCAGGGGCATTCTACCTCTGAGCTACACCTCCAGCCCTATTTTATGCTTTCTTTTGAAACAGAGACTCAGTTGCTGAGGCTGCATCCTCCTGTCTTAACTTCCCAAGTACGGGGATTATGGGCATGTGCCACCATGCCTGGCTTCTGCCTGTTTGTGAGAACTCGCTTTCACCAGTCGAGATCCTGAATGGCTTATGCCAGGGGAGTTATTGACTGTGGGTGAACAAGAGTGAAAATTGTAAAAATAGATGCCACTGAATTGTGCTGTGTTGAAGTGGAAGGAAAGGGTTCAGTTTTGTTTTTGGTATTTAGCTTCTTGCCTCCAAACTCCTTTGCTCAGTCACTAGCAAATGTGTGTGTGTGTGTGTGTGTGTGTGTGTGTGTGTGTATGTGTGTGTGTGTGTGTGTTGCTGGGTATTTTTTTTTTTGGGGGGGTACTGGGGTTCCTGGAAACCCTTCTATCTCGGGGCTACACTCCCAGACCTATCTTTTCTTTTTATTTATACTTTTTATTTGGCAACAGGGTGTCTCAAGCCAGCACGGCTGGCTTCGAACCTGCGCGATCCTCCTGTCTCCGCCTCCCAAGCACGGGGATTACAAGTGTGTGCCACCATGCCTGGCTGGTGCTGGGTATTGAAGCCCAGGGACATTCTACCTGTGGGTTACACCCTCAGCCCTATTTTTTTTTTCTTATTTTTTATTTTATTTATTTTTTGCGGGTCTGGGGATGGAACCCAGAGGCATTTGACCTCCGAGCTACATCCTCTGCCCAACATTCTTTATTTTGAAACAGGGTCTCACTGAGTTGCGGATGGCCTCACTAAGTAGCTGAGGCTGTCCACGAACCGCGATCCTCCAGTCTCAGCCTCCCAAGTGCTGGGATTACAAGTGTGTGCCAGCACACCTGGCTTATTTTTTATTTTGAAAGGTCTTGCTAAATTTCTGAACCTGTGATCCTTCTTTCTCAGCCTCCCAAGTACATCACCATGCCCGGCTAATAAGTATTTCTTGGGGTTCTCTTATATGCCAGTCACTGTTGTAGGAGCTGGGAATATAGCATTTCGTAGATAAAATGCTCTCCTGGCTGCGGAGACAGTTGGTGAGCACACAAATGATTGTACTCATACTCTAGTGCCAGGTAGTGATTAGACACCAAGGCAGAGGACAGACAGGACACGGTTAGGCGGTCACATGGGCTCCTTGGGAGAGTTTGAAGACACAGATGGGGAAATTCTGGATGGAAGAGTTCAGATTGAGTACAGGGCCCGGCCTCTATCATTGCCTGGTGGAGAACAGGAGTCCTGTGGCCTATGTCCCTGCCCGAGAGCAGTACTGTCCAGCCTGCTGCCGGCATGGCTCCAGAGCCATGGTGTGCTGTGGGCGCTGCGGGCAGGCACCCTCCACTGGTCCAGGAAGGGAGTTCTCAGAACTCAAGTACAGCAAGGCAGGAATGAGCACAGGCTCCGGCTCCGCCTGGGCTCGGGCCAGCCAAATGGCTCGAACTTCCTGTGCCTCTGCTGCCTCATCCATAAAGTAAGGCCAGTAGTACCCAGTTGAATGCAGTGAGGATCCTGCCAGTTAATACCAGGCCTTTAGAACTGTATCTGGTACACGTTTACTATGATGAAATGGTAAGGGGAGATGTCCAAGAGTGCAACTAGGGAGTTGCTTCTCCTTACTCTCTGGGAAACCAGAACTAATAAAGCCGAGAACCTGCTGGGCGTGGTGGGGCACTCTTGTAATTCCAGTACTTGGGAGGCTGAGACAGGAGGATCTGGGTTCATGGACAGCCTTAGCTACTTAGTGGGGCCCTCTGCAACTTAGTGAGACCCTGTTCGAAAGTAAACAATAAAAAATAGGGTTGGGGGTGTAGCCCAAAGATAGAACGTCCCTGGGGTCCATCCCCAGTACTGCATCAAGCATTATCCATGCTGTGTGTGTGTGTGTGTGTGTGTGTGTGTGTGTGTGTGTGTGTGTGTGTTGACCAGAGATTGAACCCAGGGTGCTCTAACTCTGTTCAATTTTCTTATTTGGAAATAGTGTCTCACTAGGTTGCTGAGAGCTTCACGAAGTTGCGGAGACTGGCTTTGAACCTCTGATCCTCCCATCTCAGCCTCAAGTACCGGGATTACAAGTGTGCCCGGCTAGTTCCTATTCTTACAGAGGACATCTGCTTTTCTTAAAGGTGCACCCAAAGGAATATTCAGGAATTTCAGGAATATTTCAGGTTCTGCCCTCCATATCTGGAGAGGATCCAACTAGCTGTTTTGGCTTAATTTGCTAACAGTTTACATAGCAAAACGTCCTTTAGATGTTTTTACTTCAACTCCAGGTGTGGTGTGCATGCCTATAATCACAGTACTTGGGAGGCTGACAGGTCTAAAACCAGCCTCAGCAATTCAGCTAGGCTCTCAGCAACCTAGTGAGACTGTTTCAAAACAAAAATGTAAAAAAAGGGTTGGGGTGTAGCTCGGAGGTAGAATGCCCCTGGGTGGTTCAATCCCCAGTTCCAACACAGACATACACACCCCCCAAAATAATCCAAATTCCAACTGCAGGGATGATAATTCCTTTGTAAAATATTTTAGGGCTAGGAATGTTGCTTAGTGGCACTTTTCCAGCATATACAAGGCCCTGGCTTTAATCTCCAGAGCCATAGAAAAATGTTCTACAAGGAAACCTTAATTATGGCATCATGTTTGTTAAAATTACTGAGGTGTGATGGTGCACATCTGCAATCCCAGTACTTGGGAGGCTGAGACGGGAGCATCTCAGGTTTGTGACCAGCCTCCGTAAATTATCAAGGACCTCTACAACTTAGACCCTGTTTCAAAAAGAAACCAAAAAACCAACCACACACTACGTTCCTGAATAGCTCCTATGTCTGAGACTCTCAAGCAGTTACCACTTAAGTTTTACAGAATCTTTTTTTTTTTTTTTTTTTGGTGGTACTGGGGTTCCTGGAAACTCTTCTACTTTCGGGCTACACTCCCAGACCTATTGTTTTTTTTTTTTTTTTTTTTTTTTTTTTTGGTGGTACTGGAAATGGAACCCAGGGGCCTTCTACCTCCGGGTTATAATCCCAGACCTATTTTATATTTTTATTTGGAGACAGGGTCTCTTAAACCAGCTGTGGCTGGCTTTGAACCTGCATGATCATCCTGTCAGCCTCCCAAGAGGGGGATTACAAGCGTGCGCCACCTCGCCTGGCTTCTCAGACCTATTTTTATACTTTTTAAATTTGGCAACAGGGTCTCTTAAGCCAGCATGGCTGGCTTCGAACCTGCACGATCCTCCTGTCTCTGCCTCCCAAGCGTGGGGATTACAAGCTTGCGACACCATGCCCATTTTTATACACAAATTTCAGTAATGCTTTATTGATACAATTCCCTTGTCATATTTGTATCCAGTATTTTTGTAGAATCTGCAGGGCTGTGTGTGTGTGTGTTACTGAGGTAGGATAAGAAAAATAAAAATAAAATTAAAAGGAGACAAATTTGAAAGGAAGGGAAATTAAGAGTTTTCAAATCTAGAAACTTCCTTTCACCCTACAGGGCCTGCTTCTTTTTGAGGCAAAAATCCTCAGCAGGCCCATACACTTAATCATAATGGTCCTTTTCCCTCCTGAAATTCCTGAGATGCTTGGTAAGCAAAGGATACCCCCCAAAAAAGTTGACGCTGGTCAAGCCCAGACATCACCCAGTACCCACCAACGAAGTGTAGGCAACTTGGGGAATCAAAAAAGGGGACTGCACCCACATCTCCACCTTGCTCCCTGCCCTTCACAGGGTCTCCTACAAAAGGACTGTAAAAATCCAAGGCTGCTTTCCAGCTCTTGGGATGGCCCGTGTTCTCCCTTGAACGTGTCCCCCACTTCCCTAAATAAATCTGACTGACGTGTGCTGAAACTCTTCTGCCATGGAAGCCAAAGACCCCGCTGATCCTGAGATCCCGGAGAATCAACCCATCACCCCAACAGCACTGGAGATTGAGCCCGGGGCATTCATTCTACTTCAGGGCTACATTCCCAGCCCTATTTTTTTTATTTGGAAATGGCCTCACTGAGTTGCCCAGGGTGGCCCACAAATCTGCAATCCTGCTGTCTCAGCCTTCCAAGTATTGGGACTACAGGTGTGCACACCGTGCTTGGTTACCCTTTGCAGCATAAGCTACAAATGCACAAGCTCTTTCTACCTTAATTACCTGTGAGATTTTTTTTTTTTCCTCGCGGTATTGGGGATGGAACCAGGGGGATTCTACTTCCGAGGGACATCCACAGCCTTATTTTTTTTTTTTCTTTTTTTTTTTTTGTGGTACCAGGAATGGAACCCAGGGGCATTGTACTTCTGACTACACCCCCAGCCCTACTTTTTATTCTTTATTTCGAAACAGTCTCACTGAGTTGTGAAGAGCCTTACTAAGTAGCTGAGGCTGTCCGCGATCCTCTGGTCTCAGCCTCTTGAGTGCTGGGATGACAAACGTGCGCCACCACGCCCGGCTCCTGTGAGCCTTTTCTAGTCTTGATCTTTTCCATCTCCATGTGACAGGCAGGAATGTGCGTGCTTCCCCTTTCTCTAGGTTCAGTCCAGCTCTGTCAGTCTCTTAAGTACTCCTGCCACTCATGGATCCTTTGGTACTTAAGTGGCTTACTAGGTAGGAAAGCCTGAGATACCTACTTCTTGGATGGAGGAGACAGAATTGACTCCTCTGTGCAGTAAAATGACTTTACCTCTAATCTCTGCTAGGAAAAACTGAGAATCTGGAGATTCCAATAGCAATTTGGTGAAACTGATGATTTTTCTTGGGGTTTTGGAAGGGGCCCTGGGCAATTCAATTATGTGTGTATTCAGTCTTGTGAAATCAATCCTGGGTAGAAGCTAGGTCCAGGCCGGGTGTGGTGGTGCACACTTGTAATCCCAGCATTTGGGGGCGGGCTGAGACCAGAGGATAGCAGTTTGCAGACAGCCTCAGCTACTTAGGCCCTCTGCAACTTAGTGAGACCCTGTTTAAAAATAAAGAATAAAAAATAGGGCAGAGGGTGTAACTCGTAGGTTGAATGTCCCTGGGTTCCATCCCCAGACCTAAAAAAAAAAAAAAAAAAAAAAAAAAAAAAATTAGGTCCAGGATTATATTTTTTTGCTCGTAAGAATTGTTGATCCTATAAGATTATATCTAGATTCTCTTATTAACATTTTTTTTTTTTACAGTACTGGGGATGGAACCCAAGGGCATTTTACCTCCAAGCTATACCCTCAGTCCTATTTTTTATTCTTTATTTTGAAATAGGGTCTCACTGAGTTGCAGAGAGCCTAAGTACCTGAGGCTAGCCTGGAACCAGCCATCCTCTGGTCTCAGCCTTCCAAGTACTAGGATTACAAGCATGCACCATCATGCCCAGCATCTGTGTTCAAATGAAGTTAGTGGCAAACTATATACCCACAACCAGTTCCATTACTCATCAGGAAATAAAGCACTTTATTTTTATTATTATTATTTTTTGTGGCACTGGGGACTGAACCCTGGGGCATTCTACCTCCGAACTACATCTCCAGACCTATTTTTTATTCTGTAATTTGAAACAGGATCTCAGTAAGTTGCAGAGGGCCTCAGTAAGTAGCTGAGGCTGGCTGTGAAGCTGTGATCCTTCTCTCTCAGCCTCCCAAGTACTGAGATTACAAGCGTGCACCACCACACCTGGCATAGAAAAGCACTTTATTATTTATATCTTTCAGTACTAGGGATAGAACCCAGGGGCATTCTACCTCTGAGTTACACGGTCAACCCTATTTTTTCTTTATTTTGAAACAGTTTCACTCAGTTTCAGAGGGCTGGCCACAAACCGAATCCTCCTGTCTCAGCCTGTCATATGCTGGCATTACAAGTGTGTGCCACCACGCCCGGCTAGAAAAGCACTTTAATCAGATCTTGAATTCTAATGTAAGAGCGGGCACATAAAATGTATACGTAAGCACCTCATTGCTACCCAAATTATTAGGGCTCTAATGACTTTGGTTTGAGGGCAGTGTGCAGGATAGAAACCAAGCATGTGGTTGTTTATATAAGGAAAGGTAGACAGCTCTGGCTTAGCTGACAAAAACTATCTTAGCTTTAATGGTAAGTTTGTAGAGGTCATTAGCCAAGTTTTTTATCACCTGTTCTTCCGATGATATAGTCCCTTGTTGAGATAGCACATTGGTTAGCCCACAGACGTTTATTCCTTGTCTACTATGTCCAGAGCATGGTGGGATACACACAATGACAAAGTCCCTTGCCCTTAAAGGAGCTCACAGTCTAATATGAAGACAGACACCTAAGCAGCCATCCTAAATTCACAATGAAATGAATCAAGGCCTTTGAGGGAATTTCAATGTGCTATGAGGGTGCAGGGATGGGAGCAAATGTTTATGGGGCACAAGGGAGCTTCACAGAAAAGAGCTGTGCTAACAGAAGAGGCTTAAATTTAAAGCATTCTTTTTACCAAATGAATACACCATCACCTAGCTTTGGAAAAGCAAAAATTAACCCCTAAAAAATAATCCATTATAATGAAACTGGGAAGACGATCATGAACTGAAATTCTGAACTACTTTCAATAAAAAGATTAATATAAAGTGAAAAATTTTTAATAGATTCAGAAGTATCTCATGTGACATACATTTGACATTTTTTTGAAGTTCCAGCTTTTTAAAACTTAAAGCAATGTTATTTCAACCTTATCTTTTTCTACTCAAGATGCAGCTATTGAACATTTTCAGTAATTATGACTTAACCTTAAACACCACTTTAGTCATTCTTTAAGTGGGGAATACAGTGTAAACTTTATTGGTCAGAGTTATCTCCTGGGATTTCAAGGCTATTAATTAACGTATTTATTTTGAGATGGAGTCCTGTTACATTGCCCAGGCTGGTCTGGAATTCATGGATTCAAGTGATCTGCCTCCTTTAACCTCCCACGTAGCTGGAACTACAGGCATGTGCCACCAGCCCGGTTGGAATTTAAACTTTAGATCATCTTTTTAAACAACAAACTAGGGGCTGGTGGTATAGGTCAGTGATAGAGTGCATGGAAGACCTGGGTTCAGTCCCCAGCATCAAATTAAAACACACCCCAGCAAACACACTGTGTAAGTGAAGCTGAAATAATGAAGGGGCCTTCTAGGGACCGGATCAAACAGGAGTCCAATTTGTGTTAGGAAATTTGTTCCCATGTTACCAACAAGAATATTTAATACTACTAGGAAAAATTTTATTTCATAATTTCAATTGAAGTTATTTTAAAGTATATGGGACATTACTTTTTTCTTCTTTTGGTACTGGGGATGGAACCCGGGGCAGTCTAACTCAGTTTGTATACCCTTCACCCCTCTTAAGGTTTTGAAACAGTGTATTGCTAAGTTACTAAGGATCTCACAAATTGCTAAGGCTGGCCTTAAACCTGCTATCCTCCCGTCTCAGCCTCTCAAGTACTGGGGTTACAGGTGTATGCCACTGTACCACATTTCTGAGAATGTGCTTTGCTGGGGGGTTCTGGTGCTTGTAAAACTAATCAGGACCTGTTCAAGTCAACAAGTTCTTTGTTTCCAGTTAAAATTAAAATTGTTATCATAAAATATACCTGGTTGTTTATCTTTAGTGACTAATTTATAGACTAGTATGTGTTTCTTTTGATGATATTAGATTTAAAAAATCTGCTCCAAGTATACTAATACATACCTGCAATTCCAGTGACTAGGGAGGCTGAGGCAGGAGGATCCCAAGTTCAAGGCCAGCCTGGAACACTTAGACTCTGTCTCAAATACATACAAACAACAAAAACCCAAACAACTGCAAACAAACTCCAAAATATAAGGGTTGGGGAAAATAGTTCAGTGGTAGTGCCAACAGGCTCAATACCCAGTGTCGTTCTCCCACCCCCCCACACAAAAAAGAAAAAAAAAATATGTATCTTACATCTTGTCCGTTTAGGTGTTTAAATACTAAAGTAATTACATCCAATTACATATCAAATAATATTAACTAAAATTTATCAGGTGTTTATCAGAACAGGCCTTGTTCTAAACATTGCATATTGACTTATTTAATCCCACCAACTCCCTAACTACCATCAACAAAGGCAGAGGATAAAATGGGAGTTAAGAAGCTGCCTGGACACACAGTCACAGTTTAATAAAAATAACAGTAGTTTTATTGATTACATATAATTTCAGCTATATTAATATATATTATAAATTTGAAGAATTAGAAATAAATGACTATTGTACCAAGAGTGCTCTAAGTCATGGCAGCATGTTCCATGAAAAGTACTGAAATCCCGCAGTCATCATATATCTATTTTCAGAAAAATCAGGAAGTCATCATCCAAACTTCACATTAAGTTACCCCTATACACAGACTGCATTAAGCAGAATGAAGATACATGTTTTCTTTTCTAGCAAATACTGTCTGTCACACAGACCTATGCCCCAAACAATATTACTTATATCTTGTACAAAACCTAACTTTTTCTCCACAAGAGCTGCCCCAAATAACTCTCACTTTGGAAAGCGAAAGGCACTGACCACAGCACAAGGCTACTCTGAATGTTGCAGTTTTGGGTTTTCACTTTTGCCTAGAACCCCAACTTATAATTATAATGCACTCACTCCCGCATTCTAGTCACGTAGGAAAAGTCTTTTTTTATGTACATACTTAACACGAGACGGAAAGTGTCAAATCGACTGAGCAGGTTTTTTGGCAGATCACAGAAAAGAAACAGTGCTATTGGAAACGAACACCTTTGCTTTAGTGTTTTGTGGCTGAGCGCCTGACGGATGTCATTCAAATGTCTCATCTCCTTCTTCCACATCTTTCAAATTGAGGACTTCCAAAGAACCTCTGCCTTTTGTTTCCTTTTGTATCAGCTCATCGATTTCTCTGAAGCAACCGGGGTCAATCAGACACACCTGAAACATTTAATAGCCGTTTACCACGTGAGGTCAAGTGTCAGGACGGAGTAAGTACAGCTTACGATTCTTTAACTTCCTTGAGGACAGACACGGCGTTCCAGCATCCCTAATCCTGCAGTAAGCTATGCTCTGTAGCATCCTATGCTGCGGTGGAGAAGGCAACTTGTAGTTCAGCTCTTCAGTAAGTGCCTGGGCAGGCCCTCCCGTCGAGGCCTCATCCAGGCCGCGTGGGGGTGCACTCCCGTCATCCTAGTACTTGAGAGGCTGAGGAAGGAGGATCACAGCTTCCTGGCCAGCCTCGGTGACTTAGTGCAGCCCTCAGCAGCTTAATGAGACTGTTTGCAAATAAATAAAATAGGGCTGGGGATGTAGCTTGGAGGTAGAATGCCCCTGGGTTCAATCCTCAGTACCACCAGAAAAAGAAAGAAGGAAAAAAGAAAAAGACTTCTCCAGTTGAGAATAGAGTTCAATGGTATACTGCTTGCCTAGCATTCTTGAGACCTTGAGTTCAACCCCCAGCACTACAAGAATGATTTATCCCAGACTGCCGCTGTAAAAAGGAGTTGGACTAAAAGACTATGATCCTCCCTTCATACTAAAATTTAGCTTTTTTTTTGGGGGGGGGGGATGGTGGTACTGGGGATTGAACTCAGGGTTATTCTGCCTCTGAGTGACACTCCCAACCATATATATATATAAAAAAATTTTTTTTTTGGCAGTGCTGGGATAGAACCCAGGGGCATTCTACCTCCGAGATATACCCCTAGCCCTATATTTTTTATTCTTTATTTTGAAACAGGGTCTCACTGAGTTGCAAAGGCTCACTAAGTAGCTGAGGCTGGCTGCAAACTGCAATCCTCTTGTCTCAGCCTCCCAAATGCTGGGATTACAAGCGTGCGTCACCACACCCAGCTCCCAACCCTATTTTATTTTTATTTATTTTTTGCTGCTGGGGTTGAAATCAGGGGCATTCTACCTCTGAGCTATACCCCCAACCCCTTTTATTTGTTGTCTGGAAACAGGGTCTCACTAAGTTGTGGAGGGCCGTATTAAGTTGTTGAGCTGGCTGTGAACCTGCAATCCTCCTGTCTCAGCCTCCCAAGTACTGGGATTACAAGTGCGCACCACCACACGTGGCTTGCAAAAACGCCTAAGTGTGCTTACCAGCGGCACAGTTCTACACAGACCCTGACAATATTAACCTAACTCTAGGTGACACATTTCTGGGAACAGCTTACTGTCCGGAACTTCTAAACGTTTGCTACACATTTATGTCTAGAAGACAAGCGATTCTGGTGGTATGAGGCAAAGGAACAAGTGTCTTAATCTTACGATTTCCAGCTGCTCGTTGTAGTCTTCGCTCTCTATCACCTTGAGCAGGGGCTTGAGCTTGTCTTTCAGCTTCTTCCCCTCGTTCACTGGGAGAATGAAGCGCAGTCGCATGTGAGCGCGCTCTATCTTCATCTTGTCCTTTAACTGCTTTATCACCTCCAAAGCCTGTAGAGACAACAGGGGGTGCCGGGGATTTCTTTGCTTCTGCTGCTGCACTATTCAGAAAATGCTTAACGACAAAGCAGTTCTCACCCAGCTGCACCAGGTGATGGTTTCTGAGCCACGACACAAAAAACATAAATAACCACAGAAGAAAACAGAAAAACTGGGCATTGTCAAAGTAAAAAAAATTCTGAGAAGGGTGTGGTAGTGCACGCTTGTAATCCCAGCACTTTGGAGGCTGAGATAGGAGGATCGCTGTTCATGGACAGCCTTGGCTATTTAGTGAGGCTCTTTGCAACTCTGTGAGACCATTTCAAAGTAAAGAATAAAAAAAAAAAAAATAGGGCTGGGAGTGTAGATCGGAGGTACAATACCCCAGGTTCCAACCCCAGCAACACACATACACAAAAAAATTCTGTGCTTCAGTCGGGCATGATGGTGCAGGCTTGTAATCCCAGTATTTGGGAGGCAGAGACTGAAGGATGGTGGTTCACAGGATAGCCTCAGCTACTTAGTGAGGCCCTGTTTCAAAAAAATAAAAACCACAAAGCCGGGCGTGGTGGTGCACACTGGTAATCCCAGTGCTTTGGAGGCTGAGACAGGAGGATTGCGCAGGTTCAAAGTGAGGCTCTCAGCAACTTAGTGAGACCCTGTTTCCAAATAAAATATAAAATAGGTCTGGGAGGATGGCCCGGCAGTAGAAAAGCCCCTGGGTTCCACCCTGAGTAACACACACACACACACACACACACACACACACACACACACACACACACACAACACACACACCAAAAAAAAAAAAAAAAACCCACTAAAAATAGGACTGGGGGTATGGCTCAGAGGTAGAATGCCCCTGGGTTCCTATCCCCATCCCCATCCCCAGTACTGGGAAAAAAAAATATATATATATATGAAGGGAAAAAACCACCACAGAATGGGAGAAAATATTTGCAAAATTATTTGAAAAAAGACTAGTATTGAAAATCTGCACAAACTCTTATAATTAAAGAAACGAGCAAGGAATAGATTACTCTGAAGCAGATACACAAGGACATAATAAGCACATGAAAATATGCTCAGATCATTGGTTATTAGGTACATGCAAATCATAATCACAAGATACCACCAGGATGGTTCTAAGAAAAAAGGTGGACAATAAGAACATTGCCAAGGAGGCGGAGAAACCACACCACTTACACACCAGTGGTGGGAAGGCCAACGCTTTTGGAAAAGAGTTTGGCAGTTCTTACAGGGTTAACTATAGGCAGGCATGGTGCCTATGCCTGTAATCCCAGGACTGGGGAGGCTAAAACAGAAGGATTTCAGGTTCAAGGAGAGCTTCAGCAACTCAGCAAGGCCCTCAGCAATTTAGTGAAACCCTGTTTCAAAATAAAAAGTAAAACAGGGCTGGAGGTGTAGATCAAAGGTGGAATGCTCCTGGGAGCAATCTCCAGCCCCACATACGCATACACACAAAAATCCAAATTTTGTTTTTAAAGGTATGATTTGGATAGAAGGTTAGAGTCCTATGTATATTTGTATTTAGTTTTTATAAAAGTAACTTTTATCAATCTGTTCCCCAAATCGTTCAAAACCTCCAAATGATTTGTTTCTGTGAAGATCCATTATTTAATAATTTATTTAGGGAAAACCGACACCCATAAATATATGTTTGGATGACAATAAAAGCCACTCACCTGCTGTTTTGTACTCTTGTTGGGTTTGACTGAATAGTGGATATCCTTCATAGCTCTCTCAATGAGGATAACGGTATACGGTCTCTTTGTTTCTGGGTTCACACATTTCTCAGCCACAATGGTTGCAATATCCCTAAACATCTGTTCCAGCTGCGTGTGCCTTTCTTTATCTGATACTTGAACCTCTCCTTTAGTCAGAATCTAAAAAGAACCATCAAATTTAAGAAAGCAAGCAGGGTACTGTGGTGCATACCTGCAATCCCAGCTACTCAGGAGGTGGATGCAGGAAGATTGCAAGTTTGATGCCAGCCTGGACAGTTTGACAAGACCCTGTCTCAAAAAAGAGAAACAACAACAAAAAAAGGGCCGGGAATTTAGCTCAGTGGTAGAGTTCTTGCTTAGCATTTGTGAGGCCCCTGAGTTCCATACCCAGTGCTGCCACAAAAAGAAAAAAAAAATAAAGACACTTTAAAGTTTAACACCTACAAGTACTTATGCTGCAAATCAATGTTGAGGTCAGTTACGCTGCAGAGGAAAGAACCTACCTGCTTACAGATTTCAGTCTGGTCATCTGTTCCAAATGCACTGATAAGATCTTCCTTCTTTGCAACCTGACCTTTAGAAACATTTACAAACACCGAGTGGGTCTGCAGGACTTCGTCAAGGTCTTTTTCCCTTGGGAGGGCAGGACACAAAGTACTAAGTGAGTACACTTGAAACCCGGATTTTCATTTACATATAAAAAAAAAAAAACAAGATGGCAACAACACCGACAGCCAGAAACAATAAACTCCTAAACGATCGGCAGTATCCAAGGTTCAATTTCAAAACTCAGAACTGCATTTGTACCTCCATTTACTCATAGTAGGAAACCGTCACTGGAGTATTAGGAAATACCAGGATGGGTGGGGCAGGCTGCCGTCACTAAACACCCTCTAGATGGCCATGGTGAAACACTGCGCAGTTTCGTTAAACTAGTGGGGGCTCCTGAGATCTGTGATGTCAGATGAACTTCGACAGTTAGGTGGAAGAGTGGGCTCCTGGTCTTTATCACTGTTTTGGGAAAAGGACCAAAATGGTCGCGCTTTTTGGTTGTAACGTTTATGACACAAAATCCAAAACTAAAACCCCACACCTACAATCCTATCAGAACCAAAGGGGAATAAAAAAAAAAAAAAAAAAAAAAAAAAGGACGGGAAGGCCTTCTCAGGCTCAGGGCAGGCGTAGTTTTCCATTTCCTTCCCTGATCAGACCTCAGCTGGGCCCACTCACTGGACGTGGCCAGACAGCCCGCCCGGGAAGCCAGCTCCGGCCGGGGCCGAGGGAGAGGGTCACTCACACGCCACTCCGCCAGCCGACGACCTTGTTTTTGTAGCAGGCGATTTCGAAGCGCTTCCCACCGCGCTTCATCCGTACCACCGCCACATTGGTGAGGCGGATCTGGTTGGTGGGGGTGAAGATCGACATTGTGGCTGCGCACAGACCTCAGGCCGAGTAAAACGGGGCAGGTCTGCGCTGCCAGGCCTTGAGGGCCGCCGGCGCCCGGTTGTAACGACCCCGCGGCGCGCGGAACCGCAACGACCGCAAAGTGCGCGGCGCGGCGCCTCCCTCAGCCCCGGGAAGCGCCACAGGCGTACTCCGTCGCTGACCTAGTGCGCAGGCGTCAAACAGTGCGGCAGCCCAGGAAGAGAGCAATGACGCATGCGCATTGTGGCTTACGTCATCTCTCCGTGCCCCCAAGAGGGAGGCGCGTTTTCTTGATGTAATTTACTTAAGCCAATGAGCTCAAGAGCTCTGATAGGAGGGTGGCTGGTGTTTAAAAACCGAGTGGAAACACAGCACTGTCATTACATAGTTCTCCAGAATTCAGGGGTCACACCCACTTTGACATTTCATTTTATATATATTTTGGTACTGGGCATGGAACCCAGGGACATTCTACCTACTAGTTACACCCTCAGCCCTATTTTTTTATTCTTTTATTTTGAAACAGGGTCTCACTGAATTGCAAAGGGCCTCACTAAGTAGTTGAGGCTGTCCGCGAACCGGGAGCCAACCGTTTCAGCCTCCCAAATGCTGGGATTACAAGCGTGCGCCACCACGCCCGGCTGATATTTTTTTTTCGGGTGTGGGGAGGGAACCCAAAGGCATTTGACCTTCGAGTTACACCCCCTGCTCAAATTTTTAATTATTATTTTTTAAAACAGGGTCTCACTGAGTAGCGGAGGGACTCACTAAGTAGCTGAGGCTGTCCGAGAACCGCGATCCTCCGGTCTCAGCCTCTCCAATCCTGGGATTACAAGCGTGCGCCACCACGCCTGGCTAACATTTTTATTTTTTAAAAATTATTTTGTGTGTGTGTGTGTGTGTGTGTGTGTGTGTGCGCGCGCGCGCGCGCGCTCGCGCTGTGGATCGAACCCAGCGCCTAGCACATGCTAGGCATGCTACTCTACCCCTGAGCTACATCCTCTCAGATAATAGGAAAAAAACCCAAAAGTAGAGGAAAAAGTGTAGTGAAGCCCTCTTACCCCGTTTCGACAATTATCAACACGTTGTTTTATTTCTCCTTTCTTCCATATTTTGTTGGATATTTTAAAGCAAAGTATCAAATGATTTTAGCCCTAAATACTGCATTATATATCTTTAGCAGATACAACCGATATTAATAATTGTTCAATACTATCTAATAGACATTGCATACACGACCTCCCCAACAGTTTTTTTTTTCTTTTCCTTTTTGGTATTGGAGATGGATGCTTGGGGTATTCCACCTCCGAGCTACACCCTCACACTTCTTTTTTACTTTGAAACAGGTCCTCCTGCCAAGTTAACGAGGCTGGCCTTGAACCTGAGATCCTCCCGTCTTGGCCGCCCAAGTAATGGAATTATAAGCGTGCGCCACCTCGCCCGCCTTCAATCACGCCATTTTACAGTCATTTTTTTTCCAACTGAGATCTACACGGGCCCCCACACACTGCATTTGGTTGATGTTGCCCTTAGTCTTTTTTTTAACATTCCCCTCTTTTTCCCCCCTCACTCCCGCCGTTCATTTTGACAGTCCGTCTCTCCGGACACGCCCCTTTCCACTCTGAGCCAATCCAAGTGGAGCCGGAAGCTCTTACTTTGTCGTCTGGTGCTCTGGTTGGTGCCTTCTTCTGACCCCGCCCCCTTCCGTTCTGAGCCAATCCAAGCAGGGCTGGAAACGCTTCGGCTCTTCATCCCAGAGCTCTGGGCGGTGCTTTCCGTTGGGACCGCCCCCTTCTCCCTCTAAGCCAATCAGAGCAGACCTTGGAGCTCTGCGGCTTCCTTTCCCGGAGCTTGGGCTTCCCTCTAGGTCCACCTCTTTCCCTTCTGGCCAATCCGGGCGGCGTTGTGAGTGGCATGGCTTCCCTGAACTTGTGAGCTGGGGACACCGCTGGTACTGAGAGGCGGCTCTGGCTGTTTCCCAGTACTGGCGCCGGCCTCCAGGTCGGAGGATCTAGTTCCTGACTTCGTGCCGGGCTCGGGCCCTGAGGAGGATGGGTAAGGGCCCCGACTGGCGAGGCTCGCGCGGCGGGAGGGAGGAAACCGTTCCCCGTCTGCGGCGGGAGGCGGCCTCGGCCCTTTCCTCTCAGAGGCTGCGGCGCTCGTTGGCGTGCGACGGCCCCCTCTGGGAGGCAGGGGGAATGAGCTGCGCTTGTGACTGGGCTTTTGCCTTTCGAGGCTAGCCAGGGAGTGAGTTTAGAATAAATCCACGCTTCAAACTCCAAATAAAAGGAAAAAAAATCCTGCCCCCCCCACCCACGTGTATTAAGACTTTTGGTCTTTTCCAGCAGCACCTGTAAACCCTCAGTGTCAGGTTCACCTGTTGAAATTGCTTCCAACTTCAACATTTGAGGTCAGCCTTTTGCATTACTTTCTTCAAAAAAAAAAAAAAATTGGGGCGTGAGGCCAGCTGTTTGAGAGCCCTTTACAAGTAGCTGTAGGTCTTAAAACATACAGGTGGGAGAAACGGAAGTGCTTTTACCGCTATTCTGAACGTTACTTACCGAGTAAGAACAAAGAATAACAATTCCACATGAAACGTTTTCACTCTGTATTTCTTTCTCCTCATTTGGAAGTTTTCTCTTGCTTCCAAGTGCAAGAGACAATAAAAATGAAGATACAGTTTTATATTCTTATTCTTGAATCAGCATCATCATGATAATTTTTATTACATTACAATGTAGTGTGTTATTATTCGATTATTAGGTGTGTGTGTGTGTGGGGGGGGGTGCTGGGGATTGAATCCAGGGGTATTCTCCCTCCAAGCTAAACCCCAGCCCTATTTTATTTTTATTTTGAAACAGGATCTCACTAAGTTGCTGAGGACCTCGCTAAATTGCTGCGACTGCCCTCGAACCTGTGATCCTCCATTCTCAGCCGCCCAAGCACTGGGATTACAAAGCGTGCACCATCACGCCGAGTTACTAGGGTTTTTAAAAATAAAGTTTATATGCCGGGTTGGTGGCGCATGCTTGTAATCCTAGTACTTGGGAAGCTGAGACAGAAGGATCACAGATTAACCGACAGCCTCATCAAGTAGTGAGATTCTTATCAACCTAGCGAGACCTTGTTTCAAGATAAAAATAAAAGCTGGGCGTGGTGGCCCACGCTTGTAATCCCTGTGCTTGGGAGGCTGAGACAGGAGGATCGCACAGGTTCGAAGCCAGCCTCAGCTACTTAGTGAGGCTCTCAGCAACTTAGTGAGACCCTGTTTCCAAATAAAGTATAAAATAGGTCTCGGAGTGTAGCCCGGAGGTAGAAAGCCCCTGGGTTCCACTCCCAGTACCACCACAAAATAAATAATAAATAAATAAATAAATAAATAAATAAAAAAAAAGCTGGAGGTGTAGCTTGTAGGAAGAATACCCCTGAAATCAATCCTAGTCCCCCCAAAAAATTTATAGTAGGATTATCAACTATGAAATTTTGTTTTATTATTGCTTTTACATTCTTAAAGCAGGGATGGATATCTTTGTATATGGATATCTTTGTATAATTTTAACCAAAATTATGTATATGTATCATTTTAAATTTAGATGCGTCTTTGGATATGTGGGACCTCTCCTCACCTTTTTTATCGTTATGGATAAACAGGTTTTACATTTATTTGGGCTTTGCTCTTGGCATTAGCCTTTGGATTTGTGTCCAGATTGTCATCAAAAAGCAGGTAGGTGGAATGATTTTCTTTTCTTTTCCTTTTAATAAGAGAGTATCAGATTTATAGGGAACTTAAAGTGCAGATTTTTTTCTTTTTGCGGGTCTGGGGATGAAACCCAGGGGCATTTGACCTCCGAGCTGCACCTCCTGCCCTGTTTTTTTTTAATTTTTTATTTTGAAACAGGGTCTCACTAAGTTGTGGAGGGCCTCACTAAGTAGCTGAGGCTGTCTGCAAACTAAGATCCTTCAGTCTCAGCCTCCCAAATGCTGGGATTACAAGCGTGCACCACCATGCCCGGCTAAGTGCGGAACTTTATTTCATTTGTGGTATTAGGAACGGAACCCAGGGTCATTCTAACTCTGAGCTATGTCCCCAGCATTTTCTTTAAATTTAATTTTGAAACAGAGTCTCACTAGGTCGAAAATCACTTATTATTTTTGTTTGTGGCACTGGGGATGGATCCTAAGGGCGTTCTACTTCCGAGCTATACCCCCAGCCCTATTTTATTCTTTATTTTGAAACAGGGTCTCACTAAGTAACAGAAGGCCTCACAAGTTCCTGAGGCTGGCCGCAAACAGGCAGTCCTCCTGTCTCAGCCTTCCAAATACTGGAATTACAAGTGTGCATTATCACTCCTGATTAATGCGAATCATTATAGTCTTAAAAACCTTGGGTCTTAGCCGGGCGTGGTGGTGAATGCCTGTAGTTTCATTACTTGGGAGGCTGAGACAGGAGGATCACAATGTTGAACCGAGCCTCAGCTACTCAGCATGGCCTTCAGCAACTTAGTGAGACACTATTTAAAAAAAAAAAAAAATAGAGCCGGGCATGGTGGCACACCTTGTAATCCCAGCATTTGGGAGGCTGAGACAGGAGGTCTGCAGTTTGCAGACAGCCTCAGCTACTTAGTGAGGCCCTTTGCAACTCAGTGAGACCCTGTTTCAAAAATAAAGAATAAATAATAGGGCTAGGAGTGTTGCTCGGAGGTAGAATGCCCCTGGGTTCCATCCCCGGTACCACACACACACACACACACACAAAATAGGGCTGGGGGTGTAGTTCAGAAGTAGAATGTCCCTGGGTTTAATCCCCAGTAATACACACACACACACACACACACACACACACACACACACACACACAGTCCTGCCTTTAATTTTTTAATTTTAAAAATTTCTTTGCGGATCTGGGGATAGAACCCAGGGGCATTTGACCTTCGAGCTATACCCTCTGCCCTATTTTTTTATTCTTTATTTTGAAACAGGCCCTCACTGAGTTGTAAAGGGCCTCACTAAGTAGCTGAGGCTGTCTGCGAACCGCGATCCTCCGGTCTCAGCCTCCCCAATGCTGGGGTTACAAGCGTGCACCACCACGCCTGGCTGAGTCCTATCTTTAAAGGGCCTAATTACACCAAGAAGTAAATATTTGAGGAGTACAACCAGAAAGATTAAGAAAATAATAAAGATGGCCAGTATCTGTGTTAATTTTTATTCCTACTGAAGTTGGGAAAATATGGACACTTTATGGACTTTGCACAATTGATTATCTTCAAGGCCAAGAACTCACAAGAGAAACCTATTCCAAAAGCAACTCAGGACTTGACGACAAATGGTTATATCCCCCTTCAAAAGGAGCCAATCTTTGTATCTGGAGTCAAGATTTTTTATGGCTCCCAAACGGGTACAGCAAAGGTAAGAACTTTACATGATGATTTTCCTTTGGTTTCCTGACATTTGAAGAAAATTCCTGAGACGTGTTCATTAGCAGTGAACTGAGTTAGTCTCCTGAAGTTTAGCCGCCTCTTCTTTCCATCGTACATTTTCCCTTTCCAAGTTGCTGGGCTCCTTCTCTTGTGCCCGGTTACGGCTGCTGGACGGTGTCTGGTGGTCACCGCCATGAAGCTTGCTTCTGCTCAGCAGGGTGGAGAGAGTTCTTAGTCCATGACTGAGGCCTGTGGGCCGAAGAATAGGGAAGAGGGCAAAGAGGATTACAGCGCCGGTGTCCAGACGGGGCCCTGACTTTCCCAAGTTCACGCATCTACTTAATGGAAGGCGTTTTGATTTCTAACAGGGTTAAAAGTGTTGAAGATGGACAGTAAGGTAGATAGGTTGCAGATACCTGGCTGAAAGCTGCTTCACATTCTTGTATCTGGATGATGGCTGCTTCTTTTTTTTTTTTTTTTTGTGGTACTGGGGTTCCTGGAAGCCCTTCTACCTCAAGGCTACACTCCCAGACCTATTTTATATTTTTGAAACAGGGTCTCTTTAAGCCAGCGCCGCTGGCTTCGAACCTGCGGGGTCCTCCTGTCCCCGCCTCACAAGCGTGCGCCACCACGCCCGGCTGCTTCTTTGTTTTGAATGATCACAGTTATTTAGTGCTTCCTAGGAAAAGGTTCTATATAAGGCTAGCATGAAAATGAATTATAAAAAAAAAGTAAAGGTCTGTTATTTTTGTACGCTACTAAAGAGGGTTCTACTGCCCTCTTGTGGATATTATTCAGAAGAATACTTGTATTAAGAAAAAGCAGATCTATTTAAAAAAAAAATACTTCTTAGGCTTTCAGTACTCTAGTATTGGTACTTTACTACTTTTGATTTCTCCGATGGCTATTTCCTTAGCTTATAACCTGCCTATGCGGTGTTTCTGGATTTATCAATAGTAGAAAAGGTTATTGCATCCTTATTGTAGTTATTTAACACAATCCTCAAATCTCAGTGGCTTGATATTGCTATCTGCATGGTCGTTATGTGGGTTCAATGGCCGTGCTCCATCTTAAATCTGTGCCATCTAAAGACTTCTTTATTCTGCGTTCACCTTTGATTCATAGTTGGCTATGTGTATAAGACTGTTCAAAACTTTTTTCCTAGCTGGGTGTGGTGGCACACTTCTGTAATCCCAGTGCTTGGGAGGCCGAGACAGGAGGATTGCAGATTCAAGGCCAACCTCAATAACTTTAAATAAATAAATAAATAAATAAATAAATAACAAGGCCTAGGAGTGTAGCTCAGGGGTAGAATGCTCCTGGGTTCAATCCCTAGTACCACACACACACACACAAAAGATGAAAAAAAACAACAACGACAACAACAAACAAAACAATAAACAAAATAAACCTTTCCCCCCATGACTTTGAAGACATTTCTATGTTGTCTTCCAGCAGGTAGTGCTGCTGATGAGAAGATGAATTTCCATATTTCTTTGTAGATAACTTTATTTTTTTGTTTCTGAAAATTTTTGTGCCATTTTCTTTTTTTTTTCTTGATGTCGGGACACTTTTGTGAGACAGTGATTAGGTTGAATTTCATTTAGCTTTTAGTATATTGTTCTCTGAATTACTAAGGCTAGTCCTCCTTACTGTCATTTGCCAGCTTCTCTTCAGCTTTTTTGGGATTGAACCCAGGGCCTTGCACTAAAGTTATACAGGTTAGATGGCCGTGCTCCATCTTCAATCTGTGCCATCTAAAGACTTCTTTATTTTGCGTTGGAGTTACATCCCCAGGTCTCTCTTATTGACCCTAAGAAAGGAGTGTTTCAGAGTCCTTGAAACTGTGTCTAGAAAGTGAATCTAAAGATCAATATTCACTTGACTCCTTATAGGACCTTATTATCTAGGTCTTTAAATTCTGTTTATTAGTTCATGGATTAGCAAAATTTTCTAGGGCCAGATATTTTATTTTATATATACTTTTAGGTTTTGTAAACCATATTGTTGCAAGTACTCAACTCTGCTGATGTAGGATGGAAGCAGCCATAGACATGAGAACAAATGGGTGTGGCTTAGCTCTTTACCTGGGTTTCCAGCAAGCATCTCAAGATCGGTACGCTTAAATTTCCTGATTTCTGCCGGGCGTGGTGGCGCACGCTTGTAATCCCCGCGCTTGGGAGGCAGAGACAGGAGGATCACGCAGGTTCGAAGCCAGCCGCAGGAGCTGGCTTAGGAGACCCTGTTTCCAAATAAAAAAATGTAAAAATAGGTCTGGGAGTGTAGCCCGGAGGTAGAAGGGCTTCCAGGAACCCCAGTACCACCAAAAAAAAAAAAAAAAAAAAAAAAAAAAAATTCCTGATTTCTGTCCAAACCTTTTTTCTTTGTAATTCTTTACTATTTCAGAAAGTGGTTACTTCAGTTTTTCAGTTGCCTATTCCAAAGAAACCTTTTCACTTCTCTAATTTTTCTTACAGCCTACTTTTAATCTGTCAGGAAGCCCGGTTTCTTCTATATTTAGAATTGATCCAGGTTGCAGGGCGTGGTGGCGCAAGCTTATAATCCCAGCTCTTGGGAGGCTGAGACAGGAGGATCGCACAGGTTCGAAGCCAGCCTCAGCTACTTAGTGAGGCTCTCAGCAACTTAGTGAGACCCAGTTTCCAAATAAAATATAAAACAGGTCTGGGAGTATAGCCCAGAGGTAGAAAGCCCCTGGGTTTCACCCCCCAGTAACACACACACACACACACACACACACACACACACACACACAGAATTGATCCAGGTTCTATTTCTTTCTTACCATCTTCACTTCTACCCCCTGGTCCAGTGAAATCAAGTTGCCTTTCTACTTAAAACCCTGCCATGACTTCTGTTATCGTTTGGATTTAAAATGTCCCCTAGAATCACAGTGGTGGGCAGTGCAATCAGGTGCAGATGAGGGATATGGCTGGAGGGGGTTGAGTACTTGAGGACATCGCTTTGGGAACTGTATCTGTCTTTTGCTGTTTCCTCTCATGCCCTGAGCTGGCTGCCATGTGCTGAGCTTGTGTTTTCCTTCTCTGTCATGCCCTAAAACCCTACCTCCTGCTGACTATGAACTGAAACCTCTGAACCATCCCAAACCATGAGCCATAAATATTTCATCCGCTAAGTTGTGCTTGTCAGGTTTTGGCCGCAGCTGACTAAATGACCTGACTCACTTAGAGTAAGTGGCAGAGTCCTCACAGTGGCCAATCGGCCCTGTTCACGTGGCTGTTCATTAACTCTCTTGCCTCTTCTCCTTGGTCCTCCTTTCTCCAGTTAACTTCCTTTCCAAGCATGCGCCTTCCTGTTGGCTTTTGTGCTTAAATGATCCCTTTGCCTGCAATAAC
The DNA here is from genome assembly GCF_963383645.1 of Muscardinus avellanarius. NCBI lineage: Eukaryota > Metazoa > Chordata > Mammalia > Rodentia > Gliridae > Muscardinus > Muscardinus avellanarius. The sequence goes on along the minus strand of NC_137796.1, from coordinate 87,722,166 downwards.
CTCATAGCTTGCAGATTTGGTTGTCTTTTTTTTTTTTTTTTTTTTTTTTTTTGTGGTGCGCCAGGGGTAGAATCCGGAGGCATTCTACCTCCCAACTACACCCACATCCCTATTTTATTTTTCTTTCGGAAATAGGTTCTCACTAAATTGCTGAGAACCTTGCTAAGTTCCTGAGGCTGTCCTCAAACCTGCAATCCTCCTGTCTCAGCCTCCCAAGAGGATCCCAAGTACTGGGATCATAGGTGTGCGTCACCACACCCTGCCGGTTCAAATCTTAACTTTATCTTTGAAAAGCCTGTTGCAATATTTCTGATCCCAAATGCTTGGTGCTCCCCCATACCAATTCTTAAATCTTTAAACTAATTTCCAGGAGTTATCCTTCAACTCCCCAAGGTTAAGGGTATCATCTGCAAAATCATCTCCACTTGAGTACCAAGCCTCGGCTGTGCGTTTGGGGTTTCGTACAACCTCTTCCTTGGGTTCAATAAATCAGCAAAACTATTCACACAATTTAGAAAATTGCTTGACTTTATTTACTGGCTTATTACAAAGAATACAACTCAGAAACAGCCAAAGGGCAGAGCGGCGTAGCGCGAGGTGTGGAGGCGTGGGAGTGCAGAGCGCCCGGGTCTCTGGACTGGCCTCCTCTCCAGCACATCACTGTGTTCAACAGCCTGGAAGCTCAGGTCCCGCGGTCTATGGCTTGTACTTAGCCATGGTTGGCTAAGTCATTGCCCATTAGCGATCAAACTTAGTCTGCAGCCGTCGGAGGAGTGGGGTGCTGAGTTTAACCCTAGTTTTCTTGGCCACCAGCCCCCATTCCAAAGCCACCCAAGGGCCCTCTGCCGTGTGTCATCTCATTAGAATATCCCGAGAGTAAATTCCAAGCATTTAAAGAGCTTTGTGCTGGGCGACAAAGACCAAATATGTACTTCTTTTTAGAATGCACACTTGTCCTGACCCTTCTTAGGTTAAGCAGTAGCCCTCTCCTTACCCTGAGTCCTATACTTTCTCTCCTTGTCTGGATTTTCTTTTCCTTCTTAGGACTAATCACATTCGGTATATTCTCTTTTCTAATCTCCATGTTTACTCTCTATCCATTAGGCCATAAGCTTCTTCAGGTCAGGAACTGTCTTGTTCACTGTTGTATAATATTGCCCAGAACCAACACTGGCATGGTAGTGTGCAGTAAGCAGATTGTTCTTAGCGAATCGTTCTGGCAGGTAGGGAGTCAAGTGTTAGACTGTTAAGTCAAAGGAGGAAGATGTTTTCCTGGAGTGCCAAAATTTGGCTAGGAGTTTTAGTTTCCCCCAGACATTTGGTTCATTTGTTTGGAGAAGGGCTGGCAGGGTTTTGCCTGAGTGGTAAAGAATAAATGTTGCTCAGGTTCTGTGACCTTTTGTGTGCATTTGTGCACGTCACTAATTGGCTCTTTTCTGCTCGGATTCCCTTTCACCTTTTATTTTTTTAATCTTTTTTTGGTGATACTGAGGGTGGAACCCAGGGGCTTTTCTACCTCCGGGCTATACTCCCAGAGCTATTTTATACTTTATTTGGAAACAGGGTCTCACTAAGTTGCTGAGAACCTCACTAAGTAGCTGAGGTTGAATTCGAACCTGCGCGATCTTCCTGTCTCAGCCTCCCAAGCGCGGGGATTACAAGCCTGCTCCGCCACGCCTGGCTCCCTTTCACCTTTTATTGTAGTGGCTGACTCCCAGCACAGAGCCTCTCTGGGCTTCGGTCAGACCTGAACTAGGGCTTTCTCCTGCCCGTCAACCTGCTTCTGTTTATATTCCCATTTTCTTCACTATTTCTTCTTGTACTTTTATATGTTGTTTCTTTTTCTCTTTTTCTTTTCTTTTCTTTTTTTTTTTTTTTTTGTGGTACTGGGGGTGGAACCCAGGGGCTTTCTACCTCCAAGTTATACCCACAGCCCTATTTTTAACTCTTTATTTTGAAACAGGGTCTCACTAATTTGTGGAGGGCCTCACTAAGTAGCCGAGGCTGGCCATGCACCCAGATCCTCCTGTCTCAGCCTCCCAAGTACTGGGATTACAAGCGCGTGCCACCACGCCCAGCTCTATATGTTTTTTCTAGTGGGACAAAAAACTAGACTGTCAAAAAGCCATGTGACTTGAGTCCTCTTTTCTCTCTTATAGAATGAGGTGCTTGATCTTTGTAATTGTATTAATTAGCTTTTTAGTTGCAGTGACCAAATTACCTGAGAAGAGCAACTTATTGGTTTTTTTTTTTTTTTTTTTTGTGGTACTGGGGTTCCTGGAAGCCCTTCTACCTCCGGGCTACACTCCCAGACATATTTTTACATTTTTATTTTATTTTATTTTATTTTTTTTTTTTGCGGGTCTGGGGATGGAACCCAGGGGCATTCAACCTCCGAGCTACACCTCCTGCCCTATTTTTTATTCTTTATTTTGAAACCGGGTCTCACTGAGTTGCAAAGAGCCTCACTAAGTAGCTGAGGCTGTCCGCGAACCGCGATCCTCCGGTCTCAGCCTCCCGAATGCTGGGATTACAAGCGTGCGCCACCATGCCCGGCTCTATTTTTACATTTTTATTTGGAAACAGGGTTTCCTAAGCCAGCGCGCGCCGCTGGCTTCGAACCTGCGCGATCCTCCTGTCTCTGCCTCCCAAGCGCGGGGATTACAAGCGTGCGCCACCACGCCCGGCCAAAGAGCAACTTATTGTAAGAAAGATTTATTTGGGCTTATGGTTTTAAAGGTTCAGTCCATGGTTGGCCGGCTCCAAGGCAGAAACTTCATGATGGCAGGATATGGTGGAGAAAAGCTATTCATCTCACGGTGGCTGGAAATAGAGAGTGAGAGAAGGGGCCAGGGATATATACAGTCCTCAAGACCATGCCCCCAGTGGCCCACCTCCTCCAGCCATGCCCAGCTCCGAGCCTACGTGTTGCCAACACTTTTGGGGGATGTCTCAAATCCAAACCATAACAGTCACGGTGCTTGAGATAATGCTGAAAGTAAGAATAGCATGTGTTCACGATGATAAATCCTTGTCACTGGAAAAGTTTTTCTTGAGGGATGACACATTCCCTTCCCAAAAGAGGTAAATGAGGGCTCTATTTTGCTTATGTGTCTTATTGAAGACTTTATTTGATTTTTTTTCTTCCTGTTAGGGGTTTGCGACAATTCTTGCCAAAGCAGTGACCTCCCTAGATCTGCCCGTGGTCGTTATTAATCTGAAAGACTATGATCCAGATGATCATCTGCTAGAAGAGGTTGGTAATTTTCTCTCTTTTTTTTTAATTAAAAACTCTCAAATTTAATTGACCTCCTGATGTCTGGGACAAAAAAGATCTTTAAAATACATTTAATTTTCATGCCGTGGGATCTCAGCTGGTTAAGCTTTCAGCGTGAATCAGAAGCACTGGCTGTGTGGTGCAGAACACTGATCCTAATGTCCGGTGGGGCCTGTTACTCTGTCGGATTCGCCTGGGGTGGAGGTAGGGCTGGGGGATATGGAAGTTCCCTCTTCCTGCTGTACTTTGAATCGTAAAATCAAAAGAGGGTTGCTGTTGATGGTGATGTGCTATGCATTGGTTGGCTCACCATAGGTAACCAAAAGGTTAACAACAGAAAGATTATGGGTTCTGAGCTGGGTGTTGTGGAACACGCCTATAATCCCAGCTTTTGGGAGGCTGAGACAGGAACATCTCAGGTTTGAGGACAGCCTCAGCAACTTAGGTCCTCGGCAACTTAGACCCTGTTTCAAAATTAAAAAAAAAAAAAAAAAAACAAACTGGGGTTGTAGCTTATAGATAGAATGCCCTTGGGTTCAATCCCAAATACAAAAAAAAAAAAAAAAAAAAAGGTAAAATAAAAAGGGTTGGGGCTCAGAAGTAGAAAGCCCCTGGCTTCAATCCCTACTATCCTCTCTGCCATCCAAAAAAGGGGTGGGGTGTAGCTCAGAGGTAGAGCACCCTTGGATTCTACCCCAGTACCACAGAATAAAAACAAACAACAGTGAAACAACCCCCAAAACAAAAGCAAAAAGCAAACCAAACCAAATGGAAACGAAAAGCAGCAAGACAGAGTTGGGCCGGCATCTGTAGATAAACGTCTAGCTGTAACTCTGTCCATTTCTTCTTCCCCCTCACCCCAAGAAAGCACTGCAGTACAGATGAGTGAGCTTGAATATACTATACAGTATTTGTGAAAAATGAGTAGCCAACTTTAATACTGGATTATAAATAGGAATATGTAACGGATGTGTAAGTTCCCTCAGGATGGGAACTGCGAGGACACAGGCAGATGAACATTGGGCTGGCAGGACTGAGGCTGGCTTTTCTTTCCCTTTGTAGCTGACGGTGCCAAGTGTTGTGTTACTTTACATTTAAAAGTATTATCACACTGCTTTTTCAAGTATTTCGTGGGAGAACTTTCTGCATTTTTTCCTGATTGGAATTTTTGTTCCCCATATGACAAAACCAAGATGTTAGGAACTGATGGTCAAGGAGTGGAGCCAGGCATGGTGGTGGACACTGGTAATCCCAGTTTTCAGGGGGAGGAGGCAGGAGGATCTCAGGATCTCAGGTACTAAGGAAGGCCCAGCAACTTAGCAAGACTCAGCAACCTCGTGAGACCCTGCTTAGAAAAATTTTTTTTTTTTTTTTTTTTTTAAAGAAAGGCCTGGTGGTATATCTTGGAGGCAGAATGCTTCTGGGTTCAATCCTCTGTACCAAAAAAAAAAAAAAAAAAAAAAAAACCCAAACCAAACCCAAACCAAAAACGGTGGAAGTAAATGGAGTTTACCAGGGGTACATTGCCAGAGGAAGGGACTCGCTTTTCTTTCCTCTGTACGGTGATCTTTCTGTGCTTTCTTTCTTTCACTTTGGAAAATGAATAATATTTTTGAAAGTGCCCTTAGAGATTAGCATGACATGAAGTGAATGAAATGAAATGAATACCAGTTGTTTTTTTGGTGTGTGTAGTGCTGCGGACAGAACCCAGGGGCATTCTACCTTTGAGCTATAGCCCTAGTCCCGTTTTTATTTTGTATTTGGAAGACGGTCTCACAAAGTTGCTGAGGGCCTCACTGAGTTGCCGAGTCTGGCTTCCAATCTGCGACCCTCCTGTCTCAGCCCCCCAAGTACTGGGATTACTGGCATGTGCCAGCAAAGGTCAGCATTTTAAGAAAGGATTCTCTTCATCGAGATCATTTATTTCCTGAATACCCTTCTGAAACACTTGCTGTCTTGGTTAGATCACTAGTAGAAGCGTCTGCGCCTTCCTGGTTGCTACATATACTGACGGCCGGCCGCCTGAGAGTGCGGAGTGGTTCTGCAAGTGGTTAGAAGAAGCAGCCAATGATTTTCGATTTGGCAAAACTTACCTGAAGGGTATGAGATACGCAGTGTTTGGCCTGGGGAATTCTGCCTATCCAAGCCACTTCAACAAGGTAGGTACACGTTACGTTGTAGGGATAAATTCTCCTTTAATTAAAAAAAAATGCACATGTACATATGTGTATGAAGTCATGCTACTTAATAGTACATTTCTTGTGTTATTCCTTTTTTTTTTTTAAGGTATTGGGGCTTGAACTCAGGGGCATTCTGTTTCCAAGCACACCACAACTTTATTTTATTTTATTTTATTTTGTGGTACTGGGGGTGGAACCCAGGGGCTTTTCTACCTGCAGGCTACAGTCCCAGACCTATTTTATACTTTATTTGGAAACAGGGTCTCACTAAGTTGCTGAGAGCCTCACTAAGCAGCTGAGGCTGGCTTCGAACTTGAGTGATCCTCCTGTCTCAGTCTCCCAAGCGCGGGATTACAGGCGTGCACCACCACGCCCGGCTATTTTATTTTTTTATTTTGAAGTAGAGTCTCGTTAAGTTGCTGAGGCTGGTCTCCAACCTGCGATCCTCTGTCTCAGCCTCCCAAGTACTGGGATTACAGGCATTTGCCTGGCTCGTGTTTTTCTTTATAGCTGGCATTGGCTACACATAAATATCTAACCATGGTGTATAGTAAGCATTCAATAAAGTTTTGTTGAACACAGTGAATGGAAACCTGTCTCAGAATGTCTGCTGTCCTAGCAGTGGGGTCCTGGTGGTCAAGTCCAGCTTCCCATCCCCAGGAAGGACTTTGTAGGTGGAAGATGACTGAGTCTTTGGACTTTCTCAGTCACCTGTTCTGTTGTTGAATAATCTTTGCTGCCCAAGCTAACTCTTAATACAGGTGAACACATTGTCTTTAAGTCATTAATTTTTATTTTTTTTGGTGGTACTGGGGTTTCTGGAAACCCTTCTGCCTCCAGGCTACACTCCCAGACTTATTTTATATTTTTATTTGGAAACAGGGTCTCTTAAGCCAAAGAGGCTGGCTTTGAACCTGCGTGATCCTCCTCCTCCTGTCTCCACCTCCCAAGCGCGGGGATTACAAGCGTGCGCCACCACGCCTGGCTGAAGTTATTAATTTTTAAAGAAAAACATTCACTGTCTTTCATGTCATAAAACATTAAGTATTTTTGTTTGTTTTCTTGGATCATTTTTTAAAATTAAATCACCCTGGTTCTTCTTTTGTCTATTGTTTTCTCTACAGTTGAAAAAACAAAACCAAGCTGGGCATGATGGCACATGCCTGAGATCTCAATACTTGGGAGGGTGAGGCAGGAGGATTGCAGGTTTGAGGCCGGCCTCAGCAACTTAGACCCCGTTTCAAAAAAAAGAAAAAAAAAATAGGGCTGGAGGTGTAGCTCAGAGTTAGACTGCCCCTGGGTTCAACCCCTGATACCAAAAATGAAAGAAAAAGTAAACAAATCCCATCAAATCACGGAGCCGCCCAGCCCTGTAATAGTCATAGAATGCTGTGTGTGTGCTGATCCCTAGAACAGGGCCCAGCCCAGCTCGACTGTGTGTGTGGGTGCTGGTGGAGGTGGGAGCTTTCTTTAATCCTGTTTTTCATTCAGTTGTTTTATCACAATATGGATTTTCCCTCATATTTTCAAAGGAACTTGACTACGAACGAGGAACATCCATACATGTAAATATTTATGTCCCGCCTTGCGCTTTTGAACCCTTGCCTGCGCTTCCCGCTAGCCCGGGCCCGCCCAGTTGCCTCAGTCACAGTGCAGCAGGAGTCTGCATTTACGGGCCACGAGTCCTGCCAGTCGATCGCCTCTGTCCTTCATTACTACACGGGCTTTGGCCTCATAGACGTTGTGTCATTTCTGGAGCCCATGAATTATCTTAATGAGTATTTTGTCTGGCCATGATTTAGAGTGGTAGTTATCAAATTCTTTTTTGATTATTAACTCATTATCTACCAAGAGCATTTGTTTGTCTATTTGCTAAAAAAAAAAAAAAAAAAAAAGAAAGAAAGAAAAAGAAATCTTAGCTGGGTGTGGTAGTACACACTTGGATTCCCAGTACTTAGGAGGCTGAGACCAGAGGAGCGAAGGATTGAGGCCAGCCTTCCAAATTAGACTGGCCCCCAGAAACTTAGTAAGACCCTATTTCAAACTAAAAAAAATAAAATAGGGCTGGTGGGGTATGTGTGCGATTCAGAAGTAGAATGCTCTCGGGTTCAATCTCCAGTACTAATACACACACACACACACACACACACGCATGCACATGTGTGCGCCTTATGCAGAAACAGCGTATAAAATGCCACCTTCTGGCTTGAGGCTGGAACTCCAGAGCTCGAGGCGCGCTCTGCCGAGCAGGCCCCTCTTCCTCAGCAGCCCCCTGACTAGGCCCCCCATAGCCTCGGCCCTTGCGGAGCCGGCTCCAGACCTGCCTTCAGCACCAGACTCTCTGGCTCACCCAGCTGTTTTCCTGGCAGGTTGGCAAAAACGTGGACAAGTGGCTGTGGCAGCTGGGCGCCCGGCGCGTGCTGGCCCGGGGCGAGGGCGACTGCGACGCGGTCGGGAGCAGACATGGCAGCATGGAGGCCGACTTCGGCGCCTGGAAGGCCAAGTTCATCTCCCGGCTGAAAGCGCTGCGTAAGGGGGAGAAGAAGCCCTGTGCCGGCAGCTGTAAGAAGGGCCAGTGTGAGGCCCCGCCGCGCAGGGCCGCCCAGGTGCGTGCTGCGTGCGCCATTCCACTGTCTTCTGCTGAGAAACACGGTCTAAAGTGACTGCGTTTCTGAGAAAGTGTAGCCTTGCAGTTAAATCATATTGGCCTGGATACGTTTCTATATCTCCCTTTTTTTTTTTTGGTGGTACTGGGATTGAGCTCAAGGGCATCCTACCTCTGAGCTATACCCCACCTTATTTTATTTTATTTTATTTTATTTTATTTTATTTTATTTTATTTTATTTTATTTTGTGGGTCTGGGGATGGAACCCAGGGGGATTTGACCTCTGAGCTACACCTCCTGCCCTATTTTTTCTTCTTTATTTTGAAACAGGGTCTCACTAAGTTGCAGAGGCTGTCCGTGAACCGCGATCCTCCAGTCTCAGCCTCTTGAATGCTGGGATTACAAGCGTGCGACACCACGCTCGGCCTATTTTTTGTTTTAAAACTGTGTCTCGCTACACTTCGGAAGCTGTTCTCCAACCTGCAATCCTCTTGTCTCGGCCTCCTAAGTACCGGGTGACAGGTGTGCGCCACCACTCCTGGCTCTAAGTCTCTTCTTTAATTGCTGTGCGCACCTTTATTTGCCTGGCCCTCTATTCTCTTTCCCAGCCTCAGTGGCCAAGGCTGAAGCCAGGTTGAGCCTATGGTGTCCTCCCCGATGCCCCGCAGGTTTATGGGCACAGGTCCAGCCATGCACTCTCGCACTCTCAGCTGCCCACCCAGCTCACCAAGTTCCCTTCTAAGTTCTCTTTCCCTCCCTCCCTCCCTCCCTCCCTCCCTCCCTCCCTCCCTCCCTCCCTCCCTCTGTTCTTTCTCTCTTTCTTTCTCTCTTTCTTTCTTTCTTTCTTTCTTTCTTTCTTTCTTTCTTTCTTTCTTTCTTTCTTTCTTTCTTTCTTTCTTTCTTGGCACTGGGGATGCAATCCAGGGATATTCTACCTCTGAGCTACACCCCAAGCCCTATTATTTTGAAACAGGGTCTCACCAAGTTTTTGAGAGCCTTGCTAAATTGCTGGGGCTGGCTGTGAACTTGCGATTCTCAAAGCTCAACGTCCCAAGTAGTCACCGCACCAGCTTTCCTTTCCTATCCTTCAAGAATGGGATTCCCTTTCCCCCTTCTCTCTCCCTATCCTTCCTCCAGGTCTCATACTAAGCCCTTAGCGGGGAACTCTGCCCCATATACAAATCTCTGTCTTTCCTGTCTCAGAAGACCAAGTTTCTGGTTCCATGCTCTGGAATCAAGGACTTAGTTTATTTTGTCTCTCTTTCCTGTGCCATTCATTTCTCCTTGATTATTCCTGTAAAGAAATAAACTGACTCTGGAATCACTGTGCTCAAATACAAAAACCGAAAATTTTTCCTCTATTCTACGTCTTCAGTCACTGATCCATTTTTTTCTGCTTTGTTTTCCAGCTAGTCTTTGCTTAAATTTGTCTGTTCTTCCTCTAATAAAGCTCTTAACATTTAAAAATAATTTTTATTAAAGTAACACATAATAGAAAATGAATGTTTTCAAGTATACAATCCAAGGGTATTTAGTATATTCACAATTTTGTGCAATCACGACCTTTCTCAAATTCCAAAGCCTTTATGTCTTAAAAAGAAAATTCCTCACCCATGAGACAGTCTCTCCCTCAACCCTTCTCCCCACTGGGCAGCCCTCGGAGCCTCGACAGGTCGGGCGTTTGGAGGGCAGAGTGCCGCTGACTCTCAGCTCTCTCTCACCTCTTGGGACTCCCTTTTTAGTTCATATCAGGTCTCTCTGGAGTCCTCATATTTTTGCCAACTTAGGATGCATTAAAATTATATTTAAAACATATTCTATTATCCACTTAGTTGTTTACTGCAGGACAGGTGTTTGTGGCGTGTAGTGTGCCAGGTGGCTGGTAACAGAAACCCCAGCTCACCCTCACCGCTCTGCCCTGGCTGTCCGCCCTTGTGAAGCGGAGCCTGGCCGCGCCCAGGGCTCCTCATGTTGTCCAGCCTCCTGGGTACTTCTCTGTCCTTGTTTACTTGATCTTTCAACAACTTCTTTTTTTGGTACTGGAGACTAAACCCAGAGGCCTTTTACCTCCGAGCTACACCCACGGCCTTTTTTTGGTGTGTGGTACTGGGGTTGGAACCCAGGGGCTTTTTACCTCCAGGCTATACCCTAGCCCATTTTATTCTTTATTTGGGAACTATTTGGAAACAGGGTCTCACTAAGTTGCTGAGAGCCTCACTAAGTAGCTGAGGCTGGCTTCGAACCTGTGCGATCCTCCTGTCTCAGCCTCCCAAGTACTGGGATTATAAGCATGTGCCACCATGGCAGGCACCCACAGCCCTTTTATTATTTATTTATTTTTTTGTGGTACTGGGGATTGAACCCAGGGGTATTCTATCTCTGAGCTATACCCCAATCCTTATTTTATTATTTTCTTTCTTCCTTCCTTCCTTTTTTTTTTTTTTTGCTGTGCTGGAGATGGAACCCAGAAGCATTCGATCTCCGAGCTACATTCCCAGCCCTATTTTTTATTTTTTATTTTATTTTTTTGTGGTACTAGGGGTGGAAACCAGGGCTTTTCTACCTCCGGGCTATATTCCCAGACCTATTTTTTTTTTTTTTTTTTTTTTTTTTTACTTTATTTGGAAACAGGGTCTCACTAAATTTCTGAGAGCCTCACTAAGTAGCCGATCGAACCTGTGCGATCCTCCTGTCTCGGCCTCCTAAGTGTGGGGATTACAAGCATGCACCACCATGCCTGGCTATTCTTTATTTTGAAACAGAGTCTCACTGAGTTGCAAAGGGCCTCACTGTGTAGCTGAGGCTGTCTGCAAACCACAGTTCTCCCGTCCTCAGCCTTCCGAATGCTGGGATTACAAGTGTGCGCCACCTCGCCCAGTTTATTTTATTTTGAAAGAGTCTCTCTAGAGTCTCACTACTTGCTAAGGCTGTCCTTAAATCTGAAGTCCTCCTGTCTTAGCCTCCTTAGTACTGGGATTACAGAAATGAGCCACCACTCCTGGCTTTTAGTTTTTATTTTGAAACAGGGTCTCACTAAATTGCTGGGGGTCTTGCTAAGTTACCGAGGCTGGCTTTGAACTTGAAATTCTCCTGTCTTAGCCTCCCAAGTACTGGGATTACAGGCAAGCATCTCCATGCCCGGCCTTCGACAGCACTGGCCAGAGCGGACCCCTTGGAATTACTCTCTCCTTGGTTTTCATGACATCACCCTCTGGTTTTCTTCCTTTCTTACTTGAAGTCTTCTTCCTTTATCCAGTCTCTGACTGAGTGTTGGAGTCATTCAGAGTTTGATGTTGGATATTTCTTTGTTGACACTCTCTTCTCAGATGATTGCATCCAGTTTCATGGTATTAAACACTCTCTGTATACCAGTTGTTCCCATAATCCAGTTCTAATTATCCTGCATTGCCAGCTCTGAGGTCTACTCTGAATTATATTCTCATATATGTGCAGTTTTCTCTTTAAAATTGTGCTTATATGTCAGAGACAAATCTCATACTTCACAAACCCCAAACGGAGGTGTTAGTTTCCAATCTCCGTCTCTTCTCTTGTGTTTCCTATTTCCTATTTCCTATTTCCTATTTCGGTGGACAGTCCCTTATCTGAGTTGCCTTAAAAGGAAAACTAAGAGCCTAGCTTAATTTCTTCCTTTTCCTCATTCCTGCATTTATTTCCTCAATAATCTGGTTGGTTCTTTGTCTAAAACAAGGGTCAGCAAGCTTTCCCTGTAAAAGACCAGCTAGTAAGTATTTTCGATTTTGTGTGCCATATGGTTTCTGCTAAAACGATCGACTCTGCTGCTGTATGAAGAAAACAGCCAGAGACAAGGGGCAAATAACATGGAGATTTGGCTTGGGAACGGCTGGATTAGCTTGTGGACCATGTTATCTCTGGCCCAGTTTATCTCAAATCCACTGATTTCCTTCCATCTTTACTGCTAACTGGCAAGCTCAAGGCACATTTCTTGACTAGAAGTCTATCTGATCTTTTCTAACATTCAGAGTAATTTTAAAAGCACAAATCAAAAGCTTTGTGTGTAAGCTGGGTGCGGTGGCATATGTCTGTAATCCCAGGGCTGAGGCCAGCCTCAGCAATTAGTGAGACTCAGTTTCAAAGTAAATCCAAAAGGGTAGGGGTGTAGCTTGTAGGTATAATGCCCTTGAGTTCAGTCCCTAGTACCAAAAGAGAGATAGAGAGAGAGAGAGAGAGAGAGAGAGAAGAGAAGAAGAGAGAGAGAAGAGAGAAAAGAAAAGAAAAGAAAAAAGCCAGGTATGGTGGTGCATGCTTATAATCCCAGTAATTGGGAGGTTAAGACAGGAGAATGGCAGGTTTGAGGACAACCTCAGCAAGTCGTGAGACTCATCAATCTAGTGAGTCCCTGTTTCCAAATAAAAAATAAAATCGGGCTGGGGATGTAGCTTGGAGGTAGACAGCTCCTGGGATCAAGTCCTAGTACAAAAAAAAAAAAAAAAAAACCAACAAAAAAAACTTGTGATTTTTCCATTCCTCTTTTAGTAAAAGCTACACTCCTTAGCTTGACCTTAGCACCTAATCTGACTCTTGGATTTCTCCACCTTTATCCTGCTATTCTGTCTCTTCTCACCAAGCTGTAGCTTGTTGGTACTAAAAATATTTGTCAAAAAATCAGTGAGTTTGACTGACCAATATTTTGTTTTCCTGTTACTTTTTTTTCTTTTTTTTTTTTTCTGTGGTACTTGGAAATCAGAGGCGTTCTTCTATCTCTGAGGTATCCCTCACCTCCAGCCCTATTTTTTTTTTTTTTTGGCTGGTCTGGGGATGAAACCCAGAGGCATTTGACCTCTAAGCTACACCCTTGCCCAATTTTCTTTCTTTCTTTCTTTCTTTCTTTCTTTCTTTCTTTCTTTCTTTCTTTCTTTCTTTCTTTTCTGTTTTGGGGGTACTGGGGTTCCTGGAAGCCCTTCTACCTCCGGGCTACACTCCCAGACCTATTTTATATCTTTTATTTGGAAGCAGAGTCTCTTAAGCCAGCGCACGCGGCTGGCTCTGAACATGTGTGATCCTCCTGTCTCAGCCTCCCAAGCGCGGGGATTACAAGCGTGCGCCACCACGCCTGCTGAGGCTCACCTTGAACCTTCAGTCCTTTTATCTCAGCCTAGCAGTATGATAAGTACTGGGATTATAGGTGTGTGCCACTGCACCCGGCCTGCTCACGGTTTCTGAGCCTCCTTTTTGCATTACGAGGCCCTTTCATTAATGCAGTATCACTGGACAGTTCACCTGGCCACGTGTTGCTTTTATTGGATTGGAATCTTTCTGAGGAATAGGAGATCGTGTCACATTAATTCTCTAGCCTGAGTGTTTACCATGAATAGTATTTAATGTTCATTGAAGAGAACTTTGAAGACTGCCCGAGGTCACAGTGTCAAGTTCATAGCATTATGATTAGATCTTAAGTGAAGATGAAGCGGGTAAGGGAGTAGTAAATTCCTGACATGGTACTCTCTGCCGAAACTGTGAAGTTCTAAGAAGAAATGATAGAGGAGTGTCTAAGACAGAGGCCAGCAAACTGGCTCACTGGACAAATCCAACCTGCTGCCCATTTTATTTTATTTTTGAGGCCCTGGGGATTGAACCCAGGGGCATTTTACCTCTGAGCTACACTGCTAGCCCTAGTTTTGAAATTTCTATTTTGAAACCAGTTCTCGCTAGGTTGATGAAAGTCTCACTACTTGCTGAGGCTGTACTGAAACCTGCAATCTTCTTGTCTCAGTCTCCCAAGTACTGAGATTACAGGTGTGTGCCAGCACACCCAGTTTTTATTTTATTTTATTTTATTTTATTTTTATGGTGCTGGGGATTGAACCTAGGGGTGTTCTATCTCTGAACGACACCCCCAACCCTGTATTTATTTTGAAATATGGTCTTGCTAAGTTGCTGACAACATCACTCTGTTGCTGAGGCTGTGCTCGAATCCACAATCCTTTCATCTCAGCCTCCCAAGTACTGGGATTACAGGCATGTGCCACCACATCCAGCTTTCCATTTTATTTTATTTATTTTAGATTTTGTGCCTCTGGGATTTGAACCAGGGACATTCTACTTCTGAGCTTCACCCCTAGCCCTTTATATATATATTTTTTGAAGTGGGGTCTTGCTACGCTGATGAGAGTCTCACTACTACTTGCTGAGGCTGTCCTCACACTTACGATTCACCTGTCTCAGCCTCCTAAGTCCCGGGATTACAGGGATGCTCTAGAATTGGTCTTTGTTATGTTGAACCATGTCTTCCTTCCTTCCTCCCTTCTTTCCTTCCTTCCTTCCTCCCTCCCTCCCTCCCTCCCTCCCTCCCTCCCTCCCCAAGAACGCATGTCTGAAGCATTTCTCTTGTAGCAGGGAGAGCCTTGTGAGAGCACGAGCGAGGAGGAGTCTGAGGCTGATGACCACCAGAGCCCGAATTCTCTTGTTGACGTCGAGGATCTTGGCACAGTTATGAATTTCGTGAAGAAAGAAAAGGTACCATTATGTGGGGAAATAGTGAACTTGGACCCTGCAGTGGGTTAACTTTTATTATTCTCTATTGTAGGGCAGTCGGTCTGAGCTCACGATAAGAGCCTCATTTCTCTAGATCCTGTCTTGATAGTTTTGTAATTTCTTGCCACGCATACAGCGAGGTTTGTGAAATTCTTCCCTCTCAGCCCCGTGGAAAGGGTCTCTCAGGAGGATAAGCTGGAGGTTTTAGAACAAGGACCGAGGGAGAAGGTTAGAGATTTATTACCTTTGTGATACCAAGTGGAGCTCTGATGTACATTTGCTTCCTTTTTGTGTAGACTGGGTGGTTCGGAGCTAGGGGCGTCGCCTGTAGGTGTTGAGATCAGCGTTGGTAGGGGCGTAGGGAACCAGGAAATGTTGGTGTGCGTTGTGATTTTGTTTTAGTGATTAGATGAATGTAAGAATTTTCATTGCAGTAGGATTTTATGCAGATTCCAGTGATCTAAAATTGAAATAACACATTTTAATATAAAAGTATAAAGTCTCAAGGTATGTTTTGGAGAATTAGCATTTGCTAAAAATATATCAAGTCCTAGACACTTGGTACAAAAAGAAGTAATTATTTCAACTTGGAAAATCTGAGAAAATCAATGATTAAAAACCTACACAAATTCAGCCAGGCATGGTGGCACATGCCTGTAATTCCAGTACTTGGGAGACTGAGACAGGAGGATTACAGGTTTGAGTCCAGCCCCAGCAACTTAGCAAGACCCTTGACAATTTACTAAGACCCGGTTTCAACACGGAAGAAAAAATAAAAAGGAGTGAGGGTGAGGGTCAGAGGTAGAATGCCCTTGGGTTCAGTCCCAGTACCAAACAACAAAAACAAAAAAACCCTACACAAAGCTGGGCATGGTGGCGCATGCTTGTAATCCCAGCATCTGGGAGGCTGAGACAGAAGGATCTCGATTCGCAGCCAGCCTCAGCTCCTTATGAGGCCCTTTGCAACTCAGTGAGACCCTGTTTCAAGATAAAGAATAAAAAATCAGTTGGGGGAATTGCTTGGAGATAGAATGCCCCTGGGTTTCCATCCCCAGTACCATAAAAAAAAAAAAAAAAAAAAATTTGTAATCCCAGCGTTTGGGAGGCTGAGACAGGAGGATCACACAGGTTCGAAGCCAGCCTCAGCTACTTAGTGAAGCTCTCAGCAACTTAGTGAGACCCTGTTTCCAAATAAAGTATAAAAATAGGTCTGAGAGTATATTCTGGAGGTAGAAAAAGCTCCCGGGTTCCACCCTCAGTACCACAAAACAAAACAAAACAAAAAAAACCTACACAAAGAAAGAATTATTTTTTTCATTTTTGCGGTACTGAGGATTAAACCCAGAGGCATTTATAAGTTGTGAAGGGCCTCACTAAGTAGCTGAGGTTGGCTGCAAACCTTCTATCCTACTGTCTCAGCCTCCCAAATACTGGAATTATAAACATATGCCACCATATCCGATTGTGTGTGTTACTGGGGATGGAACTCTGGTACCAAATGCAATGTATTTTTATTTATTTATTTATTTATTTATTTATTTATTTATTTATTCATTGTGGTACTACGGATTAAACCCAGGGGACTTTTACCTCTAGGCTCTACTTCCAGCTCTATTTTATTATTTTTTATTTATACAGAGAACTCAAGAAACTCAGCACTAAGAAAACAAATAATCCAATCAAAAATAGGCAAGTGAACTAAATAGACACTCCACAAAAGAAGAAATTCAAATGGCCAAAAATGTATGAAAGGGTCATAAATATGAAAAAATGTTCAATATCATTAATAATCAGAGAGATGCAAATCAAAACTACTCTGAGATTTCACCTAACTTCAACTAGAATGGCAGTCATTCAAAACACAAAAAAACAACAAACGCTGGCGAGGGTGTGGAGAAGTGGGAACTCTAATATATTGATGGTGGGATTGCAAATTACTGCAACCACTTTGGAAAATAGTATGGAGGATCCTTAGAAGAATAGGAATGAACCTACCACATGAAAAAGTATTTTAAAAGTAGTAAATATTGATTTTCATATGTTAAACGAAGATTACTCTAGGGAAGTAATAAAAATCTGCCTTATTTTGAGTTTCACTGTCTCTTTAAACCTTTCCCTTGGGGAAAGGTTTCATTTTTCCCAAGATGAAAACTCTAGCCAACTAGTGATGGTTAGTTAATAAAAGGCCTTATGGGCACTTTGGGGCCCAAAGTAGGATGTCCAGTTGCGTATAAGGTTAAAGTTTCCAGTTTAATTGCAATGTGCAGCTTCTCCCCTTTTTGTCATATACTTTCTGGCCTATATGTTAACTGCTGTTTGGGATCTTCTCAAAGTCCACGTGGGAGGCCGACCAGATAAAAACAAGCAGAAAAGGTGACTTTGTGCTCTTGCTCCGAGTCAGGAGTTTAGAGGTGACTGTGTCCATGGGCATTTTTGTGGCTTCTTTGGTGACATTTTCCCTGGCTGGCTCCCCAGCAGGTCCCCCGCACTGAGCAAAATGAACTCTGAGAAGTGTACTTCCACTGGTCCCTTACACCCCCCTCTGTGCCTGGTACCTCTGGCTTCCTCTCTTTTGAAGCCTGTCATCTGCTGTCATCTCTAGTTGCCCCATGAGTCAGGATCTGATCTCCCTCTCTCCCAGCCTACTGTCGAGGGAACACACCTGAGTTCTTTATTCTGGATCCGGATGTGCCAATTCCTCCCCGTTAGCTGCGCTCATAAGAATATTTTTTTTTTTGTTATACCTTTTCCAAATTGATAAAACTGGATCAAAGTGAGTATAATTTTATGGCTCTTAATTATGAGTAATTTTCATTAGTGAAACTGTCCTAAAGTGGTGCATGAAGTAGCTTATTTAGATAGATTTCTGGAATTTTCTTTCTTTTTTTTTTTTTTTCAGGTCTGGGGATGGAACCCAGGGGCATTCAAACTCTGAGCTACACCCCCTGCCCTATTTTTTTTTTTTTTTTTTTTTTAGTCTTTTTTTTTTTGAAACCGGGTCTCACTGAGTTGCAGAGGGCCTCACTAAGTAGCTGAGGCTGTCCACGAACTGTGATCCTCTGGTCTCAGCCTCCCGAATGCTGGGATTACAAGTGTGCGCCACCACGCCCGGCTAGATTTCTGGAATTTTCAGCAGGCTGAACTTATTTAAAGCTGTATTTGTAGTTGGGAGGATTTTTTTGAGGAAAAAAAAAATTTTTTTTAATTTTTGCTTTTTCATATGATGGCCATTAGAGGGCACTGGAGAAAGTAATGAAAATTTTAGACATCCATGTGAAAAAAATTTTTTTTTTCTGTACTGGGTACAGAATGGTACAGGGGATGGAACCCAGGGGTATTCTACTTCCGAGCTTCACCCCCAGCCCTATTTAATTCTTTAATTTGAAACAGGGTCTTACTGAGTTGCAAAGGGCCTCACCAAGTAGCTGAGGCTGGCCACGAATCACAATCTTCCTGTCTCAGCCTCCCGAATGCTGGGATTCAAGCGTGTGCCACCACACCCAGCTTGTGAATTATTTTTTAAATTAAATGATTTTGGACTTTATGAGTTTTAAGCAGCCAGTCTGTAATATTTTCAATGTGTTTTAAAACATCTTTCATAAAAATTATCAGATCTGGGGGGATATATATATTTTTTCTAATTTTTTTGTTTATTTTTGTTTTGTTTGTCATTATTAAGTTACAGGAGGGTTTCCAAATATGCCTTTTGTTTTCATTTTATGTTATATATAGTACATTTAACTCACCAATGGAAGTTTTTACTGTCTGGCTTCTCCTCCTCCTCCTCCTCCTCCTCCTCCTCCTCCTCCTCCTCCTCCTCCTCCTCCTCCTCCTCCTCTTTCTTCTTTTTCTTTACCACCACCAGTTTACAAACTGTTTTCTGCACGATCTTCATTACACATCATGTTAAAGGTGTGGTGGTGCACGCTTGTAATCCTAGTACTTGGGAGGCTTTGATAGGAGGATGGCAATATCACCGTCAGTCTCAGAAACTTAGGCCCTCTCCAACTTATTAAGACCCTGTTTCAAAATAAAGAATTAAATAGGTCTGAGGGTATAGCTCAGAGATAGAATGCCCCTGGGTTCCATTTCCAGGAACACACACACACACACACACACACACACACACACACACACGAGATAGTGTGTCCATAGTCAGATGGTTGGTCAGTGGTGGGTTCAGGCCTAGACTCCATCTCGGGGAGGGGGGCTCCCCGAAGGGAAGCTGTGGATTTCATAGAAGCAGCAATCAGGAAGAGCCCAACATTTCTGTTTTTTCTTATGTCGTGATTTGTAAATGCAAAGCCTATTGTCACTTTTTCTTTCTCCACTAAAAAAATGTTGCTAAATACTCCCTCCAGCATGTTCTCCTTGAGCAGACAAACAGTAACAGCCGAATCATTAGTTTGAGAAGCAAATGGCAAATGCTTGATAATTACTCACCAGAGAAGCGTCTCAGCTTCCCAGCTCCTTAAATTATAGAAGGATCCCAGCCTGTCCAGTTCTGATTATAAAGTTATATTGCTACAACAGTGGAATGACATGAAGCTAATTTCATAATTAGCTTTAAGATCTTGAGTGTTTAATTTGCCTGGAAACAAAAGGCGGCATGCCTTCTACCGAAGTACCCTGCTTCGAAACCAGCCTGACTCACCCTTGGCCTGTGTAGCCAGGGGCGTCATCAGTGGGTTCTGAAATTATTTCCTCACGTCAGGGGGTCCAAGAGAATAACTTTGTTAGAGTAAAACTTTTGATACACCTGGTCAAACTGCTGTTGTACCTGTTCAAAATTATCCTTAAACCCTAATATATAAAAAGTCTTTCAGTCATGATGAAAATTGGTATATGTATGTATGTATGTATATGTTGGTACTGTGGATGGAACCCAGGGGCTGTCTACCTTTGGGCTCAACCCCCAGACCTAATTTATATTTTATTTGGAAACAGAGTCTCACTAAGTTCCTGAGAGCCTCACTAAGTAGCTGAGGTTGGTTTCAAACCTGTGATCTTCCAGTCTCACCCTTCCAAGTATTGGGATTACAAGTGTGAGTTACCACGCCTGGCTGAAAATTGGTCATTTTAAAACAGTCAGGCGTGGTGGTGCAGGCTGGGAAGCTAAGAAAGGGGGATCACATATTTGGGGTCAGCCTCAGTAACTTAGCAAGGCACTCAGGAACTTGATAAGACCCTGTTTTTTCTTTGCAGTACCAGGGATTGAACCTAGGGGCAGTCTACTTCCAAGCTACATCCCCAGCCCTAATTTTTTTTTTTTTTTGGTACTGGGGATGGAACCCGGGGACATTCTACTTCTGAGTTACACCCCTATCCCTATTTTTTGTCTTTTTATTTTTTGAAAACAGAGTCTCACTGAGTTGCGAAGGGCCTCACTAAGTAGCGGATGCTGTCCATGAACCGCGATCCTCCTGTTTCAGCCTCCCGAATGTTGGGATTGCAAGCAGGCACACCACACCCAGCTCCAGCCCTAATTTTTATTCTTTACTTTGAAACAGGGTCTCACTAAGTTGCAGAAGGCCTCACTAAGTAGCTGAGGCTGGCCTCGAACCTGTGATCCTCCTGTCTCAGCCTCTCATGTACTGGGATTACAAGTGTACACCACCAAGCCTTCCTCCAGATTCTGTTTTTGTTTTTTTTTTTTTTCGTTTCGGGATCCTCCAGTCCCAGCCTTCCGAATGCTAGGATTACAAGCATGCGCCACCACACCCAGCTCAAGATCCTGTTTTAAACTAAAAAAAAAAAAAAAAAAAAAAAAAAAAAGGGCTGGGGGGCGTAGCCCAGATGTAGAATGTCCTTGGATTTATTCCCTGTACTACATAAGTATATATGTGCATGTGCACATACATACACACACACACACACACACACACACACACACACACACGTTTTACAAGTGAGTGGCATATTGGGATTCATTTATGAAAGAAATAGGAATCTGAAGAATATGGGGTTAAATTGTAGAAGAAGAGCGGCGTGGTGGTGCACGCTTGTAATCGCAGTACTTGGGAGGCTAAGCTGGGAGGGTCACAAGCCTCAGTAGGTGGCTTAGCAACCTAGTGATACCCTGTGTTCAAATAAGAAATAAAATTAAGCTATACCGTAGCTTGGAGGAAAAATGCCCCTGGGTTCAATCCCCAGAACCAAACAAAAAAAAAAAGAGTTTTAGCTAAAGTAAAACTTTGACTAAAACTCTATGAATAAGTTTCTTTCTGCTCCCAGGCAGGGTCTTGTTATATTGCCCAGGCTGTTTTTTTTTTTTTTTTTTTTTGAGTACCTAGGGGCATTGTATCTCTGAGCTACATCCCCAGCCCTATTTTATTTTTATTTGGAAACAATTGATGGGTGAAACAGTAGATTTGGAAACAATTGATTGGAAACAATAGATTGATGAGAGTCTCACTACTTGCTGAGGCTGTCCTTGAACCTGGGATCCTCCTTTTTCAGCCTCCCAAGGACTGGGATTACAAGCATGCGCCACCACACCCGGCTGGGATGGTATTTTATAATAGATAATTTCTCTAGTATAGGACATGGACAGTGTTCCACAGCCATCCTTTAAAGTGTATACTTTTAAGACAAAAGAGTGTATTTGTGGCTCTCTGCACAGTGGTCAGAAGCCAGTGTCCTGGGCTCGGTATAATTTTGGGTTTATATGGCCTTTGGGATAAGCAACTAGGCTGGTGATGTTTTGTGGTGATCGATGCTTTCAAGGGCAAACGCTGCTGCCTCCTTTCAATATTTCTGCGATTAGTGAAGGAGTCAGGGAACTGCTGTTGAATGAGTTCACAGACAATCCAGTGCCCTCCAGGTCAAGGTGAGCTCCTGCTCCACTCCAAGGCTTCCTTTGCATCCTCCTGCCTTTGCCTTTTGGTCTGAAAATACGTGATATTTTTTAAAAGTCAAAGCATTTCTTTTTCTATCTTAAAATAATAGCTACAGCCTTTTTATTTCTATAAAATGACTAGCACTAAACTGATTACTTTTGTAATTGATAAGAATAAGTGATTGATGTTTGTTTATACGTTATTTTTCGGTGCCATCTGGAAATACGTAGTAAAGAACACAAAAGAAGCAAACTGCTCATTAGCTTTGCGTCTTGGTGCTCATTAGTAACTTGGGATGCCGACTTGGTTCCGACTTTGATTTTCGTTAGCACTGCGGAATGCTGACTTTTAGGACCGGCGGAGCTCCATGTGGGTTTACTTTTCTCCTTTGGTACATTTGACTCTGGAAAGTGCCTTTTCATTGACTTTCTGTTTCAGAGCAAAGTCTCTGAAGAGAAGGTAGAGAAATTAAGCCTGAGCTTCATGGGTTTGCTTTCTGCGGGTGTGCTGTTTTTAAAATTCGTAATCTTTTAAAATTCCTGATCTTGTTTTACATTTCCCGTCTGGCGATCTTGTAATATTCACAAAAGTAGATAGAGCGATGCGGTTACCTAATTCCCAGCCTCATTAGCCACTGACTCATGGGCCATCCTCTCCCAGCTACCCTTCTCCTATGCCTTTCTGTATTAGTTTGAAGCAGATATTAGAATCATACCATCTGTGAGATGTGTGTGTGTGGGGGGGTACTGGGGCTTGATGAATTCAGAGGCATTCTACCTCTCAGCTATATCCCCAGCCCTATTTAATTTAATTTGTTATTATTATTTTTTGTGGTACTGGGGGTGGAACCAAGGGGCTTTTCTACCTCTGGGTTATACTCCCAGACCTATTTTCTATTTTATTTGGAAACAGGGTCTTACTAAGTTGCTGAGAGCCTCACTAAGTAGCTGAGGCTGGCTTCGAACCTGTGCGATCCTCCTGTCTCAGCCTCCCAAGTACTGGGATTACAAGCGTGGCCACCATGCCTGGCCCCTATTTTATTTTTTATTTCCAAACACGAACTTGCTAAGTTGCAAAAGCTGGCTTCAAACCTGCGATCTCCTGCCTCAGCCTCCCAAGTACTAGGATTACAGGTGTGTGCCACCACACCTGGCTTTGAGCTATTTTCATTTTTAGACAGGAAGGGCATTACAGTTAGCCTATTCATTTATTCCCTGGGCTTTGATGGCTAGACATTGTTATTTTTAGAGCAAGGAAGGTTTATTTGCTCAGAGTTCTAGAGATTTCAGAGCTCTCTCAGTCCACGTCTTGTTTGCAGAGCTCAGGGCCTGGCCTGGGAGGCAGAGGGAGAAGGAGAGGGACTGAGAGCGTGAGCAGAGGGGCTCTGCTCCCACGTGGTGGAGTCCGGAAGAAGAGCGTGGCTAGAGTTTAACATGGGTCTTGGTGGTAGGGCCACTGCCAAGGTGCCTTATTTATTTATTTATTTGTTTGTTTGTTTGTTTTTGGTGGTACTGGGGCTTCTGGAAGCCCATCTACCTCCGGGCTACACTCCCAGACCTATTTTATAGGTTTTATTTGGAAACAGGGTCTCCTTAAACCAGCGCGGCTGGCTTCGAACCTGCATAATCCTCCTGTCTCTGCCTCCCAAGTGCGGGGATTACAGGCATGCGCCACCATGCCCGGCCCAAGGTGCCTTATTTTGGATTTCTGCAATTCTTAGTAAGATTTTATGAGTGTCTCTAAAATATAACATACAGCCGGGCATGGTGGCGCATGCTTGTAATCCTCATGCTTGGGAGGCTGAGACAGGAGGATCGCGCAGGTTCGAAGCCAGCCTCAGTACCTAGTGAGGCTCTCAGCAACCTAGTGAGACCGTTTCAAAATAAAATATAAAATAGGTCTGGGAGTATAGCCCGGAGGTAAAAAGCCTCTGGGTTTCACCCGCAGTACCCCCCCCCCCCAAATTTTATATGTGTGTGTGTGTGTGTGTGTGTGTGTGTGTGTGTGTGTATAACATACACTTTGTGTGTTGTTTTTCTAAAATTATAAAACTAGGCCATCTTCCCAAAGGATGTTGAGGTAACTTGAAAACTAAACGCATATGTAAGAGTTAACAAGAGTAAGAACTCTGGAAAGGGGGACTGAGGGTCACCTTGCAGGATGTTGCTACAGTGATCAAGGTGTGCTGCTGAATTTTATTATGTCCAAAGTAAAAAACTAAATACAATCAATCTTATATTTTTATCTAGATTTCTTATATATATCTTTTTCTACCACTGAAGAGAAGTTCCCCCCATGAGATCTTCTAAAGGGCCACTGAGATGGTGGGTGGTGTTGCTGGGGTAACTTGGAGCCTGAGAGGAGGGCTCTCTGGGCAGCTCAGAGCACTGTTTTTACTTTTGTAGGGGTTTGCAGGAGTAATTACAACAGCAGCTGTAATTTATTTAGCACATATTGTATCAGTCTTTGTGCCAGGTAATTTTATTTCATTTACTCTTCAAGACATTTCTGCTTCATAAAAGATACTTGTTATTTCCCCATTTTCAGGTGAGGAAATTGAAATTCTGAGACAATAAGTAACTTGCCAAAGATAGGTAGACTGTTTAAAATATTTGATTTCTGGACAAGTGAATCCCTGATTTATATTTTGTGATATATATATTCTTACAAAATAACTCTGGTAGTTGGGTGTGGTGACGCACGCTTGTAATCCCAGGATTTGGGAGGCTGAGACAGGAGGATCACAGGTTCACAGACAGCCTCCCAACTTAGTAAGGCCCTCTGCAACTTAGACCCTGCTTCAACATAAAGAATTAAAACAGCATGGGGCTGTAGCTTGGAGTTAGGATGCCCCCGGGTTCAATCCCCAGTACTGCAAAACAGACAGACACACACACACACACACACACACACACACACACACACACACACACACACACACACAATTGGCCCTGGCCCGTCTTCAGGTCGTGGTCCGCCTGGAGCCATGATTGCTTTGTGGCCAGGGTGTAGACTGGTTTGGAATGAGCCTTCTCGTTGATGCCGAGTGTTCTCAACCGTCGTGGAGGTTCTGCGCTGCGCGTTCCTGGTCCTGCATTTCATTCTTCTTATTTTAATACAGAGGGAAGAGGATCAGCCGGAGGCGAGTCCTCTCTTGTCCCGGAGCCCCGGGAAGAACGCCGCCGGTGAGGGAAGAGCTATGATAACGCCTGCGCTCCGAGACGCCCTCACCAAACAAGGTGAGCACGCGGGCTGTGTCACGACACACTTTAGCATCCTAACTTAACACCTAGCGGAGGAGGGTAAAGCGGGGCTGCCACGATGCCGAGGGTGGAGGTCCCCGCGAGCAGCAGCGGTGCTGCTGACGCTTCTTCCTCCAGTGGGTCACTGTGTGTTGACCGCCGGGCCCAGCACATTTTCTTTTGGTTCGTTTTGTTGGGCTGCTCCTATCAGCATGCAGATAGAAAAGGCTCTCTTTCCCACACTTCATTAGCAGTTTTTTTTTTTTTTTTTTGCGGTACCCAGGGTCATTCTACTTCCACGCTACACCCCCAGCCCTATTTTTTATTCTTTATTTTGAAACCGGGTCTCACTAAGTTGCAGAGGACCTCACTAAGTAGCTGAGGCTGTCCACCCTGAACCGTGATCCTCTGGCCTCACCCTCCCTAATGCTGGGATTACAAGCATGTGCCACCACGCCCAGCTCTCATCTGTTCTTTAATTTCTTTCTTTTGTTTTTTTCATATTTCTACTTTAAAAAAAATTTTTTTTGGTGGTACTGGGGTCCTGGAAACCCTTCTACCTCCGGGCTACACTCCCAGACCTATTTTATGTTTTTATTTGGAAACAGGGTCTCTTAAGCCAGCGAGGCTGGGTAGCGATCCTCCTGTCTCCACCTCCCAAGCGCGGAGATTACAAGTGTGTGCCACCATGCCTGGCTCTACTTTTTTTTTTTTTTTTTTTGTGGTGGTACTTGGGGTGGAACCCATAGGCTTTCTACCTCCGGGCTATACTCCCAGACCTTTTTTATATTTTATTTGGAAACAGGGTCTCACTAAGTTGCTGAGAGCCTCACTAAGTAGCTGAGGCTGGCTTCGAACCTGTGCGATCCTCCTGTCTCAGCTTCCCCAGCACTGGGATTACAAGGGTATACCACCACACCCGGCTCTACTTTTTTATTTATTTATGTATTTATTTATTTTTTGTGGTACTAGGGATTGAACTCAGGGACAGTCTATCTCTGAGCTACACCCCCAGCCATAGTTTTTATTCTTTATTTTGAAACAGGGTTTCACTAAGTTGCAGAGGGCTTCACTAAGCAGCTGAGGCTGTTCCTGAGTCTGTGATCCTCCTGTCTGAGCTTCCCAAGTACTGGATTATAAGCATTTGTCACCACACCCAGCTCTGTATTTCCACATTTTATTTTATTTTATTTTATTTTATTGGTACTGGGGGTGTAATCCATGGGCTTTTCTACCTCCGGGTTATACTCCTAGACCTATTTTATACTTTATTTGGAAATAGGGTCTAAATAAGTTGCTGAGAGCCTCACTCAGTAGCTGAGGCTGGCTTTGAACCTGTGCAATCCTCCTGTCTCAGCCTCGCAAGTGCTGGGATTACAAGTGTGTGCCACCACGCCCAGCTCTGTATTTCCACCTTTTAGATAGTTTTTTTTTTTTTTTTTTTGTGGTACTGGGGCCTTCTTCCTCCGGGCTACATTCCCAGACCTATTTTATATTTTTTTTTATTTGGAAACAGGGTCTCTTAAGCCAGTGAGGCTGACTTCGAACCCGCGTGATCCTCTGTCTCAGCCTCCCAAGCGCGGGGATTACAAGCATGCGCCACCACGCCCGGTTCTAGATAGGTTTTTTGGTATGATTCTTATGTCTTTTTTGTTGCTTAGTGGTTGCTTGAGGTTTTATATTATACTTCTTTATCATATCATAGTATATCTTTGAGTGGTAAAGGTTGAGCAGACCTGTTCTGAAAATCTGAAATCCAAATTGAACCTTTTAAAGCATCAAGATGAATCCACAGTGGGAAATTCCACACTTGACGTCATGTGATGGGTCGCACTCAAAGTGCAGGTGCACTAAAAATATTGTCTACAATTACCTTCAGGCTATGTGCATGAAATGCATATGAAACATACATAAATTTCATGTTTTCACTTCGATCTCATGCCCAACATATCTCTAAGTATATGAAGACATTCTAGAATCCAGAAAAATAAAAAGTACAGAACACTTCTCGTTCTATACATTTGAGATAAAGAATATTTATCCTGAATCCGACCCCACAGGTATAGAAGAGGACAGTCATGTACTACTTTTTCTTCCTAACCTTTATGCAATTATTGTTATATAGCCGGGCGTGGTGGCGCACGCTTGTAATCCCAGCATTTGGGAGGCTGAGACTGGAGGATCTCGGTTCACGCACAGCCTCAGCTACTTAGTGAGGCCCTTTGCAACTTAGTGAGAGCCAGTTTCAAAATAAAGAATAAAAAAATAGGGCAGGGGATGTAGCTTGGAGGGTTGAATGCCCCTGGGTTCCATCCCCAGACCCGCAAAAAACAAAACAACTTTTGTTATACATTCTGTTTTACATATGTTATAAGCCCTACAGTACATTGTTATAATTTTGTTTAAATAGTTAATTATCCAGTAAGGATTTGCATAATCAGAAATACTCTAATAATTAGAAACATGGGGCTGGTTATTCCTCAGTACTGAGGCGTGTGCCCTACCCAGAGCCTTGTGAACCTTGAGGTTCACGTCTGGTAGGAATAGATGCAGTTCCGTCTTCTAATCTTTCCCAATGCCCCTTTCCTTTCTTGGGTATTCCCTTGCCTATGCACTCAGTACTCAGGCCAGTATGTGGCAGGGATCCTCTGGAGTCTTTTGAGTAGCTGTCCTCTATTACTCAGTCCTGTACACTCTGGCCGCCGCCACCTCCCCAGGCCCACTTCCTCCTCTCTGAGTGCGCTGGGCTCGTTTGGGCCTCCCCTGCCTGGACACGGCCTGGGCACAGTCAAGACAGTCAGCTGGGCAATGGCAGGGCGCACTTGTTTCCCCTCTCTCCGGGATCACTTGTCTTTTGTTGCCTGCTGTTTCATGTCCTGAAAAATCTTTGTTTCACATATTTTATCCACTTTTTGACATTTTAGATGGAACAATGAATTCTGTCATTCTATCTTGGCTAGGAGCAAAATTCTGCACTTTGATTTTTAGCAACTGTGCACTGTTGGCTTATCTTGGCATTGTGGTCAACAACAGATTTCTGTCCTTTAATATGGTTTGCTTTTTATACGTTGATGCAAAATTTTATAGGATCCTGTATATCTCAGGAGAGACTTAAAGAATGAACATCAGCCTGGCATGGTGGCACACACCTGTAATCTCAGTACTTGAGAGGCTGAGACAGGAGGATTGCAGGTTTGCGGCCAGCCTCAGCAACTTAATGAGGCTCTCCACAACTTAGTGAGACCCTGTATTTATTTATTTATTTATTTATTTATTTATTTATTTATTTATTTATTTATTTATTTATTTATGGTACTGGGGGTGGAACCCAGAGGCTTTCTACCTCCGGGCTATACTCCCAGACCCATTTTATATATATTTTTTTGAAACAGGGTCTCACTAAGTTGCTGAGAGCCTCACTAAGTAGCTGAGGCTGGCTTTGAACCTGCACAATCCTCCTGTTTAGGCTGGCAGCATCCCCAACATAATATAGAAACCCAAGAGAAGACCTAGAGTTTTCTTTGGTAATCTTAAATGCTTATTTGGTGTCAGAGATTAGTTATTCAAATGGACTCAGTTCTATCTTCAAGTAGATGAGCAGTGCTTTGTTTATTTATATGAAGATATCTACATAAATATGGAAGAGGCTAAAAGACAAGGCCTTGGAAGTGTGGCCACTAGAGACTCGTAATCCAAATTGACATTGTTCCATTAATCGTGGCCCCGTGAGCATGCATGTTTAACCAGCCGCCACGCCACTGGGCCACCGTCTACACTGTGTTTCGCCATTTGTCTCATTTGTCTGCAAGAGTCTTTTTGTGTAAGAGACTCATGCTAATTGTGGCTTATTACTCGAAGCCTCATGAGAAACTTTATTGAGAGCTTTCTGGAATCAGAATGTTCTACTTGTTTGCTCTTCCACTTGTTTAAAAAGGAAATGAGATTACTTTGGCCTGGCTTTAACTGGGCTTTTCATGTCTTATGCAGTTCAGAGTTTTTAACTGATAGATGGTGGAGTGATAGTGAGGACATTACTCTAAGTTGCAGTTCCCAGAATTGGACTTTATACCCTTTTGGGTATTATTTCTTTGTTTTAATCTCCTGTCCACAATTTGGTTCTTAATTTTTTTTTGGAGATTAAGATAATTTCCCTGTCATGCATTAGAAATATATTGTTACTTTTGTTTTCTGGCCCAGCACATGGTCCATTTTTAAAATTAGTCCACAGGTCCTTGAGGAGAATGTGTTAAGTGTAGTATTGTGTGTGTGCTTGGTCAGGTTTATTGTGTTGCTCAGGTTTTTTAGGGCTTTCTTGAGTTTGGCCTGTGAGATCTGTAAGATAGTGAGAGGTTTAAACCTCCTCCTATGACCGGGCATGTTGGCACACGCTTGTAATCCCAGCATTTAGGAGGTGGAGACAGGAGGATCGCACAGGTTCTTAGCCAGCCTCAGCTACTTAGTGAGGCTCTCAGCAACTTAGTGAGACCCTGTTTCCAAATAAAATATAAAATAGGTCTGGGAGTGTAGCCTGGAGGTAGAAAGCCTCTGGGTTCTACCCCCACTCTCCCCCCCCCCCAACTCTCCCCCCAAAAAAAACCTCCTCCTATGACTTTGAATTAGTTTTTACTTTATTGGGCATCTGTCATTAAATTCATGTACATTTTTTTTTTGTGGTATTAGGGATTGAACCCAGGGTCATTCTATCTCTAAGCTACACTCTAGCCTTATTTTTTATTTTGAAACAGTCTCACTAAGTTACTGAGGCTTATCTCAAACCTGTGATTCTTCTATCTCAGCCTTTCAAGTACTAGGATTATAGGTGTGCCACCATGCCCAGCTGCATATACATTTTAATTGCTTTTCCACTCAGATGAATCAAGCCTTGAATGCTGTGCAGGCTTGTGACCACCACAATTTAAGTAAAGAAAAATGATTTGGCTGCATTGTAGTACCCCCTCTTGACATGAGGCTTTGGAGTTGTTCAATTTTGTGTTCCCTGCTTTTCCATCCAGGTTATCAGTTGATTGGGAGCCACTCTGGGGTGAAGCTTTGCAGGTGGACAAAGGTATTTATTTGTTTTAATTTAAATATTATCTCCATTATATGTACTTTTCTATTGCTATTATATGCAGTGAGTAAATTTAACATTTAAAATTTCTATTTAGTGAAACGCACAGACTTTTGATTGAATGTTTTTTAAACAAGTTCAGCAAACTTTGATGGCTGTAAAACTTACATCCAGGCCGGGCGTGGTGGTGCACACTGGTAATCATAGCATTTGGGAGGCTGAGAAAGGAGGATCCGGATTTGCAGACAGTCTTAGCAACTTAGTGAGGCTCTTTACAACCCAGTGAGACCCTGTTTCAAAATAAAGAAGAAAAAATAGGGCTGGGGTGTAGCTCGGAGGTCGAAGGCCCCTGGGTTCCACCCTCAGTACCGCAAAAAAAAAAAAAAAAAAAGAACTTACATCCACCATTCCAATTAAGGCACAAATTATTTCCCTCACCCTGGTGGATTTCTTGTGCCCATTTCTAGCTGATACTACTGTCTCCCTTCCTCCATTACAAGTAGCCATAGTTCTAATTCCTATTGCTGTTTTTCCTTTCTAAAATTTCATGAATGGTTATTATATAATGTATAGTCTTTTGTGAGTGGCTTTTAAAATTCAGTGTACTGTTTCTGAGATGTATCTGTATTGTAGCATATATCAGTAGTTAATTTACCTTTATTGCTTAGTAGTATTCCATTGTATACGACGTGCCAGAGTTTTTTAGTCTGTTGATAAACATTTGGTCTGTTATATTTTTTTTTACTATTAGAAGTATAACTGTTATGAGCATTCTTTTTTTATTTTTTAGTTTTATTTTTTTACTTTTTTGCAGTACTGGGGTTCCTGGAAGCCCTTCTATCTCTGGGCTACACTCCCAGACCTATTTTATATTTTTTATTTGGAAACAGGGTCTCTTAAGCCAGCGAGGGTGGCTCCGAACCAGCATGATCCTCCTGTCTCTGCCTCCCAAGCGCGGGGATTACAAGCGTGCGCCACCACGCCTGGCCTTTTTTTTTTTTTTTTTTTAACTATGGGTGAAAAAGTTGGGCATAGTGATGCATGCTTGCAATCCTGGTAATTAGGAGGCTTAGACAGGAGGATCTTGGTTTGTGGCTAGCCTCAGCAACCTAGTGAACCCCTCCACAACTTAGTGAGACCCTGTTTCAAAAGTCAAATATAAAATAGGACTGGGGGTATAGTTCAGAGGTAGAATGCCCCTAAAAAAATTGGGTAAAAAGTATGGTTTGTACTTTTTGTCAGTGTCTTTTGTATTCTAAGAAATCTTTGTCACCAACCCCCAAATTGCAAAGGTATTCTGTTTACTTTTAGAAGCTTCTTATGTAGTTTTAACTTTTATGGTTAGGTCTTTGATTCATTTTGAATTTTCTGAGTTGTGTGAGCCTTACATGGTAAGATCAGGGTCACATGACTCTCCAGTTGCTTTGGTACCGTGTATTGAAGAATTTCCTTTCTCCATTCAATAACTTTTGTGTTTGTAGACAGTCTATCTTATATGTGTTAGCTATTTCTGGACTTTCTGTATTGTGTTCCATTGATTTATTTGTCTGTCCTTATGCACATACTACATTTCTTGATTACTCTGGCTTTTTGTAGTTAAGTCTGAAATTATTTATGTAGTGTAAATTCTGTCTCTTTTTTTTTTTTTTTTTAGTTGTGAGAAATGAAACCCAGGGCCTCATGCATGCTAGCCAAGAGCCTGTTGTTGAACTATATCCTCAGCCTATGCCACAGCCTAATTTTAAAACATTTTTGTCCCCTTTAATAGAAATCCTGGGCTATTAGCAGTCAATCTCCTTTGTCCCTCCTCCCTCCAGCCCAAAGGCATCTACTTCTTGTCTCTATGAGTTTGCCTCATCTGGACATTTCATATAAATGGAACTGTAGCATGTGTGGCCTGTGTCTCTGGTTTCTTTCACTTAGTACGATGCTTTTGAGTTACATCATGCTATGTTGTACCGCGTGTCAGTTTTACATTCCTTTTTATGGCTAATAATATTGTTTGTATGGTTATGTCATACTTGGTATGTTCATCAGTTGATGGCCATTGGGGCTACTCCTATTTTTTGGATGTTATAAATAATGCTGCTGTGGACATTATTCCATGTACAAGTTTTGGGGTTGGGCGTATACCTAGGAGTGTAATTGTTGGATTACAGTAACTTGATGTTTTTATTTATTTGAGGAATCCTCAACTTTTTTAAACTGGCTGTCCCATTTTACCCCTCCCCCCCCCACTCCGGCAGTGTCATGAGGGTTCTTATTTCAGGGGCATGAATATTCCGATAGATTACACGTTTGGCACTTTCTGTTATTTCATCTGTTTTTCTTTATAATGTGCTAAGCTCTGCTAATTAATTAACTAAAACCCTTCTCTCATCCAAATTTCTTTTTTCCACTCCAGTGATTTTCAATTATATCAGATTCAATGTTTTCTGTTTTCTGTTTATAGCAGCATTTTGCAACATCAACTATAATATTGTTAAATTAAAATTGCAGATAGTACAGTATCACATGCATAATTTTTTTTTTCTTTTCTTTTTGCGGGTCTGGGGATAGAACCCAGGGGCATTTGACCTCCGAGCTATAACCCCTGCCCTATTTTTTATTCTTTATTTTGAAACCGGGTCTCACTGAGTTGCAGAGGGCGTCACTGA
This sequence comes from Muscardinus avellanarius, assembly GCF_963383645.1. Taxonomy (NCBI): domain Eukaryota; kingdom Metazoa; phylum Chordata; class Mammalia; order Rodentia; family Gliridae; genus Muscardinus; species Muscardinus avellanarius. The sequence goes on along the minus strand of NC_137796.1, from coordinate 87,689,784 downwards.
GTAGCTGAGGCTGTCCACAAACCGCGATCCTCCAGTCTCATCCTCCCAAATGCCGGGATTACAAGCGTGTGCCACCATGTCTGGCCATAATTTTTAAAAAAGTGTTTCGTCCAGCCGGGCGTGGTGGCGCACGCTTGTAATCCCCGTGCTTGGGAGGCAGAGACAGGAGGATCGTGCAGGTTCAAAGCCAGCCGCGCGCGCTGGCTTAGGAGACCCTGTTTCCAGATAAAAATGTAAAAGTAGGTCTGGGAGTGTAGCCCGGAGGTAGAAGGGCTTCCAGGAACCCCAGTACCACCAAAAAAAAAAAAAAAAAAGTGTTTCATCCAGACTCTCATATGAGAGAAAGAGGAAGGACTTTATATTAAGTATTATGTATTTCTGTACAAAAATTCTCTGACACTGCTACATTAGCAGCCATAACAAAGCAGCCAGATGGTTGCATCTGCTTTTAAAGGACAGATTTAAATTTAAGAGACGCAAAAAAGATTAGGAGTTATTCTGTACAAGAAGTAATAAAAAGTGAGGCTTATGTATATATGAAAAAAGAAAGAGGGAAATAACCCTAATCAAAGCAGGGCTAATAAGCCAACAAATTATATCATAATGGAGAAAATGAGAAGGTTGGGTGTACTTGCAAATGAGCCAAGTCTCACTTATAAATTGTGGAATTGGAACAATTTCGTACACTGTGATTTGGGAGGCGTAGTGATAGACTGTCACAGAAAACAGACGTCCTGCCTTCAAGTCCCACTTCTGGTTGAGATTTACTTTCGGTCTCAAATCCCAAACAAGACGTGGGAGATCATGCCCTGCAAGTAGCAGTGGGATAGAGAATGGCTCGGAAGCAGAAATAATGGGAGTGGCTGAGAGACATTACGTGGTGGACCTGTTTCAGTGTAAAATTTTAAAATGACAGGCAACTCTAAAACCAATGATTTCAACATGTAATCATTACAAGGTAGATTTGACACCCTTGTGATATAAACATTTGTAATAATATACAAATGGCAATAATGATTTTTAAAACAGATTGATCAGTGAGGATCCTATACCCAGATAATCTTACATTAACTAGATTAACTTTACTTTTTTGTTGTTGTTGTCCTGGAGATTGAACCCGGGGACATTCTATCTCCAAATTATACCCCCAGCCCTATTTATTTATCTATCTATCTATCTATCTATCTATCTATCTATTTATATTTTGAAACAGTGTCTTGCTAAGTTGTTCAGGCCAGCCTTGAGCCTGTGATCCTCCTTTCTCAGCCTCTCAAGTGCTGGATCACAGATGTGAGCCGCCATGCCCGGCTCCTGATTCGCTTTTGAAGTACACTTCCCATCTAGCTGCTCCCCTGCTGGAAGGCTGTAATGGTTCCCATTGCTTCTTACTTAACCATTTTGGTCTCTAAGAGGAGTTTCAGCCTTGTCCTAAACCCAGTTGCTAAATTCTCCCCAAATCCACTCAACTTCATCCTCTCAGTCACTCTGGCAAAAAACTCATTTTTTTTCTTTTCTGTTTCTTTTATCTTCCTTATCTCTTCCACGAACAACTAGTTCCTTTAAAATATATCCAGAATCCAGCCACTTTTCACCAGTTATGCTGCTCTGCCTTGGTCCAAGCATCATCCTTTATCCCTCTTATTATTTCAGAGGTAGGATGCCCCTGGGTGATACCCCGGTATCACACACACAGCCCTGATCGGAGAGCCTTTCCCTTGGCCACCTTACATATGATGATAACCTTCCCCTGTAGTCCCTAATGTGCTTGAAAATTTTCTATAGCACTTATTACCACTTAAAAAAAATATATATATATATATACATACTTTTATTGGTGCATTATGGTCTTACATCATAACGTAGTTCAGAGTGATAGGGACGTACATGTACACAGTACTTGTGAGCCTCCTGGCGGCTCCTCCTCACTCCCTCCACTGCCCCACGTGATACTGAGATTGGCATTGATAATTTACCTATGTACATAGCTTCAGTGTTTTACCATTTATATCTTTATTTATTGTGTCTCACCTTCTTTTCCCTAATGGGAGAATATTTATTTTACATCTAATACTAAGAATACAGCTCTAACTTGTAATAATTACTTAACAAATATTAGTTGGGTGAATGAACTAGTAAAGTTCACACCTAAGGAACGTCCTCCTTACTGTGTAGTTTTTTTTGCGGGTCTGGGGATGGAACCCAGGGGCATTTGACCTCCGAGCTACATTCCCTGCCCATTTTTTTTTTATTCTTTATTTTGAAACAGGGTCTCACTGAGTTGCGGAGGGCCTCACTAAGTAGCTGAGGCTGTCCGTGAACAGTGATCCTCCGGTCTCAGCCTCCCGAATGCTGGGATTACAAGTGTGAGCCACCACGCCCGGCTTTTGTGTAGTTTTAACCCACTTGTTGCACTTTATTTTCTGCTTTAACATCCATCCATTATATAGCTTTTCTTTTATGTACTGGGGATGGAACCTAGGGGTATTTTACCTCCTAGTTACACCCCCACCCCTATGTTTATTCTTTATTTTTTTATTTTTATTTTTTGGTGACACTGGGGTTCCTGGAAACCTTCTACCTCTGGACTACACTCCCAGACCTATTTTATATTTTTATTTGGAAACAGGGTCTCTTAAGCCAGCGCGGCTGGCTTCGAACCTGCACAATCCTCCTGTCTCTGCCTCCCAAGCGTGAGGATTAGAAGCGTGCGCCACCACGCCCGGCTTATTCTTTATTTTGAAACAGGGTCTCACTAAATTGTGGAGGGCCGCGCTAAGTAGCTGCGGCTGGCCATAAACCTTCCATCCTCCTGTCTTCAGCCTCCCAAGTACTGAGATTACAAACATGCGCCACCACGCCTGGCTTTCTATTTTTCTTTGTTTTCTTTGGTAGTGTGAGGGAGTGAGTTCTTCTCTGCTGCTCAAGCAGGGCCACTCCCTAGTTTGGTTTTCTCTTTTCCACTCCATTCTCCACCTGACCAAATGTGATTCATCTCTATTACTTCTAGAGAACAGAAGCCACTCGGGGAATTTTCGCAAGAACAGGTTTAATAAAATGAATTAAGTAAATGCTTATAAAACCATTAAAAGGCTGGAGTAGTGAAGGTCAGGACGAACTGCTTCTGACTTTGAGGAAATCAGAAGTCCTGGACTCGCACAACCCTGCTTTGAGCGATCTGAGTCGTTGAAGCACTGAAATGAGGTTCCCCGAAGCTCACGTGGAGTAGCTGCAAACCCTGCACCTGCGGCTTGCCCCCGTGTCGCGTAGCTGCTGCTGCAGTGGAGCAGTGCATTCTCATTTCTGCTTCCCAGATCCTCGTGTGGATGCCTCTCATTGTTAGACTCTAAATTAGAGCCCTTTAGACAGAAGAATCCAAGAAATAACAATGTTTGGGCTCCTTGCCCCTACTTAGAAGGGCAGGCACGAGACTATTAACAGACAACGCCCAACATGTCTGCCTCTGTGGGTGCTCAGATTCTACACATACCCTCCTGGCTGCATTTACATTTCAAACCACAGTGTGTGTGTGTGTGTGTGTGTGTGTGTGTGTTGATAATACACACATACGTATATATGTGTGTCTATATATATCTATATATTGATATATGTAGATATATACACACATAAATATGCATATACATATAAATATACATGGAATTGAACCTAGGGGCATTATACCTCCAAACTGCACCTCCAGTCCTATTTTATTTATTTGGAAACTTGATCTCTAAGTTGCTGAGGCTGGCTTCGAACCTGCAATCCTCTGATCTCAACCTCACAAATACTGGGATTACAGGCATGGGCCATGCCTGTCCAAACCATAGCGCAAACAACACATATGCTTCTGCGTTACTGGTGGCAGTTGTTCTTCATACAAGGGAGAATGTATTCACTTTCTTCTTTAAAATATCTTTTGAGAGCGTCGGATGTGGTGCACGCACTTGTAATCTCCATGCTCGGGAGGCTGAGACAGGAGGATCGCTCAGGTTCGAAGCCCGCCTCAGCTACTTAGTGAGACCCTGTTTCCAAATAAAATAGAAAAAATAGGTCTGGGAGTATACCCTAGAGGTAGAAAAGCCCCTGGGTTCCACATCCAGTACCCCCCCCCCACACACACACAAAATCCTTTGAGAGCCTGTACTTTTAACTGACTGCTGCAGACCAATCTTCTATACATAATTGGCTGGCCTTCGTGGCTCATGCCTGTAATCCTGAGACTCTCAGCAACCTAGTGAGACCCTGTTTCAAGGAAAAAAAAAAAAAAAAAAAAGAAAGGGCTGGGGGTGTAACTTAGAGGTAGAAAGCCCCTGGGTTCAACCCTCAGTACCCCAATCAAAACAAAACCCAACCAACCAAACCACAACAAAACTAAATGGAAGAGAGGAGAGGAGAAATAGACTTGAAAGCGAGGAAGAGAATGTGCCCAAGTACAACAGTGCTGAAGTTTGCACCCGGTTGTAGTCGCTCTGTGTAGCCTCCTTCTACTTGTCAGGCCATTCTATGCTCTATCAGTGCCTCAATATGATGGTGGTTCCTTAGCAGGTGGGGTGATTCCATCCGCCATTGAAGACTTTTACTGCTTTTTTTTTTTTAAATTAGGAGCATTGTAATTTTACATCATATTGGGGTACAAAGTATTAGAAAAATATATGCACACACTCTTGTTGCCCTCACCACCAGGTCCCCCCTGCCCCTCACAAGTCTTTGAGATTGGAATTGGCAGTTTTGTATTCATTCATAGCCTTTATTTCTGTTTTTGAGAGTACTAAGAGACGGTCCAGAGACCCCATTGGGGTTCCAGACAAAAATTTTTTTCTTTCATTGTGTTTAGCAACTACTTTGTTTTCCCTTGATTATCAGGACCAGTAACTCAGCCAGTATAGTGATCACTTTTGACTTTTGGTTCTGTGGCATTAGGAGATCTAAGGAGCCAGATGATAGGGGTCAACTGGTGGGAACTCAGAGTCTCTGATTTTACTCTATTTTATTTTTTTAAATAATTAATTAGTCAACTGGTGAGAACTCAGAGGGTCTGTGATACCCCTATTTATTTTACCCTATTTATTTATTTGTACTGGAGGTGAAATTCAGGGGCTTTTCTACCTCTGGGCTATATTCTCAGACCTATTTTATTTTTTATTTTATTTTTTTGTGGTACTGAGGGTGGAACCCAGGGGCTTTTCTACCTTTGGGCTATACTCCCAGACCTATTTTTTATACTTTATTTGGAAACAGGGTCTCACTAAGTTGCTGAGAGCCTCAGTAAGTAGCTGAGGCTGGCTTCAAACTTGTGTGATCCTCCTGTCTCAGCCTCCCAAGTACTGGGATTACAAGTGTGCACCACCACACCCAGCTCAATTTTACCCTGTTTTAAAGCCAGACAGCCTGGCTGTTTCATGAATGTTGGCAGAACAGGCAGGAATCCTAGGCCAGAGACAAAGCACAGCAGGCAGCTTAATCTTCATATTCACAGCCTCCAATACTATGGAGGTGACGGGATAGGGGCTGAGGGGGATGCTGGACACACGGTAGATTCATGTTACAGCTGTCTACGAGGTACACTGTCCACGGCCCAGTAGTCCTAAGGACAGTGGGATAGGTTGCTGAGAGACCAAAGAAGACACCTGAAGATGGGCTATGAGACATAAGGTTTAATGAGAAATACTTATGGGGAAGTTCCAGTGCAGTGGGCTGGACACGTAGCACCTGTTTCTCATGGTGCTTCTGGTGCTTTGCCAGAAAGCAGCCCCTCTGTTCCTCACCGCCCTTTGTCTGGTGCCAGCTGCCTGGATGAGTACCCTCTCTACAGGGCTCGGCTCTGCACCAGTTGCCACAGGGAGAGTGGGACTGGTGAGGTTACAGCAGCAGTGACATCATTAGCTTACTTTGTTCCATTGTATGACATATCCCAAGGAACTTGGCGTGCATGTAAGAAAGCAGCTCCCTACGGACAATGCTAACTTGCCTTAATTCCCAGTGTGCATGAGAAAAAGCTAGCATCCTTTCAGAAAATGTTTACCTGCACATTCTGGCCCAGACTTGGTGTCGTTGTTCCTTTGACTTGGCTGGGCTCTTGGGAATCCAAGGGGGCCTTTTAAGGACAGGATGTTTTGTTGTCTTCCTTTTCTTATTTTTTTATAAGAGGGCTTATAAGAGGACTTTTCTTATTAATTTATAAGAGGGCCTATTTATTTATTTATTCTTATAAATAAGAGGGCTGCTTGTAAACCTGCCCAACCTTGGCTGGAAGAGAAACATTCATCTTGAGGAGTCTGATCAGGAATCAAACCTGCCTTCTACACTAGAGGGAGACATTGTCTCTTCCTTGAAAAGATGGTCTGGAAGGACAGCTGGTCTAAGGGGCACAGAAATGCCCTGGAGAATTGTCTCTTAACACAGCTTCCCCTGGAATGTGATGGACACATTCTTCCTTTGGAATCTGTGAAGTAGGGAGAAAGTTCTAGGCCTGGAAAACACCAATGAGGTGCGTTGATGGTTACAGCGAGAGAAGTCACACGCACATCTGTGTCCTTAGCCCTGCCCAACGGGACTTTCTTCCACAAAGGGGATGTTGAGTAGTGCTCGTAATACAGTATACTAACCATATACCTAGTACCTAACCTAGAATCTAACCAGATAATTGCTACAGCCACTAACCAGATGTTGCTGTTGAACATATGAAGTGTTACTAAAGAGTAGATGCTAGATTAATTCATTCTCATTTATTTATTTATTTACTTATTACTTACTTACGTAGTGGCACTGAGGATTGAACCCAGGGGCACTCTATCTCTGAGCTGTACTCCCAGCCCTTTTGTTTTTTTAAATCTTGCTAAGTTGTTGAGAATCTCACTATGTTGCTGAGGCTATCCTTGAACCTGCGGTCCTTCTGCCTCAGCCTCTCAAGTACTGGGATTGCAGGCATGCATCACCATACCCAACTTTATTTGATTCAATTTACTTAAGTTTAAATGCAATCATCTTCTGCATAGTGATATTCCCTCAGTGACAGGCGGCATGTGTGAGGATGTACACCAGGTAGTCTGGTGTATGGTTGGAGGTATTGTTTAGGTTTGTGTGAGTACATGCTGATCTGCATACAGTGACAACATTACCCTATGAAAAACATTTCTCAGAACGTATCTTTTTTGGTGGTACTGGGGTTCCTGGAAGCCCTTCTACCTCTGGGTTATACTCCCAGACCTATTTTTCCATTTTTATTTGGAAACAGGGTCTCCTAAGCCAGCGGCAGCTGGCCTTGAACCTGCGCAATCCTCCTGTCTCCGCCTCCCAAGCAGGGATTACAAGTGTGCGCCACCACGCCTGGCTCTCTCAGAACTATCTTAAACAATTCATGACTGTATCCATTCTTGGTTAGTGACTACTGTATTGAATAGATGGCTTAGTAGCTACCATATTCAGGACCTGCTTGGTAACCACCTAAAGTATTGTTTTTTTTGTTTTTTTTTTGTGGTACTGGGGTTCCTGGAAGCCCTTCTACCTCAGGGCTACACTCCCAGACCTATTTTATATTTTTATTTGGAAACAGGTTCTCTTAAGCCAGTGAGGCCGGCTTCGAACCTGCGCGATCCTCCTGTCTCTGCCTCCCAAGCACGGGGATTACAAGTGTGCGCCACCACGCCTGGCCAAAGTATTGTTTTTCGTAATGGGAAGTAATCTTTAACTCCTGGATTTCAAAGCTTTTTTCTGCATCTTGCTAAAACCAGTTACCAGTTTCTTCCTTGTAACATAAATATTATGCATGTGTCTTATTGCTCCTATTAAAATATATAACTTTTAGCCAAGTATGGTGGTGTATGCTTGTAATCCCAGTACTTGGGAGGCTGAGACAGGAGGACCACAGGTTCATGGCCAGCCTCAGTATCATAGAAAGACTTTCAGCAACCTAGCAAGACCTTGACAAAACAAAAAAATAAAATAGGGCTGGAGAGTATAGCTTGGAGATAGAATGGTAGCTCAGAGATAGAATGCTCTTGGGATTAATCCCCTTTATTTAAAAATAACTTTTAGCCAGGCATGGTGGTAGACGCTTGTAATTCAAGTACTTGGGAGGCTGAGACAGGAGAATTGTAGGTTCAAGGCCAGCCTCAGCTACTTAGTGAGACCCTCTGAATCTTAGTGAGACCCTGTTTCAAAATAAAGAATCAAATAGGGCTGGGTGGTTAGCTCGGAGGTAGAATGTCCCTGAGTTCCACCCCCAGTACCACCACCACCACACACAAAAAAAACTTTTAATATTACAAAAGGCAATACTTGTGCATTGAAGAATATGAGAAAATTTACTTATTTATTTGAGAAAATTTAGATAGATAAAAAAGGTAAGACAGTATATTTCCACCCTAGTGAAATCAGTGCTGTGGACATCTTAATCTGTAAGATTTTTGTGTACGTGTGTGCATTTAACCTAAATGAGATCGCATCGTATATCCTGTTTTCTAATCTGTTGTGGTTTTGGTCTTGCTTCTTTTATTCAGCATTATTTTGAGATTCATCCATGTGATTGTGTGTTTTCAATACTTTATTTTTTATTGCTGAATAATATTCCATTGTATGTATATGCCACAATTTATTCATTTCGTAGTTGATCTCTAGATTGTTTCTAGTTTTTTTTGCTATTTCATATAAAGCTGCTGTGAACTTAAGATTTTTGGGTGTTTAGTAGATATTCTGAATAGTTTTTCAAAGTGTAATTTCAATTTTCACATTAGCTTTCAAGTTAATTTCTTTGATATTATAATTTTACCGCTTCTTATCCCTTAACAAAAGTTTTGGTTTCTAACATTGACATAATTACTTAGTGCCATTAACTTACTAGGCTATGCATGCATCTCTTTGCTTCCCTCCCTCATCCCTCCTCCCCAGATATCCAGAATTGAGATATTTGCCTCCTCTACTCTCCAATTGAATTGTTACAAGAACTTTGTTAATAATAAGCTAAAAATTGTTGTAGAGCTTTTAGCTGTTATAGCGAGTGTAAAAGCTCTTTGAAAACTCATGAATTATGATGTGAGGAATTTTTGCCTTCAGATTTGCAGGTGAATGTAATTAGCATAAGCAATTAGAATACTAAGGGTAGCCCTAGCTAAACCTGACTCCCTTGCTTAGCCCTCACCTGCCTGGCTTTAAGGTTAGTCATAGCATCTGCTTTGGCCAATAGGATTAACAAGCAAAGGCTTGATAAGTGCCAGGGCACCAGCTACCAGTCAAATGAGCTGGAGGGAGACAGGATGAATGAAGAAAGACCAAGAGGCCCAGTCACCATCACACTTCTGAGTGAAACCCTCTTGCATGCTCATCCCCAACCAGATTCCCCTCTGAATACAGTTGTGTGAGTGACAGCCCGCACCACATCGAGTGGAAAAACTACCCAGCCAACCCATAGAATTGTGAGAAATAAGGCCGGGCGTGGTGGCGCACGCTTGTAATCCCCGCGCTTGGGAGGCAGAGACAGGAGGATCGCGCAGGTTCGAAGCCAGCCGCACGCGCTGGCTTAGGAGACCCTGTTTCCAAATAAAAAAGTATAAAAAATAGGTCTGGGAGTGTAGCCCAGAGGTAGAAGGGCTTCCAGGAACCCCAGTACCACCAAAAAAAAAAAAAAAGAATTGTGAGAAATAATACATCAAGTCAGCTGGACATGGTGGCACACAGCTGTAATCCCAGAGTTTGGGAGGCTGAGACAGGAGGATTGCAGGTTAGTAGCCAGCTGCAGCAACTTAGTGAGGCCCTCTGCAATGTAGTGAGACACTGTTTCAAAATAAGTAATATAGGGCTATGAGTGTAGCTCAGAGGCATGTGTGTACATGCATGTGCGTGCGCACACACATACAACACAAAGATAATAAAAATATAAATTGGATCACCTGAGTTTGGGGCAGTTTGTTACGTAGCAGCGGGTACTTATACGCATGATAGCGATTACTTACAGAAAGTGGTGTTGGATAGCTGCCATTTTGGTGAATGTTAAATATCTGTGTGGTGGGAAGATCAGTCATAGTGAATAATTGTGAAGCCTGAATTGCTAAAAGCCCCGAGCCAATTCAGGTCTCATGGTATAGATGTGGGTTTAGATGAGAATGTGGAGAAAAGCTCGGAAGTGTGATTTTTCTTCTTCCTCAGTTCTCTGTCAAGGGTTATTTGCCTGAAAGATTAAGGCCTGGCAAGCATTCCATCAAGTGCTTTGTGTGGCGGTGGCATCATTTCCAAAACCCCTGTCATCTGGTAGAGTAGGAGGCCAGCCAGAAAAACATGACTGGAGGGGTACTGATGGAGGAGGAGTTACATTGATGAAGTCACTTAATTTGATTAACAATCTATCTTTCTATCCTTACCATTGCAAAACCTAGTTTGGAAAATGTATATATTTTTTTTATCATATATATATCCTTTGTAAAGGATATATATGTGCACAAATATAGCAGCATAAATAGCATATAGTATTGTGATATTGTGATATAATAAAATACAAGTTGGGTATGGTGGTGGTACTCCTGCAGTACTTGGGAGGCTGAGACAGGAGGATCATAGGTTCATGGCCAGCCTCCACATCGTAGAAAGACTCCCAGCAACCTAGCAAGATCTTGACAAAAGAAAAAATAAAATAGGGCTGGGTGTATAGCTCAGAGATAGAATGCCCTTGGGATTAATCCCCTTTAACACACACACACACACACACACTACATATTTGACCTTTGTTTTCTGTTCCTGACACAAGAACTTTTTATTTATTTATTTATTCTGGGGTAGTACTGGGGTTCCTGGAAGCCCTTCTAACTCTGGGCTACACTCCCAGACCTATTTTATATCTTTTTATTTGGAAACAGGGTCTCTTAAGCCAGAGAGGCTGGCTCTGAACCCACGCGATCCTCCTGTCTCCGCCTCCCAAGCACTGGGATTACTAGCATGCGCCACCACGCCCGGCTCTCTCAGAACGTATCTTAAACAATTCATGACTGTATCCATTCTTGGTTAGTGACTACTGTATTGAATAGATGGCTTAGTAACTACCATATTCAGGACCTGCTTGGTAACCACCTAAAGTATTGTCTTTTTCTTTTTTTTTTTTGGTGGTACTGGGGTTCCTGGAAGCCCTTCTACTTCTGGGCTACACTCCCAGACCTATTTTTTATATTTTTATTTGGAAACAGGGTCTCTTAAGCCAGCAAGCCTGGCTCTGAACCCGCGCGATCCTCCTGTCTCTGCCTCCCAAGCGTGGGGATTACAAGCGTGCGCCACCATGCCCGGCATGACACAAGAACTTTTAAAAGTCCTTGGATTTCCTGAGTGAGAGGGGCAAGAAGAGCGTCTTTCGTAATGAATAACACATATATGAGAGCAAATTGTTGGACCAACTGAGTGTCCAACAACTTAATTCAATTTTGACACTGTCTACCCAAAGTTAGCATCAGACCCCAAAGGTTCAGCGTTGAGTCTCACAAGAACATGAACACCTCCACCTCAGACCCTTGCCGAGTCACCTCATTCATATAAAGCACAGGATGATTGAAAGGGGATTTTAGCAATTTACTTGTAATATGTTTGGATGTAGTTTTCTCTTGGTTTATCCTCTTACTGTTTCCCTGAACCTACTAAATCTGTAAATTTAAGACTTACCAAATTTGACCATTATTTATGTCAGTGATTTTTCTGTACCTTTCTTCTTCTGAGACTCGAGTAAGACAAGTATTATTAGATCTTTTTATATTCTCTCACATATCCCAAAGCCAATGTTCATTTTTTTTTTCTCGGTCCTTTTCTCTGTTCTTCAGAATGGTACTTTTTGTTCATTATCCTTTAAATTCACCGACTTTTCTCTGTTATCTTTCTCCTCCTGTAATAGTAGGTGCTTTAAAGTTTTTGTCTGGTAATTTCGCCATTTGGGTTATTTCAGTTATGACATGTATTGTTTTCCCCCCTTGAGTGTTAATCACATTCTCCTCATTCTCAGGGAGATTTAAATGAGCACAGGATTAGAGCCAGAGATTACTAAGCCTTTTAGAACTTTCAAAAATAAGCATCTTATTTGTTTTGAAAGAGGCTTTTCCTGTAATAACATATAAGTAAGTTGGGGGCAGGCAGTCCATAACTCTTCTAGAAATGCCAGCCGAGACGTGAGTGATGAGGAAGCACACTGTCAGCACTTGAGCGTGGTGCGAGCTGGAGAGTATGCTGATGAATTATGTAGGTAGCAGTCGGGAAAGCAATCACATTCTGGTGAAAAAAAAATACGATCCAACAGCGCGTAAACTTGTGACTTTCTACATGGTGAAGAGATTTGCAGACCCGTGGATGATGCTCTTCCCAGGCTTATGATTCAGATTGCTTGTCCTCACATTTTTTGTGCTTTTGTTTATTATTAAAATAACACATTGTTTTAGTCAGCAGTTTTGTCACCGTGACCCAGATACCTGACAAGCACAACCTAGAGGAGGGCTTATTTGGGCTAACAGTTTTAGAGGGTTAGTCCAGAGTTGGCTGCCTGCAAGGCAGAAACCGTGGCAGCAAGGCATGGGAAGGGTGATGCTGTCATCTCATGGCGGCTGAAAGCAGAGGGAGAGATGGCAGGTGCAGGGACACGTATAGTTCCCAATCCCTTCCTCCAGCCATGCCACATCTGAACTTGCTGCATTGGGGACAGACTTGCTCCTCTCTCTCTCTCTCTCTCTCTCTCTCTCTCTCTCTCTCTCTCTCTCTCTCTCTCTTCTCTCTCTCTCTCTCTCTCTCTCTCTCTCCCTCCCCTCCCCTCCCCTCCCCTCCCCTCCCCTCCCCTCTCCTCCCCTCCCCTCCCTCCCTCAGCATAAAGATTTATTTTAAGCCAAGGGAAGGCAGAAGAACAAAGCAGCTCTCCCATACACAGTAGGGAGGGGTCCCTGGAAGAGAGTAACCTGGCACAGGCATTCAATACAGCCTTTTGGGAGACATTCCAACCCAAAATTATAACACATGTGTTCTTTAACAATGTAAGTAAAATAACATAATTAACAATAACATAATTATTTCCACCATGTAGAAATTTTGGTGTGTATTTTCAGTCACTTTACAAAACATGCCTTTATGTTTGTACATATTTGAGATCAAGTTGTATATATAATTTGGCATTAGTTGTTTTTATCTAAAATGCATGTTTTCCTATTTAAAATGATTTTTAGTTACAATTATTAATAGCTATGAAAGTTTTGGTGAATGTGCCATAGTTAATTCACCATCTGGTGATGAAGTTATTTCCAATTTCTTTGTCCTATTATTAAGTAACTATGTGAAGAATGAGTTTTTGTTACTATAAGAATAGTTTTATTTGCATTTAGATTATACCCTTACAGTGAAGTCCTATAAAATATCAATTAATTCAAAAGATTTACTAATATTTTCATATATGTATGCATATATATGTAGTATATATGTACACACACACACACACACACACACACACACACACTAAATTGCAGAGGGCCTCACTAAATAGCGAGGTTGTTTGCAAAATATGATCCTCCTGTCTTAGCCTCCTAAGTACTGGGATTATAGGTGTGCACCACTGCACCTGGACCTATTTTATTTTGAAATAGGGTCTCACTAAGTTGTGTAAGGCCTTTCAGAATTGCGGAGACTAGCTGTGAATCTGTTATTCTCCTGTCTTAGCCTCCCAAGCACTAAGACTGTAGGCCTGTGCCACCATGCCTGTTTGTATCCATTTATCTGCGTGTGTGTGGGGGGGTGAGAATTGAACCCGGGAGGGATGCTCTACCACTACATCCAACATTTTTTTATTTTTCATTTTGACTCACCGAGTTGCTCAGGCTGGCCTTGAACTTGTGATTTTCTGCTTCAGCCTTCTGAATGGCTGATTACAGGTATGATTACATGTTGGGATTACACCATTCCCAACACCTTTGTGGTTTTTACCTGTTTTTTTTTTAACTCAGTGATTTGAAAAATAGACAATTATAATTTTGTCTAGATTATTTTTGCACTGGGGATTGAACCCAGGGGGATTCCGCCTCTGAGTTATACCCTTGGTCTTTTTTGTTATTTATTTATTTGTTTGTTTGTTTGTTTATTTTGCAGTATTGGGGATGGAACTTGGGCATTGTACCTCTGAGCTACACCCTATTTTTTTATTCTTTATTTTAAAATAGGGCTTACTGAGTTGGAAAGAGCCTCAGTAAGTTTATTTTTATTTTGAAACAGGGTTTTGCTAAGTTGTTGAGGACCTTGCTGAGTTCCCGAGGCTGGCCTCAAACTTCCCAAGTACAGGTCTCTCAGCTTCCCGAGTACTGCAATTACAGATGTGTGCCACTGTGCCTGGCTCTTTTAAATTTTATTTTGTGGTTTATTTAATCAGTTTGGAATTACTTTGCTCTGGAGCATAAAATAAGTATCTAAGCATCAGTAAACTTTTTGTTCAAGAGCCAGTCAGTGCTGTGAAGCCTGTGGGCCACATGATCTCTGTTGCAGCAGTTCATCTCTGCATCAAAGCACAGAAGCAGCTGTAAAGAATTCATAAACAAATGGGGGTGACCATTTCAATGAAACTTCACTTACAAAAACAGGCAGCGGGCAGGATTTGGCCCGCAGACTGCAGTTTATTGACCTCAGAATTGAGGTTTTCATTTCCCTCTCAAGAATTAGAGTCTGAAATTTTACCCCACTTGCAGGATAATGAATTAGCTGACACAGTTTCATGAATGCTGGCAGAAAACATGAGATTCCTGGTCAGAAGTAAGGGCAGTTTATTACTCCTAATTATAGCAGTAGCTAGAATATCATTATTTGCTCCCGGATGATAGTTCCCAACAAAGCAATACTAGGAGAGTCAGGTATCATCTACACACACCTTATAGAAGGGAAATCTAAAGTTAGTATTTTTTTTTTTTTTTTTTTTGGTACTGTTGATTAAATCCAGGGGTATTCTACCTTCATGCTAAACCCCAGCCCTATTTTTATTTTGAAACAGGGTCTCACCAAGTTTCAGAGGGCTTTTCTAAGTTGCTGAGATAGGTCTTGAACCTGTGTTCCTCCTGTCTCAACCTGCCAAATACTGGAATTATAGGCATGTGCCACCATGCTTGGCTAACACAAATTTTTTATAATTGCCAACAATCCCAGCGGATTTTTGCTTATTGGGATATATTGCCTTTCTTATAATGGGCAGGAAGGAGGGAGATACTGTGTCTGTCTTCAAAGCTGGCTCTTCACAATACAAACATTTTTGAAACCACTTAGTGTCCTTGTTTGCAGTATATTTAGAGGACAATTCATGGAGAATTATTTTCGAATACATCATACACTTTCCCCCACCCCCAAATTAATGTGCACAGAGCTTAGCCAAGAATGGTGTCCCACATTCATTCAGTGTGACTCTACTGGTCCATAGTTGTGTTTCCTCAGGCTCTTGAATGCTTTGAGGACAAAAATTCATGAATTAATGAATTTGATGTTATCTCTATTTTTTCCATTCCTAACATGAATACTTAATTCTAAGCACAGGTACTGCTTGTGGGTCTTTTCATTTTCAACCCAGCCTATATATGAAGTTTTAGACATGGTAATATTTTAAAAATGTAATGTCTGGGAACTTCCAGTGTGGCCAAGATGACATAAACTCCTTTTTCCCTGCCCCTTCCTACTTAGTACTAATATCTCTGGATAATTACTCAGCAGCCCAGCAAGACCTCTGAAAGGTGGTAAGAGGAAGACTATCTGGTTTTGGACCCCAGGACTGGAGGAATAGCACAGCAGCAGGATGTCCTGCGTCTCCCCTAGGAGAAGGTGGCAACCCAGCCCCATGTGAGGAGGGAGTTTGAGTATGCTCATTCCTTCTCTGGCTCAAACTGGAATCCCACTGACAGAAACAGGTGGCTCAGTACCACTGACAAAAAGAGGATCTATTGGGATCACCACTGATAGTAAACGGCTAGGTCAAGTGCTCTCCTTCCTAGCCAGGCCTGAAATTTTTCTATTTTATTGAGAGATATGAAGTTGGTCAAGTGGTAGCAGAAAGACTCCTCCACCAAACTGGCCTGGCCTATGCAATGCTCTCCATCCTTGGTGGGCTTGATATTCCCCCTGCCAATACTACTAGGCTAGGTGGCTGTGGCAGGAGCTACCCTACCAAACCAGGGGTCCAGCCCGGAAAGCCTTGTTGTCCTGTGAGTTTGCGGCGCCACCCATAGATACTTGGGCTACTGGAAGGTATATGCCAGAAGACTCTGCCACAGAGGCAGCCTGTGCTGGGCTGCCTGCTCACCTGACACTCCTTTCCTCCACTGAGAAACCCCCAGTGGTCCAGCCTGGGGAAAGCCCTTCCATCTCCTCAGAACTAGCAAGTACCAGCAGGTACCAATGCGAGCCCAGGATTGAAAATTAAATTGTTTTTGGAACTACTTCATACAAAACTAGGCCAGGACCTATATGCTAAACTGAAACAAAGTGACACCTGCTAAAAGTTGTCACCTGCTAAAAGGAAAGAAAGAAAGAAGGTATTCTCTCCTAACACAATAGACAAAATGTCAAGAATGCCCCCCCAATTACCTGTCATGCCAAGAACTGAGAAAATCACAACTTGAATAAGAAAAGATAATCAAGTGACAGCAGCACCAGGTGAATCAGTGATGGAATCCACCGACAAGGATTTCAAAGTAATGTCATAAAAGTGCAGCAGCAGTCTGTTATAAACGGTCTTCAAACAAATGAAAAAATAAAATATCTCAGCCCAGAAAAATGTCCAGGAGCCAAGAGGGAATTATAAGACTGAAGAATGTAATAAGGGAAACAGAAAACTTGTGTATGGACTCGATAGTCAAGTAGAGATGACAGGATATTTGCAGTGACCTTAACAGATCAATAGAATGATCTGTGACCAGGACAAATCGATAGCATTTACCCGATCCAAACCACAGAAACAACAAGAGACGAGGAAAAAACATTGAGGAGGGCATTAGGGATTTGTGGGGCAATGATATCCCACACTTAATGCCCATTGGAGTAGCAGAAGGGCGTGAAAAAGCATGGCACTGAAGAGTATAGTCAGCCAGTGCTCAGCCACGAGGACACATCCTGAGAAATTTCAGAGTTAGCGTGGCTTTTGTAATGAGATGTCTCACTTATTATATAATACCATGCACACGTCTTGAGCTTACTAATATCTCAACTAGAAAATTCAGGCAACATCAACTTGGCTTTATGCAGAGTTTCACGCTAGGAAATAAAATGCTCATAATGGGTTACAAAAAGGGAAATTTCGTGGTTAGGCAATTTTGCCATTGTGTAAACATTATAGTGTACTTACACAAACCTTGATGGTGTAGGTGAGTCACTCCATTTGGCTCATGTGAGTCACGTGTGAGGCTGATGTCAGCATGATACAGATGCAATTTTATTTATTTATTTATTTGTTTGTTTATTTATTTATTTATTTGGTGGTACTGGGGGTGGAACCCAGAGGCTTTCTACCTCTGGGCTATATTCCCAGACCTTTTTTATATTTTATTTGGAAACAGGGTCTCACTAAGTTGCTGAGAGCCTCACTAAGCAGCTGAGGCTGGCTTCGAACCCATGCGATCCTCCTGTCTCAGCCTCCCAAGCGTGGGGATTATAAGCGTGCGCCACCATGCCTGGCTTCAGATGCAATTTTATAGTGAACTTTTTTTTTTTATGAGTAGAAGGAGTATCCTCTAAAATAATCATAAAAGTATATTATAGCAAATACATAAACTTACACTTAATGCAACAGGTAATTAATTAACACTTAATGTTCCCATAGGATTGGGAACAAGGTAAGTATGCTGACTCACCATTCATATTCAGTAGAGTACTGTAAGTACTAGCCACTTTAATAAGGCAAGAAAAGGAAATAAAATGCATGCAGATTGGGAGCCGGGCGGGGTGGCTCAAGGTTGTAATCCCCATGCTTGGGAGGCTGAGACAGGAGGATCACACAAGTTTGAAGCCAGCCTCAGCTACTTAGTGAGGTTCTCAGCAACTTAGTGAGACCCTGTTTCCAAATAAAGTATAAAATAGGTCTGGGAGTATAGCCTGGAGGTAGAAAAACCCGTGGGTTCTACTCCAATAACACACACACACACACACACACACACACACACACACACACACAAACATACAGGTGGGAAAGGCAGAAAACCCCTATTTTGCATATGAGATAATTGTCAATGAAGAAAATCTCAAGGAAATGGTAAAATAAAACAGCCTCCCCAAACAAAAATCCTCCTAGAACCAATAATTGAGTTCTTCAAGGTCACAGCATACAATATCAGTACACAAAAGTCATTTATGTTCTTTATTCGCAAACATGAAAACTAAAATTTAAATGAAAATCCATTTACGGTTACCTAAGGAAAATTATATACTAAGATATATGTTTAAGAAAATATACACCTGACTGAATGCTGAAAATTGCAAAGTGCTGATGAAAGAAATCACTGAAAACTGAAATAAATGGAGAGACATAGAATGTTCGTAGATTAGGAATTAATGTAGAAAAATGGCAATTCCCCCATTTTAATCTATAGGTTTAATACAACTCCTATCAAAATAATCAGTTTTTTTTTTTTGTCAGAACAAACTTATTCTGAAACTTATAAGGAAAGGAGGCCCTAGGATAGCTTACGCAATGCTGATGAAGTATGAAGTTACTCACCCTGCGGTTGTGTTTACTGTGTGGTACTGGTGGCGGGATAGACACATAGACCAATGGAAAGACTAGAGATCTCAGAGTAGGCTCACAAATATGCTTACCTGCCGGGCGTGGTGGCGCACGCTTGTAATCCCCGCGCTTGGGAGTCGGAGACAGGAGGATCGCGCAGGTTCGAAGCCAGCCGCGCGCGCTGGCTTAGGAGACCCTGTTTCCAAGTAAAAATATAAAAAAATAGGTCTGGGAGGTAGAAGGGCTTCCAGGAACCCCAGTACCACAAAAAAAAAAAAAAAAAAAAAATTCGAGGTGAATCATAGACCTAAACTTTTAGAAAGCAACATTCTTATGAAAAACAAAAACCTTATCTTCTCACACGTCACTGTCCTTGTACCTTGCAAAATCTCTGCACCTCACAAAATCCTCTTAGCCCTTCAGTATTCCGTCTGGACATCAGACCTCTGGGAAGGTCACAGTCGCTGGTCCTGCAGGGCTGGCTGGACTTCTCCATCCCAGGGGCTCCAGCCCTCACATGGCCCTTCCTCACACACAAACATCGCTAGGTTCTCTTCCTGTCAGATTTAGGGCCTCACCCTTATGACCTCATTTACCCTCCATTGCCTCCTTAAAGGCACAGTCTCAAATACAGTTGTATCTGGGAATAGGACTTCAACATTAATTCGTGTTGACGGGGGCACAATTTGTTTTATAACAATGTGTATTAATTTCTCAGTGAATAATGAATGAAATAAACAGCTCTTCAACTTTGCTTCTTCATTAGCATGATATTTGATGAATTTTTTTTTTTATACTGAGGATTGAACTCGGGGGCATCGGTCCGATTACTCAGTGACTTTAGTGAAACTTTACTTTTTAGTTTTCAGTGCTCTTTGCAAGATTTTAATATACACACACATATATATTTTTTTTGGGGGGGTGGTACTGGGGTTCCTGGAAGGCCTTCTACCTCCGGGTTACACTCCCAGACCTATTTTATATTTTTATTTGGAAACAGGGTCTCTTAAGCCAGCAAGGCTGGCTTTGAACCTGCGCAATCTTCCTGTCTCCACCTCCCAAGCGCAGGGATTATAAGCGTGCGCCACCACGCCCGGCTAGATTTTAATATATTATATTATTTGCCATCTTGTATATTTTATTAGAAATGTGAAAGAGTATGTAGGCATAGCTATTTTGAGCGATATTTTTTCTTCATTTCTTTTTTACCCCCTCTCAAGTGCAAGTACTAAGTGAGATAGACAGGGGTAATCCTTTTATCAGAACAACAACAAAATTTTGAGATTTCGTGATCAATTGACATAATAATTAAGCTGGTAGGATTTTGTTCTGTGATTTTCTTTCATTGTGTACAGCATTATTAATTCTAGTTTACCACTGATGAATATTGTATACAGTTGTCCTTCAGTATCTGTGGGGAATTGATTCCAGGGACACTCACCCACAGATACCAAAATTTATAAATTTTGGATCATGTCCCTTATATAAGATGATGTGGAATTTTAAAATTTTATTTAATTAGTTATTAATGTGTGTGTGTGTGTGTGTGTGTGTGTGTGTGTTACTAGAGATTGAGCCCAGAAGTGTTCTACCTCCAACCTATATCCCCAGCCCTTAAAGAAAAATGTTTTTAGCTTTTTATTGGTGCATTGTAGTCATACAATGTATGGAGTACAAGATGGTGGAGGCATACACGCACACATCACCCAATTAGCCCTTGGCCATTTCCTGCCCCATAATTTTTTTTTTTTGAAACAGGATCTCAGCGGGAGGGAATGGGACAGGAGTTGGGTAAGGGCTGATTGGGTAATGTGTACATGTACTGCCTTCACCTTCTTGTACCCCATTAAGATGTATGACTACAATGTACCAAGAAAAAAAAGAACAAAACAGGCCTCACTATGTTCCAGGAGCATTCTATCTCCAACCTATACCTCTAGCCCTTAAAACAAAAAAATTTTTTTTGTTTATTTTGAAATTGGGTCTTACTAGGTTGCCAAGTCTTGCTGTGTTGCTTAGGCTGTCCTCAAACGTGTAGTCTTCCTGTCAGCCTCCCAAAGAATGGTGTAGATTTTTAAATAATCTCTAGGTTACTTATAGTACCTATTACAATGTAAATGCTATATCAGTAATTGTTATACTGTATTGCTTAGGAAACAGTGATAAGAAAAAATGTCTGTACATAAGCAGTAGAGACAGTCCCTTCCCCCCAGTATTTTTTTTTCTTCTTTTTTTGCAGTACTGGGGATTGAACTCAGGGGCATTTACCTTTGAGCTACACTCCAGCCCTATTTTTTATTCTTTATTTTGAAATAGGGCCTAAGTTGAGATCCTCAGTAAGTAGCTGAGGCTGGCCACGAACCTGCAGTCTTCCTATCTCAGCCTCCCAAGTGCTTGGAATACACGTGTGCGCCACCACGCCCAATATTCCCCTCGTGTCTTCAGTCAGTTGAAAACTTGGTTGTGGAGGCTGAGGATGCAGAGGCCTCACGGTGTGTGTAAAGGCCACCCATCTGTGTCTCCTCTTCCATTCTCCTTGTTTGCTGTTACTGTTGTTAATTCCATATTATTTGCCCTCAAGTTCCCGGTTGTCTTGCCTGGTTCCCCCTGCTGTGGCCCTCCCATGGCGCCGCCGCCGATTGTTCCTCCCTGGTATCTCCTCTTTCCCCCTTACAGTCAAGTCTTCATTACCTCTCTTTCCTAAGCTCATCACTGGCTCCACGTTTGACTTTTGCTGAAATCGAGACCATTTTGTGCAGAGTTTGTGGGTGAATCTTTCTGATGATACCTTAAAAAGCTTGATATTGTCTTGATTCCGGCCCTGAGTTGATCTGAGCCGTTTCTTCACGTTATCGTCTTACTACACCTACTGATTTATGTGGTCTTACCACTCGAGTGGTATGTGCTTTTATCTTTCACATAAAAAGTACTTTTATTATTTTTTTTAAGGCCAGGCATAGTGGTGCACACCTGTAATCCCAGTGCGTTGAGAGGCTGAGACAGGAAGATCTCAAGTTCGAGGCCAGCCTTGGCAACTTGGCGAGTCCCTCAGCAAGTTAGTGAAACCCTTATCAAAGTAAAAAAATTAAAAGGCCTGGGAACATAGCTTGGAGGTAGACCACTTCTGGGTTCAATATCCAGTACCCCCCCCCCCGCCCCACGCACACACACAAGAAAACCCACAGTGTTTTCTTGGGGGATTAATATGTGTCTTATTCATGCTGCTTGTCCTCTCAGCTGTCCCAAGTATATTCAAATTCTATCATCCAACTAACAGCATATACTTTAAGTGATGTTCCTTTACATACCCTTCTTTATTCAAAGTAGGGAGCCCTTGTGTACGACCACTGCTTCTATATGTTAGGAGCCTGTCCCCTGCTGGGTGCGGTGGCGCACGCTTGTAATCCCCGCGCTTGGGAGGTAGAGACAGGAGGATCGCGCAGGTTCGAAGCCAGCCGTCCTGGCTTAAGAGACCCTGTTTCCAAAATATAAAAAATAATAAATAATAATAAATAATAAAATAATAAAAAAGCATAAAAAATTAGGTCTGGGAGTGTAGCCCAGAGGTAGAAGGGCTTCCAGGAACCCCAGTACCACCAAAAAAAAAAAAGGAGCCTGTCCTATCCATCACCTGGACTTAACAGATTTCTGTAGCTAATATTGCTTGAGACAGGTCAGTGGATTTTGTGCATTAGAAGCATTAGTGGACTTCCGTATAGAACTTTCAGAGTTAATGAATTGTAGGCTTATTTCAGTGTGTTTTAGAAAACTCAGAACACTACAATGCTAGATTGTTAAGCTTCTAAGCTTACTAGGTTGCCAAGTCTTGCTATGTTGCTTAGGCTGTCCTCAAACGTGTGGCCTTCCTGTCAGCCTCCCAAAGAATGTAGATAGCAGTAGGAGTATTTTTTACTATCAAATACATGGTTTCATTTTTTTTTTTTTGTGCTACTGGGGATGGAACCCAGGGGCATTCTGCCTTTGAGCTATCATCCATCCATCCAGCCCTATTTTATTTTTTGTTTTGAAACAGAGTCTCACTAAGTTGCTGAGGCTGGCCTCAAGCCTGCAGTCTTTCTTTCTCAGCCTCCCAAGTACTAGGATTACAGGTGTGCAGCACTACGCCTGGCTGCCTGGTTTCATCTTAAAAATGATGCCTTGGTGTTTTGTTTCTGTGCTTTGATGGTTTTACTCAAGTCATGATTTGTTCTTTGCTTGTCACAGTCAATGCTTCGAGGGAGAGGAGGCTGCTATAAACATACATTCTATGGCATCGAAAGCCATCGCTGCATGGAAACCACCCCGAGTTTGGCGTGTGCAAATAAATGTGTCTTTTGTTGGCGGTAAGTGAAAATGCATGACTGTAGTGACTCAGTGTGTAATGACCTCCCACCAAAGCACACTCAGACTTACCCCAAAGCTCTGCATTTCTGAAGTTAGAGACTTTCTCATTCCTAACATTGTACGTTTATACATGTGGTTGCTTTTTTCTTTGATCGGTTTTGTCTGGAGGTTGTCAATTTTTTTTTTTTAGTCTTTTTTCAGGTAGCAGCCAGGAGTTGGGAGAGATGTTGAATGACTTCTCTGTCCACCTCTTTCTGCTAGCTGTTATGACTTAAAATAAGTTGAGTGAGACCCTGTTTCAAAATAAAAAGGATACAAAAAAAAAAAAAATAGGTGTAGCTCGGAGGTAAAATGCCCTTGGGTTCAATCTCCAGTACCGCAAAAAAGAAAAAAAAAGTTGGAAAATAATGCTGTAAACAATTAGGGTCTTAGGAAGAAGCCAAGCCTAATTTTATGATTTTTATGGGCTACCTCGTATTAGATAACTAGCTGAGATGTTACTACATTGCACCTTCCATACTTTGCCTCTTGCCCCTAGGCACCACACCAACCCTGTGGGCACCGAGTGGCGGTGGAAGATGGACCAGCCTGAAATGATCTTAAAGGAAGCCATCGCAAACCATCAGAACATGATTAAACAGTTTAAAGGTATTCACCTTCTTTCTACAAAGGAATGCTAATGGCTCTTAATAGCCTGATTCAACTTGGTGAAAGAATTACTTCCTCAGTGGGATTTTTTTTTTTTTGTCTCCACTGGAAAATTTTCCTATAGGCAAGCAGAAATTGCATAGACATATGTATTTTGACCTTTTAAGATTTTATATTCCATTTGGTGGAAGAACTAAAAATTCAACTCGAAGCACAGAAATTTCTAATATCCTACTCTCAGTCTATAAATTTTTCCTGGGAATGTAACATCATCCTTCCGAGAAACCCTTGCTCCTGTTCTGTCTTGGTGAGCACAAAGCCGTCTTGTGAATGGACTAGAAATTTCAGGCCACTGGAAAGTCCTTAAATAATGTAACATAGTATTGCGGAGGCATTTCTGAATGAGTGCCTTATAAGAAAGGAGGGTAACGAAGCAGGCGTGGTGCCGCACAGTTGGAGTCCCGGCACTCAGGAGGCTGAGACAAGAGCCAGCCTCAGCTACTACTTACTGAGGCCCTTTGCGACTCTGTGAGACCCTGTTTCAAAATAAAGAATAAGAAATAGGGCTGGGGTGTAGCTCAAAGTCAGAATGCCCTGGGTTCCATCCCCGGTACCGCATATAAAATAAAATAATTAAAAAATTAAAAAGGAGGGATAATGTTAATAAAGATGCCGTCCACATAATCCAGCAATAAATCCGGCCACAGTTTCTGGAATTTCCTGCTTCAGTTCTTTCTTATACTTGAGATACTTGGCTTCGTTGGAGGCCACTTGTTCCCCTCGTTCTTAAGTGTGTCCGATGCACAGTACAGATGCCACAACGCAGATTGTTGGGCTCCTTCCCCAGTCACTGGCTGCGTCTGAAGTGGAGCCCACGTATGCGCAGCCCTCACTCATCTCAGATGCTGATGTTGTTCAACTGTGGACTGTTCTTTGAAGCCCACTACTGTAGGTGGGTGGTGGACTTTCAGAGTGATGGCCTTGGAGCCAGATGTGGTGGTACATAGCTGTAATCCCAGGGCTCGAGAGGCGGAGACAGAAGGATCACAGGTTCAAAACCAGCCTCAGCAGTTTAGCGAGGCTCTTAGCAACCCAGTGGGACCCTGTTTCCAAATAAGGAATAAAAGCAAGCTGAGGGTGTAGCTTGGAGGCAGAATGCCTCTGGGTTCAATCCCCAGTACCAAAAACAAAAAATAAAATTGTTTTGATAGAGGTACTCTTATGGTGTTAACAACATATATATGGATTTTGTTGTGTGTGTGTGTGTGTGTGTGTGTGTGTGTGTGTGTGTGTGTTACTAGGGATTCAACCCAGAGGCATTCTACCTCTGGGCTATATCCCTAGACTGATTTTATGTCTTAATTTGAAAGGGGGCCTTGCTAAGTTGCTGAGACTGGCCTCAAACCTGCAATCCTCCCATCTTAGCCTCCCAAGTACTAGAATTACAGACATGTACCATCATGCCCTGCTCTATGGGGATCTTTATAAACTCCAGGAATTAGCATTCTGAAGACCAGGTGATTCTTTTTTTCTGAGGGGGGGGAAATTGAACCTAGAGGCATTCTACCTCTCAGTTACACCCTCAGTCATATTTTACTTTATTTATTTATTTATTTATTTATTTATTTATTTATTTATTATATGTTGGTGGAACCCTAGGGCTTATCTACCTCCGGGGTATACTCCCTGACCTATTTTATACTTTATTTGGAAACAGGGTCTCACTAAGTTGCTGAGAGCCTCACTAAGTAGCTGAGGCTGGCTTCGAACCTGTGTGATCCTCCTGTCTCAGCCTCCCAAGCACGGGTATTACCACGCCCGGGTATTTTATTTTATTTTTTGAAACAGGGTCTCAATGAATTACAGAGGACCTTGCAAAGTTACTGAGGCTGGCCTTGAAACTGTGATCCTCTCTCAGCCTCCCAAGCTCTGGGTTTACAGGTATCTGCCACCATGCCTGGCTCCAGAGCACTTTCTTTTTTGGCAGGGAAAGGAGGACAGATTACTTTCTCTTATTTGGATAAAACAGCTTCTGTTACCAAACTTTTAGAAAATTTAATGAAAATTTTGGTAAAGAACTAGTAAGCCTCACATCTGAAATTTGACTAGCTTTTCTGAAACTTGTGTTTTTAATTAATACCGATTGTTCATTTTCAAATAAGTATATAGCTCTTTTTTTCGTACTGGGGATTGAAACCAGGTACATTCTACCCCCAAGCTACATTCCCAACCTGATATTTTAGTTTTTGTTTTGAAACAGGATCTTGCTAGGTTGCTGAGAGCATTGCTAAATTACTGAAGTTGTCCTTGAGCCTGTGATCCTCCTTTCTCAGCCTTTAAGAACTGGGATTACATGTGGGTGCCACCACGGCCAGCCTATATAACTTCTTAATAAATTTAAAGGCAACATCTTGTTTTCTTTTGGAAATAAGTATAATTAGAGTTCTCTGGAGAAATAGAACTAATAGTGTGTGTGTGTGTGTGTGTGTGTGTGTGTGTGTGTGTGTGTGTGTGTTTAGATTGAAGAGATTCAGTCATTCATTTTGAGGCCGTTCCTCATGCTGAGTCCAGTGGGGTCAATGGGCTGTGTGTATGTGTGTGTGGTTAGATTGAAGAGATTCAGTCATTCATTTTGAGGCCATTCCTCATGCTGAGTCCAGTGGGGTCAATGGGCAGGCTGGAGGCTGTGGGAGGAGTGCGTGAGATTCGAAGGCAGTCTGTTGGTAGAGCTCCTTCTTGTTTAGAGCAGGTCAGTCATTGCTACATTGAGGCCCTTGCCTGACGTAATGAGGTCCATCTTCCTTATGGAGAGTGACTTGCTTTACTCAAAGTCCACCATGTAAGTGTTAATCTCACCTAAAAAACACTTTCACAGAAACAGCCAGAATAGTGTTTGACTAAATATCTTTGCACTCTGGTCCATCCAAATGCATACAATTAGCCATCCTGGAGAGTAATATCAGAAGCAGGAAATGTCATATTTTATCTTTATATTCCTTTTTTTTGGTGGCATCGGGGGTGGAACCCAGGGGGATTCTACCTCTGAGCTACACCCCCAGCCCTACTTATTTTTTTAGTCTTTTTATTTTCTTTTTTGAAACAGGGTCTCACTGAGTTGCAAAGGGCTAAGTAGCTGAGGCTGTCCGCGTACCGCGATCCTCTGGTCTCTGCCTCCCAAAGGCTGGGATCACAAGCGTGTGTCACCACACCTAGCTTATCTTTCTATTCTAATAAATTTGTTTTTGGTTTTGTGCCTAAAGACTCAACCCTTAAGGAACGGGATATACTAGGTGTGTATTTCCTGGGCCTCTTGGAGCCTCCTCCAGTGATCTGTGTCCCACACAGACGGTGCAGCCCTGAAGATCACGCCTTTGAGTAGAGATTTCATAGGGGAATCTTCATTCTGAGATGTCCTTGATACGGAATGACAATCTGAGTTCTGATAGTAATTTTTTTGACAGGAGCATTTTTGCAAATGCACTTTAAATGGAAATAAGTACTGAATAACTCATGAAGTAGACTTTGTTCACATTAATAAAGTGTGGTGGCTGAGTTCATTGAGCGCATGTTTCTCACTGTCTGCGAGGCTTGTTGGAGGGGCTTGTCCTGTGCAGAGAGGTGTGCCGGGCTTGGAACCTTGGGCTTTCTTACTCAGTAGTCATTTCCTATGGTCGTCGTCAGGTTCCCGTGGCAGAAGAATCAGACAGAGCTGAAAGATAGATAGTGTTCTATAGGGGATGACAGGGTACAGCATTGCAAGGTGAAAGAACAGAGCATGTCTATGGGTAAGGGAATCCTGGCTAGGGCTCAGAGTGCTTAGGGAGGAGGGAACGACCTCCAAAAATTCAACAGTGGCTGTCGATTTTCTTCTAAAAATAGTGTTTAAAGCCAGGCATGGTGGCACACGCTTGTAATCTCAGCATTCCGGAGGTTGAGACTGGAGGATCGTGGTTTGCGAACAGCCTCGGCTACTTAGGCCCTCTGCAACTCAGTGAGACCCCGTTTCAAAATAAAGGATTAAAAATTAGGGCAGGGGATGTAGTTCTGAGGTTGAATGCCCCTGGGTTCCATTCCCAGAGTGCCCCCCCCCCCCAATGGTGTTTAATTTGGGCATGGTGGCACATGCTTGTAATGAGGATCATGGTTCACAGACATCCTCAGCTACTTAGTGAGGCCCTCCACAACTTAGTGAAACTTTGCTTCAAAATAAAGCATAAAAAATAGGACTGGGGTGTAGCTCAGAGGTAGAATGTCCGTAAGTTCCATCCCCAGTAACACACACACACACACACACACACACACACACACACACACACAAAATAGCAGTTAGCCAGGCATCCAATTCCAGCACTTAGAAGGCTGAGACAGGAGGGGAGCAGGTATGAGGCCAGCCTTCAACAACTTACTGAGATCCTCAGAAATTTATCAAGAACTTATTTCTCTGAAACAAAAAGGGTATACACACACACACACACACACACACACACACACACACACAGAAACACTTATAGGATATCTTTTACACACACACACACACAAACACACACTTTTTTTACCCTGAGAATTCCCACAGAGAATTTTTTTTAATTGGTTGACTTGACATAATGTTACTGTGTCAGTCAAACATATTTAATCAGCAATAAGTTTGATAAAAAAGTTTTCAAAATTGATACCAGTTGATATTTGTAAATTGACTTTCTTTAAATAATCAAAGCAGTTTTTCTATTTTCTTTTCTATTTTCTTTCTTCTTTCTTCCCTCTCCCCCACCCTCTGTGGTACTAGGGATTGAACCTGAGGACATTCTATCACTGAGTTATACCCTCAGCCTTATTATTAGTTTTTAAACTTTTGAAATAGGATCTCACTCAGTTGCTAAGACTGGCTATGGACCTGTGATCCTATTATCTCAGCTTCTCAGGTACTAGGATGACATTGCAGGCACACACCACCATGCCTGGCTAGCAGTTTTTCTTTCAACCAGTAGAAATCAGGTATGTTAGGTGGGGGTGGGGTGCATGCCTTTAATCCTAGGATTTAGGAGCCTGAGACAGAAAGATCACAGGTTCGAATCCAGCCTCAGCAACTTCATGAGATTCTCAATAACTTGGTGAGACCTTGTTTTCCAAATAAAAACTAAAATGGGCTGGTAATGTAGCTCTGAGGTAGAATGCTCCTGGGTTCAATCCCCAGTACCCAAATTAAAGCAACAAAACCAAAAAACATTTATGTTTGAAGGTCTGGTGGGCATGGATAGGCAAGTACATGGGCAGAAGCTCTTGTTTGTTTTATAGTTTCCTTTTTTTTTTTTTTTTTGAGGTAGCGGGGATTGAACCCAGTTCTACCTCGAGCTCCACCCCTAGTCCTATTTCCTTTTTTTTGGTGGTATTGTGGGCTGGAACCCAGAGGCTTTCTATTTCTGGGCTATACTCCCAGACCTATTTTTTATATTTTATTTGGAAACAGTGCCTCACTAAGTTGCTGAGCGCCTTACTAAGTAGCTGAGGCTGGCTTCTCAAACCTGTGTGATCCTCCTGTCTCAGCCTCTCAAGCGTGGGGATTACAAGCGTGCGCCACCACGCCTGCCCCTAGCCTTATTTTTTATTCTTTATTTTGAAACAGGGTCTCACTGAGTTGCTGAGGGCCTCACTAAGTAGCTGAGATGAATCTTGATCCTCCTGTCTCAGCCTCCCAAATGCTGAAATTCCACGCGTGCACCACCACGCCTGGCAGTTTTAATGTTCATAATGAATGTGACCGCCCTTAATTTCCACCTGGGGGCTGTGGTGACTGCTTGTTTAATGCTATGTTCCTGCATCCTGAGTGGAAAAAAGCTACTTTCCTCCAAGGTCCACTTTTGAGCGCAGGCATAGTTTTCTGTACTGTGGCTTGGAGTCCTTTGTCTTCTAGAGTGTTCTCCCACCTGTGAGGAAGGACACCCGCTCTTTCTCTCGTGGGTCTGGTGCAGTGATCGTGTGATTTTATTTTCGAGGCCGGGGACTGGGCATGGGTATTGTTGCTTATTGTTTCGAGTTTCCAGCTTTAGCTAAGTGGCCAGCCTTGAGTTCATACTAAAGATATCCTCTGATTTTTTAAATGCTTTCCTTTGGTGCTGCAATTCTCAATTCTGAAAGCAATCATTGTCTTTTCAGTTATTTCCCTGAATCATTAAAATATCTTTCTTCTTGTGACCTTTATTAACTTTCCCTTTGTACACATGCAAAATTAACTTTATATTGATTAAAAGTGGGTCAGAATTTCAGTGCAACTCAGCATCTTTCCAAAGTGCTGCCTGCTTGCTCCCTTCTAAGAACCACCACGCAGGGAGAATCAGTTCTCAGAATCGATTGTGCCGACATCAAGTGAGCGCACACACTGTCAGGAACGTCCTTGGTCTTGAAGATGCAGAGAGGAAAAAGACGCCATTTGTTGCTCGGTGTTCTAATCTATGCTTAAAGCACAAAACGGAGGGTCTTCGTCAGATAGTGTTCACAAGCTAGGTATGTCAAAGTACACGCCACAAAAAAACGTGGGTGGCAAAGAGAACACCACCTGCTCATTGTTTTCTGAAATTTATTTATGAAAAACCTCACAGTGTGAAACATCTATCAAATGTATATGTAACTTTCAGCCTGGAAGGATTCTTGGGAAGAATTTTGAAGAGAAACTGTATACAAATATATTAAATATACATATATGTATATTTATAATATAGTTACGTGTAAATGTGTGTGTGTGTGTGGGGGTATTGGGATTGAACCATTCTACCTCTGATTTACACCACCAGCTCTCTTTTATATTTTGAAACAGGATCTCACTAAGTTGTGGAAGGCCTCACAAGGTTGCTGAGGCTGGCTTTGAACCTGTGATCCTCTTGTCTCGGCTTCCCAAGTACTGGACTTACAGGTGGGCACCACTGTACTTTGACTCAAACTATATTGTTGTAAGAAGAAAGAAAGGATTTGAATTGCCCAAATGTTAGAAACAGAATATTGTATCCTGTGCAAAGTAACACATTTGTGTGTTATATTGTTTAGAGCTATGACATTAAAATAAAACTTCAGAAGTCTGAGTTCTTGCTTTGATGTCTCCTGGCTATCTTGTGACTATTCAGGATCAGGAAACTCTTCAGGAGAAGAGAAAAATCAGAAAAATCGCTTAACAACTAAAAAGATAAAATATTTGATAATAAAGCAGAGTTAAGAAAGGATTAAGATTTGGGGAATGAGAAGGGGGGAGAGGGAGGGAGGGAGCGACAGACACACGGAAGGGGGTGAAGGGAGGGAGGGAGGGAGCGTGAGCTCGTGTGCGTGTGCGCATGTGCTGGTGTTTTGGGAACTGGCACTGTAGATTTGCCCACTGCGGTTGCCCGGGCTTTCTCTTCCCTCTCCAGGACTCTTTTCTAGTAGTGGTTTGGAGGCTGCTTTATCTCCTGGCATATTTTATCGAGGATGGTGGTTCTTTCTCCTGACTTGAGGTCCAGTCCCTGAGGCCTTGCTTTTGGGAGGGCCACTGCAGTAGCCTCTGGCAGCAGGCACTAAGTAGGGATGTGCTTTTACGAAGGAGAGGACCAAGGTTTTACGTATCCTTTCCACCACTTTACTTCTCTGACAGAATTAGGATAATGTTTAAATTCCAGAATCCATTATTTTAAAAGGTTCTTCCATAGGACTTCTTTGTGTGTTTGTGTACTTGTTTAAATGGACAAGTATGGTTATGATAATTTTAGTTGCAGCTCTCCAGAAAAGAAGGCACTTGATCCCTTGGCTCCTGGGCTCTCCTCTCTCCTCCCTGGCTGCTCGTTGGCAGTGTCCTTTGCTGACCCCGCTTCTTTTCCCAGAATGTGTCCCAAGGCTAAGTCCTTACTGCCTACACTTACTGCCTTATTCTGTCTCTGATTAGAAATACAGTCTACTTGCCAGAGTGTTCATTTCCACCCAGTCCTTTCTCCCAGAATCCGAATTCAAATGCTGTATACACCTTCAGATGGCTAATAGACACCTTTCAGACTTGGCATGGCTAAAACTGAACACCTGGTCTACATAAACTGCTCCTCCCCTTATTACCTGTTATCCCAGGACTTTTTGTCTTAGTTGATAGCAACTCTTGGGCTCAAGCCAAAGCTTTTGTAGATATCACAGACACCCCTCTCTCCTCAGACTCTACCTCTAGTCCACTAGAAAATGCTGCTGACTCTGCCTTCAAAATAGATCCAGTTAGTGGTCCCGTCTCCACTTGGTTTAAGCCACCATAGTTTCTTGCTTAGCTTACATAATGGCCTCTTGGCAGATTCACTTGTTTGTTTGCCCCTCTGACCTTCCTATAGCACTCATTGTGATCCATTAAGACACACACACACACACACACACACACACACACACACACACACGTTAGATAATGTTGCCCTTTCTCAAAACCTGCCACCTCATTCAGATTTCTTGCACACATTGGACAGGCTTGCATTGGGGTCTTGGCCCTGCCTGGAATGCTCTTCTCCTCTCGATTCTCTTGGTTCACACCCTCATCTCCTTCAGGTCATTTACCTTTTCAGTGAGGCCTACCCTGAGCAGGTAACAGCACAGCCCGCCTCTTTCCTCTTGGTATTCCATGGCTTCTTACCCTGCTCTACCTTGTCTTGCCCAGATACTTATCACCTTCAACTGTGTCGTCAAAATCTCTATGCAAACGTGGTAACCAATAGCTTAAGTTTCAAAGATGGCTTTTAAGTGATCAAGGGGGACTAGGAGCATGTTTCTCCTCCACTCCCATCTCCATGAGGAATCTGTATCATTCAGAAAGAATATATACTTCTAAAAGAACCTAGAGATAATTGAGTTTGGAATATTTGAAGCAAAGGAAATTTTTTTTTAACCTATGAGATTTTTAAATTTTGTGTTGGTTTGAGGGACTTTTTGATTTTCTTGTTGAGATGGAGAGCAGTGCTTGTTGAACCATGCTAGACACCAGAATCATGTGGGAACACTTAGACTGTACTGATATCCAAGTCTCCTTCCCAGATATGATTTCATGGGTTGGGGGAAATGGCTTGGGCATTGGGATTTTTTTAGAGGTTCTTTGGAGCTGAGTGTGGTGGCACATGCCTGCAATCTTAGTAGTTGGGAGGCTGAGACGAGAGGATTGCAGGTTCGAGGAAGTAGTGAGACTCTTATCAACCCAGCATGACCCTGTTTCAAAATAAAAACAAAATAGAGATGGAATAGCTTGGAGGTAGAAAGCCACCAGGTTCAAATCCCGGTAAAACACACACACACACACACACACACACACACACACACACACACACACACTCCAAAATTAAAGGTTCTTTGTATGATTCCAGGCCTTCTGGGGTTGAGAACCGGTGGTGTTTGCCTGTGATTCTCAGATTTGTTTGTCTTTGTATTCTTTGACTGGTATCAAAACATGAATTTTCCTTCTATAACCAAAGAATTGTTTAGAAAAACATAAGTGACTTTCTCTCCGTGTGCTATATTCAGCTCGTTCCTCGTCACTCTGTCTCCTCCAGGCGTCCCAGGTGTCAAAGCAGAGCGCTTTGAAGAAGGCATGAATGTTAAGCACTGTGCATTATCACTCGTGGGAGAGCCCATAATGTACCCAGAGATCAACAGGTTTTTAACGCTGCTCCACCAGTGTAAAATCTCCAGTTTCCTTGTCACAAATGCACAATTCCCTGCAGAAATCAGGTGAGTGGTCCAGCTTATTGAGCTACGCTGCCTGCATCTATGACTGCAGAGTTAAACTGATGGCTTCACTATGCTCAAAAAGGCTTTATTTACTTACTACTTACAGATACTGAGCTTTGGGAGGTGAACATGGTCTTGCTGTTCAAAATCCATTTCTGCTTGATAAGATAACATTAGCACAAGGGAAAGAATCACAAATCTATTGCTAGGGGGATTTTAAAAAATGCAATTTTTCCCCTCTCTCCAGGTAGGAGAAGCAGTGTAAAACTTTCCTTAGAAGTCATCATTTAATTTTCTTAAAATATGGCTGGGATTGGTACTTTGGGAGTTAGGGAACTACATTTTTTTTACAATAAGGAAACTTGTGAGGAAGACACGGAGCTAGGGCATTTCTGATAATCATTTTTATTTTTATTTTTTTTTGCGGGTTTGGGGAAGGAACCCAGGGGCACTCGATCTCCGAGCTACACCCCCTGCCCTATTTTTTATTCTTTATTTTGAAACTGGGTCTCACTGAGTTGCAGAGGGCCTCACTAAGTAGCTGAGGCTGTCCGTGAACCGCGATCCTCTGGTCTCAGCCTCCTGAATGCTGGGATTACAAGCGTGTGCCACCACACCCGGCCACTTTTCTGATAATCATTATGTAAATAATTCATATGGACCACAGAGTTGCAAAAGAGAATGGTGTTGGAAATCAAGTTGAAAAGTTTGGGTGCAAGCTGGGCGTGGTGGTGTAGCTTGTAATCCCCGCGCTTGGGAGGCGGAGACAGGAGGATCGCGCTGGTTCGCAGCCAGCCTCGCTGGCTTAAGAGACTCTGTTTCCACATAAAAATGTTAAAAAAATAGGTCTGGGAGTGTAGCCCATGGGAGTGTAGCCCGGAGGTAGAAGGGCTTCCAAGAACCCCAGTACCACCAAAAAAAAAAAAAAAATAAATAAATAAATAAAATAAAATAAAATAAAATAAAAAAAAGTTTGGGTCTAGGTTGTAGAGAACTTCAAATTCTATTCTTTAGACAGATCTTACTCTTTGCATACTAATCTGCTAGCATGGCACAAAAAGAGAGACAGCAGGACCCTGGGTAGGAGATTATTATTTTCATTTTATTTAATAAGAATTATAAGGATGGAAACAAGACAGTAAAAATACCGAGTTTTTTTTAAAAAAGGTATCATTGAGGCATAATAGGTAAAACTGGCAACCCGATTGTATGGCTCTGAGAGGCCAGCGTAGCGGAGAGCTAGTAATTATGATGTGCATCCCAGTCATCCTGAACAAGAGTGATAGGTACAGGGATTGTAGAAGGAAGGACCAGCTTTAGAGGTGCTAAGATAAACTTGCTTTGGATGACTTAGAGGGAAAGCTCTTCAGATAGAGATGACCTGAGGCAAATTTCTCAGATCTTGAACACAAGAAGTTTTTTTTTTTTGTTTGTTTGTTTTGTTTTTTGCGGGTCTGGGGATAGAACCCAGGGGCATTTGACCTCTGAGCTACACCCCTGCCCTATTTTTTATTCTTTGTTTTGAAACCGGGTCTCACTGAGTTGCAGAGGGCCTCACTAAGTAGCTGAGGCTGTCCCTGAACCATGATCCTCCAGGTCTCAGCCTCCCTAATGCTGGGATTACAAGCGTGTGCCACCACGCCCGGCCACAAGAAGTTTTTTAATTCTTTGAGGAATAATTAAGAAAGAAGGAATGCTTAGGAAAAGGGAAGTTCCTATTTTGGATTTCCTTCCTTTCTTTTTCTTTTCCTTCCTTCCTTCCTTCCTTCCTTCCTTCCTTCCTCCCTCCCTCCCTCCCTCCCTCCCTCCCTCCCTCCCTCTCTCTCTCTCTCTCTCTCTCTCTCTTCTTTCTTTCTTTCTTTCTTTCTTTCTTTCTTTCTTTCTTTCTTTCTTTCTTTCTTTCTTTCTATGCTGGGAATCAAACCCAAAGCTTTCTGCATGCTAGGCAAGCATTCTACTACTGAGCTATCCCCCAATTCCCTTTTTTGATTTTTAAATGGTTTTGAAAGCCAGATCTGGTGGTACATCCCTTTAATCTTAGTACTTGGGAGGTTGAGACAGGAGGATTGCAGATTCAAGACCAGGCTCAGCAACTTGGTGAGACCCTCTTTCAAAAATAAATAATAAATAAATAAATAAATAAATAAATAAATAAATAAATAGGCTGGGGATATAGCTCAGAGTTAGAATGCCCCTAGGTCAACCCTTAGTAACACGCACGCACGCGCGCGTACACACACACACACACACACACACACATACAGTTTTGAAGCTTTTCATTTTAAGAGTGCCATGGTTTAGGGAATAGGCATAGAAACTGTTTTGCATTTCTTTTTAAGTTATGTTTTTTGTGGTCTAAGAGAGTATATGTAGAAAATAGCCATTCTAGATTTAAATCTCAAAGAGTTGGCAAGTCTTTATTTTCTACTGAAATACCTACCTAGACATAGAGAGAAACAAAATCAAAGTTGAGATCTGCAGATTATTGGTAGAATCTTGGCAGAATTTCTGCTAATAAGAAGCGTGATACCATCATCTTTAGGTATGTCTTTCTCTGAAGCAGTGCAGTTGTGCTGGTTTGAGAATAATGTATATACCCCAAAGTGAAGTTCTCCCAAGTAAACGACCGCTCTCCCACCCCTGTATTTTCTCGATGAGCGATATGAATATAATCATCCCTCTGTTTCTGTGAATTCTGCCGCCACAGATGTACTGGACATGCGCAGACTACTTTTCTTCTCATTTTCTGAACAATACAGTATAACAAGTATTTACATAGAATTTATATTACATTAGGAGTTAGAAGCAATCTAGAGATGATTTGAAGTCTGCAGGAGGATGCGTATCAGTTACGTGTCAATATTATTTTATAGAAAGGATTTAAACATCACAGGTTTTGGTATTTATGGGATGGAGGTAGGTGGGTTCTGGAACCAATTCTCTATGGAGACTGAGGGTCAACTGTTGTTCAGAAAAAAGGTTAAAAATAAAAGCAACAAGAGTTTCCATATCTAACACCCTGTGTCATAAAACTACAAGTTTTAAGCACTCTGGATCATAGAGTAATAAAACAAAATAGCCCCAAGACTTCTACTTTTAAACTAATGTTTTTATGACTTGAAGCCTCTCTGAGTTGAACTAAGGGCTCTTCCACCCTTCCCTTGTGGCCCAAGAGAAAACAAGAGTAAAAATAGTTCCCTAGGTACAGAGAGTATTGTTTATTTCCACAAACTGGGAGGAATCTAAATACGAGTTATCTCCGGTATCTTGGTTTCTTCCAGTAAAACACAACTATGGAATAATCTTACACAAAAACAAGAATTTTGGAAGCCTTCCCTGTGTTTACAGTGCTATTGTATACAGCAAGTCAGCTCATTCATTTCACCTACCGGACAAACCCCTTGGAATCATTTTATCTTGGGGCTACACTAGGAAGTCATAAGGCTCTCTGGGTGGTTTGATGGTTTAATAAGTTTCTATTTATTTTTTAATTAAAATATATTTTTCTAAAATACTACCTATATTCTGATACCTTTTGAGGAGAACCTTGGCTTTGTCAGTTTTTGGTCTTCCGTAGACCCTGAGTATGGTGAGCATTACCTTTCTCACGAGGGTTTCAGTCCTCTCCATTCTGAAGCATGTGATGTGATTCTTCACTTTCAGTTCTCCCACCGAGGGGCGTTTTCTCAGTGACGGGTCCTCCAGGGCCTGTGGGAGATGGCCAGCACTCCACAAGTCCCCATTGGCCGGCGGTTGCAGTTTGGAAGTAAACACTGGAGGCAAAAGAGAAAGCTGGTGTGCTCTGTTTAAGTAGCTTTATATTCTTGTTTTTCAAAAGAGAGGCTAATAGAAGTGACAGGAATATGTAAGATGGAAAGTGTTAATAATAGAGCTGGCGTTGGTCGGACAGGAAAAAGGCCATTTCTCTTGAGGAAAAGCCCTCTTAGATCCTCCAAAATAAGTGCATGAGCTAGTTTTGATGCATCTTCTAGCTTTATGGCTCAAACTAACTACCTTTTTTTTTTTTTTGTAGTACTGGGGATGGAACCCAGGGGCATTCTACCTCCAACATATACCCCCTGCCTTATTTTTTAGTCTTTATTATTATTATTATTATTATTATTATTATTTTTTTTTTTTTTTGGTGGTACTGGGGGTGGAACCCAGAGGCTTTTTACCTCCGGGCTATACTCCCAGACCTTTTTTATATTTTATTTGGAAACAGGGTCTCACTAAGTTGCTGAGAGCCTCACTAAGTAGCTGAGGCTGGTTTTGAACCTGTGTAATCCTCCTGTCTCAGCCTCCCAAGCGTGGGAATTACAAGCGTGTGCCACCACGCCCGGCTTAGTCTTTATTTTGAAACAGAGTCTCACTGGGGCTGGCTGGTCTACGACGGCCTTGGCTGGGATAACTGGGGTCTCTATTCATGTGGCCGCATCCTCAGGTTCTCTGGACTTCATCCCTTGGTGATAGGGTCTCAAAGAGGGAGCAGTCCCCAGGGCACAGGCATCTTTGAAGACTCTGTATCACATTTGCTCGTTCCTGTGGGCCGAAGCAAGTGGCAAGGTTGAACTTGGAGTCAAGGAGAGGGCTAATCAGCTAGAGGCCGGGGACGTAGACACGGGGAGAGGAGGAACTTATGGCCACGTTTGCAGACGACATATAGCACAGCAGACGACATATAGCACAGCAATATAACCTTGAACCCACTGCGGCTCAGTATTTTTCAGGAACTCAATTGGAAAAAAAAATTACTGTTATGTGATGCCCAGAGGGTATGTAACCCATTTATTCTTTAAGCCTGGAAGTCTCACCCTGGCAGCTGACAAGAAGTAGGTTGTTTTTTTCGGCCTCATGTTTCAAAGCTCCCTTCCCACCCTCCCCTGTTTTTTTTTTTTTTTTTTTTTCTTTTCCTTTTTTTTGGAGTCAACATATAAAATCAAGTGGTTTCACATAAAATCTAGGTTTTTGACTTTTGAAGAGAAGATGATCTGGCAGGAATTGTCAGGAGCCCAGGAGTGCTTGCCTTTTAGCTGGAACCTGTGCTTTTCAGCTTACCACATTCTCACCATCTTGCTGTTTCCTCAGCCCCGAGGCTGAGTGTCACCTGCCACTTGTCAGAGGAATTGCAATATGGATTTTCTTATTGCAGAGAAATTTCTGTCATCATTTTTAACATAAGTGAGAGAATGAAAGGGAGACCTAGAGTGCCAGGTAGTCCAAGAAAAATGAAAAAAAGCATATTACTTAAAGAAAAATTTTTTTTTGCATTTCACATTTATTCTGCATTTTGCTCTATAAAAAAAGAACTCCTTTTTTTTTTTCTTTTAAAAGTGGTTTACTTAAAGAGCCAAGCGTGGTGGCATACACCTATTATCCCAATACTTGGGAGGCTGAGGTAGGAGGATCACAGGTTCTAGGCCAGCCTTAGCAACTTGGTGAGGCTCTCAGCAACATAGTGAGACACTGTTTCCAAATAAAAAATAAAATAGGAGCTAGGCATGGTGGCGCATGCTTGTAATCCCTACACTTGGGAGGTTCAAACCTCGGTGTTCTGTGTACACACACACACACACACACACACACACACACACACACACACACCTTACTTCACTTGTATTTTTTTTTTTTAGCCCTGTAGACAGGTGATTTTAGAACCTTTTTTTTTAAGGGAATAACTGCAAGAGAAAAGTCTATACATGTTCAGTGCACACAGAAAATCTTTTTTTTATATTTTCATTCTGGGGTTGGTTGAATCTGTGGGTGCAAAATCTGAAGATGTGGAACCCGTGCATGCAGCGAGCTGACTGTCTAGTACTGCAGTCTCCTCTGCGTCTGTAAGCTGAGGGACGACTTCTCAGGGGCACGCATGTCTACAGGCAGCACCGTGAAGTGCGGAGAGCTCGGGCTCCGGGCTGGAGAAGAGCTGAGGTTGAATCTGGATGGATCTCCTGTTGTCTTTCTCATATGGGAAGATAACTCTTCAAGGCCTAGTTTCCTCATCTGCAGAATGATTTAAATAACAATTGTGACTTTATGATTACACTGTGAATATATGAGATAATACATGAAAACCACTGAAAACTTTCAACTTTGGAAAGATAAACCAAGTGATATGTGATATTGATTACCAAAATGGACATTAAGGTAGGACCCCATTTTATGAAATAAGATGGGCAATTCTTTGTGGGTGTGTGTGTGTGTGTGTGTGTGTGTGTGTGTGTAACTGGAGATCAAGAGCATTCTACCTCTGAACTACACCCCAAGCCCTATTTTATTTTTTATTTTTTATTTTTTTGGTATGGTCAGTATTCATGAATTATTTTTATATGCTTTTATTGGTGCATTATTGTCTCACATCATAATGTAAATCATGTTGACAGTGACATATATGCACATAGCACTTGGTGTCCAACCCTCTGCTGTCTCTCCATTTTCCTTCTTCCCCATACAGAGTACTGAGACTGACATCGGTATTTTCACATACATACATGGTAGTAAGTCCTTTAATGAACCTCACTCTTCTCCCTCCCCTCCTTTTAGACCTCCTCCCTGGCTCCACTGAGGTTTTTCCTCCATTATCTGGAGTCCCTCTGGTATCCCCATTACTCCCGAGCTGCTGTGAACATGGGTATGCATATATTACTGTATGGTTTCAACCCCTTTGGAAAGATACCCAGGAGTGGTATACCCAGATCATATGGTGGATCCATTCCCAATTTTCTGAGGAATCTCCATCCATAGTGGCTGAACTAATTTACAATCCTACCAACAAATGTAGAAGAGTTCCAGTTTCCCCACATCTTTCCCAACATATATTGTTTTTGGACTTCTTGATGATTGCTATTCTGTTTGGGGTTAGAATCTCTATTTTTATCTCTGTGCTTGCTATTGGTTGGTTTAGGTTTTCTGTATCTTCTTAGTTCAATTTAGGTTGTATATATGTAGAAATTGTTGATTTGTTCTATGTTTTCAAGTTTATTGGAATATAAATTTTCAAAATAGTTTCTAATGATCCTCTGAATTTCTCTACTCTCTGTTGTGATGGCTCCTTTTTCACTTTTAAATTTAATAATTTGGGTTAGTTCTCTCATTCTTTTGGTTAGGTTGACTTGGGGATTTATCAATCTTGTTAATCTTTTCAAAGAACCACATCTTTGTTTTGTTGATCTTTTGTATTTTTTTTGTTCTCTATTTCATTGATTTCTGCTATGATTTTAATTATTTTCTGTCTTTTACTGGCTTTGGGACTAGACTGTTTTTTTTTTTTTTGGTCTTTGCGGTGTGACATTAGATTATTTGGTGACTTTTGTTTTTCTTATATAGCTACTCAGTGCTATAAATTTCCTTTTACAACTGTTTTCAAAGTGTCCCATAGATTTTGGTATGTGATGTCTTTTTTAATATTAGGATATTTTAATATTTTTATTTTTAATTTTAATATTTTTATTTTTCCAATTATTTCTTCTCTGATATCGTCCTCATTCAAGATTGTATCACTCAGTCTCCATGTAAGTATGTAATTTCTTCTGATCTTCCTCTTGTTGATTTCTATTTTTATTTTGTTGTGATCTAAGAAGATGCAGAGAATTATATTACATTTTTTAATTTGCTGGTACTTGCTTTGAGGCCCAAGATGTCTGTTTTGGAGAAGGTTCCATGAACATCTGAGAAGAATGTGGATTCAGCTGTTGTTGCTTGAAATATTCTGTATATGCACATTAGGTCTATTTTGTTTATAGTGTTCTTTAGATTGGAATAGTCTTTATTCATCTTTTTTTTTTTTTTTTTTTTGGTGGCACTGGGATGGAACCCAGGGGCTTTCTACCTCTGGGATACGCTCTCAGACCTATTTTATATTTTATTTGGAAACAGGGTCTCACTAAGTTGCTGAGAGCCTTACTCAGTAGCTAAGGCTGGCTTTGAACCTGTGTGATTCTCCTGTCTCAGCCTCCCAAGTACTGGGATTACAAGTATGCGCCACCACGCCCAGCTTTATTCATCTTTTGCCTGTAAGATTGATCTAGTTGTGTGAGTGGTATGTTGAAGTTTCCCAATATTATTATATTTGGGTCTATTTGAGACCTGATGTTCCAAAGAGTTTGCTTTATAGAAGTGGGTAAGTGGGTGCACCCACATTTGGGGTATAAATGTTTACTAGCATATCTTCTTGTTGGACTATTCCTTTTATTAATAAGTAATGATCCACTTTGTCTCTTTTGATGTATTTTAGCCTAAAGTCTGTTTTGTCAGATATGAGCATTGCTACTCCCGTTTTTTTTTTTTTTTTCTTTCTTTTTTTTTGGTGATACTGGGGCTAGAGTCCTTCTCTGGGCTACACTCCCAGACCTATTTTTTTATATGTATTTTCATTTGGAAACAGGGTCTCTTAAGCCAACGAAGCTGGCTTTGAACCTGTGTGATCCTCCTGTCTCTGCCTCCCAAGCGGGGGGTGGGGGGATTACAAGCGTGCGCCACCACGCCCGGCTTACTCCTGGTTGTTTTTAATCTCCATATGCATTCTATATCTTTTTCCATCCTTTTACCATTAGCATATGGATACCTTTGGCTGTAAGGTGAGTTCCTTGCAAGCAGCATATACTTGGATTATGTTTTTTAATCTACATTGTCAGTATATGTCTGTTTTTTGTTTTTGGTAGTTTTTTGTTTTTTGCTAGTACTAGGGTTCCTGGAAACCCTTCTACCTCCAGGCTACACTCCCAGACACCTATTTTTATACTCTTATTTGGAAACAGGGTCTCTTAAGCCAGCGAGGCTGGCTTCGAACCTGCGCAATCCTCCTGTCTCTGTCTCCCAAGCGTGGGGATTACGAGCGTGCGCCACCACAGCTGGCAATATATGTCTTTTAATTGAGGAGTTAAGACCTTTGACATTCAGTGTTATTATTGAGATATGACTTTTGTTTTCTGTCATTTTGAGTTCTGTTTTCTGTTTGATGTAGTGTTATTACTCCTTTGCTTAGTTGCCCATCTAGTAGAGTTTATTTCTTCTCTGGTTCTGGTATTTGCTTCTTTTATCTCCTGCTCCTTTGTGTTTTACTTCTTTTTAGTATTTTCTCTAGGGCTGGCTTGGTAGTCATAAATTATTTCAGTTTGTGCTTGTCTTGGAATGTTTTTATTTCTCCATCAATTTTGAATGATATATTTGTTGGATATAGCAGTCTTGGTTGGAGGTTGTTTTCTTCGAGGGTATATCATACCAACCCCTCCTGGCATTCATGACTTGCATTGAAAAGTCTGGAGTGATTTTTATTGTTTGTTCCTGAATGTCACTCGTTCTTTTGTTCTTGCTGCCTTTAAGATTCTTTCCTTGGCCTCTATATTAGTAATTTTGATTACTACATGGTGTGGGAAGGTCCTTCTTTGATCTTGCCTTGATGGTGTCCCAAATGTCTCCTATATGTGGAAGTCTATTTCTTTTTGTCTATTTGGGTAATTTTCTGAAATTATTTCTCTGAAGAGGTTTCTGATACTCTTGGTTTGTGCTTCTAGACTTTCTTCAGTGCCTATTGTTCGTAAGTTAGGATGTTTCATATTGTTTCATATTCATTGGATGTTCAGGTCATGTTGCTGTATTGTTTTCTCTTTATTGTTGACTGTCTTTTCAGTTGTGAATGATCTGTTTTCCAAGAATCATACTCTGTTTTCTATATGGTCTAGCCTGTCAGAGTCGGTTTCTATTGCCATCTTTAATTCATTTATTACTCCTTCATTTCGCTCAAATCATCTTTTTGGTTCTTTCTCAGGGATTCCTTTCTCTAATGATATGCTCTTTTATTTCATGTATACTTTCTTTGAAGCCTTTCAGCATAGTGAAGGTCAAAATTTGGAATTCTCCTCATGGCAATTTCTGAAGAGCAATATTGGGGATCTCCCTTGTTTACTTGTGGGAGTTTACTGTTTCCTCATTGTTCTTAATTCTTATATTTTCTGGGTTCTCAAGGTTTGATTTCTGTTGTCTTTGGTATCGTCTTTCTTTTTTGCATCACTCCTGTATCTATTTGTTACCCCTTTATAATCAGGTCTATGCTGGGGGTATATATTTGCCTCTACTAATCTGTTTCATATAATAAAACTTACAAAATTGTCCCCCAGAGTCTTTTTAACTAGATATAGTTCTTAGTGCAGGCAAACAGGAGTCTCTGATTAGCTGCAAGTTGCCATGCTCTCCAGGTCCAAACTCTGTAGTGCCAGAGACTCTGATGTTCTGTTCTGAGCTTGCAGCCTACTGGTTGGGACTTAATGCCCCACAGACACCACTGCTGCTCTGCTGACTGTGAGCCTATGAAACTGCAGAGTGCTGACCTCCAACCTCTGTGGCCAATGGGCTTAAGCTCAGCAGATTGCTCAGCAGATTTCTATGTTCCAAACTTATGGCCTGGCTGGCTGAACTTCGACGGCCCCTGGAACACTGCCTCTGATTCACTGGTTATGATCACATGGAGCACTGTCAGTCACTGGTAGCATGCCTGCCAGGTACAAACTCTGCTGGTGGAGAGAGTGTTGACTTCCCAGCCTGCAGCTGTGATCATGTGAGCAGTGCTGGCTCTTGGCCTTCCTGCTTTAAAGTCCAAGCTCTGGCAGGGAGAGATTGTAAAATTCTAAGCCTGAGACTTGGGTGGCTCAGTTATTAACCCCAAGGATACCACTGCTGCTCTGGGCGTCTGCAATCATTGTTACCCCTTGTTGGCCTCTAGCTTTGGTGCTTGTTGTGCCCAGAGTTAGGCGAGAGTTTATAGCTTTTGAGTCTGCACCTTGGTAGGTTGAATTAATTCACTATGTAGACACACGGCTGGCTGTCCTATGGTGATTGCTG
Source organism: Muscardinus avellanarius (assembly GCF_963383645.1). Lineage (NCBI taxonomy): Eukaryota > Metazoa > Chordata > Mammalia > Rodentia > Gliridae > Muscardinus > Muscardinus avellanarius. The sequence goes on along the minus strand of NC_137796.1, from coordinate 87,645,578 downwards.
GAGACCTTGCAAGTGTGTTCCAAAGTGTTACTCTAGGTTCCTTCCAACCAAATTCCCTAAGGGGCTGGCTGCTAATTCACATTCTGCTGTGTCTGACCGTAGCCCCACCCCCACCTCCACAGGGATGATTTGCAGACTCACAAACCTGGTGAGTCTATTGCCACACAGGTCCCCGTCACCCTGCAGGGTAGACTCCCGCTGTGTTGGCTTTTAAACTCTTGGTCTTGATGAGTGCTCCTAGGGTTTCTGCAGGCAGAGGGGCTCGGCTGCAGCTGCAGAATCTAGCTGGGCCATGGGGTGGTCATGTCTTTGGTGAGCATGGAGAGAAGAGTCAACTGCTTTTGAGGATGTTCTGTAGGCTCTGGCTTCACAAGAATCTGCTGCTTTGTTGCTGGAGGCCTCTTGGATCCATGGTACCATCACGGCCTGGCCATGATGGCGCCACCGCTGCTCTTTGCTCACCGAGATGCTAGGAGCTCTTTGTGGTTCTCTGCTCTCTCTTCTGCCTCTGATTCTGAGGTTTCTTCTCTCTCTCTCTCTCTCTCTCTCTCTCTCTCTCTCTCTCTCTCCTCTCCCTCTCCCTCTCCCTCTCCCTCTCCCTCTCTCTCTCTCCTCTCTCTCTCTCCTCTCTCGAATTTTGGCTGCTTTTCTTATCAAGATGCAGTCATCCCATTGGTTTAGTTCCAAGTCTCTGAGTGCCTGAAACACACTTTCTTTACCATCTTTAATCTCTTATTATTTTATTTTGAAGCAGGATCTCACTATGTTTCTGAGGGTTTCACTAATTTCCTGAGGCTGGTCTCAAACCTGTAATCCTCCTGTCTCAGCTTCCTGAATACTGAGATTACAGGCATGTGCCACCATGTTCGGCTAGAAGGACAATTCTTAATAGCAAAGTATTAAAAACCACCAGGAATAAAAATCATATAACAATCCAACACTTATAAACACTGAGTAACAAACCCTGAATAACAGTCTCAGAATTGGAAAAATAGATTTTCAGTATACTTCTTTCAAACTGATGAAACAAGCAAATCAAAATCAGTAGCAGTATTGAAAATTTAAGCAAGTGAGTTAACAAATTTAACTTATATTATAGAAGTAGATCATTGCAACCAGAAACTTTGTAAGACAGTTTTTTTTTAAGAGTACAGGATTTGCTTACAGAACATTTACCAAGTGGCTAGATGCTGGACATTATAGCAAGTTTCAAAACAATATTGAAATCATATACCACACGATAGCTGACTGGACACAAAGGCAATTAACAGTTGGCAAATAAGAAGCTAGAAAAAGGTATAAAAAGATAAGAACGATATTCCAGTATGTTTAGAATTTAAGCAGTACATCTCTTTTGCCTATGGGTCAAAAGAAAACTCATAATGAACATAGACAATATTTTGATGAGTGATGTGAAAATATAAACAAAACTTGTGGATTTGATGTCAGTAAGTATAACAGAGTGCAGACCTGTTTCTCCATAAAACAGAGGATATTGGCAAACATTGTCAGAATTGCTGGGTGCAGTGGTGTACATCTATAATCCCATTACTTGGAATGCTGAGACAGGAGGATTACAGGTTCAAAACCAGCCTCAGCATCTTAGTGAGACTCTCAAAAACCTAGTAAGACCCTGTTTCAAAACAAAAATAAAAGGCTGAGGTTGTTATTGAATCTCTTTGGGTTCAATCCTTAGTACCACCACCACTACCACCCCACACACACAGAAAAAAAAAAGAATGAAAAAAAAGGGGAGAGTTTGAATAAACTTTTGTTCTTTTTTTTTTTTTTTTGAGAGAGAGAGAGAGAGAGTGTGTGTGTGTGTGTGTGTGTGTGTGTGTGTGTGTGTGTGCACGCGTGCTGGAGATTGAACCCAGAAGGATTCTATCTCGAAGTTATACCCCTGGCCCTTTTTAAAAATTTTTGTTTTTTGTTTCCAAACAGGGTCTTGTTATGTTGCTGAGGCTGGCCTTGAATCTTCGATCCTCTGTCCTGTCTCAGCCTCCCAAGTGCTGGGATTATGGGAATGTGCCACTAAGCCTGGCTAACTTTTTTTTGTGTGTGTGGTACTGGGGTTCCTGGAAGCCCTTCTATCTCCGGGCTACACTCCCAAACCTATTTTTTTTTATATTTTTGAAACAGGGTCTCTTACGCCAGCGCGGCTGGCTTCGAACCTGCGCGATCCTCCTGTTTCCGCCTCCCAAGCGCGGGGATTACAAGCGTGCGCCACCACGCCCGGCTAACTTTTTTTTTTAAAAGTATGGAAATTAACCAAAGGTATGCAAAAATCTGTGGACTGTTGAGCAGCCTGGCAGCCACAAGGAAGAGATAAAACAGAGTTGGAATTCTTTCTAGTCTCGTTCCCAGAAAGTGTCTTAGTCCATTTTGCGTTATAATAAAATACCTGAGAACCAGATACTTTATGAAGAGGTTTATTTGGCTTACGGCCTCCTAGTTGTATCACAACATGAGAGAGAAGTAGAACGGGCCCTGGCTCTGTACAGAGGTGACACGTGTCAGAGAGCTAGCTGACGCCTCCAGACCATATAACCACCTATCCTTGCAGGAACTCAGCTACTCCAATGAGGAACTACACTGATCCCTTCAAGGGTAATGCCCCCTCACGTCGTTACCATTCACTAGGCTGCACCTCTGCAAGATTCCATCACCTTAGCACTGCAATGCTGGGGACCAAACTGCCAGCACGTGAACTTTCGTAGGAGTGGCCCAGCCCATTTCTGTGACACAGCATAAGGCTTATTTGGTAGCTGCTTAGAAACCTTCACTCTTAGGAGTCATCTTCGAAATAACCTAGGTCTACCTGGAGCAAAAAGCCTTTCTCTGGGAGATTCTCATAGAGAATTTAGGTAATTGTGTAACCTCACAGCTGAGGGTGTGGCTTGGGGGCTCTAACTGTTCCTGGTCCCTTCCTCTTCACCAGCCCGCCTGTATCATGCTTTCCCACCATGATGTTTCTGTCTTGGAGCCGGCCAACTGTGGACTGACCCTCTGAACTGTGAGCCCAAACAAACCTTTCCTCCTCTTAAGTTGTTCTTGTCAGGAAAAGGCCAGGCGCAGAAAGCTGTGGTGTGCTACCTTTTTAATCCATTCTTCACACTGAAGCCAATTTCTTTCCCTCAGTACTGACCTGATTGTGTCATTGGCTGCTTATATCTTCCGTAAGCCAAGCCTAACTTTCTAACTTTGTGGGCAGGACTTGAAGCCTGGATGGAGGCATCTCCTAGTTCTAGTTGCCATGTTGAACGACTGGGGATAGTTGACGATTCCTTTTTCCTGCTGCTTCTCAGGGCTCTGAGCTTCTGCTTGCTCTTCTCCTTCGGTCCTCCCTAGAAACGATCATCTCATAATCTTCCTCAGGAAATGTGTGTGCTTCAACAGTCACTTCAGCTTTTACCTTATTTAAAAAAAATTTTTTTGGGTGGTACTTAACCCAGGGGCATTCTACCTCTAAGCTACATCCTGAGCCCTATTTTATTTTTAAAAATTTTGAAAGTCTCACCAGATTGTGGAGGGTCTTACTGAGACTGGCTGTGAACCTGCTATCCCCCCGTCTCAGCCTCCCAAGTACTGGGATTGCAGGTGTGTACCACTATGCTCGACTTCACCCTATTTGTTATACCTTTCTTAATTTCCCCAAATCTCCATCTTAATTTTTTCCCCATCATACTTTACCCACCTTATGGCATATGGTGGGTTTGTTCTCTCCTGAATAGAAAGATTGAAGGCTGAGCCCTGTGCCCAGTGTCCAAGTCAATTCGGCCCTGAGTAAATGTTGAATCAAGCACATAAGCCTATGAAAAGAAATTATATTCAGAATTTCTTTCCAAAGACTCGCGAGTTTGGCTTCCTTTAGGACTTTGCAGTTGCAATCTGCATTTCGTAGGTCATCTGCATTCTCTTGGAGTTTTCGTTTTATGGAATACTGCTTGTTACCTTAAACTGCTGAGACTGACTTCTGAGCTGTGCTGTGAATTAATTTTGCCATTGTGGTGCAGGCTCTGAGGCCTCTGGAAGGCTTGACTCTCATTGTTGACAATTATTCTCAGTGGATCTTTGCACAAGCTTCGTAACCTCTTTGAACCTGTGTCTTCAGCTTAAAAATGTAGGTGGCGGTGACGATCTTGTCATTTTAGGGTGGGATTCGATGACCTAGAGAGAAGAGTGGAGAGTGTAGCAGGTGCCCAGCATGCAATGCGTATTTATGAATACACTAACTTTTTCCGGTCTTTCATTCTCCTCTTCTCTTCATCCTAAATTCTTTGGCCTGATGTAACAGCCCCAGGTTGTCTCATAGGTTTGAATTTTAATAACATTGGAAACTATTTACTTGGGTTTCTTAAAAACATAAAACTAACTCTTTCTTTCTTTCTTTCTTTCTTTCTTTCTTTCTTTCTTTCTTTCTTTCTTTCTTTCTTCTTTCTGTAGATATTATTAAGCCTCATTCTACCTTCCAAACTATATCCATTGGAATAAGGCTTAATTATATCTATAGAAAGAAGGGAAATTTGTATGTCCAGTTATCAGTATATTTCTGTATATAAGAAGTCATATATAACTCAGATTTAAAATTAGGGGGAGTGTCATCAAAATAATCATACCAAGAACCACTGAACGTTTTCCCTGGGGGTTGGGGTTAAGGTTGTATATTCCAAATATTATCCTTTTTAATTGTTCTTAGTAGTGATGTGAGGTTTTCAGACATGGGAGTTGTTATGGTAACTTAATGATATATGATATTCTCTTGCTTTTTGGAAACTAAAATGATGTTATTCTTAGATAAAGTAGACACAGATGAAAGACTGCTCGAAGCCTCATTGCCTGTCTTGGGTGAGTTGAGGCAGAAAAAAGATCCTGGGACTCAGGAGGCTCCTCCGAGTACCCTTTATTGTTGCTGACCTCAGAAATGGGCTGTATAATGCCCAGGGACCTTTCCTCTTCTCTGTTCTTTTTCTGCTCACCAGCAAGAGAGCTGCAAACTTCCTTGATTGCACCGCAGACATTTAACATTGACTAGAATTTCTTACTTATACTGTTAGTGTCTGGGGCTTCTTTTTTTGGTAAATGGTAGATGTTTGTAAAATAAGTTTGGCCTTTGTAATTTACTGTTCATAATCTTAAGTAGTTAGGAAGGTATAGTGAAAAGGTCAGGCCAGTTCCCATTTTGTATCAGGAAGTTTTATGACAAAGTCTCTTAAGTAGCAGATGATTTATATCAAATGATAGCTGGCAGTCACCATTAAGATGGATTTTTTTTAAACCAGTTAAGGTAGCATAGCTTGTGTATTATCAGAGGATTCCAGGAAGAGGGGTGATAAGATGCTATAGTTTTGCATTTTCATTAATTTTTTTTTTGGCAGTACTGGGGACGGAACCCAGGGACATTCTACCTCCGAGATACACCCCCAGACCTATTTTTTATTCTTTATTTTGAAACAGGGTCTCACTGAATTGCAGAGGGCCTCACTAAGTAGCTGAGGCTGTCGGCGAACCGAGATCCTCTGGTCTCAGCCTCCCGACTGCTGGGATTACAAGCATGTGCCACCATGCCTGACTTTCATTAATTTTTAAAATTTATTTTTATTTTATTTTTTATGGTACTGGGGATTGAACCCAGGGACATTCTACCTTTCAGCTGCACCCCCTGGCCTGATTATATGTGTTTATGTTGAATCAGGGTCTTGTTAAGTTTCTGAGGCTAATCTCCAATCTGTGATTCTCCTGTCTCATCCTCTCAAGTACTGATATACTTTGCTCAGTAGTGACCATAACTGAACTTTTAAGGGTTCCCTTTGTATACCAGTTTTGCAGAGGGGTAAAAACAATTAGGATCTACCAATATATATATATATATATTTTAATCATTTTTCTTGCTTTTGGACAGAACTTCTTTACATTCAACAACTTTGGGTATAGGCACTTATAATTTTTCTATATGTCACAGAACCAGATTATTACACACATTTGTTTGGCTTACATTCCATTAAAAGTTCTGTCTACTGAAATCAACACTGTGCATTTAAAAGTAGCTGTAAGAATCTTTCTCTGTGACTAGGTAAAGAGCTAGCATACTGATCCATGTAAAAGACACATACACCATTTAAAATGATGAATTTTATGGCATGTAAATTATGTCTATATTCTTAAAAGTGCATGGACTTTGAAACAAAAATGTGTAAATTACATTGTAGGGGTAAATGTAGAATAAATTGTGGAATAGATAGAAAATTAATAGTGGGAGATTTTGGTCAGAGGATTATTGAGGGGAAATATCTTTCTTCTAGTTCTAAATTCATTAAAGAGAATGAATTCTGAGAGGGGCTTTGGAAAGTGTACCATCTATCTTTAAATACAACTTAATGAAATCTAATGGATGGGAATACAGTGAGTCAGGGCATCTGTGAGAAGCCTCAAATGAGTGGTACTCACGGAAACAGTTTCCACGAAGACATGGAAAACGAGGATCTGCCAAGATGTATTTTTTCTTTTGAGTTGCATTCCTATGTAGGTGCTAGGCCGTAGCACTGTTCCTCAAGGGCTGCGATGCCTGAGACTCCCCCAGTGGGTCTTTGTTTGCTCCCACAGGCTGACTTTAGACCCACGCCCACTCTCCAAGCATAGGTATGGCTTTTGGGGTAGTTTAAATTCCCTTGAAGACTTCCTTCAGTGAATCGAGGATTGTGCAGTCATAGGGCTCAAGCCCTATGACATTCCAAGTGTAGACGTCTGAGTGGCAGATTTTCCGGGGAGAGTCAGATCTTTGAGCATCTCTGATTGTGCTGGGCTGATGCTGCCAGGCCTACATTTAGATTTCACTTTGTTTATTTTCCATTAAAGCCTAGTGGTTGAAGAGGGACCAATTTCAAGTACTTAATGTTTTCAATTCATTAGGAATGGTGGCCAGGCATTTGGGACATCCCTTTTGTCACATCATTAAAGTCGTTTTTTCAGCCTTCTGGGCAAAGTAGAGGCCTCTAGACACAGTGAAATGTTTAGTCACCATGCTGTTACAGACTGTGAATTTTGTATTATGAAAAGCCTGACATAGGCATAACTTTCTTTTTCTTTTCTTTCTATTTTTTAAAATTTTTTAATTACCAAGAAACCTCAAGCCAGTCACTCAGCTGTATGTCAGTGTGGATGCTAGCACCAAAGATAGCCTGAAGAAAATTGATCGCCCACTCTTCAAGGATTTCTGGCAGAGATTCCTTGACAGTTTAAAAGCCTTAGCAGCAAAGGTAAGAATTATGACGGGTTGTTACCGGAAGGCAGCTCCTCGGTTCTTGTTTTCCCGAAAGGAAGATTTCAGTCGAGAGACACAGATAGGATAAGCATAAAGGATTTATTTAGCCAAGTGACTGGGCCATCCCAAGAGAGGCGCGTGCATTAGAAATACAAGAGCACACCGCGGAGGGCGTGGAACAGCCCGTCCTGGCAGAGGAAGTGTCGTGGGGTCTTCCATGTGGTGGGTTTTTATATTTGGTCTGAAAAACTCCCTTCTCCTTTCTCATGTGTTATGTATCTGGGGGCGGTTACTGCTTTATTGCCATTGCTTAGTGCATATGTGCTGATTCCACTATGCTGGAAAATTTTCCATCAGTTCCTAAGTAAAAGCCATGGTGGGGTCAGGACCACAGCGTAAATGGCACTGCATGAACTGGAGGTCATCCCAGGGACAGCGCCAAGGGTTGTGTGCAGGCCCCAGAGCTGGACAGCCCTGGGCCGGTTGCACCTGGACCTTTGCAGACTTTAGAAGGTAGTATCTGGCCGGAGCAAGGCCATTTTGGCGCAGTTTCCGTCTCTCGTAGGTGGAGAATCCTTCCTCACTCCAGGTGCGGAGAGCCCTGCTTCCCGCATTCAGTCCTTGCTCAAGCCTGCCTATCCACCTAACAATTTTCAAAAGACAAAAGGAGGAGGTGGGGGACAGAGAAGTATCTTTTCCTCTTTTCTTCTTTAAAACAAAGACTAAAATCTTCAACTTTTTGAGACTTCCTCTTTAGAGGAACAGCGAACATTTACCGCTCAGTGAGAATTTACTGTGTTCCTCTTAAGTTTGCAGAACTATGCCTGATATATATCATTTGACTTTCAAGTATTTAGGGAGATACTTAAAACTCCCAAAGGTAATTAATAAACTGTGGTGAGGTCGCAGCGTGTAGCAAGCCTCGAAGAGATGGCAGCACAGAATATATGTTTAAACATGGAGTTAATCTTCCTGAATTTCTAGAGCCGTTTTTTGTTCCATAAGTAACTCAACTTGACTGACCACATTTAGTGTTTTTTTTTCCAAGCGTTTGGCCCTTCTTGTGTGTATCTTACGATAGCCTTACCTTCTTTTTTGACCTAAAGTAACCTTCTAGTTCTTCTTTTCCGCCAAGCCCACATCTCGGTGGTTGGTGCTTTCTGTTGGCTCTGCCTCAGCTTTACTGCTGAGTCCGCCATGCCCCCTGCAGCTTTTCCCCTTGCCTGGCCCTGGCCTCTCTTGCAGTGACTGTTGCAGTAGCCCCCGAGCTGATCTCCTTCCTTTGTTTATTTTATGAGCAGTTCTTTTCGCTCTAACCCACATCTGATAATGAGAATTACCACAGGAGTGTACAACATTAGAATTTCTGGTTCCTAGTTCCATCTGAGAATCTGCATGTCAAACATCCAAGGTGACATTTGATGTGCCATTAGCTACGGCAGTCACCGTCCCAGAAAACCCGTTTCTTTTGTGTGTGTGTGCGTGTGTGTGAGATACCCAGGATTACTCCTCTACCTCTGAGCTATACCCCCAGCTCTTCTCCTTCTCCACCCACTTTTTTTCTTGGTACTGGGGATTGAACCCGGGAACAGTCTATTTTCAAGCTATACCTCCAGCCCAATTTTTATTTTTTTATTTTGAAACAAGGTCTGAGGAACCTCACTAAATAGCTGAGGCTTGCCTTGAATCTAGGATCATCTTGTCTCAGCCTCACAAGTACTGGGATTGCAAGTATGTGCCGCCATGCCTGGCTCTTTTACTGCATGCTGGTCTTGCACTTGTGATCCTCCTGTCTCAGCCTCCCGAGCGCTGGGGTCACAGGTGTGCACCACCACGCTCACTCACCTTCCCCTCACTGGACTTGCTGCTCACCGTATTCCCAGCAGCATCACGCTTCCCACGTGTTGCTTTTCTGTACAAACTTAGCACCTTCTGCATTTTGAGTCCTGTTATTCTCTCCTCAGATTATGGCGTGTCCTTTTAAATCTTTACGCATAGACTTTCTGTGCACACTTGTAGGCCTGACTTCATTGTCACCTCTACTGTGACTTCTGTTCTAGTGCAGTTGGTTCCTCTTTCTTTTTTTCTTCCGAAGTGTTTGTGTGTTTGTATGTATTTTGTGGTATTGGGGACTGAACTCAGGAGCATTCTACCTCTAAGCTACACTCCTAGCCCTATGTTTTTAGTTTTCATTTAGAAAAAAGGTCTTGTTAAGTTGCTGAGGCTGGTCTCCAACCTGCAGTCCTCCTGTCTCAGCTTCCCAACTACTGAGATTATAGGTGTGTGCCATTGCACCTGGCTTCTTCCTAAGTTTTATATCTATGAAAATATTTTTTTTCCTTTTTTTTTTTATCCTCGTCACATGCCCGAATTCCTCACAGTGTCTATCATAGCATATTTGATGGTATTAATAAGTCCTTTTTTTTTTCTTTTGCAACTGAAGATTGAACCCAGTAGCATTGTTCCTCTGAGCTACACCCCCAGCCCTATGTTTTATTTTGAAATAGGGTCTCACCAAGTTGTGGAGGGCCTTACTAAGTAGCTGAGACTGGCTGCGAACCTGTGATCTTCCTATCTTAGCATCCCAAGTACTGGATTATAAGTGTGTGCCACCACACCCAGCTAATAAGTGCTTTTTTAAAAGAACAGATGAGTAGAAATTCAGCAGAGCTTTGTAGTATACTCTGCTTTTCCCTCACTGTTCATCTGCTTAGATCTTTTTACCCCCCTTTTTGTTCTTTTATGCTTGAGAAACGAATTCAATTCTTTTTTTGGTTATTAAAATTTACATTGTTTAAGAAATGCACAAGGTCACTGGTTCCCCAGCTGCCTTGGGTGTTTACAGGACCAGAAGAGCTAGTGCTTCTTGAGCTCCTAAAATGGCCTTGCCTTTGGACTTTGCCTTCTGCCATATCATCACTCGTGGCTGAGACAGGGGCTGCGTAGCCAGAACATCAGGATGCATTCGGATGAGAGCGAACCCCAGGAGCTGATGCTGCCACACGCACCCGAGACTGTGACCTGGGCGGTGCCGCGCGCCGGCCTGGGGAGGATGACAGGAAGGCGTTAGCGAAAGAGCTGGATAGCTTACTTCTTTCCTTCGGCCAAAACTTCCCACAAAAACTCATTCCTACCATGAAGTCCGCAGCTTTCGGATGTCCAAATCAGTGAGAATGAGTCTGATTTGGTTGATTGACAGTAACACAGTCACTTAATGTTTTACATTATTTTTCTAACCCAGGAACATCTTAAACATAACTTCAGCTATTATCGCCATGTAATTTTAGTTGGAAAAGTTGCCTCAGGCTATTTAAACTATTAGAGCAATTTCTTTCTAAGCATTTTGTAGCAATTAGATTTAATATTTCTCATTCTTGTATTGTTTATGTTGCCATTTGAAAAAGATCTGTGGCTGGAAGCTGCTTTTAAAAGGTTTTCTTTAAATTAACTCAAGTTCTTACCTCTTTTGGAATATCTCATATAAGTTATGGTAGATTCTACCAAGAAAGGATTGTTTTACTGCTGTTTGACACAATAAATAAACATGGAGATAGCAGTGTTTATTAGCGATGGTCAAACATATTACTAAGTCTGCTATCATATGAGTGTTTAAGTAGGAGTGCTATTTCAGATATTTAATTAGAACACACATAAGATTATCTTGGGTTACTTGTTTGTGCTTTTCAGTATACCCGAGGAAGGAAAGATATTTGGAAAGAGGGAACTTCTTGAACTTTATAAAAAAGGAAAGTTATCTCAAAAATTTCATCCTATTTTTGAGCTAATGCTGCCCAAAGTAGAAGGCAGAATATCTTATGCTTGTGTGTGGGCGCACATGCACGTGGGTACACACACACACACACACACACACACACACACACACTCACACTCCTCGTACATATGTTTACGTTTCCAGATATTTATTCTTTGTCAAAATGTTCCTTTTCAATATGAGGAAAGAAAGATATTGGTACTTGAGTATGTGGGGCTAAAAAACAATTGTGTCAAGATAACAGGGTTAAAATGTGTTACTTAAATTTCCGTCTGCAACAGCTCCTTATCAAACAATCCTTTTTGAAAAAAGGAGAGATTTATCTTGTGCAAGACAACACTGCCTACCTTTAGCAACAGACTATTATCAGATGTGTTTCTGTTGGCACATAATTATGCCAAGGTTGAGATCCAGTAGGAAATTAAAATAATTAATCCTCTTCCATGTTTAAGCAATAACACTGGCATTTTTGAGACTTCATATTTAAAAAGAAAAAGACAAACATAGTGAAGAGCATTACACATTCTTGTATATAAAAAATGAACATTAGCCCTCTTCTTACAGATGTTAGGGTGCCTGATCTCACACCATTAGTTGAGTGAAGTTGTTCTGTGATTAAAGGGGGCTCTTTTTTTTTTTTGTGGTACTAGGGATGGAACCCAGGGGCATTCTACCTCCAAGCTACACACCTAGCTCTATTTTTTATTCTTTATTTTGAAACAGGGTCTCATTAAGTAGCTGAGGCTGTCCACATACCCAGATCCTCCTGTCTCAGCTTCCCAAATGCTGGGATTACAAGCGTGCACCACCATGCCTGGCTAGGAGGGCTTATTTTACATGAATGACATAGCTCTGTGCCTAATATTTAAGCAAACCAGTGTTTGCATGTGGCTCACACTTTGCAACTTAAACAAAAAGCACTTAATATTTGATCTTCTCATCTCTGATTATAAAAAGTATTATATGCCAGTTATGGAAATTGGGGAAAGTAAGGAGATATATGAAGAAGCAAGGCAAGAAGTTACTGATAATTCAGGACCTTGAGATGACAGAGATTCACATTTGAAATATTTCTGCTTGAATAAATATCACCAAAATGGCCATTCTGCCAAAAGTGATCTATAGATTCAGTGTAATTCCTATTAAAATACCAATGACATTCTTCATAGACCTAGAAAAATCAATCATGAATTTTCTATGGAGAAAGAAAAGACCCAGAATAGCCAAAGGAATCCTCAGCAATAAGAACCATGCAGGAGGCATCACAATCCTGGACTTCAAATTATACTGTAGAGCAATAGTAGTAAAAACAGCATGGTATTGGCACAACAACAGGCAGACTGACCAGTGGAACAGAATACAAGGTACAGAAGCAAGCCCACACACTTATAGTCAATTGGTCTTTGACAAAGGGGCCAAACTTATACGCTGGAGAAAAGACAGCCTTTTCAAGAAATGGTGTCGGAGAACTGGCTATCCATTTGTAGAAAGATGGATCTAAATCCTTATCTCTCACCATGCACAGGAATCAACTCGAGATGGATCAGAGACTTGGAAATAAGACCAGAGATTGTGAAGTTATTAGAGGAAGGCATAAGCTCAACAGTCCCACATATAGGCACAGGCAGTAACTTTCTCAACATGACCTCCAAAGCATAGGAAATTAAAGCAAGAATTAACAAGTGGGATGGCATCACACTAAAAAGTTTCTTCTCATCAAAGGAAATCACCAAGAACATAAAGAGGAAGCCTACAGAATGGGAGATCTTTACCAGCCACCACTCTGATGGAGGGCTAATATTTAGAATATACAAAGAGCTCAAAAGACTACACTAGCAAAAGAAATACCGCAATCAAGAAATGGGCAACTGAACTCAATAGACACTTCACCAAAGAAGAGATACAAATGGCCAATAGATACGTGACAAGATGTTCTACATCACTAGCCATCAGGGAGATGCAAATCAAAACTACGCTGAGATTCCATCTAACCCCAATCAGAGGGGCAAGCATAAAGAAATCAAACAACAAATGCTCGTGAAGATGTGAGGAAAGAGGAACTCTTTTACACTATTGGTGGGAGTGCAAACTAGTTCAGCCACTATGGAGATTTCTTTTTTTTTTTTTTTTTTTTTGGTGGTACTGGGGTTCCTGGAAGCCCTTCTACCTCCGGGCTACACTCCCAGACCTATTTTTATATTTTTATTTGGAAACAGGGTCTCCTAAGCCAGCGCGCGCAGCTGGCTTCGAACCTGTGCGATCCTCCTGTCTCTGCCTCCCAAGCGCGGGGATTACAAGCGTGCACCACCACGCCCGGCTTCACTATGGAGATTTCTTAGAAAACCGGGACTAGATCTACCATATGATCCAGCTCTACCATTCCTAGGTATTTTTCCAAAGGGGTTGAAATCAGAAAACTACAGTAACATATGCATACCTATGTTCATAGCAGCACAATTCATAATAGCCAATATATAGAGCCAACCCAGGTCCCCATCAACAGATGAATGGATTGCAAAATTATGGGAAATACACACAATGGAATACTATTCAGCTATAAAGAAGAACAAAATCATGGCATTCGCAAGAAGATAGAAAGATCTGGAGAACATTATGTTAAGTGAGATCAGCCAAGCACAGAAAGAAAAGGGACATATGTTTCCTCTAATATGCCCAAACTAGGGAGCATTGGGGACACCAGAGGGACTCCAGATAATGGAAGGGAAATCTCAGCAAAGCTAGAATGGAAGGGTAGGAGAGGAAGAAGGCTGAGGTTGATTAATGGAGGAGCTACATCTGAATATGTGTAAAAGTATGAATATAGCATGGTCAACCTGGACACTCATTGGTGGGAGGGGGAGAGAAATGGGAGGGAGAGGGGACCAAGCACAGTCTAAATGTATACCATTTTCAATATGTTCCATTTATAAATAAAAGAAAAAAAGAAATATTTCTACTTAATCCTCATTTGGGGGATGATGGTGCTTTTTTGCATACATAATTCAATTTTATATGTTGTTTTCATTATTGTTGGTTAGCATTGTGTTGTATTTTTCCAAGACATTAAATTTCCTATCCTGAGGACCTGACAGTAAGTCATGTTTCTTGTCTTTAGACTTGAAGGCATAGTCCTTAGCACCTCTGCTCTTCCTGAGTTGCAATAAGCACATTTTGCCACGTTTTAACATTTGTAAAATTGGATATAACCAGAGAAGACATGTTATATTTAAGTGGTAGCATTGTTGCCTTCATAAAGGAAGAGATGAAATAATGATATATTTGGGCATTCTAGGTACCTGGGAATCAGCGAAACATTCTGTTTTCTTCCATCCTTCCTTTTGAGGATGAGCCAGCCTCCTTCCCTCTGATCTCATTAGCTCCCCTGCTTATTGACCTATTATTTTATTTCCAGCTCCTGCCATGGACACAGAATCTAGGCCATTCTTGAGCCCGTCTGGCTGGATTAGATGTCTGCTTCGTGTTACCAGCCCCTCTTCCCCTCTAAAGCCTTTGTCTTGCCTTTCGCCTTCACATGACCCGTGGAGCCTTCTCCATAGGCGACGGTCTCTTAAGCATATTGCTTCCATGAAACTTGGATTTAATGCCATTTTACCCTGCTCTGCTTGGCTAAAATGATAGTGTGGTTTTAGCCACTGCTAAAATCAGAGCAAGACTGTTATGCTTGATCCGTCTCATAATGTCCTCTGAAGCCAGTCCTTCCAAGCTGGCTATGTCTCTCCAGTTCCAGAAAATTTCTTAGAGATGTAGGTTTCCTAGTCCAGATCTGATTTACATCTAAGTTTGTTTTAGGAAAATATGAATGTACTTCATCTAAGGAAGTTGCTTGTATGGGTAGAGGCCGAGGAGATGTTGGAGTATGACCAAGTAAGTTTGAAAGTCCTCTCATTAGCCCGAGATCGTAGTCGAGGCAAGGGTGTTGTCAGAAGTTGTTTAAAGAGGACAAGAGAAGGCACCTTAGGGGACAAAATTGTTGCCCTTTTCTAGGTGAAGGGTGTAGAGAGTGAGTCTGGGAAGAATCTGGAAAAAAGACATTGTTTCAGTTCCATGCAGTGTGGCATAGCATTCATAATTCAAGGGGAGACATCTTCAGAAAGATGAAGAGCAAGGTAAGAAGAAACTCTGTTCACTAGTTCGTCCTTAATGACTATGTAAAACACAAAGCATTGTCAGGTGTGGTGGCGCACGCTTGTAATCCCCACGCTTGGGAGGCAGAGACAGGAGGATCACGCTGGTTCGAAGCCAGCCATGCTGGCGTAAGAGACCCTGTTTCCAAATAAAAATATAAAATAGGTCTGGGAGTGTAGCCCAGAGGTAGAAGCGTTTCCAGGAACCCCAGTTCCATCACAACAACAACAACAACAACAACAACAACACAAAGCGTAGTGCGGTGTTCAGTGTAGAAGCTGTTGCGTGGAAGGGGAGGGGGAAGGGTAGAAGGGGAGAGTGACCAGTACATACGACTATGAGGAGTAGGGGCCTTCTGAGCCAAAGCGACTGAGAATTTAATGAGGAAATTAAAAATACTTTCTTTTATCTGCTTAAAAATTTCCATAAGCATTCCTGCTAAAAACCACTTTAGAAGATAAATATTCTATAACAAAGCAAAGAAGGTGACTCATCCTGTACCAGAATAAAAAGTAAACAGTTTCTGTATTGCTGTATACCGCCCAGTTTTTAAGCATGATCTCTCTCTCTCTCTCTCTCTCACACACACACACGCACACACACATACATGTATATGTATAGATGTGTGTATGTGTTTTACTTATAAAAATGAGATCCTATCATACATTTGTGTGTGTGTGTGTGTGTGTGTGTGTGTGTGTGTGTGTGTGTGTGTGTGTATAACTGGGGATTGAACCCAGGGGCATTCTATCTCCGAGCTACATGCCCAGCCTATTTTTTATTCTTTCTTTTTTTTATTAAAAATTTTTTATTTCTGGTATTGTGAATGGAACCCTGGGGACTTTTACTTCCGGGCTACACTCCCAGAACTCTTTTATATTTTATTTGAAAATAGGGTCTCACTAGGTTGCTGAGAGCCTCACTAAGTAGCTGAGGTTGGATTCCAACCCTAACCCATGATCCTTCTGTGTCAGCCTCCCAAGCACGGGGATTACAAGCGTGCACCACCACGCCTGGCTTTTATTTTTTGTTTTGAAAAAGGTTCTCACTAGTTTGCCAAGTATCTTGCTACATTGCTGGAACTTTCCTTAAACCTGTAATCTTCCCATTTTAGCCTACCAAGTATTAGGATTATAGGTGTACAGTATCACACCTGGATCACAGCTCTTTTTGTTATAATTTGGGACAGGGTTTTGCTAAGTTGTCCAGGCTGTCCTTGAACTTGTATGTATGTATGTATGTACACACACACACACACACACACACACACACACACACATAGTGGTACTAGGGATGGAACCCAGGGGCATTCTACCTCCAAGCTATACTCCCATATCTATTTAATATACTTTATTTTGAAACAAAATCTCACTAAGTTGCAGAAGCCCTCCCTAAAGTAGCTGAGGCTGTCCACGAACTTGGATTCTCCTTTTTCAATCTCCCAAGTACTAGGATTACAAGCCTGCACCATGGCACCTGGCTAGAATAAATATATTTTTGAATGTCTATGAATCAATAAGAAAATAATGATCCAAACAGTAGTGGACAGAAAATATAAGGACAGAATTGATATTAAAAAAGTATATTCAAATGGCCAAGAAGCATCTGAAAAGATACTTGACATAAAATATATTGATTAATTGGGAAGCTGAGACAGGAGGATTGTACAGCCTCAGCTACCAAGTGAGGCTCTCAGCAACTTAGTGAGGCTTAGCAATTGCACCCAATGGAGGCCTCACAGCTCTTCCTGAAAACAACCTTGTCTTAGTGGCAGAGAGGCCTCCACTCTCGCTCCATGCACTTCCTTTGATCTCAGGGTATTAGAAATACTTTTGGACCCAGAAAGCTAGGATATTGCTGCTGATCTTGCTGGCAGTGTCAGGCAGAGGTTGTTCTTACAGTTAGTTACTAGAACCCACGGAGGTCCTTCCACTCCTCAGGTCAGCATAGTGGCTCCGTGTGCAGCCTAGGTAACGCTGACTCACCCTACCGTAAGTAAAGGTACGAGCACTTTCTACCTGGTGGATTGGAGCTCCCATAACCACTGTGGACTGGTTGTGAAATAAACTTCAAAAGGAAAGGCAGACGTTGAATATCAAAGCAAAAAGCAAAGAGCCGAGTCTCTGATTGGACTGTGACGCCACCATGGCATCCCCTCGCTCAAGTACGCTCAGGCTCCTGTGATATGAGACGTTTCCAACACGATGAATCCATTTGTTCTTGGGGAAATCTCTGTCACATATAGAGACTCTGAATCCCAAGTGAGACAATCACCCTGGGCTCAGTGCTGGATATTGTTATGCAATATTCTTATTTTCACTGCTTTACAAATTCCACCGCAATTTACTTTCCACCTCCTTTCACCTAATGTAAATTAAAAGTTACTCCCCTGAATTACCAAGCGGTCGGGCTTTGCTGCTCATACCTTTGTTGGTCCTCCCACATAAGGTCCAGTGGCAGCAGCCTATAAATCTCATAGTAATTTTCTTTCTTTTCTACCATAGAACAGGGCCCTTAGCTGCATTATTCCTTGGTTCCAAATCACTAGAATGATTATTACCAGATAGTAAGCACTCAATAAACATTGGTTGAGTGAATGAATACAGCTTGTGTAGTTTGGATCGTTTACATATTTATGTTCTAGTATGTTGTCTCATGCACGTATTAAGAAGGCATTATTTAAAAATCTCAAGGCTAATTTTCTAAATTTTAGAGGAAATCAATTCATCATCATTAAAAAATAATAGAACAAGGTTATACCATGGGATGGAAAAATACTTATGTTGCAAAGGAGATATAAAAACAAAGACAGAAGCCAGGCATGGTGGCGCATGCTTGTAATACCAGTACTTGGGAGGTTGAGACAGAAGGATCATGGTTTGTGGCCAGCCTCAGCTATTGAGTGAGGCACTTCACAGCTTAGTGAGACTCTGTTTCAAAATAAAGAATAAAAAGTAGGGTTGGGGGTGTAGCTTGGAGGTAGCTGGGTTTCATCCCCAATGCCACAAAAAATATAAAAAATAAAGAAGATAAAGCCAGGTGTGGTGATACACACCTGTAATTCCAGTACTTAGAAGTCTGAGACAGGAGGGGCTTAAGTTCACAGCCAACTTCAGCTACTTAGTAAGACCATCTGCTGCTTAGTGAGACTTTGTTTAAAAAGCAAACCAATGAACCAGGTATGATGGTGCATGCTTGTAATCCCAGTTCTTGGGAGGTTGAGACAGGAGGATCCGGGTTTGCGGACAGTCTCAGCTACTTAGGCCTTCTGCAACTTAGTGAGAACTTGTTTTAATATAACGAATAAAAAATAGGGCTAGAGGGTATAGCTCAGATGTAGAATGCCCAGGGTTTCATCTGAGTACCACAAAAATAAAATAAAATAAGTAAATAAAAATAAAATAAAAATAAGAATAAATAGAAAGAAAACCAATAAAACAAAATACGGCTGGAGGTTTAGCTCAGAGATAGAATGCCCAAGTTCAATTCCCAGCGTGTGTGCATGCGTGCGCTCACACACAAAAATGCACATGCGCACGTGCCTCTGCAAATCGCACACAAATATTACACCAAAATTGAAAAATAGCTTTAAAGATTTAGCTTTCCGCAAGTTAATAGTGCATAGACCACCAACAGAACTTTCAAAATATGTTGAAATAATTCTGTGATTCTAAAAACAATCATTTGACAACTGTAAAAGCATTTTTAATGTAAATAATTTTTTTGTGTGTGGGTCTGGGGATGGAGCCCAGGGACATTCGACCTCCGAGCTACACCCGTGCCCTATTTTTTATTCTTTGTTTTGAAACCAGGTCTCACTGAGTTGCAGAGGGCCTCACTAAGTAGCTGAGGCTGTCTGCAAACTGCAATCCTCTGGTCTCAGCCTCCCAAATGCTGAGATTGCAAGTGTGCACCACCACGCCCGGCTTTAATGTAAATATTAACTGGATTTTTTTAATTTAAAAACTCAAATGTAAGCAAGGGTAGAGGGACATGATCAATGCACAGTGTACGCTTATATAGAAATACCAGAGCAAATCCTGTTAATTTGTCTAATAATTATGTGTTCACAATTATAATGAAAAATTAAACATCAAAACATGTAAAACCGTTAGGTCATCAACAATATTTTCTCGTGTCTCCTAGTTTCCATGGAAAAGCAAATGTGGGATAATATTACAGAAAACAATTATATTTTATAATTGTATTTATTTCCCAAAGCTTGCTACAACTTTATGTAGATCATTAACAGAGCAGAGGATAATTTATTCCAGAAGTTTTTACCTCTTGGCGGTCTAGATGACCAAATACACAAAATTGTACGTGTTTTAGGAGAACGACTTTCTGGACTGAAGTCTTTTTCCTTTGATAAAGTGTCTTTTATGTGAAGTTAAATGTGTATTGAGGTCAGCCCCTGAGTAGATTATGGCTTGAATAGTAGTGACACACAATGAATCAAAAAAATGAAATGGTTTTGAAGCTCTGGCTAGCAACAAATGAATAGAATTTTTATCTAGCATTTGGCTTTTGGTTCATTTATCATTGAGTCATCTAAAGAATATAAGAAAAGACATTTTTTTTCCAAATACAGACAGTACCTTACAGATTTCCCACCTGTAGTTTATTGGCTTTCTAGAAGGATACTTCATTTTTTTCTTTTCTTTTTCTCTCTTTCCTTCTCTTTATTTTTATGGTACTAGGAATGGAACCTAGGGGCATTCTACCTCTGAGCTAGCCCCCCAGCCCTATTTTATTTTTCATTTAGAAACATGGTCTCACTAAATTGCTGGTGGTCTCTCTAAATTGCCAAGACTGGACTTGAACCCGAGATCCTCCTGTCTCAGCCTCCCAAGTGCTGGGATTATAGGCATGCAACAGCACACTCAGATTCCCCTTTGCTTTTAATATCCAGATTTATAGCCTAGAAATTTCACAATACAGTGTTTGAGTTTATGTTTATTTCCAAAAAACCATATGTGGGAAGCCTTGAATGCCATCCATCCCCAGTACAACCAGTAGAGCATCAGAGGCAGCTATGAGTGATGTAAAAGTTGACCAGTGTGACCAGGGCATGCGCTTCTTGGGGCCAGCACGGAGCGAGAGGCCACTTTCCTGTAATGAGAAGTTGCTGTTGACCGTGTCCATTTGTTTTTAGTTGTTACATCTGGAAGCAATATCTTATATCTTTTGTAGACTAATACAATCATTGTTTTCACATACAAGTGTTTAACCTTGCTTTAATTCCATTTTAAGAAATTCTTGAGAGGTTTTCAGCTGCTATGTAACACATTTTAACAATTCCTATGTAAAATAATGGAAAATATGCTTCATTCAGCACGTTTATGCATAATGTCAGATTTCATGAACAGATTCCTGCTATCAACTGGGAGATGACTGTGTTATTATTGTCTCATTATTTTTAATTAACCAGTTATATGATGGTTCCTAAAATGTGCTGGTTATGTGTTTCCTTTGATCTTTTTTAAAAAAATGTCTTCTTGCATATTTTAAATTTATCATATCTAGTACAGCATTACTTATATATCTAGTACAGCATTACTTATATTCTCTTTTGTTGTCTTTACAGTATGTTTTTAGGCTTACATAAATTTGATTTTTGGGTACATACATTCTTGCAATCATAGTATATGTATAACTTTTAAATCTCCTTTGCAACATAAATATTTTCCTATCTCATGATATAACTTTGTTCTATTGTTTGTTGGTAACAATGGATTACCTTCCTCTAAAATTTATAGAATTTCTTTCGTGGTTTTTTTTTTTTTTTCGGTACTTGGAATTAAACCAACGGCATTCTACCTCTGGGCTATGTCCTCAGCCCTATTTTTATTCTTTATTTTGAGACAGGGTCTCACTAAGTTGCAGAGGACCTCACTAGGTCACAGAGGCTGAAAGCAAACTTGCAATCCTCTTGTCTCAGCCTCCCAAGTATTGGGGTTATAAGCATGTGCCACCATGCCTGTCTTCCCTTATGTTTTTAAAATTATTTCTTCTTATATGTGCATGAAACAATGTACTAGAACATAAATGTCTAAAAGATCCAAACTACACAAGCTGTATTCATTCACTAAACCAATATTTATTGAGTGCTTTCTATCTGGTAATAATCATTCTAGTCACTAGGGACCAGGGAATACACAGCTAAGGGCCTTGTTCTCTGGTAGGAAAGAAAAAATTAATATATGAGATTTATAGATTACTGCCACTGAACATTATGTGGCAAGACCAATAAAAGTATGAGCAGCAGAGCCTAACCACTTGGAATTCAGAAGAGTAACTTTTTTTTTTTTTTTTTTTTTTAGTACCAAGGATGGAACCCAGGGGCATTTTACCTCCAAGCCACATCCGCAGCCTTATTATTTTTATTTTTGAAACAGGGTCTCAGTGAGTTGCAAAGGGCCTCACTAAGTAGTTGAGGTTGTCTGCAAACCGCGATCCTCCGGTCTCCACCTCCCGAGTGCTGGGATTACAAGCGTGCACCACCACGCCCTGCCTTGGAAGAGTAATTTTTAATTTACACTAGGTGAAATGAGGCGGAAACCACAATGCCAGGTATTTGTAAAAAAAAAAAAAGCAGTGAAAATAAGAATATTGCATAACAATATCCAGCACTGAGCCCAGGGTGAATTGTATCACTTGGGATTCAGATTCGCTGCATATAACAGAGATTTCCCCAAGAGCAAGTGGATTCATCAGGTTGGAAACGTCTTTTCTCATATCTCAGGAGCCTGAGTGTACGTGAGCGAGGGGATGGCAGGGTGGCGTCACAGTCCAATCAGAGATTTGGCTCTTTGCTTTCTGCTTTGACATTCAACATCTGCCTTTCCTTTTGAAGTTTATTCCAGTCAGCCCACAGTGGCTACGAGAACTTCAGGCTCTTGTTGGTATTCCAGCCTTGATTTTGAGTAGGATAGGTACAAGAAGGGAACATTTCTCTCTCTTTTTAAATAATGATTTACAGAACTCTTTCATTTATATCGTGTTGGCCAAAACTTAGTACCTCAGCCATGCCCTGCTCGAGGGAGGCTAGCAAATGTGCTCATTTAGCTAAGTACATTGCTGTAGCCAAGTAGTTCAGGCACCCTGCTCATAAGGAAAAGGGAGAGAAAGGGGGTTGATAGGTGATTAACAGTCTACTGTCGGTGAACTAATGATTAAATCCAAAAGATAGACAAGTCACAGCAAAATAAGCCTAAGGAGATTAAGAAGAAGGAAAAGTGATAAAAAGAAGGAACCATTTAATTTAAGGGAGGAGAAACTCAAGTATTTGACATATAGGAGGTTATTGATACCTGTTACCAAAGCAGAGGCTTGGTGGATGTAGAAAGCAAATTGTAATTGTGTTTGTAAGAAGGGCCGACAGTGGCATCCTGGGAGGGCAGCAGTAGGCTTTGAGGTTGGTTGGGCTGGAGGTGGTATTACTTACTTGTTGGTTTGAAGTGTGGGAGACTTAAACACGGACATATAGTAGAGAGTTGATCTTTGTAAATCTCAATAGGAGTATGTTTGTTTTTGCTTTCTAGAATAATGTCTTCACCATTGCCTTAGGATTCTTGAGTTACTATGACTTATGTGTACATTCATTCTACATTCAGCAGTGCTGAAAAAATGTAAAGAAATTGGTGTTAGAGCTGGGTGCCGTGGTGCATGCCTGTAATCTCAGCAACTCGGGAGGATGAGGCAGAAGGATTGCAAGTTTGAAGCCAGCTCAGGCAATTCAGCAAGATCCTGTCTCAAGATAAAAAAAAAGCGGGGGGGGGTGTTGGGGGCTGTAGTGCTGTGGTAAAGCACCATTGCATTCAGTCGGCCATGTCACCAATTTAAAAAAATTATATTAGTTCTTGACACCAAGTGGGATCTCAGGTTACTTAACAAGGCTTATGAGAGAAGAGAGAGAGAGAGAGAGAGAGAGAGAGAGAGAGAGAGAGAGAGAGAGAGAGAGAGGATGAGAATGAATGAATGTATGTGTGTGTGTCATTCCTGGTTTGCATAGATCATGGATTTTCTTTCTCCTGGTAGAAGTGGGGAAGCAGTACTCCAAGGGTGGCCAGGTGGTTTAAAAAAGACATTTTCAAAATTAACCATAGCTTTCAATTTGCTTTTTAATAAAACATACTTTGTAATTTAAAATACAGTAGACCTCCTTTACTCCAGGCTTCAGTTTCTGTGGTTTCAGTTACCATGGATAACTATTTTCCAAAAGTATTAAAGGGAGAATTACAGAAATAAACAATTCATAAGTTTCAAATTGTGTGCCATTCTACGCAGCACAGTGAAATCTCTCACTATCTTACCTAGGATATGAATCATCCTTCTGTCCAGAGTGTCCACGTGGTATGTACTACCCACCCATTAGTCACTCAGTTGCCAACTCAGTTATCTGACTGTCATGGCATTGCAGTGTCTGTGTTCCAGTAATCCTCATTTTACTTAATAATGTCCTCAAAGGACAAGAGTACTGATTTATAGAAAGTCGGATATGCCAAAGAGAAGCCATAAAGTAGCTTTAAGTGAAAACGTGAAAATTCTCAAGAAGAAAGAAAAAGAATCATAATGCTGAGGTTGCTAAAATTTAAGATAAGAAAGAAAGCCAGGCATGGTGGCACAAGCTTGTAATCCTAGTATTTGGGAGGCTGAGACAGGAGGAGGATCGCAGTTTGCTGACAGCCTCAGCTACTCAGTGAGGCCCTTTGCAACTCAGTGAGACCCTGTTTCCAAATAAATAATGAAAAATAGGGCTGGGGATGTAGCTCGGAGGTAGAATGCCCCTAGGTTAAAAAAAAAAAAAAAAAAGAAGAATCTCCTCTCTATGAAATTGTGAAGAAGTAAAAAGAAATTTGTGAGAGTGTTGCTGCTGTATACCAAACTGCAGAGGTTACCAGCCCTAGTGCTTGATAAGTCTTTGGTTAAGGTGGAAAAGGCACTAAGCTTGTGGATGTGGACATAGGAAAAAATAAAGTGATCTATGGAGCTCAGTACTAGTCAAGGTTTCAGGCATCCACCTGGGGGTGTCTTAGAATGCAGTCCCTATGCATAAGGAACAGGGGGATTATTGTAGCATTAAAAGAGTTTTCATGTTTATCAAAGTGCCTTGGGATTTTAAATGATTGAGACCCATTGTCACAGGCGACATCCAAGAACTCCTTAGCCTCCCATCACTAAGAGACCAGGGGGCCTTTTTTCCTTGCCAACCAGTAGGTTTCATCCTTTTTAATTTCTTCCAAATGGAATCATCCAAGGCCATTCGTCTCAAGGCTTACTTTAAAATTTTTAGTGTAGCAATTGCCGTTTTGGAGATTAGAATTGCACCCTTTTATGAGAATCATTGTATTTGATTTATGAAAAGAAGAGTTTAACAGGAAAGGGAAATTAAAAAAGAATGATCAGAAACTAATTTCTTTTGCTTATTGAAAGCAGAAAGAAGGAAGCACTTTCTCAAACTGACACTTGAGAACCTTTATTAGTACATTTGGGAAATGAAGAGAGTAGAAACTGTATGGGCTCGTGTGATTTGTGGCCACGTGAAGATAACTTGCTCCTGTGATGTGGACCCGTAAGAAGCTGGTTGATGTGGCAAAAACCCATTTGCCTTCCTAAGAGTAAAAAATATTATGTCATTAGTTCCTTCATAGTCTGAGATACTGGATTGAAATAAGTCCCATTTATATTCTGCCATTTGTACCTTCCCTGCATCCAGCCACACAGCGGGGAAATGTGCTTTGCTCCAGACAGGTAGAGATGCTGAAAAGCACACAAATAGGGTGTGTGTTCATTCGAGTCACCCCTCCATGCCATTCTGGTATGGAGCTGTACCTAGCCTCTGTATTTCTATCTTTTTAATAAACTTCTTAAAAAAAAAAAAAAAGAAAAGCACACAAATAGAGTAACCTTTGGAGTTTATTACCTTCTCTGTACCAGTATTGGAGTCATTCTGGTGAGATGTTTTTCTAGCTTTGGAGTTTTCCCCTTTCTCCCTCACCCTCTCTCTCCTTGTATTAAAAAACTAAGGGAGATGGGCAGGTGAGCTGGTGCACACCCGTAATCCCAGTACTCGAGGGGCAGACAGAAGGATCACAGGTTCACGTCCAGCCTCGGCAACTTAGTGAGACCTGCTGTGATTTAGGCCCCGTTTCAAAATAAAAAGGTAAAATAGGGCTGGGGGTATAGCTCAGAGAGGTAGAACACACCTGGGTTTAATCCCTAGCAACATTAAAAAAAAAGAAACAAACAAAAAAAGAAACACTGAAGGGGCTCGGCAGCCCTCTCTCCTCCTCACATGTGAAGCACATTGAGAGATGTAGGGAGCCCCCAACCTTCTGAGCATCTCATGGAAGCATTTATTTTCATTTTCACTCAACCTTCCCTGTTAACTCTGTTGACTTTGAAAGCTCACTGAAGATTTATATTACTTACCATAAAAAACATGTCTGTTCCTGGTCCTTGGTAGAAAATTACCAGTTTTTAGCTGGGCGTGCCGGCGCATGCTTGGAATCCCAGTCTTTGGGAGGCCCAGACTGGAGGATCACAAGTTCTCAGCCAGCCTCAGCTACTTAGTGAGGCCGTCTGCAACTTAGTGAGATAAGGACTAAAAAAATAGGGCTGAGGGTGTAGCTCAGAGGAAGGATGTTCCTAGGTTCAATCCTCAGTATGACCAAAAAAAAAAAAAAAAAAAAAGAACAAAGAAAGAAGTTACCACTTTTTGATTTTATGTGATTTGAAATTATCTAGTAAATACTGAAGACCATTGGAAAATCCTTAGGAGAGTATTTCATTTGTATATTTACAACCCATCAATTTAAGTGCATCTCTGCTATTTTTTTCCAGGGTAAAAGTAATGGCTTTTTGTGGTCACTTTCTGAAGGTGGTAGGACCAAGAACAGGGACTGGAGGAAGCTGCAGACCACTGAGTTTTCTAAAACTCCCTCCTCGTAATCTCCAAAAAGGAGGCAGAGAAGTCACGTCCACAGAACCACCATTCGTCCTTTGCTGTAGAAATGTGTTTTTCTAAACAGACTGGTTTATATAAACTCTACGTGAATTCTTAAGGGGAAAAAAAAAGCAGATTGGATCGTGCTTTACGCACCTCCTTCACAGTGCTCTTTTCATTTAACAATATATAAATTTTACCTCTTTTTTGCTTGTATGCAAATAATTTTACCTCATTCTTTGAAGTCACGCCCTATTCCCATGATTACCTATCATTAATTTAGCCTTTTCCTGATTGATGGTTGTTTTCACTTGTTTATTATAAAAAGTTGAAGATACATGTAGACACCATAACTCAAATGAATGTGCTTGTCTATATATAGTTTTTAAAGTATGGTATAAAATAAGGATTTTTTTCTCTTTCCTGTGTAGACAATTACCTGGACCAGGATCATTTGTTGAATAGTTCTACCCTAAGGGTTTAGAATGGCTACCTGTTGTAATCAAGTTGCCGTATCTAAACGGGTCTGTTTCTGAGCTTTCTATTGTGCTATGTGGGTTCATTTTTCTATCTTGTCACATTACCACGCCAACTTAGTATATAATAAGCTTTATAAGTCTTGCTATCCAACATAAAGGCACCTCTGTCAGTGTTGTTATAGAATTGACTTGCCTATTCCTAGACCTTTCCTGCATTTTTATATTTTAGATTTAACTTTACAAAGTTCTTTTTTTTTTTTTTTTTTTTTTTTTTGCGGGTCTGGGGATGGAACCCAGGGGCATTCAACCTCCGAGCTACACCTCCTGCCCTATTTTTTATCCTTTATTCTGAAGCCAGGTCTCACTGAGTTGTAGAGGGCCTCACTAAGTAGCTGAGGCTGGACACGAACCGTGATCCTCCGGTCTCAGCCTCCCGATTGCGGGGATTACAAGCTTGCGCCACCACGCCCGGCTACTTTACAATGTTCATATCCCACAGCCAGGCACAGTGGTGCACACCTGTAATCCCAGTACTTGGGAGGCTGAGACAGAAGGATTACAGGTTCAAAACCAGTCTCAGCAATTTAGCAAGGAGAGGCTAGCGACTTAGCAAAACCTTGTTTCCAAGTAAAAAAAATAAAATGGGCTGGAGGTATAGCTTGGAGTTAGAATGCCTCTGGGTTCAGTACCCAAGTAAAACACACACACACACTTTTGTGATATTAGAAAACATTGAGTTTGTAGGTTAATGGGGAACATTTCCCCCTTTTTGGTATCATGTTTTGTATTGATCTCTTGAAGCTGTCGACCCATCTCTCTTTCTTTCACTACAATTATTTTCTCTATAGAGCACATTGGCTCTCTCTCTCCTCTCCCCTCTCCCCTCTCCCCTCTCCCCTCTCGCTCTCGCGCTCTCTCTCTCCAGGGTACTGGGGGTGGAACCCAGAGGATTTCGCTCCAGGCTATACTCCCAGACCTATTTTATGTTTTATTTGGAAACAGGGTCTCACTAAGTTGCTGAGAGCCTCACTAAGTAGCTGAGGCTGGCTTCTAGCCTGCGTGATCTTTGTCTCCGCCTCCCAAGTGCGGGGATTACAAGTGTGCACCACCATGCCCGGCTCATAGGCTCATCCTGAGTAAGTGTTGGTTTTGCTCCCAGGTGGGCTCTCACAGGTAGCTTGGACCAGTTCCTGGTTGTGAAGCTGCATCATTGTGTGTTTTAACCAGCTGTATCTACTTAATTTTTCTTTTTCTTTTCATCTGTGTTGCAGTGGGGATGGCTCAGGAGAGGAACTTAGAGTTCCTTTTGGCAAGTCTGTCCATGATGTGTATTATTTAATAACCTGTCCACATTAGATACAGAAGGATTTTGAATTAATTATTAGAATTTTAGGGTTGGTATAGTAAGTGCTGTTTACCTTTCTTTTTCCAGGCTCATTTTGCTGTCATTTCAGATTCACTTTTTTATGCATCAGACATGAGGTAGAGTGCTTACACACAGGTACATCTTGTCGCTAATAAGCTTTCAATGAAGGGAGGAAACTTTATAGCCTTACTTCAGGACACAGTCACCTTCTAATGGTCCTGGTTTTTGGTTTTCTGCTAAGCGAAGTTTAGGTACAGAGAAGTTAATTGATTGGTTACAAATAGTCCAAAAGTTCCTGGACTACCACATTTTTGCATTTGAGCAATTCTCCAGGAAAGGAGTTGTGACTATAATGTTTGGAACTTTAACTCAGAAATTAGTATAAACAATATTTCTGGAGAAATGGATCTGCTATAGAGTTTGTTGATTTTAGAGGTATCTAGTTAGTAGCTGTCCCATATTCTGTTCACACTGACTGTCTCAGTAGTTTCATGAGCCGGGTTTTGACTACACTGAGATAGCTCTTTCATTCCCTGTCTTGTGCATTCTTTATGTCCAGCTGTTTATTTGTTTCTGCTGCAGGAGTGATGGACGGACGTTGACTACAGGAACATTGCCAGACACTTTGCTTTTTTGTCAATATCCTCAGACATCTAGGTCGATACGTTTCTGAAGTGATGGAGGTCTCTGTTGGCATCTAGCGTAGACTATAATATGATCGTCCTACTTATTGATTTTTATGACATTGCTTCTTTGACTTCTATTCCTTATCCCATGGATAGTGACCTCTCTTGTTCACCTTGTGGTGCTGGTCTTAGTTTTTTTTAGATAGATCTTCTGCCAAATGGAACGTATATAGAGTAGCCCTTGTGATTTGGTAGATCTTCCCCTAGAAAGCTTACCATTTGGTTATTCTCCTTAAAGGACTTTGATTTTATCTTCAGCTCTTTATAACATCTCTTGCTATTGAGTCATCCTTTCTTTGAGTTTCCTCATTCCTTTGTCCTGTTCTTTGTGTTCTGTATTGTAAACCTCTATGTTAGTGGTTCTCAGTACACAAGTCATTTTCACACTGTGAAATACAGTCCTGTTCACAACATCAATATAGCAACTGCTTCCCGTCTGTCCAGACCTTCAAAAGATGGAGAAACATTGCTTCATATCAGTCGTCTGATTTTCGGAACTGTAAATACAGCATGTTCCTCTCTTGCCTCCCTGAGGCATTCCGTTTCTGCCCTTGCGTGGTTATCTTCCTTTGTAGTCATCCCTCTTCAACGCAGCCTGCTGCTAGTGCTCTCAGCCTCTGGCTGCATCTTGGCCTTCCCAGCCTTTCTGAGCTCATATATATATATATTCTCCTCAGGATGGAACCCAGGGGCATTCTACCTCTGAGCTACACCCGCAGCCCTATTTTTTATTCTTTATATTGAAACCGGGTCTCACTGAGTTGCAAAGGGCCTCACTAAGCAGCTGAGGCTGTCTGCAAACCGCGATCCTCTGGTCTCTGCCTCCGAATGTTGGGATGACAAGTGTGCGCCACCACGCCCGATTTGCTCATCTCTTTTTGTGATGAACCTCCTCTTCTCCTTCACACAGGTGACTTCTTCCTCCATTCTAATGCAGTTGCTAGGAGGCTGTCAGGCTCTTCTTTTCTGTTTCCTATTGTATGTAACTTGTAGACGAACATGATCCTTCAAGCATTGGCCACACTGTCCTGCATTCCAGTGGCCATGCATGATCTTTTCAGGCTCTACCGAACCCGTGGTAAGGCATTTCTATTTCCTTTATCAAATTTCTGGCTAAAAGCAGAAATTTCTGCTAAAGCAGGAGAAATTTAAGGTATCTGTTTTAATGGTCAGCTGAGATCAGACACATCAAGAGACCAAGTTGATTCAATCTTGTCTCAGGACTTAGTATTAAAGACTGTGTATGTGCATATGTATATACAATGAGTTTGTTTTCTTATTCCACATTGGTTGCTCTATTTCATGTAAGTCTTTTATTTCTGTGCATTTCATGTTTATGTTATTAATACCATGATGCATATCTAATTTTTTTTTAGCTTTTTAGAGTTTCAGTATAATGCTGGGCATGGTGGTGCATGCACATAATCCCAGTTGGTGGGGGGGCTGAGACAGGAGGATCACGGTGCAAGGCCAGCCTTAACGAAGCCCTAAGCAACTTGGTGAGACCCTGTTTCAAAAAAAATAGGGCTGGGGTGTAGTTTGCAGGTAGAATGTCTCTGGATTCAATCCCAAGTAACCTCCCCAAATTTCAACATTACAACATAAAAATTACTACTTGTCATTAACTGTTTTCTAGAATAGTTGCCAGTGAGAACAAGGATACAAAAGAATCAGCTACATATTCTTTTTTTAAACTTTTTTATTGGTGCATTATATTCATACATCATATTGGGGTAAAAACTTGTGTGGACATACATGTACACATCACCCATTTAGCCCCTACCCAATTCCCACCCCATTCCCTCCCTGTCCCTCCTTCCCATGCTTGCCTTAGTGGTTGACTTCGATATGTTTAAGTACATTGTGTGTTTTCGAAAATTTCCTTCTTCCCTCCTCCCCTCCCCTCACTTAGGTTGTCTTGTTTGCTCCTCTATAGGATATTCTTTTTCATCTAGAGTTCCTCCTATGACCCATTTCTCCTTAGCTTTCACATAATTAGGGAAAGCATCTGATTTCTTATTTTTTGTGACTGACTAATCTTACTTAGCTAATGTCCTCCAGTTCCATCTATTTCCCTGAAAATGATGTAATTGAGTTTTTTTTAATGACTGAGTAAACTTCCATTGTGTACATATCCCACAGTTTTGAATCCATTCATCTGTTGATGGACATCTTGGCTGGTTCCATAGTTTGGCTGTGGTGAATTGTGCAGCTATGAATATAGATATACATGCATTAGTTTGGTAGTTTGGTTTCCTTTCTTTTGGGTACATACCCAAAAGTGGTATTGCTGGATCAAATGGTAGATTTATTCCCATTCTTCTGAGGATTCTCCATACTGTTTTCCAGAGTGGTTGGACTAATTTGCAATCCCACCAACAACATTTTAGAATTCCCACTTCTCCACATCCTCGCCAGCATTTGTTGTTTGTGTTTTGAGTGATTGCCATTCTAGTTGGAGTTAGGTGAAGTCTCAGGGTAGTTCTGATTTGCATCCCTCTGATTGTCAATGATGTTGAGCATTTTCTCATGCATTTATTGGCCATTTGAATTTCTTCTTTCGTGAAGTGTCTATTTAGTTTGCTTGCCCATTTTTTGATTGGATGATTTGTTTTTTAGTGTTGAGTTTCTTGAGTTCTATGTGTATTCTAGATATTAGTCCTCTATTGGAGGTGTAGGTGGCAAAAATCTTTTCCCATTCTATTGGCTCTCAGTTGAGGTTCTTTTTTTTTCTTTTTGCGGGTCTGGAGATGGAACCCAGGGGCATTCAACCTCCAAGCTACACACCCTGCCCTATTTTTTATTCGTTATTTTGAAACGGGGGTTTCACTGAGTTGCAGAGGGCCTCATTAAGTAGCTGAGGCTGTCCGCGAACGGTGATCCTCCTGTCTCAGCCTCCTGAATGCTGGGATTACAAGCGTGCACCACCACACCCAGCTTCGGTTGAGGTTCTTGACAGTTTCCTTTGCTGAACAGAAGCTCTTCAGTTTCATGCAATTCCACATATTGATTATGCATTTGTTTTTGGAGTGATCATCTTCTAGGAGCGAGATTCTATTCTCCAGGTCGTCTAATCGATTGTTTATAGTTTGAATTGATGTTTTTACATCAATGATTGCATCCTTTATTTCTTCTGGACTCTCTAAATTCTATTTGGAGGTCCTGTATTATTTCTACAGTTATATTCCTGATTTGATCTTCTGGAGATCTCTGAATTTCTGTGTTATCAGGTTCTAATATTGTGGGGTTGTGGGCGTTCATTGCTCCATTGTTGTTCCTCTTTCCCATGATTTCAGAAGTTTGTGCCTTCTCTGGGTTCTTCCCCTGGTCACCACAACTTCACTTAAGGTGTTCTGGACCTGAGTTTGTGATAATCTCAGCCGCCACTACTCCTTTACTGTGTTGTATCGCTCAGACCCAGGGAGTTAATGGAGGCTGTGTGAGACCATGGGGGTGCCGGGCTGAGTGTTTTCCCACGGGGAGCTGCAACTAGGGTGTGGTATCTGTGCCACTGCTACTCCTTCACTGGTTTGGACTGCAAAATAGACTCAGGGAGATTATCAAAGCTGCCCAAGTCCCTGGGGGTGCAGTGCTGGGATTTCTCCTTTAGGGGCTGTAATTTCACTTATGGTTGTTTTGCTAGCTGATTTAGAGCTGTTACAGGCGTGGTAAACTCGCAGCCCCTGCTGGCAATATGGCACCACTGCCACGCCCTTGGCCTTGAGGTTGACATATTTTTTTCTGGTTTTGAGCTCCGTTCTGAGTCCCTGGAAGGCGTAATGAGCTTGGCCACTAGGAGTTTTAGATGTTCTTTGTGTTGAAAGAACTTCGGAATTATACCCAAATGATCCGCAGCTTCTCACTTCAGCTCCTTATTTACCTTTCTTCTCTGGAGCCTGGTGCTGTGAGGCAAGATGGGGCCGGCGCAGCTCCACCACCTCAATGAGGGCTGGTTTCTTTTCTGGTCTCTGGTTGTTCTTCTAGTCTTCTTTTTTTCTGTCCCTTGTATTTACAGCTTTTATTTATCTGCTGATAGTGTTTTCTGGCTATGAAAAGTGTGGCAATAGAGATCGAGTGTTAGCTGGACTCATAAACGCTGCTTTTTTCAGTCGCCATCTTCTTGGAAGTCAGCTACATATTTCTTTACCTCTCTTCCTTTTCTGAGAATCACCCTGCATTGTATCCTGCTGTTGTTAGGAGTACATACTTCAGATATGTTAGGGTTCAGAAGCACTGTTCTGAGATATTATCTTGCATGTCAGTTACATAGCTTTATCATAAATCATGTAGTCATTCCTTGGGATTGAGCATCTTGACAGTTTATAATGTGTCAGTAACATAAATGAAGCTGAATATCTTATTCATTGCCATTTGTCTACAATTTCTCTCATTCCCATAGGCTAAATTTTTAGAAATTCAATTACCAGGTCAACAGATTTGAATATTTTTCAGTTTCCTTAGTCATGTTGCCATGTTATTTCCCAAAATGTTTGTACTGAATTGTACTCCCACCATCAGTGAATGAGCACGCCTGCCGCACTCAACCTTAGGCAGCATTGAATATTGCTATTTTAAAAAATCTGTGCCAATTTGATAAGCCAAAATGGTACCTTATTACTGCTTCAATTTGCATTTCTTTGATTACCAGTAAGTCAGTACCATATTTTAGGAGACCATTTAATCTTGTTTTGACACAGCCTCAACTAGTTTGTCTTGAATTGCAACTGTCAAGACAAATTATTGGAATTAAGAGCTGTAGACCTGGGATATAATAACCTCATCCCGAATATGCAGCACGGGAGGCTGTCTAAGTAGGAGCGATAGAATCCAACTCATAACCTGGATATATTTTAACATTTTGTAACCATTGCTTTGACAGCTGCTTGCATTCTAAGGTGTTTGTTTCGTTTATTCACTTTAGGAAGTAGGGAAGAGACATTGGAATATTTCCTTTACTTATTTTTATATGTGTGGTCCCAGAGATTGAACCCAGGGCTCTCTAGGAACACACTCTACCACTGAGCTATATCCCCAGCTCTGGGGAAATATTTTTTATATTTTTACTTTTTTGTGGTATTGAGGTTGGAACCCGTGGGCCTTCTACCTCCATGTTACACCTCCAGATCTATTTTATACTTTATTTGGAAACAGGGTCTCACAAAGTTGCAAAGAGCCTCACTAAGCTGCTGAGGCTGGCTTCAAACCTGCGATTCTCCTGTCTCAGCCTCCCAAGTACCGGGATTACAAGCGTGCGCCACCACGCCCAGCCTGGGGAATATTAAAAAAAATAGCAGACAGAATATTTTCTGTATAATATATAAAGACTTCAAAAACTTGAATATCTCCTAGCTCATTTTAAAATTTTTAATAAGCTTTCTTATTGAAGTATGTTATACATAGAAAAGTACACAGATCTTACATAAGCAACTCGGTAAATTATTACAAAATAAACACAACTAGTAAACTGCTCAAGAAGTAATTTTTTCAATTTTTTTTCTACCGGTGATTGAAGTTAGAGGCATTCTACCTCTGAGCTACCCCAGTCCATTTTATTTATTTTTGAAACAAGCTCTCTCCAAATTGCCGAGGGTCTTGCTCAGTTGCTGAGGCTGGTCTTGAACCTGAAATCCTCCTGTGTCAGCCTCTTGAGTAGTGGGATTTCAGGAGTGTGCCACCATGCCAGTTACCCCTGAAAGCCATTCTGACGCAAGGCCATCTAAGAACAGTGAAATATCTGTCAGTTTTCCTTTTCTTTTTCTTTTTTTTTTTTTTTTTTGTGGTACTGGGAGTGGAACTCAGGGACATTCTACCTCCGAGCTACACCCACCCCCAGCCCTATTTTTGATTCTTTATTTTGAAACAGGGTCTCACTGAGTTGCAGTGTGTCTCACTAAGTAGCTGAGGTTGTCTGCGAACCGTGATCCTCCTGTCTCAGCCTCTCAAATGCTGGGATTACAAGTGTGCGCCACCACTCCCGGCTTATCAGTTTTCTTTTTGCAGTGTCTTTTTCTTATTGGTTTATAGAAGTACTTTATATATTCTAGATATGAGTCTCTTTCTATTCTGTGCCTTGTCTCTATTATATTTTTGTGCCTTTTGCCAATTTAAATTTAGTCCAGTTTATCAGTTGGCCTTTTCTCTTGGGTGCATAAGTGGGGATTTTTTCCCCCCTGTATGGGCATGTTTTTGACTCAACATCATTCATTTTTATAAACATCATTTTCTTCCCTGTCCTACAGTGCCAATTTTGTTGTAAGTGATGTATCCATACATTTTTGGCTCTGGTTTTAGAGCCTGTTTTTCCCACTGCTGTACCACTGCCTGTACCGCTCTGCTTTGATCATTTTAGTTTTATTAAGTCCTGTTACCCAGTGGTCTGCATGCTTCACCTGTGTTCTTTCTGAAGACTGACTCGACTGTTCTAGGCCCTTTGTGTTTCTGTGTAGTTGTGCATCATATTGTCAATTTAAAAAAGGCTGCTTAGATTGAGATAGTACTGAATCTATATTCAATTTGGGGAGAGATTACATCTTTACATCAGGGATTGGCAAAGATTTAGCCTTTGCATGCCAAGAGGCAAAAGGAAGGAGGCTGCATAGATGGAGCTCTAGGGAGAGAGAAGAGGCATTTTTACAAATTAGCATTTGAAAATAAAAAATACAGTAACGATGAGGTACCATTTGTCTTTCAGCGCTGTGTGCAACACATTGTGTACTTCTCATTTTTCTTATTCTTTGATCTGCATTTTCAGTTGGTAACTAAGGTTTAAATTGGTTACTTAATTGTTTTTTTGGGGAGTCATTCTATGGGTTTGCTTACTCCTCTTCTGTGAGGAAAGAATGCTTCATTTGGCTACATCACGAGTGATAACTTTGAATTTACTTTGTATTCTTACTTGGATTATTGGAGCAATGTGTTTTGTGGTACACACACAGAATAAAACTTAGATAATTGAAGCCATTTCAAGACAGGTGTGGATTTAGAGAGTCTTTATTAAATTGCTTCATTTCTAATAGTGATTTTAAATGTTTTGTCATTCCATTGCTTTCAGAAGCAAGAGTTATCAGTGGGGGAATGTTTTACAGTTTACAGTGTGTGTGTGTGTGTGTGTGTGTGTGTGTGTGTGCGCGTGCGTGCGCGCGCACGCGCATGTGTACATGTGTGTGTGAAGCAATTCAGATTTAATTTTTTTGACAAGTATACAATTTGGTCAATATTCAATTTGGCTTTATAGATCGAGGAGACAGCACAGGAGGCTGGAGTGATGGTTCTGCTGCTGCTGGTTCAGGTCTGCTGCCTTCCCACGTCAGCATTACTATTGTCTCTGATTTCATTCACTAAATAGAATGTAAATTCCGGGACAATGGCCATTTTGTGTGCTTTGTTCTCTACCATGTCCTCAGCCCTTAGACTAATGTGGGACCTGGTGACTGTCTTTGAGTCAGTGCCCGCAAGAATGAGTGAATCCCTGGTGCTGTGGAGGGCGGTAGTGACGGTGGTGGTTGGAGCTTATTTTTCCCTACTCTCCAGGCCCAGTTTGTCTGTTTGTCTGTTTGGGCTCATTTAATTCTATGGTGGTGCCACGAGATGGACAGACACTATCACTCTCCCAGGTTTAGAGTTGTGGACAGCATGCTGAGCCTCCCACAGCCGACTCCGGAGCCCAGAGGGGTCACTGCTCCTCGCTCCTCTTCCTCTTGTCTCACACGTATTCCTCTTCTCTCTCTCTCTCTCTCTCTCTCTCTCTCTCTCTCTCTCTCTCTCTCTCTTATTCCTACCTTTGTAGGATGTTCTTATCTTGCATCTATCCCATTTCTCCCTGATTCCTTTTCCTAGGCATTTACTTTTTTTTTTTTTTTTTGTACTAGGGATTGAACCCAGGGGCATTCTGCATCTGAACTACATCCTTAGCCTTTTTTTTTTTTTTGTATTGAATAGGGTCTCAGTATGTTGCTGAAGTCCTTGCTAAGTTGCCGAGGCTGTCCTTGAACCTGCCATCCTCCTCTCTCAGCCTCCCAAGTACTGGGATTACAGGTGTGCACCACCATGTCTGGTTTACCTTTGACTTTGACCTAAATTTTCATTCCATGTATTTTCAGTTCATGCATTGCTTCCATCTAAGAAAAAAAAAAAATTAAAACCCAAATTGAAAATCTGCCATAGCAGCCTGACCTCAATGTTAGAGCCGAGCTTTGAGCAATCCTGCCGCTCGGCCCGGCTGCACCTTCAGTGTGATGCTACTTGCAGTGTCTTACCTCCCTCCCATGGCCTGTTTCTGCCCATCCTTGGGAGAGGGAGGAATTCAGACTCAGATGACACAAGACCAGAAAATACATGCAGTTATAACATGCTGGCTTTTATGAACATTATTGTGGCTTGACAGTTTTTGTTTTTAACGAATACCATGGCTTAAAGAGCAAGGAGCTGAAGCGTTAGCCTGGATGAGATAGCAGCATCCCCACTGTGGTTTGGATGCGTTCCCCAAGGCCCGCCTGTCAAAAGCTTGGTCATCAGCCCGTGGTGCTCTTGGGGGTTGATGGAACCTTTGGGATGTGGGGTCCAGTGGGAGGAAGTTAGGGCACTGGGGGGATGCTTTTGAAGAAGGTTTGGGGACCCCAACCCCCTCCTCTCATTATATGCTTTCTGGCCACTGCAAGGTTTCATGAGCTCCCCTCACAACGGCCCCAAAGCCACACACAGGGCCAGCTGCCCACAGACCAAAACTCCTGAGACTATGAGGTTTTATTATCTTGTGCATTTTCTGTGGTAGCAGAAAGCTGACTAATGCAATCTGCGTTTTTATATTCCATAATATTGTACCACTACCATTCCATAGTTTTGTTCCCACTGGGCAGTATGCCACCCACCCATATTAATAACCAACATAGAACCCGTGCAAATTAAAACTACTACCTCAACCTCCAAACTGAAGAAATGTTTAATGTAATCCAGGATCTATTCCTTTATTAATAAAAAAGAAAGCTGAAATAACACCCAGTATTTTTTTTTTTTTTTTTTTTTTTGCAAAGGAAACTTCAGCTGCCACCTTAACCTTATAAGCTACTGTTGTGATATTTTAATTAGTCTAACTGGAGGCTGGCACTCTTTCCTTCTTTAGACTTTAGCAACTGCTTTAACTAATTTTAAACAGACTTCAAACCTCTTCAACTATTTCCTTGTGTGAGCTCCTTACATATATATTGATACCTAAAATATAAAGTTTGTAGTCTGAAATAAAGTCTAATTTAATCAAATGACATTCCTTTTCCAGTAATCTCACAGTGCTATTCTTGGGATTTTTTCTTTTTCTTTTTTGTGGTACTAGAGATTTAACCCAGGGGATTCCACCTCACACACACACCTCCCCCCAGCCCTATTTTTGCCCTTTTTTTTTTTTTTTTGAGCAGGTTTGCTAGGTTGTGGAGTCTCAATACTTGCTGAGGCTGTCCTCAAACTTGTGATCTTCTGGTCTAAGCTTCCCAAGTGCTTGAATTTTAGATATGCGCCACTGCACCTGGCTTGCCCTTGGGAACTTCAGCATGAATATGCTCTAGATAGAAAGGTAAATTAGCCGGGCGTGGTGGTGCATGCCTGTAATCTCTGCACTTGGGAGGCTGAGGCAGGAGGATCACACAGGTTCGAAGCCAACCTCAGCTACTTAGTGCAGCTCTCAGCAACTTAGTGAGACCCTGTTTCTAAGTAAAATTATAAAATAGGTCTGGGAGTATAGCCTGGAGGTAGAAAGCCTCTGGGTTCCATCCCCAGTACCACCAAAAAAAAAAAAAAAAAAAAAAGAAGAAGTAAATTAACAAACCACTATGATTTTTATTGAAAATAATCATGCCGGGCATGGTGGCGCACGCTTGGGAGGCTGAGACAGGAGGATAGCACAGGTTCGAAGCCAGCTACATAATGAGACTCTCAGCAACTTAGTGAGACCCTGTTTAAAAAAAAAAAAAGGATCTGGGAGTATAACCCGGAGGTATATAGCCTCTGGGTTCCACCCCCAGTACCACCAAAAAAAAAAAAAAAAAAAAAGAAAGAAAGAAAAGAATCATTAACTATTTAAACCAAATATAACAAAGAAAAAGCTTACTTTCAAAAGGAAATTAGTTCCCTGATACCTGTATTTTATCATTAAAACTATGTGGTCAATATGTGTATAGGAAAAATTCTCCAATATTTCCATGATGAAAGATGAACGTGTGAGCAGTTTCAATATTGTCTAAGCCTAATCCTCTGACAAGCCATGCTTAAAATTTGAGAGGCTTTAAAATTTTGGCATTTGCGAAAGTTTCTTCTTCCTCAGGGACAACTTACTTTACCAGATAATGTTTAACTCAAATTGGAAAAAGGACATTTGAATCTGTGCGTGCCTTTGAGAAAAGCCTTTTTCCATATTTGCCCTTGGTGAGGGAAATTCTTGCTTGCCGTCTAAGAAAGGACTAGAAAGGAACCCTGACCCTTCTCCCCACCTTTACCTTCCGATTCCTCTTTCTTCATTTCAGTGTTTGGGATGCTCACAAACCAGATGAGACTCCAGCCTCTTTTGAGCCTTGTCTTACTTGTCTTTTCACCGGGCATGTTCTTCTTTGGGCTGAGTACGTGTAGTGCCCGTGTACTCAGCCCACCAGGCCCAGGGTTAACCCAGATGAAGAGCTCTCCCATGGCCCAGTTTTGCTTTTGATCTTGCATGGGGCGGGTGGAATAGCTGTGTGTCGTCTGACTGCCCTTTTCCAGAGAAGTTACTGCACCTATGTTGCTCTTTGTCATTTCCCATCTTGATACTTCCTCTTCTCCATCCAAGGGAAAATTTACAATTACAGCCTATTTTGCATCTTCAGCTCATGTAGATTTGATTGTTTCTGTTTTGGTCTCCCATCCTCCATGCTAAGGTAATGCAAATAGTCTTGACAGATGGGGTCCTGGGACCCCAGAACACAGAGATAACTTCCTAAACACTGGACCCCAAAGTAAACTTGCTATGAAGCAATACCATATAAAATCTATTTTAAAATCCTTTCCAGAGCCGGGTGTGGTGGCGCACGCTTGTAATCCCCGCGCTTGGGAGGCTGAGACAGGAGGATTGCACCAGTTCGAAGCCAGCCTCAGCTACTCAGTGAGGCTCTCGGCAACTTAGTAAGACCCCGTTTCCAAATAAAGTATAAAATAGGCCTGGGAGTATAGCCTGGAGGTAGAAAGCCCCTGGGTTCCACCCCCAGTACCACAAAAATAAATAAGTAAATAAAAATAAAAATCCTTTCCAAGTCAGGTTAACCATCATTTCCTGCACTGGTCTTCTCTAGCCTTCTTTCTCCAACTTTGAGGATAACATCACTCTTTCCTGCTGAGGAAAACTCCATGCCAGAACCAGGAGGGCGGCATATTAACCCTGGATCCAATGACCCTGGTTCTACCACTTGTTCCAGGGACATTATTTCTCCTCATTTTCTTCTATTCATTTTAACCTGGTATTTCTTAAGCTCCTTTTTGTCTTTTTTATGGATTTCCTGGGGGTACTTTAGCAAAAAATTATGAGAGAATCTATATTGCTAGTGTTTTGTTTGATAACCAAGATGCTTATAAGTTATGCTCTTTGAAGCCTTATATTATTAGTTAAGACCCCCTTCTCCATGCACATTACTATATTTATCATATTAACTTTTTTATATAGCATTATTTTCCCCATTACATATATTTTACCCATGTAATAGAGAAATTTTGGGCAGTACAGGCAAAAACAGTTCAGAAATGCAAACAGAAGAAGTTGTTGAGCCTACAGAACAAATAAAAACAATTATTTTAAGGAAAATTTAAAAGCAGGTAGAGAAAAGAGATTATTTTCCAAGGAGCAATGATGTTGATTTCATAGTAGAGCTTTAAAATAAAAAAAGCTCCAAGAAGAAAAAGTGTCTATTTAGGAAATAAAGTAGGCTAAAAATCAATAAGCTGAACATACATGTTAAGAAGTTAGGAGCAGAGCAGCAATTAAACACGAGTGAGGACTTGGCAGGAAATAAAAGATAAGAGCAGAAATTAATGACAAAGAAGGAATCTATAAAATAGAGAAGATTATAAAAAGCAAAAATTGGCTCTTTGTAAAGCCTTATAAAACGAACTCCCTGGCAAGATCAGCCAATGAAATGGAAGACCTAAGTGAGCGGTATTCGGGATGAAAGGGGAAGTCAGTATTGATCCTACAGACACCAAAAAGCAAGAAGATAACTTGAATGTCTTTATGCCAATCAGATTGGAAATTTAGATGAAATGTGTAAGTTATTAGAAAACAAAGCTGAGCCTGGCGTGGCGGCGCACTCTTGTCATCCCCGCGCTTGGGAGGCGGAGACAGGAGGATCGCGCAGGTTCAAAGCCAGCCGCGCCGGCTTGAGAGACCCTGTTTCCAAATAAAAATGTAAAAATAGGTCCGGGAGTGTAGCCCGGAGGTAAAAGGGTTTCCAGGAACCCCAGTACCACCACCCCCCAAAAAGAAAGAAAACAAAGCTGAGTGTACACAAACACACTAAATGAGTTTATAATTATTCAAGAAATTGATTTTATAACTTAAAAAGTTGCCCAAAGAAAACCACAGGTCCAGATGGTTTTACTGTTCCATAAACCAACCCTTCTTGGAAGATCTAACACCAGCCTTACACAACTACTCCCTAAAGGAGTAGGACCACTCTCCAACTCCTTTTGGTAATCCAGAGTAGCTACAGCACTAAATTCTAACATGAATAAGAGAGCGGTTTTTACCTGTAAACATAGAAGCCAAAATCCTAAAGAAAATGTCAGAATTCTAAATACAGCAGTATGTAAAACCACGACAAATTGGCTTTTATTCTAAGAATGCAAATTTTGCTTAATATTCAAAGCTAACCTAAGTTATGGCATAATAAAAAAAAGATGGTAGGACATGCTGGAAAGATACAGAAAAAGAAACTTGATAGAATTCAGTACCTTTTTGTGATTAAAGTCTTTCAGTAAACTAGGAATAAAGAGAAAACCCCAATAAAAAGATTTCTAGGAAAGAGCATCATTCTTCATTAATAAATGTGTAAAACTTTAGTATCCAGAATGAGACAAAGATCCCCTCTATCACCACTTCTGTTTTTATTTTTTTTTAATTTTTAATTTTTTTTTTGTACAAGGGATTGAACCCAAAGGCATTCTGCCTCTGAGTTATACTTCTAGCACTATTTTTTATTCTTTATTTTGAAACAGGGTCTCACTCAGTTGCAGAAGGCCTCACTAAGTAGCTGAGGCTGGCCACGAATCTGTGATCTTCCTGTCTCAGCCTCCCAAGAAGTAGGATTACAAGCATGCGCCACCACACCCGGCTTACCACTTCACTTTAACATGGAACTAGATAGTGCTAAAAGAAAAGGGGGGGAGTTATGATCAG
The DNA here is from genome assembly GCF_963383645.1 of Muscardinus avellanarius. Taxonomy (NCBI): domain Eukaryota; kingdom Metazoa; phylum Chordata; class Mammalia; order Rodentia; family Gliridae; genus Muscardinus; species Muscardinus avellanarius. Next base: position 87,603,518 of record NC_137796.1, on the reverse strand, counting down.
AAAGGAAGATGTCATTCCCAATCACTATATGGGTTCAGTGTCTTTTATCCAAAAGTGTTGGGACCAGAAGTGTTTTGGATTTTTATTCTTTTTTTTTCTTTACTTTTTTGTTTTTCAGAATATTTGCATGTACATAATACGATCTCCTGGGGATGGGACCCACGTAAACATCAAATTCATTTTTGTCTAATAAGCGCCTTACACATGAGCCCAAAGGCAAAATATGTGTAGAAATTCTGCCATAAATCCACACACTAATTTTTTAAAATTATTAAGTATATTTATAAGGTCACTGAATATAAGATTTCTTTATAGAAATCAGCCAGATTTTTATATACCAACAATTAAAAATTTTAGTTAAATATTAATTAAAAGAAGAAAAGTAAAAAGAGACCATGTTATATTGGCTAGGAATAAATCTACAAAAAGAAGTTTGAGTTCTATACATAGAAAATTAAAATATATTATGAAACATTTTAAAGAACCTAAGAAAATGGCATTGTTTTGGAAGATTCAGGATTATGAAAATATTAGTTTTTCCTAAACTAATTATATTCAATCATGGGAGCCCCTAGATACATGTGACTGTTGAGCATTTGAAATGAGGCTACTCTAGCTGGGTGTGGTGGTCCATTCTTGTAATACCAGTACTTGGGAAGCTGAGACAGGAGGATCACAGATTTGAGGCCAGCTTCAGCAGTTAAGTGAAGTCCTCCACAACTTAGACCCTGATTCAAAATAGAGTATAGCTAAGAGGTAGAAAGAACACCCCTGGATTTAATCCCCAATACCCCAAAAATAAAAAAAGAGAGCAAAGTAATGAAGCTACTCTGAATTGAGTTGTACTATTAGTATAAAGTGCACAATGGAGTTCAAAGACAGTATGGAAAAAAGTCTGCTATCCCAGTTATTTTAAAATATTGACTGCTTTTTGAGGTAATATTTGGGGCACGTAAATTAAAATTGGTTTCAGCTCTTTACTTTTTCAGTGTGACTCTTAACACATTTAAGCTTGCACGTGAGCCTTGCACTTTCAGGTCACTTTGTTTCTGTTGACAGCGCTGGGCCCTGGAGTAAATGCTCTTGAGTCGGCATCACAAAGGGTTTATGTTGGTTTGTGGACGTTGATAAGCTGATTTGACCGTTTATGGATTTGTAGAGGGCCAAGAATAGGCGAGATGCTCTTGGTGAAGGACCCCGTGAAAAGGCTTACTTCACCAGAGGATTTCTTAACTCTGGCACCATGGGAATTTAGACTGAGTTAATTCTATGTAGCACGAGGTGGGGGAGCTCTGCTGTCTGTGCGCAGTGCTCAGCCGCAGCCCTGGCCTCCAGCCACTAGATGGCAGTAGCACCCTCGCTTGTGAAAACCCAAACATTTCCTCAAGATGCTTCATATGCATAAATTTATGGAAAGGAGATGCAAAATCATCCCTGTTTGAGAACCGCCATCTCTACTGGATATCAAGTCTCATAGAGTAATTAACGGTTTGATATTTGGACAAGGACAAACATTGGATCAGTGGAACAGAATAGGGAAAATAAAAAGGAAGAAAATAGAGGGTAGACCCTTACATGCATACATACTGACTTTACTGTATTTACCACAATGGAATATCCACATGAAAAATAAGTTTCACCTCTTAACACCACACATAGAAATCAGCCGTGGTGGGTTTTACACAGAAATGTGAAAGACAAAATGATACTTTTAGAAAAAGAATATAAAGGGCTATCTTCATGATTTTACTCTGTGGAAGAATTCCTTAAAGGACACAAGAAACACTAATCACAAAAGAAAAAAAATGATCAAGTGGGATGTGCTAGGATTAGTAATTGTGTTGATCAGAAGATATCAGGAGGAAAGTGGGAAAGAAAGCTATAAAGTTGATGATAAATTTCCAGAGCATTTATAACAAAGCTTTTCTATTCAGAATATATAAAAATTTTTCTTTGTGGTAGTGGGAATTGAACCAAGGGGCATTCTTCTACCAAGCCATACAAGTCCCATTATTTATTTATTTATTTATTTATTTATTTATTTATTTATTTTGCAGTGCTGAGGATGGAACTCAAGTGCATTCTTTCTCTGAGCTATGTGCTCCAGCCCTAGTTTTTATTCTTTATTTTGAAACAGGGTCTCACTGAGTTGTGAAGGGCCTCGCTAAGTAGCAGAGTCTGTCTGCAAAACACGATCCTCTGGGCTCAGCCTCCCGATTTCTGGGATTACAAGCATGCGCCACCACACCCGGCCTTATGGTGTGTGTGTGTGTGTGTGTGGTACTGGGGGTGGAACTCAGGGGCTTTTCTACCTCCAGGCTATACTCCCAGACCTTTTTGTGTGTGTGTGTGTGTGTGTGGTACTGGGGTTCCTGGAAACCCTTCTACCTCCAGGCTACACTCCCAGACCTATTTTATATTTTTATTTGGAAACGGTCTCTTAAGCCAGCGGAGCTGGCTTTGAACCAGCGCGATCCTCCTGTCTCCGCCTCCCAAGCGCGGGTCCCAGACCTATTTTTATACTTTTTTTTTTTTTTTTAAACGGTGTCACTAAGTTGCTGAGAGCCTCACTAAGTAGCCGAGGCTGGCTTCCAACCTGTGTTATCCTCCTGTCTCAGCCTCCCCAAGTGCTGGAATTACAAGCCTGCACCACAATGCCCAGCTCATTTTATTTTTTTTGAAACACAGTTTCACTAAGTTGTGGAGGGCCTCATTAAAGTAGCTGATATCGGCCATGAACCTACAATCCTCCTGTCCCAAGTACTGAGATTACAAGCATGCACCACCATGTCTGGCTTAAAAAATTGTTTAAAAAAAAAAACAGTAGGAGAAAGGCAGATATCCTAATAGAGAAATATTCAGACAAACGAGTACTTAACAAATGTAGAGATCTAAAAGGTCACGGAGCATACTCGGCATCCTTGGTAATCAATCAGGCGCATGCAAAGCAGCGTGACCCCAAGAGTGGTCCAGGTGAAAAGACCAGAGACACTAAGTGTTGTTGAAGGTGAGGAGCAACTAGGTGTACTGCAGACTTGGGTTACTGCAGGTGGAAGTGTGTCAAGACGACTTTGGAAATCATTGTGGCAGTATCTGCTGAAGTTGAATATAAACACATCCTATGACCCAGCATTTCTATATTTAGGTATGTCCTAGAAAATATTTGCACTTATCCATCAAGAAACAAGTTCAGTAACACTCATAGATTTTGTAGGAGACCCAAAGTGTGGGGGTGGGGGGGATCCTTCACTAGTAATATATTCACACAGTAGAAGATAAAGTGGAGATAAAATGTATTTACAGTTTCAGAGCGTGAATGACACTTGTAAACAACAAATTCATCAAAAAAAGGTCAGGCACAAAACAATTTATGCCACAATAGCATTTTATGTAGTCTTCTTAAATAGGCAAAACTAAATTCTAATATTATAAGAGAGAATAGCAGAGTTGTTTTTTCACAATAGTTAAAACCTGAAAATGGTCCAGATGTCTCCCAACAGAAAGTGATTAGGCAAATTACTGTGTATTCATGCAATGGGATATTAATAACAAAGAAAATAAACCCCAACGTGTAGCCAACGTGGATGAATCGAATAAACACACTGTTGAGTGATGGAAGCCAGATATAAAAGGATGTCAGCCGGGCGTGGTGGCGCACGCTTGTAATCCCCGCGCTTGGGAGGCAGAGACAGGAGGATCGCGCAGGTTCGAAGCCAGGCGCGTGCGCTGGCTTAAGAGACCCTGTTTCCAAATAAAAATACAAAATAGGTGTCTGGGAGTGTAGCCCGGAGGTAGAAGGGCTTCCAGGAACCCCAGTACCACCAAAAAAAAAAAAAAAAAAAAAAGGATGTCAGATTCCATTTATATATATTTTAAAAGGCAAAAATAACCTGTAAGTTTAGGTCAGGATATTAGATATCTTTAGGTAAAAGGGGGCGGACAGTGACTGGAGACACCTGGGCGATGTATTTGCCGATAGCCCCTTGAGCTATACATTCATGTTTTGTGCCATACTTTGAGTGTTTATCTCACGATTTTATAAGATCCTGCTCTGGTTCCCAGTGCTGGGGTTCACATCCCAGCTCTGCTGTTTTGCAGCTGTCTGACTTTTGGACAATTCATTCAACAGCTCTTGGGCTCTGTTTCATATTTCTAAAGTGAAGATAGTAGCCAAATCTGCTTTGTAAGCTTTGTTGTGAAGATTAGAAACATTGGAATCTTTGCTGAGTCACAAAGCACTTAGAATAGCCAGCACACAGTAACTGTGCTAAATCCTGCCATTGTTTTTATCATTGATGTCACTGCCAGTTCACTTATTCAGAGGGCTTGTAAACTCCCAGTGAAACGACGTTATGTTTATAAATCTATCCTGGCTCTCCAGAAGGAAAGTTGTTGTTCAGGTGTCAGAAAAATTTACTTTATCTCCTGTTCAACATGTTATTTCATAAATTAATCATTAAGTTCTTAATTGATGCGTTTTATTATAGTAAATGGAATATTAAAAGCCTGTTACTTTGTAATTGGGTATTGCTGGCATGCTAGAGCTGTTACTTGGTGTGACTTATTGCCACCAGACATGGTTCTAAGCTCTACATGAATTAACACTTTCAATCCTGGGTAAAGCCCTCCGTGTTGCACAAAGAGGAAAATACACCAAGTTCCCGCTCTGGCACTTGTTCTGCTTCCAGAGTCCACATGTATTTCAACTCTGTGCTAGGAATGCTGTTGATTTTCATCAGCTAACTAGCCACTTTCTTCTAATCTGTTTTTTTTTTTTTTAGTTGATGGTCTTAGATTTCCAAGAAGCCAGATATATTATTCATAATTATTTTTGTGTGTTCTCCAATAACTCGTGTCCTGACCTTGTTTTTATTATAATTTGCAGGGATATAAGACATTCTTCTGTTAGTCTGAAAGGGAACCAGTCTCTCTCCTCTTTCTCTCTCTCTCTTCCTTCTCTCTCTCTCTTCCTTCTCTCTCTCTCTTCCTTCTCTCTCTCTCTCTCTTTCTCTCTCTCTCTTTCTCTCTCTCTCTCTCTCTCTCTCTCTCTTTCTCCCTCCCTCCCTCCCTCCATCCCTCCTTCCCTGCCTCCCTTCTTTCCTCTCTTTCTCTAACAACTAAGAACTACATGGACTATTGGATAGAAAGTGGTTGTCCTTACATTAAGATGTATTTTAATGGTTTTGATTTGTTCTGATTTGTTTTACAATCAGGGTTGGTTTCTAAACTGTATCAAATGACTTTAGGTATCTATAGAGTCTGACAGTTTTTCTGTGTTGAACTATTAGTAGAATTAATGGTATTACCAGATAGCCTAATATGGAATGATTTTTGCATGCATAAGTATAAGAGATAGGTCTGTAGCTTTCTACTTTTTTTTTTAAAGTTCAGCATTGAAAGAATTCAAGCTACATAAGGGAATATGGGCAATTTCTATCTTTTATTACATTGTGTAATGAAATTCTAAAGAAATTTTTGACTGTATATGAGTAATAGTATTTCTGATGTGTCTCCAAATTTTCTTCATAAACCTCAATTGTTTCTCCTTCCTTTTTTCCTTCCTGCTGTACTGGGGATGGAACCCAGGCGCATTCATACCGAGCTCTACCCTTAGCCCTATTTTTATTCTTTATTTTGAAATACATCTCAGTAAGTTGCATAGGGCTTCACTAAGTTGCTGGGGCTGGCCATGAGCCCACGATCCTCCTGTCTTAGCCTCCCGTGTACTGGGATTACAAGTGTGGGCCACCATGCCCGGTGTGTGATAGCTTTTTAATTAATCAGTTAATTAGTTTTTGTGTATACGCGTGTGGTGCTCAGGATCCAACCCAGGGCCTTGTGCATACTAGGCAAGTACTCTACCAGTGAGCTACATTCCCAGCCCTTTTATTTATTTCACTTTGAGATGGGGTCTCACTAAGTAGCTCAGGCTGGCCTTGCACTTGTGATCCTCCTGCCTCAGCCTTCCCATAGCTGGGATTACAGATCTGCCTCTCCCCGCCCAGCTTGGTGTGAGCTTATTAAGACTTTAATGGCTGCTGTCTATTTGCTTTCCAAAAGCCAGCACTTTTCTTTTGCTTATATGGTAAACAAATGGCAATATTGTCAGTCCATAAATGTGCCCTTTCTGCCAATAAAAAATGCTAAGAGATTATTAAAAGATGAGACAATAGGAAAAAGGACAGGTGTAATGATACGTGTCATTAACAATTCAAAGCTTAAAGGTTATTTGAATTAACTTCCCACAGCCTGAAACTATTTCATCAGTTTGCTATATTTTACTAAATTGAATTCAGGACACATGTGTCATGAAACCCTTGGGTGCCTAACATAGATGTTGTGAAGTATATATTTTCTAATATATCTATGCAGTTGGTAAGGCACACAAGATCTTATTTCTTTGCTGACATTTCTTTTTTCATCTGTTCCCAAAATATAACTTCAATTATTTAAGTTCACGCTGAGTTTTGCCTGACCTGGGTTCTCGATGGATTGGAAATTCTCTAAGGTCAATAGGTGACTTCCACCAAGATTAAAACAAATGTGGCTTTTCCTTTATTTTAGCAACAGCGGACTGTCTACAGACTGACACTTGTAAAATCTTGGAATGTGGATGAACTCCAAGCCTACGCGGAGCTCGTGTCCCTGGGGAACCCTGACTTTATCGAAGTCAAGGTAAGTCCAGTCGGCTGACGCTGGGCTCCTTCACCATGAGGCTTCACTGGCCAAGGGGGAGAGAGAGGGCCGTGGTGTCCTGTTCACTTCTTCACTCAGCAGTGTTGACTGAGAGCCGGGCACCTTTGTAGGCACTGGGGCAAATGGCCGTAAAGAAGACTGCAAGCTCTTGCTCTTGGAGTGGGAGGCACGCTACACAAGATGAGTAGTTCTGCACAGTGACGTTAAGCTGAGAAACAAACTAGTGTTATAGAGAGTACTTGGTTGGCTTTCAAATAAACTTTGTGAAAAATCTCACCGAAGTAGATGGTCTAATAAACTCCCATCTGTGCCCTCCTCACCATCAACAGTGACAACATGGCGCCACTTCCTTCAACTTCTCCTGCCCATTTTTGCAGCTCTTGCCCCAGATTTTTTGAAGTGATCTCTTAACATTATGTCATTTATGCATACTCATGTCATGTTTGTGTCTGTCTGTCTGTCTGTCTCTCTCTCTCTCTCTCTTTTTCTCTCTCTCTCTCACTGCGGATTGACCCTGGGGACATTCTACTCTGAGCTATATGCCCAGCCCTTTTTATTATTTATTTTGAAAAAGGATCTAAAATTTCTTAGGGCTTCTCTAAGTTGCTAAGTCTGTCCTTGAACCTGTGATTCTCGGGTCTCAGCCTTCCAAGTACTGGGATTACAGGAATGTACCATCATGCCTGGCTCATGTACTCTTTTTAAGCAGTTATTTAGAGTACCAGGCTCACAACTAAGAATTTTTAATTTTGGAACACACAGGTTTCAAATTTTACAGATTATTTCTTTTTATTTAAACTTTATTTTTGAATCAGGATACAAATAAGGATCATACATTGTAATTCAATTATTTTTTCACTTAAATTTCTTTTAATCAGTTTCTGTTCCATATGTTTTTCCTCCTTATTTATTTTGTTATAGAAAATCAATCACTTATCCTGACTGGTTCCCTATACTTATATTTGAAATTTTTTTTGATTCCTTTTTCCTCTGTCCCCTCTATTTCCTGTAGATTGATAGATCATGGGAATATTGATCAAATTCAGAGAGGGGTGTGTGTGTGTGTGTGTGTGTGTGTGTGTGTGTGTGTGTGTGTGTTTCATTCAAGAATATTTCATTGGTGATATTACATATCTCTATTTAGAGGCTTATAATATCTTCTTGTCTCTTTCATATTTTTGCCAGTGTTTCTTTAGGATGGATTCTTACAAGTGGATTTCTGGTTCAGAGAGTAAATGCAGATACTGTTTTGCTAGGTATGATGGTTGATTGTTTCAGGAAGGCTTTTCTGAGAAGATGGATTTTTTAGAAAAGTCGGTACCTGAATACTAAGAAGCAAGGCAACACACAAAGGCCGGGATAAGAGTGTTCTGGCAGACGGCACAGCTGCCGCACAGAGGGCCCATATGATTCCAGTGGAGCAGCTGAGGTTGGCCATGTATGTGATTAATCACAGAAGTAGCTGGGGGCTGATTTTATTAGGACTTTTGAGTAAAGATAAAGACATTGGATTTTAAACTAAGTTTAATAGTACTTCTTTTTTTAACTTTATTTTATTTTATTTATTTTATATTTTATTTTTGGTGGTACTGGGGTAGAATGCTCTTGGGTTTGATCCCTAGCACTACCCCCCCCCAACACACACACACACAGAATAACACTTGGGTTTTGGCTTAAGCAATTGTATGGAAGGTGGGACAGTTTACTGGAATAGAGAAAACTGGGCAGTAAGTTTGGGGAGAGTTCTCTGTTGGTTATATTAAATTTGGGATACCTTTTATTTATCCAAGTATAGGTTCAAATAGGCCATAGGTAATATAGGCAGAGTTTGGGGGACAAGGCAGAGCTGAAGACAGTGATTTAGAAATCTCCAGCATGAGATGATAAAGCTGTTGAGTGTTAAGCAGGAACTGGGACCTGAGTGTGGTGGCACATGCTTGTAATCCCAGTACGTGGGAGGCTGAGGAGGAGGATTGCAGGCTCACGGCCAGCCTCAGCAACTTGGCAAGACCCTCCTCAATGGAGTGAGACTCTGTTTCAAAATAAAAATTAAAATACGGCTGGGGGTATAGCTCAGAGGTAGAACACCCTTGGGTTCAAACCCCAGACACACACACACACACACACACACACACACACACACACTTTTGGGTCAATAAGCAAATTGAGAGAAAGTGACAGGACTGGTCACCTTGTCTCTGAAAGCCAGCTCACTTTTCTCGTGTCTGTTTTAGAAACGGTGTGCTCTCTTGGCGTGAGAGGGTGTTTCAGAGTTGTGCAGCTCTCTGCACATTCAGCTCTCTGGGCTCCCGAGGGCTGGGGAGGAGGGAACAGATGTAGTAATGTCAATGAGTATCATTTATCTCTGATCACACCAAAGACATTCTTTTCTTCTCAAATTGCTCTTAAACTGGTCGTGGTGGCACAGGCTTGTGATCCCAGTACTTGGGAGACTGAGACCGGAGGCTTGCAGGTTCATGCTCAGCTTCAGCTACTTAGTGAGACCGTGTTTCAAAATAAAGAATAAAATAGGGCTGGGAGTGTAGCTTGGAGGTAGAAAGCCTCTGAGTTCAGTCCCCAGTACCACACACACAAAAAAATTGCTCTTAATTTCAAAGGTTACTTTTGGCAAGAGCTTTAATGATGAAAAGATAAAAGCACATCTGAAAATATATGTTCTGGTTTAAGAAAAGCTTGCCAGCATCACAGATTAGTGGTGTTTTAATTTATGATTTAGCCATTAAAGAATATTACCTCAAATTATGTTGCAGTAAAAGCTCTATTATTATAAAGCAACTTGGCTGGATGGCTTGGTCACCTTTTTTCTCCCTTCCTACCCCCCCCCCTCCCATCTCCTTGTTTTTTCTCTCTTTTACTCTCAAAGTCATGTTTCCTATAGAGAACAAGGTATTTTAAAATAAAAAAGTCAGTATTATTTCTCTCTCATTTTTTTTTTTCCGGTACTGGTGGTTTAATTCAGGGGCATTCTAGCTCTGAGCTACACCCCCAGCCCTGTTTTTTATTCTTTATTTTGAAACAGGCTCTCACTAAGTTGCAAGAGGGCCTCACTAAGTAGCTGAAGCTGGCGGTGAACCTCAGTCCTCCTGTCTCAGCCTCCCGAATGCTGGGATTACAGCATGAGCCACCACACTCAGCTTAGTAAATATTATTTCTTGAAAGAAGAAATGATATATATCCTTTCTTTTTTTTTTTTTTTGGTGGTACTGGGAGTGGAATCCAGGGGCTTTCTACCTCTGGGTTATACTCCCAGACCTATTTTTTTTTTTATATTTTATTTGGAAACAGGGTCTCACTAAGTTGCTAAGAGCCTACTAAGTAGCTGAAGCTGGCTTTGAACCTGTGCGATCCTCCTGTCTCAGCCTCCCAAGCACGGGGATTACAAGTGTGCGCCACCACGCCCGGCTCCTCATATTTTTTCTTATATAAATATATCTAAATATATATAGTTGAATATGTAATCAAATAACAACTACTATTTTATAGCTTGTTTTGCCCTTTTTTGAATTTTTTTGGTATTTGTGTATAGTGTATATGTGCTGGGATTGAACCCATGGGCACGCTACCTCTGAGTTATATCCTCAGCCGTATCTTATTTTATATCTTAAAACAGGGTCTCGCTAAGTTGCAGAGGTCCTCACTAAGTTGCTGAGGCTGCCATGAACCTGCAGTCTTCTTGTCTCAGCCTCCCAATTACTGAGATTATAAGTGTGCGCCATCATGCCTGGCTTTGTTTTGCCTTTTAATAGTATACTATGTTCTGAAAACATTCCTTTTGCTACTTGGCAAATGGTATAATTTTTCTGATGGGTATTTTATGAGCTTGACATACTATTAACCTTACTAGGAAATAGGTAAAGCCTTCTGCCTCTACCTAGATGTTATATAACAACATAGTTTTTTTTTTTTTCCCAAAAAGTTTTCCACTTTGCAGTTTTATTTTTACATTCAACAGTATTTATTAGTTCTCTTTACGTGCCAGCTTTTGTTAAAACACTGGAGGTTAAAAAAAAGTTTGACACACGTGCTATTTGCAAAATGAATATCTTACTAAACAGGCAGAAACTACAAAAGTAAAATTAACTACTTTGAGAGATACAATAACTTGAACTTGTTAGAGAAATGTGTAACCTACCCACAATTTTAAATGTTTTAAATAATAAAACACAATGTAATTGACAACATTTTGTGCTGCATCAGGGCAAAGTGTAATCATAGCCAGTGTGTCCCTTGAAGAAGACCTCAGGTAGGTGTTCTACAGTGTCAACTGCTAGTCCATTGGGGGATTAGATTACAGGCTTTGTTTGCTCACCTTTCATCTGTTTTGCAAGTTAAGAAAGTGTCTTCCTTTTAAGGTGAAGTAGCCAAAGGGATGTTTTAGAAAATGGTATACAAAGCCAGGCGTGGTCTCGCACGCTTGTAATCCCCGTGCTTGGGAGGTGGAGACGGGAGGATCGCACAGGTTCGAAGCCAGCTGCACTGGCTTAAGAGACCCTGTTTCCAAATAAAAAAGTTTAAAAATGGGTCTGGGAGTGTAGCCCAGAGGTAGAAAGAAGGGTTTCCAGGAACCCCAGTACCACCACCCCCCCCAAAAAAAAAAAAAATATATATATATATAAATATATATATATAAAATATATATATATGGTTTACTATTAAAAGGCAAAACAAGTTGTAGAATAATATTTATTATTTTATTATATTCAACTATATATGCTTAGATTTACTAATATAAGAAAAGCACAGAAAGAAAGATATCTATCACATTAATGGTGTTCTATTCAGGAGAAAGGGAAGGCTTATTAGTTTTACTTTTCATTATTCAGTATTGTGTCAATTCAAAAGGCTGAAATAGAACCTGCAATCCTAGCTCCTTGGGAGGTTAAGGCAGGAGATTACAAATTTGAGGCCAGCCTGAGCAACTTAGCAAGATCCTGCCTAAAAATAAAATAGAAAAAGGTCTGGAAAGCTGGACATGGTGGTGCACGTCTGTAATCCCAGTACTGGGGAGGCTGAGACAGAAGGATTCAAGTTCAAGGCCAACCATGGCATCTTAGCAGAAGTCCAGTTTCAAATTAAAAAAAACAAAAGCCTGGGGGTATAGCTTAGAGGTAGAATGCCCCTGGATTCTGTCCTCAGTACTAAAAGAAAAGGAAGGAAGGGAGGAAGGGAAGGAAAGAGGGCAGGCCTGAGGTGTAGTTCCATTGAGGCCGTAGGTTCTATCTGTAGCACTGTTAAAAAAATAAAATACTGAAATCAGTGAATGGAGAAGGAAGGCACACTTTCCTGTTCAAAAGGATTAAACTACTTAATGTCTACAAAGGCATCTTTTTGGTTGTTTTCTTATGAAGTTTAAAATTTTCTAAAATGGAAGAGTTTTAAAAATAATAAGTCCTCTCCAGAAAACATTTGATGAGAATTGGCAATATGGCAGGCTAAGATAACCTCAAATCCCATTAAAAAAAAAAAAAACACTCAGAAGTTAATATGTTAGGAAAAATGTACTTTTGAGAACAGAGCTGATCTGTCAGGTCTGTGAAGAAAACCCTTAGAATCAGAAGAAAAGAGATTGTCCTGGTGGCACGCCACAGTTACCGCAGGGACAGCACTGGAATTTAAAGACAAGATTTGACCCTTTCACCTTCAGTGACAGGACAGATTAGGAAAAAGTTTGCCCACTGACTCGGGCTAGCATTGGAAGGCTTGCTCTTTACCTGTGCGCTTGGTAAAAAGGAAAGTCTCCCCAGTCTCCCTTTAAACCTCAAAGGGGTTTGGAGTTCAAATTTAATAATCCCTCAGGGTCATGTAAGGGCCCCCAAGGTGTAAAATTAATAACACAAATTGTTCTTAGGCTAGCGCTATGCCTAAGGTTCCCCACAGAAGCATACAATGCCGTTCCTAACCTCTGTATTTCAATCGGGTTCTTATCTTTTTATTGTTAGTTTCTATAATTTTAAAATAGTAACATAAACATGTGTTCAGAGTATTATATTGAACTATTTGCAAATTGCTAAATACATGTTGAGTAAGGCTATCACATCTATGTGTATTCTTTATTCATCTTTTTAAAAAATCATTTTGTCTTCTAACACCGACCTAACTGGATTAGTAAATTGTCTTTCCCTTTTTCTAATTTCTTTATACTTTATCTTTTCACTTTATTTGTGAGCCTAAAGGAAGAAAATCACTATGATTGTATAAGTCATGGTAGTAACACCCTTAGATAGAGAAGAGAGATTGTAAACATAAGAGTGTTGTCTTCAGCCGGAACCCTCAGTGTCTCCTCTCCCAGATCTGTGCGTGTACGTGGGAGACCCAGGGTCTCTCGTGATCTGTGCACACTGATCACGAGTCTCTTGTGCAAAAATGATAGAGCACAGTTTTGACACATACCTAAGATGTGCCAGCGTAGTCTGAGGCAACTTCTTTGAGCCTAAATTTTCTCAATACTAAAATTAGAATAATATTACATATTTAAGAGGTGCTTTTTTTTTTTGAGAATTCAGTGGAGTAACCTATGCCTGGATGATTCAGTAAACATTTAGATGTCTTTCCATTAGGTGCATTTATTTAAACTAAATCAATAGAAACTATTTATTTAATATATTGATTTCTTCTTTTATTTTATTGCTAGACTTATAAAATATTTTTGTTATATTCCCTGTAAATTAACATTTGTTTTGCTTCATTAGGTTTAAATAGGCCTTTATTTGCTAGGCTGAGAATCCTTAACTATCATTTGCTTGCTTGTTTGTGAAAATGTGCTTCATGCTACAAACATCAGCTCTATAAAAGTCTCTAAAGACCCAGTCCATTTGTTAATGAAATACTGCCTTTGTGTTCTCTGCCTAGCATTGCACCTTGAGAACAGTAAGTGCTGAGTAATTATTTGTTGTCAAATGACTTCAAGCTACTTCCTGTTAGCAGCACCGCCTTATAGCGCTCAAAGCTTGCAGAATTCACCTTGCAAAATGATCGGCTTAGCGTAGCCTCAGGCTCTTTCTCTGTCTCTGTCTCTTTCTCCTTCACTCTGTTTCTCCAGACAAAGAAAATGAAGGTTGTCAATTGCTCATCTATGTAGAAATGCCTAAGTAGTGTTTAGCAGTTGCTTCATAATCATTAAGGAACAGAAAAGCCCTGAGTAAGACGAATGAGATTTTTATATTAGAAGGGTTCTGGAGTTTGCTGTCATAGAATAAATGACCTGGCCTTTGGTGCATTCAGCATAGATTGGTTGGGGGTACAGAGGAGAACAAGGTACATCCCCTGCTGTCTTAAGAGCTCAGAGTTCAGAAACATCATCTCACCAGCCCAGCTCAGGACACCCCTGTGTGGACAAAGGAAAGGGCTTGTGCGTGGCCGACATCCCATTGTTGGGAGGCTACAGAGGAAGGAAGCTGGGGCTCTTCGGGGGGAATGCTATTGAAGCTTTTTTGCATGTGGTACAGGAGGTATCTACAATTAGGGCAACACCTTCAGCCCTATTTAAAAATTTTTTATTTGGAAACAGTCTCTCTAAGTTGCTGAGGCTGGACTCGAACCCACAATCCTTTTGTTTCAGCCTCCCAAGTACTGGGATTATAGGCTTGCACCACCATGCTCAGCTCTATTGAAGCAATATTTTAGTTTAAAAGATGTGATATGTTCTGGCTATGTTGCTAAAAATAAAAATTCATTCTTTTGTCATTAAACTGTAAAGGACAAAAGCAATATTAGAAATCTTTTGACATCCATTTGGTTTAAGTTGAATATCAAGTAAAATAGCTGAAATACCGTTTATTCCATAGGCTATGAATCCCAAGGCAAGTTTTTCAAGCAGCCCATAAAAAAGACCTTACAGGTCTCACCCCCTAGAGCTGCGTGCGATGCTTCGGAAGCCACCAGGCTGGGAGGCATGGCTTATGCTTCCCCAAAGAGGCAAAGTGGTCCTGTTCCTCGCAGGCTTTCTTTGGGCCCACTTGTCACTCTCGGTCTGCAGCTCTGGAGGGAGTGACTTTGCTCTTTGAGTGCCACATGTACACTTTGGTTTTCTTAAGGTCGTTCCTTATTCAAAGTCATGAGAAAATTTGCTGCTGGTGATGAATAGGGTGGAGAGTTGGAGCGGTGATGGAGAAGGTGGCAGGCAGCCCTGGTGTGAAGGAAACATGAAAGTGTTTTTAGATAGTTCCCGGTTATCCTGGTCAGGATGCCAGCCCTGAGGCCAGGGCAGAGTCAGACTGGAGGGTAGGGAAAAGAGAAGTGGTCAAGGCAGCGAGAGTCAGCCAGTGAGGGAGCCAGGCCTGGGGGCTAGGTTCCTGAAGGTGGCCTGAGATCTAGTAGACGGCGGCCATTTTCTGCCCAAAGCATTTCTGTTGCTGAGGAGGCCACAGCAGCTCCCAGTAAGTGCTCTGCTTACCTCAGAGGGTTATGTCTGGCTAAAATGAGAATTTTTATGTGAAAGTGCCTTGTAAATTAACAAGCATCATAGATTGTAAAGAAGAGTATTCTGTGAAGGCATAATAATGCGTGGTGGCAGTCATTCTCTCGAGCCAGTTCCAACCTAAATCTCCCTCAGTGTTTCATGATTTATTATTGATGAATAATAAAATGTTTTCAGAAGCCATTGTCATGAATATAAGATCTTATCTGAAACCTCTGTGCTTCAGCAAACTAATTTTTTAAATATTAAGAAATTCTAGCCGGGCGTGGTGGTGCACGCTTGTAAACCCCATGCTTGGGAGGCGGAGACAGGAGGATCACGCAGGTTCAAAGCCAGCCGCGCTGGCTTAAGAGACCCTGTTTCCAAATAAAAATATAAAAATAGGTCTGGGAGTGTAGCCCGGAGATAGAAGGGTTTCCAGGAACCCCAGTACCACCAAAAATAAATAAATAAATAAACGAACAAATAAATATTAAGAAATTCTTTTTAATTAGCTGTGATATACAGGGTTGTTTGTGTAATTCACCTAGCATAAACAGTATTTAAGTTGAAGTACATTTTATGACCTATGAATAGATATTTCTAATGCATTTGGGTAAGTGTAGCCCATGCATTTGGGTAAGTGTAGCCCAGTTTTCAGCCATACTTTCTTAATGACATTTTGAACTGTAGTATTTGCTTTTTTTTTTTTTTAATTCGCTTAAAACTCAGTTAATGGATTCTGCAAACCACTGGGCAAATGGAGCAGATTCTCTCGTTTGTGATAATTTAGCTGGGCTGTGGGTAGTTTATATGCAGCAGAGGGCCTCTCAGTTTAGTACACCGGTCATCTTTTTGAAAGGCCATCTGGAATAGAGAGTTTTGCAAGCTCATCTGAGTCTTTGGCCAAGCCGCAACTCTGCCATCTGTGGGGGCCAGGGTCACTCTACAGTGCTCATTTGTGGTGGGGTTTTTTTTTTCTGGTTTTTTAATTTAATTCTATTTTGCCTCCTCCAATCAGTGTGTTTCTATGTTGGTATGGGGAGGGCTGTGTGAATGGCACATATACCTTTTTATTTCAGCATTTATCTACTTAGTGGAAGCATATCTGCAACATTGAAATCAGTTGCAAGAAATATTTGATTTAGGAACATTTGAAGAGCCCACAGACTGAAGGTATCTCTTATTATTAGAAAATTAATCACTCGTTGTTGTGTAACTTATCAAGTAGAGAACTTAGTTATGAAACTTTTAGGTCTTATGCCTGGTCTCTCAGGTACAGTTCAAAAGAGTTAAAAGCCAGTATATTTTACTGCAGCTGGTTTTTCTGTATGGGTAGTGTGTGTGTGTGTGTGTGTGTGTGTGTGTGTTGGTGTATATTAAGGTTTTTTCTGTATTGGTAGTGTGTGTGTGTGTGTGTGTGTGTGTGTGTGTGTGTTGGTGTATATTAAGGTATATATGAATATTCACATATTTTTTATCATGTTTTTAATTTATATACATATGTTCATATTCAAATTATATCATAAAGTATTCTCTTTAAAGAATAATTTCAAATGGATTCCTACTTGGCTCTTTATAGGAAAAGTATAAAAAAATGCCAATCTCAAATGCAATTCACTTTATTTTCCTAGTGAATCAGTTGGTCATTGCATTGATAGGTATCTTCTATACCCCCATTATTGTAGTAGAAGACCAAAAACCCTTTAGAATTAACCTATTGCAGTGTATAAATGAATCTGAATGGAAAGATGGCTGTTGGTTCAAATATATAATAACACATTGATAGCAGGTTATGAACCTGCTGTATTGGATGCTCGAGCCCCGGCACGGTCACGTGGAGAGCGCGCTGGTCTGTAAGCTCCACTGCTGCTGTCTTTGTCAGTGCTTGTGTGACCTCCTCAGCAGATTTTATCATCTTCCTATCATTTTCTTGACTTTAAAGTATGGGTTGGATTGGATTGGATTAGAAAACCTCCAGAAGCCCTCTTTGGCTCTGAAGGCGTTCCCATGCGGTATCCAGATAGGTCTGTAATCACTCTTGCCTGCTGCCGTTTGCCTACAGGGTGTCACCTACTGTGGAGAAAGTTCAGCAAGCAGTCTCACCATGGCCAACGTGCCCTGGCATGAGGAAGTGGTGCGGTTCGTTCAAGAGTTGGTGGATCTGATCCCTGACTATGGAATTGCGTGTGAACACGAGCATTCCAATTGCCTCCTGATAGCACACCAAAAGGTAAGAGTCGCTCCAGCAGGAGTTCTGTCTCCCCTCCCCTTACTGCGCCTTCCTTCTCTCTCTCTTTATTTTGTTGTTTTTTCTTCACCTTATTATAGTGAATGTCTACTTGTCTTCTACCATTCCTAAAACAAACAAACAAATAAAGAGAAAACCCTAAAAAGAACAAGAAAGCGCTCAATCCTGTTTTTTGGGGTTCATAAATGCCTTTTGGTGTGAAATTGCTTCTTTTTTTAGCCTCATCTAGACATCTTGAAGTGCTTTCTGGTTTGTAATTTTTAGAAAAGTGCATGCTGAAAAAAACAAAAGCAGAACACCCTTGTAATAACCTCCAGTTCTCTCCTGGGATGACAGGGAAAAGTGAAAATAGTAAACAACCCCCACATGGGTTTCTGGCTGTCAGAAGAAATATGGAGGTATTTATCAAATTTCAGATTGCTTTGAATTTTGGCATCTGGAGAATTTTGTTTGAGATTTTTAGTGCATGATACTATTTATGCTTTTCTTAGTTCATGATACTATTTATTGCTTTCCCCCTTTAATGCTTTTATTAGAACAAATACCTAATTTAGTGTCTTTTAAGTAAAAAAAGAACAACTAGTATTTGCTAGAGGTAGGCCCTAAAATAAGAAGAAATAAAATCCTTATTAGAATACCAGTGTTCATGTAGCTGGTGTAATGATTACATCATTGCTGAAGTATTTACCAAGAAATGACATGGGTCTGGGATTTGACTCAAAGTAATATAAGGTGAAGCAGTCAGGGTATGTGGAGGGGTGAGGCTGTTGAGGCTACATGCATACCTAGAGGCTTATTATTCTACTTTGCCTAATTTTCTGTTCAAATTCCCCATTAAAGGAATCCTTTTAAAAAAAATGGACATGCTGGGCGTGGTGGCGCATGCTTGGAATCCCAGTACTTGGGAGGCTGAGACAGGAGAATCACACAGGTTTGAAGCCAGCTTGAGCTACTTATAAGGCTCTCAGTAACTTAGTGAGACCCTGTTTCCAAATAAAATATAAAACAGGTCTGGGAGTGTAGCCCCGAGGTAGAAAGCCCCTGGGTTCCACCCCCAGTACCACCAAAAAAAAAAAAAAAAAAAAAAAGGGACATGGATGCCAGAAATAGCAAATCTATAGATAGTAAAAACAAATCAGTGCTTTCCTGGGCTCTTAGGGGAGATGAATGCAACAGGCAAAAATGAACTTTCCGAAGTGATGGAATAAAACTGTTTAAAAAGGGGGAAATAAAATTAAAGGCAGACATGGATAAACCTTGAAAACACAATTTCTAGGTGAAAAATGTCAGACACGTGTTGCATGGTTGCATTCATAGGAAATGTCCAGAATAACAAGTCCATAGAGACAGGGGGAAGATTGGTGGTTGCCAGAGGCTAAAGGAAGAACACACGGAAAGTAACTGCTAGAAGCTATGGCTCCCTTTCTTTTTGGGGTCAGGAAAATGTTCTGGAATTATGCAGTGGCGGTTTCTGTACCACTTTGTGACTATATTAAAAACTTCAAATTGCTAAATTGTACACTTTAAAAGACTAAATTTTAAGGTATATGAATTATATCATAATAAAAATGTTAGTATCCAAAAGTGATAAAGGTCAAAGGTAAGCTACCTCTTCTTATCAAAATGTTTTTATGTAAGTAAAGTCAGGCCTGCCTTGAACACAGAAGGCTCAAGTGGCTTCCCGAACAATTCCTGAGGTTAATAATATTTAATAATATGAGACTCACGCTATTAAATTTTCACACACTCTAGTTTCAAATAAATACGAGGTTAAAAGGCCCTCATGCTTTGATTGCAATTAGATTGTGTGTGTCTGACCTATGGTCTGGCAGAGATTTAATCATTTAGAAATAATATGGTCTGGGAGCACCTGAAAAAATAGTGCAGAGAAGTTCTCGCGTCCCCTTCACCTAATTTTCCCAAAAAAATAATATCTTGCATAACTACAGGACATTTTCAAAACCCAGAAATGGACATTGGTACAACACATAGACCTTATTCAAATTTCATCCATTTTAAATGCATTTGTGTGTGTGTGTGTGTGTGTGTGTGTGTGTGTGTGTGTCTGTGTGATTTTATGTGTAGAATCATATAACTACCATTGTGATCAAGATATAAAACCGTGGTTGGGTGTAGCTTAGTGGCAGGTGTGTGCTTCGCATGTGTGAGGCCCTGGGCTTGATCCCCAGCACCAAACAACAAAAGATGCAAAATTGTTCTCTCACAGTAAAGATCTTTCTCATGCTACTTCTTTGAAAGCTAGTTTGTGTTCCACCCACAAGTGTCCTCTGACAACTACTAATCTGTTCTCCCTCTGTAATTTTTCATCTTGAGAATGATATATAGACAGAATCATAAAGTATGTGACCTTTTGAGATAGACTTTTTCCCCTGAGCATGATGCCCATAAGAGTCATCCAATTTGTGAGTCATTTGTTCCTTTTTATTGAAGAGTAGTACTCATGGTATGGATGTACCACAACTTAACTATTTACCCATTGAAGAACATTTTGGCTTTTTCCTGTTTTAGGCTATTACAAATAAAGTCACTTTAAACATTCATGTACAAGTTTTTGTATGGACATATTTTTAAATTCTCAGGGATAAGTGCCAGGAGTGCAATGGCTAGGTCATATAATAAGTGTGTATATGTCTCTTCCCTCCTTCCCTCTATCCCTCCCTCCCTTTCTTCTCTCTCTCCTTCTATTCCTTTCTGGAAAAAAAAAATGCTAACCTATTTTAAAGTGTGTCTATACCATTTTACATTCTTACCAGCAAGGTATGAAAAATATAGTTTAGTTGTATTCACACTGTCATTTGATAGTGTCATTGATTTTATGGTTGGCTATTCTAGTGATGTTGTTAGTGGAGTCCTAGGCCAAGGGAGCCTGACTTTGAGAAATCCCTATATACCAGATCTGGTCTCTCACCACAAAAATCAAATGGAAAAAGTAATGGTAAAAAGCAAGGAAGTGAATTTATTTATTTTCTTTAGCCATACTGGGAGGACAAAGGAGAACCAAGCATCCTCAGCCCTGTCTTCAGAGCTTATATAGGGAAGAACTGGAAAAGGGGGCCAGAGGTGTGCAGACTTAAGCAGTCTTGGTGAAATTATGGTCTGGTTATCATTGTTTCAGTCTGGGGAAGTCCTGATTATAATCATTTGAGGGGCGCAGTTTGGTGCCCATCACGAGGTGGTTTCTCCTTCTTAGGGGTGCAGCCCCAGTTCCCTTCGTGGAATACTTGCTTCTGCTTGGGGAGGGGGAAGACCGTCCCATCATGGAATGAGTTGCCTGCTCTTTCTGGAATCTTGAAAATATCTTAGTTACTATTGTTCTTGGTGCTTTCAGCCTTAAAGGGAGACAAGAGAGGCTTGGTAATTTTAGGGCTAATCAACCTTATATTGCCAGCTTTTAGACAGACTTTTTATAAATGGTTAACATAGCTATGTGCTGAGTAGACCGGGAATGACCCAAAGTTTAACCCATTCAGTCCCAGGTTTTCAATTCTGAGAATATTTCAATGAAATTGACACAGGTACATTAAAGTAGATTTGAAAATCATAGTCTAGAGTTTAAATTTTATTATATTCACTAATCATAATATAATAAATTAATATATTAGTATAACATAATAAGTATGTGGATATAATAATTCATTATATAATTGCTGTGCAATTACATGCTAAGTTTAAGTTTTTATAGGTGTTTCACATCTGGGATACATTGGGCTAAGGCTGCACAAGGGCTGTAGAATAGAGGTAGACTCCGTGAAGTCTGCTCTTGGTCTCCCACCAGGGGACTGCTGGCTCAAGTGAATACTCAGCGCTTTTAGCAAAAGCAGCTTCTAAAGCCAGGCATGGTGGCGCATGCTTGTAATCCCAGGATTTAGAAGGCTGAGACAGAATGATCTGGGTTTGGGGCCAGCCTCAGCTACTTAGTGAAGCTCTTTGCAACTCAGTGAGACTCTGTTTCAAAATAAAGAATAAAAAAGTAGGTCTGGGCATGTAGCTCGGATGTAGAATATCCCTGGGTTCTGTCCCCAGTGCCACACACACACACACACACACACACACACAAAAACCGGCTTCTAAGTCCCTATTAAACATCTTATGATGCCTTAATTTTCATCTTAAGAACTTGCTCTTTCACTCCATTTATTTAGATCTTTGGGTTTTTTAAAATCAGCATTAAAATTTTTTTTTATTGGTACATTATAGTCATACATCTTAATGGGGTACAAGATGGTGGAGACATACATGCACACATCACCCAATTAGCCCTTACCCAATTCCTGCCCCATTCCCTCCCCCTCCCTCCTTCTCACGTTTGGCTTAGTGATTGACATTGATATGTTTGTTAAACTACATCATGTGCATTAGAGAATTTCCTTCTTTCCCTCCCATTCCCTCAGTTAGGTCGCCTTATTTGCTCATCTATAGTATCTCCTCCTTTGTCTAGAGTTCCTCCGATGACCCATTTTCTCCCTAGCTTCTGCATATTAGGGAGAGCATCCAATTTCTTATTTTTTGTGACTGACTAATCTCACTTAGCATAATGTCCTCCAGTTCCAACCATTTCTCTATAAATGATGGAATTGTGTTTTTCTTTATGGCTTAGTAAAATTCCATTGTGTACATATCCCGCATTTTTGTAATCCACTCATTTGTTGATGACATCTTGGCTGGTTTCATAGTTTGGCAGTGGTGAATTGTGCAGCTATGAACATAGATACACATGCATTAGTTTGGTAGTTTGGTTTCCATTCTTTTGTGTAGAAACTCAGAAGTGGTATTGCTGGATCATATGGTAAGATCATTCCCATTGTTCTGAGGATCCTCCATACTGGTTTCCAAAGTGGTTGCACTAATTTGCAATCCCACCAACAGTGTATTAGAGTTCTCTCTTCTCCACATCCTCACCAGCATTTGTTGTTGTTTTCGTTTTGAATGATTGCCATTTATTTGGAGTTAGGTGAAATCTCAGGGCAGTTTTTTTTTTTTTTTTTTTTGAGGGCCTGGGGATGAAACCCAGGGGCATTCGACCTCTGAGCTATACCCCCTACCCTATTTTTTATTCTTTATTTTGAAACTGGGTCTCACTGAGTTGCAGAGGGCCTCACTAAGTAGCTGAGGCTGTCTGCGAACCGCAATCCTCCAGTCTCAGCCTCCTGAATGCTGGGATTACAAGCATGCGCCACCACACCCAGCTCTCAGGGTAGTTTTGATTTGCAGCTCTCTGATTGCTAATGATGTTCAACATTTTTTCATGCATTTATTGGCCATTTGAATTTCTTCTTTTGAAATGTCTATTTCATTCACTTGCCCATTTTTAATGAGTTGTTTTCTTAGAGCTGAATTTCTTGAGTTCTCTGTATATTCTAGATATTAGTTGTCTATTGGAAGAGTAGTTGGCAAAAATCTTTTTCCATTCTGTCAGCTCTTAGTTGAAGTTCTTGATAGTTTTCTTGGCTATACGGAAGCTCTTCAGTTTATTTCCCTGTCTAATTTGAGAGATAGTTTAGCTGGGTGGGAAATTTTTGTCTACAAGTTGTTTCCTTTCAGAGTTTGGAATATGCTACTCCAGACCCTTCTGGCTTTCGTGACTTGGTTTGGGAAGTGTGGAGTGATTCTAATTGGTTTGCTTCTGAATGTCACTTGGTCTTTTGTTTTTGTTGCCTTTAAGATTCTCTCTTTGGCTTCTACATTGGTTAGTTTGACTATTATGTGGTGGGGTGAACTTTTTCTCTGATCTTGTCTAATGGGGGTTCTATAAGTTTCCTATACCTGTGTATCAAACTCTTACTCTGTGTTTGGAAAATTTTCTAATATTACTTCTTTGAAAAGATTGTCAATCCCTTTGGTTTCACCTTCCTTTCCCTCTTCTATGCCAATTATTCTTAGGTTAGCTCTTTTAAAATGGGCCCATATGCCGGGCGTGGTGGTACACGCTTGTAATCCCTGTGCTTGGGAGGCAGAGACAGGAGGATCGCACAGGTTCAAAGCCAGCCTTGCTGGCTTAAGAGACCCTGTTTCCAAATAAAAATATAAAACTAGATCTGGGAGTGTAGCCCGGAGGTAGAAGGGTTCCATCCCCAGTACCACCAAAAAAATAAACAAAAATAAATAAATAAATAATAAATAAAATGGCCCATATTTTGCTGGGTGTGGTGGTGCATGCTTATAATCCCAGTGCTTGGGAGGCTGAGACAGGAGGATCGCACAGGTTCGAAGCCAGCCTCAGCTACTTAGTGAGGCTCTCAGCAACTTAGTGAGACCCTGTTTCCAAACAAATTATAAAATAGGGCTGAGGTGTCGCCTGGAGGTAAAAAGCCCCTGGGTTCCACCCCCAGTACCACACACAAAAAAAAAGGGCCCATATTTTTTCAATGTCCAGTTCATCCTGTCGAATTGTTTTCTCTAAGTTATATACTATGCGTTAGATTTTGGAGTGATCATCTTCTAGGAGTGAGATTCTATTCTTCATGTGGTCTAATTGATTGTTTATAGTTTGAATTGATGCCTTCACTCTAATGATTGCATCCTTTATTTCTTTTAGACTCTCTAAATTCTTTTTGGAAGTTCTGTATTATTTTTAGTTACATTCCTGATTTGACCTTCTGGAGATCTCTGCAATACTGTGTTGTCAGGTTCTGTTATTGTGGGATTGTGGGAGCTCATTGCTTCCTTGTTATTTCTCCTCATGATTTAAGAAGTTTGTATCTGTTGCTTTTTAATAGATCTCTCTCAGTCTCTAGATGTCAGCTCACATATCAAGGGCAAGTTGTATCGTATTCAGTAGTGAAGGTTGAGTGAGGAGGAAAGTGAAGTTTTTTTTTGTTTTTGTTTTTTTTTTTTTGGTGGTACTGGGGTTCCTGGAAGCCCTTCTATCTCCGGGCTACACTCCCAGACCTATTTTTACATTTTTATTTGGAAACAGGGTCTCCTAAGCCAGCGCGCGAGGCTGGCTTCAAACCTGCGCGATCCTCCTGTCTCTGCCTCCCAAGCACGGGGATTACAAGTGTGTGTCACCACGCCCGGCGGAAGTGAAGTTTTAAATGCAAGAATAGGTAAAACCTCAGATAGGATTGAATAGAATGAGAGTATGAGTTTGGTAAGGTAGTATATAGTAGAGATTAGAGATACTGAATATGTAGTAGTATTCTAGTTACCAATATAGAGTTTCCGGTATAGTGATATGAAGTGGATTTAATACAAGACAAGGAAGAGAAAAGATAAGAGAAAAAAAGAAAAAAGAAAGAAAAGGGATAGAGAGAAGAGAGTAGTTGGGAGAGGGGTTGGGAAGAGAGTAAACAAATAGGCATACACATTCACACACACACACACACACACACACACACACACACACACACACACCAAGAACAAAAAAACCAAAACAACACCAACAACAAATTAATGCAACTCTACAAACATATGACTATTTAGCAGACTAGGCTGGATTTAGTTTTAAGCACAGGCCACCCTGCAGGCTTTCAACAGATGTGGAGTCTTGGTCTCTCTCTGCCTCCGTAGGTGGTGAATGCCTCTAAGACCAAACTCAATGAAAGAGTCTCTTTTCTCCACAGCTAGGGCTGGACTGCTCTGATTTCTTCCCATTCACCACGATTGGGTGGTCTGTGGTGATCCCAGATATCCTACTAGTTGGATCTAGTGTTAAGCATAGGTCTCCCCCTACAATTTCCACTGATGCAGAGCCTGAGTCTGTCTGAGCCTCTATTACGTCCAACAGTAGACTCCATCCCACCTTCTCCAGGTTGAACCACAAAGTCTGTGACCCAGGGAGTTTATGGCGACTCCGCGAGTCCCTGGGGGCGCTATGCTGGGAGTTCTCCTGTGAGGATGGCTTTACTTACAGTGTTGTTGAGTGCCAGTCTGGATCTCTGGAAGGCATGGTGAACACAGCTGCCACTGCTGCAAGTTGTAGCCAGTGTTTACACAGGAGGAACCGGTGGCTTACAATTTCGATGATCTGCAGCTGCTTACTTCAGGTCCTTGGTTGTTTTTCTCTTAATCAACATTTTGAAGTTTCCAGCATACAGGTCCTTACATGTTTTGTCAGGTTTAGACCTAAGGCATTCTGTGAGCAATTTTAAATGTCATTCTGTTTTCAATCTCATTTTTCATATGTGCACTGCTAGTATACAGAAGTCAAATTAATGTTTGAATGTTGATTTTGTATTTTGCAACCTTGCTGAATTCACTTATTCTATGAGTTGTTGTTGTTGTTGTTGTTGTTGTAGTATGTTTCTTGGGATATTCTGCAGTGATCATTATGTTACCTGCAAATAGGGGTGGTTTATTTTCTCCTTTCCTATTGGTATGCTTTTCATTTACTTTCCCACTTATTAACACTGATTAGCTCTTTCAGTACTTTCTTAAACTGGTGTTTTGTAATCATAGATCTTGATGCACTTTAGGGTGATTGAGACATCCATGCTCACAGCTTTCGTTGAGCCCTCCCCCAGTTCCTACCCCACTCCCTCTCCCTCCTCACCTTCCTGTGCTCAGCACAACGATTGTCTTAGATGAGTTGTATATGTACATCATGTCCATTGAGGTGTTTCCCTCTTCATCTTTCTCTCTCATTTAGGTCCCCTCCTTCACTCCACTTAGATTTCACCTCCTTTGTCTAGAGTCCCTCCTGTGTCCTAATTTCTCCCTTGCTTCTGCATATGAGGGAGCACATTGATCCTTCATTTTATGTGACTAACTAATCTCACTTAGCATAATATTCTTCTGTTCCATCTCTTTCCCTGCAAGTAGTGCAATTTTGTACTTTATGGCTGAATAGAATTCCATTGTGATTTTATTCCACATTTTTATAATCCATTCATCTGTTGATGATATCTTGGCTGGTTCCAAGTTTGGTATTTATGAATTGTACAGCTATAAACATAAATATGCATGCATTATTATGGTAGTCTGGTTTCCATTCTTTTGGGTCAATACCAAGGAGTGGTATGGGTGGATCATATGGTAGGTTTGTTCCCATTCTTCTGAGGATCCTTCAAAAGTGGTTGCACTAATTTGCAAGCCCACCAAAAGTATATCAGAGTTTTTACTTGTATAGAGTCAATGCAATCCCCATTAAAAACCATAGTCATTCTTCACAGATCTAGAAAAATCAGTCTTTAAATTCATATGAAAAAAACCCAGAATAGCCAAAAAAAGTTCTCAACAGTGATGCTACCTGCTAACCATGCAGGTAGCATCATAGTACCTGACTTCAAACTATACTACCGAGCCATTGTAATAAAAACAGCATGGTCCAGACGCATAGACCAATGAAGCAGAATAGAAGATTCAGAAACAAATCCACCCATGTACAGCCAATTGTTTTTTTTTTGACAAATGGGCCAAAACATACACTGGAAAAATGATCCTCTTTTATAAATGGTATTAGAAAAACTGGTTACCCATATATAGAAAAAAGGAAATAAATCCAACTTTCTCAGCCTGCACAAGCATCATTCAGGATAGATCTACGACCTAGAAATAAAGCAGTACTTAAGAATGGTGGTCAGGGCTTACCTTTTTCCTGATCTTAAGGGAAGGCATTTATTCTCCCTCACTATTTGTTGTTGTTGTTGTTGTTGTTGTTGTTGTTGTTGTTGTTGTTGTTGTTATGGCACTGAGGATTGAACTCAGGGGCATTCTACCTCTGAGCTACACCTCCAGCCCTATTTTATCTTTTATTTTGAAACAGGACTTGGTAGGTTGCTGAGGACCTCCCTAAGTAGCTGAGGCTGGCCTCAAATCTGTGAGTCTCCTCTCTCAGTCTCCCAAGTATTGCAATTAGAGGTGCACATCACTGCACCTGGGTTACTTTGTCACTATTTAATGTTGTTATTTAATGATGTTAGCTTTAGGATTTTTCTTTCTTCTTCTTTTTTTTTTTAATTTTGTGGTACCAGGGATGGAACCCAGAGGCATTCTACCTCTGAGCTACATTCCTAGCCCTATTTTTAAAATTCTTTATCTTGAAACAGGGTTTCACTAAGTTGCGGAGGGCCTCACTAAGTAGCTGAGGCTGGTCGCGAACCTGTGATTCTCCTGTCTCAGCCTCCCAAGTACTGGGATTACAAGCGTGCATCACCACACCTGGCTGGATTTTATTATTATTTTTTTTTTTACACAAGTTTATTTTCAATTTGAGGACGTTTCCCTCTGTTCCTAGTTTTCTTAGGATTTTTATTATGAAACATTATTCAATAAAATGTTTTTTCTTACCTGATATTAATACTGAGCCAGGACTTGTTGCCCAAAATTCATAGACGCCAATACTGCGGCATTGGTTTTTGCAAAAAAGAAGAGCTTTGTTGAAGGTTAACCAACAAAAAGATAGGCAGAACAAGTAAATCCATCTCCCCGACTGACCAGGGAGGCGGGCTTTAAGGGCTTTGGAGAATCCATAAGACTGATGATGTCTTGGTTCTTGATTGGACTCTGTTGTGCTTTTCAAGGTTTTTACTGTTTGAGGCCTATTTTGTAATTCCATGGTCATCATCCCTCATTCTTGATTTCAGTTCACATAGCTCCAGGTTGTGAGTCTAAGATTCCCTTCGTTTGAGACTTTTAGTTCTATTGTACAGTATTGCTGTTAGTTCTTCATAAAATGTGTATAGAATTTGGGTCATCCTTAGGTCAGACTTTGAGACTCCTCACAGGACACTGCATTTTATAAAACATCTTAGTAGTAGGAAATGAGGAAGCTACTTAAAAAATAATGCCTAGCAGTAGGGGAAAGAGCTGAGCTCCCTTGTGATTTAGGCCATTTTAAAAGGAGAGAAGGGTTGGACATGGTGACACACACCTGTAATTGAGAGGCTGAAACAGGATTTCAGGTTCAAGGATAGCCTCAGCAATGTAAGGAAACTCTACGCAACCTAGTGAGACCTTGTTTCAAAACAGTAACAACAACAACAACAACAACAACAACAACAACAAAAATAGGGGTGGGGGTATCTAGGAGGTAGAGTGCCCCTGAGTTCAATCTCTAGAACAAAAAGACAAAACAAAAGATGAAAGATGCTTACATAAGATTTAAGTCTTATTTATTTTTATTTATTCATCTAGTTATTTATTTGCAGTCCTCAGGATGGAACCCAGGAACACTCTACCTCCATGCTATACCCTCAGTCCTAATTTTTACTGTTTATTTTGAAACAGGATCTCACTGAGTTGTAACGGGCCTCACTAAGTAGCTGAGGCTGGCTGTGAATCACGATCCTCCTGTCTCAGCCTCCCAAACGCTAGGATTACAAGTGAGCGCACCACCACGCCTGACTATTTATTTATTTATTTATTTATTTATTTAGTACTGGGGATTAAACCTAGAGGCATTCTACCTCTGGGCTACACCCTCAGCCCTAGTTTATTTTTATTTGGAAACAGGTTCTTACTAGGTTGATGAGAGTCTCACTGCTTGCTGAGACACTCCTTGAACCTGTGATCTTCCTGTCTCAGCCTCCCAAGTACTGGGATTACAAGTGTGCACCACCATGCCTGGCTGTAAGTCCTTTCTAGGAAATGATTAGCGAGAGTTTTAGTATGAGCCTTTCTTTGTTGTTCTTTTCCCTTTAATGTGATGGAACACATTTATTTTTAAATATTGAACCATTTTTATATTCAGAATAAACCCCACATGGTGATTGTATCAAATTCTTTTAAAAATATTGCTGAAATCTATTTAGACACATGTATATGTGTGTATATGTATGTATGTGTGTACGTGTGTGTGTGTGTCTTTAGACTTTCTCCTTGGCCCAAAGGTTCTATTTGCTAATATTTTGTCAAAAGATTTTTGTTTTTATATTCATAAGGAACACTGAGCTTTAGTTTTCTTTTTTTATACTGTCTCTGTTGTTTGATATCAGGGTATATTGGCATCATAAAATGACTTGGGAAACGTTTCCTTCTCTGTTCAGCAAAGGATTGTACAGTATTGTACAGTGTTAGTTCTTTATGAAATGTGAGAGACTTCTCCAGTGAAGCTCCCAGCAGGGCTTTCTGATGTCTTTGGGGGGAGTTTATAAATAACTAATTCAATTTCTTGAGTGGTTACAAGGATAGTCAAACTATTTTTTATTTTAGGTAACTTGCAGTAGTTTGAACTTATCCAGGAGTCAGTCCATTTTATCCAAATTGTCAGAGTATGTGAGTCAAGTGTCCTTGGTTTTTCCGTCTGATATTTGCACAATATCTTATTTCATCTCTACGTTGATTTGTGTGTTCTCATTTTCTCTGTCAGTTTTGCTAGAGATTTGATTATTTATTTGTATTTTCTTCTTTTGTGAAGTGTCCATTTAGTTCACTTGCCCGTTTTTTGGTTGGGTTATATGTTTTCTTGAGTTCTCTGTATATTCTAGATATTAGTCCTCTATCGGAGAAGTAGTTGGCAAAATTATTCTCCCATTTTGTCAGCTTTCTGTTGAGGTTCTTGATGGTTTCCTTTACAGAATCTCTTCAGTTTAATGCACTCCCACCTGTTGATCCTCCTTTTTATTTCTTGTGCCTTTGGGGTATTGTTGAGAAAGTGTTTACCTGTGCCTATGTGTTGAAGTGTTGGACCTAGGCCCTCTTTAAGAGGCTGCAAGGTCTCTGGTCTGATTTTCAAATCTTTAATCCATCTTGAATTAACAATTTATTTATATTTTCAAAGAACAAAGTTTTTTGTTTTATTACTTTTATATCTTGTTCTGATTTCAGCATTCTTTTATTATGCCTCTCTTTTATTTATTTTAGGTTTCCTTGCCTTTTTTTTCTAGTTTTTTAAAAATGAGAGCTTAAATTATTACTTTTTCCTAGTACTTAATATAAGCATATAGTGCTATAAATGTTCCTTTTAACCCTGCTCTAGCTATATCCTGTAAGTTTTTGTATACTTATTTTTATTCTTGTGTTAATTGCTTATTCTTCTCCTTTTGGTCCAAAGGTCGTTTAGCAGTTTGCTTCATTGCTTAGCATTTGGAGATTTTCCTGGTGTCTTTCTGTTACTGATTTCTAGTTTAATTCTGTTGTGGTCAAGGAATGATTTCTGTATTTTCAGTTTGTTGAGGTTTGTCTTGTGGGCCCTGATATGCTCCATCTTGGTAACTGCTCTCTATGTGAATGCTCTGTAAACGTCTGATTTGTCCTCTTGGTTGGTGTTAGTGTTGAGTTCTTTTGCATCTTTGCTGATTATCTGTAAGGTTCTATCAATTGTTGAAAGAGGATTGTTGACGTCTCCAACTGTAATTGTAGATTTTCTTTATGTCTTCTCCCAGTTCTATCAGTTTTTACTAAACATACTTTGCAACTGTATTGTTTGGTATGTGCACATTTAGGAGTTTCTTATCTTGGTGAATTTGATTCTCTTTTTATTATGCATTGTCCCTAGTAATTTTCTTTGCCCTGGTGTCTACTTTACATTGTTGTAATATAGCCATTCTGCTTTCCTTTGATTAATGCTTGCATGATATATCTCTTTCCACCCTTTTACTTTCAAGCTCCCTGTGTCATTATATTTGAGATAAGTTTCTTAGAAACAATGTTGAATCATGCCTTTGAAAATCTTTTCTGGCAGTCTATTTAGAATTTCATTTTGATTTATCTGTAGTGATGTTGAGTTTATCTCTTTGTACAGACCTTGTGGTAGTTGATCTAGATTCTGCATTATACACATATATCAGTCTACTAATGTCAACATTTTGCTAGTCTGAGTGAAATATGGAGATGTTTCCTCTCTTTATCTCCTTACTCTCTCTCATTCATAATATCTTAACTATTTCCTGCACATATATTGAAACCACATAGGATAATATAATTTATATTTTTATATTTATTTATTTTTCCTGTACTGGGGATTGAACTTAGGGACATTCTACCTCTGAGCCACACCCTAGCCCTCTTTTATTTTTTATTTTGAAATAGGGCATCATTAATAGTTGAAGCTGGCGGCAAACCCGAAATCTTCCTGTCTCAACCTCCCAAGTACACCTGTCTGGGATAATATAATTTTTGTTTCAACCACCAATTACAACTTAGAAAGAAAACTCAAGAAACAAAAAGTTTATTTATTCATGATTACTCTTTTCTTTTCTTTCATCCTAACAGTCCAACTTTCCTTTGAAATCTTCCTCATCTGTTTAAAGGATTTCTTTCAGCAATTCTCATTTGGTGTGATGGCAACCAGTCCTCTACATTTTCCTTCATCTGAAATATTTGGGTTTCTTCTTCATTTCTTTTTTTATATTTTATTTTATTTATATGTGGATCATAGTGAAAATGGTCTACATTTAGACTGTGCTTGGTGCCCTCTCCTCTCCTTCCCCCAATTCCCCTCCCCCCTCTCAACAATGAGTGTCCAGGTTGACCATGCTACATTCATACTTTTACACATATTCGGATGTAGCTCCTCTATTAATCAACCTCAGCCTTCTTCCTCTCCTATCCTTTCATTCTAGCTTTGCTGAGGTTTCCCCTCCATCTCTGGAGTCCCTCTGGTGTCCCCAATGCTCCCTAGTTTGGGCATATTAGAGGAAACATATGTCCCTTCTCTTTCTGTGCTTGGCTGATCTCACTTAACATAATGCTCTCCAGGTCTTTCCATCTTCTTGCAAATGACATGCTATTGTTCTTTATAGCTGAATAAAAATCCATTGTGTGTATTTCCTATAATTTTGCAATCCATTCATCTGTTGATGGAGACCTGTGTTGGCTCTATATTTTGGCTATTATGAACTGTGTTGCTATGAACATAGGTATGCATATGTTACTGTAGTTCTCTGATTTCAACCCCTTTGACCAAATACCCAGGAGTTGTATAACTGGATCATATGGTTGATCCATTCCCAGTTTTCTAAGGAATCTCCACACTCATCTCCATAGTGGTCAAACTAGTTTGCACTCCCACCAACAGTATAAAAGAGTTCCTCTTTCCCCACATCCTCACCAGCATTTGTTTGTTGTTTGATTTCTTTATGCTTGCCACTCTGATTGGGGTTAGTTGGAATCTCAGCGTAGTTTTGATTTGCATCTCCCTGATGCCTAGTGATGTTGAACATCTTTTCATGTATCTCTTGGCCATTTATATCTCTTCTTTTGTGAAGTGTCTATTCAGTTCAGTTGCCCATTTCTTGATTGGGTTATTTGTTTTGCTAATGTAGAGTCTTTTGAGCTCTTTGTATATTCTGTATATTAGCCCTCTATCTGAGTGGTTCTTTTTCATTTCTGAAGGGTAGTTTTCCTAGATAAAGAATTCTCTATATATAATTTTCAAGACTTTAATGAAAAAAGAAATTCTAGAGAGATTCAAAGCATTGGTTAAATATTTACATTTAGATGACCTTTAAAAATCCTGCATTAAACTTGTAAGATTTTCCCTCCATGAGGCAGCCCCTGGAGAGTCCGTGGTGGTCTATCTACCATGGCCACTTGCAGGGCAAAGATCTCACCGCTGCACCCACTATGCCACATGCACATCATTTATTAGTTATTATAGTGGAATGTTACTGAAAAGTTTTATTTTTAATTTGTCTCTAGAATAATTTTGTCATTTAGATGTGATGCCTAAACTCTATAAGTTAAGGAGTTTCTGCAGTTGGTAAGAGGCAGACTCCTTGTGGGAAGGAAAGCAGGAGGTGATAGAAAGCTCGGTGAGTGTTTCTGGCTTTGAACAACAGAAAGACAAATGGGGTTCACACTCAGAAAAATAATCCCAGTCACTCTGAACTACATAATGATGTGAGATGATGATGCACCAATAAAAGTGTTTTAGAAAGAAAGAGAGAAAGAGAGAGAGAGAGAGAGAGAGAGAGAGAGAGAGAGAGAGAGAGAGAGAGAGAAAGAAAGAAGAAAGAAAGAGAGAAAAAAAGAAAGAAAAGGTATCTTAGTTCCAGGGCTGAGGGAGAGAGGCAAGGTGGCATCTGCCGGAGGAGAATGGGCTCAGGTGCTGTGGAGGGTGTCTGAAACAAGGAGGTATAGTCAGCTTTCTGCCCACCAAATTAAATGTAACTTTAGTTCTGTCTGGAAATTAATTAGACCATGATGAGTCCAATAAGTTTTGATGATTTTAGTTCAGAAACATTCAAGTCTCTTCCACATATTAATGGTAGCCTATTATGGTGGATCATGTCTGGTGGGAGCCTTTCACTAAAAAGGTGAAATGCAGTTTGCAGAATCCACATAGCATAGTTTTAAAACTTACTTACTTTAGAAAATAAACTGTATGTTTTACAACAGATTTGATTTATAGAGAAGTTTAAGAATATAGACTAGCTTAATGTGGTGACACATGCCTGTACTGCCCATACTTGGGAGGCTAAGACAGAAGGACCACAGGTTCAAGGCCAGCCTCAACAACTTAGAAAAACCTTAGCAATTTAGTGAGACCCTGTTTCAGAATTAAAAAAAAAAAGTCCTGGAGGTATAGGTTGGAGGTAAAATGCCCCTGGTTCAGTTGCCAGTACCAAAAAACAAAAACAAAAATTATGATTTTTTTTTTTGGTACTGAGAATTGAACCCAGAGGTATTCTCCCTTTGATCCCAGCCCTTTCTATTTTTTATTTTTGAAATAGGGTCTTATTAATTTGCTGATGGCCTAAGTTGCTAAGATTAGCCTTGAACCTGCAATCCTTCTGTCTCAGCCTGCCAAGTGCAGGGTTTATAGCATGTACCACCACAACAAGCGACTCAGTTGAATTTTGGAAGTCAATCAACCCTGCTCTCTACCTTCAGCCTGATACAAGGACTCTCCTCTGTCTTCTGGGCTCTTTAGTCCTAGTTCAGGTCAAATTCCACCTCTGTGTTTGACCTTCATTTCCTCCATCCCAGTTCCTGCTGGATTCAGTTTCCTGTTGAGTGAACTGAGTTAAACTAAGTTCTCCCAACTCCCCCTCCAAAAGAAAATCTTTATTTCATTTTTACTCTTGAATGATTATTTATCAGAGTAGACAATTCTAAGCTGAGTTTTCTTAGCACTTTGAAGATACTATTCTATTGTCTTCCAGGATGATCTTCTCATTATCTTCTATCATCTTTCATTAGTGGTAACATGTCTGGTGTCAGTCTTTAGTTGTGAAACCTGCGGATACTTTCAACAACCTGACATTTATTAAGGTCACTGTGACAAGCCTCAGAAGAGCGTTAACTTATTTAATCCTTACAAAAATCTTCTGGGTATAAATACTGTTTTTTCCTCATGGTGCCAAGGAGGTGACTGAAGCCAAAAGAGGTGCAGATTTGCCCAAGGGCATACGAGGCACAGCTAGATTCCACTTCCAGATGTTTCAGAATACAGTTCCCACTTGGAACAACGACACTGCCCTGCCTCAAAGGCTCCGGGGCACTGAGACAGGAGAGGCACAGCGAGGTGCCCCAGTCGACCAGCAGTAATCGCTCTGATTCCACATCTTCAGCTCCAAGAGTTCTTGCCAGATTTGTGACTCTATGGGTAAGTGAGCACTGATCGTGGAGTCCTTCCCCTTAGACATAAGGACTTGCAGTGCATGAAGGGAGGAAAGAAGAGCGGCCCCCTTCCCCCGCCCTCCTCTCTTGGACGAAGAAGGGAATTGAATGTCTCCATTTAGGTTCGTGTAATGTTCTCTTTACAAAACCTACCGACTGAATATTTCCTTCTGTGGTACATGTGCAGATCTCACTCTTATCTGAGGCCTGATTACTCCCAGCAATTACTTTTAGAGAAATAACAGGAGAAAAAAGAAAAAACTGGCATTTTGGTGATACCGCTCAGAGGCGTCATCTCTACTCCAACAAAATTGGAGATTAAGATTGAAATTTCAGAAAATGAGTTTCCACATAAAAAAAATTTCAGCTGCACTCGGATAGATCTAGAATTTAATCTTATTGTACTTTTGTCTCTCAAAAGGGTTCCGCAGGCAGCTGTTGCCATGTGAATTCTACTTGTCATTAGTAACTTAGAAAAGGGTAGCTCTTCTGGGCTTTCCGTCTTCACAGGCAATCAGGTGTGCGCTGACACTTGTGTGGTCTCTGCCTACAAACCAAAGAACAAAGAGCACCGTGTAGCGACCACTGGCGATAACCAAAATCACATGTCTGGGGAATTCAGAAGGTACTACTGGAGGGGTGTGGGGGGGATACTGGGGATTGAACCCAGGGGCATTCTACTTCCTGAACTGTATCCCCAGCCCTATATATATATTTTTATTTGAAACAGGGTCTTGTTAGGTTGATGAGAGTTCTGCTACTTGTTGAGACTGTCCTCGAACCCGTGATCCTCCTGTCTCAGCCTCCCAAGTACTAGGATTATAGGCATGCGCCACCACACCTGGCTCTGGAGCATTTCCCCCTCTAAAAGTCACTTTTCAGTATTCCAAAATCACCTCTCCCCTGAGCTACCCCTTCTCTGTTCCCACCCAATTAACATGTACATCTGAGTTATGAGAAGATCTGGCTGCCCCTCGCCCTTCCTTTAGCCAGGATTTCCCCAGCTGCTTGAGTCATAGACATGACTGCATATTTGGGAGACCTATCTAGAGAATAATCCTTACTCATTAGTAACACATAAACACTCTCCTTAAAAATGTAAAAACGATGCTGGGCATGTTGGTGGCCTGTTGGCGTGTTACCTCTGCATCCTAGTGAGACCCTGTTTCAAAATAAAAATAAAATAGGGGTGGGGGTGTAGCTCAGAGGTACAGTGTCCCTGGGTTTCATCCCCAGTACAAAAAAAAAAAAGACATAGTTATTATTAGAGCTATCATTTCCAGTTTAAATGATAGTGGATAGCATGGGATGGCGTACCGGCCATGGGCAATTGAGCACCCTTGAACTTGAGTCTTGGCTGTCTGCTTCCTGAGGATGAGATCTGCTGCATGTTTTACACTTAGCTTTTGTGACCTGGCCCTCAGTTTAAGATAGGAACCGAACCACAACATATCCTTAGGCGGACTCCACAAGACAGAGAACCAAACAGAGTGCCCTGTACAGCGCAGGAGACCTCCCGAGGATTAGTCCCTGTGTGTACCGTGTACACCCATGCCTTCCTTTCCTCTGTCCTGCATGGGTGGGTGAGGTTGTCAGTAATACACTTTTTCCTTTCTTGAATAGATAGTTATTAATATTTTCACCTTTAGTTTTGTCAAAATTTTACATAGAAAGTTTTGAGAGTCAAAGCTTGTTATAAAAAATGGCAGTGCCCTAGAATTTTCTGTACCTTTCTCAAGCACAAACATATCTCGTCCCTCACCTCTCAAATAGCAGCCACTTTAAATTTTTCTAGGTAGCTTGTCCTTTTGGCATTTGTCTCTGTATCGCTAATACTGCATAGCATGAAATATAAGGATTAAGCTCTGTTCTCCATCGTCCCATCCTCCCAACAACACATACCAGAATTTTATTAGATTGTTGTTCCTTTTTTGCGTTATTGTGACTTTGTGCTAACCAGAGTCAGGGCTAGAGGCCTGACTCTAGGGGTCCCAACAAACCAGGCCTGGTCACTTGCCCCCAAACCCAAAACGAAAAGGTAATGGCCCCAAAGGAGCTTTAATCCATAGGGCAGCCACACTGGGAGGGCAAAGTAAGATGGATGTCTCCGCGTTGGCTTTGTGTTGCTGATGGGAGCTTCAGGGTTAAACAGAGGAGCCACTGAGAGGCGCACAGTCAGGCTACCTTGGTCAGACTGCGGTCTGGCTGATCATTCTCTCCTTCTGGTTCTGTGAAGTGGTTCTGGAGTCCTTATCACTTGTAGGGGTGCATTTGTCAGCATTCTTCAGCCATAATCTAAAGATTTGACCACTTAATTTGGAAAAAAGAGGATCTGTTTTCTTACAGTTTCGGCCTCAGTCTATGAGAGGCTGGGGAGTGCACATCTCTGAGGGAGAGCACATGGGCTGTGCTTTTTACATCAAAGAGTCAAAGAGAGAGGATGGAGGGACCGATATAATTCTCAAGGCTGCATCCCAGGGACCCACCTCCATTTGTACCCTACTGGCCAACCAGGTACCATCCAGCTAAATCCATTTCCGTGGATTTATTCATTTCTGGGATTACAACCCTCATTTGAGCTGACTCAATTGTGTCAGCTCCAAACACCAATTTATGTTCTCTTCAAGGGGTCATTCCGTGTCTAACCATAACAAGGGGGCACTTTTTGTCTGTATCCTGTGATGTCTCATCTCTTGGGCTGTGGTCCTGGGGGGCAGTCTCATCCTGCAATGGTGCGCCTGCCCCCCGCTGGTCCTGCGTGGAG
Organism: Muscardinus avellanarius; assembly: GCF_963383645.1. Lineage (NCBI taxonomy): Eukaryota > Metazoa > Chordata > Mammalia > Rodentia > Gliridae > Muscardinus > Muscardinus avellanarius. The sequence continues at coordinate 87,565,928 of NC_137796.1, read as the reverse complement.
CACGACAGGGACTGAACACTCAGTCCTGAGATGGCTGCTGTGAAAGCTCAGAGCCTTGCACTCTTGAAGCCTGGAAGGGGAATGAGATAGGTTCGGTACATTCAGAGCTGATAAGCCTTGTGTTCATTAGTCACTCCCTAAATGACTAATGTGTCTGCATGTAGAGCTGAGCAGGTCACACAGAGGAGGGTGAGGAGGATGCAGAGACACAGGGGAGGCAGGGCTGCCAAGCTTTCCCCCTCACAGCCGCTCACAGGCACCCACAGGCCCACGTAGGTCGGCGCGCAGGTGGGGTGCGCAGGTGAGGCAGCCGCTCCCAGCCCTGAGCCGCGCAGCCTTCTGAGCGCCTTCTATGCGCTGTGTGTCTCCAGCACAGCCCCGCCCTCCCTCGCTTCCTATTAAACCCAGAGGTATTCTTTCTGGAGCTACACCCTCAGTCCTATTTTATTTATTTTGAAACAGTGTCTCACTGAGTTGCTGCTCTCCTCCTGTCTCAGTCTCCACATACTGGGAGTACAAGTGTGCACCACCAAGGCCGGCACTTATCTCTTTTATGCTAGAAGTTTCCGCATCTACTTGAGGGTCATTGATTATCTGTTCATATTTAAGAACAGGAAACTAAAAAGCACACTGAAAGTCTTAAATGCGTGGCTTGACTTTGTCCTGGTTGATTTAGCTGAGTTTTTCCTTAGGGAACCCCAAACGTGGCATCTTTCTGTATGTGCCCTTGGATAGGTCAGAAGAAGTTTTTTCAGCCTTCCTCAGCTTGCAGGCTGCTGGTGGTCTGGAAGCATGAAAAGGAATAGGGCTGTTCTGAGCTCCTGTCTTCAGTGTGGCAGCCCTGTGCAGGTACACTGCACCATACCACAGACTCCATACTAACAGAGTCCCTCGTCGAGATTGTCTTCTGGGGATAAGCCGCTCTCTTCTGCTGGCATGGTGGGAGGCACTTAGCTCTGCTTATGTCCAGGACTCAGGAATGTGAAATTCTAACAATTCCTTAAGCAGAACCAACCTGTGGGTTTTTTAGGGGGAGTGGACAGGTGCCCCTCATCCTCCATGTCCAGGGGCTATTAGTGCCACCAGTTTCTGAGCCTGGGGGGAATTCTGAAGCATAGTTTGGGCTGAATTGTAGATTTCTCCACTATCGTAGGATTCTAAGGGCTGTCTTCTGCTAAGCCAGTCATCACTTGTACCCAGTATCTTTTTGGCTCTTGAAAGTTGATACTGTTCTCTCCTTCCCTGACTTCTTTGTTTTTATAAGTTGTGTACCTTTTAAAATGTCCTCACCATTATGTTAGTGGGATTTCAGGAGGAAGTGAAAGTGAATGTGTTTATTCCAGTCTTTAGTAGACTCTTAGCTTATTTTTTTTTAAAGGGGTTCTTTTTTTTTTGTCTTTTTTGAAACCGGGGATCGAACTCAGAGCGCCACACCTGCAAAGCAGGCGCTTTGCCACTGAGCTGCATCCCGGCCCTAGTAGACTCTTTTTAAACATCTACAGTGATAAAGAACCTCTGTGGTCATGATTGTGTGCGGTGCATTTCACTGGGTGAAAGACACGGAGCGAAGCCCTTGCTGGCCATGAACGCCCAGCCCGAGGGCCTCGCACCGGCTCCTGCAGCCCAGCGGCCACGGGTCTTCTGCAGCCTGGCTTTATTTAGTCAGGCTCTACCTTACCGCCCTGTGGTGTGCTTTGGAGATCATCTGTGACCTTTTCAGTTTATTTGTAATTCTGCATAGATTTACCTCACCCTGTACCGTGGATTTGAGGAATTCTTGAAGCAGGGTGACTTCAAGTCTCAGGATACTTAACCTCAAGCTTTATGATTTGGGTTTCATTTCTCTGTTTATGCAGCTGGATGTCAGTGGTATTTGTGCGTCAATCATACTAAAATTTGCCCTTTCAGCTTCTGCCCTTCGCTTGAAACGCTGACTCTTTTCTAAGCTATTTTTATTCAGTATTTTAATTCTCTGATTGTCTTGAGAAAGGGCATATATAGGGTTCGGTTTTGCCTTTGGGGGTGTCTGATGGCCCAGCACTAATTTCAGAGTAACCTATTTTGGACTAGATATTTGTGTCCCCCCCACCTCAAGATCCTAACCCCTAGTGTGGTTGTATTTAGAGATAATCTCCTAAGGAAATAATTATGGCTAACTGAGATTGTAAATGAGGACCTAATCTGATCGGAATAATGTCCTTATAGAAAAAAAGAGAGACATCAAATCTGGGCATGGTGGCATATGCCTGTAATCCCAGAACTTGGGAGGTTGAGACAGGAGGATTGCAAATTTGAGGACAGCCTTAGTAACTTAATGAGACTTTCAGGAGCCTAGCAAGACCCTGTTTAAAAACAAAAAATAAGATAGAGATGGGGAGTGTAGCTCAGAGGTAGAGTGCCCCTGGATTCAACCTCCAGTACCATATAAAAAGTGAAACAAAACAACTCAGGTGCCCCTAAAAGACACCAGTGATCTTAACTTGCTTACCCTCTGTGTTCACAGACGAAGAAAAAGCCATGTGAGACACAGTGAGAGGGCAACCATCTGTAAGCCAGGGAGGGCCCTCAGCAGAAACCAAACCCGAATGAACCTCATCTTGGATTTCCAGCCTCCAAAACGGAGAAAATGGGCTTCTCTTGTGCATTTTGTGACGGCAGCCTGAGCTGGCTAGCACCTACTGTGTGCTGAGCTGGCACCTACCGTGTGCTGTACCTACTTGGTCTTCCAGTTTGTTTTCTTAGCTCTTGTCATCTGCCAGATTTTAGCTCACTAGGCTCCTATCTGTACAATTCACTTCTTCATTTTAAACTAGTTGTATGAGGTAGAGTTTTAGAGTCAGTAGAGACCAGGTCTCCCAGTGTAGAACTTTTGAAACTGCATCTGAAGTTAGAAATTGATGCTCTGCGTTGTAGCCAGCAAATTTTTTAAAAGGCGATGTACAGTGCATACAGTTTGTTTTGTGTGTGGGTGAGTATGTGTATACTAGATTGAGCTATACATTGTATTTTTTTTCTTTTTACTATAGACTGTGCTTAAAAAAGTTTAGGTCAGGGCTGGGCGTGGTGGCGCATGCTTGTAATCCCCACGCTTGGGAGGCAGAGACAGGAGGATCGCGCTGGTTCAGAGCCAGCCTCGCTGGCTTAAGAGACCGTTTCCACATAAAAAAGTTAAAAAATAGGTCTGGGAGTGTAGCCCATGGGAGTGTATCCCGGAGGTAGAGGGCTTCCAGGAACCCCAGTACTACCAAAAAAAAAAAAAGTTTAGGTCTCCTGTTCTAGCCCAAACTAATCCTTTAGTCCCTCTTAAACTAAGCCACGGCAAGTGATTATTGGTAGAGTTTGAGGGAGAAGGAAGAGCAGGATGATGGATTCTAAGGGACCAGACTTTAGACCTAGAGATGTAAACCCCGAATGGGGAGGAGGAATAAGAAGGAAGAGCATATGGTTATCTTTCTCCCAGATGCCCTTGGGGGCATTGTGACTTACACATCTGTCTCTGTTCTCCCAGCATGCCTTGCACATCACCTCACATGCTGTGTTGCTTTGTTTCTGAAATGTCAGAAACAGAGCCAGGTCCGTGGCTGGTCCCCCATAGGTGTTGATAGGAGAACACAGTGAGCGGCATCGTTCTTGGCCTCATTTGCTGACATCCTTGCTAACGTCTCGTCTCCTCCTACACCGGTCAGGAAGCCACCTGTGTCCAGTCATGCGTGTGGAGCCTTCTGTCCTGAAGGCCTGCGGATCCGTGTGTTCTATTCTATGTGGCTAATAGCAAAGTTCTAACCTGTTCGTCAAGGTGTCAGTGGGGCAGGTGGAACTTTTTGATCATGTGATTTCCTAGCTTTGTTAAGAAGGAAAGAGGACCAGGTGTGGTGGCACGTACTTGTCATCCTAGGACTTGGGAGGCTGAGACAGAAATTTCACAGGTTCAGTGCCAGCCTCAGCAACTTAGTGAGATCCTGTTTCAAAATAAAAGAATAAACAGGGCTAGGGGGGTAGCTTAGAGGCAGAACACCCCTGGGTTCAATCCCTCATAACCCCCCCCCACATAAATAAATGAAGTAAAGAGGAGGGGGCTGGGCCCTGATGTCCTGAGAAGGCATAGGCGGTGGGTCCGACTTGCTCGCTCGGCCAGCAGTCCTGCCAGGGTGGGTGGAGCGGGGAGGTAACTCCAGAAGCAGTGACCGTGCGTTGTCATCGGGCAAGTTCAGTGCAGACGGTGCGGCAGAGGAACCGTCATGGACTAAAGGGATTGGCGTGAACCCGACAGAGGCAACAGCGCAGGCTCACACGGGACAGCTAGCTCAGGAAGAGCCCCAGGTGGAGGCTTGGCCTCCGGACTGTTCTGGTGCCGTCTCTGCTGCAGGCTCACTGATCGCAGGAGGTCTGGAGAAGTGGAAAGCAAAGAGTCAGTTGGAAAACGGGTGCAGAGCCTCAGAGGAAGAGCCGCCAGGAAGTCAGTCTGGCCCGTCCACTGTGTGGACGCAAGGGACCAGGGGAAGGGGTCACCTTGGAGCCTGCAGTTTGGAGGCTCAACACCTGGCAGCGATTTCTTTCACAGTGGTAGAAAACACTCGGGGCATTTCGTCTTGGAAGGGAACATGAAGATATGGATTTTACATTTTTGGCTGTAGAGTTCATCGAACCCTTGGGGCACTATTTCAAAGAATGGTCTTATTAGAAGGAAATGCCTCATAATTCATAGATAGACTAATTAAACTTTTACATTTGTTTGGCATTTTTTTTTCTCTAAAGAGCTCCTAGCTGTTGGATTTAAAAATCAGAAGCCATTTAAAATCAGCATATTTTTATATTTTAAATCCAGGAACCATATATATATATATATTTTTTTACTGCTCCGTGTTATTCCACAGCTGGGCACTTTTATTGGCTTTTCTGTTCAGATCTTCTGTCTATTCCCCCCAAATTTCAGTGTTTCTTTATATAAAAAAATTTATTGTAGAACAGCCAAACATACGGCTTATTAAGAATATTCATTCATGCTGGACGTCGTGGTGCACACCTGTAGTCCCAGTACTTAGGAGGCTGAGACAGAAGGATCGCAGGTTCAAGACCAGCCTCAGCAATTTAGTGAGACCCTCAGAAACCCAGTGAGACCCCCCTTGTTTTAAAATTAAAAATAAAATGCGGTTAGGGGTGTAGCTCAGAGGTAGAAAGAATCCCTCATACTAAAAAAAAAAAAGAAGAAGAAGAAGAAAAAAGAGCGCCCACTGGGCCTTGAGGTGGTATAGAGAGTGTGGCCTTGCCTCATGTGGCCATGATGACACTTGCCTCAACCAGGAACCATATATTTTCAATATTTTTTTCAGCTGGAAAAAAATAGGTTATTGCTTAACTTGGTTCACAGAATTAGAGATTTCTTTTTCTTTAAGTCAGTGTATAACAGAAACACTTGTCTGTTTATAAGGCCAGTTTCAACCTATTAGTTATACATTTGCACAAATAAATGCCAAGCAGCTGCTTCGAATTAGAAGCCTTCACAGTTCAATTAGTGTTTCCTTCTGAGGCTCCTCAGCTTTCTTTCTGTTTTCTTCATTCTGGGTCATTATTCCACAGTGACTTTTGAGAAGCAATTTGCTTAAGAGTACAAATTGGATTATTCCCCTTTATTGAATTGAAATTCTTAACAAGGCTTTCTACTAATGAGATATTGTACGCACATTAGGCTGAAAAGGCTAGTTGGAGTGGTCGAGTTAGCATTTCAGAATTGGGAGTCATTGATTAAAGCTTTACTAATAACTCAAGAAAAGTTCAGTAATAAAAAGGCTTCTACTAGGTGTTGTTAACAGTGCCGTGAAAATCTATACCAGACAAAAAGCAGTAACTGCAGGAATCAGAATTAGACCATTAGCACATGGCTGTACCAGGCAATTTAAGCTCTGTCTGTGATACCGCTCAAGATAAACTTCCAGTTCCTTAGGTCTTCTTGATTCCAGACAGGTCTTCTAGGCAGGGCATGGTGGTAGTCCCAAGGGACTCTTTTGCAGGATGTTGCTTTGCTAGGAAATCATATTTAGAACACGTAAAAAATTTAATATGATAGAAATAATCAGGCTTGTGATTTTTAAAATAATATTTATTTGATTTTTTCCCCCCCTGTGGAAATTTTCACTTTTGACCTGACAATGTTTTTCTTTCCAGTTTAAGATTGACGGAGAATGGTGGACGTGGATCGATTATACCCGCTTCCAGGCGCTCATCCAGGACTATGAAGATAGCGGTGGATCAAAGACTTTCAGTGCAGAGGATTATATGGCCAAAACGCCTCACTGGGCCTTATTTGGTGCCAGTGAAAGAGGCTTTGATCCCAAGGACACAAGATATCAGAGAAAGAACAAATCAAAGGATATTTCTGGATGTTGAACTTATCTGCCTTCAGGATACTGAAGGACAAAAACTAGATGGCCCCAGAAGGTTCTTGGACTCCTGTGACTTTTCCAAGGATAAATCAGGCAAATCATAGTTCACACAGTTGAGACACAGTACGTCACTGGGTTGGAGAGACAGTGCCCACACTTCGAGTGCCTGAGACTCGGCTCCAGCATTTCCTAGTAGAACTCGGTTCTGGTTTTGTTTCTGAAAGGAAAATCATTTTGGGGGTGGGGGTGGAGAAGGAAGTAGGCAGTCATTATTGGAATTTGACTACTAGTTTGAAATTATATTTTAGTAAGACTTTCTAAATTGCTCTTCATGAGAGTGTTGTGCAAGGAATACGTGCCTATGCCCCTTCTTTCTGGGCCCCCGGCCGCTTAGCACTGAATTGTACCGCTCTGAGCTAAGCTTTGTCTGCTCCCTCTAAGCAAAGAACGCCATCTCTTTCTTATATCTTAAGATATTAGATACTTAAGATATTAGATATTCCTTTCACCTGAAAAGATTGTTTTATAGTTTTCAACTATATCTAAATACTACATTGATCACTCAGTTTTTGCTTATTAGGAACCTTTTAGGAAATTGTTTTGCGTCTCAAGCTGTATTAGATTTCTCCTTGTTCCTGTGCATGGGCCGAGTCAGAGTAGGAGCTCTCCACTCTAAGGAATTACCACTTGATGCTGAACAGCCGCCTCAAACACCCTCCGCGACAAGAAGTCTCACTTGCTTTTGGTTTAGAAAGTCACCACTCGGGCCTTTTCTCACTGCGCACACCCACACACAGCCTCCATCTTCCTTGCCTCTCCTAGCCCTCACTACCTTATACAGTCTGATATTAAAGGTTCGAGTTATTCTAATTGACAAATCACACTTGCTTTTTTTAAGTTGTCAAAGTTATTTTAATATTCTTTTATCCCCAAATTAAATTAGCCGGCCATGGTGGCACATGTCTGTAAGCCTAGTACTTGGGAGGCTGAGACAGGAGGATTGCAGGTTCAAAGCCAGCCTCAGCAACACAGCAAGACTGTCAGCAACATAGTAAGACTCTCTAGCTGGACCTGTTTTATTTTTTTTATTTTTATTTATTTTTTTTGGTGGTACTGGGGTTCCTGGAAGCCCTTCTACCTCCGGGCTACACTCCCAGACCTATTTTTTACATTTTCATTTTGGAAACAGGGTCTCCTAAACCAGCGCGCGCGGCTGGCTTCGAACCTGCGCGATCCTCCTGTCTCTGCCTCCCAAGCGCGGGGATTACAAGCGTGCGCCACCACGCCCGGCTAGCTGGATCTGTTTTATAAATAAATAAATAAACAAACAAACAAACAAATAAATAAGGGTTGAGGTTGGTTGTAGTGGAGATAGAATGCTCTTGGGTTTAATCCTCAGTCTCTCTCTCTGTCTCTCTGTCTCTGTCTGTCTGTCTGTCTCTCTCTCTCTCTCTCTCTCTCTCTCTCTCACACACACACACACACACACACACACACACACACACACACACACAGAAAAAAATCCCCCCAAATTAAGAAAACAATCTTTTATAAAGGCTTGAAACATGAATATTCTTTTATGTACTTAGTTTAAAAATCCTCTGAGCCAGACGTGGTGGTGCACACTTGTAATCCCAGCCTTTGGGAGGCTGAGACAGGAGGATTGTGCAGGTTTGAAACCAACCTCAGCTACTTAGTGAAGTCTTTTGCAACTCAGTGAGACCCTGTTTCAAAATAAAGAATAAAATATAGGGCTGGAGGTGTCGCTCGGAGGTAGAATGACCCTGGGTTCCATGCCCAGTACCACAAAAAAAAAAAAAAAAAAAAAGAAATCCTCTAGTTTAATAGTTTTCGGCCTTACTAGACCCACACCTTCTCCTCATGCATCAGCTGTTTTGTGACACCCTCTCTAATCTGTGTTAAAGTACAATTCACTGGTAATACCATCTACCTACCTACCAAGTTGGGAACTGGGCGCCATATTTATTTCTATGTAGTAGAGTCAAAACACTTCTCTCTTGTGACATGGGATGGTGAATGTAGGAAACCCAACTGTTTTTCTCTCTGTGTTCAGACCACTGGTATTATTTTACATCTGGTGCCAGGTGGGGGTTTTCCACACTGACGCTGACACCAACTGGGTGTCCTTTGTTTCAGTTCAATTCTTTTACTAACTAGAGTTGACACATAAACCCCAGGTGAAGGTGTCTGGCCCACAAGACCACCCCCCGACTCTGGACAGCAGTCACAATTAGTAGATCCCTAGGTTACTTGCAACACCTGGCCAACTAAGCTGTAAACTGTAGGCTTCTACAACTCCTTTCTTGAGTTCAGAATTCGATAGCATGGCTCACAGAACCTAGAAAAATAGTTTATATGCTGCTGATGATTTATTACAAAAGGCTATTTATTAGTGACTTATTTATACTTTTATTGGTGCATTGTAGTCTCACGTTGTAACGCAGTTCATAGTTTTATAGTCACAGTGAAATACGTGCACACAGCACTTGGTGGGCTTTGCCCCCGCCTCCCTCCCACGCTCTCCAGTACTGGTTATTGAGATTGACATTGGTATTCTCACATACACACATAATGTCAATGGAAGTGCATCTTCATTGCTCCTCCCTCTCCTCCTTCCTCTAGACCACCTCTTTTGCTCCACTGGGTCTTCTCTTCCATTATCTGGAGTCGTTCTAGAATCCAGTTACTCCCTAACTTCCCCTGTGAGAGAAAACATATGACCCTTCACTTTCTGTGACTAGTTAATCTCACTTGGCATAATGTTCTTCAGGTCTATCCATTTTCCTGCAAATGACATGATTTTGTTCTTATTTATTGCTGAGTAGAATTCCATTGTGTATATATCCCATAATCTTATTACCTGTTCATCTGTTGATGGACATCTAGGTTGGTTTCATAATTTGGCTACTGTGAATTATCTCCTATAAATATGCATCTGTTACTATTATATTCTGATTTCAGTCCCTTTGGAAAGATACCCAGGAGTGGACTATCTAGATCATTTGGTGGATCCGTTCCCAATTTTCTAAGGAATCTCCACACTGATCTCTGTAGTGGTTGCACTGATTTGTAATCCTGCCAACAGTGTAGAAGAGTTCTCATTTCCCTCCATCCTCACCAGCATTTACTATTGTTTGACTTGATGACTGCCATTCTAATTGGGGTTAGATGGAATCTCAGTGTAATTTTCATTCACATCTCCACGATTGCTAGTGATGTTCAACATTTTTTCATGTATGTTTTGGCCATTCGTGTTTCTTTTTTTGTCAAGTGTCATTTTAGTTCAATTGCCCACTTCTTGACTTTTTTTTAGTGTTAAATCTTTTGAGTAATTTTATATTCTAGATATTAGTCCTCTACTAGAAGAATAGGTAGCAAATATCTTCTCCCTTTCCATAGATACTCTCTTTAACTCTTAATGGTTTCCTTTGATGAACAGAAACTTTTTAGTTTAATTCATCCCATTTATTAAATCTTCTTTGATTTCCTTAGCTTTGGAGGTCTGAGGAAGTTTCTACCTATGCCTCTATGTTAGAATGTTGGCCTTTCCCACTCTCTAATAATTTCAAAGTCTCTGGTCTAATATCCAGGTCTTTAATCCATCTCAAGTAGAGAGGTAGGGATTTAATTTTATTTTTCTACAAACAGATAGATAACCAGTTTTCCCAACAACATTTGTTGAAAAGGCTGTCTTTTTTCTAACAAATGTATTTGGCACCTTTGTTGAAAATCAATTGGCTATAAGTGTATGTACTTGTTGTTGTATGTCCTATTCTGTTCCATTGGTCTATGTGTCTGTTTTTGTGCCAATACCATGCTGTTTTTATTACTATAACTGTGGAGTATAATTTGAAGTCAGGAATTGTGATGCCTCCTGCATGGTTTTTATTACTGAGAATATTTTGGCTATTCTGGATCTTTTGTTTTTCCATATGAAATTTAGAACTGATATATTTTAGGTCTGTGAAAAATGACATTGGTGTTTTGATAGGGATCGCATTGACTCTGTAGATTACTTTGGGTAGAATGACCATTTTGATAATATTTATTCTGCCTGTTCAAGAGCAAGGGAGATGTTTCCAGCTTCTAAGATGGAAACATTTGTACAGCTAAATAACTGGCCCAGTTACTTAGTCTCAGGGACACTGCTGCTGCTCTAGGCAGCTGCGTTCACGTGAGACTTTGTTGGCCTCTGGCCTTGTTGCTTGTGGTGCCCAAGCACTGCTGGGCATGAGTGTACAGCCTTCCAAGCCTGCAACATGGCTGGCTGAGTTACATCACCCCATAGGCACCACTGCCGGGGTCCTGTCATGGGAGAACACTTCCGTGGAGAGTCCTGGGGAGTTTTCCAGGATGGGAAAGGGAAACTCACCTCAGAGCCCTCAGGTATGGAGCTAGGTCATTATGCTTTAAAAGTGTGGGCCTGGCTAGCCATGTTAAAACAAAAGATTATGACATTTTTTTTTTTTTTTAGATTTTAAAATTATACTTTGCCTTACTTCCTGATTTGTCTTCTTTCTACCTAAAATTTTATTTATTTCTTTTATTCTACCTCATTCCTGTGGTGATTACTAGAAAACCCTGCGGGGGTGCAGTGAACTACCAACCCTGGGTTGTGCCTACCCAACTGTCTCTAGGTACTGCCTGCTAATTCATGTTTCTGCCATGTCCAATATAGCCTCTGCCCCCCATTCTGCAGGGATGATTTGCAAACTCACAGAACCCACATGTCTGTTGGTTGCCACTCCAGTCCCTGCAGCCACGCAGGCTTCTGCTGGGACGGTTTGTAAACTCACAGCCTTGACGAGTGCCACTCAGGTCTCTATGAGTTCAGCCGCAGCCACGGGAGTTTGCTGAGCAGTCTGGCTCATTGGTCTGTAGGTTCCCAGTGGTCTTGACGAGGCGGGTCCCTGCAGGAAGGTGCTGTCTTTCTTGGTTGGAATTTAGCTACAGTCATAGGAGTTCACTGGGCGGTCTGGATGGGTGGTCTGGGGAGCAGTAGTCTTGAGGTATTTGAGTGTGGAGAGAAGAATGTGATGGCTTTTGATGTTGTTTTTCTGCAATCACTGGATCGGCAAGCTTCTGCTTTTCTTTGCTGGGGTTAGTTTCTGAGAGCCACTGGGTCCCAGCGGTCACAAGCCCACTCTGAGCTTGCTAACATGCCGCCTGCCTCTGTTCACCAGGTGAGATGTATGGAGCTCTTCCCAGTTCTCTGCTCTCTGTTCTGCATCCAATTTCACCATATCATAATGATGTTCAAAGTGATAGGGACATACCTGCACAAAGCACTTGGTGAAAATACTTATTTTTTATTATGTCACAGGAGGGATGGTTACAGGGTATCACAGAAATCTGATCTCCCTCAAACCCACCACATCATCGATCTATGTTCAGTCTCCTATTGACCCACCTCACAGAGACAGGTAGTCAGGGTCAATGAGGTAGGATCTCACTGACGCTCAGATGTGTTGGTCGTGACTAAAAAGAGAATGAAATGTTAAAAAGCCAGAGTCTAGCCCGGTATGGTGGTGCACACCTGTAATCCCAGGACTTGGGAGTCAGAGAGATAGGAAGATCATAGGTTCAAAGCCAGCCTCAGCCGTATAGCAAGACTCTCAGCAACCTAGCAAGACCTTGTTTCAAAATGATAAATTTAAAAACCGGGGCTGGGGATGTAGCTCTGCTGTAGAATGCACCTAGGTTCAATCTCAGGTACCACCCAAATACACAAAACAAACGGAGTTTGCACTAAGAGCCCACAGATGGACTCTTCTCTAGGACAGTTAATTGAGCACCCAGGCATTGGCATCCATCGCAGGGGCCGCCTGAAGGAAAAGGCGGGCGGGGGGCAGAATGTGCAGGGCTTTGGCCATCCTCCACCTCTTTTTCAGCCACATAGCTCTGCTTTTATTTATTATGTATGCATGGAGGTTCTGCTTAAGATTTAACTTGGGCAGATATATTGCTGCTTCAAAGAGGAAAGGAAAAAACAAAAACAACAACAACAAAACTAGCAACTAGAAAATGAGCAAAGCTCCCAACTCCATTAACGCCAGGCACCTAAATGAGTGTGCTTTCCTGCCAGAAAACATTGATGTATTGCTTCCTATTAAAAAAAATAAATCATGGCATATTAGTCTCAGTTCATAGTCACAACAGAAAATTTAAAATGCCTAGGGAAAATATAATGGAGTCTAGGAGGAAAAAAAATCAGTTAGTTTGCCGAACAGTATAAAGTATAAGAGAATGGGGACCTTGGGTGTTCTAAGAAGGTAATCTATTTACAAAATGACATTCTAATTTCCAATGGAATTTATTTCTTGCGGCTTGAGCAAATGATTCAAACATTCAACCAAAAAGTTAGCCAAATAGGTGGATGTGGTTAAGAAATTTTAGGAGAAATAACTATTAAAGTTGCTTAATATCAAAACATGTTAACTAAATAATTAAAATGAAATGAGATCAGTTTTCAAAATGAGAGTGGGATAGCTGGGCATGGTGGCCCACACCTGCAATCCTGATAGTTGGGAGGCTGAGATAAAAGGATCACAGGTTTGAGGCTAGTGCCTGGTGGTAAATTAGTGAAACCCTATTTCAGAATTAAAAAACAAAACAAAACAAATAGGACTGAGGGTGTAACTCATAGGTTAAGTGGCCCCTAGGCTCAGTTTCCAGTACCCTCCCCTCCACAGAATGAGGGCCTCAGTGAGTTCACTCTTCTTCTAAAGCAATGAAAATATGGTCTGAATCACTAAAATCAACCAATTTTAGAAGTCTGAAAATCAACCCAAACTTCACAACAAATGGAAAATCATCTTATCCAAAGAAACTAAGGAATCTCACAATAAAATTAGTTGATTTCTCATCAGTCAGGGAGACCAGAAGACAGTGGGATGAAGTGGCCTGCCAGAGTTCTATATCTGGCTCAACCCTTCTGCAAAAATAAAGGAGAAATTAGGACATTGCCAGATTAACAAAAACTAAAAGAATCCGTCATTAGCACAACTGACCTAGAAGAAAAACTAGGCTTTAGTGAAAGAATACTGGACATTAACTCCACGCCATGTGAAGAAATAAAAAGCCCTAGTAAGAGTAACTATGTAAGTATTATTAAAGACCTTAAGTAATTTTGTTTGTAATCTTTTACTTCTGTTTTGAAATACAGTTGCCTAAAGCAATACCTATGAGACCTTGCTGACGTATTTATAATGTATAGAGATCACTGTGTAATTTGTATGATTGTAATAGTCCAGGGAGCAGGGAAGGAACGGAGCAATTACATTACTGTATTGGAGCAACTTTGGACAACCACTATTGAAATTAAGTGGGTATAAATCTAAACTGGATTGTTTTAAGATGCTAATTGTAATCCCCAGGGCAACCACTGAGAGAAAACACTTCAAAATATAGTAAGGGAAACACGAGAATTAAGCAGATATGCTGGAAAGTATCTTAGCCCCAAAGAAAGCAGTATTGGAGGAATTACAACATAAAATATTTAACACAAGAGGCAGGATTGGAGGAATCACAACATAGTCATAAGGCCTAAGAAATAGCAACAATAGTAAACATAAATCCTACCTTATAGATACCTGTATTGTATCCCAATTGAAGGACAGAAATAACAGAATGGATTAAAATAGTAACAATAATCCGATTATATGCCGGTTACAAGAGACACACTTTAAATTCAGGGATAAATGGGTAAAAAAATAAAAGGATAGAAAAAGATCATGGAAACAATATCCAGAAGAGAAACTGAGAGGCTAGGCCAGTGTGTAGGGGTTTAAAATGATTATAATGTACCAATAAAATTACATTAAAGATGAACTTCAAGAAAAAAGTTGTTGATCATAAGAGGACCAGTTTACTAGAAACATTTAATGATCATAAATTTGTGTGCACCTAACAACAAAAATCCCAAAATACATGAAACAAAAACCTTGCAAAATTTGTGGGAGAAAGTCAACTCCAGTGGTTGGAGACTTGTGTTCCACCTCCAGTAATGAACAGAACAACTAGTCAAGATCGGCAAGGAGATAGGAAATCAGAGCAACACACAGAGGTACTTGTGTATTTGTCTTATTACCTTCTTTTCAGGAAAAAAAAAATTAACTCATTGTCCCCCTGGAAACCTTTAAGCGAATGAACAGAAACATGAACAGTCACAGATTTGTGTTCTTTTCTGTGTCTGTATATTTTGTTCTGGTGCCCCCCAGGGGGCGGTATCACACACTGTGGGAGCCAGTCAGCCATCTACACCCAATAGATACCCATAAAACACTCCGCCAGCAAAACTATATTTTCAAATGCATATGAAACATTGTCTAGGACAGACCAAATGGTAGACCATAAAACAAGTCTCAGCAAATTTGAAAGGATTGAAATCATATTAAGTATATTCTGTAACCAATGGAATGAAATTAAAAATCAACAAGATAATGAGAAATATGCAAATATGTAGAAATTAACCAACATTCTAAATAACCAACAGATCAAAGGTAAAATCGCAAGGCAAATCAGAAAGTACTTTCAGAGGAATGAAAACAAAAACACATCAAAACTTATGACGTAGCTGGGCACGCAGGCACATGCCGGTAATCCCCGTAGTTGGGAGGCCGAGACAGAAGGCCTGCCTCAGCCATGTAGTGAGACTCCCAGCAACTTAGTGAGACCCTGTTTCCAAACAGGGTTCAGAGGGACATTTATAGCTGTGAAAGCTTGCTTTGAAAAAAAGATGCATCTCGCCGGGCGTGGTGGCACACGCTTGTAATCCCCGCGCTTGGGAGGCGGAGACAGGAGGATCGCGCAGGTTCGAAGCCAGCCGCGCTGGCGTAAGAGACCCTGTTTCAAAAATATAAAATAGGTCTGGGAGTGTAGCCCGGAGGAAGGAGGGCTTCCAGGAACCCCAGTACCACCCAAAAAAAAAAAAAAAAAAAGATGCATCTCAAATCAGTACCCGAACCTTCTCCATAAGAAGCTTAAAAAAAAAAAAAAAAGAAAGAAAAGAAAAAGGCAAAGAGAAGGAAGCCAGTAATAAACATTGGAGTGGAAATAAATGAATCAGAGAAAAAAACAATAGAGAAAAATCACTAAAACCAGAAGCTGGTTCTTTGAAAACTTCAACAAAATTGGCCAACTTTTAGCTAGACGCAACAGGAAGAGGAAAATATGCAAATAATTTGAATCAAACACGGATGTGGGAACAATGTGGTTCTTGCACAACGCTGAATAGTCCAAAACCCACTGGGCTGCACACTTTAATATTTTTTATTTATTATTACTATTTTTTTGTGGTACTGGGGATGGAACCCAGGGGCATTCTACTTCAGAGCTACATGTTCCTCAGTCCTAGTTTTTACTCTTTATTTTGAAACAGGGTCTCACTGAGTTGCAGAGGGCCTCACTGAGTAGCCGAGGCTGTCTGAACCGCGATCCTCCTGTCTCAGCCTCCCAAATGCTGGGGTTACAAGCGTGCACCATCATGCCCAGCTGGACTACACACCTTAAATGGGTGAATTCAGCTGGGCTTGGTGGCCCACACTTGTAATATCAGTAGTTGGGAGGCTGAGACAGGAGGATCGCAGGTTCATGGCCAGCCTCAGCAACTTATTGAGGCACTATTTCAAAATAAAATATAAGAATATAGAGCTGAGGGGTATAGCTCAGAGGTAAAAATGCCCCTGAGTTCAATCCCTAGTCACACACAGACACACACACACACACATACGGTGAATTTTATAACATGTGAAACATATCAGACTGAAGTTTTTAAAAAAGTAAAAAGCATAGGGGCAAACCTGAATGTTTATAAAACTTAAAGGAAGGATGATAAATCAGTGGGATTTGGGAGAAAACAAACATCTAGTTCTATATGCTGAAAGAGTTGAATGAAACAAGAGCTCAGAGGAAAACCTAATGGAGGACTTTTCTTGACCAGTGGCCCCCAAGCTTTCCCTTGTGTTCAAGTCGCTGGGCCCCAGCCCAGAGACTCTGACTGTGAGTCCGCGGTGACTAGAGTTTGCGCCTCTTACAGGTTCCTCAGTGGTGACACATTCAGATGGATCTAAAGACAGTAGTAAGAATTCATAAATTCATAAGGGAAAGGTTAAAAAAATAATTGGAGGGTATGTTAAAGCAGCTAGTATGTCAAACATCACATAAACTAGGAAGGGAAAAATTTAGTTCAAAATAGGTCAAAACATCCTGGTTAAAGGACATAGATCATGTTGTTATCTGTGAAGATAGATAGAAGGCCACAAAGTATGAATATTCACTTTCACCAAGGAAATGCAAACTCACAATATTTTTCCATCAGAATAGAAATGTATTTTATCATTATATCAAGATAGGTAGATTACAGGCATTTTAATAGCAGTTTGACTATGTATACCAAGAGCCTTTATCTTTAACCTTGGGTTAAAGATTTAAAGCACAAAATAGTTTTATGTTTACAGATTCTATTAGCATTCTCACTGTTAAAATCCAAAGACCTGACCTTGTAACTTAGAGGAAGATTTATGTGTTCATGGTTTTCCTTGGAGGTTTCGGGGTTCAGCCCATGTGAGGCTCAAGACCACAGATCTCAAGGCATGGCTGTGGGAAGCAGGAGGAGCTGAGCCCATGGATTTTGATCCTGTCTTGGAGCCCCAAAGCAAGAGAGAGCAAGCACGCAAGGTCAAAGACACAGCCCCCTCCCTGGCCACACCCCAGGGGCACACCTGCTCCAGCTACACCCACCTTCCCAGCTTTCCACACAGGTAAATCCATCACGGTAGATTTATCTATCATGGGATTGCAACCCTCATGACTTACTATGTGAACCCTGGGCTTTGTACATGAGCTCTTCAGGGGCATTCTGGATTTAACCATGATGTGTGTGTGTGTGTGTGTGTGTGTGTGTGTGTGTGTGTGTGTGTGTGGTGTGTGGTGCTGGGGATTGAACCCAAGGGCATTCTACTCCCAATGACAACCCAGCCCTATTTTTACCTTTTATTTTGAAACAGGGTCTCACTAAGTTGCTAAGGGCTTTACTGAGGCTGGCTTCAAACCTGTCTCAGCCCATATGAACTAGGATCACAGGGTGAGCCACTGTGACTGGTTTACAGATACTTTTTTAAAGCATTTTGTGATAGCAAAGATTCAGGAACTTTTATAGTTAGATTTTACATGTCCCCTAAAGAGCTCACTTACTAATGTTTAGAGCTGGTGTAATTGAGTCATGAGGGGGATTATCCCAAAAGTGGTATATATGTACGTGTACGTGTGTGTGTGTGTGTGTGTGTGTGTGTGTGTGTGTGTGTGTATATGTATATATATATATATATATATATATATATATATACATATATATATATATATATATATATATGTGGTGCTGGCAATTGAATCCAGGGGTATTCTGCCTCCAAGCTACCCAGCTCAACTTTTTATTCTTTATTTGGAAGCAGGGTGTCCCAGTTAAGGAGGGCATATCCATCGTAATGGGTTCCCTAGGTGGTACCCAGCATGCCTGTAGGGTCTGGCTGGAGGCCCGCTCTCTGGGGCTGTGGCCTTGCTCTCTCTTGGGTCTGGTCTCTGTGTGTGCTCTCCCTCCACCCTGCCCTGAGATCCTCACATGGACGGAACCCCAAACCATGAGAAAATAAGTCTTTAAGTTATGATTACAGTTGCAAGAATCCTGACAGATACAGAAACCTAAATGTAAAGGCATTTCTTGCAAGAATGCTAAAAGCATTATGCCACATTGTCCAGGTCAAATTCACTCATTCAACAAGTGTTTATTAAACACTGATTTTACAAAACTACACTGAGATTCCATCTAACCCCAGTGAGAGTAGCAAGCATAAAGAAATCAAACAACAACAAATGCTGGCGAGGATGTGGGGAAAGAGGAACTCTTTTACACTGTTGGTGGGAGTGCAAACTAGTTCAGCCACTATGGAGATCTGTGTGGAGATTCCTAAGAAAGGTGGGAATAGATCCACCATATGATCCAGCTATACCACTCCTGGGTATCTTTCCAAAAGGGTTGAATTCAGAGAAATACAGCAACATATGCATACCTATGTTCATAGCAGCACAATTTGTAATAGCCAAAATATGGATCCAACCCAGATCACCATCAACAGATGAATGGATAGCAAAACTGTGGAAAATACACACAATGGAATTCTATTCAGCCATAAAGAAGAACAAAATTTTATCATTTGCAAGAAGATGGAAAGCCCTGGAAAGCATCATGTTAAGTGAGATCAGCCAAGCACAGAAGGAGAAGATACACATGTTTCCTCTAATATGCCCAAACTAGAAAACACAAAGGATACCAGTAGGACCCCAGATATTAGAGGGGAAATACTAGCTAAGTTTTAATGGAAAGATAGGAGAGGAGAAAGGCCGATCTTGATTAAGGAGCATCTTCACCTGAACATGTGTAAAATTATGAATAAGACATGGTTAACCTGGCCAACCATTGGTGGGGGGGGGGGAGAAAACGGGGGCGGGGGGAGAGGGCACCAAATATAGTGTAAATGTATACTATTTATGTTCAATAAAAAAAATTGTTAAAAAAAAATAAAATAAAATAAAATTTAAAAAAAAAAATAAAAATAAACACTGATTTTATTCTAGTGTTTGCTGGGGATTCACTGATACACAGATGAAAAAGAGAAGAGTGTGATTTCTACTGACAGACCTTCAACAGAGAAAAAGAGTCACAGACATAAACGTTCCGCATCCCGCGCACTGTGACAAAAAGTGCTGCAAAGGAAAGGGCCGGTCTCAGGGTGAGAGGGAGAGACTTCCTACTGGGAGACATCAGCGTGGCCCCCCAGAGTTGATGTGCTGACTCTGCTGGCGCTGGACGGAAGATCCTCTCACTCTAAAGGTGGGGAAGGGGTGGAGGGCACCGGGTGGGGTCTGGAGCCACAGAGCCGGGACTGAAGGAGGGTGCAGGGGATGAAGGAAAGGACCAGGGAAGCCAGGGGACCATAATAAGTGAGTGGTAACTCAGGAAGATGTGGGCCAGGACAGGCCCTAAGAGCAATTATGGCAAAGGAACATCATAATTTGATTTGCATCTTAATAAGCTCCCCTCTAGCTGTGGTTTGGAGATGGCTGGGAGAAGCCAAAAGGAAAGGAGATGATTTGGTTAGAATATTTTCTAGGACAGGCAAGAAGTAACGGCCTGGGCGGTGGCATCTGTGCGGTGTGCATCCCTACGCGCTGGCCTTGCTGGCTGGGTTGGAGAATACCTGGCTGGAGTTGGGAGAGATCTAGGAGGTCGCACCTATGCGGCCACAGATTGGTCAGACAGGGTGACTCCTGGGTTTCTGGCTTCAGAACAGGACAGATGACGGTGCCATTCTCCAGGCTGGGCAGTACTGGAAGAGGACCAGGATGAGGAGAAGCTTGGGTTCATTCGTGGACATGTAGGCTTAGTGCTACCTCTGGACTCCCAAGGGGAAGGTCAGGACAGCAGTCACATGCACGGGTCAGGAGAGGGCTGGGGTAGAAATAGAACAGTGTGAGTCATCATTGTGAAAGCTGACATTGAAGCCTGGAGGCAGTCTAGGAGGACCCAAGGAGAGAGAGGAAGATGAGGATACAAGAGACCCAGCCTCAAGGACAGGCAGCAGAGGAAGGAGTCCATGGGGGAGAGAGATGGGAGCAGGATTACACCTGTAATCCCAATACTTGGGAGGCTGAGTCAGGAGGATCACAGGCTCAAGACCAGCCCCAGCAATGTAGCAAGACTCTCAGCAGCTTTGCGAGACTGTGTTTCAAAATAAACAAAAGGACCCATGAGAGAGAGAGAGAGAGGGAGAGAGGGAGAGAGGGAGAGGGGGAGAGGGAGAGAGGGAGAGAGGGAGAGAGGGAGAGGGAGAGAGGGAGAGAGGGAGAGAGGGGGAGAGAGAGAGAGAGAGAGAGAGAGAGAGAGAGAGAGAGAGAGAGAGAGAGAGAGAGAGAGAGATAGATAGATATATATATATATATATGCCCTGGAGTCACAGAAACTCGGCAAGGAGAACAGATGACTGTAAGATATGAATTCCAGGAGGATCCCAGAGAATGGCCTTTAGATGGGGGTCATGATCAACATGATCTCATCAACAGTTTTAGAGCCACAATGGCAGCAGGTGAAGGAGTTTGAAGAATTTTTTTTTTTATCACAAAAGATGTTCAGGATATAATGCAAAGTGGTGGTGCATGCCTGTCATCCTGACTGAGTCAGGAGGATCACAGGTTCAAGGCCAGCCTCAGCAACTTAGTGAGACCCTATTTCAAAATTTAAAAAGTAAATAAATAAAATAGAGCTGGAGGTGTAGCTCAGAGGTAAAAATGCTCCTGGGTTCAATCCCCAGGACCACTAAATAAGAAAAAATAATAAAAACAACAAATAAATGAACGATAGAATGCAAAATCATAGAGTCATTTTATTTTTTTTTTTTTATTTTTTTTTTTTAAATTTTATTTTATTGGTGCACTGTATTCATACATCATAGTGGGATACAAACTTTTGTAGACATACATGCACACATCGCCCAGTCAGCCCCCACCCGATCCCCACCCCATTCTCTCCCCATCCCTCCCCATGCTTGGCTTAGTGGTTGACATCTAGTATTATAGCAATTTATCCAAAATTAAAAATGATAATCTCACATAACAGTTTCATTTGTCTGATACCAAGCTTTTGATGACTTAAAGATAACATTTCAATATTTCTTTTTGCTTTCTTTCTTACCAGAGAATATTTTTTTCTTTTTTTTAGGTGAAACTATCATATATTTATTTTTCAGAAAAAAATCTATCCTGATATGGAATATGGACTCTAGATACCCAAAACAATCTCGAAGCAAAAACAAAGCTAGAAGATGTATATTTTCTGATTTCAAACCATATAAAGCTACAATAATTGAAACAGTGTAGTACTGTTCTAAAGGCAGATATATAGACCATTGGAGTTAAATACAAGCCTAGAGCTAACTTCTTCCCTATATTGTCAAGTTATTTTTGACAAGGTTTCCACGAAGATTTGGTGGTGGAAATAATAATCTTTTAACTAAATATTGTTGAAAAATAATAATTACATGGAAAAGAATAAAGTTGGACCCTTACCTAATCCCACATACAAGTATTAACTCAAACTAGATAAAAGACCTAAATATAAATCTTAAGACTATAAACTTTTAGGAGAAAATCTGGGTCATAAAACCTCACAACATTGAAATTGGCAGTGATTTCTTGGATATGATTTCAATGGCACAGGCAACAGAAGAATATACAAACTCCCTAAAAAATAAAAGAAAATATTGTATATCCAAAGACAATGTAAACAGAGTTAAAAGTTACTAATAGAATTGGATAAAATATTTCCAAATGCTATATTTGAAGGTATATTAATATTCCAACTAGAAATCCTAAAAATTAACAACAATAAAGGCAAACAATACAATTTAGAGATAGGTAAAAGACTAACATAAATAATGAATCTCCACAGATAACCAATCTTAGTTGTCTGTTGGATGGAAAATCTTGTTTCTCTGGTTCTGGTGAGTGTTACCTATTTCTTCTTTGTAGTTAATCTCTTTGAGTATTTTCTCTAGCGCTGGTTTTGAAGACAAAAATTCCTTCAGTTTCTGTTTGTCATGGAAGCTTCTTATTTCTCCATCTAATTTGATAGAAAGTTTTGCTGGGTAGGAAATTTTTGGCTGGAAGTTGTTTTCTTTCAGAGTTTGGAATATGTTACTCCAAGCCCTTCTGGCTCTCATGACTTGGTTTGGGAAGTCTGGAGTGATTCTAATTGGTTTGCCTCTGAATGTCACTTGGCCCTTTGTTTTTGTTGCCTTTAAGATTCTCTGCTTGGCTTCCACATTGGTCATTTTGACAATTATATGGCGTGGGGATCCTCTTCTCGGATCCTGTCTAAAGGGAGTTCTATAAGTTTCCTGGATCTGTGTATCAACCTCTTGCTCTATATTTGGAAAATTTTCTGCTATTACTTCCTTGAAGAGATTGTTGATCCCTTTGGTATCACTTTCTTTTCCCTCCTCTATTCCAATTATTCTTAGGTTAGCTCTCTTAAGATGGGCCCATATTTCTTCAATGTCAGATTCCTGCTGTTGGATATCTTTTTCTAGATTAGAAACTATGCATTCATTTTTGGATTGCTCATCTTCTAAGAGCGAGATTCTGTTCTTCATGTGGTCTAATCGGTTGTTTGTGCTTTGAATTGAGGCCTTTACTTCATTAATTGCATCCTTTATCTCTTTTTGGCTCTCTCTGAGTTCTTTTCGAAGCACCTCTATTATTTCTACAGTTATTTTCCTGATTTGATCTTCTAGAAATCTCTGATTTTCTGTTTTATCGGGTTCTGATGCTGTGGGGTTGTGCACATTCATTACTTCAGTGTTATTCCTCTTTCCCATGATTTCGGAGGTTTGTGCCTTCTCTGGGTTCTTCCCTTGGGTCACAATGGCTTCACTTAAGGTGCTCTGGATCTCGAGTCTGTATTATCTCAGACCCTACTACTCCTTTACTGGGTTGTATCACAGAGTCTCCGACCCAGGGAGTCGATAGAGGCTGCTTTAAACTATGGGGGGTGCCAGGTTGCACGCTCTCCTATGGTGTGATATCTCTGCCACCACCACTCCCTCACTGGGTCAAGTCCCAGGAGGCACAATACTGGGATTTCTCCTCTGTGGCCCGCAATTTGACTCACTGTTCTTGAGTACGTAGATGTAGCTGTACTGGACTCGGTGAATTCACTGCTGCTGCCGCCGCCGGTGGCAATATGGCGCCTCTGCCACGCCCTCGGCCATGAGGCTGGCGTATTTTTTCTTCTCTGGTTTTGATTTCCACTCTGAATCCCTGCAGCGTGTGCTGAGCTCAGCCACTGGGAGCTTTAAATGCTGTCTGCGCCGAAAGATCCCGCCTGGCTGTTCCACATCGGCTCACCTCGGCTTGCTGTAGCCGTCCGCTGAGTTCGCCGCTGCCGCCGGCAGTATGGCGCTGCTGCCGCGTCCTCGGGCGCGTGTGTCTCCTCTGTGGCCCTGAGCTCTGTTCTCAGTCTGCTTTCTCTCTGGAGCCTGGTGGTTTTTTTGTTTTTCTGGTGATGGTGTTTTCTGGCTATGAAAGGCGCTCTTTTTGTGGTAATGGAGATTGGTTGTTAGCGGGACTCTTAAGCCCCGCTTTTCTCGGTCGCCATCTTCCCGGAAGTCTCCATAGAGTCATTTTAATCCTGCAAAAGTCACACATGTGAAGGAGCCCATGTGAGTGGACACATGTTAATAACACCACGAAAGACATCAGGAGATGTGTTTTCCATTTTTTTTTTGTGCAGTAAGCCTCTTTTTTTCCTTAAATAAGATCCTGAAGTTGGAACTCAGCCTATAGTCAGAGTTAAAATATGTTCCAAACAACCAATTTTGTCAGCTGAAAGATTATTTAATCTGTCTTGTTGTTCTTTCGGTGTGCTGGGCTGCTGTTCTCCCTTTTTATTTAAATACAAATGGAGGGACTCCTCTTGGGGCACAATTGATTCAGTGCATCTTGGCGGTGACTAATCTCGTTGGCCACTCGCCTGCTCAGCCCCTTCTGTCCTTTACAGCTTCCTTTCCGTTCTGTATAATGAAGTGTGTTACTGTCATGACTAGGTTTTGAGGCTGTTGGGTAGAGTGTTGTAAATTGATTGCATGTTCTGGAGAAATAACGCCCTCCTTCCCATTTGAAAGGAACGCCAGTGTGTCTACTTTTCTCCTCTGGATTGCAGGCCTCCTTGCCTAGATTTTAGGGAAACACTGGTAGTAGACACAGACTTTAATGTCAGGCAGGCCTGGGTGCATCTGAGTCCCACCAAACTAACCACTTCTGGGAGAGAAAAGGCCGTATTTGGAGAAAATGCCAACAGGCAAACATTTTGCAGTTCTCTGCCCTTCATCTAGTTTTTGCAAATTCTTGTCAAACATACTGAACCCAGATAATGTCCTCACCTGAGTAAGCTGATTAAGTAACTAACTGATTGTCTCTTACCGAGAACCGCTAGAAATTCATTCTCTGATTACTGTCTAAGGAGGAGCTGGATCAAAGCGTGGGGCCTATTGAGAAGTCACTGTCCCGTCAGCATTCTCCCAGCTAGATTCCAAGACAACTGAGCCCACAATGTAGAGGACGGGTGATTTATTTGCTCATGGATTTTTGGAGATCTCAGGATTCAGATCTTGTGAGGCCAGGGTCTGCAGCTTAGGACCTGGCGGTCGGAAGCAGAGACAGAGCCGAGCACAAGGACTGTGTGCTTCACATCATGGAGGCCAGAAGAAGAGAGCGATGGAGCAGGGGGAGGAGGAACCTTGTGCAATCCCCAAGGCTGCACCCCCAGCTGCACCCTGCCTGCCCTGGCCACCGCCCAGGTAAATCCACAGCAGGTTTATTTACTGCTGAGATTGCAACACTCATGGCAATGATATTGACCTTGAGCTTAATGCATGAGCTCTTCAGGGGGCGCTGTCTACCTGACCATAACAACCACAATGCTTTTGTTCTTTTTATTTTCTATAACAACTTTTTTTATACTTTTATTAGTGCAGTGTTATCATGCATCATAGTGAGATTCATAGTAATACAAATACCCAGGTGTGGTGGCACACACCTGTAATCCTAGCACTTGGGAGGCTGAGATAGAGGGGTTGCAGGTTTCAGGACAGTCTCAGTAATGTAGCGAGACTCAGCAACCTAGCGAGACCCTGTTTCAAGAGATAAAAAGGGCTCGGGATGGAGCTCAGAGGTGGAGCATCTCTGGGTTCAATTCCCAGTACTACAAAAAAGAAATGAAACAGACATCCATGTATATAACACTTGGTGCATTTCCCTTCCTTTACCCCCCACTCCCCATTTCTCTGTTTCCATACATGTTAGTGAGATTGATAGTGAAAATTGTGTGGATGTAACTTTATTTGAACTGTTCCTTTCTTTAACCCTCATTTCACCCCTCCACACTTCCTCTTTCTGAGTCCCTTCTACTATTTTATTATTTTTCTCCTTATTTGACTGAAGTCTCTTTTGCTTCCTGTGTCATTAGCAATCAGGGAAATGCAAATCAAAACTACCCTGAGATTCCATGTAGTTCCAATTAGAATAGCAATCACCAAGAATGCAAACAATAATAAATGCTGGCAAGAATGTGGGGGAAATAGGAGCCCTTATACAATGTTGGTGGGATTGCAAATTAGTACCACCACTTGGAAGATTGGTGTGGAGGGTCCTCAAAAGGCCATATGACCCAGCCATACCATAGCACTCCTCAGCATCCTCAAGGGAACTGAAGTTAGAATACTGTAGTGAGACACGCCTATTCACGTGCATAGAAACACAATTCACAAGAGCCTGATTATGGAGCCAACCTAGGTGTCCATCAACAGATGAATGGATAAAGAAGGTGGTATACAGACACAATGGAATTGTACGCAGCCAGAAAGAAGAACAAAGTTATGTTGTTTGCAGGTAAATAGATGGAACTGAAAAATCCTACGCTAAATGAGATCAGCCAGTCTGAGAAAGTCAGGGGTCCTATATTTTCTCTCATATGTAGAAGCTAGAATAAAATTTATTTATTTTTTCTGGCCACTATCTACCCCTCCCAGGCAAGGTGCGTGCCTGGTGGTAGAGCAGAGGGTGTTGCTTTCCTGGCAGGGAGGAGGCTGCAGCGAGCTCCCCTGAGCCCAGGACTCAGTCCTCCAGCACATGGACTCCTGCTAAGGCAGGACGTAGGAAATGCATCTCACCAGTGTTCAACCTCTTTCTCAGAAATGCCTGCAGTCATTGGGTGGCACATGGTGTCATGGTGGCACATGCCTGCGATCCCAGTACTTGAGAGGCCGAGGCAGGAGGATCGCAGGTTTGAGGACAGGCTCAGCAACTTGGTGAGACTCTGAGCAAGAACCTGTTTTAAAAACAAACAAACAAACAAAAAGATTTAAAGGGCTAGTAAGACCTTTAAACTTTTTTTTTTTTTGTGGTACTGGGGGTGGAACCCAGGGGCTTTCTACCTCTGGGCTATACTCCCAGACCTATTTTATTTTATTTATTTATTTTTTTTTTGGTGGTACTGGGGGTGGAACCCAGAGGCTTTCTACCTCCGGGCTATACTCCCAGACCTATTTTATATTTTATTTGGAAACAGGGTCTCACTAAGTTGCTGAGAGCCTCACTAAGTAGCTGAGGCTGGCTTCGAACCTGTGCGATCCTCCTGTCTCAGCCTCCCAAGCGCAGGGATTACAAGCGTGCGCCACCACGCCCGGCTCACATACCTATTTTATATTTTATTTGGAAACAGGGTCTCACTAAATTGCTGAGAGCCTCACTAAGTTGCTGAGGCTGACTTCGAACTACATTGCCGAGGCCGTCACTGAACCTCTGACCCTCCTGTCTCAGCCTCCCGAGTCCTGGGATGACAGGCGTGCAGCACCATGGCTGGCTGCTCTTTCCCTCTGCAGGTGTTCTGTGGGAGCAAACAGAGCCGGGGAGCGGCAGGAACGCCCCTTGGTGCTGCTCTCCAGGCAGCCAAGAGGGGGCACGTCACAGTGCTGGGACCCAAGGTAACGCCGTAGAAACAACCAGGTGGTCAGATGGACTGGGCCCCGGGTCATCTGTTGGCGGTGACCTGGGTGCAGGCCACAAGGCAGGACCCTCTGGCGCCCTCGCCTCCTGCCCTGTTCCTTCCCCTCTGACCTTGTGGTGAGCTGGGCCGGGCCAGGCTCTGCCGATGAGGAGCCTGGACTGTGGCTGGCCAGCAGGCGGGGATCTCTCTCTGCCTTGTCACCTGATTTCCAGAGCAGGCTGTTCCCTTCCCCAGGCAGCCTCCCTCCTTCCCAAGCCTTCCCCACCCTGTCCACCGCCTCTTCCCAGCAGGACCCTTCTCTCGTAGACAAGTGGTCAAGAGCGGCCACGTTGTACTGGTCCTTGAACAGTTTACTTTGTAATTGTGAAGTTGGACATCTCTCCGGGCGTGGTGGTGCACACCTGTGATCTCAGCGGTTGGGAGGCTGAGACAGGAGAATCCCAGGTTTGAGGACAGTGTGTGATAACTTAGTTAGACTCTGTTTCGAAATAAGAAATAGGAAAATAAGAAGTAAAATAGAAAAATAAGAAGTAAAAGGTGTGTTACACCTTTTACAAGGCACACACTTGTAATCCCAGTATTGGGAAGGCTGAGACAGGAGGATCGCAGGTTTGAGGCCAGCCTCAGCAACCTTGCAAGACCCTGTTTCAAAATTAAGGAAAAACAAAACAAAAAGGGTAAAAGGTGGGTGGTGGTGCTGGGGTGTAGCTCAGAGGTAGAAGGCCCTTTGCTTTAATCCTCAGTAACACACACACACACACACACACACACACACACACACACACACACTCACACTCACACACACACACGTACCAGTGCTGAGTTGAACATTCCCACTAAGAGCTCTTGATGGCTTGAGCCTTTCAGGTCGATTTCCAGGGGCTCCTTCTTTCTCCTGCTCCAGAGGATGAGGTCCCCTCCTCCCGGGCTCCCCCTTTGCCCTGGGGAAGCTGCCAGAGGTGACATTTCATCCTGGCCACCCGTGCGTCCGGGTCTGTCTGTGGCTAATGCACCCTGTGCAGGCCATTAAGTAGAGCCGGCCGGGGCTCTTCTTTTAAAAGCCTATTATTTTAATTCCCACGGCTTTTATGGAGAACCGGCAGCAGAGACAGCAACGCACCCCGCCTGACTCCCAACTAAGACAATTCGTGACTCAGAATCGCGAACTGGTCATTTCTTTGGCCAGTGCGCCCTGTCCCACCGTTGCCAGCACCCGATCCCACCGAGCCGGCCCTGGGGGCGCTGGTGACGGGAGGGCGGCCGGGGCCTCTGTCCCGTCACTGATGCTGCCGCGGGCGGTGGAGCATCTTCGCCGTTTGCAGAGCCCAGGCCGGGGGCAGCGAGGGCAGAGGGAAGGACTCGAACTTATTTCATTAAAACAACTCCTCACCCCTACTCACTCATTTTCATTGTGCTCTGTTTACCAAAGCTAAAGTGCTTAATTGTACTGGGGGGAGAAACTGCCAAGGAAAAAACAAAATTCACGGCACCACTCACACATGCCTAAAAATAAAACGAAGGCTGGACTTGCCGGGCTCGTAGATTTTATGTCGTTAATGAGCCGCCTCGCCATCCTGGTGCCTCCCAACAGTAGTTTTTTAAACATCAACGGGAACCGGAGGTGGGTGTGGGTGGGTTTGCGCCCAGGAGCTGCAGGTCAGAGGCGAGTCCCCTCTTCTCTTCTACTGGGAAACGGGTTTTTTGTTTTGTTTTGTTTGTTTGTTTGTTTGTTTTGGTGCTGAGACCTGGGATTGAAGCAGGGAAGCAGATTTTAAAGTCTGTATTTCACAAGCCCTGGCCCCATCTCTTTTTGTTTCAGATTTCCTCTAAAAAAAAAAAACCCAAAAAACAAACAAACAAAAAAACTGGACATTTTTTTATCTTAAATAAGGGAAATTTGGTTTTTTCCATTTTGATCAGTGAAGAGTTAAGCAATGTTAAACCCTTTCTTTCTTTCCCTCCCTCCCTCCCTTCCTTCCTTCCTTCCTTCCTTCCTTCCTTCCTTCCTTCCTTCCTTTCTTTTGTTTATTTGTGGTACTGGAAATAGGACCCAGGGGAATTTGACCTCCTGATATACACCTGCCCTATTTTTTATTCTTTATTTTGAAACCGGATCTCACTGAGTTGCAGAGGGCCTCACTAAGTAGCTGAGGCTGGCTGCAAACCGCGATCCTTCTGTCTCAGCCTCCCAAATGCTGGGATTACAAGCGTGCGCCACCACGCCCGGCTAAAACCCCCTTCCTCACATCCAGTTAGTTCTTGGTTAAGCTTACCGTGATTTCGGCCACATCCCCTAACTGAGCCAAGGTCTCCATTGATCCCCCAGTCCTCAGTCCCCAGATCTCCCCACCTGACGCTCCATACGTGTGTGTGTGTGTGTGTGTGTGTGTGTGTGTGTGTTACTGGGGATTGAACCCAGGGTCATTCTCCCTCTAAGCTATAGCCCCAGCCCTATTTTTATTTTTTGAAACAAGGTCTAAACTGCCAAGTCTCATAACTCACTGAGGCTGTCCTTGAACTTGCAATCCTCCTGTCTCAGCCTCCTAATTCCTGAGATTATTGGTGTGTGCCACCATGCCTGCCTTGGCCTTGAACACCATTCCCCATCTCTCCCTCTCTTGTACCTACACATGAATATTATATAAACACTTTCATATATTCCTGTGGTGTTATTTGGACTTTCTTTCCTCAGTCCTTCTCCCCAACCTCCTCCCCCAAGCCCCTTCCCCTAGGCCACGGGTCTCTCTCCACATTATTTAAAATCCCCTTGTATTTCCCGTTTTCTGTCTAGCTTCCACACTGGAGAGAAAGCGTACAACCCTTAACCTTCGGAGACTGGCTAATCTCACTTAGCATAATATTCTACAGTGACGTTCATTTCCCTACAAATGACATAATTGTGTGCTTCTTTATGATTGAATGAAATTCCATCATATAGCTATACCACAGTTTGTTTATTTATTTTTTGTGGTACTGGGGGTGGAACCCAGGGGCTTTTCTACCTGTGGGCTACACTCCCAGACCTATTTTATACTTTATTTGGAAACAGAGTCTCACTAAGTTGCTGAGAGCCTCACTAAGTAGCTGAGGCTGGCTTCGAACCTACGCGATCCTCCTGTCTCAGCCTCCTAAGCGCTGGGATTACAAGAGTGCGCCACCAGACCTGGCTATACCACAGTTTATTTACCCATTCATCTGTTGATGGATACCTGAGTTGGTATACAATAATTGGCTATTGTGAATTATACTGCTATAAACATGTGTATGCATGTATTTTTATAGTATTCTAACTTTAATTTTTTGGAAAAAGTTCCAAGGTATGGTATAGCTGGTCCACATGGTGGTTCCATTCTCCCCTTTTCTTGCCTGTTGACCCTTAAATATATACAAGATATCAGGGCTCCAAAGAAGCTCTCCTTGCCTCCAGTGGAGGGAGTACCCCCTTGGCTACTTCTGTGCTTGATACATATTTCTGGCGCATGGTGTTACGGCTTATTGGTTTACATGTTTTTCTTCTGTGTTAGTCAGCTTTCCATCACTATAACAAATACCCAAGATAAACAATCAATTTATGAAACAGCAAGGTCTTTTTGGCTCTCAGTTTTGGGGATTTCAGTCCTTTATTGGTTGGCTCTGTTGCTTTGGGCCTGTTATGGGGCAGTACATCATGGTGCAGTGCTTGGTGGGACAAAATTGCTCCCCTCGGGGCGAGCCAGAAAGCAAGGAGAAAAGAAGAAAGTGCTGGTGTTATGGTTAGATATATAATGTCCTCTGAAGAGCTCATGTATTGATGTTCAGAGTTGGTATAGTTAAGCTGTGAGGACTAGAGTCTCATGAGTGGATATATCTATTGCAGTGGATTTACTGGGTGGTAACGTGGGATTGTGGGGTGTGGGAGTGAGACCTTAGGAGCTGTGCTTGTGTCTTTAAAACCCCTTCTTGCTGTCATGTTTGGCCTCCATGATGTGAGAGCAGAACCCTGCTCTCTCCTCTCTGCTTCTATCACCATGCCCTGAGCTCCGCAGACCCAGCCTGACACGGACTGAACCTCAGAAATCTCCAGAACTGTGAGCAAATACATTTTCCTTCCTCTAAGGTGTGTGCTGTCAGGCTTACTGGACCACAGCAGTGAGAATGCTGAATAGATCAGCTGGAGTCCCACTCTCCCTAAGGGCATGCCCCAACTTTTGGAAGCCCTCCGTCAGGAAGACCTCTCAAGCTTCTACTGCCTCCCAATAGCACCAATCTGGTGACTAAGCCTTCAATATGTGGTCTTTGGGAATATTTAAGATCCAAACCATTGCATTGTCTTCCTCAACCCAGAAGTGAGCCCTTGAGCCAGGTGTGTCCTCGACACCTCTGTTGTTATGGGCCCCATGCAAAATCGTTGCAGTTCTCTGCTGAAGAATGAACACAGGAATTATTTCCTTTGGCAAGCTCACAAAATAACAGATCACTAACTGTCCTAATTATCTTCTCTTCCCTCCTATTCAAGCTGGTTCTCAGAGCCCTAATATCTCATGAATACTTTGTAATAGACTCATTTATAAAATAATTTTCTTTTTTAATAAGTCAGAGGTAACTTGTCACATCTATTACTAATGGCCTTTTTCAAAATGCCTTGGCATCTCTTTTGGTTTTGAAAGGCTCTAAATGGTTTTCCAAGTTTGAGCAGGACCAATTTATTCTTTTAAGATATGCCAGTCTGCAATGAGGACATTTCTGAATGAGTCATAATATCTATATCACAGTTTTCTGCTAGTGGATTAAAATATTTTAGTATCCTTGGTTTCTTCTGCTATGTGGTGTCAGCAGATCAGAGCCCTCTCCTGAATGACTATGGCTACCTAGAATCTCCAGTAGTTTATATGCTTGGTCCAAATATTCACTGTCCCTCTCTGGACTGACCACTCTGGTGCCTTCTCTGGCAGAGGAAGGGAGGCGTACACTTCCTTCCTGTCCCATTATTATGAAGCTAGGCCGTTTAATTCCCTGAGTCCAATGGCACCATCAACATCAATTCAGGTTGTTTTAAGAACCAAAGAGCATTTCTGTCAGTTCTCTTGCTCACCACCCTCTAACCCCCCTTTTGCCAAGAAAATGAGCCACCCCAGTTTGAGATTGCTCCTTCACCTAGTCTCCCTAGAACAGAGGAGACACTTGGACCAGAGCCACCACCAAGCCAACATGTAACATGGGTAAGAAATAAAATTCTGTGGTTCTAAGCCCCTGAGTTTTTGGAATTATTTGTTGCTGCAGCATAACCTGGTGAAAGCTGACTGATATATAATCTTAGGAGCAGACAGAGAAGACAGGTTTATATGTCTCAAAAATACTCAGATTTTCTTACTAGCCTATTGAGTTGTGGGCATTATGCCAGATTGCTAAAAGGACTACATTTTTAAAAGAAGCCTCATTCAACCTCTGAAACCCATTTTCCCATTGCAAAATGTCACTGTCTTTCAGTTTTAGCATCTTCTCCTCCCATCACCATGGCAACCTACATTCCGGGACAGGATCTGGACCATCCTCAAAAGGATGGAGGAAACAATTTTCACTTCCTCCTCTGACCTCAGAAACCCCACCTTATCTTCTGGAACTTTTCTGCCTGTGGTAAAGATGAAGGTGAAGTGTTCTCAATTAAAAAAGGGCATAGAACAGGACTTTCCTAGTGTGCGGAAATGTAGGACATCAGCCATTGCTGTGCTGGCCACTGGAGGAGAAGACTTACCCAGAGGAAGGGAATACTGTTACCCAGAGAAGGTTTGATGTGTAGGGGATTGCATATCACTGGGAGCATCAGAAAAGCCCCCCAAATCCAACTGAGCCACACTCTAAGCATCGCAGTAGCTGCGCCAGTGTTGGTGGTAATCTCTTCAGTGACTTTCCTGCATATCACTAAGATCACCCACATCTTTGAACTGGCGTCTCCAAAAGTTCTGAGGAATCTCATGAGGTTGTTGAGTCTAAACCAGTGTAGACATTCTACACCTCTCTCAGGATGTGGATCCCATTCTCGTCCCTTCTTGCATGGAAGTCTTGGTTGCAAATTTTGTTTCACCAAAGAGATATATTACCCATAGAAGAGATCGATTACCCAGAGAAGATCCCAAGCTTTGGCAGGGAGCAGCCTAATGTCATTTGACACTCACACCTGATTCCAAAGAAAACCAGAGCCTGTGCCATGTGGACGCATCTTGCTGCTGGACTTTGGCTGTGAGGCACAGTTGGGGGGGGGGCTCACATTGAGCCGGGAGGGTGGGTGGCAATTGGAAGCAGACCCAGGGGTCAGACAGAGATGAGGTAACTGGAGAAGCATGGGACAGCCGGGCTCCTCCTGAATGTACCAGGACAGGGGCCACCAGGGACAGGATCCTCAGAGTACAGAGACCTCAATATTGTCTCCTCCTACTCACCCTCTCTTGGCGGGACTCTGTCCAGCTGTTGGAGCCAGAGAAGAGGGCTGGAAAAAGAACCTAGAAGCAGGGGGGTGGCAGGAGACAGGTATTTGGAGTCCTCGTTCAAGCAGGCAAGGCTGAGCTTCTGGGACCTTCCCAAAGCGCTACGTAGAGAAAGAATCAGGATGCTAGAGATGGGATTGGTGCTGGACCAATGCACTCGGGAGGACTTGGAGAGGGTGCTGTGAGCTTCGAGCCCGCATGGCTGCCCCCAGGAAGCTCAGATGCAGAGGTTCTGGTGGAACAATCCATGTCAGCCTCCATGGAGCCCATCCGCTCGCCACCCTCTCTGATGCATGTGACCAGGTGGGGGACCCTTCTCCATCCGCAGGATCAGTGTCGGAACCGCAGCCCGAGGCCGCTCTGAGGCTCAGAGCCTGCTCACGCTTCTCTCCGATTCTGGAAACTGCCTCTGACAGTTTCACTGTCCTGGGCTGTTAAATGTTCCTCTCAGGTAGGAATGAAAATTAGATGGAATAAAGATTCCTAACAGTCCTCAGACTCTGCTGGTCTCAGTGCTGCCACAGAACAAAATGGGAAGATGTGGATGGGGGATTTGTCCTCTCCCGATTTGTCCAAAAGCCGGCGCACACCCTGGGTAGAGAGCCTCTTCTATTTTGTCACAAATAAATGGGTTCTGTAAATGAATGGAAAGGCATGGGATTATTTCTAAAGGAAAACCGAGAGAAGTATACTGTTGTTTATGATTCATTTCTGACAATTTCCTCTTCTGTTTTCCTGGGAGCGGAGGGGGGGGGGATATCTGCAGGGAGGTGTCATTTGAGAGTCTTCTGAAATGGTTTGGGAGTAAAGTGTTTGGCAAATTGAATATGACTGAGTGTGTGTGTGTGTGTGTGTGTGTGTGTGTACATGTACATGTGGTACTGGAGATGGAAGCTAGGGGCATCATTCTACCTCTAAGCTGCACCCCAGCCCTGTATTATTTTTTACTTTGAGACAAATTCTCATTAAGTTGCTAAGGCTGGCCTCAAACCTGTGATCCTCCAAAGTATGGGCTCACAAGCAAGCACCACCATGCTTGGCTCAAAATGAATATTTGAAGTCGAGGCTTTTTTTTTTTTTTTTTTCAGTACTGGGGCTGGAACCCAGGGGCATTCTACCTCTGAGCTATACCTCCAGCCCTAGTTTTTATTCTTTATTTTGAAACAGAGTCTCACTGAGTTGCAGAGGGCCTCACTAAGTAGCTGAGGCTGTCCGCGAACCGTGATCCTCAGTCTCAGCCTCCCGAATGCTGGGATTACAAGTGTGCACCACCACGCCTGGCCAGTTCTGCATATATTTTCAATAGAATATTTTCCTTTATCCTACTTAACTTTTATGCTATTGGCTCCCTATATCTTATTTTTATGTATGCTATGAACTCCACAATGAATTATTTTCTTTCTTGTGAACACTGTCAATTACCATATATTTATATGTAGGTACACACACACACACACACACACACACATATGTGTGTATCTCACTAATATTTGTTCCTTTGTATAGAGAAAAATTTCCATTTGGTATCCTCTTCCTTCTACTTGAAGGAATTTCTTTAACATTTCTTGTATCATGGTCTACAAATAATTAATTCTTTTTTTATGGTACTGGGAATGGGACCCAGGGACATTCTACCTCTGAGCTACACCCTCAGCCCTATATTTTCTTCTCTATTTTGAAACAGGGTCTCACTGAGTTGCAAAGGGCCTAAGTAACTGAGGCTGTCCGCAAACTGCAATCCTCCCATCTCAGCCTCCCGAATGCTGGGCTGACAAGCGTGTGCCACCATGCCCAGCAATAACTAATTCTTTTAGCTGTTTTATGTCTCTTTTTCTCACAATCTTTTTCTTTCTTTTTCTTTTATTTTTTTGGTGGTGGTACCGGGATTGAACCCAGGGGCATTCTACCTCCAAGCTATACTCCCAGACATTTTTTTTTTTTTCTGAAACAGGATCTCACGAAGTTGCTAAGGCTCACCTTGAACATACAATCCTCCTGCCTCCACCTCCCAAGTACTGGGATTGCAGGTGTGCACCAGCACACATGACTTCACATTAAATCTGTCTATTTATTCACTCATTCACTTGGTGGTGTTTGGGATTGAACACAGGGCCTTGCATATGCTAGGCAAGCTTTTTACCACTGAGCTACATCCCCAGCCCTATTCTTTTCTTTCTTTTCTTTTTTAAAGACATTTTTGCTGGATACAGAATTCCCGATACTCCGATTTTTCCTTTTCTTGTGTTATTTTAAGGACATTGTTCTACGTACTGTCTTCTTACTCACTTTGTTTCTGCTCTTATTCTTACACCTATTCCCGTGCGTGTGACACTTCTTACTTCCTTTACTTCTGCTTTTAAGCTTTTCTTTTTATTTTTTTAACCCCTGGGTTTGAACAACTTGATAACGATGTACTTTGATGTAGTTTTCTTCAAGTTTCTTGTTTACAGTTTTCATCAGGGCTGGAAAACTTAGCTTTTATTTCTCCAAATATTTTTATGCGTTTTTCCTCTTTGGGGACCTACAAGTACATGCACATTAGTCACCCGAAGTCGCACTGATGTTCTTTTCATTAAAAATTCTCTTTCTCTGTGTGTTTCACTTTGGATCATTCTTCTTGCTCAGTCTTTGAGTTTACTTACTGACATACTTAAGGTTCGGCAGTCGTTCTACCCACGGTATTTTTCATCTTAGATGTTGTAGTTTTCATCTCTAGACTCTTATGTCCTTTCTGTATGTAACATTTTGAAGGCATAGAATACAATTATAACTGTTTCAGCATCCCTATTTGTTAATTCTAATATCTTTGTGCATTCTGGGTAATTAATCAATTGATTGTCTTTTCTTTTCATTACAGGTCTTATTTCCCTCCTTTTTTACATGCTTTTCAATCTTTGGGTGCAAAACATTATACATTTTGCCGGTCGTGGTGGCGCACGCTTGTAATCCCCGCGCTTGGGAGGCGGAGACAGGAGGATCGCGTGGGTTCGGAGCCAGCTGCGCTGGCTTAAGAGACCCTGTTTCCAAATGAAAATATAAAATAGGTCTGGGAGTATAGCCCGGAGGTAGAAGGGCTTCCAGGAACCCCAGTACCACCAAAAAAAATTATACATTTTACCTTATAGGGCACCATACGCTTTGTATTCCTATGTTCATGATCTTCCTATGCTATGCAGTTAAGTGTCTTGGAGACTCTTCAGTCCTCTATGGTCTTGATTTTAAGATTTGTTGGGTGGAAGCAGAGCAGAGTTCAGCAGAGGCTAAGACCTTCTTGAACACTGGTCAGTGCCTCATGCATTGTGCATGTTTTTCTGTCTGACTAGTGGGAACAAGTGCTGTCCCTGGCTCTGTGTGAGTACTGGGCACTGCTCAACCTAATCCTTTTGTGGCGGTATCCCCAGCCTTAGGCCGTTTTCCTCCCACTCAGCTTTTGATCAATATTTGGTTGAATTCTTCAGCGGAAACATCCGTCGACCTCTGCGTCTCTTTCTGTGCATTTTTCTCCTCTCCTGTACCCTGTTGTACAAACTACACTCATCTCCCCACATTCTCAAACCGTGGAACCCTCAAGCTACAAGATTAGAAAAGAAATAGGCACGACACACACATTTCATGTTGTCCGGGGCCAGGATAAAATAACCACGTGTCATGACAGGGTCTTGGATTCAGCTTGAAACGTGCATTTGAGGAGAATGTGCATCAGACCCTTCCCTGGCCTCATGAAAAGGTGGGGATTTGGCCAGGAGTGGTGGTGCGGGCCTGTAATCCTAGTACCTGGGAGGCTGAATCAGACATCACAGGTTCGAGGACAGCCTCAGCAACTAAGTAAGACTCTCAGAAACCTAGAGAAATCCTGTTTCAAAGCAAAAAATAAAAAGGGCTGTGTTAGCCGGGCGTGGTGGCGCACGCTTGTAATCCCCACGCTTGGAAGGCAGAGACAGGAGGATCGCACAGGTTCGAAGCCAGCCCCGCGCGCTGGCTTAGGAGACCCTGTTTCCAAATACAAAATGTAAAAATAGGTCTGGGAGTGTAGCCCGGAGGTAGAAGGGCTTCCAGGAACCCCAGTACCACACACACACAAAAAGGGCTATGTTAAAAATGCCCTGTGTTCAATCCTCAGTAACACACACACACACACACACACACACTGGGGTTAACCTCTGCAGTTGCCAGCAGTAGAACTGACCTAAGTCAGTTGACTAATAGTGCAAGAGGCACCCCTCCCTTGTATGATCAGGGTGGAGCCTTGTGGTTGAAGGGGACTTTTAAGCACTGGGCTGTAGTTTGTTTCTGTGCAGCCTTGGAAAAGAGTGAGTCCTTTTGGGCAAGGCCACCATGCAAGGCATTAGTCTTGGAAAGTTTTTTACCTCTCAATAACAATGAAGCAAAATAAAACAAAATCTATGCAAAATACACATCCGAGGGAAGTAGCTCTTCAGTGACGACATATATTCTAAAAATTAAGAGTATTAGTTGACTTTGGCCAGGTGCAGTGGTCCATGTTTGTAATCCCAGAGCTTGAGAGGCTGAGATAGGGGGATTACAGTTTTGAGATCATCCTCAACAACCTAGCAAGACCTGTTTTAGAAGAAAATATAGACAGGGCTGGGGGTGTAGCTCAGAGGTAGAATGCCCCTGAGTTGAATCCCTAGTGTCTGTCTGTCTGTCTCTGTCTCTGTCTCTGTCTCTGTCTCTGTCTGTCTGTCTCTCTCTCTCTCTCTCTCTCTCTCTCTCTCTCTCTCACACACACACACACACACACACACACACACACACACACGAGCTAGGGGTGTACCTCAGAGGTAGATTACCCTTGTACCACACACATACACATACAAAGAGTATTAGTTGACTTCAATTAGACAGAGTTAATGTGACTGCAAAAAAAGTGCTAATGTAACCATAAGCTGAATTAAAAGAACTACTCTAAGACAAAGAGGTGATATCTATCCCACTCAGGCAGGCTGCTGAGGACTACAGAGCAGGATGGCAGTAAAGGAACAGGAGCTTGCCGGTGACTTCACCACGTCCAGAATTTGTTCCCTTTATAATTTACAACTTAACAGATAATTAACTATCTGTCATTTCAAGCTGCTTTGGGTTGGATATTCTATAACTTGCCTCTGAAGATATCTTTACTGAACCAACCTTCCCAAGCAGCTAATTCTCCTCCCCTGAGCACACGTGCCCTTCCCTCCAAGCCACGACTCCATGGGTCCACATGTATTCATTTCCCCACATGTAATAGGAACTATAGATATGTATCAAATAGTGCAAACAATGAAATTCTCTGTATGTCTTATTAGATCTGAGCATTCCCTCCCCACTAATGAATACATAACAGAATATGGAGAAGTGATCCTAAGAGTCTAATGTCTATCTGACTCCTTAGTGTGTATTAAAATTCAGATCCTGCTGGGAGTGGTGGTGCACTCCTGTGATCCCAGTACTTGGGAAGCTGAAACAGGAGGATTTCAGGTTTGAGGCCAGCCTCGGGAACTTAGCGAGGCCCTTTGCAATTTAGTGAGACTCTGTTTAAAAAATAAAAAAATAAAAAAGGGCTGGGGGTGTTGCTCACAGATAGAATGCCCCTGAGTTCATCCACAGTACCACACATACACACAGACAAAACAAAACAAAACAAAACAAAAATCAGATCCCCAGGCCCTATTGCCCACAGATTCATCTTTGGAAGATGGGAGAGAAGGCTCTGGAGCTGGTGTTTTGAAAAAGTACTTCAGAAAATCCTAACACTGGTCTACATACAACTTTCAGAAACAGTGACAAAGAGTCAAGGACTGCTAAAAAATTTATATATATATTTATATATAATATATATTCATATATACAATTTATACACAATTTATATATAATATATAATTTATATAATATATAATTTATATAATATATAATTTATATATATGTATGTGTGTGTGTATATATATATATATATATATATATATATATATATTTCTCTAAATGTGGGGAGTGGATTTTGCAGTCACTGCCTGCATTTTCTGTAAAGGCCTTATCGTTCTAGAAGGCTCTGTGTTTGTCTTTAAGTGACGGAGAGCAAAATCTCTTTTCCAGGATGTTATAAAGGGGGGGCAGCCCCGTTCGTCCCCATCCCCAGGGCCTCAGTTGTCTTGGGTGGCCCCCAAAGGTCTAGCTCACGCACACTCTCCTTCAGAGTCCTGGAAATTTCCTCCTTGGCTCCCTTTGATGTTACGTATCCTCTTCTTTACTCCACAGGTCAGCAGGTCAGTCTGCTATGTGTGGCCTTAGGAGAAAGTGGGTGGGTTGAGAGAGAAGGTGAGAGACGACAGAGATTCCAACACTGAAGGTCCATGGAATCTCTTTCTTCTCTGGAGAATTAGCTCAGCTCTCCTGGATTGGTCTTCTAAGTTCTTTTGAAAACATTTCCTTTTGGTTCAAAAGAAAATTTATGTTTTTAATCACTTGCACAGCAGGAAGGCTCCCAGTGGACAAGAATGTTGGGACCAAAAACACGATACTGAAACAAACAAAAAAGCACCTTACTTTCAGTCCCATAAGATGCATCCAACTTATGCAAAATTAGAACTTGTTAGATGAAAAATGGTGTGCTTTTAGAAATGATATCTATTGTAAAATATTTAGGTATGAAGAAAAAGACCAAAAGGTCAATACATTCATTTATCTAAAGATAATTATGCTTAGAGTTTCAAGGCTTACATAAGCATATACTTCTTAACTCTTAAAAAATTAGAATGATCATTTTCAGCCCATGCTTTCCACTTAAATTTATTATGAAAAATTTTATGCCATCAAATTATTCCTTAAGAACTATTTAATTTTTTAATTTTTAATTTTTATTTATTTATTTATTTTTGCAGGTCTGGGGATGGAACCCAGGGGCATTTGCCCTCCAAGCTACACCCCCTACCCTATTTTTTATTCTTTATTTTGAAACCGGGTCTCACTGAGTTGCAGAGGGCCTCACTAAGTAGCTGAGGCTGTCCGCGAACAGTGATCCTCCAGGTCTCAGCCTCCCGAATGCTGGGATTACAAGCATGCGCCACCCCCCCCCCAGCTATTTTTTTATTTTTTGTGGTAGCAGGGA
Source organism: Muscardinus avellanarius (assembly GCF_963383645.1). Lineage (NCBI taxonomy): Eukaryota > Metazoa > Chordata > Mammalia > Rodentia > Gliridae > Muscardinus > Muscardinus avellanarius. The sequence goes on along the minus strand of NC_137796.1, from coordinate 87,525,350 downwards.
TGGAAGCCAGGGTATTTGTACCTCCAAGCTGCACCCCCAGCCCTATGTTTTAGTCTTTTTATTTTTGAAACAGGGTCTCACTGAGTTGTGAAGGGCCTCACTAAGTAGCTGAGGTTGTCCTCGAACCGAGATCTTCCGGTCTCCGCCTCCCAAATGCTGGGATTACAAGCGTGCGCCACCACGCCCAGCCTAAAAACCTATTTTAAAGCCAGGTGTGCATGCCTATAATCCCAGTACTTGGGTGGCTAAGACAGGAGGATCACAGGTCCAAGACAAGTCTTAGCAACTTACCAAGACCCTGTTTCAAAAAAAAAAAAAAAAAATAGGGCTGGGGTTATAGCTCAGAGGCAGAAGGTCCCCTGAGTTCTATCCCCAGTACCACAAAAACAAGCAAAACAAACAAAAATCAACTGTAGAGGGAGCAGGGTGCTGTATTCAAGTAACTCTTATTTTACTTAATAATGGTCCCAAAGTACAAGAATGACGATGCCAGCAATTGAGATGCCAAAGAGAAGCTATAAATTGATTCTTTCAAGTGAAAAGGTGAATGTTCTCAACTTAATAAAGAAAGCAGATGCTGAGATTGTGCCTCACAAATGCTAGTGTGCTATATTTTCATTTTTAACTCAGTTTAAAAATACTTCCTAATTTCTCTTTTGACTTTTTAATTTGACCCATGGGTTATTCAGAAACGTGCTATTTACAGGCATGGTGGTGGACATCGGTAGTCCCAGATACTCAGGAGGAATATTTAGTTGAGGGAAATCATTTGACCCTGGGAATTCAAGATCAGACTGGGCAACTTTGTGAGACTCTGTTTTTTTTAAATATATTTTTATTGGTTCATTGTAATAATTGGTTCATTGTAATCATAAAGTTCAGAGTGACAGGGACATCTATGCGCACAGCTGTGGTGCACTTTCCCCTGGATCTCCCCTTTCTCCTTCCCCTTCCCCACCCATAACACTGAGATTGGCATTGATAATTTTGAATATGCACATGGCATCATTTCAAGTATGAGACCTTGCTTTTTTTTTTTTTTTAAAGAAATGTGTTAGTCAAATATTGAGGATTTGCCAGATGTATTTCTGTAACTAACTTCTAATTTAATTCAATTCAGTTAGAAGCTATACTTTATTTTTATTTTTATTTTTTTAGGTGGTACTGGGGTTCCTGGAAGCCCTTCTACCTCCGGGCTACACTCCCAGACCTATTTTTACATTTTATTTGGAAACAGGGTCTCATAAGCCAGCACGCACAGCTGGCTTCGAACCTGCACGACCCTCCTGTCTCCGCCTCCCAAGCGCGGGGATTACAAGCATGCGCCACCACGCCCGGCCAGAAGCTATACTTTGCATGCATTGCATCTTTTAAAGTTTATTTAGATGTCTTGCCCAGAATATGGTCTGTGCTGAGAATATACATTTTCCTGTTGTTAGATGGAGTACTTTGTAATTATCCATTAAATCAAGTTGATGGATAGTGTGTTCTTCTCTGTCCCTACTGATTTTCTGTCTACTTGTTTGTTGTTGTTGTTGTTATTGAGAGGATTGTTAAACTATTCAATTATAATTGTGGCTATAATCATTTCTGCCTGCATTGCGATTGGATTTGACTGCATTTATTTCGAAGCTTTCTTTCTAGATGCATAAGTGTTGAGAATTGTTGTGTCATTTTAATTCATTGGATTCTTCCTCATCACAAAACGGCCTTTTTATCTCTGGGGACACTCTTTGCTCTGAAGCCTATTCTATTTGACATTAATGTAGCTACACAACTTTTACTTTTAAGTTAGTGTTGACGTATTTCTTTACTTTTAAAACTTTTAACCTATTTGTGTCTTTATATTTAAAGCAAGTTTCTTGAAGGCAGCATAAGGTTGGGTCATACTTTTTTTGTCCAAACCAATACTCTTTTTTTTTTTTATTGGTGCATTGTCATACATCTTAATGGGGTACAAGATGGTAGAGGCATACACGCACACATCACTCATTTAGCCCTTCCCTGTTTTCTACACCATCCTCCTCCCCTCCCTCCTTCTCATGCTTGGCTCAGTAATTGACTTTGATGTATTTGTGAATCTACACCGTATACATGAGGACATTTCCCCCTTCCCCTCCCATCTTTCTCAGGCCGCCTTGCTTGCTCATCTATGGTTTCTCCTTCTTCATCTAGAGTTCCTCCTAGGACCCATTTTCTCCCTAGCTTTTGGATGGAACTGGGGAGCATTATGCTAAGATTAGTCACAACCTAAGACTCTTTGTCTTTACTTAAAGCGGGTTTAAACATGCTGCTATAAGCCAGGCACAGGGGTGTATGCCTGTAATCCCAGTACTTGGGAGCCTGAGACAGGAGGATCACAGGTTCAAGACCAGCCTCAGCAATTTAGTGAGACTCTTAGTGACTTAGTGAGACCCCATTTCAAAAATAAAGAATAAAAAGGGCCCCTGGGTTCAGTCCTCAGTGCCACAAACAAACAAGCAAAAACCATGCTGTTATAGGCTGAATATTTTTTTCTCTACAATAAATATGTTGAATCCCTAACACCAATAGGATGGTATTTGGAAGTGGGGCCATGAGGGTGGAGCTCTTGTGGAATGGAATTATCGCTCTTGTCAGGAGAGATTCAAGGGAGCTTGCCCAATTTTTAACTTTTTAGGAAAGTGGCTAAATCCAGTCCCTGTTACTCTCTTCTGACCAGAAGCAAAAGTCTGGAAGTCAGACATATAAATACAATATATTATAAAGGAAGCATTTCAAATCCATGACAGGCATAACTGGGCATGAATGATGATATTAGAGACAGTGATGAAACATATGGAGAAATAGCAAATCAGATATTGATTTTCTGTCAGACACCCAAATATACTACAGAGACACACAAGAATAAAATACAAAACCTTAAAAATGAGAAGAAATTTTTGGTGAATATATTTATGATTTCTACATGGCAAAACCTTCTAGGTGTAAAATAATGAAAAGCAATACAAGTAGAAAATAAAAGACTGGTTTTTGTTTTTCATAAACTTTATTTTGAAATACCTTTTAGATTTGTAGAAAAATTTCAAAGATAGTACAGAAAGTTCCCATACACCCCTCATTCATTTTATTCCTTGACGTTATTGTGTTATGTTACCAAGGTAATTTTGTCAAAACTGAGAAACCAACATTGGCACATTAGTACTATTACCTAAACTACACACTTCATTCCAATTTCACTCAATTTGTGGGTAATGTGCATTTTCTATGCAGGATGTATCCAACCCAATATCTAATATATTAGAAGACTTATCTTTTGACTGTGTAAAATATCACTTAATTTCTTGTTTTAAAAATGCGAAAACCAAGCTGGGTGTGCTGGTGCATACCTATAATCCCAGTGTTTGGAAGGCTGAGACAGGAGGATCACGGGTTTGAGACCAGTTTCAGCGATTTTAGTGGGATTCACAGCAACTAAGCAAGATCCTGTTTCCAAGTAAAAGATAATATAGGGCTGGAGATGTAGCTCAGAAGTAGAACACCCCTGGGTTCAATCCTAGCACAATAAATAAATACATACATAAATAAATGGCTAGGGATGTAGCTTGGAGGTAGAATGCTCCTAAATTTAATCTCCAGTATGGGGGGTGGGGGAGAAGGCAAAAGCCAAAATACGAACAAATTGACAAAGTTTTCCAAGGAAACAAAGGATCAATAGCCTTAAAAAATTAATACATAAAAGCCAGGCGCGGTGGCGCACGCTTGTAATCCCCGCGCTTGGGAGGCTGAGACAGGAGGATTGCATAGGTTCAAAGCCAGCCTCAGCTACTTAGTGGGGCTCTCAGCAACTTAGTGAGACCCTGTTTCCAAATAAAATATAAAATAGATCTGGAGTATAGCCCGGAGGTAGAAAAGCCTCTGGGTTCCACCCCCAGTACCACACACACACAAAAAAAAATTAATACATAAAATAGTATTCTACTAACAGAAAGATAGAAAAAGGAAATGAATAGAAAGTAAAAAAATACTATTTATTGGCTAATGAACACAAAGCCTTTGAACATTAAGAGTAATCATATTTTTTAACCTATCACACTAGCAATGATTAGGAAATAATACTAGTCAGATGTCGTTACCCAGGTCCCCTTGTACCTTGAGGGTGAGAATATTGTTTCATACAATTGACCTGAAAAGCCTTAAGAGGTGCAGCCTCTGGGGCTCCTTAAGTCTATACTCTGGAATTAATCAGAAATTTGAGCAAAAGAGGCTGGGCCCTCTGCCACCAGTCTTCCATGGGGCACCTCAACTCCCTTGCTTGATTCTAAACATACTGGGGTCGTCCCACTAGGACCTCTGCATGGTCTTGTTTCCCCTTGTTGGCCTCGTTCCCAGACTAGGAGGAACAATAGGACGGGAGGGAGAAGAGACAGGAACACAAGAAAGGAGAACAAGGGAAGCAAAGAGAAAGGGGGAGAATAGCATTTACATTTAATGGAGAAGAGCCAGAAATAATCATTTTGAGAAAGGGGGAGAATAGCATTTACATTTAATGGAGAATAATCATTTTGGAGAAATAATCATTACTGGAGAAATAATCATTAATGGAGAAATAATCATTTTGAGAAAGGGGGAGAATAGCATTTACATTTAATGGAGAAGAGCCAGAAATAATCATTTTGCACGCATGCGTGCATGCGTGTGTTTGTGTGTGTAATTGGGGATTGAACTCAGGGTCATTCTACCTCTGAGCTACACTCCAGCCCTATTTTTATTTTGAAACAGGGGTTCACTAAGTTGCGGAGGGCCTTGCTAAATTTCTGAGGCTGGGCGTGAACCTGTGATCCTCCTGTCTCAGCCTCCAGAGTACTGGGATTATAGGTATATGCCACTATATCTGGCTCCAGAAATAATCTATAGTAGCACCCCCCCCATTATCCATAGGGTATCACCCCCCCCCCGCAATGGATGCCTGAGACCATGGATCACACCAAACTCAGGGTACATTATGCTCCCCACCCTGCCCCCTGTACATATATACACAAGTTGAATGCCTTTTCACTTAAAGCACTTTATATTTCCTCTTTGTCATATCTAAAATGCCAGCCTCCCTACTCTTGGGCTTTGGGACCATTACTAAGTAAAAAAGAGTTATTTGAACACAAGTATGGTAATATCTTCACATTCGATCTAATAACCCAGAAGGTTACTAGTAACTACCTGGTGAGTAGTGTATACAGCATGGAAACACTGGGCAAAGGGTTGATTCATGTCCTGGGGGGATGGAGCAGGACAACACATGAATGCATCATACTACTGGGGACAGTGGGCAATTTAAAACTTGTGAATAGTTTATTTTTGGAGTTTTCCATTTAATATTTTTCAGACTATGCTTGACAGGAGACAACTGAAGCTATGAAAAGTGAAAACACAGATTAAAGGGACTGATTTGCTACCTGTACATCTCATGCTGTCATTTTAAAAATAGGAGTTTATTTATTATTTATTTACTTATTTATTTATATGGTGCTAGGTATTGAACTCAGAGGCATTCTATATCTGAGCTATACCCCCAGCCCTATTTTATTTTTTATTTTGAAACAGGATCTAAGTTGCTGAGGCCGGCCTCAAGCTTGTAGTCCTCCTCTCTCAGTACTGGGATTACAAACATGTACCACCATACCAGATCATAATAAATTTAAATGGAAAACACTGAATAATCATTCAAAAATTATTTTTGGTGGTACTGGGGTTCTTGGAAGCCCTTCTACCTCCGGGCTACACTCCCAGACCTATTTTATACTTTTTTTATTTTTGGAAACAGGGTCTCTTAAACCAGCGGGCCTGGCTTCGAACCAGCGCGATCCTCCTGTTTCTGCCTCCCAAGCACAGGGATTACAAGCATGTGCCACCACTCCCAGCATTCAAATTTTTTTTAAGAGTTAAAAAGTATGTATTTGTGTGAGCATAGAAACTCTAAGCATGTACATTTCAAGGTCACTAAATGTATTGACTTCTTTGTATTTTTCCAGATTGCCTATCTTTTCTATAGTAAATATGATTTTCGAAAGACTGCAGAGGGAAATTTGTAGCAATAAATGCTTATATCAGAAAAGATGAAATATTTTGAACCATTTATACTTTTACATCAATAGGGGATAAACTATATGACATTGATCTGGGCAGTACATTTTTGGACTTGATCCCAGTAATGAAGGCGAAAAAAGCAAAAATAGACAAGTGGGATTACATCAAACTAAAAAGCTTTTGCACAGCAAGGGAAACAACACAATTAAGGGGCAAGCCATGGAATAAGAGAAAATGTTTGCAAGTCATGCAGCTGATAAGAAGTTATCTAAAATATGTAAGGAACTCAAGCAACTGAGTAGCAAGAAAACAAACAACCCAGTTAAAAACAGGGCACATGACGTCAGAAGACATATAAACAACCAACAGATGCATGAAAAAGATGCTCATTATGGCTAATAATTCAAGAAATGCAAATTAGAAACATCATGAGATGTCATCTCACACCTGTCAGAATGGCTATGATGAAAAAGAGGAAAGATAACAAGTTTTGGTGAGGATAGGGACAAAATCAAACCCTCATCCACTGCTGGTGGGTAGTAAACTGAAACAGCCATTATGGGAAAAATGCAAGTTTCTCAGAAAACCACAAAGTTTTATGTGGTAGAAAACTACCATATAATCCAGCAATCCCGCTATTGGATAGACATCCCCCAAACTTGAAATCAGTACATCAATGAGATATCTTCATACCCCCATATTTATTGCAGAATTATTCACAATAGCCAAGTTATATAATTAACCTCAGTGTCCACCAACTACTACATGAATAAAGACAATGTAATGTATACACATGGTGGGACACAACTCAGCCTCAAAAAGGTGAATTTCCTGTCATTTGTGGCAACAGGAATGGACCCAGAGGACATAATGCTAGGTGAAATAAGCCAGGCACAGAAAGACAAATACTGCCTGTCCTTATTTATGTGTGAAATCTAAAATAATAGGACATATTGAAATAGAGAGAAGAATGGTGGTTGCCACAGACTAAGGCGTGGGAGGAATGGGAAGTGATGGGCAGAGGGGTAATGTTTTCAGCTAGACAAGAGAAAAGAAATGAAAAGTATTCGAGGTGATGGGTGTGTTATCTAGCTTCATTCAAACATTGCACATTATAAGGATAAGGATTATAAGGATGATGGCATCACTTGGTACCTGTTAAAGATATATAAAAATAGCCAGGCACAGCAGTGCAAGGTTCTAATCCCAGCTACCCAGGAGGCAGAAGGATCATGAGTTCAAGTATAGCCTCAGCAACTTAGTGAGACCCTGTCTCAAAAATAAAGAAATGAAAAAGGGGCTGGGGATATGGCTAGGTGGTAGATTCAATCCCCAGTGCCACAAAAACAGGGGAGACGGTGGATATAATTTTTCAATGAATGAATGAATGAATGAATGAGCCTCCTCATTAGGAAACTAGGAAAAAGAGATAAAAATAAACCCAAAGCAAGTAGAAAGAAGGAAATAATAAAGATAACGGCAGAAGTAAATGGAATAACAATAAAAAGTGGAGGAAAATTATTGAAATAAAAAGCCATTTTTCCAAAAAGATCAATAAAATAAGAATTAAGGGTTGGGGACATGGCTCAGTGGCAGACACTTGCCTGGTATGCACAAGGCCCTGCATTCAATCCCTAGTATTGCAACTAAAAAGTAAAAAATGAAATAAGTAACTCAAAAAAGAAACTTGTAATGACGGTCAAAGATCAAAACATACAAGATACAAATGGTGACTTTCAGAATGAAGGGTACTGCATCCCACACGAATACAAAGAATAATGAAGAAATATCACAAAGTCTTTGCATCCATACATTTGATAACCTAGGTGAAATTGATCAATTCTTTAGAAATGACAAATCACCAAAACTTGAGATAGAGACTCTGAATAGCCCCATAACTCTGAAAGACGTAGACTTTGTAGTTAAAACCCTTCCCCAAAGTGAGCCCCAGCTGCACTGATTTTCCAGAGTCACCATAACAAAGCATTGTAGACTGAGCGATTTCAATGACAGAAATTTAGTTCCCCAGAGGGAAGCTAGACGTCTGAGACCAAGGTCTCCGGAGGGCTGGGTCCTCCCGGGGCCTGTCTCCTTGACTTGTAGGCAGCTCTCTTCTCACCAAGTCCTCACATGACCGTCTTTCTGTGTGCGCCTGTATCCAGATCTCCTTCTTATAAGGATACCAGCCATATTGGATTAGGCCCATCCTAATGACCTCACTCTGATTTTACTGTTTCAAAGGCCCTATCTCCAAATATAGTCACATTCTGAAGTACTGGGGGTTAGGATTTCAACACATGAATGTTGGAGAGACACTAGTAATCCTATCACACCAGCTCAGATGATTTTACTGGTGAATTCTACTAAATGTTTAAGAAAAATAAAACCAAATCTACACCATCTCTTGCAGAAAATGAAGGGGAAACACTTCCCAAAGACTTTTATGAGGCCAGCATTATCCTAATATCAAGACAACTACATACAGTACAAACATCATCATCAACAACAACAACAAAAAAACCCCAAACCCACAGAACAATATCTTTCATAAACATAGACACAAAAATCCTAAACCAAATGTTTGGAAAATCACTTTCAGTCATATATAGAGTAATACACGAGCACTAATTGGGCTTTATTCTAAAAATACAACACTGGTAACTTGTCTGGGCAAATAGATAACCACCAGAGGTTGGACATAACAGAACTTGTCAAAAAGAATGGCCTTCACTTCACAGCACAATCGGAAGGTGCACACTAATAAATAAATTAAAGGGGCTCATGAAAAATGACCACCTGTGAGCTGGGCGTGGTGGCGCACGCTTGTAATCCCAGTTTGTAATCCCAGCATTCGGGAGGCTGAGACCTGGAGGATCGCGGTTCGCGGACAGCCTCAGCTATTTAATGAGGCCCTTTGCAACTCAGTGAGACCCGGTTTCAAAATAAAGAATAAAAAACAGGGCAGAGGGTGCAGCTTGGAGGTTGAATGCCCCTGGGTTCCATCCCCAGACCCGCAAAAAAAAAAAAAAAAAAAAAAAATGACCACCTGTGAACTTATCAAGTTAAATCAGAAGCAGATGGCTGTATGAGCTTATCAGACCCATACTCAGAAAACCAGGCCTCTGAGCTTATCAGACACACCAGACTAGCAAATGGTGCAACCCCCTCATCTGAAACACATAGAAGGAGAGACACCTGAGGTGGTAAGTGGCACCCCCCCATCATCTTATCAGACCATCTGGTCAACAGGTGATGAACTTCCAGGTAATGAACTTCTGCCTCTTTTACTGGACCTTCAGCTTAGCTCCATCTCCCTGCTTGATGAGGCCCACTGTAAAACTCCCTGTTGTTGAGATGCTTGTTGTTAGAGTTTGGACTTAGAATGTCCCCCTAGACCTCATGGAAGCAAGACAGTTATGTTAGAGGCGGGGCTTGGTTACTGAGGAGGGGCCCCAGGGGGCGTGGCCTTGTGAATTATATGCCCCGCCCTCTTTCTCTTTCTTCCTCTTCTTCCGGCCTTCATGAAGTGAGAGCAGAGTCCCTCCACTCATGCTCTCTCTGCTCCCAACACTACACCCTGAACTTCACAGGTGTAGCCTGGACTAACATAGACTGAACCCCTGAAATCTTGAGAACTGTGAGCAAATAACTTTTCTTCCTCTAAATTGTAGTGGTCAGGTGTTTTGGGTTACAGTAGTGAGAATGCTGACTAAAATATTTGCGTTGAGGTGTTCCTTCCCTGAACACCCGTGGGCCCTGAACAAGTGCTTAACTGGTGTATAATGTTGTCTGACCTCCTGAAGCGGCCTTTTGCATTTGTATCTGTTCTCTGCCTTTGTTCTTGGTACTGCCTCTTGAAGTCCTGCAGCTGCCTTAACCCTTTTTTAACCATTCCAAATCCTGCATATCATTGTGTAAAGTGTGATGCGTGACTTAAGTGCTATAGATATTAGTGATTAAGATTGAAATGAAATAAGCCAGATGTGGTGGCGCACGCTTGTAATCCCAGGACTTGGGAGGCTGAGATGGGAGGATTCAGGTTCGTGGCCAGCCTCGGCTACTTAATGAGGGCCTACACAACTTAGTGAGAACCTGTTTCAAAATAAAAAATAAAAGTAGGGTTGAAAGTGTAGCTCAGGGGTAGAATAACCCTGAGTTCCATCCCCAGTACTGCAAAAAAAAAAAAAAAAAAAAAAAAAAAAAAAGGGTCTGGGCATGTAAGTCAGAGGTAGAATGCCCCCGGGTTCAATCATCAGTACCATAAAAGAAATTGTAATGGAATAACAGAACTAGCTACTGGGTGAACCATGAGTATTCTGTGAATTAAGCTAGTGGAAGTAGCCCAGCATGGTGGCACACGCCTGTAATCCCAGTGCTTGGGAGGCTGAGACAAAAGGATCACAGGTTTGAGGCCAGGCTCAGCAATGTACAAAAACCTTGTTTCAAATAAAAAAATAAAAAAGGCTGTGGGTGTAGCTCAGAGGTAGAACGCCCCTGGGTTCAATCCCTAGTACCAAAGCATACACACACACACACACACACACACACACACACACACACACACACATGTTTATTTTACCAAAAATCCCATATATATGTTTATTTTTATTTATATATATTTATTATGTATTACATATAATATATAATTTATGTGTAAAACTGACAGAAGTGATGTAGCTTGTGAATTTACTGTTATTGCATGAATTCCTTGAAAAGACACAAATGTGTCCTGTCTATGTTGATGACAAGCATGACACTTGCCCTATGTTTTCCCTTCCATCTGGCTGTCCTGAGTTGTATTTCTTATAATAAACGGGTAACCAAGTAAGCAGAGCATCTTCCAGAAATCTGTGGGCTCTCCAGACCAATGACTGCTTCCGAGGAGGAAGGTCCTGGGAACCTTCACTTATATCCAATTCATAGAGCACTTGTGCCTGGGCTCCCCCGTTGTGATTGGCGTCTGCAGAGGGCGTGGCCTTGGAAAGAACCTTTGACCTGTGGATTCTGCACCAACTTCAAGGAGTTGGTGTCAGAGCTGAGTTAAATTCTGAGTTGGCCAGCGGGGGTTGGAGAATTTGCTCGTGTGGGGGCTGAGCTTGCATGTGTGAGAACACACGCGAAGTATTGAGAGCGGTCACGGGGTAGAAAGGAAGCCGGAGTTTTCTTTCCAGTTGCATTCCATATGTTATAGAACATTCTAAACGACAAAATTATAGCTCTGGAGAACAACGCTGTGTTGCCAGGGCTAGGAGTAGGGAGAGGGCGTGATTACGAAGCAGTCGATGGAACGAGGGGGCTTTTTGGGGGTGGTGGAACTGTTTTGCAGCCTGATTGTGGCTGTGATTGCAGAAATCTAGACATAGTATAAAATTTATAGGGGTGCACAGGAAAAGTAGCAGCCTAAACGGATAAAATCTGAATCAGGTCTGGAGTTGGTCGTCTTTAGTTGATAGTATCGTATCAACATTACAGTCTAGTTTTAATAGTTTACATTCTCATTACATAAGATGTTAACATGGGGGGAGAAGGAAAGCTGGGTGAAACATAAGAAAGAACTCTCTACACTACTTCAGCCATTTTCTTTTTTATTTTTATTTTTGGTGGTACTAGGGGTGGAACCTAGAGGCTTTCTACCTCTGGGCTATACTCCCAGACCTTTTTTATATTTTATTTGGAAACAGGGTCTCACTAAGTTGCTGAGAGCCTCACTAAGTAGCGGAGGCTGGCTTCGAACCCGTGCGATCCTCCTGTCTCAGACTCCCAAGTGCGGGGATTACAAGCGTGCGCCACCACGCCCGGCATACTTCAGCAATTTTAATGTAAATCTAAATTTATGCCAAAATAAAATTTCTATTTATTTATTTATTTATTTATTTTGTGATATTGAAGGATAGAACCCAAGAGCATTCTACCTCCGATATACACTTTAAGACCTAATTTTTTATTTTGAAACAGAGTCTCACTGAGTTGCAAAGGGCCCTACTAAGTAGAAGCTGAAGCTGTCTGCAAACCATGATCCTCCTATCTCAGCCTCCCAGATGTTGGGATTACAAGCATGCACCACCACGCCTGGCTTAAATTTTCTTTTTTTCATTTTATTTATTTATTTATTTATTTATTATTTATTTATTTATTGTGGTGCTGGGGATGGAACCCAGGGGTATTCTACCGCTGAGCTACACTCCCAGCCCTATTTTTTATTCTTTATTTTGAAACAAGGTCTCACTGAGTTGCAAAGAGCCTCACTAAGTAGCTGAGGCTGTCTTTGAACCGCTATTCTCTGGTCTCAGCCTCCCGAATGCTGGGATTACAAGCGTGTGCCACCACGCCTGGCTCTTAAATTTTCTTTTTAAATGGAGAGCAAATTGAGCCAAGCATGGTGGTACATGCCTATAATCTCAGTACTTAGAGGCTGAGGCAGGAGGATCACAGGTTCATGGCTGGCCTCAGAAGCTTAGCTTTGAGTCTACAATCCTCTTGTCTCAGTCTCCCAAGTACTGGTATTAATCATGTGCCGCCATGCCCAGCTCATTTAAAAGATTCTGATTGGATGTAAGATTCTAGAGTTGAGCAGAATTTCATTCCATAAGGTAGAATGAATGCAGCTGGGTGTGTAGTCTCACAACTTTGAGACCAGCTTCACAAACTTAGTGAGGCTTGAAGCAACCTAGCAAAATGTGAGACCCTGTTTCAAAATGGAAAATTAAAAATGGGCTGGGGGTATAGCTCAGAGGCAGAATGCCTGAGTTAAATTCTTAGTGAGTGAGAGAGAGAGAGAGAGAGGGAGAAAGGGAGAGAGAGAGAGAGGAAGAAAGAAGGAGGAGGAGGAGGAGGAGAGGAGAGGAGAGAGAACTGGTCGTTTGAAAATTAGATTCTTTGTGAGCAGGGAATGGGAAACAGAGAAATAGAAAAGTAACTGATGGGTTAACTTCAAGTTATCTAAGGATGCATTTTTTTCCTGTAAGGATTAAAAGAGAGGGATTTCCTAATCATACCATTTGAAGGTGGCCTGTTTGGGAGATCAGACTGTTATCTCTCTCCCCTGATTTCTCAGAAGGTCAGATAATACTTAATTTCAGTTTGGTGATGTGGAACTTCTGTCTGAGCAATTCCATTTTTATTTTTAGTCTGGCCTGTTGGGGCCTAGTGCAGAGCTTAGCCCCAAGCAGTGGCCTCTTATAATTTTTATTTAGTAGTAGAAAACTAAGGAGCACCAGTTAAGTAAACGCTCCAACATGTAAAATTATAAATGCAGTCAAACAGCCAAGCACCTAAGACGAAACAGAGATGATTCAGGAAAAAGAAAACTTTAAAAGGAACAACCATTAATAATGTGAGAGAAATAAGCATAACACGGTCATAAAAAGAGCAGAACAGAACGCGATTAAGTAAAAATAAAGGTGCTCTCACTACATAAAAAGTTAACTCTTGGAAAATTAAAACTGTAGTAGAAGAAATGCCAAGCTCAATAGGACGTTTGGAAGGTAACATGAAAGAAATCTCCCGTAAAGTAGAACAAAAGGGGGTGGAAAGTGAGGGAGGAAATAAGAAGATTCAAGGGCCATTTGCAGATGGCCAAAATCCAAATAATGGAAGTTCTAGAGGGAAAGCACAGAGAAAAATAAGGGTGTATATAGTGAAAGAAACAATTACATGTGGGGCATGGAGGCACAGGCTTGTGATCCCAATACCTGGGAGGCTAAGACAGAAGGACGGCCGGCTGAAGGCCAGCCTCAGTAATCTAGTGAGGCCCTCAGCAACTTAGACACTGTTTCCAAAGAAACGATTCCAAGAAGTTCTCCATAACTGAAGATACCAATGAAAACAGACCCACACCTTCTTCCATCTATCCACCCGCCCACACATGCTAACTGAGCCTTGCTCCGCAATGAATGAGGCAGACCAAAGTCCCTGCCCGCGGAAGGCACACACTAGTCAAGGAGGGAAAAGACAACAGTACCATGAACAGGTGCCATTAGTCAGGAAAGGGAGCCTGAGAAGTGTCGGGAAAGGGTGGGGATTCTAGATGGGCGGCCAGAGAAGGCCACCCGTTCACTGTGAAATTCAGAACATTGAAGGTAAAAAATAGCCTCCTAGAGGTTTTCAAAGGGGGAAAAGGGCTGTGGATTTCTCCACAGTAAAACCGGTTACTGGAAGAAAATAGAAGGATGCCACGGGTCCCCAGGGCCTCGGCCGCAGGGATCTACCTGCTCCATCCATGTCCTGCCTCTGAACACGCTGCGTTGTCTAGCACATGAGCATCTCGGAGGGACATTTTCAATCTAAATTGTGACAAGGAGATAAGACACAAAACAAGGTGGGGGACTGGGATAAGAAAATAAAAACAGCCGGGCGTGGTGGCGCAGGCTTGTAATCTCAGCATTTGGGAGGTTGAGACAGGAGGATTGCGGTTCGCGGACAGCCTCAGCTATTTAGTGAGGCCCTTTGCACCTCAGTGAGACCCGGTTTCAAAATAAAGGATAAAAAAAATAGGGATGCAGCTCAGAGGTAGAACGCCCCTGGGTTCCATCCCCAGTACCGCCAAAAAAATAAAAATAAAAATAAAAAAAATAAAGAAAAAAAAAAGAGTTAAATTTCAGATACAAAGATGCAGTCCACAAAGTCCAATGGCCCTCTCTCAGGTGTTCTAGAAAGAGAGAAAAATTAAGGGAGGAAATTTGCCATTTTTTCACATTTTCAAATTATTTCTATGAAGTAAATATGGCATTATTACCAAAACTTGATAAAGACAGTACAAATAGGAAAATTGCATGCCTAAATCATTTATGAGTGTTTGCTTAAATACTCTATAAAATATTAGCAGAAAGAATTCAGCTCCACATTAAGGAAGTGATACTCCGTGACCAAGTAGGATTTATTATAGGAATGCAAGTTTAGTTTGGTACTTGAAAATCCATATTAAGATACATTGTATTAGCTGGGCGTGCGCACGCTTGTAATCCCCGCACTTGGGAGGCGGAGACAGGAAGATCGCGAAGGTTCAAAGCCAGCCGTGTGCGCTGGCTTAGGAGACCCTGTTTCCAAATAAAAAAGTATAAAAAATAGGTCTGGGAGTGTAGCCTGGAAGTAGAAGGTTTTCCAGGAACCCCAGTACCACTACCAAAAAAAAAATAAAAATAAAAAAGATACACTGTATTAGAAATATGAGGAGAGCTGGGCGTGGTGGCACACATTTGTAATCCCTGCACTTGGGAGGCTGAGACAGGAGGATCGCACAGGTTCAAAGCCAGCCTCAGCTACTTAGTGAGGCTCTCAGCAACTTAGTGAGACCCTGTTTCCAAATAAAATATAAAATAGGTCTGGGAGTATAGCCCGGAGGTAGAAAGCTCTGGGTTCCACCCCCAGTACCACCACCACCAAAAAAAAAAAAAAAAAAAAAAAAAAAAGAAAAGAAATATGAGGAGAAAATATATGATTATCTCCATGGGGAGAGTTAACATTTAGCAACATTCAATAGTCTTTCCTGATTAAAAAAAAAAGTCTAAGAAAATAGAAATTAACTACCACTTTTTTTTTTTTAACAACTGGGGAGTGAACCCAGAAGCATTCTACTTCCAAGCCCTATTTTTTATTTTGAGACAAGCTCTCACTAAGTTGCGGAGAGCCTCACTAAGTAGCTGAGGCTGGCCTTGAACTGGGATTACAAATACCCAGCTAGGTCTGTGTTTCTGATGATGATGGTGATGATGATGTGCAGTTCTTCCATATTCTTACTGATTTTTGTTCCTTCATTCCATACCACAGAGCAGTGAGCTGTGTCTAAGGCATGCCTCTATCCTGATGACTTTGGGGTTGAGCCTTCTGTCCGTTAGTGGGAGATTCCCACTGGTTCAGTCATGTTTTGGAGAACTCTACCTGGGGACATTGTTCATGTAGTTATCTGCTATCCTTGCAGGTATTTTTAGATTGGAAGTATGAAACTTGTCTTCTATTTCTTTTTATATTTCCATTGATTAGTTGTAAGCTTATTTTTTTCATGGAAAATTGTTTTTGGTAGTGATTTTGTTCAGAGTAATGGTTGAATGCAAACTTGATTGTTTCCTGGCACGTATCTGGAGCTGGGGAAGATGAGTCTCTTGGGGTGTGTACTGAGAGGCTGTATTGGGAGCCTGGATGTGGTCCTGGGAAGATGGCAGGGGTGGATCTCAGGGACTCTGTGTACAGGATACCAGAGAAAATGTTGGGCAAATGAGGCTAACTTCATGCCAGCCTCTTTCTCCTTCTCTGGGTTAGTCTTTGGCATACTTGGCTCCCAAAGAGACCTCTAGGAGCAGGCTGGGAGGAGAGCAGGCCTCCACATGGCTCCTTGAGTGGATGGCCACCCCACTGGGCCCTCTGGGGTCCCTCACTCAGCAATCAACGGGACTGGTACCTGGCGATGAGGAAGACTGACTTTTAATGCCTCAGAATACCAAAGACCTAGGCACACTGACTCTCCTCCCCATGCTCAGCTTCCATGTGCTATCTCTTTATTTTCTTCGTGGTGGTGGTGGTGGTGGTGGTGGTGGTGGTGGTGGTGGTGGTGGTGGTGGTGTGTGTGTGTGTGTGTGTGTGTGTGTGTGTGTGTACTGGAGCTATAACCCTCACCCCCTGTATTATGTTATTTGTTTGGAAACAGTCTGGCTAGGTTGTTGAGAGTCTCACTACATTGCTTAGTAGTCTTAAACCTGTGATCCTTCCTCTCAGCCTCCCAAGTACCGGGATTACAAGCATACTACCCCACCCTGCCTGGCTTACAGGTGTCTTTTGAGAAACTTTTATCTGAGTTTCCATATTTAGAATGCCTGGGGTTAATGGCCTTGCCCCTCATTCTCCTTCTATGAGGCCAGAGGTAGAGGGCAGCACCTGTACACTGTACATGTGTGAGGAAGAGAGGGGTGAGCTGTGAGCTGGGCAGGAAAGGAGCACACAGGTGAAGGGACCTTCAGTTTTGAAGGAAGACCCGTACTCCTGTAAGGAAATTATGCGGCTGACCTTGGGACGGGATGCCTGGATGCCATCCATTTTCACAAAGCCTACGTTCCCATCTACTCCGGAGGACTCCTGAGAGTTAGTCTTGTAAGTTTCACAATCCATCAGCCAGATGGGCCTGTGGAATGATATTTCATCATGACAACAGAATCATCATTGAAGAGAGAGGAAGGGGGATTGGAGACACATGGGATTTATTACCAAGGAAGCCAGGCAGAGGAAGAAGTTGACCTTCCTAATCTTAGCCTTTGCATCCCAAGATTCTCAGCCAGAGCCTCAACTGTGGCCACGCAGGGAGTTTACCCAGATGTGGGCCCCGCCCACCTGGTGATGTGGGCAAAGGGTCGGATGCGGCAGGACAGTAGGCGGTTTGTCGGGTGGTCCCCTCCTCCGCTTGCTTTTCTTCCTCTTTGTTTTTCTCTCTCGTCTCTCCCCTTTATCCCTTCTTTGGGTAGCTGGATTTATTTCTATAGTTCTTAGGAATAGAATCAGTAATAAAAAGTATGACAAAACTATTTTTGTGAAATTATCTATATGCCATTAATAAATAAAGGAGCTGGGAGTGGTAGCACACACCTGTAATCCTAGTCCTTGGAAGGCTGAGACAGGAGCATCTCTGGTGTGAAGATAGTCCCATCAACACAGTGTGACTCTCAGCAACCTAGCAAGATCCTGTTTCAAAAACAAAAAACAAAAAGGGGATGGAGATGTAGCTCAGAGGTAGAATGCTCCTGGGCTCAATCCCCACTACCATAAAACAACAATAACAAAATGCAAAGGTGTTCCTGCTTTGACTGACAGTCTGTGGCAAATATTTGCATTTGTTACACATCCTCCATCCTGGCAGGATACCCTCAGAGACCCTCACAACAAATGAAAGCTGGTACGGTGTATGGTAACCTAGCATCTGTGTCCAGGAGCTGGAGAGGAGAGCATGGCTGGGGCAGAATGGGAAACAGACGCGGGGAGCATCGCTGCTTCCAAAGTCCTCAGTTTTCTGTAAAACGTATGATAGGGAATTTAGGTAGCTGGAAATAAGAAGAATAAATAAAAAAATATATATTTTAAAATTTGAAAGAGGGTCTCGCTAGGTTTCTGATGATGGTGCTAAGTTTCTGAGGCTGGTCTTGAACCAGAGGTCCTTTTGTTTTAGCCTCTGAGTACTGCGATTACAGATGTATACCACCACACCCAGAAGCGACAGACATTTCTGGCAGTGGGAATATAGTTTGGTTCCATGAGAGAAAAATCAGTGGAAAGTCAGCAGGAAGCAGTTGAATTTCTGCGGCCTTCCCCAAGTCCTGGGCAGCACACTGAAGAGGTCCTCTTTGGAAAGCTTTATCTAAATGAAGCCTGGGCTGATTCCATAGTTTGCCTATTATAAATTGTGCTGCTATGAACATGGATATGCAAGTGTGATTATAATATTTTTATTTAATTTCCTTTGGGAAGATGCCCAGGAGCACGATTGCTGGGTCATACAGTAGTTCTGTTCCCTATCTTCTGAGAAATCTCCATCCTGATTTCCAAAGTGGCTGTACTAGTTTACAGTCATACCGACAATGTAATAGGGTCCACATCTCCCCACATCCTCTTTAGCATTTATTGTTATTTGTGTTCTTGATGATTGCCAACCTAATGCTTTGTGCCCTAATATGATGTAAAATTACAAAACACTCAATTTAAAAATAAAAAATAGGGCCTGGTGTGGTGGTGCACGCTTGTAATCCTCGCCCTTGGGAGGCTGAGACAGGAGGATCGTGCAGGTTTGAAGCCAGCTTCAGCTGGTTTAAGAGACCCTGTTTCCAAATAAAAATATACAATAGGTCTGGAAGTATAGCCCAGAGGTAGAAGGCCCCTAGGTTCCATCCTCAGTATCAATCAATCAATCAATCAATCAATGGAGCCTGGACTCCTGGGTATTGGACACAATGTTGGGACAGTGTACTGCAATTTAAAGAGGGCGATTAGGTAAAAATGAATACACTGGATGGTGCTGGCTTCCCAGCCTCCCACCCTTATTTGATACTTAGTGACCTCAGCCAGGTGATAGAATTATATACAATTATTGATAGGTATAGAGAACAAGCAAATGAAATAGCATTTATGAACTCCAAGGTAAAGAAAACAATGCTTAAGAGAGAAATTGTTTTCATAGTATGCCAGTTATCCAAGAATCATATTTATAGAAGTGCTAAATATGGATTTAACCCAAATTATAATGTGACTCTATTAGGAGGATGAGGAAGGGGTATTAGAAAGCTAAATCCTCATCTTGCAAATTGGGGAGTCAGTAGTTGGTTCCTAAAATGAAAAAAAACAACAGCAGCAGCAAAAGAAGAGGAGAATGAGAAAGAATTTTCTTTTTTAACACGAGATACACATACAGCTAAAAAATGGTGAAAGTGATTATTCTGTGAGAATAGAGGATGAGGAAACTTAATGTGTGTGTGTGTGTGTGTGTGTGTGTGTGTGTGTGTGTGTGTGGTGTGGATATTGAGCTTAGGGACATTCTATCTCTGAGCTACATCCTGAGCCCTATTTGTGTGTGTGTGTGCTTTTATTGGTGCATTATAGTATCACATCATAATGTCAGTTGTGTTGACAATGACATATATGCACACGTTCTTGGTTACCCCCTTCCAATTTCCCTCCCTCCCTCCCAGGACTGGAGTACCCAGATAGACACTGGTATATATTCACATGTATACACATAGTCTATGGTAATATTTCTATTAATGAACCCAAGTCTTCCTCAACACCTACCCTTATATCCCCTCCCTACTGAGCCCTATTTTATTTCTTCTTTCTTTCTTTCTTTTTTTGTGATTCTGGGAATAGAAACCATGGGCCTTCTATCTCCAGGCTATACTCCAAGAATTATATTTTATTTGAAAACAGAGTCTCACTAAGTTGCTGAGAGCCTCACTTAACTTCTGAGGCTGGCTTTGAATCCATGATCCTCCTGTCTCAACCTCCCAAGTACTGGGATTACAGGCATGGACTACTTTAAATTTTTAAATGTCTAAAACAGTAGCTAACAGAGCCATGAAATTGTGTCTGAATCATAATATTATACACACACACACACACACACACATACACACACACACTGCATATGTGTATGAATTGAAGAGAATGTCAAAGTTTAAAAGATAGGTCTAACTGCTCAAATATTTAAGAAATTATACTGTATATTTCAGACTTCACTCATAAACGTTTCTGAAGACTCTAGTCAATCACTTCTACTCCCATTGCATTTATTTATTTTTTGTGGTACTGGGGGTGGAACACAGGAGTTTTCTACCTCCGGGCTACACTCCCAGACCTATTTTATACTTTATTTGGAAACAGCGTCTCACCAAGTTGCTGAGAGCCTCACTGAGTAGCTGAGGCTGGCTTTGAACCCGTGCAATCCTCCTGCCTCAGCCTCCCAAGAGCGGGGATTACAAGCGTGCGCCACCACGCCCGCCTTCTCCCATTGTATTTGAATGAAATAATTCTCCCGCAGTTGAGCAAGGAAGATGTCATATCCCAACTTCCCTTCCTCCCTCTTTAAGTTTTTTTCTAATTGAACAGCAGGAAAGCAAATTTCAGTAATGCATGAAACTGTAACTCAAATAAATCTGAGGTCCTCAGCACTGGCAAAGGAACAAGAGTTGGGAATTAAAAGCCATTCTAATATCAACTTAGATCATTTAAAGAATATTATAATGGCCTGCTTAGCACACCCCAGACTCAGCTCCCAGTACCGCACACACACACATTTTCAGATAAGAACATTCTAATGCCTCCAGTTCATAACGCACAGGCGCAAATCGCAGCCTGTTCTCCTTGCCTCTGTAGCTCTGCCAAGCTCCGCTCCTCCGCAGCCTCTCAATCCTGAAAGCTTTCTTTATTTTTCTTCATCCCAACTTATCTCTGAGCACTCCACCCCCGATCCTTGCCCCTTTTACCCATTATCTTGACTTTTGTATCACTAAACTTTTCTTGGAGAATGTGGGCTGGGAGGAAAAATGAAATTACCTTCAGCATGTTAAAAAAAAAAAAAAAGAATCAGCCGGGCGTGGTGGTGCACGCTTTTAATTCTGGCGCTTGGGAGGCTGAGACAGGAGGATCGCACAGGTTCGAAGCCAGCCTCAGCTACTTAGTGAGGCTCTTAGCAACTTAGTGAGACCCTGTTTCCAAATAAAATAGAAAATAGGTCTGGGAGTATAGTCCAGAGGTAGAAAGCCTATGGGTTCCACCCCTGTACCACCAAAAAAAAAAAAAAAAAAAAAAAAAAAAAAGAATCTGGGAATATTTGTTAATGAATTTGTTTTTATTAAAAATGTAAAATTTAATTCCTCATGATGATATAGTGGTAATTTGATAGAATTCTTTTGAATGTCTTCATCTATTTTTATAAGTTATTAATAAATACTTTGCAAAATATCAATTTCAGATTAATTGACTCATACACAGTAAATCTGAAATGGAAAAAACTGAATTTTTTCCCCCTGCAGTACTGAGGATTGAACTCAGGGACATTCTACCTCAGAGATAACACCTCTAGCCCTTTTTAAAAATTCTTTGTTTTGAAACAAGATTTTATCAAGTTGCAAAAGGTCTCACTAAGTAGCTGAGACTGGCCGTGAACCTGCAATCTTCTTGACTCAGCCTCCCAAGTATAGGGATGACAGGTGTGTACCACCGTGCCCAGCTAAGAACAAAAAATTTTTAAAGTTTTTGAATGTAGATATATACAAAAAAAAAAGACAGTGTCTCACATCCTTGAACTAATATGTGCTAACATGTTTGCTTTAGGCATTTTTTTTATTTTAGAAAGTTAGATGTTATATATTAAAATAATTAATTAAGGACACTTATTTTTGGCACTTCTTATAATGCAGGCTTGCTAGCAACAAATCTCAACTTGAAGTTATCTGAAAATATCTTTTTGATTTCAGTTTTGAAGAAAAGTTTTACTGAACATTGACAGTTTTTTTTTTCTCTCCACACTTTAAAGATGTCTAATTTTATTGTTTTGACGTCCTCTCATTGGATAAGATGTTGGTTGTTTTTCTTCTTCTTGTTGTTCTGTATGCAATATGTCCTTTTTTGAGTGTATTTAAGACTTTATATTTATCTTTTATTTTATCTACAATGTGGCTGGGTATAGAATATTATTTTTATATTGATTCTTACGGGGAGTTTGTTAAGATATATGTATATATATCTTAATTAAAGCATATATACTTTAATGGAGAAATTGTGGCCAATATTTTTCTTCAAATACTTTAAAATTTCTCTCTTCTCCTCTCTCCTGAGATTCCAATTACAAATCATTAAAATATTTGCTATTATAGATCTATTTGAAATTATTTGATTTTTGAGCCTTTCTCCTTTCTTAAAAAATTATTGGTGGGCGGGCGTGGAGGCGCACGCTTGTAATCCCCGCGCTTGGGAGGCGGAGACGGGAGGATTGCGCAGGTTTGAAGCCAGCCGCGCTGGCTTAGGAGACCCTGTTTCCAAATAAAAATATATGTAAAAAAATAGATCTGGGAGTGTATCCCGGACATAGAAGGGTTTCCAGGAACCCCAGTACCACCCCCCAAAAATTTATTGGTGCACTGCAATCAATATATCTTGATGAGGTACAGGATGGCAGAGGCAGACATGCACACATCACTCATTTAGCCTTTCTCCTTTTAAAAAATACTTTATACTCTGATTTGTTTGGATAATTTATCTGTCTCCAGGTAAATGCTTTCTTCTCTTTCCCCCCATATTCAATCTTCTGCTAATCTCGTGTAGTGATTTTAAACATTTTCATATATCGTATTTTTCAGTTCTAGGGCTTCTAGAGGTGCTGTTTTTAGAGTTTCCGTGTATATTCTGAAGTTCTGCCCTTAGGCATCATATCTACTTTTTCTCTAGAATCCTTTAGCATATTTTTCAGTCATGTTAAGTCCTTCCTCCTAATTCCAGCAGAGGGGTTGTCAGCGGATCTTCTTGATGTACTGCTCTCCTTTCTCTTACCTGGGCACAGCACTTTTGTATTTCTTGTATCTAGTACCTTTTGTTGTTAACGTTGCCGTATAATAACATTGTGGATGGATGACACATTGTAGAAATCCTAAATTGCCGCTGTCTTCTTCTGAAGAGTGCCGAGTTCAGTTCTGGCCTGTTTTTCTGCCCGTAGCCCTGGGGCGAACCCCTTATCTTTGCTTGTGCTTCCTCATCTTAAGACATGGCCCTTTTGGGGTTACCTTAGAAACTTGAAGTGTTTAGGAAACTCCTCTAATTTGATGAGACTTGAACTCTAAAGTCACCTTTGTAACACTGGGCAATTACTAAAAATCTCCACCCCGCTTTCTCTGTCTTCCAGCCAGAGATTCCTTTCCTCTGTACTCAAGGAAGTCTTTCCTTAAGCATATGCCCCGCCCCTCCCCCTCCCCCTCCCTCCCCCCCTCCTCCTCTTCCTCCTCCTCCTCCTCCTTCTTCTTCTCCTTCTTCTTTCTCTTCTCTTCTCTCTCTCTCTCTCTCTCTCTCTCTCTCTCTCTCTCTCTCTCTCTCTCCGGGATTGACACCTCCAAGTTACATCTTCAACATCTTTATTTTGATAAACATATTACTAAATTTCTGAGGGTCTTACTACGTTGCTAAGGCTGACCTTGAACCTGTGATCCTTTTCTCTCAGCCTTTCAAATAGTGGGATAAAAGGCATGCACCACCATGCCTGACTGAATATACATTTTAAAAAGCAGCCAAGGAAGCCTGGCGTGGTGAGGGCAGGGGGCACATGCTTGTAATCCAAGCATTCTGGAGGCAGAGAGCAGAGGATCATGGTTTGCAGACAGCCTCAGCTACTTAGCAAGGCTTTTCACAACTCAGTGAGACCCTGTTTCAAAAAAAAAAAAAAAAAAGTCAGGCATGGTGGCACATGCTTGTAATCCCCCTCTTGGAGGCTGAGACAGGAGGGCCACACAGGTTTGAAGTCAGCCTCAGCTACTTAGTGAGGCTCTCAGCAACTTTGTGAGACTTTGTTTCCTAATAAAGTATAAAATAGGTCTGGGAGTATAGCCCAGAGATAAAAAGCCCCTGTGTTCCAGCCGCAGTACCACCAAAAAATAAAAAATAAAAAAATAAAAGATTATAAATATATAAAATTATATAAATATATAAAAAATAAATAAAATATTAAAAATATAGGAAAAATAGGGCTGGTGTAGCTTGGAGGTACAATACCCCTGGACAATACCCCTGGGTTCCATCCCCAGTACCTCAAAAAATAAAAAAAAATCAGCCAAGGGTCAGAGGGGTTACTTGTTTTTGCGACATTTCCTCCGTGGCTCCCTCTTCTCCGTGTTTCCCACCTCTCAATTCCAGTTATCTTTCAGCTCCTAAGTCTCTTGTTTCTCAGGCAGCCTTGCCCATCCCTCCTGGATGGCAAGGCACTGAGCGCTCAGGTAGCGCAGTGTGGGTCGGCTTGGCTGATGCCTGGCCCCGATCCTTGAGGTGCTAAGGTATGGGCTCTCAGGTTTTTTTTTTTTTTTTTTTTTTTTTTTTTGGTGGTACTGGGGTTCCTGGAAGCCCTTCTACCTCCAGGCTACACTTCCAGACCTATTTTATATTTTTATTTGGAAACAGGGTCTCCTAAGCCAGAGTGTGCGGCTGGCTTCGAACCTGCGGGATCCTCCTGTCTCTGCCTCCCAAGCGCGGGGATTACAAGCGTGGGCCACCACGCCCGGCTCTCAGGTCTTCTTGGTGCACACCAGGATGCCATATGGTGCCACACCTGCCATACATGCCTCCCATTCTCAGTGTGGGTGATGAGCACCGGGGTAACAGGTGGGAGCACTGGTCTCGGGGTGGGAGTGTGCACGGAGACAGTCACTCTCTTGGCTTACAGGGCTGCACATGCGCAGGGTCACGGGGCCCCAGCAGCTGCACTGTCCAGCAGCTTGGGATGTGCCCCTTGGGAAAGGCGTTGGCTATATACACGTGAGCAGGCTCAGCTGGTCCGCAGCCCCACCGCCATGGCTGTAGAGGAGACCTTGCCTTCCCCTCTTCTGGTCCTCTCTGTTTGGAATGACCTGGTACCCTCCCAAGGCAGGGGGACTGGAGAAGCCCAAGGCTTCCAGCCCTCCAGTTGCTGCCTGCTTTTGGCTACTCGCTAGGGACATGATACAGTTGTTTTAATATTTTGTCTGTCGTTTATAATTGATATCAGCAAGTGGGTTTTGTCTGCTATATACTAGCCTGCAATTATTAGAGGTGGAAGCAAAGGGTTTTCAGAAATAAAACTGTGATGTCTACTATTGGTATTCCTATTCAACATTATGTAGGAGGTTCTCACAAGTGCAAACATATGAAAAAAAAATGGATCAATTGGAATGGGCCAGACATGGCTGTATAAGCCTGTAATGCCAGTACTTGGGAGGCTGAGACAGTAGGATCACAGGTTGGAGAACAGCCTCAGCAACTTGAGACTCTCAACGATCTAGAAAGACCCTGTTTCAAAACAAAAAATAAAAAGGATTGGGGGGTATCTTATAGGTAAAATGCCCCTGGGTTCATTGCAACACACACACACACACACACACACACACACACACACACACACACACACACGAAACAGTTTGAGAAACAGAAATTGAATTATTTGAAGATGATATGAAAATCCAAAAGAATCTATAGAAATTGTTTTAATTTCTAAGAAGTTAGGAAGTATACTAGATATTAGAACAATTTTGGGGGGTTACTGTGACTGAACTTAGGAACTTTCTACCTCTGAGCTACACCCCTAGCTCTTTTTATTTTTTGGAAAAAAAAAAAAAAAGAAAGCTTCACTAAGTTGCGAAGGCTGGTCTTAAACTTGTGATCCTCCTGTATCAGCCTTCAGATGGCCAGTCTTCACATGGCCCTGGAGCCGTTCATGCCCCTTTATGGCTCTCTCATTTTAAATTAAAGCTTGCTCTGAAATCCATAGACTATGGAGGAAGCGATGATATGTAACTTTTAAGACCTGAACACAAAAGGCATTTTATTATTTTTTAACTAATTTTTTTTTTGTACCAGGGATTAAACCCAGGGCAGTCTACCTCCCAAGTACTGGGACTATAGGTATGCACTAGCATACCTGGCTAGAGCAATATTTTAAAAATCTATTTGTTTCTCTAAATCAGCTTCAGATTTCTTAAATGATATTTTAGGAATAATAAAGATTTTTCTCGGACTCTAAGAAAGTTTGCATCCTGGTTCTCTCTCTCTCTCTCTTTTTTTTTTTTTTTGATGGTACTGGGGTTCCTGGAAGCCCTTCTACTTCCGGGCTACACTCCCAGACCTATTTTTTTACATTTTTATTTGGAAACAGGGTCTCCTAAGCTAGCCCGTGTGGCTGGCTTCAAACCTGCGCGATCCTCCTGTCTCTGCCTCCCAAGCTCGGGGATTAAAGGCGTGCGCCACCACACCCGGCTGCATCCCGGTTCTCAATCACATTTCTTTAGTGTGTTGAGTTTCATGTGTTGCTGTAGTAGCAGGGATTGTTTTTGCTACCTGGGAAGCCTTTGCTAAAGGAGAAGAGGCTTCTTTGAACTCAGGTGTAGAGAAGATGGATGGGGGTCTCTTGCTCATGGGGCCCAGGCCCACTGGAATATGAAGGTCAAACCGAAACGTGCCCTTTGGGACAACAGCTATCTTGCTCATTGCCAGGTCCTCAGAAGCTGGAACACTGGGTCAGGACAGAGTAGGTCACAAGTCAGAATTTATTGGAGGAATGTCTGAAGGACTCCCGTGGAGGAGGGACTGACTCTACCTGCAAAGACGCTCTCAGAGAGTTGGTGGCAGCCAAGGACAGATCAGTCAAGAGTTGGGGGGCTTTGGGGTCCTGTCCATGGACATTCTGGCAGAAGGTGGATGAATACTTGGCAGAGGTTTCAAACAACAGTTAGGAGCCTGGACTTCAAGATTTCCAGCAGCAGATGGGAGAAAAATTGAGTTATAATGTGATAGCTGGCCTTTGGATGGCCCTCCCACTGTTCAAGCCTTGGCTACCCCTCTCCCATAGTGAATCAAGGCCTGCTATGCGATCCACGGACTATGGAGGAAGTAATGAGATGCGACTTCTAAGACCAGGGCACCAAGGCATTTTATTATTTTTAATTAATTTTTTTCAGTTTTGGGGATTGAGCCCAGAGGCATTCTGCCTCCAAGCTATACCCATAGCCTCTCCCTCCTCTTATTATTTTTTAAAAATTTGAAACAGGGTCCCACTAAGTTGCTGAGGCTGGCCTTGAACCTGTGATCTTCCTGCCTCAGCCTCCCAAGTATTAGGACTACAGTTATGAGTCACTGCGCCCAGCTTAACTCTTTATTGGTGCATTAGAGTTGTACAGGAGAGTGAGGTTCATGCTGATACATTCATATATATATATACACACAACAATATTTGGTCTGTTCCCCCCTTCCCTGTATCCCTTTCCATTACTGTACTGCTGTCCCCCCCTAATGTTTATAAGGTCTTTTTTCTTTCATATTTTTTCCAGTTTCCACATATAAGAGAAGATATATGGCCCTTGATTGCAAAAGGCTTTTTAAGCCAGATGTAGTGGTGCATGCCTGTAATCCAGGTACTTGGGAGGCTGAGACAGGAGGATGGCAGTTTTCAGACCAGCAATATAGCCAGACCCTGTTTCAAAATTAAAAAAAAAAATAAATAAATAAGGCTGAGGTGAAGCTTAGAGGCAGAATGTCCCTGGCTTCAATTCCCAGTAAAACAATAAATAAAATAAAAGGCATTTTAGCTCATGGCTGGTGTTCTTGAGTTAGTCATCATGTCATAAGGACCCTTCCACAGCCTGTGGACATGCCCGCGTGGGGTGGAGCCATCTTGCCACGCATCAGCTCGTTAGCTGTGTGCGTAGACTGTCCAGGAAGCAGATTCTGCAGCCATGGTTAAACTTTTGCAGGTGTTTGCAGGTCCAGCCAACATGGTTCTGCAACACCCCTCCCACACACAGTATCCTGAGTTGGACCCCCCCAGATGAGCCACTCCTGAATTCCTGACCCCTGTAAACTCTGTGAATTATGATTCTTTTAAGCCACTATGATTTTTGTTACAGCAAAGCTTTGGGGTCTGAGACTGTGAGTCCCACCCCAATTCCCTTTAGCTCTAATGCTTTCGCATCTTACCACCTACCTGTGATGTGGATGTTGGGATAAGTGTTCTAGGCAGTGTCCAGGTTCAAGGAACCCCTGAAGGTCAGGAGGTCACATGAGCAGGAGTCCCAGCTGGTAACCTAAAGAACCTTTCCTTTAAATCGTAGAATCATCTTCCTGGAAGACAAAAATCTCTACCATCTTTGTGCT
Organism: Muscardinus avellanarius; assembly: GCF_963383645.1. Lineage (NCBI taxonomy): Eukaryota > Metazoa > Chordata > Mammalia > Rodentia > Gliridae > Muscardinus > Muscardinus avellanarius. Next base: position 87,496,943 of record NC_137796.1, on the reverse strand, counting down.
ACTGTTTGCACAGAGCCCACCACAGTGGAAGTGCCTTTCAAATGCTCTTGGAATAACAAGCGTATAAAGTGAGTTGATCAGAAATGGGTGCTGCGGCCCTTCTGTGTCTCTCCTGCTTCTGATTTTGAGTCTTCCTGGCTTGCCGTTCAGCAGAGGGCAGTGTGGTGCATCCTTGAGATACATGAAAATTCCTTAGTGGAAGCAGAGAGTTTTTCCAAGTTGTGTGGCTCCGAGATGCATGGAAATTCATTGGTTGAAACAGGGAGTTTTTTTCCCCCTCAGTTGCAGAGCTTTGATATGTTGGAGATGAGGGCGTCTTACAAAACTCCCTAGACTTATAGGCTCCCAGAAAACTATACCCACAAAACATGACAACACATCTCCGAAGCCAAGTATTTAGTGGTTGTTGATGGAAAAACACATCTACATCTTACTTCATCTTAGTCATAAGAGGATGCCCTACAAAAAACACTAAAAGCTTAGGTAAATAGAATTTATTTTTATTCTGATTTCTAATAATAACCAAAATAAAGATGTCTCAAAGGCACTTCAAGAACTAGAAAGGAAGCCAAGTATAGTGGCACAAGCCCATAATCCCAGTACTTGGGAGGCTGAGACAAGAGGAGCTCAGGTTGGGGAACAGCCTCAGTAGTAACGAGACTCAGAAACCTGTTTAAAAAAAATAGAAAAGGGCTGGAAGGTGTGGCTTGGAGGTAGAATGCCCTTGGGTTCAATCTCCAGTAGTCACAAAAATAAATATGAAAAAAATTTTAAAAAGATATAGAAAAGATGCTTTAAGGTTTATGAAATCTATTACATGTATGACTCTTGAAAATGTTATGCCAAGCCAGGCATGGTGGCACACATTTGTAATCCCAGCATTAGGGAGACTGAGACCAGAGGATTGTGGTTTTTGGACAGCCTCAGCTAATTAGTGAGGATCTCCATAACTTAGTGAGACCCTGTTTCAAAATAAAGAATAAAAAATAGGGCAGAGGGTGTAGTTCAGAGGTCACATGCCCCTGGGTTCTATTCCCAGACCTGCAAAAAAAAAAAATGTTATGCTAAGTGGAAGATGCCAATCACAAGCCCCACTTCTTGAATGATTCGATTTCTATTAACTGTCCTGATAGGCACAGAGAGTGGATTATCAGCTGCCTAGGGCTGAGGCTGATGGGAGTACTGGAGGGTGACAGCTAATGGGTATGGAGTTTCTTTTGGGGGATGATGAGAAATGATTTAAAATTAGGTTGGGGTGAGAGCTGCAAAATTCTGAGTGTACTAAAAACCAGCGAATTGTGCATTTTAGATGAGCAAACTATATCTCAAAGCTTTCAACCAAAAAAAAAAAAATCACCGTCAGCTAAATTGTCACATCTAACTCCATACCCTCATGGTTTAGTCTCTGTGATGGAGCCATAAAATTATGCGCCAGTCCTGTGATGAAGATGATGCGTTCCCAGGGCCGAATGTGCCATGGCCCAGATGTCCTGTGTGGCAGCTTCCAGCAGGGACGCACTGGAGAGCCGTGGCCACAATCTCAGTACCCTCAGCACCCAGCATGCTTTGCACACCCAGCGTCCAATCAATTTCCTGATCACTACAACAGGGCTGTAAAGGGCTCATGTGCTGTCCCCATTCATGTGTAATGACTGGGTGGGGACAGGAGTCAGGGCTCTCATTTCGGTCACTAGTCCCACTGTTAGAGACATGGGGCTGCCCTTGAGATTGGTGCGGTGACTTTCAGCCCTGTGGCTTTAACTAAGGGTCTGTGGGAGCCTGTGGCTTTGAGGAACAGCAGCCCCAGGACCAGACAGGGGCACAGTTTTGCTTCCAATTCTCACTCAGCACCTATCCAAAATCTGCCTTCTAGCCAGGTGTAGCAGTGTATACTTGTAATCCCAGTAGTTGGAAGGCTGAGACAGGAGAATCGCAGGTTTGCGCACAGCCTCAACAATATAGTGAGGCTTTTAGCAACCTAGAGAGGCTGTTTCCAAACAAAAAAATGTAAAGGGCTGGGGGTATAGTTCAGAGGTAGAATGTCCCTGGGCTCACTCCCCAGTACCCACCAACCCCTCCCACACACAAAAAAAAATTGCCTTCTTCCATTTTGCATGACTGTCCCTGTAGCAAACATCTCCCAGAGAGTAGAACCCACAGCGTCCTAGTAATATGGACCAAAACAAAATCCATCCCTGGAGGAAACATCCTGGTTGGCAATTAGGAGATTGACTTTCTAGACCTAATGGAAGTGACCAAGATCACTCCATGAGCTCTTGAATGTTGAGTAGGTCAATAAATGGGGCCTCTTATGAAGAAGCCAAACTCAAGACTGTGGGCATTCTACACTCTACATTTCATGAGCTACTGGCTCACACTCTTGACAACAGAGTTGAACCTCCCGAGGCCAACAGAAAGGTATCCGGGTCCTCCTGTGTCTCTCCTGTCTGCCATCTCTGCTGCTTGCAGTAGTTGTAGCTGGAAAAGCTGTGTTTGCTTTCTCTGCTGCCCAGCCCAGCTTTGTGTCTGACAAGACAGGGGAGGCTGGGAGCGGGATGGGCCCCGGAAAAGCTGCCCTTGAGACTGTGAGCCTTTTGCTGGGTCTCCAGAGCTGGCCCCACATCTTAGTCAAGGGGAGTGTTCCACTCTTATGCACCATTTGCAGACAGAGAAAGTAATGGATAGCTTCTGCTCACTGCCTGGAACACTATCCAGGTGTTTGCTATTTGCACACACACTAAAGGACTCCATGTTCTTCAGGGCCTTTGATCACTGAGTGACAAGACAAAAATGCAGTTGTGGGCAGCAGCCTTCCTACCTCCTGGTTCCCGTTGCCCACCACGGCTAATTGCACAGAGCAGAGGTATGGCTAGAAAAAGCAGCATTTGGGAGGCTGAGACAGGAGGATCCGGGTTTGTGGCCGGCCTTAGCTACTTAGTGAGGCCCTTTGCAACTCAGTGAGACCCTGTTTCAAAATAAAGAATAAAAAATAGGGCTGGGGGTGTAGCTCAGAGGTAGAATGCTCCTGGGTTCCATCCCCAGTACTGCAGGAAAAAAAAAAAAGAAGCAGCAGCAGCAGCAGCAGCAGCAGCAGCAGCAGCAGCAGCAGCAGCAGCAGCAAGCATTGCTTCGCACTGTAGGCCCAAAGAGCCTGCAAAGAACCTCACCAAACCAGCCTGGAAAATAAGAACTCTTCTCAAGTTGTCCACTGATAATTTTTGAACGTAATTTTGAGCACTAGGCATTACACATATTACGCAATAAAATGTTCACCACCGTGCGCAGTGGTAGGTGCTAGTATTTCCTCCCAGAGAGCAGGAAATGGGGTTCAGAGGAGTTGATGGCATGCCCCGGAATGGCACACCTTGTAAGAGGCAGAGCTGAGATGGAAGCGAAGCCTGGCTGACTCGAGCACTGTGCGATATGCCCTTCCCTCTCCGCAGTTTGTAGTATTTTCTTCCGGTCTTTTTTGTCCATCGATTTTTTTTGTTTTGTTCCATTGCTTTATCTTTGCATAATTGAGATTATGCTGTACAAAGAACTGCATTTTCTAGAAGTCTACTTGCTAGCATCCCAAACCCTTGGCGGGTCTTGGTGTTAGAGCTATGCGGAATTCACTCTGGAGATAAGACCATTTCTGGAGGATTCTTTTGCACTCTACCAATATGGAAAGTCTCTCTCTCTATTTGGTGAGGAGAAGGTATGATCTCTATTTCAATCTTTCTTCAGTCCAGTCTCTTAAAGACTAATCTGCAATTCCTCAGCCTAAAAATGCAAAGACCCAAAAGAGAGTAACTTTATTGGAACAATGTCCACTGGCCCATCCAGAGAGTCCTGGCCAGGAGCCAGGAGGCCTTGTCTTACATGAATATCCAGCTATGTGTGGACTCCCTGCTTTTTTTTTTTTTTTTTTTTTTGGTGCTACTGGACCTATTTGTATATTTTCTTATTTGGAAACAGTGTCTCTTAAGCCAGCGAGGCTGGCTTCGGCTTCGAACCTGCGCGATCCTCCTGTCTCCGCCTCCCAAGTGCAGGGATTACAAGTATGCACCACCACACCCGGCCTGGACTCCCTGCTTTTAAAGGTGTGCAACAAAGACATTGGTGTGCATGTCCCAGAAGCCCTGGCGTTGAGGAGCATGAGGCCAGGCTCTGGGTGCAGCCAGACTCAGCCATAAAGGACCAGAGGGTAGAATTGGCTCCTGCCCAGTCGTCAGAGTACAAGTTATAGTGGGACCCATCCTTCTGAACAGGCTTCACCCAAACACCTCACAAAAGCGTGGCTCTGGAGCACACAGTATCATACCTTTCCACTTCTCCTTCTCTTCTCTTGGCCCCTTTCAGTTTTCTGGGAACATCAAATGAAGGCTCTTTCAAGAGACTTGCTTGCGGCAAACAGCCAAGAAACAATATTTAGTTCTGAAGTCCCAGCAGGTGAGCTCAGCTCTGTGGAGTGAATCACTTTGATGGAGAGTTACTCTTCTATAGGATTAAACTGTCCTGGGCCTAATCCCCCCACACTTCACAAGACAATAAGAAAAATCTTATAATGAAGATGTGAGTAAAAACCATCAAGAACCCTAAACTCTGTTTTCTTCCTCCTGCTAAGATTATTTATAGATAAGATTGTATCAGGAAAGCTAGGGCCACAGGTTTTCAGCAAGTGTGTCTTGAACTGAGTTGAGAGAAGCTATGATGATTCTCATAGTAAAGGGAGAATTGTGTGTGTGTGTGTGTGTGTGTGTGTGTGTGTGTGTGTTGTACCAGTATTGAGAATGGCCTAGGAAGATTTGAAAAAGCTCTGATTATTAATAAATATATTTCAAAAATTAGGTAAGGGGCAGATTTGTGAAAGGACTTGGTTTCTGCCAAGAAGCAGGCAACTATTCCAATGTAAATTAACCTAGCTAAAGGTAATTAGCAAGTCTATAGGAGAGGGAACTAGGACTTCCTCATCCTCATTCTAAAGACAGGTTTACATAATTGGATAATCTAGCTAGGATGGGAGGAGGGACCTTCAACCTTCCTGAAAGGAAACACCTTGGTGGGAAAGTAAGGGGAGGAACCTTTCAGGGACTTTTACTACGTCAGAATTACGTGAAACAAGATGGAGGATGTCATGTATATAAAAGGTCTGTTCCGTGTTTTATACTTCTGTGATTTCATTTGAAGCACCCCCTCATGTTACCCCTGGGTAACATGAGGCTGTAACTGTCTTCTGTATTTCTATATTTTTAATAAACTTCTTTAAATCTTCAGCAAGAGTCTGGCCTATTGCATATTTATCCTTAGCTCAGGACAAGAACCCGTGGTTTTGGTGTTTTTTGGGGGGGAATTATTCCCAGGGGTCTAACAAAGGTCCCTGGGGACAGTTCCCCCAGACGGTAAAGGGCGCCAAAACTGTAACATGTGTTTCCAAAAAGAGAAGGCTTCTAATGTGTGTCATGAAGGAAGAGTGCTGGGGTGAGACCCCTCATCCCTCTCTCACCCCTCGCCTGCTTCTTCATGTGGGGATAAGAGAGGGTAGTGAAGGTGTAGCATCTAGTAAGCCTTTAAATATGTCACTGGTGGATGAGTCAGCAGAAAATAAAAATTCCACCACGTGTGTCTTGACTGTTTGCCTCCTGGGTAAGTGTTAGAGTTTAGATCTGAGGTGTCTCCCAGAAAAGCTCATGTGTGGCAATGCAGGTGTGGCAATGCAGGTTCACAGGTGAAATAATGGAACCATCAGAGCTCTAATTCATAAATGGATTGATCATTTGAATGGATTTGCTGGGTGGTAACTGTAGGCAGGTGGAGTATGGTTGGAAGAGGCAGGTTATTGGGGCCATGGCCTTGGGGACCATGTCTGTCCCTGCTTCCTTATCTCTTCTTCTTCTTCTCCTCCCCCTCCCCCTCCCCCTCCCCCCTCCCCCCCTCCTTCTTCTCCTCTCTCTCTCTCTCCTTCCTGGCTGGATTAAGTAGTTAGGTAGCTTTTCTCTACCACATCTTGCCACCATGATGTTTCTGCCTCGGAGCCAGCCAACTATGGACTGAACCTCTGAAACCATGAGCTAAATAAACCTTTCTTCCTCTAAGTTGTTCTTGTTGGGTATTTTGGTCCCAGAAATGAAAAATGTGACTACTACAGTAGGTAAGAGAGTCCTAAGCTTCTGGCTCCCATGAGTAAGCACAACTGGGTCAGGGAAGAGATTAATTTTTGAGAAGTAATGGGGTATGCGAGGCAGGCCTGTGATAACTTATGAAGCTGTCTGGGTAACAGAAGGGCAACCAGGACTCTGGTCCAAGGCACGTGTTCTAATAGAGTTTAGTAGAGAGCCCTGTTCTTTGGGGTCATGAGATACGATCTGGCTCATTAAGAAGGACAATTCTCTGGCACTCAGCTGGTCACTTGTATGTATTTTCTTGTCATTTATAATCCTGAAGAAAATGGGGAAAAAGTCTTAGGCCTTTCACCCTCCAGCAATTTCCAGGGCCCCACTCCTTGGACCTGGGCTAAAGCTGCTCTGCAGCCTGCTCGGGGCTTCTCATACCTCAGCTGGGCTATTTTCTTTTCTGGTCTTAACACTGATGAAGCTTCTCCTAGCCAGTGGTGGCACACACTTGCAATCCCGGTACGTACTTGGAAAGTCAAGGCAGGAGGATCTCAGGTTCAAGGACAGCCTCAGCAAGTAGTGAGATTCTTATCAACCTAGCCAGGCGTGGTGGTGCACGCTTGTAATCCTAGTACTTGGGAGGCCAAGACAGAAGGATTGCAGGTTAGCAGCCAGCCTCAGCTACTTAGTGAGGCCCTCTGAAACTTGTGAGACCCTGTTTCAAAATAAAGAATAAAATATGGAGCTGGGTTTGTAGCTGGAAGGTAGAATGCCCCTGGATTCAATCCATAGTACTGCAAAATAAATAAATAAATAAATAAATAAATAAATAAATAAATAAATAAATACAATTAAAGAAGCTTCTCTTTCACTTCTTTTTGTGTGCATCAAACTGCTGTAACCTCCTAGTCTGGTCCTCTTCCAGTGCCTACTCTTCTTTTCTTGTACCACACTCCTCTGCTTGTCTGCCCCTGCAGGTCTTTGTTCAGCCCCCACTCATATCAAAGAGCAAGTAGGGACACACTCACATCTATGAGGAAGGCAAGATACGATACACACATGATGACATGAAGGTCCATGTGCAGAACAGTCCCATGCATGTCCTTGGATTTTGACTTCCTCGCATTTTTATGGAAACAAAATAAATGTTGTCCCAGATGCATTTTATAGTGTTGTAATTGAAGTAGCCAATAAAGTAGATTTTTTTTTTTTTTTTGGTGGTACTAGAGATGGAACCCAGGGGCATTCTACCTCCGAGCTACACGCCCAGGCCTATTTTTTATTCTTTATTTTGAAACAGGGTTTCACTGAGTTGCAGAGGACCTCACTAAGTAGCTGAGGCTGTCCACGAACTGCGATCCTCCTGTCTCAGCCTTCCAAATACTGGAATTACAAGCGTGCGCCACCACGCCTGGCTAATGTAGATTTTTTTTTTCATGGTGCTGGGGATGGAATCCAGGGGCAGTCTACCTCTGAGCTATACCCCCAGTCCTATTTTATTTTTTATTTTGAAACAGGGTCTCACTAAGTTGCAGAGGGCTTTGCTAAGTTGCTGAGGCTGGCCCTGAACCTGCAATCCTACTATCTCAGCCTTCTAAGTACTGGAATTGCACACTATGCCCAGCTAAAATAGATTTATAATGAAATATACTAACATAGTACATAGTAGGCAATCCTTGAGTATTTACCAAATGAATGAATCAATGAATCAATGAAGGAAGGAATTGAATGGAAAGTAAATGGTGTTAATAGAAATTTTACAACATTACATTTATTTTTATACTATTGTAGGCCTACATACAAGTGAAGTGATGGAATAGCTGCATTTCATTTTATTGTTGAAGGCTATAATGTGGATGATTTATGAATTTACATACATTATTACTGTTGGAACTTTGTTGAGAATTTCACTCACACTGTTGCCAGAGCTATATTTGACCCCATAACATTTAATATTCTAATTATGCAAAATGACCATAGATAATTTAGCTCATATACAATTTGTTTGTACATAGCAACACTTGAACTTTCTTTAATTTCTCTCTTTTATGTGAAATGCATAGATTAAAAAGAAATGTTTTAATTCAAATAGTGAACATTTTAAAAACAAATTCTGTGATTTATAATTACAACTATTTTTTTTCACAGTACTGAAGATTGAACCCGGGGAATTCTATCTCAGAGCTAGAACCCCAGCCCATTTTAAAAAATTCTTTATTTTGAAATAGGGTCTCACAAGTTTCAGAGGGCCTCAGTAAGTAGCTGAGGCTGGCTGTGAACCTGCGGACCTCCTGTCTCGGCCTCCCAAGTACTTTGATTACAAGTGTGCACCATCATGCTCGGCATATAATCAAAACTATTGAGAAAATTTCAAACCAAAGTTTGTGATTTATAATCACAACTATTGAGGGGACATAAAAGTGGTGGCATTAATGATAGGGGGTTGAGCCGGGCCTGGTGGCACACATCTGTAAAGTCAGTACTTGGGAGGATGAAACAGGAGGATCACAGGTTTGAAGCCTGCTTCAACAACTTAATGAGGCTCTCAGAAATTTAGTGAGACACTGTTTCTAAATAAAAATAAAATGGATCTGGGGTGTAGCTCCAAGATAGAATCTCCTTGGGTTTAAATCCTCAGTACCCCTGAGAGAGAGAGAGAGAGAGAGAGAGAGAGAGAGAGAGAGAGAGAGAGAGAGAGAAGCTATGGATTATTTGCCTATTTTGTAGGCCAGGTATATGACCATCCATTTTCCCCACACTCAAGAAAGTATACAGCTTTCATTTTCTGGTCAAAGTGGAGTAGCAGCAGTCATATTTAGCGCTCAGCCTTGAATACGCTCCAAAACAGACAAAAAATATATATATAAAAAACCAGTTTCAAAACCCTGGGCATCAGACAAAAAAAAGGCACTATTCCTAACAGATGAAAAACAAATGAGACGCTCTCTACAAATACCCCATTTCCTCCCTCGGGAGAGCATCCAGGCAGCGTGGCAAGGATGGGAAACTGAGTCAGAGCTGGGGAGGATGCTGGAATTGAGAAGGGGGAGGTGATGGTCTGGGGGAGACCAGTGTAGCTAGAATTCCAAGGACTGAGCACCAGAGAGGAGGAAGCTGCCCCAGGAGCGCTGAGATCTGCAGGGGCCAGCCCTCAGATATGCAGCTGAACATGGAGGAGTGCATGGGTATGGGAAAAGAAACCCCTGCAAGTATTAGAGGTAACAAGGCTCAGCAATCACACTGGCTGGGAGTAGTGCCTGTTCCCACCAGCCCAGAACAGGAAGCCTTGTGATTCATGCGTCTTTGGGGAGCGTTCACAGGAGGTCTTTCCTCAGTAGGAGAATAGTTAATCACTCCTCTGGTCTCACCTAAAAAAAATCTTAACGTACAGACTCAAACAGAGAACACAATTTCCAAATAGCCGTGTCCCAGAAAAACCTTCAAGAATATTTGCAAGAAAAATAGCCAGTGCTCGACAAGGTAAAATTCACCAAGTGTAGCCTTCCAGAAAAAATGCCAGGGACCAGGCATGGTTGTACACGCTTGTAATCCCAGTAATTGGGAGACTGAGACAGGAAGATCCAGGTTCATGACCAGCTTCAGCTACTTAGTGAGGCCCTCTGTAACTCAGTGAGACCCTGTTTCCTAATAAAGAATGAAAAACAGGGCTCGGGGTGTAGTTTGTGGGAGAATGCTCCTGGGTTCAATCTTTAGTACCACAAAAAAAAGCAAAACAACAACAACAACAATAACAACAAAAACAAAAACAACAATAACCAAAAAACAAACAAAACCAAAACAAAATCCCAGGGAAGCAAAGAGTCAGGAAAATATGACCCAAAATGAGAAGAAATAAATGAAGACAAAACCAGCCCATATCGATAAGGATGCTAAACTTAGCAGACAGACACTAAAGCGAGCATGCTAACTATATTCCATATGTTCAAAAAGTTAAAAAGAGACATGGGAGATATAATTAAAAGGCTCAATCAAACTTCTTGAAATAAAAACCACGTTGTCTGAGATAAAGACTACACTGGATGAGATTAATCCAAACTGGATCACAGAGGAGAGGAAAGGAGGGAGGGAGGGAGAGAAAGAGAGAGAGAAGAGGAGAGAGGTGATAACCCATCACCCATTGTCAGTGAATTCTTGGGACAGCTTCAAGCAACTTGATAAATGTGTGATTGGAGTTCATGATGGAGGGAAGAGGACACAAAAATATTTGAAGAAATAGTGGCTGAAATGTTCTAGAACTAGAGACTATTATGCTAAGTTAGCTCAGTTTAAGAAGGTCAAGGGTGCTATATTTACTCTCATTTGTGGAAGCTAGAGAGAAAACAGGAAATACAAAAACTTCAAGTAATGCAAAGACAGGTAGGTTAGTTGAGGGGTGTTACTGGTGAGGGGAAGGGGAAGAGAGAGGGCTGGGGAGGGAAGCAGTTTAGAGAATATGGTAATATGTGAATATGTTTTATTACCAATATCACTGACTTGTGTGGGGAGTGGGTTGGATGTAGAGGGAAATACGCAATGAACTGTGGGGCATGGATGTTTCTAATGCTCAAAACCTTACTATGATGTATAATTGCAGTGCACCAATAAATTATTTAAAAATAAATCAAATTAAATTCTAGGTCAATAACAGAAATATCTCCAGAAAAAAACCCCTAAGTATTTGCAAATCAAATAGCAGTTTTAAATAACCCAAGGGTTATAAAATAAATCAAAAGCAAAGTTAAGAAATTATTTAGTATTGAATAAAAATCAGAACACACATTAAAGTTCATGTGTCACCACCACAGCAGTGTCTAGCACTAATACCTATAATTAGAGGAAAAATGAATTAACTCAATAACTGGGACTTTCACCCTGAGACACTAGAAAGTTAGGAAGTAAATGAAATTAGAGAAAATAGAAATGATAAGATAAAATTGAGCCAGGTGTGGTGGCGCACGCTTGTAATCCCCGCGCTTGGGAGGCAGAGACAGGAGGACCGCGCAGGTTCGAAGCCAGCCGCGCGCGCTGGCTTAGGAGACCCTGTTTCCAAATAAAAATGTAAAAATAGGTCTGGGAGTGTAGCCCGGAGGTAGAAGGGCTTCCAGGAACCCCAGTACCACCAAAAAAAAAAAAAAAGATAAAATTGAAAAATTGTAAGGCATAAAAACAATAGAAACTATCAAGAATCAAAAGTTTGTTCTTTAAAAGAGATTTATAAAATTGATAGACATATAGCCAGATTTAGAAGACAAAGAGAAAGGCCATGTATTACCAATATCAGGAATGAGAAAGGTGTGACATTGTTAGAGATTTTCTACACAATAAATGAATGATAGGAAATACTATGGACAACTATTTGGTCAACAAAATTGGATGATATAATTGAAACAGGCAAATTCCTCAAAAGACGCAAACTACCAAAGCTTACTTAAGGAGAAATTGATCATCTGAAAAAGCTCTATATCTAGTGAAGAAATTTAACTTGTAGTTCAAAACATCCATATAAATAAATTTCTAGCTTCTAAGACACCACATCTTCACTGGTGTCTTTGTCAATATTCTCACTGCTATAATCCAAAATGACTGACCACATAACTTAGAGGAAGGAAGGTTAATTTGCTCACAGCTTACCTGGAGATTCCAGGTTCAGTTCGTGTGAGGTGAGGCCAGGATCTGGATCTCAGGACACAGTGGCAGGAAGTAGAGAGAGGGAGAGCACATAGGCCTTCCTCCTCACATCATAGAGGCTGGAAGCAGGAAAGATCAAGCAAGGGGATCAGGGACCATAGATAAAGCTCAAGACCACACCTCCTAGAGATTTCACCTTCTCCAGTCACATCCTATCCACCTAGGTTACAACCCAGTAAATCCATTATGATGGATTCGTCCTCTGATGAGATTACAACCCTCACGACTTAACTATATCAACCCTGAACTCTTCAGTGGACATTCTATAGCTGACCATAACAACTGGTGAGTGCTACAAAATATTTAATGAAGAAATCATATTAATGCCACACAAACACTTCTAGAAAATTGAAAGGGAGGGGATATATCTGAACTTATCATCCTAATACCCCCCAAAAGACTTATAGATTATAGGAAAAAAATAATTACAGCCCAATATCCTTCATACATATTGATACTAAATTACTTTTAAAATTTTTAGCCTTAGTGAGACCCTGTTTCAAAATAAAAAATAAAATAGGAATGGGGTGTAACTTAGAGGTACAATTCTCCTGAGTTCAATCCCCAGAACTCTCCCAACACACATATGCACAACACACAAAGCAAAGGAAATATAACAATATATAAACACAAAGAAGTCGAAACATTCTAAACAAACAGAGTTTATTCCAATAATGTGGGATTGGTTTACATTTGAAAATCAACCAATGTAGAAAAAGCATTTCACCAAATCCACCATTTATTCATGAAAAAATGCTCACAGAAAACAAGCGATACAAGATAATATCACCAACCAGATAAAGGGCATCTATGTTTTCCCCTGAGATTTGAAACAAGAGAAGGATGTCTACTTTCAACATTCTTTCAATTTTTAACTGGAGGTTCTAGCTTGTGTGATAAAATAATAAAAAGATAATAAAGAAGAAATAAAAGGTATCCATGCTGGAAAGAAAAAAAATAAAGTTGGAAAACAAACATTATCTGATTTCAAGGCTTCTTATGACACTACAATAATTCAGATAATGTATTATTGGTATAATAATACACAAAAATGTCCATTGAATGCAATAGATAGTTCAGAAACATTTCTGCATTTACATTGGCAATTTTCAGCAATGACAACTCAAGGGAGAGAGGCTAGCCTCCTCGACTGTTGAATAAAGAGTGTTATGACAACTGAACACTCATATTCAAAAAAGAAACTTAAATCCATGTCATTATATCACATGCAAAATTAACTCACACTGAATCAAGGACCTAAATGTAAAACCTAAAACTGTAACATTTCTAGAAGCAAACATTGGAGAAAACCTTTGTGGCTGGTGTTAATCAAAATTTTCTTATATACAAAAGCATGGTACAAATTGATAACGAGAGTTCATCAAAGTAAAAACTTAATCTGTCTAAAAGATACTGTTCAAAGAGTGAGAAGATAAAACATGAAAGCACAGTAGGGAAAAAGATATTTGCAAAGTATATATTATAAGTCCTGTATCCAGACTATATAAAGAACTTTAGAAAATCAATAAAAAAGAACAGACAACCCGATAAAGTAGATAAAATACATGAGCGTGCACACACACACACACACACACACACACACACACACACACATTACCACAGACTCATATGCATGGCAAGTAAACTTGGGAAAAATTCACATGCAAACTAAAATTCTAACACAGCTCCTACATTAAGTTATGCTATCACGTGCATGAAGTTTGTGCATGTTCCCAAAGGGTTCATATGCTGCAAGCTTGGTCCCCAGCGTGGTGATGTTGAGAGGTGGTGGAACCTTTAAAAGGTGGGGCTTAGTGCAAGGTAGTTAGGTCATTGGTGGTTGCTACCCTGAGAAGGGCTGAATGTTCGTCTTGCCAAGTGAGTTAGTTCCTGCCAGAGTGGGTTGCAATAAAAGCAAGACTGGCCTTTCCTGGGTATCTGGATTCCTGTCTCAACATGTGATCCCTCCATCTTGCACACATTCCCACCATGATGACAAGTGCTGGACTGTGATGCAGCTGACTGGGTCCTCACCAGAGGCCGGATGATGGAGAACCCAATAGTGCACATACAGTCTCCAAAACCGTGAGCTACATAAACCTCTTTTCTTCACACATTATCTAGCCTCAAGTATTTTACTGTAGCAGTGGCAAACTGACCAATGCATGTTATTTGCAAATGTTTATTTTTTTGATATCCAATTATTTATGGTTCATTCTCAATTCATCCCTGTACAGTGTAGTGTCAGGAGACCAAGGCTGGCAGGGGAAATTTGTGGTGGGACAGTCATTTCAAGATAGGCATCCCTCACTAGGCTTTGAGATGTCTAGGCCCCCCTGGGCTTGATACTTTCCTTCATTGGTGTAAGTTGACCTATGGACTGCATGTGGCATGTCCTGGTTAACATCTCTTAGAGTTGTACTTTTATTCACTCATTATTCTTTCCTTCATTAATTTATCACTTGTGTATTCTGATCCAGCATCTGTGCTAGGCCCTGAGGAAATAAAGACGAATACCACCTGGTCCCTGTGTTAATGGAGTTTAGAAGACAATGGTAAGGCACGGAAGTAAAAAGTTAGATGTGCGTTCAGCGGTCACGAGGGAGATCAGGTAGAAGAGATTTTGGGAGAATAAGGGCACCTTGTCTTGGGAGAAACCAGTGGACCTGCAGGTGCTTCTTGACAAAGCAATAAAAAGAGGAGAGCTGGGTTCAGTGGTGCACGCCTGTGATCCCGGTACATGGGCAGCTGAGGCAGGAGCATTGCAGGCTCGAGACCAGCCTCAGCAACTTAGTGAGAACCTCAGATACCTATTGAGACCATGTTTCAAAATAATAAAAAAAAAAGAGGGCTGGGGCTATAGCTCAGAGTTAGAATGCCCCTGGGTTCAAGCCTCAGTATTTCCCAAAAGCATTAAAAATAAAATGGGCAAAATATATAAACATACACGTTACCAAGAGCTCATATGCATGGCAAATAAATTTGTAAAAGAGAGGTGACTATATCAGTCTTTGGGGACATGGAATTAAAACTACACCCCCATAGTTTATACATTATTTGTAAGTATTGATTTTATTTTTCTAATCTGTAACCATATGTGTTATGAATAGAATACAGTTATGGATCAGAAAGATGTGCATCTGAGTCCTGCCTGAGTCACTTTTCCAATTATGGGATTTTGGAAAAATGATTTCCTTTCTCTGAGCCTCTATTTTTCTATAGAAAGTGTTAAGTTTTCCATACAAATTTTTTCTCTGAAAAATATCTTTGTTTAACCTTTGTTGAGAGGTTTAAATTGGATAAGACCCATAGATGATTTAGGGCAAAGAGGGGTCCGTGTGGAAAACTTAACCATCAGTGGTACACCGGACTTGCTACTGTAGATATTGTATCAGGAAGTCTGGTTTCCCAGGCTGGGGGCGTCAAGGGACAATTCCTGGAGAGAGCATCCCTTGGGGCATGCTGTGAAGAGAGCGCAGGAGTGATCCAGATGAACAGTTTGGGGACAGGTGTTTCAGTGTCAGGGAATAAAGTGACTTGGTCAAAGTCAAGGATGGAGAAGGATCACGCAGAGTGCTGGGCAGATGCCCAGAAGTGGCAAGCACAGGTGGCAGGCTGGAGAAGGGCTTCGTATGTCCTCCCCAAGAGCTGGGCTTCATCCCTTTAGGGGACACTGGGTGTCATTGCAGGATTATTTTTATTTTTTATTTTTTCGTGCTGGGGATTGAACCCAGGGGCATTTCTACTTCTGAGCTACACCCCCAGCCCTTTTTATTTTTTGCTTTGAAACAGGGTCTCAAGGGTTCCTGAGAGTCTTATTACATTGCTAAGTCTGTTCGTGAACCTGATATCCTCCTGCCGCAGCCTCCTAAGTAGGGAGATTGCGGGCGTGCACCACCACGCCCGGCTGTCACTTCAGGATTTTAAACGCTGACAGTTTGTGTCTTAGAGACATCTGCCTGAGAGCTTGGCTTCACAATTCATCCACAGAATCAGGAAAAACATTCCAAATCATGGAAATAAGATAAAGAAAGGGCAATAGCATCTTTCGGTGTCACACAGGGGCACTGTTTAACAAGGCCCCCGAGGATTGTTTAATTATCGGGGAATGTACCGTTGTTTGACTCACTACTTATCACTGATTAAAAGCGCCAGCGCTATAGATCTACATGTTAACTTGATGCTTTTATTTTCCTGGTGGAGATGCAATTAATTTTGGGCTGTTAGAAAAGGTAACTAACTGTTAAGCCAGGCGTGGCGGCGCACGCTTGTAATCCCAGCACTTGGGAGGCTGAGACCGGAGGATCGGGGTTCGCGGACAGCCTCAGCTACTTGGTGAGGCCCTCCGCAACTCAGCGAGACCCGGTTTCAAAATAAAGAATAAAAAATAGGGCAGGGGCTGTAGCTCGGAGGGCGAATGTCCCTGGGTTCCATCCCCAGACCGGCAAAAAAAAAAAAAGAAAAAAAAAAAGAAAAAAAAGATAACTGTTAATGTTGCGGTCTTTTTTGCCTTATAAGAACATCAATTTTTAAAAATCTAACCTAGCCACTTTATTTTTATTCTTGGTGATAACTGGGGCTTGAACTCAGGGGCATTCTACATCCAAGCTACACTCATACCCTTTTTGTTTGTTTGTTTGTTTGTTTTAAAACAGGGTCTCACTAGGCTGCTGAGAGTCTTGCTACATTGCTGAGGCTGGCCTCGAACCTGCGATCCTTCTGTCTCATCTCCCTAGCACTGGGATTACAGGCATGCATCCTATACCAGTCTAGAAACTATTCTAACATTCTCCCCCCAAAAAACATACTCAGTTCCTTAAATGCTCTTGAAATTGGCTCATAACATTTGAAGCTGCTTTATTCAACCCTCTGATTCTTTCATTAATAAGTTAACTACCACTTTGGCATGTGTTTATTTATTTATTTATTTATTTATTTATTTATTTATTTATTTATTTATCTATTTTGTGGTATTAGGGACTGAACCCAGAGGCATTCGACCTGCGAGCTATAATTCTAGTCCTTTTTATCTTTTTGTTTTGAAACAGAGTCTTGCTAAGTTGCAGTGGGCCTCTCTAAGTTGCTGAGGCTGGCCTCAAACCTGAGATTCTCCTGTCTCAGTCTCTGAAGTCCTGAGATTACACACCCAGCGACATGTGTTCAGGCTATATTCGCATGGGAGCTATGTTGTTACATCCGTGAAAGTCATGCTTTGATGGTGATGGCTCAGCTGCAGGTCCCCATGGAAGAGCTCATAATGGGTCGGAGAGTCAGGGGCCGTCCCCAGGCTTAGCTTTCAGAGGCTTCACTGACAAAGGGGTGCCTGGGATAGTTGACAGTGTTGTTGTGAGGAGAAGTAATGGAGACTCATTACTCAGATGGGCATCCGGGGACTGCGGCAGCTTTGGTTGATAGTGAGGAGTAGCAACCACAGACTGGGCAGCCTTGGGGCCTGGGAGTGGACTCAGTTAAGCCTGGGCATATGGGGTGCCGTTGGGACCAGCATGGATGCTGGCCCAGCAGATGGAGTAAGCAGGAGGGCTTCTTTGCAGCAGGTAATTTGAAAGCCAGACCGGCAATTAGAGCATCACTCTCTACATTTGCTAACTGATGTGTGTGTGTGTGTGTGTGTGTGTGTGTGTGTGTGTGTGTGTGTGTGTGTGCTATTGAGACTGAACCCCAGGGAGCTCTACCTCCAAGCTACCTGCTCCAAGCCCTATTTATTTTTTCTTTTGAAGCAGGGTCTTGCTAAGGTGCTGAGGGCCTCGCTAAGCTGCTGAGGCTGGCCTCAAACCCGTGATTCTCCTGTTCTCCCCACCCCTAGTACTGAGGTTGCAGGTGTGGGCCACCACCTCTGGTAATGCAAATCTTTTGAGGGAAGATATGATCCAATAGCTGGCTGTCCTCTGGGGTTACAGGCGGCAGGCTCAGAGAGTTAGGAAGGATATTCACGGGGTATGGGGATCCACGTAATAGTGGAAAAAGTAGAAATAAAGCAAGGGCTCCATTTTTTTTCTGAGTTGGCCAGGGGGTTCGGGGCAGGCAAGAGCAGGAAGACCAGCTCAGGAACAGGTGGGATCACGAGGATCCCTCCTAAACACGTCTGAGGCCGCTAGAGTCTGTCTCCTTTGTCTCGTGTGTCCATGCATTTGTTCATTCATTAATTCATTTACTTATTTAATGAGGTCATCTTGCCCAGCCAGTGCCAGGCTCAGGAACGGAGATCCTGCGCCGTGTGGACATTCGTTTCCCTGCCTTCATGGTCTGGAGTTCAGAGTGCGGAGCGGCAGTCTGTTTACCAGAACCAAACGGGACCTTGTTATGACACAGTGGCAGACAGCTGTCTTTCTTGTTACTACTTAGCTGTGCAGAGCTATGCTGGGAGAATTCCCCAGTTAGGCCAGCTCCTCCCTCAAATAAAGCTCAGGAAGTAGCTTTCTGGGCCAACTTTGCAGAAGGAGGCAGGGATGGGATTGAGGCCCTGCCTGTCATACGCACCTAGACACACTGGCATTTGGAAGCAAGTGACCACACGGATCCTGCTTTAGTAAGGGCGGTGCAGAGCCATCCACCCTCTGGGGGCAGCCTGTGTCCAGCAATAGGTGTGTATGAGTCAGGCTTTGCTACAGTACTAGAACTCACAGGATGTATATATGGTAAGAGGGGATTTATCACGTCAGCCTACTGTACAAAGCAGTATTGTCCCAAGTGGCCGCCTGTGCCTGGAGAGCCGGAGGAGCCGGCAGCTGGTCGAGCGGTCCATGAGCTGGAGTCTCAGAATAGGAGCCACCAAGCATGCAGTTCCAGTCCAAGATGGAAAGACCAGGAAACTCTGCAGAAAAACGACGATGAAAGTCCACTGCAAAGAGCAGAAGGGCTGATGGCCGCTATCCCAGGTGAGAGTGAAGCACTTTTCTCAGGAAGAACAATTCATCCCTTCACACAGATTTCCCCTTTTTATAAGGTTCCCACATCTATCAGAACAGTGCTGCCCACATTCTGGGCGGGACTCCCCCTTCAGTCTGCCCTGACATAAGCCAATCGCCTTATCAACATACCCAGCTTCACGTAATCTTAGGTGTTTCGTAACCCAGTCAGGTCGACCATCCAGATTAGCCATCACAGGGTGGCGTATTCCCGGGAGGCTGTGGCCGAGAACTCGCTGAGCCTGGGTGGCCCCTCTGCAGCACTTGGCTCCGCCGGCCACCCAGCACTGAAGGGTTCCAGACTCTCACATGCTCCCTGTTCTAAGGTGATTCTAATTAAATCCATCTGTCTCAACTTAGGGATACACTTTGGGGAAGCAGTTAGAAAACTTCATAAGTTCTGACTTTACTTCTCCTATAAAAGTGTAGGATGAGCTAGGCGCGGTGGTGCACGCTTATAATCCCAGCATTTGGGAGGCTGAGACAGGAGGATCTTGGTTCGCTGACAGCCTCAGCTACTTAGTGAGGCCCTTTGCAACTATGTGAGACCCTGTTTCAAAATGAAGACTAAAAAATAGGGCTGGGAGCATAGCTCAGAGGTAGAATGCCCATGGGTTTCATCCCAGTACCACAAAAAAAAAGTGTAAGATAATGAATTGTATTGGATCCCTTCCATCCACAAAGGAGCAGTGATCAGTTATCACCCAAATCTACCCTTATTCTGGTTATGGAGTTGCCTTCACTGTTTACCATGCATCTGTCAAAAACACTACTTGTGTGGACTTCCAGAAAGCCTTATACATCATGGTAGCCCATGTAACACATATAACATTTTTTTAAATCAAGGAATTCATTTCCTAGCAAAGCAAGCCAGATCATGTAAAAGACTAACGGCGTCTTCTGCTGCCTGGCTGGCTCTGTGCGGGTCTGTGACTGATTTAGAAGCGCAGGTTCTAGTCCCAGTGCATTCTCTTCTATACCTGACCTTGGAGCCGGCAGGATATCTGTGTTTCCATGATCATTTGCTGGTTGTACTCTGTAATATTTGGTGAGCAGTAACTCTGGGCCAGAAGCTCATTGTGAGGGTACATCTGGCCTTTATATACATAACTGCGCATATGTAACTCTTAAGAGAAACCCATTTTCACATGATGAAACTGAGGATTAGAGAGGGGATGTTGCCCAGGAACACAAAGCTGGTGGGCGTCAGAGTTGTGCTTGTAACCCCGAGTGCCTGTTTTCTTCACTGTGTTATACCCCTTCCTCTTTATGGAGAACGGAAGGGGTGGTTGGTTGGTTTGTTTTTTTGTCTTACCAGCCTTCTGGGCTTTCCACTGCCCCTCTTGACTTCAGACGCAGGACCATAAGCCACAATTTCAAGGAACATCTGAGAATAAGGGTGCTCCTTCTGAGTATCCAGTTAGGGAAAAAGAGCTGACTCAAGTTACCTCCCTTGATTGGGTTCAGGCAAGATAAATAAACTTTATAATTTACTACAATGATGTAGTGATCAAGCCAGGCGTGGTGGCGCATAACTGTTAATTCCAGTACTTGGGAAGCTGAGACCAGAGAATCGCAGCCAGATTCAGCAATTTAGTGAAGTCCTCAACAACTTAGTGAGACTCTGTTTTAAAAATGAAATAAGCCGGGCGTGGTGGCGCATGCTTGTAATCCCCGCACTTGGGAGGCGGAGACAGGAGGATCGTGTAGGTTCGAAGCCAGCCGCGCTGGCGTAAGAGACCCTGTTTCCAAAAATAAAAAAGTATAAAATAGTTCTGGGAGTGTATCCCAGAGGTAGAAGGGCTTCCAGGAACCCCAGTGCCACCAACATAAATAAATAAATAAATAAATAAATAAATAAATAAATAAATAGGGCTGGGAGAGTAGAACAGAAGTGGAATGCCTCTGGGTGTTCAATCTCCAGAACTACAAAAAAAAAAAAAAAAAAGAAAGAAAGAAAAGTGATATAGTCATCAAAACAATGTGGTACTGTTGTCGGATAGATAGCTTTACGAAATAAAATGAAATAGAATTGAAGGTCCAGAAATAAACATGGATCTATGGCCAATGATTATTGAAAAAGATTTCAAAATCATGCAATGGAGAAAGAATAGTCTCTGTAAAAAATAGTGCTGGGACAACTGGATATTCACATTAAAAAAAATGAAATTGGATCCTTACATTTGGGAGGCTGAGACAGGAGGATCACGCACGGTTCATGGCCAGCCTCAGCTACTTAGTGAGGCCCTTTGCAACTTAGCGAGACCCTGTTTCAAAATAAAGAATAAAAAATAGGGAGGGGTAGCTCCAGAGGAGGTAGAATGTCCCTGGATTCCATCCTGAGTATCACACACACACACACATACACACACACACACACACACACACACACACACACACAGATAATTAGACCCTTACCTCACACCATCTGAAAAATTAACTCAGAGCCATGCATGGTGGCTCATGCTTGAGAGGCTGGGGCAGGAGATTGCAGTTTGGAGGCCAGCCTTGGCAACTTAGCAAGGTTATCAGCAATTTAGAGAGACCCTGTTTCCAAATAAAAATAAAATAGGACTGGGGGTGTAGCTTGGAGGCAGAATGCTCTTGGGTTAAATCCCCAGCCTCACATAAAAAAAATTAACTCAACACAGATCAAAGTCTTTAAAAACTAAAACCCCAGAAGCTCTTAGAAGAAAACATACAGATAAATATTTCTGACTAATGAATTCTTAGATATGACATCGAAGGCACACAGAACAAAAGAAAAAATACATAAGTTGGAATTCATCAAAATTCAATGATTTTGTGCATCAAAGGGCATCATCATCAAGAAAGTGAAAAGACAACCTAAAAATAGGAGAAAATATTTGCAAATCATGTATCTGATCAGAGCCTAGTATCCAGAATATATAAAAGACTGTTTGCTATAAGTCAACAACAAAACGACATCCTGATTAAAAAATGGGCAAAGGAATTGAATAGGCATTCCTCCAAAGAAGATATACAAATTGTCAACAAACATACAAAAAGATGCTCAGCCTCATTAGTCACTGAAAATGCAAATCAAATACCACTTCATAGCTGCTAGGACGCCTCTTTAAGAATGCTAAAAAGCGTGGCCAAGAATGTGGAGAAGTCGGAGCCCTGTACATGGCTGGTGGATAGGTCCAGCGGTCCAACTGCAGCGTGGTGGTGACTCAGAAAGTAAACACAGGATGACCACAGGACTCAGCAATTCTGTTTCTAGGTGTACACCCTCCCAAACTGAAAACGGGCTCACAAAGAAATAAACGTGCCTGAGCATTTCTAGCACTACTATTCACAATGGACAACATGTAGAAATGACCCACATGACCATCAGTGGATGGGTGGATAAAAACATTGTGACATATTCATTCATTGAATGGACTATTTCTCAGCCATAAAAAGGAACGGAATATGGATGCAAAACTATGCTAAGAAAGAGAAGCCAGACACAGAAGGCTGCGTGTTATATGATTCCTCTTAAGGGAAATATCCAGAGGAGGTTGTTATGGACTAGGTGGAGAGGGAGTAGAAAGAACGCCTGAATGAGGAAAGCGTTTCATTTTGTGGGGTTGAAACGCTTTGCAACAAGAGAGGGGTGGTGGTTGAGTCGTATTGTGCTTGTATCGAGTGCACTAAGTGGTTCACTATACATCAATCATATCACGTTAATTATGTTATGTTGTTATGTTATATTATACTGGGGATAGAACCCAGGGGTGTTCTACTTCTGATCGATACTCCTAGTCCTATTTTATAATTATTTTTTATTTTGAAAGAGGGTCTCACTAAGTTATAGAGGACCCTGCTAAGTTGCTGAGGCTGGCCATGAACCTGGATCCTTCTGTCCTAGCCTCCCAAGTACTGGGATTGCAGGCATGTGCCACCACGCCCTGACGGCACTTCACTTGAAAATGGTGAGTTTTATGCAGTGTGAATTCCACACCCAGTAAAAAAAATGTATTTTTAAAAAGGTTAAGCCAGGCCTGGTGGCACACGCCTGTAGTCCCCGTAACTTGGGAGGCTGAGACAGGAGGATTGCAGGTTTGAGACTTAGTTTTAGCAATTTAGTGAGATTCTTGGCAACCTAATGAGACCCTGTTTCTAAATGAAATGAGATGAAATTAAATCAAATAAGGCTGGGGACAGAGCTCAGAGGTGGAATACTCCTGGGTTCAATCTCCAGCACCACAAAATAAAAGATATATAGATGATGGATGGATGGATGGATGGATGGATGGATGGATGATAAGGCAGGACAGTTGCAGAGGACTCACTCTTCCCAGGGAGTGTTGCTGATGAAATGGGGGTGGGGGAGGGGATCCAGCCTCTATTGAAGTAGCAAGTACGACCAAGCCAGGAGCAAAATCCCAGGCACTACAGCAGGTAAAGTGGGCCTCCTAGCCTGGGATGGGGCTGCCACCTTGGGCCTGCAGTTTTCTTGCCTCAGCCAGCTGCTTCTATGGCTCCTCGGGAGTTAATCTTATCCTCCCGAGGTTTTACAAGGCTCTCTCGGGCTCCTCCTCCACCTGCCTGGCCGGCTGGCAAGGTCTGGCTGGCCTCCAGGGAGCTCACAGCACGCTTCTCCCTTCTGCGGCCGGAGCAGGCAGCCTCACGGGGGTCAGGCCGGCCTTCGCTGGGTGCGAAGGTCCAGGTCAGCTCTGGTGTGGGGGTCCCGGGCTGTGCGGGGCCTGCAGCTCCACCTTCTTGGCCCCGCTAGCGGAACCAGGATCCCTGTGGCAGCTCCGGGGAAAGGGCTTGGAACCTGCCAGGAGCACAGGTAAGGGAGAGGGCCTGGGAGCTCTGGGGGACCCACGGGGGTGACGGGCTGCTGCTGACAGCCAGCAGCGGTCTCCTTATCTTAGATGTGAGGGGGCCTTCAGGTGGTCACCAGGGGTGGTCTAGGGGAGTAGCCCAGCCAATGAGACATGCTTCTGATTGACTTCTCTTTGATCTTCAAAGCCCAGTGCCAACTTCACTTTTTTGGGGGATCCTGCCTAAGCCCCAAAGTACCCTTTTCCTGGACTGGAGCCATCATGTACCTCCTATGTAGCATCTTCTACTCCAGATTATAAACACCCGATGACCTCCTGTTTCTCTGTGTGCTAGGCTGTGGGCTTCCTCGGGGCTCAGGGTCTTGCTCCAGGGGTTCGTTCACCTTCACATCATGTCCTTGCCAGTGTTTGGTGCCTGCTGTTGACCTGGGGGAAGAGGGCTGGTCCCGTCTCTTCGCCAGGCAAACCCCTGTTCACATGCATCCTCCTCCCATACACACACCGGGGAAAGTTTGACCTGTTCTCCAGTTCTAAAACTATATAGAACCAGGGCGGGAAATAGGCTGAGGACCAGGTTTTGTGATCTCCATCCAGTTAGCTCAGACCCTTGTATCATGCCAAGAATAAACCTCCCTTCCCGACCTTTAGGTGTGGACCCTCAAATGGTTGTCCTCTTGGCTAGCCGAATCTCCCACTTGGAACTGTTTTCTCTTCCTCTTTCTCCTCTATTTTGCTTTCCCCCTTTCCCAAACACGAGGTATTCCTTTATCCCAGGCATCCCAGGCCCCTGTAGGCATTAGGTCCCCATCCATTTTCTTGCCACTCAGAATGAGAGAGAGACTCAGAGCCTAGAAGTCAGAAAAGAGAAGCGAGAGGACCCTACACTCTGGGTGGAAGCTTGATTTTTCGTTCTGTTTTTTTTATGATGATGATCAAATCAGGCATCTTCTCCTGCAAGTGTTAATATCCTGCCCACAGATCTCAATGATCCACATATCAGATTCATGTCTTCCTGCTAGCATAATTTTTGGACTTTATTATGCCAGGAGAGCGTTTCGTCTCTTTCTTGACTTTGAACGGGACATTACAGAACCCCGGCCTATTGCTTTGGACGTGGGGATCTCCGTTGTCAATTCTCACCTCTCATTTTCCTTGGATGCAGGCGTTAGGGAGGCAGGCAAGTGGAAAGATGCTCATCCTGGCGTGAACAGACACGTGCCACATCTCATAGCTCCAGCTTGGGGCTGGGTGCACCCAGGTTAGTGGCAGAGGCAGGCAGTCACCGCGGGAGTCACCAGAGGGAAAGTAAGATACAGCTCCAAGCTCAAAAGAACACGGGCCTAGGTGTGTCTGGGAGATTTGCAATATGGGGATTTGCAATGTGGTGTGCTAAGTCTGTGTGGGGAGTAGAGATGCTCTGAGAGCATCCCGAAGGAGGAGGAGCCTAAAGTGTTCATGAAGGATGACTTCCTGGATGAGGTGATGTCTGGGTTGAGCCTGGAAGAGCAGGTATAAGTTATCCAGCGGTGTGTCCACCTGCACCCTGACCTTCCTCTCTCTCAAGCTCTGGTGAGATCAAAAGAGGCATCTAAGATGCCCCTCGGTGTTGTGTCCAGGATGTGGGTGTTTGATGGTCTGGACTTTGAAGTCTTAGCTGGACTGAAAGTCTCTGTGGGGCCTGGGCACACTGGAAACATCAAGAGGAATTGAACATTCCTGGGAAGACATGGGGGTTGACATGTGAGGAGCTGCCCCCAGTGTCTGTCTGGGACAGTCTCAGGTATGTGTTGAGTCCCTTTTGGGGCATAGAAAACTGATAGTTTCTGCTTTTACTGCTTCTGCTATGATTTTTTTTTTTTAAGTATTGGGAATTGAATCCAGGGCTATCCTACCTCTGAGCTACACCCCAGCCCTTTTAAAATTTTTGTTTTTTGTTTCTTAGGGTCTCTCTAGGTTGCTAAGAATCTGCTAGGTTCCTGAGGCTGGTCTCAAACCTGCAATCCTCCTATCTCAGCCTCCCAAGTACTAGGATTATAGTTGTGCACCACTACGCCTAGCTAATAGCATTTTTTTTCTTTTTTTGTGTGTGTGGTACTGGGGATGAAACCCAGGGGCACTCTACCTCCAAGGTACACCCTCAAGCCCTATTTTTTTATTCTTTATGTTGAAACAGAGTCACACTGAGTTGCAAAAGGCCTCACTAAGTGACCGAGGCTGGCCACGGACCACGATCCTCCTGTCTCAGCCTCCCAAATGCTGGATTACAAGCGTGCGCCACCATACCCACCTTTAATGGCATCTTTTTAAAGGACTAAACCTTAAATACCAATACCTAGGTATACAAGTGGGACACATCTTTCATCTGAAGAGTACCTGTTCCTCATGTGATTGAGGAAGGGAAGGGGGCTGCGATTATGGCTCTAACTTTACCTGAATGGCATGATCCCCAAAGCTGAAGTTGCTGGGGCAGTTGCAACCTGAGTGTCCCAAGTGGGCTTTGCCTATCCAAGTTCAACAAATGATCTCAGATACAATGAGCAGCTCTGGGGAGGGTTTAGCTGCCTGGCTCAGCGGGAACATGGCCACATCAGATGGTGGCCAAGTGAAAAGCCTAGGATTCTACAGGACTGGCAGGAAAGGGCAGGGTAGAGGAGACTACTCTTGGGGTGGATATGTCTTGCATTGCTTTTTGGCCACCATGGTAACATGAATTCAAGGGAAGGATTCTTTTTTGAATGTACTTTTATTGGTGCATTGTAACCTCACATCATAATGTAGTTCAGAGTGGCAGGGGTGCATGCACACAGTTCCTGATGTGCTTCCCCCAGCTCCCCCCTGACTCCCTGCCCTTCCCCATACACGGTATTGAGATTGGCGGTGGCCATTTCACATATGTACACAAAGCCAATGGAAGCGTCTCCTTCAGTAATTCTCCGCCCTCACGACCACCCTGTCTCCTAGCCCCCCTCCGTCACTCTACTTGGGTTTTTGTTTTGTTTTGTAGTACTGGAGATTAAACCCAGGGACATTCTACCTCCAAGATACAACCCCTAGCCCTATTTTATTTTGAGACAGAGTCTTGCTAAGTTGTGGAGGGTCTCACCAAGTTGTCGAGGCTGTCCTTGAACTTATGATTCTCCTGTCTCAGCTTCCCAAGTACTGGGATTAGAGGCATGTGCCACCTCCCCTGGCTCCACTGGGGTTTCTAAGGGAGGGATTCTTATTTTTAAGAGGCATCCTGGAAAGGATCAGTAAGTTTTTGGAGTCCAATCAGTATTGATACTCAAAGACAATACATTCTAGTTCCACATTAAGAAAGAACCCCCCGCCCTTTTTAAACAGGCAGAAGGACCACATTATACAATCCCAGCAGGATACCATTATATACTGCACGGATGGTCCTCTTATGGGATGACTCCTGAGAAAGTGCAAGTGTTTAAAGTGTAAACCATTCTGGCTCTGTGAGCCTCAGCTTTTACACCTGCAAAATGAAGTTTATAGTACCTACATCATACCACAGATTGGAAGAGTTATATGTGCTTCACATATAAAATAGTACTGTGGGGATTGCCCTTGACTGCCTCACCTTCTCAGCCAGCTCCACACACCAGCCTTACTGAAGATGGGGGGATACGCAGAGGGAGCCACAACAGAGGAGGGGATCATTTTAAAACCATTTGGTTCATCGATCACCAGAGTGCTAGGGGAAAACAAGTCACGAAAATCCATCCTCTGCCCTCAGAAGCTGTGCTTGTTTTGGGATCTGTCCCTCCTTGAGCAAAGGCTTACCCAAAGTTTGAATCCTTCGGCCTGGAAAGCTCCGAGGAGAATGCTCCTATAGCGTTGGGTGGATGGTGGCAGGGGAGGTCCCGCAGAATGACACAGGGAGGAGTCAGGCAAATTGTTTCTCAGTCACATCGACAGACCTATATGTACACACACACACACACACACACACACACACACACACATACATATACGTATCTATATCTGTCTGTCATCATCATCTATATATCTATCTCCCCTAGCACCAATATATACTGAAATAGAGTCTTGCTAAGCTGCTGAACTAGGGATTAAAGCCAGGGATGTTCTACTTCTTAGCTAGACCCCCAGTCCTATATTATTTTGAAACAGGATCTTGCTAAGTTGCTAAGGGTCTCACTAAATCATTGAGAATGGCCTCAAACCTGTAATCCTCCTTAGTCTCCCCAATACTGGGATTACAGGTGTATACTACCATATCCAGCTCCCAGGACCCATATTGATTCTCAACAGTGCATCCCTGTTTCATATCAAAAAAGAAAATGATTTCTTCAAATATGCAGATCTGACATGTGGAAAAATTTTAGGGAGAACAATTAGGAACGATGGCACTTGTAAAAAAGTACTTTGTAAGAAAAATGACATGTGAAATGAAAAATGTGAAAAATGAGAATGACATTTTTGTAATTTTTCAAAGTAATGTTAGTCTACATTGCCCTGGCTTTTAGCTGTGTTTCTGAGTTCAACTTCATACAGAGCCCAGTAAAGAGATACCTACCTATTTTGGGGCTGCACAAAGACCCATCTGAGCTTTGATGTTACTGTCTTTCTATACATGGGGTCATTTCCAATGTCCCACCGCCTTTCTCTCAAGGAGGAAGGGGGACCATGTGAGCACACACTTCTTTTGCACAAGCTTCTCTGGGATAGTGGTGGCCAGGGGCTGCAGCCAACAGCTGGGTAGAGCCTTAGCAACAAATGAGACCTGTCTTGTCCTCAGTCAATTCAGATTCAGCAGTCTTGGGTCCGCTCATTTTTCCCATTTAGACCTTTCTTCCTAATATTATAGCAATATTCCTCACTCCCCTCTGAGCTAGTTCTTTGAGTCCCTGGAAAGATGGTAGTTGGCTGTAAAGGTCTTTACCTTCACACTGCTTTTCAAACCCGAGAAAGGAGATGAAGGGTTTGGTCTCAGCCTCTGAGGCTAGCCTGTCCAGGCAGGTATCAAACACAATGAGGCCCAGCCATCTGGCTCCCAGGATGAATCCTGCAGAGGATGCTTGGAGCTCATAGGGACCAGAGTGATGGCGGTCACAGTTGCATAAAGGAGCCATTGGGGAGGAGTGAAGCTTTTCCCAGGTTCTTATTGGCAACTAATAGAAATAAAATTTCAGCAATGTTGATCCCTGGATGGTGGCAGTTTGGAAGGTCACCTCTCTGTGCTTTCTAGTTTTCTCTGACGAGCATGCATTGTTGTGTATAAGTTCATAAGGACTATGGCCATGCGGGCGGGGGGCAGTCAATTCAGTCCAACTCGAGTAGACTAAGATAAGTAGCTGCGCTGGTGTGAATCACACAGGAGGCGCTCTCTCTCTCTCTCTCTCTCTCTCTCTCTCTCTCTCGCTCTCTCTCTCTCGCTCTCTCGCTCTCTCGCTCTCTCGCTCTCTCTCTGGTACTGGGGGTGGAACCCAGAGGCTTATTACCTCCAGACTATATTCCCAGACCTATTTTATACAGGGTCTCACTAAGTTGCCGGGAGCCTCACTAAGTAGCTGAGGCTGACTTTGAACCTGTGCGATCCTCCTGTCTCAGCCTCCCAAGCATGGGGATTACAAGTGTGTGCCACCACGCCTGGCCAGGAGTCTTTTGATTAGGGGAGGGGAGTGGGTGGTTTGGGTGTACCGGCAGCGCCACTGCCCTGCTCTGCTCAAATCTCCCTGCGTGGCCCCTGTCCCGTGGTCAGAAGGGAGGCTGGTGCGGGGCTGGCTGGCCGCTGTTCACACCCCCAACAGGGCCACCCTTTGCTGTCATTCACATGTTCCCAGAACTTCCTGTCAACCGCAGCTGTCTTCACAGTGGGTGTCCTGTGTGTGAAGCCAGGCTACCAGGGCTGTGGATGGGCCTCTGACTCACCCCTTCTGAGCCTCGGCTTGTGCCCATACTTATAGCCTTGCTGACTGACTTTTTTACCTAGAAGCCAAAGGTGTGATTGTTGCGTTTGGCATCTTGTCGGGCTATGGGACGAGGAAAGGAAGTTAGGCCTTTGAGCACCGGGGGATGGCCCTGCCCTGCCACGCGACAGCAGCCAGATTTCGGGAAGTGAACACTGCCACTCACAACATACCCAGCCATGGGCCCCTGCTGAGCTGCCTCTACTCTGAGAGGCTGTGCTGGTGCCCAGGGTCAGGTGGGCACAGCAAGGCCATCCAACAGGCTGTTTGTGAGTTGCTCGTCACCTCCCGGAGACTCACCTGGGGGTGCCCCCTTGCTTCCTTGGGCTGCAAGCAGCTGGAAATCGGACATCTGTGCAGTCCTCTCTGTGCCCAGACTTGAAGGGGGCTCCCGAGGCCCAGGGATTCTATGCTTTGGCAACACATTTTATCCTTCATGGGCCCAGTCCATGCTTTGAACTGACTATGCCCTCTCATGAGGTAGTCTATGGCACAGGTGCCACCACCCAGCCTTGGGAGTGAGGTAGAAAGAAGGGGGAAGGGGAGGGGAAGACTGGAGAGAGAGAGAGAGAGAGAGAGAGAGAGAGAGAGAGAGAGAGAGAGAGAGAGAAGAGGAGAGGAGAGAGAGAGAGAGAGAGAGAGAGAGAGGGAGAGAGAGAAGAAGAAGAAGAAGAAGAAGAAGAAGAAGAAGAAGAAGAAGAAGAAGAAGAAGAAGAAGAAGAAGAAGAAAGAGAAGAGAGAGAATGAGAATGGAGATCAGTATAGAGTACCATTTTTACTCTTGGCAAATCCTCTGAAACCTTCAACTTCAGGTCCAGGGTGCTGAACCCAGTACTCAGTGGGAGTTCAAGAAGGAAATGTTCTCTGTCCCAGGGCAAGAAACAACCCTGCCATAAGGACATCTTCCAAAGTCACATCCAGAGATCCATGTGTCCACAGAGGCTGACCGTGATAAGACATAAGGGTGGGTCCACAAGACATGATATCTGGGCCTCTAGAGGAGATGCAGCCCAAGATGTGTACACTTGATCCAACGCACGCACAAAAATCTCATGGGGGCGTTACGGGCTTGTCTTGTCTTCTCCATGTGACCACCTGAGAAATGAATAGGAAAGAGGCTTCCAGCTTTCCTGGGAGGAGGCTGGAAATGTTTTTGTGTTCTTTTAAATGGGTGGCCCAGCATCTCACACAGTTTACGCAGTTCTCAACAAAAGCTGCATCCTGTTTGAATGCCTTTCCCTTAAGTTTGGAAGTAGACATTTGCTTGGCTTACCAACTCTAAGGCAGGCATAGAGGAGCACCAGAGACGTCTCGGGTCCAGCTCATTTCTGTGGGCAGGTCTACGGTGAAACAATTCAGGAAATCTGGCCCGTGTAAGGACAACAAGGAAATGGATAAATCATTACTTGCCCATTATTCTAACAAATAAGACAACTATTTACTTATTAAGCAGCCTGTCCCTTGAGAACAGGCCATGAGTGGCTGTAGATTGTTGACATTTTATTAGACTTCACAGATGGGAATTTTACAAATTTTGCATTTTACACTGGGAGCTAAATTCACTTAGCTTCTTTATATGGAAATCTATCCACCAATTTTTTGTTTGTTTGTTTTTGAACCTAAGGGCATTTGATCTGTGTGCTATACCCCTGACCTATTTTATTTTTTATTTTGAAACAAGGTCTTGCTGAGGCTGACCTTGAACCCGCAATCCTCTTGTCTCAGCTTCCCAAGTACTGAAATTATGAGCATGTGCCACTGTGCCTGGTCCACCAGTTCCTGTTAATAAGAATTTGTTGCGGGACAACCCTATATGAGGTACAAAGAGTAGAAAGTTGAGGGATGTATGCCCCTCTCCCACAAGGGACACTTCTGGAGGGACATTTGTCTCTTATAAAATAGGAGACAATCGTGTTGGAAGAAGAATGGCAGCAGAGTATGCTGT
The DNA here is from genome assembly GCF_963383645.1 of Muscardinus avellanarius. NCBI lineage: Eukaryota > Metazoa > Chordata > Mammalia > Rodentia > Gliridae > Muscardinus > Muscardinus avellanarius. The sequence goes on along the minus strand of NC_137796.1, from coordinate 87,465,554 downwards.
GGTGTTTGCTGCAGGGGAAATGGACACCCTTCACCACCTGGGGGAAGAAGGGAAAGCTGATCTTTGGGAGAAGGTTTCCCACAGAATGTCATATCTGAGTAGGTCCTTGATGGATAAGTAAGAGCTCATCAGGGCAGCAAGCAAGTGCATGCTAAGCTAGAGAGAGGCACGTGCCACGGCCCGGCGATGTGCAAAGCTGGCTTTTTCTGGAGTTAGTGCTGTTGTGTGGCTGCATCCTTTTTCTTAGCTGGGAGCTGGAAGGAGATGAAGGTGCTGAAAGCTAGCTTGGTGCCAACAGCTTAAAAGAGCCTTTAGAGCAGATTGTGAAGTTTGATATTTATCCCAAACGCCAGGGGGGAAATGTCTTGTATTTTAGAAAGATCGAGGAGCCACTTGTGCACCAGCTATAAACCCTGTTTCAAATTCCCTTCAAGTTACTCGGACTATTCAGTGGGGCCCTCAGTAGCCCATGTAGTGGAAGACTCTTTTATGAAGGCGTCTCTCACCACGTCACGACCCAGCTTAGCCTGGAAGCTACTTCCTCTCTTCCTCGTGAATACACGGCCTCTTGATGACCTCCTGCTTCCTCTTCCAGCCAGTCGGGTCTCTCTTCCTGAATAATGCTGGGCTTTCTTCCTCTCACCTGCCTTACCATTGCTGCAGAGCCTGGGACCCTGTTATGTCTGTCGGGGGCAATGTATCCTCATGACCTCATCAACACCGATGATCTTTCAGGTCTTGATTTTACTGTCCGCTCCGGACGTCTCCTCCTTCCCCACAGTCAGCTGGTCCTCATGATGGGAACTGGGGGCAGCCAAGTGAATGTCTTGCCTTATATACTTGTTTCCCGGTGTAATATTGTGTGTGTGTGTGTGTGTGTGTGTGTGTGTGGCACTGGGAGTTGAACCCAGGAGCATTTTACTTCTAAGCTACACCCCTAGCCCTATTTTTTTTTTAATTTTGAGACAGAGTCTCACTCAATTGCTGAAGGCCTCACTAAATTGCTGGGACTGGTGTGGTGTGGTGATGTTGGGAGGTGGTGGGATCTTTAAGAGGTGGGGCTTTGTGGGAGGCCCTTAGGTCATTGGGGGGGGTGATCAGAACATTAAGATAGTTCTCCTAAGGTGGTTCTCAAAACCAGCCTGGCTCCAACGCTCAGTCTGGCTTTCTATCTTGTAATGTGCTCACTCTTTCCCATGCATATTCCAACCATGATATCATCTACCATCAGGCTCTCACCAGAGGTCAAAGCAATGGGGTTGTCCAATCTTGGACGTCCTGGCTTTCAAAACTGTGAATGAAACAAGCCTCTTTTCTTTATAAAGTCACCCAGCTTCAGGGATTTTGCCACAGCAACAGAAAACAGACTTGTGTACCCTTCTCCCTGTATGTATCCTAACGACAGGAATGAAGAGAGCAGGCATTCCCTCCTTAGACCTTTGGTAGAGGGCCTGTTTTCCAGGGCCTGCCTGACATCCTCTGTTTTCAGTGTAGATATTTTTTGTGGGGCTCTAGAGCATAGCCCCCGGGGGGCGTGAGTTAAGAGAAAGTCCTCCAACTCCCTAATAACTCCTAATAACTTTCGCTGTTCAAGTTCTAAAATATTAGTGGCACATGCTGGCATTTACCTAACACAACTGCCATAACTAAACAGCAAGCTGAAAGATAGCGTGTACATTACCCAGAGTCCTTTTCTGCTGTTGGGATTCAGTTCAGTTCTCTGTAAGTGAAGTTTCCTAGTTGCCCTTTAATGTTTTTGTTTGGAATTCACTAGATTTAAAATGAAACCAAGACTATTTTTTTTCCTCCTTGATGCCTGTAAATTGGGTACAATAAATGACAAACATATACTATAAGAATGTGCCAGGAGGCTCCAACATGGGGACTGAACTTAAAACTCTACTCTGTCTTATCACTTATTTTAATCTGTAAATAACATTTACACTCCAAAACGTGTACTCTGTGCCAGCATGTCCCTTCCGACTGAGGCTCATTCGTGACTATTAGAACACTCCAATTTGGGATCTCCAAGGAAAATTCCTGTCCAGTTGGGAAAACAAAAAACGCACTAGACATTTCAAACAGATGGCATTTAATACAGAGGCTTAGTTGCAGAGGAACTGGAGAGTCGAAATAACCCAGCGATAAGCAATTGCAAGAACAGCTACCAGCCCTAGGATGGGGGAATAGAAGGGAAGCGGTGGTCTTACCAGGACTGAGGGGGTCTGATGGGGTTGTGCCCAGGCCTCTGAAGGGGTTGCTGACCCAGCAGGACTTCACTGGCTGGTGCTTCACTGCCGAGAGTCATGGCCTAGCTGCTGCTGGCACCTCTATGAGGGGACGTCCCAGGGGCACAGTGAGGCTGGCATTAGCAATAGGAAAGGTTGCTGGGGGCCTGAGCCAACGTTCACTGCCTTCCTTGCTCCTCACCTTCCCTCTTCCCTCCTGAGTTCTTTGACTGAACCCAGCAGGGAGCTGAGCAGGGGTGCTGGAGCATGTGGTCTAGGTACTCCAGCCTCAGCATCCCTGGGGGCTTTGGAGCTGATGAGCAATTATGAGCAACCAGCAAATGTATGCACCTGCCTATAATTCCTGTACTTGGAGGCTAAGATATGAGGATCACAGGTTTTCACAGGTTTAAGGTCAGCCTCAGCAACTTAGAAGACCCTGGAGAGAGAGAGAGAGAGAGAGAGAGAGAGAGAGAGGGAGAGGGAGAGGGAGAGGGAGAGGGAGAGGGAGAGGGAGAGGGAGAGGGAGAGGGAGAGGGAGAGGGAGAGGGAGAGGGAGAGGGAGAGAAGGGAGAAAATAAGTAAGTTTTTTGGGTATATAGCTCAGAGGTAAAATGCCCCTGGATTCAACCCCCAGTACAAAAAAAAAAAGTATGCATAGGCCAATCAAGCTTCCACAAACTCACTTCCACTATAACCACCAGCCTCCTGGGTGATAGTCTGATAATTCTTATCTCATGGAAGTCTGATAGGTTAGCTCCAATAGATAGAATCAAGAGGGCAGATATTCCGATTTGTCAATCACCAGGAAAGGGGTGGGTCATGGCGGGCCTTAGACAGGAGTGGAGGGAATACCTCTTTCTCTCTAGAACTTAGTCTCTTCTGTTTGGTCACCAAGAAGTCAGGGTAGCAGGAGGTGGCAGCTATTGACCATGTCCCCAGACCATAGGATAGCTGGGGGCCTGCGCAGAGTCCAGCCATCGACTCTGTTCCTGTCTGGGTCCAGGTAAGCTAGCCTGCTTTAGAACTGTTCTGAGGTAGGATGTGAACTGGGGCATTTTGAGGTGAAGAGGTCCATGAGGTGGCCAGCTTTGGGGACAGAGGAAGAGCACTCCAAGGAACCTGAGAAAGTACCACGGCAAAGCCACTGTTCCTGCCCCGTCTGAGGATTGTCTTTGCTTTCAATGAATGGAGACTTGTATTTATTAATACAAACTCAGAAAGAGACTCAAGGATTTGTGTGTGGGAGGTAGTATAGTAGGGGTAATGATGTGGTTCTTTCTGGTTATCTCTGCTGTGCCAAATTCCACCTTACCTGGAGGTGCCCTGGTGAGTACGCAGGGCCCTGGGATTGAGTCTGTGGGGACACTCTTCATGTCAGGCACTTGCTGCCCCCCCCTAGTCTCGCTGTTTCCCTTGTTATATTTTTTTTTAGAAATAAGAGATAAGGCAATAGGAAAATGTCTCTAGAAGGTGGAGGACAAGCAAATTCTTTGCTGATAAAACTCTCACAGTCACTGGGCAGGGGTCATCGGACACAGAGTGAATTCCTGGGAAGGCTCAGGGATTTTGCCTGAGGCCCAGCTGGAGTCTAAGGTGCCATCTCTTTCTGCCTGCCGGCCTGGGCCTGGGCTGTGTGCAGGATCTGCTTCTCAGAGGAGAGGCAGGGATCAGGAGATTGTGTCCACCCCCTTCATCCCTCACTGACTCTCTGGTCCTCTGGGATAATCCTGCACAGTACTTCTCCAGGTTTTTAGCTCATGCCCTCTGCAGTGTGCCGGCCCCATAAACCAAAAAGATTTGCTCAAGCCCGATGTTCAGATCATTGAACACGTTTCTCAGAGTCCACACGCCTCTCTCCCTGCTTTCTCTTTCCACGAAGAGCACCGCTGGCTTTATTCAGCCCTGGCATTTCACAAATTAGAAAGCCAGGTTCAAGAGGAGAAGAAACACCTGTGCTGAGCACCCTGGGGTGGGATCTGAGGTTCACTCCCCATTCGACAGCCCAGCCTTCTGCCAGACACCCCCGATTTTATTCACTTGAGGGCTGGTGTCCTGAGCTCTTCTAGATACTGAACACTGATTGGCTGGGTTTATTGTGTGGCCTTACAGGGGGAATTGTATTGTTCTGGTTAGATATAGAATGTCCCCTGAAGAGATCATGCATCATTAATGGTCAGAGTTGATGTAATTAGCTCATGAGGATGTAATCTTATCAGTACATAAGTCCACTAGGTGGCAACCTAGGCAGGTGGGTGTCTGGAGAAGGTGGGTCCCTGGGGGTGTGGTCCTCGAGACTGTGCTTTTGTGTTTGAATTCCCTTGCTTGCTGGCTTTCTGTCCATGACATGAGAACAGAGCCCTTGCTCTCTGCCTCTCTTCGCTTCCTGCCATCATTCCCTGAGCTCTGCAGACCTGCCTAACATGGACTGAACCCCCAAGTCTCCAAAACTGTGAGCCAATAAGTCTTCCCTCCAAGTTGTGGTGGTCAGTTGTTTTGGGTTTCAGCAACAGGAATATTGACTGAACAAGTATGAACCATATCATGCAAGTTTCTACTATATTGACCAAAGAAGCATCACCCCACTGCATGGGACGTCAAGCACAGTAGGTTAGTCTGAGGAAAAAAACATGACAGGTTAGTCAACATGAGGTCACAAAGAGACCAGCAACTTCCCAAGCAGGAGCAAGTGGGGAGAAGCAGTGGAGGGAAGGGGGTCCTTGATGGTGGTTGTCTTGAATCGAAAATATCCCCGGCAAGATCCACATTCTACCAAAGGCAACCGCAGAGGCAGGGACTCCCATGTGAGTTTGCACTCTCCCTCATACCTATGCCCCTCATACTCCAGGTTGTGTGTCACAACTTTTGGTGATATACCTGTAAAATACAGGTGTATGGGCAGGATGTCTGGCTGGATGCAAGCCATGTGCCTTTGTGTCTGGGAATTGGAAGGTGGGCAGGTAGCTACGTGTACACGGGAACACATGTGTGTATATGGAAAGACACATGTGTTCATGAGAGGGCATGTGTGGCTAGACATATATGTACATGGAAAGACAGGCCTGTGTACATGCAAAGGCAGGTACTTACATGTACTCCTGGGAAGGCACGTGTGTAGGCATGTGTACACGGGAAGGCATGTGTGTAGGTAGGTACGAGTGTGCACCTAAGGAGACATGTTTGGGCAGGCACAGTTGTGTGCTGCAGCTTATACGGTGGCTGTCATCAAGCAATGCTGTTAAGAGAGGATCACTCAGCAAAGGCCGCTTCTACTTTGCTGGCCAGTCCTGTGTACTGATGCTACCTGCATCCTTGGAGTCCATCCTTTTCCCCTGGGTATGGGAGACAGCAGGCAGGACCTTGGTACTCACTAGCGCGGACAGTCCCGGGGTCCACAGCCCCGCAATCCTGGTTCAAACCTTGTAGCTGGAGAGAACTCTGTGTGACCGGCCCCACTTTTCCACCATCCTGGCTCCGTTTCCTTGCTGAAGTGAGAGGTCTGCAGGAAGCTTTTCTAAGCAGCCGGGAGCAGCAGCCACAGCAGCTGCAAGAGCAGCACCAGCACCCTTCAAATTGGGACTCTAGCCCTTTAAATCTGCTCAGTTACCAAAAAAGAAGAGGCATCAGACCCTGTTAATTAAAGCTCGCCCTGGTCCATCACTCCGAGGAGCTGCAGTGCTCTGCTCCTTCCTGATGGCTTAGAGATTCTCCCAACTCCCAGCCATGGATCTTGGAGAATTTCCCCCGAGATCAGCAGGAGGTATGATCCTTGCCGATGGCACTCTGAGGCTTGTGTGGCTCTAAATCAATAAGAAGACTGCCTGCATGGACGCTGCCTGGCCCCCCTTCCTCTCCCTCTCCCCTCTTCCTCCTCTCCAGTTTCCCAGCTTGTGTTTAGTTGAGACAAATCAAGTTTTCATGGGCTTTGGAGGAAGGGGAGGGGTAGGGAGATGTGGAGGGAGCTCCTAATGTGTTTGTTTTGGCCCTGGCTTCACGGAGCTGCCAAAGTGGTTTGGAGCAGCGGGGAAACACATTTCTTTAAGCTCGGGCATGTGCAGAATCATTTCTTCCTGGCTAGGTCCCTTCCCCCTCGTTATCATGAAAAGGGCATACCCCTGACTCGACCGGCGGCATCTCCAGTCGATGACCCGCCACTCGGTCTGAACATGGCCGTGCGCTGCTCTCCTACGTGATGGGCAAACTCATTCCCTACAACTTTCTCTCTCCGCGAATCGTCCCGGAGGAACATCGTGCCTGACACCTGTCCCCCAGGCTCCCCTCCCCTGGACTCTGAATGCTGTTGGATTGAAATGCCGGCTGTATGATTTCAGGAATTCCCAATCCCTCTCCCTTGTGCCTCTTGAGGAAACTCATTTCCTAGCTGAGTCTCAGGTTCTGTGGCAAAGAGTTGTTTTTATTCAGGAATCTGCGCTAGCCCGGCAGAAGGAGGGAGCCGATTTATCTTCCCTGTACGTTGCTTTTTGTAAATCGTCCTTAGGCCCGGGGAACATCTATCTGCAAGTCCTTCATGCAATTATTTTCACCCCCAGTTTCCTTCTGGGTGGAACGCTCGTATTGGGGATTCTACCTGGAGGAAAGGTTTCTTTTCAATCAGCTTGACACGACTTCACAGATGCCTCTGAGAGCCAGACTCTGGCAGAGGGGACCATTATCATTATTCGAATAGTCCCCGGGGTCCTGGGACATAGGCCCGTGTGGCTTGGGAAGGGGCTTCCATGGGTACCAACCCCTGCACCTGGCAGAGGCGCGTAGGAAGGAAAGCACTTTTACTGATTTTCCCCCAGGGGTTTTAAAGAATGCGGGATGATGAACATCACCTTTCAAGTCTTGAGAACACAGCTCTCGGGAGTGGGGATTTCCCTCAAAGTTGTCACTTGCAGAGTCCTAAACGGTTTACACGAACAGTAGATAGGGTGCGTGCAGCAAAATCCTATCCAGTCCCCCAGCAGAGGACGGGCACTTTCTCCATTTCTCTGGGCGAGTGCTGTGGCAGTCAGGGTGTCTGCTTCCCAGGCACCGTGAAGACGATGCCATTTGTAGTATCAGAATAATAAAACCCGCTGCTGAATAATAAAACCCTTGGTCTTGGCAGAAGCTCTCTGGTTAGAAGAGTCTGTTCAAAGCCTACCAGCAAGGCACTGGGTGGGATTTCTAACCACTGTGCCCATCGCTGGAGGCATGGGACAGCTCAAGGGCCCCAAAGATGAACTCGGGGAGAGGGATCTCCTGCAAATGGGAAATCACCAGGGAGGGTGGCATGGGGGACTTGATGGCTGTTCCCACAGTTGTGCGTTCAGCTGATCTGTGAGTAGGTTCTCTGAGGAGATGAACGTAGGACGGTGGCCATGATCAGCAGGGTGAGTCCCCAGGCTCACAGCCGGAGGGTTCAGCGGGGAAGGTCAAAGGCAGGGCTCCCTCCAGCTGTGGGCACCTCTTCCTGCTCTTCTTCCCACAGCCAGAGGCTCTCTGCTTCTCTCTGTATTGTTGCTCAAAAGTCAACATCTTCCTTCTACTTTCTGGGGAATGAGGAGGGAGGCCGTAGAGCCTAGATACACTAAGGAGGCCCAGGACAAATGTCACTAGCTGCGTCCTTGGAGCACCTCCTTGGAGCACCTCCTTGGAGCACCAGGGCCCTTGACAGTAAGTAAGGGAGTACTCTGTCCCTTTGCATGGGTGTTTCTTTTCAATATAAAGGCGCATGTGTGTTCGTTCTTAATATACTGATGTCTGCTGGCTTTCAAGGAGTGGTATAGGGATCCTAGTGGGATTATTTAGACCTGGCGACTTAGTACGGTTTGGTGGCTTACTGATGTTCTTTAAGTGGCCCGGGGGTGGGGGAGTTCTTGGATGACCAGCGGTGGAACGGAAAGGCCTTTGGAGACTGACGGGCCTTCACTGGAAGGTCCGAGACAGGGCCAGGGATCTGGTCTTACTGAGCCTCAGCTTCCTTCCTTCCTTTTTCCCTTCCTTCCTTCCTTCTTTTTCTTTTACTTTCTTTCTCTCTTTCTCTCTTTTTCTTCCTTTCTTTTCTTTTTGTACTGGGGAATTGAACCCAGGGGCATTCTACCTCTGAGAATGCCCTTTTTATTTTTTGTGTTGAAACAGAGTCTTGCTTGGTTGCTGAGAATCTTGTTACTTGCTGAGGCTGTTCTCGAACCTGTGATCCTCCTGTCTCAGCCTCCCAAGTACTGGGATTACAGGTGTGCGGTACCATACCTGGCGGAGACTCAGTTTCTTCATCTGTAACACGGTAAAGTTGTCAAGATCACGTGAGGGGTAATTTAACAAGTTTGTGTCTGTCACAGGTACAAAGAAATAGGTCTCCTTACCATCACAGCAGCCTTCAATTAGCTGCACATTAGCATGAACAATTGAACCATTTAAATAGTTATCACTGGTCCTTCACTGACCACTGGCGCATGCCTTTTCCGGGGACAGAGAAGAGCTCTTCTGTGTCATTACCCCTCTCCCCAAGGCCAGCCCAGGGCCTGGTGTGGCATTCGTGCTACGTAAAAATTAATCGAACAGAGACACGATGTTCTGTGGACCCTTAACCTTCAACATAGGTGACTTTTAATGACCAAGCAAGACCAATCCTTCCTCAGTTTCCTTAAGACACATAGTCAAGCCTAGTTGAACAAAGAGCCCTGCGATTGTAATAAGTGTGGACTAAAATATATCCATTTGTGGAGAAATTTGAATTTGTGGTAACAACAACAGCAACGACAGCAGCAGCCTCCTTCACTAGGACCTGCACCGGGCACTGGCAAACTCCAGGGGCGTCCTTGGAGCTGCCCTGAATGCGGAGGACGTGGAGGTGACGGCTCCCTTCCCTTGTCGCAAGCTACTTTCTCTTTTTCATGTTTCAAAGACAAGAAGAGGCTCTGAAAAGGGAAAGAAAGCAGCCCCGGGTGGAGAGAGGAGACTCTTCAACTGCCACCCTTCTGTTGGGATGAGCCGACGAATCAATATGTAGATCTCTGTGTACACACTTAGTACCTTCCGGGGAGAGTCATTGATTCAATAAATATTTGTCAAAGGTAATCATCATCATAACGACTCAGACCACCACCACCATCCAGCACTCCCTGCGAGGGGCTGAGTGACGGCATGAGAGAAGCAGCACCCCTGTTCCCAAGCAGGAGGACAGGTGGGTCCCCAAAGTGTGCCAGAGCAGACCATTAGCGGCTTGAAGAGGCAGGGCCCCGGTGCATGGTGGGAGCACGGCCGCGGAGCCACCGGCCTGGGCTCGGGGAGTCCCCAAAGGCATGGCTTTGGGAGAACATTCTAGGCCACTTAGTGGCACCTGCAAAGAGCCACGGTAGGGGTGGTTGCAATTCCACCCGGCTCTGTTATTGAGGGCCAAGGGGGAAGAGGAGGCTGGAGAGGTGGCAGCGGCCGGAGTCCCAAGGGCACGGGCACCTTCAAGGGAGGAACTTTGTTCTGAGGGAGATAAAGAGTCACTGAGGGACCGTGAGCAAGAGAAGTGTTTGGAAGATGGAACCCAGCAATTAGGTATTGAGCGTGGATCCTATACAGAGCTGTGTTTCAGGCACTGGAGATGGATGTAGCAGTGAGGGAAATGAGCAGAAACTCCTACTCTTGTGGAATTTTTATTCAGCGGGGAGGGCAAAAAGTAAGCAACAGAAAGGTGAAATCTATGTAGCACATTAGGGAGTGATATGTGCTATAGAGAAAAGTAAAACAGAAAGAAGACAGGGGGAGGGGTGCTACCTAACAGAATACAGGGAGATGATGCTGCAGGCTGGCTTTGGAATGAAGACTCTTGGGGACATTGTAAGAACGTTAGCTTTGGCTTTGGGTAAGAGGAAAACTCATGTTGGGCTCCGAGTGGAAGAGAAATATTTTAAAATGCTTTTCCTAAGCCAGGCGTGGTGGCGCACGCTTCTAATCCCCGCGCTTGGGAGGCAGAGACAGGAGGATCGCGCAGGTTCGAAGCCAGCCACGTGCGCTGGCTTAAGAGACCCTGTTTCCAAATAAAAATGTAAAAATAGGTCTGGGAGTGTAGCCCGGAGGTAGAAGGGCTTCCAGGAACCCCAGCACCATACACACACACACACACACACACACACACACACACACACACACTCACACATACAATGCTCTTCCTAACTGCTCTGTTGAGAAAGACTATAGGTGGGCAGTGTTGGAAGCAGGACGACCATTGAGGAGGTGAATACATAATGCAGGCGAGAGGCAGCGATGGCTGGCCAAGGGGTCACTGTGGTGGTGTGGAGAGCGGTGGGATTCTGAACCTTCTTCTTAGTGGGACAGACGTGATGGGATTTGCAGATGGGTAGGATAGTTGTGTGAGAGGAAGGGGTGAGTCAAGGGTGACTCAAGCTTCTTTGGCCTGAGATGGGGACATGTGGGGGGCAGGTTTGGTAGAAGAGCAGCAGTTGGGTCTTCCCATGCTCACTTTGAGACATCTGCTGAAGCTCCCATTGGAGGGGTAGAGTCGGCAGTCCTAGGTGCCCGGGGAGATCTGAGCGGGAGACAGCCCTGAGGAGTCATCGGAGTAGAGATGGCATTGAAGGCCCGATCAGATGAGATCATCAGGAGATGGATGATACATGGGGAGGGCTCAGGACTGAATTCTGAGACATCACGGCCCCAGAATTAAAGAGATGAGGAGGCACCAACCAAGGAGACTGAGCAGAAGTATCTCCCTTATTTGAGGACAATTCACACCTGCTATAGTTTGGATCTAAAATGTCTCTCCAAGGTCCATGTGTTAAAGGCCTAGTCCCCAGCTTGGCACTTTTGGGAGGTAGTGGAACCTTAAGAGGTCTTTAGTCTTGGCAGAGTGTCTTTGAAGGAGAGTGGGGGATGCTAGTCTCTTATCTCTCTTTTTAATTCCTCCCCCATGTTCCAGCCACAATGCATGGCTGCCTCCCCACAGGCCCAAAGCAATGGGGCCAAACCATCAGGGACTGAACCTCTCAAACTGTGAGCCAGATAAACCTTTCCTCTTTATAAGTTGATTGTCTCAGATATTTGTTATAGTGACAGAAAGCTGACTACCATAACACCCTGTCTACATTCTGTCTCCTCCCCTCTCCTGGGACCCAAACTCACAGAGCACTCATCACATTTTTAACTCTGCCTCTTCTCCTGTTTTTCCCCACTCCTATAGAGCTGCTTAGATCTCTCTCATCTCAAAAGGATCTATCCTTTGACTCACAAATCCTCCACTAGCTTGGCCCTCTTTTTCTCTCTTTCTTTACGAATAAACTCCTCTTTCTTTCAGCATCAATCAGGCAACTACTAGACACAAAGGAGGTAGAGAAAAACACACAGACTTTACCCTACTTGGAAGACTATGGATTTATTTATATCTTATTTACTTCTTCAAAGCATCTAGGGGTAGCATTATGGTTGTGTATAATTAATGAATAAATAAGCTAAGCAAAAACTATTTTGCACCTGAAAATTTGTATTCTAAAATACAATTTAGAATATGGGTACAGAATGCAGAAATCAAGAACATAAGGTTCTATAATATGGTTGGGTCACTAATCTCATTAAAATTTCCTGGTTAGAAAAATGGAAATTCCTTTAAAAAACTTACTCAAGTATAACATACATACAAAAATATTCTCAGATCATGATCAGATGGCTCAATGCTTTTTTTTTTCAGTACTGGGGATTGAATCCAGGAGCATTCTACCTCCAGGCTACACTCCCAGCCCTACTTTTTATTCTTCATTTGGAAACAGGGTCTCACTAGGTAGCTGAGGCTGGCCACAACCTTGAAATCCTCTTGTCTCAGCCTCCCAAGTACTGGGATTACAAGCATGTATCACCACATCTGGCTCAGTGGTTATTTTTTATTTTTACAAATAGAACACCCTGTCTAACAAACACATCAAGAAAGAGGCCATAATCCACACCCTAGAGCTACCTTCTGTAGTCTGTTCTAGGAGCTTCTCCCCCAGGGTCTGACAGCATCCATGTGCTTGTTTGAAATTTTGGGAAATCACTTTCTGAGTTTATTATCCCTTGAACAATACACTAGTTCTCCAAATAAAACACATATTTTCTGGTATTTGATTCTAAAAGAATATTTCCTTCTTGGGTTTCATTTTAACCCCTTACATGAAAGAGGGGGCTGGTACCTTGTCTAATTCCATAACATATATGGGATAGCATACAAATATATGCCTGGATATAATAAAATAGTCATAAACTAAGGATCAAAAAAAAAAAAAAAGGGGGGGGGCAAAGAATGGCAGCTACTTCCCAACATCCAAAACCTGACAAGGGACGGTCAGCGGTAGAGGTAGAGAGGATGCGGAGGGGCCCGGCAGTGTGAGGGCTGGGCGTGTCCCTCATACTTAGAGAGTGGGAGGTGGCAGCCAGCAGTTCCTGGTGGACGCTTGGCCATATCTCCCACGTCCCCCCTTCCCCGGACGCTCCCTCCTAATTTCTAAGACTTGAGTGTTTCTTAGATTTCAGCATGCACCACTATTCTCTGGGGGGGGGGGGGTCTGGTGATTCCCTGCGTGTTTCCCTCGTCTGAATTTTTTATTCCTTTGGACTGGGAAGGGGCTAAGCATTCACATATTTAGTTGTCTTCCTGGGGGATGCTGAGGCTTCCAGGCTGGGACGGGGGCAGCACACTTTTGCTGAGTGTAGGATAGGCCAATCAGAGGCAGAAGGAGAAGGGAGAAAAGCCTTTTTTATCTGGGCCCCTGAGGGAGTGTTGCTTTTGGCCTGATCTCAGGCCTGGATGAGGTGGGGGTGGCCGGCTGCCAGTCCCGAGAGGATGAGCCACTCTACCTTCTAGCCAAGGAATGCAGCGGGCCCGGTGGTGCCCCCGGAGACAGTCCTATCCTGGGAGAATCAGGCTGTCCTTAAATACAGCACAGTCCTTCGGTGGGGAGAGAACCACAGGAAGCCCGCCACTCAGACTCAGGCTGGGAAGCATCTCATGGCTCTCGTTTCCTTCCTCAGGAAGGCACCCTGTCCCTGATCTCCCGGTGGGAAGGGGGAGCACCCATCTGGGTGTGAACCAAAGTTCCTCTCTGGTTTCTTCCATTTCTTTGGCACTCGGAGCATATGTCAAGTGAATTCTGTGTCTCTGGCAGGTTATTACGCGCTGAATTAGTGTGCTGAAATAAAAACTATAATAAAGCTGTACCGCACTCTTAAATTGTTAAAATTTATTATAAAATGTGCATAGTTATTAACTGATTTTCGCCTGTGTGCGATTGCCCGCGCTTGAAGCCAAGGAAGATTAAGAGTGATCTGTCAAAGGGAGGCCTGGAGAGTTGGCTCCTGGAATTCTCCAGAGAGTCCCAAATGGGACAGCAAATTCACACATTCCCGGAGAGCACAGAGCGTTGCTGGCCTCTCGGAGATGGCTGCCACCGCTCCCTGGCACTGCCCGTGGCTCTCCAGGGCTCCAGGGCTGTAAATCTTGGACCCAGGGGAAGGAAATCCATCTGTCCACTCCTAGGCGGCCCTGGGAAACTTGGAGAAATGAGACCTTGTATTTTCCCTGGGTGTTTACATATGGCAGGCATGGTTCTTCACCCTCTCTCATTCAGGGACCCAGTGTTTGAGTTTTGGAGAGCAGCTGTGGTCCGGCTCCCACTACATCCTTTCTCACTGTTGCTGTCTTTGTAGGCCTGTTTCCTAGCCTGCTTTTGGAGAACTAAAAGAAGGAGCCAAATTTTTATCAGCTGACATTGAGCTGTCTAGGTCTCCCAAGCCCCATAGAAACTTGGTGAGAGTGTTCCATGGGGTGCCAGAGGATATGCTGTTTTCTCTGTTGCACAGAGAGATGCTCTATAGGTACATTAGGATGTGTGTGTGTGTGTGTGTGTGTGTGTGTGTGTGTGTGTGTGTAGGGGGTGGGTGACTTCCACTGTGCATTTTGGATTAGGTTTAGGCCCCCAGTTGCTGTCTTGACCCTGGGTCCTATCCCCTAAGACGTGCCTTTCAGCCAATGGCAGCATCCCCCTTGGTGTACTAGCCCCGAGTCCTTATTGCCCAGGGAGACCAGATAGATTGCAAATTTCCCTGAAGCTTTAGACATGCCAAGCTCAGAAATGCTCAGAATGTTTCCAAAATGCCGAGGTGGAGAGTTTTCCTGAATCTTTTTCACTGTGCCCTGCAGTTGCCTTCAGGGTTGCCAATCAATCAGCAGCGTGGATTTGCACATAGAGTGCACCAGGAGCACGAGGTCTGCATGGAGTGTTTCAGGAGCATGGGGTCCTCACAGAGTATATCAGGAGCCTGGGGGCCTCGTTGGGTGTGCCAGGAACATGGAGTATTGGTGGGATTGGCCCCGATCTTGAGGATTCCTGGCTTTACCACCATCTGTGTGGTTCACAGTGGCCGGAATGGAGGATCTCCTTGGATTTCTGGGCCCTTATGGGAGAGGTTCTCCTCTAGCCCGTTTCTGTTTACAGAGAGCATGGGTAGCTAAACTTCAGAGCATGTGGTTAAACTGGAACAGGGGAGTGTCCCCCTTGGCTGAGTCCTTGCTTACTTACAGATGTACTGCTCTTGGCGGGATAGCAATTCATCTATTTTTCTGACTCTGGACCTAAGGCTGCCACCTGGGTGAGAAGGTAAGGGGAGGGGACCTATGTCTTCAAGATTACTGGGAAGTACAGGTTCCTTTCTCTCTCGTAGTCACTGGTTTGGAGGAAACCAGAATTTCACCAGCAGGAACTTAGGACACCTAAGCTCCAGTGGGAGCGTCCAGCACCCCGAGTCTTTTCTCCTCTGCCCTTGAAGCTAAGGATAGTCTGTTGGAGGGATGGGGAAATAACAAATGTTTGGATTCAAACAGAGCGATGGCTTCATTACTTTCCTGCCTCCCCTTGGGACAGTTGTGCCGAGGACACAGAAGATAACAAGATTACATGAATACGTAATAAAGTGGAATCCAGTTAGTTCATCGGCACGGCACCAGCTCTTTGGCCAGGCAGAGCGATTTCCTTGTTTTAAACGACAGCGCAGTTGCTGATGTGAGAGCCGGCGACTGCCGAAGCGGATCGTAGAGTGGCCAGCTTCGGGGAGCCCGAGCGCACTGCAGAGACTTTACATTTTGGATCCATTTATATATTCTTCACCTCGTTCCAGAGAGGAGGCAAGGCGATTTGCAAAGATGGATCTCCAATTGCAAGCCATAATTAAATGAAAAACCAAAGTAAATGGATAAGGGAAAGAAGACAGGGGGCCCAAGATTTCAGAAGCAAGGACGAAGCCAGGGATGAGGTGAGGACACAAAACTCACGACACTGGACGCTGTGTGTCTGCTGGAGGTGCATCTCTGGGGTGGCCCCGAGCTTCCTCTTGACCAACACAGCAAAGGCAAAAAAACCCAAACCCCAAACCAAAAGCCCCAAAACCCTTCTTGTAGACCCAGCATATGCAAGATCGAAGGCAACAGCTGCTCCAGGGAGGCACAGCTATTCTTGATCCTGGAGGCAGAGAGAAATATTCTCCAGGGGACCTCAAAGAGAGGACATGGTATAAGGTGACAGCAGTGTCCTAAACGGCCTTCCCGTCCATATGGCATGGAATTTAACAGGGTTGTTAAAGTCCTCAAGGTGGAGGGGTAGCTAGGGGAACAGAGCAGATCCCAAACGTTCCCTGAAGACCAGAGTGGATCTTAGAGTTCAGGCTACCTAGGAGAGGCTGCCTTTCCTTCCTGCCTTTTCTCCTCCACGAGGAGCGGCCGCTACAGTGTTGACGTCGGGCACGTGTCCTTTTATCTGGATGCGTCGTCGTGTGTGCCGGGGGGTGGGAAAGAATGGCGGTGCACGGACCAGGTAGGGTCGGTATACTCTTAACCCTCAGTTGTTTTCCTGTCATTTTTCAGATGGGGAATTTCTCCTGATTTTACCTGAAGGAAGGGGTCCCCTACTACTACTACTAATAGTTTTTAAAGTGTGGGTTGGAAGACTGGATGGGCTTAACTACAGAGCTAGTTGTGAGCACTGGTCAGTGGGTTTTGATGTAATTCTTCTTGACAAGTACTCACAGGGCAGTTGTCCTGGGCTGCCGGTCGGTACACCTCCATCTGCCTTAACAGTTGGTAGAACCGGAGGTGGCACTGAATCCTCCTGCGCACACTGAAGAGGTGACCAGGACGCCTTCCGATGTAGCTAGCCAGACCAGGTCTTGCACTGAATTCTCTTTTCATTGGTCAGTGATTGACTAGCGTGTGTGTGTGTGTGTGTGTGTGTGTTTCTAGGAATTGAATCCAGAGACATTCTACCTCTGAGCTATATACCCTCAGACTTTTTTAGTTTTTGTTTTTGAAACAGGGTCTCATTAGATTTCTGAGAGTCTCGCTGTGTTGCTGAGGCTGGCCTTAACTTGCGATCCTCCCATCGCAGCCTCTCAAATACTGGGAATATAGCCATGTGCTACTGTGCTCATTCATTTTGATTTTTTTTTTTAATTTGGTGATGCTGGGGATGGAACTCAGGGGCATTCTACCTCTGAACTATACCCTCAGCCCTATTTTTTTTATTCTTTATTTTGAAACAGGGTCTCATTGAGTTGCAAAGGGCCTCACTAAGTAGCCGAGGCTGACCTCAGACCGCGATCCTCCTGGTCTCAGCCTCCCAAATACTGAGATTACAAGCGTGCGCCACCACGTCTGGCTATGATTGGTCAATGTCTGTGTTGTATAGGTTGTTAACCAGTTGAAACTCCCCTACCCCCGCCTCTGGCAGACTAAAAACTTCCAGTTGAACTTGAAGTCTAGACAAAGGTTATAACAACTTCCCAAACTTTGACCATGGCAGAAAATATTTTAATCCAAAAACGTAAAAGCAAGTAAATTAAACCTCCCCATAAAAATCCAACATGCTTAACCTTAAAATCAGAATGGCCTCGTGTATCCTCTGAGCTTTGTTTGTTTTCTTTATGGCTCTTACACAATGAAAAATGTGAATGATGCTTCTTTGAAAAATGATGGCATTAGGTAGAACAGCTGATCTCCGTGTTTTTGCTTTGGCAAGAGTTAAAGATCAAAGCTACTTGTCCGTAACTGCCACAACTAGTTCATGACTATAAACCCATGCCCTCAGCTGGGCGTGGCGATGCAGACCTCTAATTCCAGTACTTGGGAGGCTGGGGCAGGAGGATTTGCAGATTGAAGGCCCCACTTGGCAACCAAGTAAGACCTTGTTTCAAAATAAAAAATTATTGGGCTGGGATAGAATGCCCTTTGGTTCAGTCTCCAGAACCAGAACCAAACCAAACCAAACCAAGCCAAACAAAAATGCCCTTTGTTGAGAAGAAAAGAGTGGTCTTTCTGTTTCTTATTAGTGTTCAGTTCATTTAGGAGAGGCCTCAGATCCTAAAGGCAGAAAACAAGGAGGGGAGAATTCTTTTTTTTTTTTTTACATTTTTTTTTATTGGTGCACTGTATTCATACATCATAGTGGGATACAAACTTTTGTAGACATACATGCACACATCGCCCAGTCAGCCCCCACCCGATCCCCACAACATTCTCTCCCTATGCCTCCCTCCCATGCTTGGCTTCGTGGTTGACATCTAGTATTATAGCAATTTATCCAGAATTAAAAATGATAATATCACATAACAGTTTCATTTGTCTGATACCAAGCTTTTGATGACTTAAAGATAACATTTCAATATTTCTTTTTACTTTCTTTCTTACCAGAGAATATTTTTTTTTCTATTTTTTTAGGTGAAACTATCATATATTTATATATTTATTTTTCAGAAAAAAAATCTATCCTAATATGGAATATGGACTCTAGATACCCAAAACGATCTTGAAAAAGAACAAAGCTAGAAGATATATATTTTCTGATTTCAAACCATATAAAGCTACAATAATTGAAACAGTGTAGTACTATTCTAAAGGCAGATATATAAACCATTGGAGTTAAATACAAGCCTAGAGCTAAATTCTTCCCTATATTGTCAAGTTATTTTTGACAAGGTTTCCACGAACATTTGGTGGTGGAAATAATAATCTTTTAACTAAATATTGTTGAAACATAATAATTACATGGAAAAGAATAAAGTTGGACCCTTACCTAATCCCATATACAAATATTAACTTAAAATAGATAAAAGACCTAAATATAAATCTTAAGACTATAAGGAGAAAATCTGGGTCATAACACCTCACAACATTGAAATTGGCAGTGATTTCTTGGATATGATTTCAATGGCACAGGCAACAGAAGAGTATACAAACTCCCTAAAAAATAAAAAAAATATTGTATATCCAAAGACAATGTAAACAGAGTTAACAGTTACTAATAGAATGGGATAAAATATTTCCAAATGCTATATCTGAAGGTATATTAATATTCCAACTAGAAATCCTAAAAATTAACAACAATAAAGGCAAACAATACCCTTTAGAGATAGGTAAAAGACTAACATAAATAATGAATCTCCACAGATAACCAATCTTAGTTGTCTGTTGGATGGAAAATCTTGTTTCTCTAGTTCTGGAGTGTGTTACCTATTTCTTCTTTGTAGTTAATCTCTTTGAGTATTTTCTCTAGTGCTGGTTTTGAAGACATAAATTCCTTCAGTTTCTGTTTGTCATGGAAGCTTCTTATTTCTCCATCTAATTTGATAGAAAGTTTTGCTGGGTAGGAAATTTTTGGCTGGAAGTTGTTTTCTTTCAGAATTGGGAATATGTTACTCCAAGCCCTTCTGGCTCTCATAACTTGTTTTGGGAAGTCTGGGGTGATTCTAATTGGTTTGCCTCTGAATGTCACTTGGCCCTTTGCTTTTGTTGCCTTTAAGATTCTCTGCTTGGCTTCCACATTGGTCATTTTGACAGTTATGTGGCGTGGGGATCCTCTTCTCCGATCCTGTCTAAAGGGAGTTCTATAAGTTTCCTGGACCTGTGTATCAACCTCTTGCTCTATGTTTGGAAAATTTTCTGTTATTACTTCCTTGAAGAGATTGTTGATCCCTTTGGTTTCACTTTCTTTTCCCTCCTCTATTCCAATTATTCTTAGGTTAGCTCTCTTAAAATGGGCCCATATTTCTTCAATATCAGATTCCTGCTGTCGGATATTTTTTCCTAGATTAGAAACTATGCGTTCATTTTTGGAACGATCATCTTCTAAGAGCGAGATTCTGTTCTCCATGTGGTCTAATCAGTTGTTTGTGCTTTGAATTGAGGCCTTTACTTCATTAATTGCATCCTTTATCTCCGTTTGGCTCTCTCTGAGTTCTTTTCGAATCACCTCTATTATTTCTAGTTATTTTCCTGATTTGATCTTCTAGAAATCTCTGATTTTCTGTTTTATCGGGTTCTGATGTTGTGGGGTTGTGGGCATTAATTGCTCCAGTATTATTCCTCTTTCCCATGATTTCGGATGTTTGTGCCTTCTCTGGGTTCTTCCCTTGGGTCACTATGGCTTCCCTTAAGGTGTTCTGGATCTCGAGTCAGTAGTATCTCAGATCCCACTGCTCCTTTACTGGGTTGTATCACAGAGTCTCCAACCCAGAGAGTTGATAGAGGCTGCTTTAGACTGTGGGGGGTGCCAGGTTGCACGTTCTCCTATGGTGTGATATCTCTCCCACCGCCCCTCCCCCACCGGGTCTAGTCCCAGGGAGTACAGTACTGGGATTTCTCCTCTGTGGCCCGCAATTTGACTCACTGTTCTTGAGTACGCAGATGTAGCTGTACTGGACTCGGTGAATTCACTGCTGCTGCTGCCGCCGGTGGCAATATGGCACCGCTGCTATGCCCTTGGACGTGAGGCTGGCGTATTTCTTCTTGGTTTTGATTTCCACCCTGAATCCCTGCGACGTGTGCTGAGCTCAGCCACTGGGAGCTTTAGATTTTACCTGCGGTGAGAAATCCCGCCTGGCTGTTCCGCAGCGGCTCACCTTGGCTTGCTGTAGCCTTTCGGTGAATTTGCCGCTGCCGCCAGCATTATGGCGCTGCTGCCGTGTCCTCGGGCGTGAGGCTGGTGTATCTCCTCTGTGGCTCTGAGCTCTATTCTCCGTCCGCTTTCTCTCTGGAAACTGGTGATTTTTTTGTTTCTCTGGTGATGGTGTTTTCTGGCTATGAAAGGCACTGATTTTGTGGTAATGGAGATTGGTTGTTAGCGGGGCTCTTAAGCCCCGCTTTTCTCGGTCGCCATCTTCCCGGAAGTGCTCAAGAGGGGAGAATTCTGCTTTATACCACATTCATATTTCAGGGTGCTTTATGTATGCCATTTACTGGTCTAGGGACTAAGAATACAGAAAGCAACAAAACCAAGCAGCTTCTTGCTCTTAAAGCAATCACACTCTGGTAGTGAAAGACAGACAATGAAAATGGAGCAGCCTGGCATGGTGCCACACATTTTTAACCCCAGCATTTGGGAGGCTGTGACAGGAGGCTCCGCATTCATGGACAGCCTCAGGCACTTAGTGAGGCCCTTTGTAACTCAGTGTGACCCTGTTTCTAAACAAAGAATAAAAAATAGGGGTGGGAATGTAGTTCAGAGGTAGAATGCTTCTGGGTTCCATCCCCAGTACTGCAAAAAAAAAAAAAAAAAAAAAAGTAGCAAATGCTTTCATTTCAGTTCTTGAGTGAATCCCAGCATCAAATGAACTTGCGGTTGGTATCAACTACTAAAGGCCCCCTTATTCTTCAAGACCCCCAGTGGAGGCCTGAAACTATAGACAGTAATAAACCTTATACCTACTATGGCTATTTTTCCTGATACATACAGACCTAAGACAAAGTTTAATTTATAAATTAGGCACAGAAAAAGATTAACAAGAACAAAGGATAATAAAATAGAACCACTCTAATAATATGCTATAATAAAAGTTATTTAAAACTTATGAATTATTTATTTCTGGTATTTCCCATTTGATATTTCCAGGCCACGGTTGACTGAAAGTCACTGAAACTGCAGAAAGAAAAACTTTGGATGAGGGGACACTTGTAATTGCCTTTTTCTCAAGAATGAATTCTATTTTCCCGTTTCTTTTTTTTTCTTTCTTGTTTTTTTTTTTTTATTTTGATGGTACTGGGAATGGAACCCAGGGGCCTTCTACCTCTGGGCTACACTCCCAGACCTATTTTATATTTTATTTGGAAACAGGGTCTCTTAAACCAGCTGAGGCTGGCTCCGAACCTGCGCGATCCTCCTGTCTCAGCCTCCCAAGCGCTGGGATTACAAGTGTGCGCCACCACACCTGGCTTATTTTCCCATTTCTTACACCTGGTCATTTCCACTAGGAGTCG
This sequence comes from Muscardinus avellanarius, assembly GCF_963383645.1. Lineage (NCBI taxonomy): Eukaryota > Metazoa > Chordata > Mammalia > Rodentia > Gliridae > Muscardinus > Muscardinus avellanarius. Next base: position 87,444,062 of record NC_137796.1, on the reverse strand, counting down.
CTTCTAACATGGTTCTGGGAACAGGTGTTACACCTGGCAATTAAACCTCCTAATTTTGCATTGTATCCCAGCCCTTGTGAATGACCATCACGTTGTGGAGACTCTGGGTTCTGTAGGGCTCCTCTGAAGAGCACTGTTTTGTTGGTTGGTGTTTGTTTTAGCAGGAGGTTAACCCAACTCAGTTCTCCCGGGCTGACAGGTCTGCTCGGAGTCTGCCCGAAGGGTGTGCAGTGTGGGAGCAGCCAGAGATATGGCAGGGTTACTGACTCGATTTGGGTCCCTCGCTTACAATTCTCTTTCTCGTGACCTCGATTTCTAGCTGCTGGTGTTGCTCTCAGTGCTGCCTTGTGGTTCCTACAAAACAAGGCTTCAGGATTCTAGGCTCGCCTGCTGCCGCCCTTAGGTGCCGCCTTTAGGTGAATACTGTAAAAACAAAATCATCCCATGCCCACCTTTCCCGCTTCCAAAGATCAAGTCTCCTCCTTTTTTAATACTTCTGGCTACATCCCAGCACCTTTTGAGCATCATCTTCTACCTGTTGTTCAGGATTTATGATTGTTATTTGTAGGAGAGCTGGTCAAATACGAGCTACTCTCTTAAGAACTCTTAAATGTAGCCGGGCGTGGTGGTACACGCTTGTAATCCCCACGCTTGGGAGGTGGAGATAGGAGGATCACGCAGGTTCGAAGCCAGCCACGCTGGCTTAAGAGACCCTATTTCAAAATAAAAATATAAAAAAATAGGTCTGGGAGCGTAGCTCGGAGGTAGAAGGGCTTCCAGGAACCCCAGTACCCCCCCCCCAACACACACACAGAGACACACACACACACACAAAAGAACTCTTAAATGTAGCAAATAAATGATAGATAAGATTATTTTGGCGCTGCATGCTCAGAAGGAGGAAAGCAGGGGGGTCTCTGCAGTGTGCTTGTGGAAGGGGACACTTTAACTGCCTCTCTGACGGGGAGATGCTGACCTGCGTCCTGGGTGATGCAGGGAAGCCAGGTGTGCGTGGCGTGGGACCCGAGCGCTCCAGAGGGTGCATCAGGCCCGGGGCTGCTGAGCTAAGGCTGAGCTTGGCTGTTGGGGAGGTGGGGGCCAGGCCATGGGGACCGGCGAGAAATGCCGGCCGTGGCTGAGTCACACGGCAGGCAATGGCATTTCATTCCACCTCGGATGAGAAATCTCTGAAGGATCTCAAGCCAGGCAGTGATGTGATATATTTTATGCTTTTAGAAAACAAGACAGCTCGGGCTTTGCAGAGAACAGGAAGAAGTAGACGTAAGAAGCCAAATGGGAGGTTCCTGTGAAAGCCGGGGTGGGGGTGCAAGACAGAGTCTTGTGTGTCACCCAGGACGGGCACCGGCTGAGTGTCACCGGGCAGACAGGCACCACTGTGGGTGATGAGCCTCCATGGTCGTGTGAGCAGCAAACACCAGGGGTCAGTGCTGACTGTCGCCGGCCGCTGTCCCCACAACCAAAGACCAAGGTGAAGTTGGTAGCCGTGACTCCTAAGAAACCACTCCTCAGGGCAGTAAATGCAGCCCTGTGGCCACAGCAGGACAGCCATGCCTGGCCCTGCTCATCTCTCTGGGGGAGCTTAGCCTGGAAAACTCAGGGTCAGTGTTCATGTGTAGGACTAGCAGGTGTCACATGGGCCAACAGCTTTGTTGGGCTGGGCTGGGCCTGGCCCTTCACCCCCTTCCTGGCTGTTAGCTAGGTGAAGCTTGTTCATACAGTCCATGGGTTAAGTAGAATCTAGTCTGGACCATGTATCCTTTAGTCTCTAGGAGACAATGACAGAAAATCCCTACTGATTTCCCAGCCAAAGCCCATGTTCCAGTACACCCAACAGAGAAGTCTCCGCCAGAGGCAGCAGCTTGCCGCCAGCCTGAGTCATTTTGATCCGTCTTAATTGTTGTTCTTTATATGATTGAGTCCCTTGGAGGGTATCCTGGAAGAAGGAGGAGGACTGTTAAGATTATTGAATCCTCTTCTTCAGAGCTAACAGGCAGCCATTTTCCTATGGGGCACAGTGGCAGCTTGAATTGTGGATTCAATGTGAAGACAGGATTTCAAATCTGTCTCTGTTCCTTCCTATGTGTCTGTATCAGTTAGCTTTTGTTGTTATAATGAAGTAGCTGAAGCTAGATTGCTTTATAAAGTAAAAAGGTATGTGGGACTACAATGCCTCAATAAAAGCATATTAAAAATAAAACAAAAATAAAACAAGGACAGCATTAAAAAATAAAGAGGTAGCTGGGCATGGTGTCACACACTTGAAATCTCAGAATTTGGGGGGCTGAGACAGGAGGATCATGGTTCATAGACAGCCTCAGCTACTTAGGCCCTTTGCAACTCAGTGAGACCCTGTTTCCAAATAAAGAATAAAAAATAGAATGTGATTTTTTATTCATCATTAATAGGGCTGGGGATGGAGCTCGGAGGTAGAACGCCCCGGTTCATCCTCAGTACCGCACAAAAAAGTGTCCACAGTTCTGGGGGTTCAAGGATATGGTGCCAGCTTCTCCTCAGCCCTGGAGAAGGCTTCATGGAGGATGGCATCATGGTGGGAGCATGTTCTAGAAGGAGAGATTACACAGTGAGCCAGGGAGCCAGGGTGACAGACTGACTGGGGACTAGCTGGGGTCCTAGGAGAACTATGTTAATTCCTTCCAAGGGGACACTCCTGGCAACTGAACGTCCTCCCACCGGGTTCCCCCTCATAAAGGTCCGGCCACCTCCCAACACCAGTGCACTGACCACTAGGCTCCCAACACATGAGCACTGGGGGGACACATGCAAGCCATCTCAAACCACAGCAGCAGCCATTATCGGCCACATTCTGCAACCCTGATAAGCCCCCCCTTCCCATCTCTTAGCAAGAATATCAACACCTCCCACTTCACGGGGCGGCCGTGAGAGTCTGATGAGATCCCCAGGGAGATGATGGACTGCTGAGTCAACAGGACTTGGCAGTGGGGAGCGTTCAATCAGTGCTAGCTGGGCTAATAATGATGATGCATATGACTTTTTCTAGTGAAGGATGGCTAAGCCACCAGAGTGAGAATATATTCTCAGAGTCCTGAATACACCGAGCCACACTGGAAGTCATGACCTGTGAGAAGCGCCATCGATTAAGACCGTGGTATCAGCCTCGGCGGGCACATAGAATCTGGGAGGAGGAGCCGTGGTGGCGGTGTGCAGGTGTGATGGGATGTGACAGCGAGCTCCCTCTCTCTGAGGTCCCGTAGCAACGTGGTTGCTAATGAGGGGATCATCACGTGAAGCTGGGGCCAGTGGATTCATTACATGGCTATGTGGTGGCCTCGAGCCCAGGAACAAGTGCTCAGAGATGGGCACAGCTTCAGACCCACCTGAATCCTGAGACCTTCTGCACTCATCCAGGACAGTTAGGACATTCATCCCTCCAGTTAGCAAGGCAGAAAATAAGAAAAAGGGAGGAAGTAGTCTTGCTTTACAACATGGTTGTGCAGGGCTCCAGATGAGATGGCTCTGAATGTCTGGGTGGGTTTAATTTGTCCAAAATTTGTCTTCATGATTTAGAAGTGCCTACCTGGAGGCATTGAATTTTCCTTCCAATTATAGAAAGTATAAAAACTTTAAATCCTTAAAAATCTAGAAGCTGCCTGGCGTGGTGAGGCATGCCTGTAATCCCAGTATGTAGGAGGCTGAGACAGGAGGATCGCGGGTTGGAGGTGACTTAGTGAGGCCCTCAGCAACTCAATTTAGCGGAGCCCTCAGCAACTCGTTTCAAGATATAGAAAAAATTAAAAGATCAGGGCCGCGTCTTGGAGGTTGAATGCCCCTGGGTTCAATCCTCAGTCCCTTCCCCTTTCCCCCCTCAAATCCAGAAGCCTTTGGTCCTACCATTATACTGAAGTGAGGCCTCTGCTTTAAGAGGCAAATTATCTGCTTTGTTTGCAGGTGGAGGAAGGAAACTGCCTAGTATAAGAATCTTCTTAAAACCCAACAAAACAGGATTATTCTATCAGGAATTGCACTGACTCTGTGTGTGTGTGTGTGTGTGTGTGTGTGTGTGGTACTGGGAATTGAACCCAAGGGGGTTCTACCTCAGAACTACATCCCCCAGTTCTATTTTATTTTATTTTTTATTTTGAAACAGACTTGCTAGATTGCCACATGCTGGCCTTGAACCTGCGATCCTCCTATCTCAGCCTCTCGAGTACTGGGAGTACAAGAGTGCACCACTGTGCCTGGCTCAGAATTTACTGCTCACCTTCGCTGGGGGCTGGAGCTGGGCTCTTTTGCCACCTTTCCCAGGGAGTTCAGCAGGGCTCACCAGCACTTGCTCAGGAGCAGGAAGTCTGGGCCCCTCCCCAGGACAAGCACTAGGGAAAACATCTGGATACAGACATCTGGATACACACGTTTCCTCGGATGCGAGATTATAAAAGGTGAGGCCTCCTTCTAACGCCAAGAGGTGTGGGGCATCAGAGGCCAGGCCTTTTCCTCAGAGCGGGTGAGCCCAGTGCAGGGAGGGACTTATTGCTTTCTTATCTTAGCAGTGGCAGGTTTCCCAGGAGGTGAACTTATCTGAAACACCAGCCTTGGAGGGACTGGGCTCTGTGTAGAGGAGCCAGCCACAGCTGCGGAACAGCTGCGAGGGGAGGAGGCCCTGCGTGTGTACCATACTCCCTGCCCAGGGCTGAGCTCTCTGCTGCCTAATCAGAACAAGAAAGAAGGAAAGAGGGATAAAGGAATTAAAAAGAGCACATTTATGCAGTGACATAGGGAGGGCAGAAAGTGGAACAACTGAAATTTAAGATTAACAAAGGGAGCCAGGTGCGGTGGCACATGCTTGTAATCCCAGTACTTGGGAGGCCGAGGCAGGAGGATCACAGATTCAAGGACAGCCTTAGCAGCTTAGTAAGAACCTCAGCAAATTAGTAAGAGCCTATTTTCAAAATAAAAAAAAAATGGGGATGGGAGTGTAACTCAGATGTAGAATACCCCTGGGCTCAATCTCTAGTGGCACATATACAACAATAAAAAATTAATAAATGGGATGGCATCAAATTAAAACGCTTCTGCACGGCAAAGGAAATCAGAGTCTGAAGAGAGAAGAGAAAAAATAAGAGAACTTAAAAAATGGGAGGAAATCTTTGCCAGCTACTTCTCTGATAGAGGACTGATATCTAGAATATATAAAGAACCCAAAAAACTTAACACCAAGAAAATCAAATAACCCAATCTAAAAATGGGCCATTGAACTGAATAGATAACTAGATACTTTTCAAAAAGATAAATACTGTTGCTGTGGTGGCGCATGCCTGTGCTCCCAGCACTTGAAAAAAGTATAAAAAAAAGAGAAATAAAAATGGCCAATAAATATATGAAAAATATTCAGCATCATCAGCAACCGGGGAAATGCAAATCAAAGCTACACTGAGACTTTGTGTAACCCCAGTTAGAAAGGCACGCACGAAGAATACAGATAACAATACATGCTGGTGAGAACGTGAGGAAACGGGAGCTCTCAGACACTGTTGGTGGGATCGTTTTAGTACAACCGCTGTGGAGATCAGTATGGAGATTCCTCAAAAGACTGGGGAGGGAACCGCCATCTCACCCAGCCATTCCACCCCGCCACATCTTTCCCAAAGAATTAGAGTCAGGATACTCCAGTGATACATGCATATCCATCTTTAGAGCAACACAATTTACAATGGCCAAATTGTGGACCAACCTAAGTGCCTGTCAACAAATGAATAGATAAAGAAAATTTGGTCTATACAAACAATGAAATTTTACTCAGCCCTAAAGATGAACAAATTATGTCATTTGCAGGAAGATGGATGAAACTGGAGAATGTTGTGCTTAACAAGATCAGCCAGTCTCAGGAAGCCCAGGGCCAGATGTTTTCTCTCTTAGGTAGAAGCTAGAGAGGAAATGGGGGGTGGGGGAAAGGACTTCAGATAAACGAGGAGAAGGACCAGTGGAACAGCAGAGGGGGATTGGAAGAGGGAGGTGAGACGGGGAAAAAGGAGAATTGGTGAAGGACGAGTAGAAACAGCGCAGTGTCCTATGTGAAGGATGGCAATCTCACTAACATGTATGGGAGGGAGGGCCGGGGTGGGATCCAGAGGAAAACACACCAAGTGCCGTGTGCAAGTGTGTTTGTACCATATCGGACCTCACCGTGATGTCTGATTACAAGGCACCCATAAAAGCACTAAAACATCAGAAGGAATAAAGAAAAAAGAGACTAGAATAGAAATGCAAATTTTGAAGAATCACATCCAGTTAAAATAAAGAACAGGTGAAATGTCTAAGATGAGAGATGATGAGCTCTTATAATTTGAAACAAGGAGAATCTTTAAAGATGAAAGGAAGTTATGAGAGTTAGCGTAAAAGATAAAGCCATCAAGGTAAGAGGTTAAACACAGAAAGGCTGAAAGAGAGACAGACAAACAATTAAGACGGAAAGGTGAAAATTTACATGAGGGATTAAGAACAAGAATTAAAAATGTAGATGATCAAGGCATGTAAGTTGGGTCTCACTGGGAGGGAGTACGTTAAGAAGCTAATGCTTGACATTCAGAGATGGCTGAGGGGAGGCGAGGTCACCTGCTAGAGGGAGATGGGTGGGTTTGTAACCCGTTCTCAGAACATCCCAGCTCACAGAGCCCCTCCTGGAAGGGTGGTCCCTCAGAGAGAGAGAGAGTGAGAGAGAGAGAGACAGAGACAGAGACACAGAGAGAGACAGAGAGAAAGAGAGAGAGACAGAGAGAAAGAGAGAGAGAGAGAGAAAGACAGACAGAGAGAGACAGACAGAGGCAGAGAAAGAGAGCGCGCACAGAGGCAGCTGCAGGGGTTCCTATGGTCCTATCAATGGTTCCTGTGACAAATTAACAGTCAGAGGTTCCTGGTGATTCAAGAATCTGAGCTCAGGAAAGTTCCCAAACAAGTACTCACACTCTCTGGGAATAGAAGTGCAGTAAGAACCTGCCAGGGTTTCTAAAGCAAGCAATCTGGGAAGACAGACTAGCCCTGAACAGGCTGTACAAACTGCTCTCCTGAGGGCGTGCTATTGCTTTTCCTGGGGTTGTAAAAACAGATATTTTCTTCCTAGCTGGGCATGGTGGTGTCCAATAAATTGCGAAGCCCTGGATTTCATCCCCAGCACCTTGCAACCCCCCTCAAATCAGCAAGGCAAATGCAAAATGCACCAGACTAGGTGGTGTCTGCTTGTAATCCCAGTACGTGGGAGGCTGAGATAGGAGGATCGCAGGTTTGATGATAGCCTCAGCAACTTCGTGAGGCCCTGCTTCAAAATAAATAAGATAGGGCTGGGGGTGTAGCTCAGAGGTAGGATGCTAACCCTGGGTTCCAGCCCCAGTAACTAACCACACACACACACACACACACACACACACGTAATTAACTTTTTTTTTATCACCAGGACCAGGTGCTTAGGTGAATGCTGGCTCCTCCCCTCTCTGCACATCCCTCCTCCCCCGCAAGGGAATTGGGGTGAGAGACCCTCACTGCAGCTCTCACTCTGAAGGGAGCGGGCCTCTCTGCCACTGCCTGCCTGGAGAGAGCCGCACCTGCTCCCCCTTGGGGTTCCAAGAGGCAGCGCTGCCTGTGGGGTCAGGAGCCAGGTCGGGTGTTTATTTCATGCTGAGCCCCAGCAACACCTGTGCGTGCTGTTGGACAGTGTGAATCTTGCACATCTGGCTACATCTGGCCTTATCTTCCCAAGCCTCTTTCTAGTTAAGTCTTCAGGCAGCGAAGGGTTAGGGCTGGGGTTCTCGGGAGCCCCTGGTCTGCACAGTCACCTGAGAATTTGGGGAAGTTAGAGCAAGCTTAGGAGGACTCTGAGGCCAGCTGGGGAAAGAGACAGGTTCCCAGGACTCCAGTATTTCCATAGTCAGAGTGAAGAGGAGTAGCCAGTGCTGCCCAGATCTAGCCTTGGGGCGTAACTCGAGCCGTCCCTGATGTGATAAGAGGCCCGAGGAGCAGGGGATGGGCAAGTGCTCTGCCCTCCTAGGTTCCACGGGTCACCTCAGAAGAGAGAGTGAGCATCCTTGGAGATCTTCCAGGCTGCTCAATGGGCCAAGGTCTGCCAACCCCAAAAGCAAAGTGAACGCTTGGATATGTAAGAGCCTGAACTACAGGGAAGCCCCTCCAGACAGGGTCGGTCCACAGAGCCGTAATCCTGCGGAAAGCTCTCATCAACCCCAGGGGCCCTTACGTGAGCCGGGAGGGAGGCTGGGGAGGACTGTTGCCCAGAAGGGGTGACTCTCTGGCTCCAGCCACTGCAGACACCATGGTGAATGCGGACACTAGCATCCTTCGGAGACCTGGAGTGTGGTGGGACAGTCACCTCAGCACAGGAGGAGGAGACCCAGTGACCCCCGGGTGCGGCCTCGGAGCACGAGGCCCGCGCGTCTCAGGGTAGCGAGGGGCCCTGGACCCTGGATGAGACTCCACTCCCACGGCCGTGACTTAGAACACAAAGGACTCATGGACGCCTCCCCATCCTCAAAGCCCCTGCCAAGTCTGCCACCAAGAATCGCAAGCATTTAAGACATAATTATACATCTGGACAAATCTGTTTCAGTCTACTGGATTGAGCATAATCATATTAAAATGTAATGAATACACTCGAACACACAATGCCTGATTAAATAGTCACTCGGGCACCAGAGCTGATAAAGGATGCTGGCTGGTGACCGGGAGGGAGGTGGTGAGAGCCTGGGCCGGTGGCGGGCCTGCAATTGCTGTCCCTGTCGCTCTGAGTTTTGTAGCTTCTCATTTACATTTTCCCACCCTGACTCAAGCACCCTGTAGGTCCCGCCTCTGGATGTCGTTGGCTTTGTGTTATTTGGGATGGAAATAAGGAGTATGTGTACATGGGGTGGGGGAACAGGATGATTTTGGTGTGCTGGTGGGCAAATCCTTAACCTTTCTGGGCAGCCAAGGCCTTGCCAGCCCTGGGTCCACCAAGCAGGGAGTCCTGCGGTGTGGCATGCCTGGCCACACCCTGCCTGAGGAGGCGAAGCGGAGGAGGCCTCCAGACAGCAGTGGTGTTCCCTAAGCCCCGCTGCCGTAGTACTCTCAGTCTCCAGACCCCAGCGGGGACCTTCCTCCAGCTGTGCTTCTTGGACACATCTGGTTTCTGTGCCTGGAGGAAGATTCAGGCTCCTTTGGGAATCCCTGGAAAGCGGATCCTCCTTTACTTATTATTTATTATTTATTATTTTTGCAGGTCTGGGGATGGAACCCAGGGCCATCCTAACTCCAAGCTATACAGCCAGCCCAATTTTTTATTCTTTATTTTGAAACAGAGTCTCGCTGAGTTGCAAAGGGCCTCACTAAGTAGCTGAGGCTGTCCTCGAACCACGATCCTCCTGTCTCAGCCTCCCAACTACTGGGATTACAAGCGTGTGCTACCACGCCTGGCTTTAAAAAATACTCTTATTGGTGCATTGTAATTGTACATCATAGTAAAGTTCAAATGAGGTTCACAGTGACACAAACAACACACACACAGCATGTAGCGTTTTTCTTTTTCTTTTCGGTGGTCCTGGGGTTCCTGGAAGCCCTTCTACCTCCGGGCTACACTCCCAAACCTATTTTTTTATACTTTGTGTATTTGGAAACAGGGTCTCTTAAGCCAGCAAGGCTGGCTTCGAACCTGCGCGATCCTCCTGTCCCTGCCTCCCAAGCGGGGGGGGGGGGGGGGATTACAAGCGTGCGCCGCCACGCCCAGCCACATGTGGCGTTTTTCTATTCGCATTCCACCCCTCCCTTCTTCTCCTGCCCCATACATGTTAGTGAGCTTGGTAGTGATTCCTTCATGTGTGTATGTAGCATTATGTGAACTGCTTCCTTCTTTCTCATTTACCTAAAGTTTCTTTTCTTTCCTATTTTCTGAGCTAAGCTGAGCTTTCCTTTAATAGCTGAAGCATGTTTTAGCTAAAAAGCCCCTCCCCGCCGACTTGCCCTGCACCTGGGCCTTGGCCTCAGCCTCCTGTGGCTTCTTGGTGCTGTCCCGCCCTGGACCAGCCCAGCCAGCCACCTGCCAACATCTCAGGTGGAGATGAGAAACATCACAGATGAGCCAGGCGTGGTGGCTGCACGCTTGCAATCCCCCCCCCACCCACCTCCGGCGCTTGGGAGGCGGAGACAGGAGGATCGGGCAGGTTTGAAACCAGCCACATGCGCTGGCGTAAGAGACCCTGTCTCCAAATAAAAAAGAATAAAAATAGGTCTGGGGGTGTAGCCCGGAGGTAGAAGGGCTTCCAGGAACCCCAGTACCACCAAAAAAAAAAAAAAAAAATCACAGAGGGAGGAGGGACCGGTGCCAGGATCCTCCTCCCCCATCAGCAGCCCCCCTGTGGAAAAAGGAACAAAGTCTGGGCCTTTTTGTTTGTGCATTGCTTCTAGATGCAAGGTCCTGGCCCTCAGGGACTAGATCAGAGACAGACACCTGAGCAGCCACTGGTCAAAGGAAGCCCTGGGTGAGATCCTGGTTGTGCAATAGATTGGATGACCATAAAAAGGCCAGGGGGACCGTCCCTCCCTGCCCCATAGCCACACATACTCTTAAGATCTCCTGCTGGGCGTGGTGGCACATGCTTGTCATCCCAGCATTCGGGAGGCAGAGACCAGAGGATTGCAGTTCGTGGACAGTCTCAGCTACTTAGTGAGGCCCTTTGCAATTCAGTGAGATCTTGTTTAAAAAAAAAAAAGTGTAGCTTGGAGGTACAATGCCCTTGTGTTCCATCCCCAGTACTGCAAAAGAAAGAAAGAAAGAAAGAAAGAAAGAAAGAAAGAAAGAAAGAAAGAAAGAAAGAAAGAAAGAAATCTCCTCCTACTAGTGGATGTAACACCTTAGCCCCTGCCTGGGCTTCCAGCATGGCCCCAGGAGGTTCTTCTAGAATGAGCCTGGGAAGCCGGTGGCTTACGGGGCTGATTCAACCCACACAGATAGGTTTGTTAATGTTTGGTCTCATTTGGTTGTGTTTTTATTTTTGTTGTCGTTTTCTCAACAAAGAGCCTTAAGACTGAAGTATTGCCAGCATTAAAAAAAATCAGCTGATTTATTATTTTGACAATTTGGGTTTCACCTCCTCTGTGAACACTGCATCTTGCAATACTGGGCTCTCCTTTCTTGCAGCCACAGTTGGGAGGTGATGAGCCGTGGCTGCCCTTGGGACAAGGTGAATCATTGTCCTGCTTGTCGCCCCCTGGCTTGACACTTGGCAGCTTGGCTTCTTTATATGACTGCCCGGTCCCTGTAGGCATTTGAGTCAACAGTCTTGTTTTGATAAGGAGATGACACAGATGTATCTATCAGCAATGGATCACACGAGAGGATGGATTAGACTAGTGCTTTAGCTGAGGGATGGATCTAGGTACCTTGTTACAGTCAGCTTAGGCTGTTGTAACAACATGCCACAGCATGGTCAGGTTGTGGGGAAGGCTTGTGGGGAGCTGCCATCTCTCTCTGGCCCTCCAATTGCAAGAAGTTGATCTCTCTCTCTCTCTCTCTCCCTCCCTCCCTCCCTCCCTCCCTCCATCCCTCCCTCTCCCTTATCTTAGAAGGCTGCAGTCCTATCAGATTAGTGCTCTACCCTGTGTATTCTCACATCACCTTCATTTCTTCCTACAAACCCTATTTCCAGGTATAGTCACACTAGACAGTGTAATTCAGTCCATAGCACACCAGAATTCAGGATGTGTATTTGAAGGTGAGGGAATAGTGCCTGGGAAGAGAAATGGAGTGACCAGTATTGATCTCCGGCCCTGCAGGTGGTGTGTCTCAAAAATGGAAACTATTTTCATGAAAAGGATGCACCAGAGAAGGCCAGGAGCTCAAGCACACGTTCCCTTGGCTACGGCTCCTGCCTCGCAGCCTTCCTGGGGGGACGAGACCGTTGCCGGAGAATCCAGGACAGCCCCCCTCAAACATGTGCTTGGATTGTCCACATTGGCACACACCCTGGACATTTCCAGCCTCTGCTGTTCTGTACTATCTCTGGGAAATTCTGTGCTGCCCCACTGGGGTGAGGGTCGGGTGGTAGGGATGCAGGGAGGTTGGCATGAGGGTCCTTCCACCACCTGATACAGCAGGCCCTGGGGCATCAGAAGGCCACAAGGTCAAAGTGTGTGGCCCTTGAGACTCATTCTGCCCCGTTGTCAGCTGGGAATTGATTGGGCCAGTCTCTTTTGCAAGCAGCTCTTTATTTTAGCACACATATATATTTGGAACTGGAATCTGAACTCGGGGACAGTCTACCTCTGAGCTACACCCTCCCCTAGCCCTGTTTTGATTTTGAGACAAGGTCTCGCTAAGTTGTTGAGGGTCTCACTGAATTTCTAAGGCCGGCCTCAAATCTACAACAATCCTCCTGTCTCAGTCTCCCAAGTAGTGAGATCATAGACATGCACCACCACACCCAGCATTAGCACATCATTTTAAGTCCTGGTCAAGGACACCACTCCGTCATGGGCACACAAAATGAATGACCCAGTCCCAGGACCCAAGGATCCCATTACCATCTGTGCTTCTCACCAAACTCTGGGACCCTGGATCCTTCTGTGACGGAAGGATCCACTCTAGCGTGTGGATCTACCTTGTACCTCGCTCCTTCTGCCTGGAGGGGGATGAGAAGACGCGGTATTTGCTGATAATTAAGCTATTAGCCGCCAAAGCTTAATTGCTCTCGGGAGTATATTTTTCCTAACGGGGGACTCAAAAACAGCCCTGGAGACAGCCAAGACGTTGTGGGAGCAGAAGGAAGGGGGAGTATTTGTGAGGCTGTGTGGGAGCGTGTGTGGAGCACGAGTGTGAGAGTCGATGGTGTGCGCGCCTCAGTCCATTTTCTGTTACTACCTTGAGTACCACATGCTGGCTAATTGACAGAAGGAGGAATTTTACTTCTTTAGTTCTGGAGGCTAGGAAGTCCAAAGCAGCATCGGGCGAAGTCAGCGAGCTGGCTGGAGAGGGCTCACGTATATAGCGAAACCGCTCCCTCAGTAATCCACTAATCTACGACAGCATGCGTGGACTAACTCATTCGCAAGGGTACAGTCTTCACAACCCAGTCACCGCCTAAAGGTCCCGCCTAAAGGTCCCGCCTCGCTGGATGTGGGGACACACGGCTGTAATTGTAGTATTTGAGAGGCTAAGAAAGAGGATTGCAGATTTGAGACCCGCCTCAGCAATTTAGACTCTCACAAACCCAGTGAGATCATGTTTCAAAATAAACAAACAGGGCTGGGGTATAACTTGGAGGTAGAATGCCCTGGGTCCAATCCTTAGCACACAAACAAACAAACAATCCCGTCTCCCAACTCTTAAATCTCACAAATTCTGACTTGCACTTGGTGGGACATTGGAATCATCGCAGGGAGTGTGTGGTATTATGTGTGAGTGTGTGTGGTGTGTGCACTGCTGAGTGTGCCCATGTGTTTGTATGAGTGTAAGAGTACATGTGTGTGCACATATGTGAACAGACGCACATCTAGCAGGAGCTGCCTCAGAGATCCCCGCCAGGAGCCCCTGCAGGGGGTGTGCGGGAGGCGACCCCAGGCCTGGAGGAGCCACCGATCTGCTGCAGGTGGGCTCTGGGTCTCAGCCAGCACAGCTGACAGAAAACGTTCTCAGAGCTGGAAGAAGTGGGGCCACTTGTGCCCGAGAGGCAGATGGGTGATCCCAAACCTGTGCTACCGGGAAAGCCAGGCCTGGCGCTGCGGCCTCTGTGGTATGCTCTGAGGGCTTTCTTTTAGGGGTGAGAGAAGGGCGCTCCAAGGAAAACTAGAGGCCCTGCGCATTTCGCTGTCCTGCGGTTTGACTGATTCTAGAAGCTTTTCCTGGGGCTGAGGACGAGGGGCTTTGATCAGGGATTGACGCTGGCTTGGAATGTGGACTATTTTTATTGTGTTGGTTTTGCTTTCCCAAAGGAGACAGGGCAGATTGAGGGCCTGGGGCTGCGGGACCAACTGGTTCTGGATGGGCACAGACGCCAAAGGGCCTGGCAGGCTTAACTGTGCTATAGATGACAGCTGGACCCCAGCTGGGCCAGGGTGGGGTCCAGGTGGTAGTCAGCAAACAGACAAAATCCTTATTTGGGAGCCAGCTGGGTTGGGGATGAGCTTGGTATGGCCCAATTCCAGCTGGTAGCTGGATGCCCGAGGGTCAGTGCCTCACCCCAGTAATGGATGTTGGCGGAGGAATCCAGGGACCAGGGTACTCACTGAGTTCATGGCAGGATACTGGGCACCTGCTCCTGGCCTGCAAAGTTCCCGGCATGCTTGGGGGCTGTAGAATGGTGAGTTTGACAACCATGTTTAGGTCAGTGCACACATGGGAGGTGGTAACATTTATACTAGACTCTAGGTAGAGAGAGAGAGCCTTCTGGGGACCTCGGGGACCCTGCCAAGGTGCGCTGCTGGTCCCAGGACACTAGTGTGACCCATCTGTAGCCTACTTGCAGCAGCTACGTGAGCCATTGTGAAACGCTCAGGTGAGGTGGTGCCAGAGAACACAGCATGTTAGATCTTGGTCTGTCACTCACCAGCTTTGTGACCTTGTGACTGGTCTCTTCATCTTTAGAACAGGGGAGCCGGGTGTGGTGGCGCACGCCACCAGTACTTGGGAGGCTGAGACAGGAGAATCGTAGGTTTGCGGCCAGCCTCAGCTACTTAGTGAGGCCCTTCGAAATTTAGTGAGATCTTGTTTAAAAATAAATAATAAAAGAGGGCTGGGGCTGTAGCTGAGAGGTAGAATGCCTCTGGGTTCAATCCCAGTACCACAAGAGAAAAAACAAAACAAAACAAAGAAACAGAACAAAAAAACCGGGATTCTAATTAACATTAGTACCTGCCTTAAGGGTTATTTTGCAGATTAAAATAGTAAATTTGTGAAAGTCCTTAGAAGTTAGTGGACATGAAATCAGTATTTAATTTGTGTTAACTATAAATAGATCTTTCATTTTCCAGGTGTGGTGGTATATACCTGTAATCCCAGTACTTAGGAGGCTAAACTAGGAGGATTACAGGTTTGAGGCCAGCCTTAGAAATTTACTGAGACCCTGTTTCAAAAAAATAAAAATAAAAATAGGGCTGGGATGGAGCTCAAAAATAGAATTCCTCTGGGTGCAATCCCCAGTATCTCACACACACACACACACACACACACACACACACACACACACAGTCTCTGTCTGTCTCTGTCTCTGTCTCTGTCTCTCTCTCTCTCTCTCCATTCAAGCTAAGATGATTATGATTGGAAAATGGAAAGACACTTTGATTTCAGAGGTGTTGAAACATGAATAGAATTAGTCTCTGGATTGATGGAATACAGCGTTATTTGGTGTGGATTACTGGGGGATCAGGACAGCAGGGTTTGCTGCTCCCGTGGCCTGTGCCGATGTAGCAAGCAGGACATGATGTGACTTCCAGGCTCCTCAGCTCCTTGTTCTGGGTCACAGGGGATGCCTGTGGATCCAAGATGGCAGGGCGGGGTGCGTTGAATAGAACGCATGGGCAGCCCTAGAGCGGGTAGAGTTATCAAGCACCACGTCCTGCGGAGAAGGGGGCTCTCTGGTCTGTATCAAGACCTTGAGCGGGGCTGAACCTCACCAGAGCCTTTGAGGACCAAGCCAAGTCAGCCAATAGCCCTCCTTTCTATTCAACAGATGACCCCCTGGTTATGCTAGTATACTTGTACTACGAAGGAAGACTAATGATAAACTTCCGCTTCCATCTGGTACTACAGTTCGTGACGATTAGCTCGCCATTTACCTTGTGCATGACTGTGACACCCATGTCACTGCAGAGAGACACTAGTCCTGAGGAGATTGTCATCGTGGTGTCCAAACGTTGCCACCGAGATCCATGATTTCATTTGGGGAGGCAAAATGGCGATGTTCTAGTTCTCCTACCCCTTCTTAAATTGCTAGTTGTGATTCTTCTCTAAAGAATTTTGTTTCATCAACTATTTTATGACCCTGTAATGCCATCTGCTTAGGACAGACGGGGTCATTTTTTGATTCTTTTTTTTCCACCTATCATTTTAAAGAAAAATAACATTCTTTTTTAAGAATGTTGGCAATTATTGGCAATAACATTCATATCAGTTTTATTTTCTTTACTTTTGGTTCTAGGTATTGAACCTAGAGGTGTTCTACCTCGAAGCTATACCCCCAGGTTGCTGAGAATCTTACTAAGTTGCTGAGGCTGGCCTCAGACCTATGATCCTCCTGTCTTAGCCCCTCAAATACTGGGGTTACAAAGCGCATGCCACCATGCCCAACTTCATATCACTTTTAATACTAATGAGTTGTGCCATATCTGGTTGGTTGATTTTTGTGACTGTTGAGAGTTTATCTGCTTGTAGGCCTGCCAAGAAGCTCTGGGCTGACTTTTTGCATTGCTTCATCTGGAACTTATTTCTTATGACTGGAAATGGTATTTAGAGACCACAATTTGGGTAGCAGCGGTGCTCATTGCTACTGTTTTTGACTACTTAGAAGCCTTTTCAGTGACAGGACTGGGATGCACTTTTTTAAAAAAAGAAAAATAAATCATGAGCTCATACCAACATTTTTATCCAAACTAAATTTTTGGTATTTTACTTAATCTTAATTTTTATACTGAAAGTGTTTGCCTATAACATAGAAAATCTGGATTCCTAATGATATTACATGGATCCCTTAATTATGCTTTCTCTGTAACTTTTTTTGTCCTTAGGATACATCTCACTTGGAAAGTACAGTCAAAATATTTTGTTTTAAAGTAATTTGAAAAAAAAGATATTCTCTCTGTAGTTAAATCATCAATCTGAAGTATACTTGTGTGTGTATGTTTTTGTTTATTTTCTATTTTTAGGAATCACTATCCATTTAAATATGCCAAATGTATAACTTAAACCTCAGCTACTTAGTGAAGCTGTACATAACTTAGTGAGACCCTGTTTCAAAATAAAGAATAAAAAATAGGGCTGGGAGTTTAGCTTGGAGGTAGAATGCTCCTGAGTTCAATCTCAAGAACCACAAAAAATGTGTAACTTATTACACATTAATGGATGCCTGCTCATCCATTAATTCTTTAAACGCAGAATTATTTATACACATTAAGTCTATTAAGTTCTACATGTTAATCTTGTATCTTACTACTTTAAATTCTAATTATTTGTAATAGGTTTTTCATGGATTCTTTTTGAGGTTTCCAGATATTTAGTCATATCTTTACCTTTTTTTTTTTTTGGTAGTGGGGATTGAACCCATGACATTCTACCTTTGAGCTACACTCCTAACCCTTTTATAATTGTTAATGTTGAAGCAGCGTCTTGCTACATTGTTGAAGAGCTCAACAATTTGCTGAGGCTGGCCTCAAACCCATTATCCTTCTGTCTCAGCCTCTCAAGTACTGGGATTACAGGCATGTACCATCGCCCCTGGCTTAATCATATTATCTTTAATTTTATTCTGTTTCTCTCTTTCCCATCTTATGAGTCTAATTGCTTAGCTAATTGTGTTGGTTAATGCCTATAATACAGCGTTAATAGTATAGCAGAGATAATGAACATCTTGTTTTTGTTTTTATTTTCTGAGTTTAGCAATAAAGTCTCTGGTATTTCCTCAAAAGTAAGACTGGATGCTGGCTTTTGAGCTGACATGGAGATTATGTTAAGTTATATTAAGTAAATATCCATCATTTTGTACTTTTTATGGCTTTCAACTTTAATTGTCCTAGGCCATTTATGATTCTTGATTTTCTTTTCTTATTTTGTGGTACTAGAAATTGAACACAGGGACATTTGACCTCCAACCTACACCCTCAGCCCTATTTTATTTTTAACGTGGAATAGGATCTTGCTAGGTTGTTGAGAGCCTTGCTAAGTTTCTGAGCTGACCTAAAAACTGTGATCTTTGTGACTCATCCTCCCAAGTATTGGGACTATAGGTGCGCACCTCCATGCCTGGCTGATTTTCATTTTGAGGAACCAGGTTTGGGGATGTTTTGGTTATATAAATCTGAGCCAGGACATCGAGTTTCCCAAGAGTGGCACTCACAAAAAATTGTATAAAGGTTCTATTCAGGAACCAATTCTAGTTTTCAAACTTAGGCTTAGAATTTTGGATCTACCTGGATTTATATTTTATTTTCATGATATCTAATTGTGTTTGAGCAGAAAAAGGGAAAAAAAAACAAAGTTTCATTTGCATGTCATGCTTAGGGACTTAGCAGGTGCTCTTGCATTTTCCAAGAATTCAATGGACATTTCTATATATGGTTTCCGTGTGTGTAGTCTCTTTTATTTTGCAATTATGCTTTTAAATACATACTCCTTAGTATTAAAATATTTAAAATGATGAGGCCAGGCATAGTGGCATACCACTTGTAATCTCAGTACTTGGGAGCTGAGATAGGAGAATTACAGTTTTGTGGCCAGCCTCAGCAATGTAGCAAGACTCTCAGCAACCTGTGAGACCCTATTTCAAAACAAAAATAAAAAAATATAATAGGACTGGTAGTGTAGCTCAGAGGTAGAGTGCCCCTGGTTTCAATCCCAGTAATTTACACACACACACACACACACACACACACACACACACACACACCTACAAAAATATAAGTGAAAATAATGACATTGAACACTAATCTCTGCAAAGTCAATAAGTACAAGTGCTGTGACGAGACTTTTTGCTCATCAGAATGTGAGCAGGGCATTTCCTTCCTCGACAGCCTCTTGTGCAAGCTCAGGTGCTCTGGAGCTCCAGGGCTCACAGGTTCCAGGCAATGTAGCCCTTATTTCGGGGCCTGTCGGGAGCTGCGTTTGACTCCTGGCTCTCACAAGCTCTCTAAATACTAGGAGGCATTTTTGTCCTAAAAAACAGCACTTTGTCCTAAAGACATCTTCAGAGAAGAATTCTACTCAGTTGTAATAAAAAATAAATTTTCAAGATATACTTTTATTGGCACGTTGTAACTATGCATCATAATGAGGTTCACAGTGATTGAAACATCCATGTCCACAGCCCTGTGTTTCCTTCCAGATGTCACCCTGCTCCCTCCCCATCCCTGCACATGTCATTGAGATTAGTCTTGGTAATTTCATATTTATATATATAGCAATATTTGAATGGTTTCCTTCATCAGAAATTGGAAAAATGAATTTTATTCATGCATGAAAGCTGATGGTTTATTGTGGAGGGTTTTAGAAGAAAGACTCATGGGCAAAACCATCCTCAGTATCACAGGGGATATAATTATAATTACAGCGTGGCCCTCAACACCTGTAAGAACTAGCAGGAGCCATAAGACACAAATGACTCTAACTTGAGGCCCAGGGTGGTCAGGATGGAGGAAATATTTCTTGGTGACCCCTTGAAATCGGTCTTCAAATATCGGTCTGGGAAGTGTGATGCCTTGGGGTTCCCAGAAACTAAATAAAACCAGCTAACCCAGATTTATGAATTATGTATGCCTCCAAACACTGCAAGCTCATGCACACCATTCATAAACATTGGATTTTCAGCTGTATCCTGCTCCCACTGATGGCAACTTTAGACACTCCCAAAGGGACCAAGTTCATGAAGAACTTCAGCAAGCTGAATTCCTTGGGACACTTGTACCCAACCGTGTAGTCAGAGCCACACAAGTAGGAACAACAAGGTTAACCAGTCCACCCAGACTGAATTCACATGTTTGTTTCCCTTCCTGGGAGGTAGGCATGGGATCCATTTGAGAACATACTTGGTGGCCTAGAAGGGGCCATACTCAAAACCATCTCTGTCAGATCCTCAGGGACAAACTGGCCCTTCAGGCTAAAAGATCAGTGGCAGACTTCTTCTCTGTTTCTTGTGTGCATGTCCAAGTTCCCAGCTTGATTCTTGTGCTGTGATGCTGAATCCGTGGTAAATTTACTAATTCACTTCCCAACCACATCCCACTTCAAGTTCAGCCCAGGACCCATCAGAACAAATTGGGTGTTCAGCTTTAGGAAGAAACAAATAATTAAAGTCAGCATGCCTAACACTTGCTCTATGGGAAACCTTTTTAATGACCCTAGCAGGTATTGTTATAAAAATCAGGCCCATTTTGCAGAGAGAAAATGGACACAGGATAAGTGGCTTGCCCAAGGTTACACAGACTGCATGATATAATTTGACTAGTCATGTTCTTCATCACCTCACTACACCAATCTCTTAGTGAGACCATTTTAAAATATTAAAAAATAAAAAGGGTAGTGTACCTTGGAGGTAGAAAGCCCCTTGTGTCTTAGTCAACATTCTCATTGCTATGGTCCAAAAATACCCGACCATACCACTTACAGGAAGGAAGATTTATTTGCTTACAGTTTCTTGGAGATTCTGGGTTCAGTCCCTGTGAGGCTGGGGTCTGTGGATCTCAGGGCATGACGGTGGGAGTCAGGGAGAGAGAGAGCACAAAGTTCTGCTCTCACATTGTGGAGGTTGGAAGCAAGAGAGAGTAAGCAAGGGGATTCAAAGACACAAGCACAGTCCCAGAGACCACACCCCAGGGACCCACTCTCTTCAATCACAACCTAAGGGCTTTGGTAACCACCCAGTAAATCCATCACAATGAATTTAGGTATTGATGAGATTATAACCCTCATGACATAATTATATCAACCCTGAGCTCTTCGGAGACATTCTATGTCTGATTATAACAATAGGCTCAATGCCCAGTAACAAGCAGGGTAAGCAATAGAACTGATAGGGTGCTCAGAGGACAGATCCAAGGTCACTTTTGGGGTCTCCCAGAGTGATTCCTATTGTCCTGAGTCCTAAAAGAGAGACTGGCCAGTGTTCAAGGGACATTTTAGGCACTGAAGGAAATGGGCAGGTCACCTACTGGAACAAATAGCTGAAGAGGATACTCGTGTGTGCCCAGGAATTAGCCAAAGGCTCTAACTTCAAGATTTGGGCTCAAAACCCAGCTCCTGGCTGACCTTTCAGATCATGGTATTAAAGACAATTGGTAAGTGGACTTAAAGAACAAATTCTGGAAATTAATTGCCCTCAGGAATTTCATCATCAGGAAATGAAGCAACCAGTTAATTTGGGGACATAGAGCTATTTTTGGCAAGAATGAACTGCAGGACTCAGTATGCATAAGGCCACCGAAGACTCAGGAAGTCTCATCTCTGAGAAGTCAAATGCAAGAGTCTATCGTCTATCCAGAAGCCAATATTGGGCACCTCATTAGTTGGGCACTGGTGATCAGTCCCAGTCTGTGCTGGCTGCCTGATTTCCCCCATGCTCACACTGGGCAGCCATGACTGAGCTGGTGAGATGGCTTCTGGCTGGAGAAGCCAGCTTCAGCCTCCTGGCTTTGTGTTTCTTTGGTGCATCATGAGCGTTGCAATGAAGGGCAGGCACCAGAGGCCAGCTGGATGGCAGGAGCAATTGTTCCTGTGGCTGGGAGCTGCCACCCCCAGGGCCATCTTCCTGCTGAGCTAGTTCCAAGTCATTAAGTGGATTGAGTTCTAAAGCCCTGTGACCATGAGCTTGGACCACCTGGCCAGCCTGGCAGCTCAAATAACATCAAGTGTCCAGCCCCCCGGTGTCTGCACTGCTTGGAGGAGTCTCCACGTATTTGGAAGCTCGTGCATATGGGGAAGCTAATTACTCTCCGGTGCAATATGCCTTTCCCACCAATCACAACTTTCACGGTACTGGGACTGCCATGGCAACTAAAAGCATCTCTGAAAATAAAATGTCACTTTTTAGAAATTTCTGCCATCATGATACAGGAAACTTGTCTCTCCTGTTTAACTTAGGGAGGCGACTAGAGGGGACGAAGAGAGTAGAGGTTGCGTGCGCATGTGTGGATGTGTGAGTCACAGGGCTGTACAAGAGCAGAGTGTGGCGGGGACAGAGTGTGCAGCTCTGCGGGTGCAGAGTGGGGATGGGATGCCTGTTTGAGGAAAGGGGCGCATTCAGGGCTGAGGTTACATGCAGGCTGCGAGTGTCTGGGAACACATGGATGAACTGGTGCTATATGTGTGCCCAAAGATTGGTGCTGTTGTGTGTGTGTGTGTGTGTGTGTGTGTGTGTGTATCTGAATCAGCAGTGTGTGTGTGTCCAAGGACCTGTATATGTGTGTATCTGAGAATTGGTCAGGGTGTATGTGTGTGTCTGAAGTCCAGTGCTGGTTCATGTGTGTGTGTGTGTGTGTGTGTGTGTGTGTATATGTGTGTGTGTATGTGTGTGAGGTCTAGGGCTGTTGTGTAGCTGTGTGTGTCTGAGGTCACACATGCATTATTTGGTGAGACACAGCTCTGCCTTTGAGAAGCTGGCTCTCCACTGGGTGTCTCTGTGGTCCCAGCCCTTGGGAGGGTCCAGCACAACTGCAGGGTGCAGAGCCTTCCACTGGGGGCCTCACTCCATCCCAGAGCTCGCAGGGAACTCTCAGGGGCACCCAGCCTCCATCTCGCCCATCTCTGACCTAGGTTCTGGGGGTGTGGTCAAGGTGGCAGTTATGATGCACTCGGGTGGTTTCTGTCCGACTCATTCTTTCAGTCACCCATTCATTCTAGTAGCAGGCAAGTGGTCTGCAGAGGGCTTCGAGCCATCTCTGTTGGACTTGGTTGGGAATGCTATTCAGTGTGCATGTGCGGATTTACAATAATTTACAGTAGCACTCATACACAGTTCTTCAGGGTTTTCTGCTTCCCAAAGTCGCCTTCAGAACCTCGTCCCCTAGGAGCTGGCTTCGTCCTAGGCTTGGATGTACACCTATTGTTAGAATCCAGACACTGGATATAGTGCAACGGGCTCTTCCAGGGTCCAGTGTTCGGGGCCAGCCAGGGAGAACGGATACTCATCTGCTGTTGCTGGGAGATGCCCCTGCCTGCGGCTGTGTGCAGATGTGCCCACAGCTCCTTGGACAAGGACTCGGTCCCTGGTGACCTGGGCTTTGTTTGTCTGCTCATTGAGATGTTTTCAGGTACAGGCTCTGGACTTTCCATCTCTAGACTTTGCTTTATTATACTTCATACTATTATTTTTAAATTCTATTTGAAAACCAGGCATGGTGACCCATGCCTATAATCCCAGTACTTGGGAGGCTGAGACAGGAGGCTCCCAGGCTCTAGGACAGCCTCAGCAATGTAGCAAGACTCTAAACAACCCAGAGAGACCCTGTTTCAAAACAAAAAATAAAAAAGGCCTGAAGGTGTAGCTTAGAAGTAGAATGTCCCTGGGTTCAATTCTCAGTACCACAAAAGGAAAAAAATCAATATGGTGCCGGGAGTGGTGGCGCATGCTTTTAATCCCCGCGCTTGGGAGGCGGAGACAGGAGGATCACGCAGGTTCGAAGCCAGCTGCGCTGGCTTAAGAGACCCTGTTTCCAGACAATATAAAAAAATAGATCTGGGAGTGTAGCCCGGAGGTAGAAGGGTTTCCAGGAACCCCAGTACCACCACCACCAAAAAAAAAAAAAAAAAAATCAATATGGAATAAAAGAGAACTAATATTAACTGTTAATTTGATAAATATTTATTGAGAATGATTATTTTTATTTTTGTAGTATAGGGAATTGAACCCAAGGATTCAATCACTGGAGCCTAGAAAAGACGGCTACACTATTTCCAGTGTCTGGATTCTGACAAGAGGTACATATCCAAGCCCGAGATGAAGCCAGCCCCTAGGGGACGAGAACCTTTTTATTCTGAGACAGGGTTTTGCTAAGTTCCCCAGCCTAGCCTTGAACTTGTGATCCTCTTGCCTTAGCCTCCCTCATTTCTGGGGTTACAGGTGTGTGCCGCTACACCAGGCTGACATTCTCAATCTTGAGAACAGAGATAGTATTTCAGTCCAGTCAAGTGCAAGTGATAGGAATCTAAATAATAATGTTTACTGAACACCTTTTATTGCCCTAGGCACTCTACATATTTTTTATACTTTTTTTGAGAGTACCAATTATTTTAAGGTCGGTCCTGCATAGGTCTAAATGCAACGCAGTATGCATCTCAATTACTACCTGTCTGGAGGTTTTCTCATTGTGATCTTGGGAGGGAGGGAGGGAGGGGACAGATCGGGGACAAACAACAGCAGAAGGAGACACAGATGAAGGGACCTTGGCCCAGCCAAGGAGAGGACCAGGTCAAGGATGGCATTTCAGAGGAGATGACCAGTAAACTCAGTCATAAGGGACAAATAGGAGTTAACCACATGTCAGGAAGAGAGAGGAGCCCAGTGCAGTGGCACATACCTGTACATCCCAGTACTTAGGAGGAGGAGACAGACGGCTCATGGGCTGGAGGCCAGCCTCAACAACTTAGTGAGGCTCTCAGCAACTTAGAAAGACCCCGTTTCAAAATAAAAAATAAAATAGGGCTGGGGGTATAACTGGGAGGTTGAACATCCCTGGGTACAATCCCTAATACATACAAAAGTCAACCAATCGAAGAAGAAGAGGGAGAAGGAAAAGGAAAAGGAGAAGGAGAAGGAGAAGGAGAAGGAGAAGGAGAAGGAGAAGGAGAAGGAGAAGGAGGAGAAGGAGAAGGAGAAAAAGAAAGAAAGGAAGGAAGGAAGAAAGAAAGAAAGGAGGATGAGGAGGGGAGGAGGAGGAGGGGAGGAAGTTGCCACTTGGTGACAGAAGAGGTCGCAGAGGTGTGGTTGGGTGGGAGCTGATCATGGCATGATGTTCTTGGATATTCTCTGCTTAAGGAAGTTAGAACAACATTGCCCTGGGGGTTGTGACTGTGCTATAAACTCAGGCAGACCGGCGACGTGGCAATTTCCAACCCGGTACCTCACTTTGTTTCTGTGGCTTGCTTGATGACAACGGCAAGAAACAAATTATGCTGGGCTTTCTTGCAAGTCGCGATCAAGTTGGCGGCGCCTCCAGCTCCCTCTACATTGCTTATACTCCAGCAAAGCCCACGGGGGTGTGAATGGAAAAGTACCTGCGAATGTTAAGCTCGCTTCCAAAGGCGCATTATTGGTTTGCTGTGTAATACCCTCTGGTGACATTGAAGCCTTATTAATAACTAAACATCTGTCACAACTATAATTATATTTCTGGTGCCAGGATTGTGTTGCTACCATTGTCCTATGTAAACACGGAAGGGAGGGTGTGAATTATTTAGGCGGCTGACTTGGAGTAAATAATCGGCCGGCGCTGTTTCCAGCAGTAAGTTTCTGTCAACTCTTTGCAGACTCTCAGTGTCTTCGCTGACGTTCCTTTGATGTGCTCCCAAATCTCTCGGAGAACGTCGCCCTGGACCCCTGATGCGGCTGCCCGAGCAACCTGGAGATGGGAAGACCGACAATGAGCAAAAGGGGGACCGAGGAGTCCCCGAAGGGGGCGAGGAGCCGCCGAGGAGCCAGGCCCCTGACTTCCCCACCTGGCAAGTCTTCTTCCCCCCAACCCCCAGGAACTAGATTGTTTTGCGGCCCTCAGGTAGGGGGTGGCGGAGGGTCTGGGAGTCTTTGTCGCTCAGTGTCCTGGGCAGAGAGGAGGATGTATGAAAAGTCCACCTGGGAGGGGTGCTCACAGGATGAGCGGTCCCAGCGGGGTACAGAGCTTTTGATCCTATTTGTGAGCTGACAGGTTTCTGTTGATTGTATTTGAGATAGATAGATAAGGCAAGGGGATGGGTTGGCAAGCTGAATCAATTGGGAACTGATTGGTGGGGAGGAGGCTGCTTATGATAGCAGCAGGCATAACTTATTAGGGTGTTGAGTATGTAACTGCATGGAAATGGAAACATTTTTAGATTGGTTCAGTGAATTCTCACAATAACCTCATAAGTGCTTTATTAATCCCTTTTTTTTTTTTGGTGCTGGGGATGGAACCCAGGGGCCTTCTACCTCTGGACTACATCCCTAGCCCTGTCTTCTTTTCTACACTTGGAAATGGGGTCTCACTATGTTGCTGAGAACCTCACTAAGTTGCTGAGGCTGGCTTTGAACCTGTGATCCGGCCACCTCCGCCTCTCAAGTAATAGGGTTACGGGCATGTATTACCACACCTGGCTTAACCCAATTTTTAGAGAGAAAAAGTAAGACAAACATTGAACTACTTGACCAGATCATAACCATAATTCCTACCCAAGTCTTTCCGAGTCCAAAACTTACATTTGTAGCCACTGGGCAACCCTACCTCTCCCTGCCCGAGGAGGGGATCAGTTCCGGGTGAGGAGTCTTGTTACCAAGCCATATGCTTTCTTGGGTTTTAATCATGCGCCCCCCCCCCCCTTTTCCTTGGAGACATTCATGGCTGTAAAAACTCAAGTGGAATTTCAACTCTGGGTGGTTTTGTGTAGAAGAAAATTTATGCTTGCATCAAGCCTAGGGTGAGTCCTATTAAAGAGTATGTTTGGAAATTATCTCCCTGTGACCATTCAAAGTGATATCCCTTCCCTTCTTGGCCACTAGCTCCTAGTGGTGGCTAGTCGTTCACGGAGGGGACAGACAGTGAGTGGAGAGTTAGGTTTATGGGGGATTAAAAGGAAGTGGAAATATTTCCGATGACCATAGCTCCCAACTTTTAGCGATTTCTCCCAGGAACTGGGTGCTGGACTGCAGGGCTCAGGCACAGGATATGGAGACTCTATCCAGAGCCTTCTCTAAGACATCATCTTAACATGTGGAGAATCAAGAATGAGAGCTGATGAGCCCCTGGTCAAGGGCACACTGACCTGCAGGGTCAGCCCTTTTCAAGAACTCTGAGTAGAGGTCTGGAAGAGGGCAAGGTGAAGCTGGATGTGATGCCTGCCAGGGCAGGCTCAGAATGAGGCACTATTTGGGAAGGTTGGGCAGAGTTCCATGGGCTTCCAGAAACCTTGTTCATCCTCACTAGGACAGGATCCCCAATGGGAGACTTGGTCCAGTCCAAAGGTAAAATCTCTGGCTGGCCTTTCCCTAACCTGGGCTAAATGATAAAAAGCTGGGCACTTCCCTGGGGGGAAGTTTAAAGGAGAGAGGTAAGGACTCAGGCAGAAAAACTTCCCCCTGTCCTCTGGTGGCTGTGGCTGATAGCACAGAGTAAAAGGATAGTTGCCTTCATACATCTGAAGATATCATACAGCAAACAGAAGTGTATGGTGAAGTTGGAGAGATACTAACATTAAACATGTTTCTCCATTTGCTCCTGTGTTTCAGGGGACTAGTACTTGTTGGGAAGACCTGTTAGTGCCACGAATTAGGCAGTTTAGTTTCACCTGTCTTGGGTGTAGGTGGAGAGAAGCAACAGCCTCACCAGCCAGCTTCCCTCAAGGTACCAGCTACTCCTTTGAAGTGAACATTGCCTCTTTTGGGACCCTGGGGACTGAGAGTCTCTAGGTCCTGGCTTGTTCCCATCACACAGTCACACGCATGCTCCAGAGCACACACATACAACATGAAGTTGGCACAAATTTGCTTATATGTCTTCCTTGAGGACAATACCTACACATTTCTCAAAGATTTTATGCAATGGGCAGGAAGACACATCTAAAAAGAAGAGAAATGAGATGAGAGAAGAGAAAAGGGATAGAGTTTTGTGGTCAGGGTTTCAGCACCAAGAAGTTGGACACAGAGGAATGAAGGAACATACGGGAGGATCACGGTTCACGGACAGCTTCAGCTACTACTTAGTGAGGTCCTCTGCAACTTACTGAGACCCTGTTTCAAAATAAATAATAAAAATAGGGCAGAGGGTATGGCTCGGGGGTTGAATGCCCCTGGGTTCCATCCCAGACCTGCAAAAAAGAAAAGAAAAGAAAAGAAAAGGAACATGGTCTACATCACCTTCTAGCAGCAAAGTCTTTGGGTTTATCTACACATTTCTTGAAGATTTTCTTTAGGCAGTGGGCATAAAGATAAGTGGTTCTGTGTGGTGTGGGTAGAATAGGCAACAACATAAAGCAGAGAGGGGCCTCCTTGATGTGTTCCATCTTCTCTCTTGAGATCACTTGCCCCACTCCTGGTACTCTTTTGGTTGTCCATAACAGAATCTCAGTAAAGTTCTCAGAAATATAAATGGAAACATGTTAGGAAGACTTACTTGAGGAAATGAGAGGGTGTCTCATGGAATCCAAGGCCAGAGATATAGCTGGGCCTCAGGGATGTATAGAACAAGGGCTTAGGGAGGTAGAAACCCCAGAAAGCTATGTCTCTTTGGTGTCTGTCCATATAGCTGTCAAGTAGTTGCGTGGTGTCAACTACAAATTCCCCAGAGAATGAGTTTATTGTTGCCCTCGTCTCATCACATCAACAGTGTACAAGGGAGGAGAGTCAAGCACATGGATGTGGCTTCTCTCACTATAAACAAGTATATGGAAGAAGGGGAGAAACAATGATCAAAGAAGGGGCAGACTTCCTTACCCCAGTTTCTTGAGATGATAGTTTTGTATTCCATTCTGTAAATTGGCTATTCATTAAGTACGACTAAGGTGTTTTCTACTAAGGCTGTGAGTTTTAACAAAGGTGGTCCTCTGGAGACTCAATCCATGGTGCAAATAAGGCAGTGGGGTAGATAACACTGGCCATGGACACTGTTGTGAAGCATGGGCAGAGAAACCTTCTACAGAGGGCAGGGACTGCAGAGATAGGACCCTGCCCTCCTGCCTCCAACTTTCCTCTCATCCTTTTTTCTTATCAGCCCAAAGGATTGCAGAAGAACTCCTTAGACTGTCCACCCCTGATTTTGCTGAGAATGGTCAGGCTTTCTCTCCGTGTATCTGGAGATGATGTTAGGTAGGGACCTTCTTCTTTTTCATTCTCTCAATGGATTCACGTGGGAGCAAAGCAACGAAGGGCTGGCTTGTCTCTAGGCTGTCAAGGGGCTGAATTCTTCTTCTTCTTTTGTTCAGACTGTGGGGTCTGGGGCCCTTTGGACTAGATATGGAATTGACTCATGAATGGTTGGTTGGAACATGAGCTCCTCCCCCCCGCCATAGAATAAAGTTCCATAAAACAGAGAGATGCCCATGTAGCTTGAACGAAGTACAGCTAATTGAACAACCCTACGACTGTGGTACTGCTCCAGCCCCAATCTAAAAGGAGCTTTGCTCTGATGTAAAGAAATGGATGTGCACTATTGATATATGAGCTAAAAATAACACATGTTCCAAACAAAGTGTTTTTTAGTTTTTTGAAATGAAAACGTGTAGACAAAGCAAGGATTTAGAATGCATGACTCATTAAATTGCTGATTCTAAAAGCAATGGAAATTTGAAGAGAATTTTTTCTCTACTTCACCCTCCCACCCTTGTTCTGAACAGCTTATAAAAAAAAGTATCATAAACAGGACCCATAAACTCCCCTGTGACTTTAGGTTCTGCACAGAAAGAAGCTGAAAGAACTCAACTTTTATTGCCTGTTTACTAAGTTGGCTTCTTTTGCTAGTTGTGAAGCATCCACCAGAGCCTCCCCTTGCATACCACCTTTATTTCTCTTTCTCATGACTCTACTCCATGTCCTTCACAGGACTCCAGGGACTCCCATTGCCCATGCTGGCCAGTGCCCCTTCCTCCCCCCAGAGCTTGTTCTTGCTGGATCTCAGCAGTACTGAATTCAGCCCCACCAGGGGGGTTGCATCACTGCACATTAACTCTAGGAGTTGCATCCTAGGAGAGAGTGTACATTACATAACACTGTAGCAGGATATAGCTGTGAGTACCTCCATCAACTCACTGTATGGTCTTAGGCTCATCCTGAGCTTGTCATGGAAGGGTTTAGAAAGGCCTAAACCATGGTGTTCAATATATATATATATATATATATATATATATATATATATATATATATATATATATATATGAACATATATTTATTTGAACATATATTACTTCTAAAATAAGTCTTCTAGATATTGCCAGTACCTGAAATAGGAAAAGAGTCCCATTTTGGTTGGAGCAAGGCGTGTATGTGTGTGTTTGAGAGGAGGAAAAGTTCTCTGGAATCCTTGAAAGAAGTAGTGAGAGGTTTTAGGTGAGGGCCAACTGGTAAACCTTTCTATCATGGCTCCTTAACAGTTGTGTAGAAATCTCTGCTTCATAGAGGAACAAGTTCACATTTCCCTGCTCGCAATCACCTGCTTTACTTCTAATTTGTTATAATAACCTGTTTTCCTTCTAATCATGTCCATGCTCTGACTATTTTAGCAGCCTGTTCAATCTTCTGCTTCAAGTCCTGGTGTCATTCTGGGGAGCTGAAACATATATGTGGATGGCCAGGTGACATTCTCATCTCATGCTACCTCAATTTCAGCTCCAGTGACTTTCTTTCCTCTCGAGTTATGCTCCTGAGGCCCAGCCTTCAACTTGTCATGCTGTAGCAGACGGCACCTCTGAGGGCTCACGCTGCAGTGCGGTGGCCATTCCTTATCCGTAGACCTGATTTTTGTAGTTTCAATTCCCGGTGTCGACTGTGGTCTAAAAAATATTACTGTAGCACATGAAGGAATTAAGATATGTGTTTATTGCAATCACATGAGTCTTAGTACAATATCTTGTTCTTTTTATTAATAGTTGTTAATCTCTCACTATGTTTATTTTTGCTTTTAATAGGCTTTTATTGGTGCATTGTGATTATACATCGTAGTGAGGTTCCATATGATATAAATATACATGCATACAGCATTTGGTGTGATTCCCTCAGGATTCTCCTTCCATACATCATGTCTGTAATATTGGTAGTGATACCTTCATGTACGGACATATTTGGGCGATTTCCTTATTAGACCTCCTTTACCCTTCCCACCTTTCTCTCCCAGTTTCCTTCCACTATTCTACTGGTTTCTCTCCTCATTTATCTGAAGCCTCTCTCATTTTCTTTTTTTCTCTCTAGTTTCCACATAGGAGAGAAAAAAAAAAAGTACAGCCCTTGACTTTCTGAGACTGGCCGATTTTCTCTTAGCATAATATTCTCTCATTGAGTTTAATTTATAAAACAAACTTTATCATTGATATGCATGCTGTATTACTACTCACGGTTCTCCAGGGAGGCAGAGGCAATAGGATACACAAGTTTAGTAGAAGAATAAGCTAAAGAAACTTTGAGTCAGTCTTTTCCCCTCCTGAAGATTCTCCAATCTCTTGGAAATCCTCCCTTCATTCAGAACACGTAGGATTCCTTTGTGATTCTTTTCCTGCAATATAGGACAAACTGATGATCCTCAGAACATCAATGTAAGGAAACATTCCTGTCCAAGTGCTTCATGGTCAGTGAAATGTGGATGACGCTCTATACTAGATGTACTTCTTGGGCAACATCAATGCACATTAAATCTCAGAGATGCCCTCCAGCAAAGAAAATGGCTTGTCTTTGTTTAACCCAGCTTTCCAAGCACAGTTTGAACTTAGAACGCTGGAGAGAGAGAGAGAGAGAGAGAGAGAGAGAGAGAGAGAGAGAGAGAGAGAGAGAGAGGGAGGGGGGGCGGGCGGGCCTAGAAATCACCTACTCAGTATTTATTTCCTCTTCTGGGAACATACCTGGTTCTCAGATTGATGAGAATAATAGATAACTGACATTTTCCGAGCCCGATGAGTGTTCTCACCCTTATTCATTCAAGTGGCATTTATTGGTGTGCCAGGCTCTGTGCTGGGTGATGAGGATATAAAGATGAACAATCCTTTTTAGTCAGGCATGTGTTATGCCTTTGCAATCTCAGTGCATGGGAAGCTGAGAAAGGAGGATTGCAGGTTTGTGGCCAGCCTCAGCAACCTCATGAAGCCCGCTGCAACTTAGTGAGAGACCCTGTTTTGAAATAAAAAATAAAATAGTGCTGGGGTGTAGCTTAGAGGCACAGCATCCTGGGTTCAGTCCCCAGTACCACAAAATCATCATCATCATCGTCGTCGTCGTCGTCGTCATCATCATCTCTTTCCTCATGCAGTGTACAGATCACAGTGAAATGGATTAGTACTCACCATAGGGTTTACATGTTAGGATGCATACAAGCTCAGGGTGTACCTAGGAACACCTCAAGAGACTTGCACACGTGTGTGACTCCCACATCTTCACTTATAAAACAATAGTGCAATGTCAAAGGTACTTCCTGAAGTCCTACACAACACTTGAAATAAATTAAGATATATACAGAGCTGGGCGTGGCGGTGCACACTTGTAATCCCAGCACTTGGGAGGCGGAGACAGGAGGATCCAGGTTCATGCCCAGCCTCGGCTACTTAGTGAGGCCCTTTGCAACTTAGCGAGACCCTGTTTCCAAAAAAATAAAAAATAAAAAATCGGGCTGGGGATATAGCTTTGAGGTAGAAGGCCCCTGGGTTCCAATCCCAGTACAGTAAAAAGAGAGATATATACATCCAAACATGCATACTTTATTGTCATTAATATGATCGCTTTGCTTGCAACATTTCTTTTACTCAATAATTTATTACTAACATCCTCTTCTATTGCACCGTGATTTATTTAGCCAGACTCTTGTTGGTTTCTTTTTCTGTTGCTCTGTCTCTCTCTCTCTCTCTCTCTTTTCTTTTTCTTTTTGCTCTGACAGGCAGAGCTATAAGAAGCAGCTTTGTAAGTTGATCCTGGGAATTTGCGTGAGCATTCTAAAGACACATTTTATAGAAGTAAAACATGTGGGTCAAAAACGATGCACATCCTTTTTTTTGGGTAAATTTTCCCAAATTGCTCTTCGGAATTATGACAGCAATTTACCCGAGGAAAGGGAGTTTTGTGGGGACATCAGAGTGGAGGAGAAGTGCTTGAAGTTGCTCATTAATGGAGCTGTGTCCCTGGGGGAGTGAGAGTCCAGAGGATGAAGAACACAATCTTCAATGGAAAAATTACCTATATGCACAGCTAAAGTGTAAATTCCGCATGTCACAGACAATATTAATGATCTAAGCTCAGAAGTATTGATCAGTCTTTCAGCATTCTTGGACTCAGTCTCTTGGGAATCCTCCTTGCCCAGGATCTCTTTACTTCCTATGAGAGTCCTCCAAGAAGACGTGTCTTCTTAGAAAGAGATGGCAGACATCAATGCTAATAAGTATTCCTCTAAAGCTGCTCCATGGTCGATAAGTCAGTTGGCACCTAGGCACCTGATTACTTCAGAAGGGGCCACGGTAGGGCGTCAGGGTTTCATAGGCCTGGCCTTGTGGGGTTTCCATGGGAACATAGCATATCAGACCTCATAGGATAAAGAGGGTGCATATTTATACAATGTCTATTTCATCTTGGGGACAGATAATTTAAGACAGTGTTAGAGTAAGATCAAATGTGGTGTATTGCAGTGAGGAAGGGTAGCTTTTGAGGCAAAAATGGACTTCAAAAGTGGCTTCTTAGGCTAGGTGTGGTGGCACATGCCTATAATCCCAGTAATTGGGAAGCTGAGATGGAAGGACCATAGATTTGAGGCCAACATAACTAAGACACAGTTTCAAAAACAGTAAAATAAGCCAGGCATGGTGGCACATGCTTATAATGCCGATACCTGGGAGGCTGAGACAGAAGAATCACAGGTTTGCAGCCAGCCTCAGCTACTTAGTGAAGCCCTCTACAACTTAGTGAGACCTTGTTTCAAAAATAAAGAATAAAAAATAGGGCTAGGGGTATAGCATGGAGGTAGGATGTCCCTGGATTCCATCCCCAGTACTACACACACAAGAAATAAAGTACAATAAAAAGGGTTAGGAGGTGTATCTCAGAGGTAGAACACCCTGGGTTCAATCCCCAGCACCTCCTCTTCTCTTCTCTTCTCTTCTCTTCTCTTCTCTTCTCTTCTCTTCTCTTCTCTTCTCTTCTCTTCTCTCCTTCCCTTCCCTTCCCTTCCCTTCTCTCTTTCTTCTCTCTCTTTCTCCCTCCCTCCCTCCCTCCCACCCAACCAACCTCCCTCCTCCTCTCCTCCTCCTCCTCCTCTTCCTCCTCCTCCTCCTCCTCCTCTTCCTCCTCCTCCTCCTCCTCCTCCTCCTCCTCCTCCTCCTCCTTCTTCTTCTTCTTCTTCTTCTTCTCTCTCTCTCTCTCTCTCTCTCTCTCTCACACACACACACACACACACACACACACACACACACACACACAAGGGGTTTCTTCCTTTGGGCTATGACCTCATAATTTTCTATCATCAGAAGTCCTTTCATAGAAAACTTTAGAATCATTGAGAAAGACTAAATTCATCTAACATACTCCTGGCGTTTGTACTGAATTTTAATTTGAGCATTTTGCTCTTACTGAGAAAGTGGGACAGGGGAGGAGGGGCGAGTTTGTGGAGTCCCTGCCCTAAATAGCCATGCTGTAAGCCACTTTATCAAATAGCTTTCTACCTCCGTACAAGTCCTTCTACCAAGCACAGAGTCCAGGGGACACTGGAGAGATGCAAGTGGTCCCTTAGCGCTGTCCTGCCCCCTGCCCCTCCTCTACCACTCCCGTTGGAGCAAGTCCAGGTCTCTACCCAGGATCCACATGGCCTTCTCAGAGCCTCTTCCTCCTGGGCCTCTTCTATTCTCTCTTTTTAGTCCAGTTATTGTGTTTATAATAAACTAAGCCACACTCAGGGGCGTAAGCCAGCAATCATTTTAGGTTCCTGGAGTCTCTGGGTCAGGGATTGAGTGGAAATAGCTTGCGCCTGTTTCTTGATGCTTGCCGCCTTCATCAGAAAGACTCAGATGCCTTTGGGCTGGCATCATCTGCTCAGTCCCATGTCTGATATTAAGGAGGGGGAGGCTGGAAGACCAGCTCAGTGGGGAACATGTACATATGACTTGTCTGTGTGGCATGTACTATTTAATTATTATTATTTTTTTGGTGGTACTGGGGTTCCTGAAAACCCGTCTACCTCCGGGCTACACTCCCAGACCTATTTTTTAATTTTTGGAAACAGGGTCTCTTAAGCCAGTGTGGCTGACTTCGAGCCAGCGCGATCCTCCTGCTTCCGCCTCCCAAGCGCAGGGATTACAAGCATGTGGCACCACGCCCGGCCTATTTAATTAATTAATTAATTAATTATTTTTGTGCTACGGGGGATTGAATTCAGGGACATTCAACCCCTGTGAGCTCCATCCTCAGCTCTATTTTATTTTTTTAATTTTGAAACTGTCTTACTAAGTTGCGAGGGGCCTCACTAAGTTGCCCAGGCTGACCATGAACCTACAATCCTCCTGTCTCAGCCTCTCAAGTGCTAGGATTACAAGTGTGGAGTGTGCCATCCATACTCCAGTCAAGCAGTGGGAATCCTCCCATCCTCAGAAGGTGGAGGTGTAGACACTACCTCTCAATGGGAGGATGCTCAATTCATCATACCATATTTTTTTGCTGTTTCTTTTCACAATGCACCTCATTTAGGACTTTCTTCTGGATGGTATGAAAGAGCAGGATGTTAGGGAGAATTAGAAGGCCTTCCTTGAGATTTAAGAATCTTGTGGATCTGGGCGTGGTGGCGCACGCTTTTAATCTCAGCATTCGGGAGGCTGAGACAGGAGGATGGCGGTTTGTGGACTGCCTCAGTTACTACTCAGTGAGGCCCTTTGCAACTCAGTGATACCCTGTTTCAAAATAAAGAATAAAAAATAGGATTGGGGGCATAGCTTGGAGGTAGAATGCCTGCCCTGGGTTCCATCCCCAGTACTGCAAAAAAAAAAAAAAAAAAAAAAAAAAAAAAAAGAGTCTTGTGAAAGCGGTGATGCACACCTGTGATCCAGGTGCTCGGAAGGCTGGAGGGTTGCAGGTTCAAGGCCAACTGGCCTCAGCAACTTAGCAAGATGCTCAGCAACAATAAACAAAATAAAATATAGGGCTGGGGGTGTAGCTCAAAGGTAGAATGTCTCAGGGTTCCATGGCCAGTATCAAACAAACAAAAGAGGCCCACCCACAACAACCGTGATCCTGTGGATACCTCTGAGCCCATGGTATTGAAAGAGTGCTTGTCTCTTTAAAGTTTCCTAACCAAACCAGGCTTAGTATCATCTAGGTCTTCTGCATCTTCAGTTCAGTTCGCCCCTGGGATGCTGGGGCAACCGTCTTCTCTCAGTTTGCAGCAGCTACCAAGTCACAAGTTCCTGGGGCTCGTGGGGAGGGTATAATTTCCTTCATCACACCCTCTCAATCCCCCACAAGTCCATTATTGCGCAGTAGATGCATATAAATCACCGATTTTACCAAAGTCTTGGGAATACGTGGGGAAATTCAATAGAGAGAAAAATTACAGTGTACAAAGAAATCTTCTTAGACCTAGAAGAAAAGAATATTTTAAGGGTTCTTTTTATGCATAGATCCCTTTGGCAGCCTGGGGAGACCCGTGAATTATGTCTTCGAAGGTATGAAATAGAATAATTACGGTAACAGCAAAGGAAATCAATTACATTTAAATACAGTATCAAAATATTAAACAAAACAAATGTGTGGTATAATAGTCCATATGCGTCTTTGTTGACATGCTAAATAACAAGATCTGGCAGTGGGTATGATAACTATCATAAAATTGAAGTACGGTAGGGGTAAGCATAAACCATATTTTAAAATAATTGCAACAACCAAAACATGATAGGAAAATATCGTTGACAAACTTGCCTGGGACTGTGCCTCATGGCTTGCATTCATAATTGAAGAAAATGCTAGATCTAGAAGTTAATGAAAATAAAGCTCTTATTCTTCCCCATCCAAATGCAGAGGCCGTTGAATTCTATTCTCAAGTCCTTCACCTGATGGATTTCTTCATCATGTTTCACTGTTTGAGAGCAGGCCTGCCCTCTCATTTCTCAGAGAAAGAGCCTCTCTGTTTAGAACTTCCCAGGAAAATGTCCATCCCTCTTTAGGAAACCTGATCCCTTAACATAAGCAACAATTTTCCGCTGACTTCTCCCACCTAGATAGTCCATAGAATGCCATACTGCCCAGAAGTAGACTATGTGAATGATATTTTGGCAAATATTAAATGGAAGCTTGCTAATTCTCCCCTTTTTATTGATATCTATATGATTGCAGCCTGAGCCTAAGTTAAGAGACATCTTAGTCCAGGGCAGGATGAAAGCTATTTGGCTTCTTAGAGATGCTAGGCCTTAAAAAGCCAATTTTCGTGGGCAGAGGAATGATATAAAATTAAAGGCTGACAAGAAAGACTCTGCTCTTTGAACTGTTTTTCTAGTGTGAAGAAGGTTACCTCTGACCTCCTATAAGGTTTGAGGCTGGATCTAGGAAGGAGGATAAGATACAGAAGAAACTTTCATGCATTTTCTGGTCAAGAGTTGGAGAGGAAAAGGGCCGAATGATAAAGAGGTGGGGGAACTAGAAGTATTTCTTCGTTCCACCTCTCTGGGCTTTGGTCTTCAGCAGGTACATGGGGTGAGCACCACGAAAGGTGCGCTGGCTTCACCCCTCATGGAGACCTTGGGAGCCCCCCAAATAGTGCATCTGCTCAACATGACCCAGGGATCTCTAGCGATAGATATTGCTACTATTAGATATTACTATTATTTATTACTCTTAATAGATATTACTAATAGATATTACTACTATTACTTAGTAATAGATATTACTAAGAGAAAGTCAAAATAGTGAAGGCAGATAAAATAGTGAAGGGTTCCTGAAAGCAGTTCCTAACCTAGAATGAGCCCAAAATGACTGGTTTGTGACTTTAGGATAGGAAGCCAGCAGGACACCTATGGCCAGCTGAGAGGAGATGTTACTCTAGAGACCCACAAGCATCAGCCAGCACATGCCCTAGGATCAGTATGAGGGACATCATGGTTTGCATTTAGAATGTTCTCCTAGACCTCACAGAAAGTGAGTGGCCATGTTGGAGGCGGGGCTTAGTTGCCAAGGAGGAGCCCCTGGGGGCGTGGCTTTGGGGATCATACAAGGTCTCTCCTCCCTCTCCTCTCTCTTGCTTTTGGCCTCCAGGAGGGGAGAGCAGCGTCCATGCCCTCCCTCTCTCTGCTTTCTTTTACCATGCCCTGAGTTCTGCAGACCTGGCCTGACATGGACAAAACTCTGAAATCCCCAGAAACTGTCAACAAATAAATCTTCTTTCCTCTAAGTTGTGTGGTTAGGTTTATTGGGTCACAGTAGTGAGACATCTGACCGAGACAAAAGAGGTATAAGCAACACCATTCTCCCTTTATAGATTTTTATGCCATTAACTAGGGAGAGGCCAGAGACGAGGGAGCCAACGTGAGATGACATTTCGAAGTGAATTTTACTGTGTTAGGACAGTTTTTGACTTGCAGAAAAACAGCAAAGAGAGTCCAAGAGTTTTCATATACATAATACCAACTATAACTATGTAAAATCATTATGGTACATGAATTATAGTTAAGGAACTAATTTGATACATTATTACTAAGGTTTTTTTTTTTTTTTTTTGCAGTACTGGTGAGGGAACCCAGAGGCATTGTACCTCCGAGGTACACTGGTACACTCCTAGCCCTATTTTTTAGTCTTTTTAAATTTTGAAACAGGGTCTCACTGAGTTGAACTGTGATCCTCCCGTCTCTGCCTCCCAAATGCTGGAATTACAAGCGTGCGCCACCACACCAGGCTAAGGTTCATTTTTTTTCCACACCCAGCTGCTAAGGTTCATTGTTTTTTATTCAGATTTTCTTAGGTTTTCACTTAATATCCTTTTTTTTTTTTTTCTATCTAGGACCTCATCAGGATATGACAGTATATTGAATTGTCATGTGTATCTCCTTAGGCTCTTCCTGACTTTGGCAGTTTCTCAGGCTTCTCTTATCTTTGATGATTGGCAGTGTTAAAAGTGTACTGGTTATATATGTTGTAGAATATTCTGCAGTTGGGATTTTTCTGATGGTTTTCTCATGATTGGACTGGAGGGGTGTGTGTGTGTGTGTGTGTGTGTGTGTGTGTGATGTTTTTGACAGTACTGGTACTGGGGTTGGAACCCTGGTGCATTCTACCTCCGAGCTATGCCCCAGCCCAATATTTTTATTCTTTACTTTGAAACAGGGTCTCACTGAGTTGCAAAGGCCTCACTAAGTTGCTGAGGCTGTGTGTGAACCCGGATCCTCCTGTCTCAGCCTCCCAAATATTGGTATGACAAGCATGCACCACCAAGCCTGTCTGTGTGTGTGTGTTTTACGGAGGATTGAACCCAGGGGCATTTTATCTCTACATCCCCAGCCCTATTTTTTTTTTTTTTTATGATACTGGGGATGGAACCCAGGGGCATTCTACCTCTGAGCTACAGCCTTATTTTTTATTCTTTATTTTGAAACAGGGTCTCACTGAGTTGCAAAGGGCCTCGCTAAGTAGCTGAGGCTGTCCATGAACCGCGATCCTCCTGTCCAGCCTCCAAATGCTGGGATTACAAGCGTGCACCACCATGCCTGGCTTATTTTTTATTCTGAAACAGAGTCTCACTAAGTTGTGGAGAGGCTTTCTAGGTGTTTGAGGCTGGCTTGGAATATATGATCCTCCTTTTTCATCCTCCCAAGTACTGGGATTACAGGCATGTTTGGGAGAATGAGACCATTTTCACCACATCCTGTCTAGGGTACATCTATTAACATGACTATAACTGCTGATTTTTACCTTGATCATCTGGTTGAGGCGGTTTTGCTAGTTTCTTTTCTTTCTTTCTTTCTTTTTTTTTTTACTATAAATGTAGATAATTTTTTCCATGTTTTCAGACTATATTCTTTGGAAGGAAGTCATTATGCACAGGCCACACTTAAGAAATGGGAGTTATGAGCCAGGCACTGCAGTGCACACCTGCAATGCCAGGGCTTGGGAGGCTGGGACAGGAGGATTGCAGGATAAGACCAGCCTTAGCAATTTAGTGAGCTCATCAGCAATTTAATGAGACCCTGTTTCAAAATAAAAAGGGCTGGGGGGTGGTCTAGCATAGAGCTACAATGTCCCTGAGTTCAATCCCCAGTACAAAGATAGGTAAATAATACAAAGAAATGAGAATTATGCTCCACCTCCCTGAGGGCAGGGTACCTACAAAAACTGTTTGGGATCATTCTATATAACGGACTGACTGATTGACTGGCTAATTGTCTTCCTCCCTCCCTCCCTCCCTTTTTCCCTTCTTCCTTCCTTCTTTCTTTCTTTCTTTCCTTCCTTCCTTTTTCCCTCTATTTATATAAATATGAACTCATATTTACTTTGTACTTTGGGCTATAATCCAATATAGTTTAATTAATTTTCTTGCTTAAATTATTGCATACCTGGCCACTGGGAGCTGTTGGCTCCATTGATTTGAGAATTTTCTTACTTTCTGGCACTATACAAAGTTCCAAGCTCATCTTATATATTTTATGGCCTCATCCTTTCTTCCTCTTTTCCTTCCTCCCTTATTTCCTTCCTTTCTTTTTTTTTCTTTTCCTCTTTCTTTTTGGTACTAGAGACTGAACCCAGGGGCATCCTACCTCCAAGCTATATCTCCAGAACTTTTTATTTTTTAATTTTGAAACAGGGTCTTATTAAATTGCTACGGCTGTCCTTGAACCTTCCAAGTACTGGGATAACAAACAGGCACCGTGGTGCCCAGTTTCCTGTCTTGATTTTTTTTTTTTTAATTAGAGGATGGCATTAGAAACCCAAATCTGAGCACTAAGTAGGCTTGTTGGTCCTGAGATATTATTACTTCTAGGCCCTCTCTGCTGACAGAATCAGGAAATAAGTGTATGTATACAAGCCCATGTATATATACATATCTATGCATATTTTTATATGTAAACATCTGCATCTCTATTGAAATAAACATGAGATTAAACTGATGTTTTCCAGCTCTAACCTATGACCACATGGATCATTCTAGACTCTCCCCCTTGCTAATCTATACACTCTTGCTCCAATGCTGAGCCATCTGGCTCCTACAGCCACCATCCATTTACTTAATTGTTTAAGTCCAGGGTGCATTTATAATATTATCAAAATTGTGACATCATATACCCAAGAGAGACGGCTTCATTAGCTGAAATGCTCATGCATAGTTCCTTTGCTTTTACTTTTATAGACTCCACTCATTTCCAAAGCGACTGAAGTGAGCACTCTCTCCTACGTCCTTTGGTAAGGTTGTTTTGTGCATTTGTAATACGGATTAATTTGTCCCATTTTGCATCCCATCGTGGGGTTCAGTTGACCTCCTACATGATTTTGGGGGGAGTATTGGGGATCGAACCCAGGGACATTCTACCTCTGAGCTACACCTTTAGCCCGATTTTATTTTTTATTTGGAACTAGAGTCTCATGAAGTTCCTGAAGGTTTCACTGTATTTCTGAGGCTGGCCTCGAGCCTGCTATCTTCCTGTCTCAGCCTCCCAAATACTGAGATTACAGGTGTGCACCACCACGCCTGGCTTTCCTAAGTGACTTTTTTTTTTTTTTTACTTTTTTATTTTTTTGTATTTTGGTGGTACTGGAGGTGGAACCCAGAGGCCTTCTACCTCCGGGCTATACTCCCAGCCCTATTTTATATTTTATTTGGAAACAGGGTCTCACAAAGTTGCTGAGAGCCTCACTAAGTAGCTGAGGCTGGCTTCAAACCTGTGCGATCCTCCTGTCTCAGCCTCCCAAGCGCGGGGATTACAAGCGCGCGCCACCATGCCCGGCTCCCTAAGTGATTTTTAAAACTTGTATATTAAGGTTCACTCTTTGTGTTGCAGTTCAGTGGGTTTTGACAAGTGCATTTTGCCTGGTATTCACGGTCACAGTACCATATAGAATTGTTTTGCAGCCTAAAAATTATCCTCTGCTTCATCTATTCAGTCTTCCCCTGTGCCTCCAATATCCTTGAGACCACTGATTCTCTTGTGTCTCCATGTGGCCTTTTCCACCATACCATATAATTGGAATCATAATATATTGTCTCTTCAGTTTCAATTACATACATGCATTTGGGATTTATTCAGGTCTTTTTGTGTCTTGTCTTTCTGACACCTCATTTCTTTTTATCACTGAATTATATTCATATCATAAATGTACCATAGTTTGTCTATCATTTATTCACTTACTATTGAAGGATATCTTTGTTGCTTTGAGAATAAAGCTGCTATAAACATACACGTGTAGATTTTGCGTGGACATGTTTTCAAATCAGTTGGGCCAGGCTCCAGGAACATGCCAGTTAGATCGTGGAAGATGATGGTTAGCTTGGTAAGAATCTTTCAGACCATTTTGCATCACCATCAGCGTGAAAGAGACTCCCTGTTGCTTGACATTTTTGCTAGAAATAGGTATTGCCATTTAAAAATAATTAAGCATTCTAATAGGTGTGTAATGATATCTCAGTGTTTTCATTTGCAAGTCCCCATGAAAAAACGATGTGGAGCATCTTTTCCTAAGGCTCTTTTCCACCTGTATATTTTTCCTTGGTGAAGTGTATGTTCGAAAGTTTTCCCCAATTTTTCCATTGGGTTCTTTTCTTATTGTTGGGCTTTACAATTTCTTGGTATTTCAATCATAATTCCTTGATCAGATATGTGTTTTCCAAGTAGTTTTCTTTCCCAATGTGTAGTTTGTTTTGTCATTCACATAACAATGACCTTCACAGAGCAGAAGATTTTGATAATGTCCAACATATTTTTCCTTTATGGGTCAGGCTTTTTGTGTATTACCTAAACATGTGTAACTGAACACAATGCCACCTAGATTCTCTCTTACGTTCTTCTAGAAGTTTACTGTTTGGTGTTTTACATTTAGATCTATGATCCATTCTGAATTAATTTTTTATGAAAAGTGTAAGTTCTGAATCTAGGTTCGTTTTTTCACACATGAACATCCAGTTGTTCAGCAGCATTTGCAGAAGTCGACATGTGCTTTGTGTTCTCTGTGGTCCCCTGGCCTCCTGGGGTAGATCTTGGGGAGAATGTGCGTGAATGCACTCACATATTCACTCACCTCCAAAGGACGAACTATAATTCTTAGGAACAGTACAATAAAGATCTATATAAAGGAAGGAAACTCTTTTATTAAAGACACCATAATCTGCAAACATGTCTCCTGTGCATAATGGAAAAAGCACTTTGCCTCTTTCTTTGGCAAAGCCATACCCAGGGACGCAACTGTGCACAAGAAATGGGAATTGCTGTGACAGTAATGTGACAGCAGGGCCAATTATTCTACATCCACCATCCTCAGTCACTCTATAGATTTGGAAACAGGCTATAGAATCATCATATTTTCTCTGCTGGGTAGGAACAGATTTTTAGACAGGGCATTTCTCCTCCTGGGTATAAAGACTACCCCTGCACCTTCTCTCAGAACAGTGACCCTGGAGGCAGGATGGACTTGTGGGCTTGCAGCCACACAAGGACCATCTGTGCCAGCTGCTGGAGACAAAAGTGACAACAGTATCATATAAGCCCTGCTCTCCAGGGGTTGCGTTCTAAATAAAAACAGAGTCAAATTAAAACTGCAATTCTAAGAGCAGTCACCAACTAGCACTCTTCAGCTGCCCTCTTACACTTTCCAAAGGAGCTTTTGCTGGGTCTGTGAGCCTAGTGCTATGGATTGGCTGCTCTCTGGCTCCGCCTTGGTTTCTTGCTTCCGGTCTCACCACGTGACCTCTCTCCCCCTTCTGCATGAGACTGGCTCCCATCTGGCTTCTCCACCATGTGGTGATGCAGACAAGGGGCCCTCACCAGAATGCCAGCACCAGGCTGTTTAGACTCACCAGTCGCCAGAATCATGAGCCCGATACATCTCTTTATAAGTTACTTTGCTTTGGATTTTTTTGTTATAGCAATACAAAATGGATCAAGACAGATGGATTCTCTCCTTTTCTTTTTTTCATATACTTTTATTGGTGCACTGTAGTATATGGACTCTCTTTAAACTGGCCTGATGGTTGCCACTTCTCTCCTCTGTCATCTTTTATCACGAAGGAGATGCTTCCTTGCCTGTGAGCCTCTGCTGCCAACAGGAGGGTTTCTATTGCTGATCTCCACAGATGTGACCAGTGCTGGGTCACAGCTGGACAAACCCCGTGGACAATTCCCCAGGCAGCTGAAGAACTTCTCACCGACACAGTCCGGATTCCTCTCGGAGTCCAAGAGGCTCGTGTTTTTATTTCCTCTTACTTGCCTGTAGATTGCAGTGACTTTTCTCCTTATCCTTAGATTTCAGACATTTTATCAGCACCTATCCACACGGGAGTCTCTTCTCACCAATTCTGACAAGAAGCTGTGATTCACTCTGTTCTTCATATTTATTTTTTAATCTCATTTTTTATTGTTGCCCTCTTTCTAGAGTTTTATTTTGTTTCTTGAGAATACCTATCATTCTCAGACTGTATTTTTGCCTTGCGTATTTCATGCAAGTGACTCAACATGTTTATATCTTTGTCCTTCTGTGGTCTGGTTATTCTGCACCAACACTTGGTTTATTTTTCCATGAACATCTACTTTTTATTGCCTCTGATGTACCTTTTTATTCTGCTGCCAGATGCATCTTTCCTCTCCTCATTTTCGACTCTCCCTTCTGTTGGCCTGTTTCCTCCTGACGGTTCCCTGCCCCATCTCACACGGGCCATGTTTTCTCATATCCTTCATGACCACCCTAAGGACACAGCTCCAAAAATTTGCCTCTGTGTCTTAAGACACTATCTTCAGGAATGGGTTCATCCTCTGAGACTCTAGACACAATGCCTCCCTTCCTACATGTCTCCATTTCTTCTCTTAGGCTTTGGGTTTGCATTTCATTTTTTATTCAAAGTTGGTATTTGCCAATTTGTAAAGCTTAGCTTGTGTACCCATCAGCATTCTTGCAGCTATAATCTAAAGATGGACCATATAACTTAGAGGAAAGAAGATTTGTTTTCTTACGGTTTCAGGTTCAGTCAATGTGAGGCTGGGGGCTGCTCATCTCAAGGCATGGTGGTGGGTGGAGGAAGGAGAACATATGTGTGG
Organism: Muscardinus avellanarius; assembly: GCF_963383645.1. NCBI lineage: Eukaryota > Metazoa > Chordata > Mammalia > Rodentia > Gliridae > Muscardinus > Muscardinus avellanarius. Next base: position 87,399,265 of record NC_137796.1, on the reverse strand, counting down.
AAGGTGTGCACGTGGGCTGTGCTCTTTAACTCATGGAGACCAGAAGCAAGAAAGAGAGAGCAGGGGGAGGAGGCTCCATGTTTTATCTCCAAGGCTGCACCCCAGGAACCACCTCCTCTGGCCGTACCCTACCAGCCTACTGGGTACCACCCAGGGAAAACCATTACAATGAATTTATCCACTGCTGGGATTACAACCCTCATGGCTCAATTACATCAGCTCCAAACAGCAATTTATGAGCTCTTCAAGGGACCATTCTATACCTGCCCATAACAGCTTGTATCCATCTAGCATGGGGGCGTGGGATTGAGGTGGGGCATTTTCTTTTCCGTTTAATTTTCTGATTCTGTTGGAGAATCCATAAAATTGATAAAAGTAACACTGTTTCCAACTCTCAATAACGCTTTTCCCCCCCATTGGTTACATTTAAATAGCTAATAGCTTGTTTATAACATTTTTTATTTTATAGAATCCTCGATTTCTTGTCTAGTAAGACTTGCCATAAGCCGGGCATGGTGGCACACGCTTATAATCCCAGCGTTCGGGAGGCTGAGACAGGAGGATCATGGTTCGCTGACAACCTCAGCTACTTAGTGAGGCCCTCTGCAACTCAATGGGACCCTGTTTCAAAATAAAGAATAAAATTAGGACTATGGGTGTAGCTTGGAGGTAGAATGCACCTGGGTTCCATCCCTAGTACCACACACACACACACAAAGAATAAAAATAGGACCATGGGTGTAGCTTGAAGGTAGAATGGCCCTGGGTTCCATGCCCAGTACTGCAAAAAAAAAAAAAAAAAAAAAAAAAGACTTGCCATGAGTTGAAGCAGAAAGAAGCACTAAATGAGTGAGAAAGGGAGGGAGGGAGGAGAGAGAGGAAAAGGGAGAACGAAGAGAGAGAGAGATGATGTCAGCAGCCTCAGCCTCACCTACCTGTGAGGTGGCTGTGCAGTTTTTAGGTCCCAGGAGGCCTCATGGCCTAGCATCAGAGTCATTATTATTATTATTATTTTTGGTGGTACTGGGGTTCCTGGAAGCCTTTCTATCTCCAGGCTACACTCCCAGACCTATTTTTATATTTTTATTTGGAAACAAGATCTCCTAAGCCAGCCCGCGTGTGGCTGGCTTCAAACCTGTGCTATCCTCCTGTCTCTGCCTCCCAAGCGCGGGGATTACAAGCATGCACCACCACGCCCGGCTGGAGTCATTATTCTTAAGAGACAAACTATCTGGACCTCTACTCAGGAGATATATAGATAGATAGGTGAATAGATGGAGTGCTAGCTGGGCATGGTGGTACACATCTATAAGCCCAGTACTTGGGAAACTTAGAAGTATCGCAGGTTCAAGAACAGCCTCAGCAATATAGCGAGGCTCTCAGCCACTTGGTGAGACCCTGTTTCAAAAATAAAAATGATGTTGGGCGTGGTGACGCACGCTTGTAATCCCTGCGCTTGGGATTCGGAGACAGGAAGATCATGCAGGTTCAAAGTCAGCTGCGCTGGCTTAAGAGACCCTGTTTCTAAAAATAATAAAGTATAAAATAGGTCTGGAAGTGTATCCCGGAGGTAGAAGGGCTTCCAGGAACCCCAGTACCCCCCAAAAAATAAATACATAAAAATGAAAGTTCTGGGGTTATAGCCTGGAGGTAAAATGCCCTGGGTTCAACCCCCAGTGCCAATAAGTCAATAAATAAATAAATAAATAAATAAATAAATAAATAAATAAATACATTAAAATGAAAAGTAGATGGAGTGCTAAAACATTCTTGATATAAATGAGAGTGGTAGCTGGGTGTGGTGGCGCACGCTTGTAATCCCAGCATTTTGGAGGCTGAGACAGGAAGGACTGCAGTTCAGAGACAGCCTCAGCTACTTAGTGAGGTCCTTTGCAACTCAGTGAGACCCTGTTTCAGAATAAAAAATAAAAAATAGGGCTGGATAAAATGCCCCTTTGTTCCATCCCCAGTACCACACACACACACACACACACACACACACACACACACACACACACACGAGAGTTGTGATAGCAGTTAACTTGTATTTCCACAAAGAGCACCTTTTGAACTGGTCCTGCTATAACCAATAACTGTGAAGAAAACTCCTCATTGGTGGTGCCCTAACTCTGTTGGATAATTTTGTGAATGTGTTTGGACAAGTTTAAAAGTAAAATTTGGGTTGTGTTGCTTGCCTGGATTTGACAGCCTTTGTCAGCTGCAATTTTTTAACAATCTAAGGAATCCTATATATTACATGATTTTTTCTGATATAATCATGGTATTAATTGAGACAATTTATAGAGAATATTTATCCCACTGTCTGGTCCATGGTAGACCCCTATAACTGTTAGCCAGTAGTATTATCATTAATGGAATACACTCTAAGATTTAACCCTCCAAGTCCACATAGTAGAAGAGAAAAGAGAGTAGGAGATACGTTTACCAGGACAGACCATATTATGTCTATACATACATAAAATAACTTTAAAAGAATTAAAAGTCATGCAAAGTATGTTCTTCGACAGGCAGATATCTAGAAAAGCCTTCAAATATTTGGGAAGTCAATAATGTATGTAAACTATGAGCCAAGAAGAAGTAAAAAGAGAAACTAGAAAGTATGTTGAACAGAATAAAAATTGAAATGCAATATTTCAAAATTTGTTGATTTAGATTAAGCCACACTTAAAGCAAAATTAATGGTAATAGATATTCATAGAAAAGAAGAATGGTTTCAAATCAATAAATCTAAGCATTCACTTTGGGGTATGTGTGGAAATTGAGCCCAGGGGCATTCTACCTCCAAGCTACACCCCCAGTCCTATTTTATTTATTTATTTAATATATTTATATATAAAATATATATTTATTTATATATTTATTTATATATTGCAGTACTGGGGATGGAACCCAAGGAGATTCTACCTCTGAGCTACACTACAGCCCTATATTTTAGTCTTTTTATTTTTGAAACAGGGTCTCACTGAGTTGTGAGGGGCCTTGCTAAGTATGTGGAGGCTGTCCACAAACTGCAGTCCTCTGGTTTCTGTGTCCTGAATGCTGGGATCACAAGCACGCACTACTACGCCTGGCTCTTATTTTATTTTTATTTGGAAACAGGGTCTTGCTATGTTGCCAAGGCTGGCTTTGAACCGACTGACTAGTCGCCTCCCAAGTACCGGGATTACGGGCATGTGCCACCATACTCAGCTAGTATTCACTCTAAGACATTAAAAAAGAAAATAAATACAAATCAAGTACTTAATTATTAATAAAAACCAGAACAATAATCAACCAAATTGAAAACAGAAAAAAACCTGAAATCAATGAAACCAAAAGCCAGTTCTTTGAGAAATTTTATAAAGTTTATAAACCTCGAGTGCAACTGATCAAGAGAAAAGGGAAGTCACAAAAGTTATTAACATCAGGAATGAGAGGTGACATCACCACAGATTCTACATATTAAAAAAATAGAATATTGTGAATAATTTTATGCTAAAAAGTTGACAACTCAGCTGAAATTAGTAAATTCCTTAAAAGCCACAAACTGGCAAAGCCCACTCAAAACTAAATACATAGACTTTCTAGTCTTAATTATATTAAAAATAAATTTGTAGTTGGTTTTTTTTTTTTTTTTTTTTTTTGGGTGGTACTGGGGGTGGAACCCAGAGGCTTTCAACCTTGGGGCTATACTCCCAGACCTATTTTTATTTTATTTGGAAACAGGGTCTCACTAAGTTGCTGAGAGCCTCACTAAGTAACTGAGGCTGGCTTTGAACCTGTGTGATCCTCCTGTCTCAGCCTCCCAAGCACAGGGATTACAAGCGTGCGTCACCACACCCGACAAGTTGTAGTTTAAAGTATTCTCACAAAACTTCAAAGACAGATGATTATGCTAGTGAATTTCACTAAACAAATATATCTAAAGAAATAATGCAACTTATACATAAACTTCTCTAAAAAACTGAAAGGCAAAAAATGTCCAGTTCATCATTTACAACCAGCATTATCCCAGAGTTTTAAAAAGCAGCCAAAAACTTATATGATAACAACAAAATAATATCTTTCAAGACACAGTTGGAAAGTTTCTTTACAAAATGTTGGAAATTCAAATTTAACCTGTTCTAAGAAGAATAATACAACATAACCAAGGGCATACTCTCAGAAGTGTAAAGTTGGTCTAACATTTAGAAATCAGACACTATAATTCACCATAACAGACCAAAAGAGAAAAACCATACGATCATCTCAGTAGATGCAGAAAAAGCATTTCACAAAATCCAGCATGCATTCCTGATTTTAAGAAAAAAATTTCAAAAAATTATGAATACAAAGGAACTTCCTCAACTTGACAGAGGGCACCTACAGCCAACACAACGCTAGCATCATCTTAATGGTGAAAGACTAAATGTTTTATCTCTATAATCAGAAAGAAAAAGATAATAGCCAGTCTCCATTTACTCACACATTGTACGGGAGATTCTAGTCAGTTCAAGAAAGCAGGAAAATTAGTAAAAAGAACCTATCACCTCTGACTTAGGGATGGTCAGCCGTGGACTGAAGCTCAGAAATCATGAGCCAGAATTAATCTTTCCCCTCTAAATTGTTCTTGTCAGGTGTTTTGGTCACAGGGACAAAAAGCTAACACACATTTATCTATGATGAAGATATAATGGAATCTATGAGAAACCATTTAAGAAGTAATATATATAATAAATTGCAAGATATAAAATCAGTATTCAAAATTAGCTACATTTTTACATATCAGTAACAAAAATTAAACAATATATCAAAGTATCCATAATATTAGATAAATATGATAGTATGGGTAATATCTGTGCACTGAAAATCACAAAACATTGAAATTAAAGGAGACATTACCTAAGAGGGAAATATATTGTGTTTATGGATTAGAACACACTATATTGTTAAGATGTTACTTTTTCCCCCAAAATTAATGTATAGATTAAATGCTATCCTAATCAAAATCTTAGCAGACCTTTTTCTGTAGAAATTGATCAGCTGGTTCTAAGCTTCTCATGAGAATGGACAGGACCCAGAATAGCCGAAACAACTTTAAAAAAGAAAAAAAAAAAGTTGAAGGACTTAGACTACTTGACCTTACAAGTTATTATAAGCTGTGCATGGCGGTATATGCTTGGAATCTGAGTACTTGGGAGAGTGAGGCCAGAGGATCACAGGTTCAAGGCCAGGCTTGGCAATTTAGTGAGATCCTTAGCAACTTAGTAGGACTCTGTTTCAAAATAAAAGATAAACCAGGGCTGGAGGTGTAGCTCAGAGGTAGAATACCCCGGGTTCAATCCTTAGTACCAAAACTGAAACCAAAACAAAACCTTATTATAAAGCTATAGAAGTGCCGGGCGTGGTGGCGCACGCTTGTAATCCCCGCACTTGGGAGGCGGAGACAGGAGGATCGCGCAGGTTCGAAGCCAGCCGCGCGCGCTGGCTTAGGAGACCCTGTTTCCAAAAATGAAAATGTAAAAATAGGTCTGGGAGTGTAGCCCAGAGGTAGAAGGGCTTCCGGGAACCCCAGTACCACCAAAAAATAAAAAAATAAAAAATAAATAAATAAATAAATAAAGCTATAGAAGTCATGGCAGTCTAGTATGGGTCTCAAGATAGAGTTCAGAAAAAGATATAGACATACAGACCAATATACACACATGCACACACATAGATAATTTTTTATTTTGTTTTAAAAGTTAGCATAAAGTAAAATAGTTCTATAAAGTTTAACAGATTCAGATTTATATAACCATGATCACAACAAAGATATGAGAAATCTGCCACCAAGGGAGAAGGCCTTTAATTTTGTCTTTTTGACTACATCATGAGAATTGTCTTGTATAGTATGTAGCCTTGTGAGACCAGCTTCTTTCACTCAGCGTAATGCCTTTGAAAAGTATCCAAATTGTTCCATGCATGGACAGTTCCTTCCACTTTATTGCTAAGCTAAGCCATATTCCATGATATGGCGAATTTGGGTTGATTTTATTTTGAAAGAGTATAAATAGAGCCTCTATAAATGTTTATTTATAGATGTTTGTGTGAGCACTGATTTTTATTTATCTTGGGCAAATACACAGAAATAGGATGAAGGAAGGAAGGGGCACTCTTTTTAATTTTTGTGGTACTAGAGGTTGAACCCAGGTACATTTTATCTCCAAGATCCACTGCCAGCCCTATTTATTATTCATTCATTCATTCATTCATTCATTCATTTTTTGGAGCAGGGTCTTACTGAGTTGCTGAGTCTTGCTAAGTTGCTGAGGCTGTCCTTGAACTTTGATCCTCCTCTCTCAGCCTTCCAGGTGTTGGGATTAGGGGCATGCACCACCATTCCTAGCTTTTTTGTTCTTCAGCTAAGACTTTGTAACCTTAGTTGCCCCAATGTGCCTTTTGGCATTTGTCTAAGAAACAAGAGGAGAAGGGAGGACAGAGAGAAAGAAGCAACAATAGAAGTTCTTCCCAGTGACTTGGGACCACGTATTATCTGATTGGAGAAGATTCTTCCTCAGAAATTTGGGTTCCAAGAGCCCCTCATGGCCCCCGGCACTCCTGCTGCAATGAATTATTTGGGGGCTGTTTGGAGACTTAAGGAAGAATCATAAATGTTTCCATACTCTGAGTATTAGGAAGTCATTTGCCTAGTCAGTAAGTCAGAGATGGAGGTGCCTCCTGGACTCTTCTCTGTTTGGCAAAAGCCCACTTTCAAGTTTCAGACAGCACTGAATCCAGGCCCAGAAATACCAGAGGAAAGAAATGGTGAAGTCACTACCAGTTTGATTGTCCTTTGAATTTTCATCTTTTCCCCCAGTCTACTTGTTGGCATTTAGTTTTGGAGTCTTCAAATAACTTCTCCATGAATTTTGCCCTGATTTTATGGCTGCATGAAGTAGGGGAGAGAGGGTGGAGCAGGTTTCTTTCATTATCCAGAAGAAGAAGAAGCCCAGTGGGTTGACTTTTGGACAAAAGTCATTGGAGAAGGTGTTGTTTTGCCAACAAAGCCGGGAGAGGCTACTGAATGACCATATGCAATGCACACACATGTACTTTAATCCATATATTTCACCATATGCAACAATTTAATACAGGTTATAGACTTAACTATAAGACAGAGGACTATACAACTTCTATAAGAAAACCTTTGTAACCTTAGTTAGGCAGGTATTCTTAAGTATGACACCAGATGCATGATCAGTAAAAGAACAACTTAATAAACTGGGTTTTGCCGGGCGTTGTGGCGCACGCTTGTAATCCCCTCGCTTGGGAGGCAGAGACAGGAGTATCACGCAGGTTTGAGCGCTGGCTTAAGCACAGCTGCGAGCGCTGGCTTAAGAGACCCTGTTTCCAAATAAAAAAGTATAAAAAATAGGTCTGGGAGTGTAGCCCGGAGGTAGAAGGGTTTCCAGGAACCCCAGTACCACAAAATAAATAAATAAATAAATAAATAAATAATTAACTGGGCTTTATCAAAATTTAAAACTCTTTGAAAGACATTGTTAAGAAAATGGAAAGATAAGCCACAGACTGAGAGGAAATACTATAAACCACATATAAAGGTTTGTGTCCAAAACATATAAAGAGTTCTCTAAAGTCAATAATAACCCAATTTCAACACTGGTAAAAGATATGAACAAATAATTCACCAGAGAAGTCATACACATGCCAAATAAGCACCCAAGAAGATACTCAACATCATCAATCATTTGGAAAATGCAAATCAAAACCATAATTAGATGGCATTATACACCCATTAAAATGTCTACGATTAAAATGACTATGCCACGTGTGGTGCAAGCCGTACAGCACTCAGTGGGACTCTCGTAGACTGCTGTTGAGAATGCAAAGTGGTCCAGACTATTTTGTATAACAATTTGGCAGTTTTCCAAAATAGTTAAACATACATCTGTTGTAGGATGTGTATCTAGAACATCTGTTCTGGGTATTTAACCAAAATAATTGAATACACATGTTTGAAAAAGACTCAGACATGACTGTGAATCGCAACTTTATTTGTAGTAGTCAAAAAGTGGAAGCAATCTAAATGCCCGTCAGTGGGCTGGTGGATTGACAAATTATGGTGTATGCATATAATGGAATATTCTGTGGCAAATTATTGCTATACACAGTATAGATGGACTTCAAACAGTTATGCTGAGATAAAGACAAATAATAGCCAGGCGTGGTGGCGCACGCTTGTAATCCGCGCTTGGGAGGCTGAGGCAGGAGGATCGTGCAGGTTCGAAACCAGCCTCAGCTACTTAGTGAGGCTCTCAGCAATTTAGTGAGACCCTGTTTCCAAATAAAATATAAAATAGGGTTGGGAGTGCAGAAAGCCTCTGGGTTTCATCTGCAGCACCAAAAAAAAAAAAAAGACAAATAATAAAAGTTGGATATAGTACAGTTGTATGCTCATAACTTGCAACCCCCCACCCCGCCTCAGCCTCCCAAGTCTTTAGAATTATAGGAGTGTGCCACCACACCTGCTATCAAATGGTTATTTGTAGCCACTTTGCTAAGGACCTGAGCTATAGTAGGGGAGAGAGAGAGGGGGGGAGAGAGAGAGAGAGAGAGAGAGAGAGAGAGAGAGAGAGACAGACAGACAGACAGACAGACAGAGAGACAGAGAGAGAGACAGAGAGACACAGAGAGAGAGAGAGGGAGAGAGAGAGGGAGAGAGAGAGACGGAGAGACAGAGAGAGAGAGAGAGAGGAGAGAGAGAGACAGAGAGAGAGACAGAGAGAGAGACAGAGAGAGAGAGAGGGAGAGAGAGAGGGAGAGAGAGACAGACAGAGAGAGAGAGAGAGGGAGAGAGAGGGAGAGAGAGAGACAGACAGAGAGAGAGACAGAGAGAGACAGAGAGAGACAGAGACAGAGAGACAGAGAGACACAGAGAGAGAGAGAGAGGGAGAGAGAGAGACAGAGGGGGAGAGAGAGAGAGACAGAGGGAGAGAGAGAGAGACAGAGAGACAGAGAGACACAGAGAGAGAGAGGGAGAGAGAGACAGAGAGAGAGAGAGAACTTTCCTTAAGGAAAATGCCTTTAAAGAGAACTATAAGAGACAGACAATAAATTCCAGCCATTATTTCTATCTCTTCCCCTGAATTAGTGTGATGATTATACATAAATCTATAGTTTTAATTACCACAGGTTTATGGGATATCCATATCAAGTAGATCTAGTTCTTTTCATATTATTTGGTTTCTTTGTAAATACTGAGTCCTGCAGATGAATTTTAGAATCATTTGATCAGATTCTAACACGAAGCCCATTGAGATTTCAGTTGCGATTGCCTTGAATCTTGAAATTGGTTTAGGGAGATTTGCTGTCTTTACAATAGTCTGTGTTTTAAAAATCCAGTAACAAGGTTTCCTTCTCTATTCAAGTTCCTTTTTATTCAGCTAGCCTTTCATGTCCCTGAGGAGAATTCAGAAATTTCTCCCTATAGATTGAATTTTTTATTGCTATTGTGAATGAAAGACAATAGCGATGTTTTATACTTTGCTATTGTTTTATATGAGAAAGCTATTGAGTTTGGTGTGTGTGTGTGGTTTTTTTTTTTTTTTTTTTTTTTGGAATCTGACATTTAAGTTAATTCCCGTATTGTTCCTAAAAGGTTTTCAATGAATTTGTTATTAGGTTATTTGTTGCATAAATGGTACATCACAGATATCTTCATTGCACATTGAACTTTTTGTCCTAATCTGATTAAATGACATTCTTGGTCCTGCTTAATAGTTCTTATCTTCAGTTCTATTTTGTCTGATATTTAAATTGCAGGCTTCATTTTCTTATTGTTTGACTCAGCCTACATTATCTACCCTTTCACATAAAACTATTTTTTTTCCTACTACAAAAGAAATACCTGCTTGTTAGTCAGACACCAACAATTCTGTTTTAGCCCCAACTGATATCCCACAATTCAATTCTTACTTTGGCCACCCAGAGTTAGTGCCATTTCTGCAAATAAAAGGGCCCCACGAGCAGCTTCAGCTTCACCAGGTTTCCAGGCCACTCACCCTCTGCACTGACCGGATACAAAATTTGAGGTTCACCAGTGTGCTAGAATCCAGGCTTGGTGGCGCACATGTGTAATCTCAGTACTTGGGAGGCTGACACAGGAGGATCAGAGGTTTGAGGCCAGCCTTGGCGACTGAGCGAGATTCCCAGCAACTTTGTGAGATCCTGAGTCCAAGTAAAAAATAAAATAGGGATAGGGATGTAACTCAGAGATAGAATGCCCCCGGTTCAGTCCCCAGTCCTCAAACCGAAACAAAACAAAAAATCCCGAGATTGCTAGAATAATTCATGAAACTCAGGAAAGCACTGTATTTCTGATTAAAGGATACAGGTTAGGAATAGCCAGATCAAGAGAGGGCTGAGGGTGAGGTCTAGGAGGGGTAAGCACACGGAAGCTTCCATGCTGCTCCTCAGGGAATCAGGGCAAGTCACCATCCCAGGGGACACAGCCATGTCCACCGACCACCGAGCTCCAGCTTGCTATCCTGAATTCTTACAGTGGTCTCTTCACCTTGATTGAACCTGGGTCCAGGCTCCTTCTCCTGGAGCTCCAGCGTGCCTCCCCTCTACCTACATGGCTAGTCTTTTGGTGACCAGCCCCACCCTGCAGCTCTCTGGGAGCCCTGCATGAGTCATTAGCGTGCATGGGTGTGAGACTGGAGGCTCCTGGTTAACAAAGATACTCTGAACTCTTGGGAAATTCCAGGAATTTTAGAAGCCCTGTGCTAGTCACGCAGGACAAAGACCAGACAAATTATTAGACGAGATTTAGGTAAGAAATGAATCCCAAAGAAAATGTATACCTAAATCACAAGCATTGTGCACAACCCCCCAGCCCAGAGATCGCCGCTGCTAAAGCCGAGTCAAGGTCCTTCCAAAGTTGTTCTCTGTGCACGTCCATAAAGGCAGGCAAACAAAACTGCCTTCGCGTGAACGAGGCTACTGATGCCCTTCAAAGTACGGTGGGGCTACATCCCCATCAACCAGGTAGGTGTTGAAGTGATCCACAGTGAAAGGGGCCCTTAACGTCCCTAGCTCGCCCAACATCTGCCCAGCTTAGCCCCGCCTACTTTAGGTGTGCTCAGAACACTTGGATGAGCCCACAGCTGTGCCAAATTATCTCACACAAATCCTATTTGATAATGAATTGTGCAGCATCTTGTGTAATTTATTTAGTACTATGCTGAAAGTTATAAACAGAATGCTTGAGTGGGTACGCTTTCACACCATGGTACAGCTGAGAAGTTGTAAGTTGAACCATCTTGTAAGCTGTGGAGATCATCTGTACATTTAACACTGTTTACCACTTTCTTGTTTTAGTTAATCATTTATTTTGATTTATTTTGGCTCTCCCCTCCATTTCATGTAAAAACCATTATTCTTCTTATTATTATTATTACAACTATTAGTATCGTGTGTGTGTGTGTGTGTGTGTGTGTGTGTGTGTGTGTGTGTGTGTGTTACTGGGGTTGAACCTAGGGGCATCCTACCCCTGAGCTACATCCTCAGCCCTTTCTTCCTTTTTATTTTTTATTTTGAAACAGGTCTCCCTAGATTGCTGTGAGAATCTTGTTACATTGCTGAGGTTTATCTCACACTTGTGGTCTTCCCGTCTCAGACTCTCAAGTACTGGGGTTACGGGCATGTGTCATGACCCCCAGTAAACCATTATTATGTTAAACCTCAACCTCATATTTTAATTGTTTTCATTAAGTATACCATTTCTCCTCCTCCTCTTTCTTCCTCCTTCTCCTCTTCTCCTTTTCCTCTGTCTCCTTCTCCTTCTCCTTCTTCTTCTTCTTTGTGGTACTACAGATGGTTCTCAGGGGCATTCTGCCTCTGAGCTATACCCCCAGTCCTATTTTATTCTGAAACAGAGTCTTACTAAGTTATAGGGGACCTTGATAAACTTCTGAGGCTGGCCACCAACCTGTGATCCTCCTGTCTCAGCCTCCCAAGTACTAGCATTATAGGCATGTGACTACCACTCCTAGCTTCACTTCTCTTTTATAATTTTTATTGGTGTAATTTAATTATACATCATAGTGGATTCCCAGTGGTACATTCACACACACACACACACACACACACACACACACACACACACATACACACACACCATGACCAAAAGGAATATATTCTCATTGTAACTGATCCCACCAAGGTAGAACTAAATAAAATAAGAATTATAGTTTTTACTTCTCTGTTAAATTTTTTCCTATCTAACCCCTGAGAAGTGATTGGCAACCAATTTTGTTTTTATTAAACCCAATTTTTCTATGTTTTTAATGCATAATGTTTTTCTATTTTTTTCTTTTCTTTTTTTTTTTTTTTTCTATATTGGGGATTGAACTCAGAGGCATTCTATTTCTGAGCAAAACCCTGAGCCCTTTTTTTTTTTTTTTTTGGTGGTACTAGTCATGGAACTCAGGGGATTTCTACCTCTGGGCTACACTCCCATACCAATTTTATATTTTATTTGGAAACAGGGTCTCACTAAGTTGCTGTAAGCCTCACTAAGTAGCTGAGGCTGGCTTCGAACCTGCACAATCCTCCTGTTTTCAGCCTCCCAAGCGCTGGGATTACAAGTGTGCGCCACCACGCCTGGCTCCCTTTTTGTTTTTATTTTGAAACAACTTCTCCCTAAGTTGCTGAGACTGGCCTTGAACTTTCTTTGATTTTTTTATATTTCAATTTCAAACCTAGAGAAAATTGCAAAAAATGGAACAAAAACTCTAATATACCCTTACCTTTTGATTTTTCCCCCTTAAACTATTTGAAAACTCAGTGAGAATACTCATCATGAAAGACTTAACACTAAATATTTGGCATATATTTTCTAAGAACAATTACATTGTTCTACTTGACCATAATGTAATCATCACACCTAGAAATTTTAACATTGATATAGTGAACACAGACTAAAGTCAAATTCCAAATTCCCCTGAATGTCATTTATAATTTTTCATTTAAAATTCCAAGGTCCACTCATGTATCAGAGGTTACACTTAACTGTCGGGTCTTTAGTCCAGAACAATTTCTTAGCTTCTTTGTAGGCATTTTTATGACATTGATATGTGTACAGCTTGCTGGTCAGGTGTTTTGAGAAGGCTTATAATCTGAGTGGGAACAATGATTCCTAGTGGTTGGAATCAAGTTGCACCTTTTTGGCAGGACTACTGCCTGTGTGCTGCTGCTAACTTCTCAGTGTATCACATTAGGAGGTCCATGAGGGTGGCATGACCTACGCTTAGTTATGTTAGGCATAACTGGCTAAAGTGATGCCTATGAGATTTCTCCATAGCCTATTGCTATAATTTGGGTCTCGAGTGCCTCTCAAGGGCCTATGAGCTAAAGAGTTAGTTGCTAACTTGGAGCTACTGAAAGTAAGTGGAAACCTTTAAGAGGTGGAGCCTGACTGATGGGGGTAGGGTCTTAGGTCATTGGGGGTGTGTCCTTGGAGGGGAATATGGGACCCTGGTATCTTCCTTTCTTTTTACAACTGGCCGTGAGGTGAATAAACTTCCTCCACCCTGTACTCACACCATGATCTTCTGCCCTTGCACGGGCCCACAGGAACAGCCCAATCATTTATAAACTGAAATCTCCAAAAATGTGAGCCAAAGTAACTTTTCCTCTTTTTAAAGTTGTGTTACCTTGGGCGTTTGTTACAGTAATGGAAAACTGGCTAATATACCTGTTCTCCAACTATCTTTCATCTAATGCAAAGGTAGGCACACTTTTTCTGTAAAGGGCCAGATGGTACCCTCAGATTTTAGATTTTGCAGTCTGCCTAAGGTCTCTGTCACATATTCTTTTTTGTCTTAACCATTTAAAAATGTAAAAGCTGTTTTTAGCTGGAGAACACTAAGCAAATAGGTGGCCTATGGCCCGCCTTGACTTAATGGTTTCACCACCCATCAGTAATTTTTTCATAAGTTAATAGTTTAGCAGTTGGAAAACGGTGACTTTAAATTTCTATTATTTCTACATTTATTTTTGCTGGCACTTCTTTGCAAAACAAACAAAAAAAACAAAACAAAACAAAAAAAACCCCACCAAACTATCCCTTTTTCCCCCTTCCCTTTAAAAAACATGTTTCTGGAATCAGGATAGAGTTATGGATTCTGTTCCCAGTTTTTCAATGATTGCAAAAATGCCAAATGTGTTAATTCATTATTCATCTGAAATTTATAGAGTGCCGACTGTGCTAGTCACTGGGGATGTAATATTGAACATAGATAGATACGGCCCCTCTCTCCTCGTGGAGCTTACATTGTGGTCGGCAGCAGGCATTAATCCAATGATCGTGAATGGAAACATTCAGATTCAATTCTATACAGAGGAGCATTCAGCAGGGTGGGGGATATGAGCTCATCAGGGCTGTTGTAGGGAATGGGAGCTCCTCCAAGGAGGTAAACGTGGACTGAGACCTGGAAGGTGAGTACCATTACTTCCATGAAGATGCAGTTGAAGAGGGGAGAGTCCTGAAGACAGAGAAACACAGGAGAATGTCTTGAACATGGTGGGAGCTGGGCATACAGGTAGAACTAAATGACAATGACCTGCCTGGAAGGGCAGAGAGAACAGATAGTAAAAGATAGTGTCTGATGCCGGACATGGTGGCACATGCCTGTAATCCCAGTATTTGGGATGCTGAGATAGGAGGATCACAGGCTTGAGGCCAGCCTCAGCAACTTACTGAGACCCTGTTTTAAAATAATAAAATAGCCGGGTATGGTGGCGCATGCTTGTAATCCCTGCGCTTGGGAGGCTGAGACAGGAGGATCGCACGGGTTCGAAGCCAGCCTCAGCTACTTAGTGAGGCCCTCAGCAACTTAGTGAGTCCCTGTTTCCAAATAAAATATAAAAAAGGTCTGGGAGTATAGCCCAGAGGTAGAAAGTCTCTGGGTTCCACCCCCAGTACCACTAAAATAATAAAATAGGGCTAGAGGTAGAATGACCCTGCATTCCAGCCTTAGTACCACACTGTCTTAGTTAACATTCTCACTGGTAGAATCTAAAGCAACTGAACACACAACTTAGAGGAAGGAAGACCTATTTGCTCACGGAGTTTTTGTTTGTTTGTTTTTGAGATTCTGAGTTCAGTCCATATAAGGCTAGGGTGTGAAGCTCAGGGGGTGGCAAGGAGAAGCAGAGAGAGAGAGAGAGAGAGAGAGAGAGAGAGAGAGAGAGAGAGAGAGAGAGAGAGAGAGAAGAGAGAGAGAGAGAGATATGGAGCACAGAGCTTCCCTCTCACATCATATACACTAGAAACAGATAGGAATATAGTAAGGCTCTGCTCTCCCACCATGAGGCTGGAAGCAAGAGAAGGAGGAAGGACATATAATCCCCAAGGCCACATCCCAAATCCTCCTTAGCATCAAGCCTTGCTTACAACAGGACTTATTTCTGTGAGGGCTGGGGGAACCTTCTAAATCCAAACCACACACACACACACACACACACACACACACACACACACACACACACGATGGTGTGTACTGGGATTATAGCCGTGTGCCACCACATCCAGGTATTATATGTAAATTTTGCCTAAAATATTATATTCTAGCTGGGCGTGGTGGGGCACACTTGTAATCCCCGCGCTTGGGAGGTGGAGACAGAAGGATCATGCAGGTTTGAAGCCGGCTGCTCTGGCTTAAGAGACCCTGTTTCCAAATAAAAATATAAAAAATAGGTCTGGGAGTGTAGCCCAGAAGTAGAAGGGTTTCCAGGAACCCCAGTACCACACACACACACACACACACACACACACACACACACACACACACACACACAAATAATTATATTCTATATGGTGAAAAAGGAAGGAAAAGAACAATGTGGACATGTGGCACTGGTTTTATTTTATAAAGCAGCAGCAGGTATATGTAAAATATCTCTAGCAGTAGACACAAGAAAGTAATAATACTTTCCTGAAGGGATGAGAGTGGAGAATCTAGAAGATAGAAGATAGAAAAGTTTTCCTAAATGTTGTTTTTAACTTTGGAAACTGAACCATGTGATGGGACACACAGGCGGAGTCAGAATGGAGTTGAGGAAGAAGAAAGTGATAAGAATGACTCTGATGTGGTCTGGCTTCCAAAGGAGAGGGTCATGCAACCACTGCACTAAAAGTAACAAATGCAAGGTATCGATCTCGTGGGCTGAGGTCCAAAGCTCAGCAGCGGGACCGGCCAGAGGCAGGAAGAGATTCAAGGCCTTTCAATGGGAAAGCAGGAAGAGGGTGCATGGCCATGCAGGGGGCAGGTTTGTGTGATTGGTAGTAGTAAACATCATTTTTATACATCATCTCTGTCGATTTTCATGCATTTGAGGACAACCAACACATTGCATTTTTCTTTTGTCTTCAGTTGAAATAAATTTTTAAAAAATTGGGGTTAGGCAGATGGGTCAGGATGTCGGCTTCATTCTACTGCACCCAGAATCAGGTCATTTGCAACCTGGCCAGCCATGGGGTGCAATGGACAAACACAGGGTCAAGGCCAAACAGTGCTCTCTGCAGGCGGGGGACGCTCACAGGACAGACCAGGCCGGGGGAGCTACCGGTCCTTTTCCTTTTTCCAAATTTCCCAATCAGAGAAATAAATGAGGAAGTGGAGCCATGTCAAGAGTTTATACTAACGGAATGACTTCATGTGGAAGTTTGTTTTTGGTGCTGGGGGTTGAACCCAGGGGCATTCTACTTCCTTCGAGTTACACTCCTGGCATCATCATCATCATCATTATCATCATAATAATAATTATTATTATTGTTGTTATTAAATTATTATTATTATTACTATTATTATTTTCATTTTGAAACAGAGTCTTACCAAGTTGCTGAGGCTGGCCACAAACCTGCTATTCTCTTGTCTCAGACTTCCAAGTACTGGAATTATGAGCATGCGCCACCATGTCCAGCTTTACGTGGAAGTTTATAATCCAAGAAAAGGAGGTTCCCTACCACCAATGCCCGCCCTCACTACTCCTCTAAACATATTAGTTTCTTTGCTCCTATGCAAACATTAGGTTGTTATGAATGTTTCAAAATTTTGCCTATTGAGGGGACTAATAAATGTCTCCTCTTCCTCCTCTTTCTTCACCTTCTCCTCTTTCTTCTCCTTTTATTACTGGGGCATTCTACCTGGGGCATTCTTACTCCCAACTATACCCCTAGTCCTTTTTATTTTGAAACAGGGTCTTGCTTAGTTGCTGAGGCTGGCCTTGAACCTGTGATCCTCTTGTCTCAGCCTCTCAAGTAAAGTACTGGGATTACACCATGCCTGGCTAAATGTTATCTTTGTATGAATATTTTTCCCACTATAGTTGCCTGGGCATTACTTTCATAGAATCTGATTCCGTTGGTTTGGCATGAGTCTCATGTGTGTTTAAAAGCATTCAAACAGTTCATTCATGATAAGTATATTATTCAGCTAAGACGGAGAAAGCCCTGCCATCCTGTCATCTTATTGCGGGGGGGGGGTGTTGTGGTTTGGATTTTAAATGTCCCTGCTAAAGTTCATGTTTTATATAATGCAGTAATGTTCAGAGGTGAAATGGTAAGATTAGGAGGGCTCTGATTTCATCAGTGGATGAATCCTGTGTGGTATGTGTGTGTGTGTGTGTGTGTGTGTGTGTGTGTGTGTGTGTTACTAGGGATTGAACCCAGGGCATTCTACCTCTGAACTATACCCCCATCCCTATTTTATTTTTTTATTTTGAAACAGGGTTTCACTAAGTTGCTCGGGATCTTGCTAAGTTTCTGAGGCTGTCTTCCAACCTGCGGTCCTCCTGTCTCAGTCGAAGTACTGGGATTAGAGACATGTGCCACCATGCTCATCTTGAATTAATCTTTTTGCTGTATTAATAATTTGAATGTCTTACTGCAGGGTCACTCTCGGCAGGTGGGGTTTGGCTGGAGGCAGCAGGTCACGGGGGTGGGCCTTGCAGACCATCTCTGCCCTTGGCCCCTTCTTGTCTTGCTCCATTTCCCCTGTCATGAGCCGAGCAGCTCTCCTCTGCCAAGCTCTTCTGCCATGACATTTTTGCCTTGGAGCCAGCTGACCCTGGACTAAGACTCTGAATCTGTAGACCCAAATGACCCTTTTCTTTTTTCTTTTTTTTTAAATTTATTTTATTGGTGCACTGTATTCATACATCATAGTGGGATACAAACTTTTGTAGACATACATGCACACATCGCCCAGTCAGCCCCCACCCGATCCCCACCCCATTCCCTCCCCATCCCTCCTTCCCATGCTTGGCTTAGTGGTTGACATCTAGTATTATAGCAAATTATCCAAAATTAAAAATGATAATCTCACATAACAGTTTCATTTGTCTGATACCAAGCTTTTGATGACTTAAAGATAACATTTCAATATTTCTTTTTGCTTTCTTTCTTACCAGAGAATATTTTTTTCTATTTTTTTTAGGTGAAACTATCATATATTTATATATTTATTTTTCAGAAAAAATCTATCCTAATATGGAATATGGACTCTAGGTACCCAAAACAATCTTGAAAAAGAACAAAGCTAGAAGATATATATTTTCTGATTTCAAACCATATAAAGCTACAATAATTGAAACAGTGTAGTACTATTCTAAAGGCAGATATATAAACCATTGGAGTTAAATAAAAGCCTAGAGCTAAATTCTTCCCTATATTGTCAAGTTATTCTTGACAAGGTTTCCACAAACATTTGGTGGTGGAAATAAAAATCTTTTAACTAAATATTGTTAAAAAATAATAATTACATGGAAAAGAATACAATTGGAGCCTTACCTAATCCCATATACAAATATTAACTCAAAATAGATAATAGAACTAAATATAAATCTTAAGACTATAAACTTTTAGGAGAAAATCTGGGTCATTAAACCTCACAACATTGAAATTGGCAGTGATTTCTTGGTTATGATTTCAATGGCACAGGCAACAGAGGAGTATACAAACTCCCTAAAAAATAAAAAAAAAATTGTATATCCAAAGACAATGTAAACAGAGTTAACAGTTACTAATAGAATGGGATAAAATATTTCCAAATGCTATATCTGAAGGTATATTAATATTCCAACTAGAACTCCTAAAAATTAACAACAATAAAGGCAAACAATACCCTTTAGAGATAGGTAAAAGACTAACATAAATAATGAATCTCCACAGATAACCAATCTTAGTTGTCTGTTGGATGGAAAATCTTGTTTCTCTAGTTCTGGAGTGTGTTACCTATTTCTTCTTTGTAGTTAATCTCTTTGAGTATTTTCTCTAGTGCTGGTTTTGAAGACATAAATTCCTTCAGTTTCTGTTTGTCATGGAAGCTTCTTATTTCTCCATCTAATTTGATAGAAAGTTTTGCTGGGTAGGAAATTTTTGGCTGGAAGTTGTTTTCTTTCAGAATTGGGAATATGTTACTCCAAGCCCTTCTGGCTCTCATAACTTGGTTTGGGAAGTCTGGAGTGATTCTAATTGGTTTGCCTCTGAATGTCACTTGGCCCTTTGCTTTTGTTGCCTTTAAGATTCTCTGCTTGGCTTCCACATTGGTCATTTTGACAATTATGTGGCGTGGGGATCCTCTTCTCCGATCCTGTCTAAAGGGAGTTCTATAAGTTTCCTGGACCTTTGTATCAACCTCTTGCTCTATGTTTGGAAAATTTTCTGCTATTACTTCCTTGAAGAGATTGTTGATCCCTTTGTTTTCACTTTCTTTTCCCTCCTCTATACCAATAATTCTTAGGTTAGCTCTCTTAAAATGGGCCCATATTTCTTCAATATCAGATTCCTGCTGTCGGATATTTTTTTCTAGATTAGAAACTATGATTTCATTTTTGGATTGCTTATCTTCTAAGAGCGAGATTCTATTCTCCATGTGTTCTAATCGGTTGTTTGTGCTTTGAATTGAGGCCTTTACTTCATTAATTGCATCCTTTATCTCTTTTTGGCTCTTTCTGAGTTCTTTTCGAAGCACCTCTATTATTTCTACAGTTATTTTCCTGATTTGATCTTCTAGAAATCTCTGATTTTCTGTTTTATCGGGTTCTGATGTTGTGGGGTTGTGGGCATTAATTGCTCCAGTATTATTCCTCTTTCCCATGATTTCGGATGTTTGTGCCTTCTCTGGGTTCTTCCCTTGGGTCACTATGGCTTCCCTTAAGGTGTTCTGGATCTCGAGTCAGTAGTATCTCAGACCCCACTACTCCTTTACTGGGTTTTATCACAGAGTCTCCGACCCAGAGAGTCGATAGAGGCTGCTTTAGACTGTGGGGGGTGCCAGGTTGCACGTTCTCCTATGGTGTGATATCTCTGCCACCGCCCCTTCCCCACTGGGTCAAGTCCCAGGGATTTCTCCTCTGTGGCCCGCAATTTGACTCACTGTTCTTGAGTACGCAGATGTAGCTGTACTGGCCTCGCTGAATTCGCTGCTGCTGCCGCCGGTAGCAATATGGCGCCGCTGCTATGCCCTCGGCTGTGGGGCTGGCGTTTTTCTTTTTGATTTTGATTTCTACTCTGAATCCCTGCAGCGTGTGCTGAGCTCGGCCACTGGGAGCTGTAGATGCTCTCTGCGCGGAGAAATCTCTCCTAGCTGTTCCGCAGTGGCTCACCTCGGCTTGCTGTGGCCGTCTGGTGAATTCGCCGGTGCCGCATGGCTCACCTCGGCTTGCTGTGGCCGTCTGGTGAATTCGCCGGTGCCGCAGGCAGTATGGCGCTTCTGCCGCGTCTGCCGCGTCCTCGGGCGCAAGGCCGGTGTATCTCCTCTGTGGCTCTGTTCTCAGTCCGCTTTCTCTCTGGAGCCTGGTGATTTTTTGTTTCACTGGTGATGGTGTTTTCTGGCTATGAAAGGCGCTGATTTTGTGGTAATGGAGATTTGTTGTTAGCGGAGCTCTTAAGTCCCGCTTTTCTCGGTCGCCATCTTCCCAGAAGTCTCTTTATGTCCCCTTTTCTTTTTTCTAAGCTGTTCTTGGCAGGTGTTTTGGTCACAATGACACAAAGCTGACCACTCCGTGGTGAGTGATGTGGTGTCTGCAAATACTTTTCTCTACCTCTGATTTTCTGCTTTGATTAGAAATTTGCTTTATTTCTCATCAGATCCTTTCCTTTCACCAGGGAACAATTAGAATCGGCAGTGCAGGAAACAGGAGGCCTCTCCAAAGGAGCTAATCTGAGGCAAAGGAGGAACCTTACAATTTCTGAGCCCCACCATGTCTCCAAATCTCTGTTCTAGTTTGGGGTGGAGGATTCCACCAGCCATGATTTTCTGCCTAGGACACTGTGCTGGTTCTGTAGCTCAGGGATTGTGGGCAGGCCCCAGCATTCTTCTTCATTGTGGTTCTAGTTGTGTTGTCTAGTAACTCTTCTTTGGCATTTGTGGAACAAGATTAAGGTTGTCTCAAAGTTTAAGATTAGCTTTCATTGTAATTGTTAGTTTCTTTGTGGAAATTTTTTTGTAGATTTCAGAAAGTTTATTTTATTTTATTTTTATGTGGATCATAGTGAAAATGGCATACATTCACAGAGTGGTTGGTGCACCCTCCCCCAGGCTTTCCCTTCCCTCCCTCCTAATAATGAATGTGCAGGTTGACTATGCTACATTCACACTTATACACGTATTCAAATGTAGCTTCTCCATTAATCAACCTCAGCCTTCTTCTTCTCCTACCCTTCCTTTCTAGCTTTACTGAGGTTTCCCCTCCATTATCTGGAGTCCCTCTGGTATCCCCAATGCTCCCTAGTTGGGGCATATTAGAGCAAACATATGTCCCTTCTCTTTCTGTGCTTGACTGATCTCACGTAACATAATGTTCTCCAGATCTTTCCATTTTCTTGGGAATGCCATGATTTTGTTCTATTCTGTAAGCTGAATATACTTCCATTGTGTGTGTTTCCCATAATTTTGCAATCCATTCATCTGTTGATAGAGACCTAGATTGGCTCCATATTTTGGCTATTATGAACTGTGCTGCTATAAGCATGGGTATACATACATTACGTAGTTCTCTGATTTCAACCCCTTTGGAAAGATACCCAGGAGTGGTATAACCAGATCATATGTTGGATCCATTCCCAGTTTTCTAAGGAATCTCCACACTGATCTCCATAGTGGCTGAACTAGTTTACACACCCACCAACAGTGTAAAAGAGTTCCTCTTTCCCCACATCCTCACCAGCATTTGTTGTTGTTTGATTTCCTTATGCTTGCCACTCTGACTGGGGTTAGATGGAATCTCAGTGAAGTTTTGATTTGCATCTTCCTGATGGCTAATGATATTGAACATTTTTTCATATATCTATGAAGCCATTTATATCTCTTCTTTTGTGAAGTGTCTATTCAATTCAGTTGCCCATTTCTTGATTGGCTTATTTGTTTTGCTAGTGTAGTCTTTTGAGCTCTTTAAATATTCTGGATATTAGCCCTCTATCAGAGTGGTGGTTGGTAAAGATCTTCTCCCATTCTGTAGGCTTCCTCTTTAGGTTCTTGATAGTTTCTTTTGATGAGCAAAACTTTAGTTTGGTGCCATCCCACTTGTTAATTCTTGTTTTAATTTCCTATGCTTTGGAGGTCTTGTTGAGAAAGGTACTGCCTGTGCCTATATATATGTTGGAGTGTTGAGCCTATGCCCTCCTCTAATAGCTTCATGGTGTCTGGTCTAATTTCCAAGTCTTTGATCCATCTCGAGTTGATTCCTGTGCACGGTGAGAGGTAGGGATTTAGTTCTATCTTTCTACAAATGGATAGTCAGTTCTCTCTTTTCTCCAGCATATAAGTTTGGCCCCTTTGTCAAAGATCAATTGACTATGTGTGTGGATTTGTTTCTGTATCTTCTATTCTGTTCCATTGGCCTGTATACCTGTTGTGCCAATACCATGCTGTTTTTTACTGCTATTGCTCTGTAGTATAATTTGAAGTCAGGGATTGTGATGCCTCCTACATGGTTCTTATTGTTGAGAATTGCTTTGGCTATTCTGAGTCTTTTCTTTCTCCATATAAAATTCATGACTGATTTTTCTAGGTCTATGAAGAATGTTGATATTTTGATAGGAATTGCATTGAATCTGTAGATCACTTTTGGCAGAATGGTCATTTTGATGATATTTATTCTGCCTATCCATGAGCAAGGGAGATCTTTCCATCTTCCAAGGTCTTCTTCAATTTCTTTCTTTAATGTTTTATAGTTTTTGTTGTAGAGGTCTTTTACATCTTTGGTTAGGTTTATTCCTAGGTATTTTATTGGTTTTGAGGTTATAGTGAATAAAATTGTTTTCTTTATTTCCTTCATTGTGGATTCATTGTTAGCATATAGAAAAGCAACTGATTTTTTTAGGTTGATTTTGTATCCTACAACTTTGCTGAATTGGTTAATCAGCTCCAATAGTCTTTTGATTGAGTTTTTTGGGTCTTCTAGATAAAGGATCCTATCATCTTCAAACAAGGATAATTTTAATTCTTCTCTTCCTATGTGAATTCCTTTGATTTCCTTCTCCTGTCTTATTGCTGCAGCAAGAGTCTCAAGGACTATATTGAAAAAGAGTGGTGATAGTGGGCATCCTTGTCTTGTTCCTGATTTTAGAGGAAATTCTTGCAGTTTTTCCCCATTCAATATGATGTTGGCTTTGGGTTTATTATATATTGCCTTAAAGATGTTGAAATACGTTCCTTCTACTTCAATTTTCGGAAGTTTTTTTTTTAACATAAATGGGTGTTGGATTTTGTCAAATGCTTTTCAGCATCTATTGATATGATAATGTGGTTTTTGCTCTCAGTTCTATTTATGTGGTGAATAATGTGTATTAATTTGTGTTTGTTGAACCAGCCTTGCTTTTCTGGGATGAAATTAACTTGGTCGCAGTGTACAATTCTCTTGATATGGTTTTGAATGCACATAGCTAATATTTTGTTTAGAATTTTTGCATTTATGTCCATCAAGGATATTGGTCCATACTCTTCTTTTTTTGAGGTGTCTTTATTTGGTTTTGGTATTAATGTGATACTGGACTCGTAGAAGGAGTTTGGGAGAATTCCATCTCTTTCAATTTTCCGGAACAAGTTGTGAAGTATTGGGATTAGTACTTCACTGAAGGTTTTGTAGAATTCATCTGGAAAGCCGTCAGGGCTTGGGTTTTTCTTTGATGGCAGAATTTTTATTTCTGTTTCTTTTTTTTTTTTAATTGGTGCACTGTATTCATACATCATAGTAGGATACATACTTTTGTAGACATACATGCACACTTTTCCCAGTCAGCCCCCACCCAATCCCCACCCCATTCTCTCCCTATCCCTCCCTCCCATGCTTGGCTTAGTAGTTGACATCTAGTATTATGGCAATTTATCTAAAATTAAAAATGATAATCTCACATAACAGTTTCATTTGTCTGATACCAAGCTTTTGATGACTTAAAGATAACATTTCAATATTTCTTTTTGCTTTCTTTCTTACCAGAGAATATTTTTTTTCTATTTTTTAGGTGAAACTATCATATATTTATATATTTATTTTTCAAAAAAAAATCTATCCTAATATGGAATATGGACTCTAGGTACCCAAAACGATCTTGAAAAAGTACAAAGCTAGAAGATATATATTTTCTGATTTCAAACCATATAAAGCTACAATAATTGAAACAGTGTAGTACTATTCTAAAGGCAGATATATAAACCATTGGAGTTAAATAAAAGCCTAGAGCTAAATTCTTCCCTATATTGTCAAGTTATTTTTGACAAGGTTTCCACGAACATTTGGTGGTGAAAATAATAATCTTTTAACTAAATATTGTTAAAAAAAATAATAATTACATGGAAAAGAATAAAATTGGACCCTTACCTGATCCCATATACAAGTATTAACTCAAAATAGATAATAGACCTAAATATAAATCTTAAGACTATAAACTTTTAGGGGAAAATCTGGGTCATAAAACCTCACAACATTGAAATTGGCAGTGATTTCTTGGTTATGATTTCAATGGCACAGGCAACAGAGGAGTATACAAACTCCCTAAAAAATAAAAAAAATATTGTATATCCAAAGACAATGTAAACAGAGTTAACAGTTACTAATAGAATGGGATAAAATATTTCCAAATGCTATATCTGAAGGTATATTAATATTCCAACTAGAACTCCTAAAAATTAACAACAATAAAGGCAAACAATACCCTTTAGAGATAGGTAAAAGACTAACATAAATAATGAATCTCCACAGATAACCAATCTTAGTTGTCTGTTGGATGGAAAATCTTGTTTCTCTAGTTCTGGAGTGTGTTACCTATTTCTTCTTTGTAGTTAATCTCTTTGAGTATTTTCTCTAGTGCTGGTTTTGAAGACATAAATTCCTTCAGTTTCTGTTTGTCATGGAAGCTTCTTATTTCTCCATCTAATTTGATAGAAAGTTTTGCTGGATAGGAAATTTTTGGCTGGAAGTTGTTTTCTTTCAGAATTGGGAATATGTTACTCCAAGCCCTTCTGGCTCTCATAACTTGGTTTGGGAAGTCTGGAGTGATTCTAATTGGTTTGCCTCTGAATGTCACTTGGCCCTTTGCTTTTGTTGCCTTTAAGATTCTCTGCTTGGCTTCCACATTGGTCATTTTGACAATTATGTGGCGTGGGGATCCTCTTCTCCGATCCTGTCTAAAGGGAGTTCTATAAGTTTCCTGGACCTTTGTATCAACCTCTTGCTCTATGTTTGGAAAATTTTCTGCTATTACTTCCTTGAAGAGATTGTTGATCCTTTTGGTTTCACTTTCTTTTCCCTCCTCTATTCCAATTATTCTTAGGTTAGCTCTCTTAAAATGGGCCCATATTTCTTCAATATCAGATTCTTGCTGTCGGATATTTTTTTCTAGATTAGAAACTATGCATTCATTTTTGGAATGATCATCTTCTAAGAGCGAGATTCTGTTCTCCATGTGTTCTAATCGGTTGTTTGTGCTTTGAATTGAGGCCTTTACTTCATTAATTGCATCCTTTATCTCTTTTTGGCTCTCTCTGAGTTCTTTTCGAAGCACCTCTATTATTTCTACAGTTATTTTCCTGATTTGATCTTCTAGAAATCTCTGATTTTCTGTTTTATCAGGTTCTGATGTTGTGGGGTTGTGGGCATTCATTGCTCCAGTATTATTCCTCTTTCCCATGATTTCAGAAGTTTGTGCCTTCTCTGGGTTCTTCCCTTGGGTCACTATGACTTCACTTAAGGTGCTCTGGATCTCGAGTCAGTAGTATCTCAGACCCCACTACTCCTTTACTGGGTTTTATCACAGAGACTCCGACCCAGAGAGTCGATAGAGGCTGCTTTAGACTGTGGGGGGTGCCAGGTTGCACGTTCTCCTATGGTGTGATATCTCTGCCACTGCCCCTCCCCCACTGGGTCAAGTCCCAGGAAGTACAGTACTGGGATTTCTCCTGTGTGGCCCGCAATTTGACTCACTGTTCTTGAGTACGCAGATGGAGCTGTATTGGCCTCGCTGAATTCGGTGCTGCTGCCGCCGGTGGCAATATGGCGCCGCTGCTATGCCCTCGGCTGTGGGGCTGGCGTTTTTCTCTTGGTTTAGATTTCCACTCTGAATTTCTGCAGCGTGTGCTGAGCTCGGCCACTGGGAGCTTTAGATGCTCTCTGCGCGGAGAAATCCCGCCTGGCTGTTCCGCAGTGGCTCACCTCGGCTTGCTGTAGCCATCCCGTGAATTCGCCGGTGCCGCTGGCAGTATGGCGCTGCTTCTGCCACGTCTGCCGCGTCCTCGGGCGTGAGGCCGGTGTATCTCCTCTGTGGCTCTGTTCTCAGTCCACTTTCTCTCTGGAGCCTGGTGATTTTTTGTTTCACTGGTGATGGTGTTTTCTGGCTATGAAAGGCGCTGATTTTGTGGTAATGGAGATTTGTTGTTAGCGGGGCTCTTAAGCCCCGCTTTTCTCCGTTGCCATCTTCCCGGAAGTCTTATTTCTGTTTCTATTTCTTTACTTGCTATTCATTGGTTTAGCCTTGCTATGTCTTCTTGGTTCAATTTTGGTAGGTTATATGTGCTTAGAAATCTATCAATTTCTTCTATGTTTTCCAGTCTTTTGGAAGTTTTAAAAATTACATTTCCATCTGAAGTCTCTACTTCTTTCTCTGAATTAAAAAAAAAAAAAAAAAGTCGGGCGTGGTGGCACACGCTTGTAATCCTCAGGCTTGGGAGGCAGAGACAGGAGGATCATGCAGGTTCAAAGCCAGCCTTGCTGACTTAAGAGACCCTGTTTCCAAATAAAAATATAAAAAATAAGTCTGGGAGTGTAGCCCGCAGGTAGAAGTGTTTCCAGGAACCCCAGTACCACCAAAAAAAAAAAAAAAAAAAAAAAAAAAAAAAAGAAGCTGGACCTGGTGGCACATGCTTGTAATCCCAGCATTCTGGAGGTTGAGACAGGAGGATCACAGTTTGCAGACAATCTCAGCTACTTAGCGAGGCCCTTTGCAACTCAGTGAGACCCTGTTTAAAAAATCAAAAGACTAAAAAATAGGGCTGGGGGTGTAGCTCAGAGATACAATCCCAGTACCACAAAAAAAAAAAAAGAAAGAAAAGAAAAGAAAAAGGAAAGGAAAGAAAAGAAACAAGCAAACAAACAAACAAAAAAAGCAAAACAAGAAGAAAGTCAGAATATATATGTTGGAAATATAATAGTAATGTTTTACTCCAGGTTTTTTCATTTTCCTTGACTGAACTATATCTAATCAGATCTGCTTCAACATCTACAGATAAAATATGCTCATTTTCTTAATAGATATATTAAAATATCATGTTTTGATTTAATTTTACCTAAAGTAAGCAATTTTAAAAATTAAATTAAAAATAATTTAAAATTTTAAAATAGCATGTTTTAATATAAATAGCATATTTTCCTCCTGTTAGGTTGTGATTGATGTTCTAGAATTATTTCTTTGATCAGTTACTATATCAGATTGGACTAATCTATACTTTTAATTCTACAAATTGTGCCTTAAGTGTTTACAGCACAAATTAGCAGGTACATCCAAGTTTAGAAATGTTCTACGCATTCTCTTTTTAAATTTTTATTTATTTATTTATTTGGTGGTACTGGGGGTGGAACCCAGAGACTTTCTACCTTCAGGCTATACTCTCAGACCTTTTTTATATTTTATTTGGAAACAGGGTCTCACTGAGTTGCTGAGAGCCTCACTAAGTAGCTGAGGCTGGCTTCCAACCTGCGCGATCCTCCTGTCTCAGCCTCCCAAGCACGGGGATTACAAGCGTGCACCACCACGCCTGGCTGTTCTATGCATTCTTGATCAATACTTATATCATTATGAAATTTCTTTACCTTTAGTAAAACTTCTTTACCTTAAAATTTTGTTTTGATATCAGCACAGCTCTTTCACTTTTCTTCCACTTAGTGTTTGTATATATTTCTTTATGTTTAATAATCATCTGTCTTCAGACTTAATGCATATCAATTATATGTAAAATTTAGTTGGAAATTTTTATATTTGTATCCCATATAAAAGTCTTTGTTTGAGATAGAATATGTTTGATCAGTTAATATTAAATACAACTACTGATTTAAGTTTTAATCTACAATCTTACTATCTGCATTTTTTTCATTTCCTGTTTTATATTACTTTCTTTCTCCTTCCTTTTTTATGAAAGTGTTTTATATTTCATTTTCCCTTATTAGTTATAAGATGATGATGATGATGATGATGATGATGATGATGATGATGATTTTGGTGGTACTGGGGTTCCTGGAAACCCTTCTATCTCCGGGCTACACTCCCAGACCTATTTTTATACTTCTTTATTTGGAAACAGGGTCTCTTAAGCCAGCATGGCTGGCTTCGAAGCTGTGCGATCTTCCTGCCTCCGCTTCCCAAACGCAGGGATTACAAGTGTGTGCCACCATGCCTGGCTTCATTAGTATTTTTATATAAATATTAAACCCAGGGGCATTCTACTTCTGACCTACACCTTCAGCTCTATTTTATTTTCTATTTGGAAGCACGTTTTCATTAAATTTCTGAGGCTGGCCTCGCACCTGTGATTCTCCTGTCTCAGTCTCCCAAATACTGAGATTACAAGTGTGTGTCATCACGCCCAGTTTTCACAGTATTTTAGTGATAATCCTAAGGATGCTATGTGTATGCTTGTCCCATTGATATATGCTCTAAATTAGTGTATTTATTATCTTTATACAATGCAAGGACCATAGAACACTTTAATTCCATTTCTACTTCCAACTTCTTCCTCCTCTTCCTCCTCCTCCCCCTCCTCCCCCACTCCTTCTCCTCCTCTTCCTCCTCCTTCTCCTCCTCCTCCTCCTCCTTTTTTTTTTTTCTTTTTTGGTAGTACTAGCGATGGAACCCAGGGGCATTCGACCTCCAAGCTACACCCCCAGCCCTATTTTTTATTCTTTATTTTGAAACAGGGTCTCACTGAGTTGCAGAGGGCCTCATTAAGTAGCTGAGGCTGTCCGCGAACCACGATCCTCCCGTCTCAGCCTCCCGAATGCTGGGATTATAAGCGTGCGCCACCACCACGCCTGGTATCTTTTATTGGTGCTTTGTAAGTTTGCACCATAGTGAGCTTCGTGGTAATACACACAGCATCACCTGCTCTGTTTTCTTCCTTTACCACTCCCTCCCTCTTCCTCCCTGAACTGTGCATCATAACGAGATTCACAGACACCCATAGAACATGATCTGGTCCATTTCCTTTCCCCAGCTCCCTCTTTCCCTTCTCCCTTTCCTTGTCCTCTTCTGCTAGTTGATTAGTCTCCTATTTTTCACGAGATTTCTTTTCTTTCCTGTTTCTTTTTTTATCTAGAGTACAAATAGGAGGGAAAACACACAGCCCTTGAGTTCCCGAGTCTGGCAGTCTCACTTAGCAGGGTGCTCTCCATGTCCATCCACCTTTCCTGCGGAGGGTAGAATTTTGTTCTTCTTTAGGGCTGAGTCAAACTTCATTGTATGCACATAGCACATGCTCTTCATCCATTCATCCACTGATGGGCACTGAGGCGAGTTCTCCAAGTCAGCCTGCAAATATGGGTAGACATGTATTGCTAGATTGTTAATTGTATTGTTAATTCTTTTGGAAGGAAACCATTCCCACATTTTGTGTGACTGTTGCCATGTCTTTAATTTCTTTGTAATGTTTTAAAATTCATCAAAATTATTAGCATTCATTATTATTAGATTAAAATATAATACAGGTTCAGTATCCCCTTATCTGAAAAACTTGCAGCCAGATGTGTTTCAGATTTTGGATTTTAATATATTTGCTTTTAACCTTGAGATATCTTGGGAATGGGATCTGAATATAAACATAAATTTAATTTATTTTTTATGTACATCTTATATACATAGTCAGAAGGTAATGTGGTGTGTGTGTGTGTGTGTGTGTATGTGTTAATGAAGATTGAGCCCGGGGGCATTCTTTTGTGGTACTGGGGGTAGAACCCAGAGGCTTTCTACCTCCAGGCTATACTCCCAGACCTATTTTATATTTTATTTGGAGACAGGGTCTCACTAAGTTGCTGAGAGCCTCACTAAGTAGCTGAGGCTGGCTATACCACAAGCCCTATTTTTTTTTTTTTTACTCTTTATTTTGAAACAGGGTCTTAATGAGTTGCAAAGGGCCTAAGTAGCGGAGGCCGTCCGCATATTTTGAAACAGGGCCTCACTCAATTGCAGTCTCAGCCTCCCAAGTACTGGGATTATAGGCCTGCCCCACCATGTCCTGAAGTTAGAAGGTATTTTATATATTTTAAGTAATTTGGGGCATGAAAAAAAAGTTTCATTTTATGGGATTTTCCACTGAGGGCATCATGTTGATGCTTAAAAAGTTTTAGATTTTGGAACATTTCCGATTTCTGATTTCCAGGTTGGGCCTGCTTGACCTGAAACCATTGTTTAGATTTGCCTGCACATTTTCTCTTTCTGGTGCTCTTTATTTTCCTGTCTTCTATCTCTGTGGAGCCATATGTTTTTCAGCCTAGATAACTCACCATAACTCACCATAGCATTTCTTTTAGGATGGGCACTGATGACAAATTCTCCACCTGCGTGTTTAAAAAAATATATCTACTTCACCTTTTAAAAAACATCTCCACCCCATTTTTTAAAGCTTCAATTTTGTCTTTTCTTTTTTCTTTTAAAATTGACCCTAATGAGGGTAGTTTACGTAGAATATAATGCACACATTAAGATGTACAACTTAATGAGATTTGACAAATGCATAAATCTTTGCAACCATTACCATAATTAATCTACCATAATGAATCCATCACTCTACAAAATGCCCTTATACCCCTCTGCAGTCAGCCAACCCCGAGCCTCGGCTGCAGGCAACCACGGAGTTGTCCTGTCGTTGCTGATGCATTAGGCTGATTGGAGGATGTCATAAGAATGAAATAGCAAAAGCATGTGTTTGTGAGTATCTGACTTCATCTACCAAAATAATGTCTATCATGTCCCACTGTATGATTGTAGGGATCTAGCTTGTTCCTTTTAATTGCTGAGTAATATTTCATTATATAAATACTCCTTAATCGGCTTATCTCTTTCTCTACTGTTGGAGATTTGGCTTGTGCCCGATTTGTATCTATTATAAACAAAGCTGCTATTCACGTTCATATAAACGTCATCTTGTGGACTTTATTTCATTAAGAAATAGAACTGGCCGGGCGTGGTGGCGCACGCTTGTAATCCCCGCGCTTGGGAGACTGAGACAGGAGGATCGCACGGGTTCGAAGCCAGCCTCAGCTACTTAGTGAGGTTTTCAGCAACTTAGTGAGACCCTGTTTCCAAATAAAAATATAACAGTATAGCCTGGAGGTAGAAAGCCTCTGGGTTCCACCCCCAGTACCACAAAAAAAAAAAAAAAGAAAAGAAAAGAAAAGAAAAAAGAAAAGAAATAGAACTGAAGCTGGACATGGCGGTGCGTGCCTGTAATCTTAGTACTTGGGAGGCTGGGATAGGAGGATTACAGGTTTGTGGACAGCTTCAGGAACGTAGTGAAACCCTGTTTAAAAATAAGAATAATAAAATAGGGCTGGGGATGGAGGCCAGAGATAGAATGCCTACAAATTCAATCCCCGGTACCACAAATTAAAAAAAAGGGGGGGGGACTGAGATGGCTGAATCGGGTAGTTGTGTGTTTAACTGTATAAGAAACTGCTAAATACATTTTAAAAGTTATTGAACTATATATATATTTCCTACGGTACTATACAAGAGTTCCAGTTGTTATACATTTTTGTCAGTACTGGGTTCCATCAGACATTTAAGTTTTATCAATTCTACTGGTTGTATAGTAGTATTCTGTTGCTGTTTTAAGTTGCTATTCCTTGGTGACTAAGAAGGGATGTTGAACATTTTATTTTCATTTGCTATGGACCATTCAGACATCGTATGAAGTGTTCTTTTGATCATCCACCCACTTAAAACAATTGAGACATTTGTTTTCATATTGTTGAGTTGTATGATTTCTTGATCTGTTCATGATACACGTTCTTTGTTAGGTGTATGTATCGTAAATACTTTTTCTCTATGATTTGTTTAGCCATCTTTTCTAAGAAGCCATTTTTTAAAGAGTGCAAGATTTTAAATTTGATGAAGTCAAATTATCAAATCATTTCTTATGACTTGTGCTTTTTGTGTCTTGTTTAAGAAAAAATTGTGTGTGTGTGTGTGTGTGTGTGTGTGTGTGTGTGTGTGTGCGAGTAGGGTTCTAGAGACTGAACCTAGGGGCACTCTCCCTCAGATATACCACAGGCCCTTATTTAAAAATTTTTATTTTAAAACAGGGTCTCACTAAGTTGCTAAGAGCCTCTCTAAGGCTGACCTCAAACCAGTGATCCTCCTGTCTTAGACTCCCAAGTACTGTGATTACAGGCATGAGCCACCATGCCTGGCTTTATGAAACTTTTGCTTACAAAGTGGCACAAATTTTCTCCTATGTTTTCTTTAAAAGCTTAGTGGCTTTGACTTTTACCTTTGAGTCTATGATCTGTTTTGATTGATTTTTTTTTTGCAAGAAATAAGTATTAAAGTTCATCTATTGTCACACTGATATCAGGTTGTTCCAACACAATTTGATGAAAAAGCTACCCTTCCCCTATTGAATTAACTTAGCACTTTTGTGAAAAGCCAATTGATCATATACACGAAGCTCTGTTCCTTCTCTATTACGCTCCTTTGAGTTATTAATTTATCCTTTTGCCAAAACCACACTCTCTTGATTAGCTTTATAAGTATTGAGGTCAGATAGCTCTTTCCAACTTTCTTCTTTTAACAAATCATTTTGGCTATTCTTTGTCCTTTGCATTTATACGTAACCTTTGAATTAGCTTGTGAAAAATTGCAAAATCAAACAAACCAAACAAAAAAAGCTTGCCAGGATTTTGATTGGGATTATTTTGAACCCATAGATCAATTTAGGGAGAATTGACATCTCAGAAATATCAAAATTCCAATCTATTAATGTGTTATATGTCTCCGTTGGTCTTCTTCAACTTCTCCTAGCAGTGCTAGGTAGTTTTGAATACACAGATCCTACACTTATTCTGTTAAACTTATCCATAATATTTTATGTCTTTGATACTATGGTAAATCGTACTTTTATTTTTTTCAGTACTGGGGATTGAACCCAGGGGCATTCTACCTCTGAGCTATACCCCAGCCCTATTTTATTTTTTATTTTGAAACAGAGTCTCAGTGAGTTACAGAAGGATTCACAAGTTGCTGAGGCTGGCTTTGAACCTGTGATCCTCCTGTCTCAGCTCCTAAGTATTGAGATTCCAAGCATGCACCACCATGCCTGGCAAAATTGTATTATTTTTTTAACTTCACTTTTTCCAGTTGCCTATTGTTGGTATTGTTTTTTCATATTTTTATTTATATGTGGAACATATTGAAAATGGTATATATTTAGACTGTGCTTGGTGCCCTTCCCCCAACAATGAATGTCCAGGATAACCAAGCTACATTCATACTTTTACACATATTTGGATGTAGCTCCTCCATTAATGAACCTCAGCTTTCTTCCTCTCCTATTCTTTCCATTCTAGCTTTGCTGAGGTTTCCCCTCCATTATCTGGAGTCTCTCTGGTATTCCTAATACTCCCTAGCTTGGGCATATTACAGAAAACATGTCCCTTCTCTTTCGGTGCTTGACTAATCTCACTTAACATAATACTCTCCAGGTCTTTCCATCTTCTTGCGAATGCTATGATTTTATTCTTCTTTATAGTTGAGTAGAATTCCATTGTGTGTATTTCCCATAATTTTGCAATCCATTCATCTGTTGATGGAGACCTAGGTTGGTTCCATATTTTGGCTATTACAAATTGTGCTGCTACAAACATGTGTATGTTGGTATTGACTTTGTGTTCTGTGACTTTGCTAAAGTCATTTAGCCCAGATAGCTTTTTGTGGATTCTTTACTGACTTTCCATAACAATTGTTCTTATCAATTATACGCATCTTCTATCTACTGACTTATTGCACTGGCGTGGGGTATCCAATACATGTTAAATAGAAGCTTTTTTTCTGATTTGATAAGGAAAGAATTTAATTTTTGACTATGTAGCCTGATAGTAACTGTTAAGGTTTTTGTAGTACTTATCCTGGTAAGAAGTTCTCTTCTATTCCTCTGTGAACTGGTGTTGAATTTTGTCAAATTCTCTTTACTCATGCAGTAGGATGATTGTGAATTTTCTTCTATAAACAGAATACATTACATTGATTTATTTTTTAGAATTAAAAATTTAAACCAACTTTGTATGACTTTGAAATACTCCACGTTGCCGGGCGTGGTGGCGCACGCTTGTAATCCCCGCGCTTGGGAGGCAGAGACAGGAGGATCGCGCAGGTTCGAAGCCAGCCACGCACGCTGGCTTAGGAGACCCTGTTTCCAAATATAAAATGTAAAAAGAGGTCTGGGAGTGTAGCCCGGAGGTAGAAGGGCTTCCAGGAACCCCAGTACCACCAAAAAAAAAAAAAAAAAAAAAAAAGAAATACTCCACGTTGTCAATTGCACTGTCCTTTGTATATATTACTGAGTTCTTTTTGCTTGTGTATTGTCAAGGATTTTTGCATTTATGTTTCTTCTTCTTTGAATTATCTTTATCTGAGTTTGGTAACAGTGATACTGGCTTCAAAAATCAGTTAAGATATATTTCACTCTCTAATTTTTTTAAAAGATTACTATTAGTTTTATGTTAAATGTTTGTTAGAATTCAGCAGAGAAGCCAGGTGTGGTTGTGCATGCTTATAATCCCAGTACTTGGCAGGCTGAGACGGGAGGATCACTAATTTAAGGACAGCCTCAGCAAGTAGTGAGACTCTTATCAGCTCAGTGAGACCCTATTGCAAAATAAAGCGAAAATAAGGCCAGAGGTATAGCTCAGAGGTAGAATGTCCCTGAATTATCAATCCTCAATGCCAAAAAAAAAAAAAAAAAGAATTCATCAGAGAAGCAGTATGGACACAGAGGGATTTGTTCATGTTTTAGAGCATAGAAGATTATTAATAATTACAAATTAAATATGATTAAGATATATAGATCTAAGCCGGGCGTGGTGGTGCAAGCTTGTAATCCCAGAGAATTTGTCAAATTCAGGAGGCTGAGACAGGTGGATCACGGTTAGCAGACAGCCTCAGCTACTTAGTGAGGCCCTCCACAACTTAGTAAGACCCTGTTTCAAAATAAAGAATAAAAAATAGGGCAGGGGGTGTAGCTCGGAGGTCAAATGCCTCTGGGTTCCATTCCCCAGACATGCAAAAAAAAAAAAAAAGAGATATATAGGGCTATTCATATTTTCTGTATCTTCTTGGGTTTGTTTTGCTAATTTGTGTTTTTCAAGGAATTTTTCTACTGTCTAAATTATCAAACTTTTTGGCATGAAGGTGTGTATAATATTCCTTTGTTATCCTTTTAAACATCTTTAGAATCTATAGTGATGTCCCATCTTTCATATCTGATAATTTGTGTTTTTCCTATATTTTAAAATTAGGTTAGCTAGAGATTTATTAATTTTATTGGTATCTTCACTATTTGTTCATTTTCTATTTTGTTGATTTCTTTATTTCTTCATTCTATTGAATTTCAATTGAATTTCTCTTTTTTTCCTAGCTTTTTAAGTCGGAATCTTAGAACATTGACTTTAGACCGTTCATTTTTTTTTTTTTTTATAAAATAAGTATTTTAGCCGGGTATGGCGGTGCATGCTTGTAATCACAGTACTTGGGAGGCTGAGACAGGAGGATCACAGGTTCATGGCCAGCCTCAGCTACTTAGTGAGGCTCTCTACAACTTAGTGAAACCCTGTTTCAAAATAAGGAATAAAAAAATAGGGCTGGGGGTGTATCTTGGAGGTAGAATGCCCCTGGGTTCAATCCTCAGTATCACAAAATAGATAAATATTTTAAGCTAAATTTCCTCTTATGCACTGATTTAACTGATCCCATAATTTTCAAGGCATTCTGTTTTCATTTAGTTAAGAGTATTTTAAAACTTCCTTTGTAATTTGATTTAAATCTTTGACATAAACACATTAATGAAAACCACTTTTTAGTTATAAAACATTGGAGAATTTTCCAGGTGTCTTCTTCTTACTGATTTTTAATTTAGTTCCACTGTGGTCAGAGAATGTTTTTGGCATATATATAGTACTTTAAAATTTATTGACAATCGTGTTGTGGCCCAAGATAGCCTTTTTAAAAAAAAAAACACAACATTCCACGTGTACTTGAGAAGATTGTATTAATACAGCGCCTTATCACTTGTTTTATAGCATTTTATAGCATTTTCCAAATCTCCCGTGTCTTTACATGTTCTGTCTGTTCCTGAGGGAAGTCTTCTGAAGCCTCCCACTGTGTGAGCGGACTTGTTGTTTTCCTCGTGTGTTGTCTTTCCTGTAATCTGAAGCATTGTTGTGATCTTTGATTGTCATATTTTATTAATAAATTGATCCTATACTATTATGAATTAGCCCTCTTTATCTCTGGCAATATGCTGTACCTGATCTTAAAGCTGACGCTTTAGTCATCTTTCTGTCACTATAACAAATTCCTGAGAGAATCAACTTATAAGGAGCGAAGTCGTATTTGGCCAGCAGTTCTGGGCTTTCCAGTCTATGGGCTGGTTGGTCTTGTTGGCTCGGGCCTGTGGTGAAGGGTCCATCCTGGCAGGAGTGCGCAGGGCAGAGCAAAGCTGCTCAACTGATGGCGGGGATGTAGAAGAGGGAGAAGCGGGAGGGGCTGGGTGCCACTCTATCCTTCAAGGGCACGCCCCCAAGGACCTAAACACCTCCCACCGGGTCCCACCACTTCCCAGTGGCACAGAGGCTGAGACACAGTACTTGGGGGGCACTTAAGATCGAAACTATACCAGATTTATCAATTAATATCCTCATGATTTGTATTATCTATCTTGTACTTTTTAACATGATTTTGTTTGTGTATTTAAAGAAGTTTTTTGTAGATAGTTTGTAGTTGTGTCTTACTGTATTCTTACCCATTCAGATAGTTCTACCTTTTAATTGTAGCATTAAACTTTTTTCATTTTTTTTTTTTTTTTGGAGAAAGGGTACTAGGCTTTGAACCCAAGGGCATGGGCACTCTACCTCCAAGCTATAGCCCAGCCCTTTTTAAATTTTGTTTAGTTTTGAAATAGGGTCTTACTAGGTTGCTAAGAGTCTCACTACATTGCTGAGGTTGTCTTTGAACCTCTGATCCTCCTATTTCAGCCTCCCAAGTATTGGGATTACAGGCATGTGCCAACATGCTCAGCACAAATTGCATTTAATTTAAAGAGTTTAATGCAGCTGGGTATGGTGGCACATGTCTATAATCTCAGTATTTGGAAGGCTGAGACAGGAGGATCGCAGGTTCAGGGACAGCCTCCACAGTGTAGTGAGACTCAGCAACCTAGTGAGACCTTGTTTCAAATAAATCAAACAAAAATTAAAAAAAAAAAAGCCAGGAGTGGTGGAGCATTCTTGTAATGTCAGCATTTGGGAGGCAGAGACTGGAGGATCTCAGTTTGTGGACAGCTTCAGCTACTTAGCAAGGCCCTTTGTGACTCAGTGAGACCCTGTTTCAAAAATAAAATACTAAACAAAAATAAGGCTGGGTGGGGTGTAGCTTGGAAGTAGAATGCCCCTAGGTTCCATCCCTGGTACAGCAAAAAGTAAATAAATAAAAAAATAAAAAATAGAAAGGGTTAGGGTATAGATTGGAGGTAGAGTACTCCCTGGGTTCAAGCTCTAGGAACCCCCCTTCCCTCTCCTCAAAAAAATTTAATGCTACAATTAAACTGTGGCTCTGTATTATAATTTTTGTTTATCTGAGAAACCCTTGATTTTACCTTCAAAAAAAATATATATGTATATATATATACACATATATGTATAATATGTATATGTGTGTAGATATATAGATAAAGATATTTGTGTGCTGAGGATTGAACTCAGAGCTTTACACATGTTAGGCAAGTGTTCAATCACTGGGCTATACTCCTAGTCCTTTTATATTTTTATATTTTTAAAAATTTTGAGACAGGGTTTCACTAAATTGCCTAGGCCTCAAACTAGCAATCCTGCCCCAGCTTCTTGAGTAGCTGGGATTATAGGCATGGACCACTGTGCCCAACTAGATTATTGTGCCCAAATAGAGAATTCTAGATATTATTGTTTTTGTTCTGTATTTTAACACATTAAAGATGCTGTTCCATCATCTTCTGGTTTGCATCATTTCTGAAAAGAAGTCAGTAGTCATGCTTGTTCTCCTGATCTGTGTTTTTCCTCTGGACGCTTTTTGAAAGCCCCCGTCTTCTAATTCCGTCACTGCTGTTCTTTCTTGCTTCGTTTCTACGGACACAGGGTCTTGATAAGTTCCTGACAATCTTGCCTTGTTGCTGAGACTGTTCTCAAACCTGCCATCTTCCCGTCTCAGCCTCTCAAGTACTAAGATTATAAATGTGCACCACAATCACGCTTGGCTTTCATTAACTGTTATTTGCCCGACTGCCTGGGATTTTATTCTATGTATTTACGCACAGTATAGTTATTAACCAGAACTTAAAGGAATCCCTATAAATATTTTCTCATCTCTTTAGCTTCATAGTTCCCTCCTCTCCAGTTCTTTGCCCAACAAATCCTAACTACTTCAACCTCCACAAACTCTTATATTTGTTTCCTCAACTCAGTGAGACCTCTGTGTTCTGCTCGGCTTCTTTTCCCTCTACAGTGATACAGAAAACATCTATAGGAAAAATCCAGGAAACTGTGGGGCTTGCTTTATTAGTTTCTCTTCTCACATGGATCATATAGCCCTACATTACCTGCGGTCCCCTGGCTGAAAAAAGTTAATTCATATATTTGTTAACAGATGAAGGGAAAGTCTAATACCAACTTAGAAGCAAAAATTTCTCAGCTTTTTGTCTTAGAAAAAAAATTTTTTTTGGTAGTACTGCAGATTGAACACGGAGGCATTTTATTTCCAAGCTACACTCCCTACCTTTTTGTTTTTAATATTTTGTTTTGAAATAGGATCTCGCTAGGTTGCTGAGAATCTAAGTTGCTGAGGCTGGCCTCGGACCTGTGATCCTCCTGTCTCAGCTTCCAAAGTACTGTGATTACAAGTGTGCGTCCCCACACCTAGCTCTTGACTTTCCCTCCCTTACCTCCTCTTTCTTTTTTCTTGTGCTAGGGATTGTACCCAGGGGCATTCTACCTCTGAGCTACACACCCAGACTGATTGGAAACAGGGTCTTACTAGCCAAGTGCCTGGCTAAGTTGCTGAGACTGGTCTTGAACCTGTGATTCTCCTGTCTCAGACTCCTCAGTACTGAGATTATGTGCCAACATGGCTGACTTTTAACTTTCTTTAAAATGGGTATTTTCAATGCAGTCAGAATTTAGGTGCAGTTATTTTCTTTTAGCATACCAAAGATTATACTAAGATTGTAAGAAATTTTATCGTTTCTGTATAAAAGTCATTTGTTAGGCTAATTGTTGTTTCTTTGAAAGTGTGTGTGTGTGTGTGTGTGTGTGTGTGTGTGTGTGTGTTTGTAAGAAAGGAGAGAGAAAGAGAGAGAGAGAGGGAGAGAGAGAGAGAAGGAAAACTTAGTTGCTTTTGATAATTTGTCTTTGTTTTTTAGAAATGTAATTATGATTGGCTTTTGTGGAACTTTCTTTGTACATATCCTGCTTGGGGTTCATAGGACTTCTGAATTTGGGGCTTACTGTCTTTATCAGTTTTAGGTAATTTCCATCCAGCGTTACAATAACACCGTTCTTTCTTTTTCAGATTTTTCATTACATGTTTGTGTATTTACTGTGTTCTATGTCTCTCATAAGCTCCCTTCTCTATTTTCCATCCTTTCTTCACATTCTAGTAGGATATTTTCTACTGACCTAGTTATCAGTTCATCAGTCCCCTCTTCTGTGTCGAATCTGCATGAAGCACCCCTATAGTGTGGATTTTATCTATTTTTTCGATTTGGTTCTAGACTCACAATTTTATTCCGTTTCAGAAATACATTTTAGTTATTCCTTGGTGAGTTTTTATCTTGTCATCCATTTTCTTGGACATGTATGACAATCTATGCCTGTTTTGTATAATTTTGACATCTGGATTACCTATGTTTTCATCTGTCTTTCTTTCTCTCTTGAAATTTTCCCCTTAATTTGGTCCTTTCTCTTGGCTTGCCTGGAAATTTTCTGATTAAAACCCAGATGTTAAGTCTCAAAAACTATAGTGACTCAGCTTGCTGTTCTCCCCCCTCAGAGAGGTCTTAATATTCATCTGGTGGCTGTTAGGGTCCATGTCGATGGCTTCTTGCTAATCAAATATCGAGGAAACCTGAGTCTAGGTTCCAAAGGCTTTTGTTTCGCTCTTAGTCTTAATTACGTATTCATATATTAATGTGTGTGTGAGAGAGAGCCTTACTTGTGATAGGCTGCAGCCCCACCCATTAATGCATATATTTGTTCAAGAGTTTCCACCAAAACCATGGATGTTTGCCAGTGCCTTTACTCTTTGGCAGGTTCCAGGCTTCAATTTTTGTCTTGTTAGCATTGTATGATTCTTGAGTATTTTCCTCCACAGTGTGTGTGTGTGTGTGTGTGTGTGTGTGTGTGTGTGTGTGTTGCATGTGTGTTTTACTAGAAATTGAACCCAGGGGCATTTTACCTCTGACTACATATCCAGCCCTATTTTATTTTCCTTATATGGAAACAGGGTCTCCCTAAGTTGCTAAGGCTGGCCTCAAACTCATGGTCCT
Organism: Muscardinus avellanarius; assembly: GCF_963383645.1. Lineage (NCBI taxonomy): Eukaryota > Metazoa > Chordata > Mammalia > Rodentia > Gliridae > Muscardinus > Muscardinus avellanarius. The sequence continues at coordinate 87,357,947 of NC_137796.1, read as the reverse complement.
CCTTTCTCAGCCTCCCAAGTACTGGGTTTACGGGCGTGCACCACCACACCTGCCTTTTCAACGTTTTAACCCTCTTAGCTACTGCGTGGATTTTTTCTTTGCCTTTCACCTTGTGCAGTTTAAAAATACACGAATTCCTTTAGGGGGAAATGGAGTTGAAGTTTCTTTTCCCTTGAATTTTAATCTCCCTGATCCTGGTCGAAATCTGATTATTTTCTCTCCATGCCTGTGACATCCTAAAATCCCCGAGTTATTACTTTCTTTTCATCCTATGCTACTTGGAAATCAGCAAATTTGTCCATAAGAAAGGTAGCAAAGAATGTCCGCCTCACACCAGTGCCTCTGCCTTTTCCTCTTTGAGTCCTTGAACCCATTCTTGAGGGCTTGTTTTTGTTTTTTTTCTTTTCTTTCTTTTTTTTTTTTTTTTTTTTGTGTGTGGTACTGGGGATGGAACCCAGGGCATTCCACCTCCGAGCTACACCCCCAGTCTGTGCTGTTCTGTGTGTGTGTGTGTGTGTGTGTGTGTGTGTGTGTGTGTGTTGCTTGGACTTGAACCCAGAGGCATTCTTCCTCTAAGCTACACCCCCTGCTCCATTTTATTTTTTAAATTCTTATTATTTTTTTTGGTACTGGCAATGGAACCCAGGGGAATTCTACCTTTGAGCTACACCCTCAGCCCTATTTATTACTATTTGTTCTTTAAAACAGGGTCTCACTGAGTTGCAAAGGGCCTCACTAAGAAGCTGAGGCTGGTTGCGAACCTGTGATTCTCCTGTCTCAGCCTCCCAAATGCTGGGATTACAAGCCCGCGCCACCATGCCCGGCTATTTTTTTTTTTTTTTTTTAATTTTGAATCAGGGTCTTGCCAAGTTGGGCGAGCCTTGCTAAATTGCTGCGTCTGGCCATGAACCTGTGATCCTTCTCCTTAGCCTCCTAAATGCTGGGAATACGTGTGTGCACCACCATGCCCGGTTCATTCTTGAGTTCTTAATGTTGATTCATTTTTTTGGCTTGGCTAATATATGGTTTGGGGTATTTTTTTTTTCCAGAGAAGTAAAAACATGATTTATTTTCTGGTCCATTTCATTTGAAAACTATTTTTTCTCCTACTTTCATATGGAATAACATCCTAACTAAATATATTAACCCTGGGTGAGGCCATTTTTGCTGTCTAGGTTTATTTGTTTGCTTTGCTCCAGTGATCTAGTATTGTATACATTCCTAAAGCCAGCTGTGTTTTTTTCTTTTGTTGACAACTTATTTTATGTCAGAATTTCTTTTTATTCTAGAAATTAAAGAAAATATCAGTAGCTAGGTCAATATAATCTCTTTCCACTAATAATCTTATAACAGAGTAAATCCTTAATTATTATTTTTAAGTCAGCTACTGTGCTATTCTCTTTTCTTTTTGGTAGTACACATTCATTACTTTTAAATAGAATTAAATTTCTGGCATGATGGCGCATACCTGTAATTCTAGCACTTGGGAGGCTGAGACAGAAGGATCACAGATTTGAGGCCAGCCTCAGCAACTTAGTGAGACTCTCAGCAACCTAGCAAGACCCTGTTACAAAAATAATTTTTTTTAAAGGGTTGGGTGTAGCTCAGAGATAGAATGCCCCTAGGCTCAATCCCCATAAAACAAAACAACAAAAAAAAAGGAATAAAATTAATGAAGAATTTTTTCTCATAAAAAATGAAACCAATATTAAAAATGTTTGTTGCAGAACATTTATATAATACATATCTGAAAAGTAGAGGTCCCTTCAAATCCTGATTTTCTAGTCATTTTAGAGGTACATCCTGGGCAAATATATGATACATAAATAAACAGTAGATCAAAAATTGCTTTTTCAAAAATAGCATCTTGCATGTTATTTTGCAACTAGGTTTTCCATATTAAGATGTATTTTTGACACTTTTTCAGGTCAGTAAATTTTTTGAGCTATTTATTCTTGCATAACAAATCACTCTATAAGTGGCTTAATACAACAATTTATCATTACCTTATCTAGTTCTTTGTGTCAGGAATTCAGATAGAGCAGACACCCCCAAACTTCAAAAAGTCTCAGCTCATGGCAGTACCAGTTTCAGGCTTATGGTTCTGGGTCTCCACAATGAAAGCAGGTTCAGGTTGGGGACGAACCTCCCTGGGGAAGCTCCTCTCGGTCTGAAAATCTAAAAGTGACAAGTTATCTCCTCCCTCCCACCCATCCCCTAAATACCCAATGCACACCACTAAGGCAGAAACATAAGGACTTCAATAGATAGCCCATCTGAAAAAGGACAACAGAGGAAGTGTTTCCTGTAGCAGGCACAGGTTCATTGGAACTCTGAAAAACATCTAGGAACACGGCACCAGTTTTTTAGTGAGGGTCATTATTTGGGCTCTTGATTACACTCTTTGAGTCATTCTTCCTTTCCCATAAGGAATGGCTCATGTTTGTACCTGTTTTTCCATGTAGAGAGTCAGGAATCTGAAAGTCTCCTTTCATTTTGGTACTTGGGCTCGAACCCAGGGGCATTCGATTTCCGAGTTACTTCCTCAGCCCTTTAAAAATTAAAAAACAAAAATTGCAACAGGGTCTCACTAAGTTACTGAGGGCCTCGCTAAATCTCTGAGGCTGGCCTCAGATCTGGAACCTGAGACGCTCCTTACTCAGCCTCCCAAGTACTGGGATGACAGGTGTGTGCCACCACACCTGGTTCTCCTCTTGCTTTATGCTGTCTCTGTCTCTTCCAGGCACAGACTAGCTATTTTCTTCCTACAAATCAAATTGTAATCCCCCCATTGGACAAAAGCCACACTTATAAATCTCTTTAAGAATAAACCCTTCTTGTGGTTGGGGATGTGGTTCATTAATGTGTGAAGCCCTGGGTTCAAGCCCCAGTACCCCCGCCCCCAACAGCAACAACCAGAACCACTGCTGGGTATCTACCCAAAGGTTTTAAAATCAGACCACTATAGAACCACAAGAATATCTATGCTTTAGCAGCACAGCTCATAATTGCCAAATTATGGAACCAGCTTAGGTGCCCATCAACAGATGAATGGATCACAAAATTATGGCATATACACACAATGGAATTCTGCTCAGCTATAAAGAACAAAATCATGTCATTTGCAGGGAAATGGATGGAAGTAGAGAATATTATGCTAAGTGAGATTAGTCAGTCGCAAAAAGTGGAAGGGGTGGATGTTTTCTCACATATGTGGAAGCTAAGGAGAAACTGGGATACGATACAGGAGGAACTCTAGACAGAGGAGGAGACGCTGTAGCGGAGTGAAGCGAGGGAGACTGGACGAAGTAATCACTTTAATGGACTTGATGCCCATACACAGATTTGCAATGGCGATCTTAATGGTGTGCACCGGGAGGGTGAAGGAGCTGGATGGGAGCTGGGGGAAGCTCCCTGAATGTTGTGTGCAGGTATGTCTCTATCACTCTGAAGTCCATCATGATATATGACTGATGCACCACTAACACCAGCAGCAGCAGCAGCAGCAGCAGCAGCAGCAGCAGCAGCAGCAGCAGCAGCAGCAGCAGCAGCAGCAGCAGCAGCATACAGGCTCTTCTCTGTCTATAGTCTCTGCAAGGCTGCCAAGAAGGCTCAGTGTCTTTAAAGAACTTGGAAGCCCTTTTAGGCATGTCCTTAAATATGTTTGAGGTCTTCACAAAGAGTCTCGGCGCCCCATCCTTAACTTACTCTTTCCAGAGCCCAGATCCTTCTGCCCTGGATTTGGTCACTTTTGTCTTGAGATACCACCATGAGGAACAGTGGCCCTTTCTAGCCAGCGAGTTCTGCCTCCTTTCTCTTTCCTTTCAATTCGACTTGCAAAAATAACTGGAATCGCTTCTTCTTTAATGCATCTCTCTCTTGTTCTGCTTATCTTTTATCCCAGACATCTAGAAATAATCACTTAGCATTTTCTAGTTTCTACTTGGAAGTCGCCCTGGTCAGGTCCACGGGTTCATTAGCTAGCCTTCCTCCATTTACCGCATTACCAACGGCTGCGGTTCTGCTAGTCCTGCTGGGGCATGACTCAGGTGTTGCCCTCCAGCTTCCAATGCTTTCTCCCTGAGCCCTTTGGATCCTCTCCAAGAGTGTTCAGAAGCCTCTGAGGCTCTCATTGTCTGTCTCAAGGCACTTGTAGCTTTTGCTCATGGCCGAACCTCAAAGCCTATGGTTGAAGTCTCTGTTCTAGCAGCACTCTACCAAGTTTTACCCCAGTTATCTGTTGCTGTATAACCAACCACTCCCAAAACCTCCAGCCATAAAGCTGAGACTGTGTGTGTAAGCATCCCGTGCCTTCTATATTCTGTACTTTGTTGGAAGACATGGAAATCCTTATCCTCCAGCATATATTCACTCAAATGACTTTTAAAAATGTCTGCCTATTATTTTCTATTCAGTACATTGGACCTCTTAATCGTCCTCCACAGTGGGTTCTTTCAGGCACTTGAAGTAGATGTATCAATTGATAACAAAAGGAAAAAAAAGATAGGGAAAGGGAAAGGGAAGAGGTACAGGTGGGAATAGCTTCAGAAAATAATCACTACAGGTGAGCAAGCAATTGCCCAGGTGTCTGATTGTGTAACTCTGAATCCCAAAGCTAGAGGCAGGTGGTGGAACTGAGTTGAAGTCTACTTTTAGCAGTTTCCTCGAGGGCTGAATTATTCTAGATTGGAGAGAGTACTTATGCTAAATCCAGCTACAAGTTTATAATAAAGGGAAGTCCCTCCCATTCGTTTTGTTCTATGTTGGTGTGTGTGTGTGTGTGTGTGTGTGTGTGTGTGTGTGTGTGTGTGTGTATTTGGTACTGGGAATTGAACCCAGTGTCATTTCACCTCTGAGCTATACCCCCAGCCTTATTTTTTAAATGTTTATTTTTGAAACAGGCTCACACTAAGTTGTAGAGAACCTTGATAAGTTGCTGAGGCTGGCTGTGGACCTGAGTCCTATCTCAGCCTCCCAAGTACTAGGATTACAGACATACATCATCACACTTAGCTAATTTTTTCTTTTTTTTGACAGCATAAGTCTTGTTCATATTTAATTTAGCATTTTAATAGAAATATATATATATATATATATATATATATATATATATATATGTTGGAGCAAGGGTGCCAGGCCTATACACTTGCAACTCCCTTAACCTGCATATCTCAAAATGCTCATAGTTAGACAAGGAAAAACTGCATTTGGCGCGCTCATCAAAGTCTGCCACTGGGTATCTCCAGTTCTTGAAGTCCTGGACTTAGTATTCTAGGACAAAAGATCCTTGACATTTTTCCTCAAGGTGATGTCTTTGAAATGTATTAACTACCCACTGAGAGTGACAACAGCCAGCATTTGCTGAAAGCTTGGTTTATGCCTAGAACTGAGTTTACCGCTAATTCACATCATCAGACTCAATCTTTGCAAGAACCGTATGGGAGAGAGACTATAACTGTCTCCGCTTTACAGATGAGGACGCTGGGATTTGGAGAGAATAAACAACTTGCTCCAGTTCACATGGGCAGTGAATTGGAGCTACACCCCCAGCCCTGTTTTTTTATTGTTTATTTTGAATCAGGGTCTTACTAAGTTGCAGAGGGTCTTGCTAAGTTGCTGAGGCTGGTCCTGAACCTGTGATCCTCCCATCTCAGCCTCCCAAGTACTAGGAGATGTACTTTGGCCAGACGTATTCCATTCTGGTTACACAAGTGGCCCCTATATTTTGCCAGGAAGTCCATGTGTATATAAAGACTTGCCACAAGGCTTTGGTGACCTGATTGCTGTCCTGAAGGGGAAAAATTTTTTTTTTACAGAGGCAGATTGTTAGGAGACACAGCTTTTGCCCAAACTAAGGCCTCAGAGGAAAAGGTATTGAGATTCCACCAACTCTATTCACATTCCTGAAACCCTCCATGGACACCTCTTCTAGGCACATCTCTGAACTGGGTACATAAAATTCAACCCCTGGCTCAAGAGGTTTCCAAGATAATTTGGGAAGCAGAGCCTAGATCACAAAAGAGAGTGATAACACAAGGTAGTGAATGCTAGGAGTTAAAGTTGTGGCACCTGCAATGAGAGCCACAGGCACTCAGAAACTCTGCCCAGGCTAGGAACCACAGGGCACAGGTAGGGAGGGGGCCCTGATTAACTCGTGTCCCTGGCTGGCAGTGCAGATGCCCAGGCTCTCGGCAGCTGAGCCAGCCCGTGGGGAGGTGATTGCTGAAATGGTTGGATGGAGGATCGTGGCCGTGGCCGCCTTGCTCTTGATTGGCGTGGGAATCCTTTGATCCTGGCATTGGAGGATCTGAGCTGCTGAGCAGTCTTTCTGCATAGAGGGAGGCAAAAAAAACCTGGGGGTCCTGGAAAGGAGGTGGGTGTAAAGAAAGACTAGCCTGCCCCAGCCAGGTGGGTTGTTGTCTTTGGTGCACCTTCGCAGGGAAAAGGGAGGGACCGGCAGGCGCTGAATGGTTAGAGACTCAGATTGGTGTTTCGATTCTTTCTTGATACAAACCTTGGTTGTACTGTGCGCTCTGTCAGTTCCCAGACACATGGGTGGCAGACAGATGGACTCCAGGAAAGGTAAATGGTTGACCCTAAAGCTGTTTCTCTTGAGGCCTCGGGCAAGGGAGACAACAAGGGGCCTGTCTGGGAATAGAGTTGGCAGAGGTGAGCGCCAGGGCAGGTTGCAGACAGTCTGTGAGATTTCCTAGCGCACCTGTATCCTCTCTGCTCTTGGAAGGCATTCTTTGACCTTGGAAGAACTGAGGGCCACGCCTCGTGTTCTTTGGCTCCAGGGGGCTGGGATGGGGGCTGGCTGCAGGGTGCGCCTCCCTAGATGATGCTTCCAGGGGCAGCACACGGAATCCTGCTCCATCCCCCAGTTTTGGCCACCAGCCCTTCCACTTCGGTTCTCTGCCCTTCCTCTGGGCACAGACTCAGGTGTAATCGTGGCCCTAGGGTGTGGGCTCCGGGGATGAAGTAGTTAAGCTGGGGGGCCCTCGGGTGAGTTGTCCAATACCGAGAAACAGCAGTTTCCCAGAGTTAACGTGGGCAGCTTCTTTGGGGAGGAAAGGAAGGATCACCGTCTGCCTAGCTCCAGCTCGGCCCCGCGTGTGTCTGCCTGTGTGTGCAGCGTGTGTGTGTGTGTGTGCGTGTGTGTGTGTGCGCGCGAGTGTGAGTGCGCGCGCGCCGAGGCGTTCCTCAGGTTGCGCTGCCTGGAAACCGAGGGAGCCATTGGAGAGACGAGGGGTGGGGGTGGGGGCCCCCGACCCTCCGCGGAGCCGGGGCGCGGGCGGCGGAGCGAGCCCCGCAGCCCAGCTCCAGAGCGGGCAAAGGCAGGGCGGGGGTTGTGCGTAGTGCGGGCGGCCGCCAGGCCCCGGGGGCCCCTCCGGGGAGGAGCTGGGCAGGAGGCCGGAGCTGCATGGAGTTTCTAGGGCGCGCAACTCCGGCGGGGCCTCGGCCACTGGGCTCCGGGGCGCAGGGTGGCAGCCGCGCACATGGGCTGAGCCCGCGCGGCCGGCGGGAGCGGGAGGGGTAGAGGAGCGCGCGGTGCGGGGGGTGCGGGGCACGCGTCCCCAGGCGGGAGCAGAGGACAAGGACAGGGAGGAACGCGCCCAGATCGAGCTCGGAGCAGAGCAGCGACCGGGGGCTCTCGCCGGCCGGGCGCGCGTGGGGAGCGGCCCGGGGGCGCGGTGGGAGCCGGCGGCGGCCGGGATGCCGGCGCGGGGACGCGGCTGCGGGCTGGGGGTGTGAGCTCGAGCTGCGCGCTGCCCGCCGGCGCCTCCATTCGGCGATCGCCGCCCCCTGCCTGCGGCCTCGGAGGAAGCCCCCCGCGCCGCGCGGAGGCGCCTCGGCAGCCGGGCTGCGGGGCCCCGGCCCAGCGAGAGGTGAGTGCCGCCGCCCGCGAGCCCGCGCCGCGCGCCCGCCCCGGGTCCCCGCACCCTCGCCCCTGTGCGCCGCCCCCCAGCCCGGGCCGTGGCGGGCTGCCGTCCCGGAGTGGGCGGGCGGGCTGCTGACGGAGCCTCCCGGACCTGTTGGCACCGGCACCCGGCACCCACCGGGCGGCCGGGGGCGCCGGGGCCACCTGGCCCCCCCTGGCCGGCTCCTGGCTGCCCGCCCGGGGGCGTGCGGCTGGGCACGGGCTGCGGCTCGCTCGGCCGTCCGGGAACTGTGCGCGCTGGCGGCCCGGAGCCGCTCGCCCTCCTCCCGGCGCCGGTGGCCACCTGGCTGCGCGCCCCGGACCGCTGGCGCCGGGCGCTGGGAACCGGGGCAGGGGGCCGGAACCCGCACCGCAGCCCAGGTGAGAGCCCCCGGCGACAGCCAGGTCCCCGGGAAGCCGGAGTCATGGCGATCGGGGAGGCGGGAGGCAGGGTTCCCTCCATCCGAGCCCCCCCAGCGCGGGCGGCTAGTCTTCCCGGGCGCACGCTCCCCGCCGCCACCCGCCCGGGGTCCTCCGGCCCAGGGCTCGCGGGGCGACCCGGGAGGCTGCGGGCATCTCCTCCGGGACCTGGCCACCCGGCTGGATCCGCGCGGCGCCGGGGCAGGGCTGGGCGCTGGCTCTCGGGGCAGTCTCGCCTCCCCGGGCCGGCGGACGGGGAGTGAACTTCCTCAGACTTGGCCTCGGGGCGCTTCGGCAGCAGCAGGTAGTTCGGCGGCTTCGAGGCTCCCGCCGCCCCGCAGGTGATGCCCAGGGTGGCCGCAGGGCGACGCGGGCCTCCTCCGCGCGGGCCACGTGCGCCCCGGCTCCCACCACCCGCACGTTTCCCCGCTGCTCGTTTTTTAATTTATTTTTATTTTTATTTTTTTTAAGAGTGTGTAAGAACAGCAGCGCCTTTCTTTCATTTGTGTCTCAGCCCTTAGCTCCCAGGTGAAGCAGTGCCTGCAGTTCCTTGGGTACCAAGATTGGGGCGCCATCCCCCGGCCCTGAGAATGTTTCTCTAAAGGAAAAAAAAAATTCTAACTGACGGCAGCAAAGTCTTGTTAAGGATGATAATAACTACATCCTAGAGTGGCCCGCGCTGCCTCAGCTGAGTTGAGATGACCTTCCCAAGAAAGAATGGGCAGATTGTGGCCATCTACGACCTCGTGAAAGTCGTTATTTGCTGACTTTGGGTCTCAGAGAGGAACTTTTTATTTTCTTTCTTCATCTCAGGCATCAGAGTTTTGGAAACGATGGTGAGGCCCTTATGAAATAAATAGACGGTGTGCAGCAGAACAGGTTTTAGAGGAGTGCAACTCTAGCTCTGTGCCTGTCCTTTTACTTCCTTTTTGTAGGGTGGGGTCAATGACTTCTTTCTTTCTTTCCACTGGTGGGGATGGAACCCTGAGCCTCTTGGTGCCAGGCAGGCGGGCTCTTCCACTGAGCTACACCGTACGTGTGGGATTTTTATTGCCACCTGTGTGTGGGGGGATGCTGACTGGAGTCTAGGTGCCCATTCACACCTCTCCTGGGCTTACTTTACAATTGGGTTGCTTCTTTCAATTTAAGCTGCCTTCCTGGGCCTCAGGAGCTGCATCACTTTGCTGGTTTCTTGGGCATTGGGTGTGGGGGGGGTCCCCTAGGAATCCCCCCCACGCTGCCCTTGAGCTGACCAGCCTGCTAGAAGCCCAGCAGAGAGGCTTCCCTGTCAGGGTTCACTGCAGAGGTGTGAGCTTTTCATAGCAATAGAAAAATGGCAGCGTGTACCCGGAAGCTGGATCCCGGCACTGACTTTGGTTACTGGGTGTATCCGATGGGGTTATAAGGAAACAAAACTTCTCGGGAAGCCAGCATTTTATTGGAGGCAAGCAAAAATACTCCTAGGACTGTTCACCACCCTGTCACTTTTCCTTGAACTCTGAAAGTAACGACTGCCAGGCCTGCTGTGAAGGTGGCGGATGAAGGCTGTTTTAGAAATCATTGAATTCAGCTGGCTCCATTGGGGCAATGATGGGGCAAGACTTGATGGAGATGTTCGGCTCCCTTTCCTCTGAGGACTGGGTGGGCTTTGGGGCAGGAACGCTGTGTGTGATAGCTGATCGTCTATCTCCGCAGTGGGAGGCCTCTGGTCAGCGCTTAAGTATTGGGCAGGACCAGTGTGCCTTCTGGGACGCTGGAGGGACATCTCCAGGTGGCCCTTGAGTCTGTGGTTCTGTGTGCAGTGATGTCCTTACCAGCCCACCCCAGGACTCATAGACTGTGCCGTGTTTGGTGGCTGGTAGCAGGAAGGGGACCCTAGTTCTTATTATGAGGAAATCCTGGCTCTGATAGGACTTTGCCTTGGACCACCCTCTCAATTCAGATTTCTGAGACCCTCCTTTTGTTTTTGACACGTCTGCACATGTGAGCTCCTGTAACTTCATTTTACCTGTATGAAGCTCAGGGAACTTAAATAACTATCCAAAGACTGCATAGCTCGGCGGTCGGAGCGGGGCTATGACTTGATTCTGGGGGGCTGGGGTTTCTGATTCTGCATCTGGGGCTCTTCCTACACTGCTTGCTTTGGTGATCTGTAAAGAGTTGTGGTCGTCTGTGACCCGCAATGCCGTGTTTGGAGTCGGGCATACAGCGGGTGCCCTGTCTGCGTTTGTTGAGTGACTCTAGGTCTACCTCACATTTCTCATTCTTCCAGGCATAAGAGGAGCAACCCCCTGGCTTGTGCAGTGGGTCTTGAGGGCAGGTCAGACTCCCCACCAAAGCCTCTGCCTTTCCTTGGGTCTCTACTGCAGCCACGTGCAATTTGAGCCCGAAGTGCTTTGGCATAGGCTTCTTTGTTATTATTATTATCATCGTTATTATTATTGCCATTATTTTGCGGATTTGCTATCTGGGCTCCCGTTAGTATGGGAAGGGGCATCTTTGGCCACCCTCACTTAAGCCAAGTGAGAGGGATGGAGCGTCTGAAACATTTGTTCCATACTGAGAACCATTAGGCAGTGCAGCCAACAGTAGCTTCTAAGCTTGTTAAAACAGCGCGGGGCTTGACTCTTATGCAATGAAACCATCCTTCCAGATGGGCAGAGCACCGGCTGATTCCTCAGAGTGCTCAGCTGGAGGGTAATTGTGAGAGTGGTCAGGAAGGAGGAGAATGAAAATACCGTGGTTGCATCTCATCCAGGGATTTCACAGTGGATTCTGTTTTTAATCATTTAACACCCAGTGAACATTTATCCAGCGCCTATTACGAGGTGTGGACAGAGAGATGAGGACGATGCAGAGATGGTCATCAGAGCAATTCACAGAGCTGGGCGTGGGCACACACCTGTAACCTCAGTACTTGGGAGGCTGAGACAGAAGGATCACAGATCCCAGGCCAGCCTCAGCAGTTTAGCAAGGCCCTCAGCAACTTAGTAAGACCCTGTTTCTAAACAAAAATAGAAAGGGGGCTAAGAATGTAGCTCAGAGGTAGAATGCCTCTGGGTTCAATCCCCAATACTGCAAAAAAAAAAAAAAAACAACAACAACAACAAAAAACCCCACAGATTAGCTGAGAAGGCAGATACTGTGTTAGAGATACACGTTTATGGGCAGACATGAAAGGTAGTGTCCCAGCTCAGTTGAATGGGTCAGGCTTCCAAGGGCATTCTAATGTAGAGGAAGGGGTTGTCAAAGGTCGGAAAGCACATTCACATGGAGCATATGAAGAAGGATAGTTTGAAGTTTAAAGGTTAAGGCATGGGAGGAAGCTGGCGTGGTGGCGCACACCTGTAATCCCAGTACTTGGGAGGCTGAGACAAGAGGATGGCAGCTTTGGGGATGGATGGCCTGGCAAGGTAGTGAGACTCTCAGCAGCCTAGTGAGGCCCTGTTTTAAGACCAAAAAAAAAAAAAAAAGTAAAAAGAAAGGACTGAAGGTGTAGCTCAGAGGCGCCCCTGGGTCCCACCCCCCAGTACCTCAAGAAAGCAAGAGCACAAAACACAAACAAAGAATCAAATAACAACAGCAAGGACCAAACAAGGGAGGAGTGAAGGAAGAGGCTGGAACGGTAGAAGGATCCTGTGGTCAGGATCAGGGGCTCCTTGTCGCTCCCTTAGGGGATGAGTGACATGCTGAGATGTGGCTGAGGACGTTGTAGAAGAGAGATCTAGCAAGGAAGACCAGAGGCAGGGATCCCCGAGGACGGGCACTAAGGACCAGGCAGGTAGGTGTGCGGGGGCCAGGGGTGGGGGTGTAGGAAAGATGCACGAACTCAGCTCAGCTTTAGGGGACTGTCACTTGGGTGGCAAACAGTAGAAACTAACCCTGGTTACCAACTAAAGTGAGGAAGAGTGCTTTTAGAGTATCGATGGATGCTCACGGGATGGTGGGTAAGCCTGGAGAGCCAGGCTTGAAGCAGAGAGGGATTAGGCAGCCCACGGAAGCTTGGTAGCAGGAAATGCCAGTTTTCTCTAGCAGGCGGGCAATGCTTTGGGAGAAAGTGGTGTCCAACCTTTTGCACTCTAATGATTATTGGATTATTCTGCTGCTTTCAAAGGGCCCAGAGGAGCTGGGCATGGTGGCACAAACCTGTAATTCCAGTACTTAGGAGACTGAGACAGGAGATTTGGGGCTAGCTTCAGCAATTTACTGAGGCCCCCTGCAACTTAGCAAGAACTTGTTTTCAAATAAAAAATAAAATGGGGCTGGGGAGGGGTGTAGCTCAGAGGTTCAGTCCTGACCACCACACCACCACAAACAAACAAAAATCCCCAAAGTGCTCAAAGGATATATGTGATTAGCATGACCTGGAGAAGAGTATTTTTTTTTTTTTCCTGGAATGCTTCTGCTAAAAGGTGGTGACACAGATGTGGGATATGTGGGTGACACAGATGTGGGATATGTGGGTGACACAGAAGGGAAAATTGGCAGGACTTATGAACGATGTAGGGAGGAGACAAGGGAGGGTATAATGTGGCCATAGGGTTTCTGGTGTGGATAACAAGGCAGAAAAGCAAAATCAGCCTGGCCAAGATCATTGTTTTCTCATGACCAGGCTGTGGGAGAAGGTGACGACCTATTTTAAAAAGGCTCATTAAGGGGCTCTGCTGCTGCTAAAGTAGGTTGCTCTGTCTCATGCCCCACACATCTGGTTGCTTTGAGAACTCTTTCATTCATCCAACTCGTGTGTACTGAGCATCTCTGGTTCAACCACTGGGGGGAAAATGGCGAATTAGATAGAGGCGGTACTTGCTCATTTGGGAGATGTAGGGCATCATAAAAAGTAAAATATACCAATAGAATGGATATAATTGAGCATCAAGAGCTATTTCACATAGGGTGGACAAGAAAGGCCTCACCCAGGAGCTATATTTATCCCAACACCAGAACGACATGAAGAAATACGTTGGGGGAAGATCTGGGAAGGAACCACCGGGCAGTGGGTGCCGAGGTAGGGATGTACTTTATGGAGCCTGGTGCGGCAGAAGATGAATTCAGAGAGCCAGGGGCTAGATCATGTGGGTCACACTGTGGAGTTTGAGTTTGATACCAAGTTTGATGGAAGCCACTGGAGGCTTTCAACGGGCTTGTGACATCATTTAATTTATCTTTTCTAAAATCCTCCTGGCAGCTCTGCATTCTGTCTGTACTACCTTGGTACAATAAAATGAATATTTATCCCTTAGAGTGTAACATGAAATGTAGTGTTTAAAAGTAACAGATGGAGAGAAAATGCTTTGCTGACCTTAATTTAGTGATTTTGAAGTGTACCAATTAAATGTGGGTACAGGCAAAACTGCATTTATAGTGTGATTTCAGTTTTGTTTAAAAAGATGAGATACAAGAACAATGGAAAGAAATGGACCCAAAATGTTAACAATGCTTATCCAAAAGTATTGGTTTCATAAATGATTGTTGTGTTTTGAAAATGAGCACATGTTTCTTTTATACTTGGGAAAACTGATCTAAAAATGGAAACACTGAAAAATCACAAACATCTTGGAGAGGGGTCGTGATAGTGTATCTACTAAAAACTTCCATCTACCATTTTATATTTATTTATTTATTTATTTATTTATTTATTTATTTATTTTTGTGGTACTGGGGTTCCTGGAAGCCCTTCTACCTCCGGGCTACTCTCCCAGACCTATTTTATGCTTTTTTATTTTTGGAAACAGGGTCTCTTAAGCCAGCAGGATCCTCCTGTCTCCGCCTCCCAAGCGCAGGGATTACAAGTATGCGCCACCAAGCCCGGCCTTACCATTTTATTTTTGAAATTTTAACATCAAGGCCCATAATCCTGATTGGGACAGAAGGTAGGATGCTCATTTTACACCAGCTGCCCAAGGTGTGGCTCTCTCTTTTATGCTTAGAATTATTTTTAATTAAGCCAGGTATGGTGGAACATGCTTGTAACCCCAGTGCTTGGGAGGCTGAGACAGGAGGATCCCAGGTTCCAGACTAACCTCAGCAACTTAGTGAGACACTGTTAAAAAAAAAAAATAGGACTGGTGGGTGTAACTCAGAGATATAATGCCCCTGGTTAAATTCCCAGTACTCTATAGGTATTTAGTTAAGAAAGTACCATTCATTCTTAACAAAAAATTAAGAAGACATAGAAAAGTTACATAAAAATGAAAGCACTTTTTGTACTCTCATTCTCCAGGACTGGTAACATTTCAAATACATATATTGTTAGATTTTTTTTTCTGTGCATGTAAAATATATGCATCTCAATCTTGTTGAATTTAGAAGATTGCGGTAACGAGTTACCCTAACTCCAAAACACTCCAGAATCCTTTCCTGTAGACCCAAAAACCTAAATGACCTTTCTTTTCCCCTTGAAACAAATTAGTAAGAAACTTAAATGTGTAACTTCTTGCTGGGAGAAATGGAATCCTGCCTTTTTAGTATTCAGTGTTTACTGAGAGCATAATTTATACTTATAAAGAATAGAACAATTAAATATTCATTAAAAACTCATCTCTGAACATTGAACATTATCGCTGTAGTACTGGGTTCCCAAAGTCTGTGTCACGGTTACAAATCACCGGTACTTTTTCATTAACAAAAGTTAGGCCGTAAGAAAACTTGCAAGTGTAAATTAGGCAGCTAAGCTAATTATTTCGGTGACACATTTATTACAACAGAATATTATCCTTCGAAGAAGAACAGTAGTAAGCAGGTGTCACTTAGAGGCAGAGCTGGATAGTCCCAAGGACCAAGGTGGGTTGATCTTGTAGTCTCAGCACACAGACAGGCTTGGGGGCTAAAGTGTCAGGAATGGACTGCCACAGATGTGGCGTTAATAGAACCAAACAATGTTGCGTTGGAGTCTCATTATGTGATTCAGCAGAATTACCGCTTTCCCCATCATTAATTAAGCACATCTTTCCTTGGTTCTGGGACTAGCAAATGCATGCTCAGAAGAGAATGCTACTTTACGATGAAATTTCAGAAGGAGCAGGACCTCAGTTGTTTCACATTTATTGTGGGGGAAGAAGACCGGAGAGATTAAATAACATGTGTTCTGCCACACGGGCTCCGTTCTCCACCCCAGCGCCCTTCCTCAGACATTTAGCGGTGACTTTGTGTCATTAGAAAACGAATTTCTTTTATTAAGCTCAAGAATCAGGAAGGCACGCTGAAGCCCATGAAAAATGGGAGGGCTTTTGAGATGTTCATTCATTCTGCGAAGTGTAATCTGTCTGTGTAGTGATAACAGGCCTAATTACTGTGTAAACATTTTTATAGCCTGGTAAGAAAATCTCAAACATCTGTACTGCACATCGACGTAGCATTTCAGCCTCCAGCATGCCTACTGCCTGTTTCGAAAAACCAGTTGCTCTGTTTTAAAAATCTGATCTATGGTTGGTGATTCACGTTATACACATACACGTCAACACACATTCCGTACCCAGCAGGAAGAGACAAATAATACTAGGAAATTCTCAAAGTGCTTGCTGTGTGTCAGCCTCTCTCTGATGACTAGTATTTCCTTAATATTTTCTAGTATTTTCCCTAGTATTTTTCTACTATTTCTGTTACTAGTATTTCTCTAGTATTTCCATCTTATCAATGAATAAACAGAATGCAGAAACTTGCCCAGGGTCACGAGTTAGCACCTGGTTGATGGAAACCCCGGTAGTTTTGCTCCAGAGGTTTGTGATACACTAGCTAAAACTTTCATTTCTCCTGTGCCTCTCAAAGACAAGCAACCTTCCTGCAAGAACGCTCAGGATCTGAGTTTGTTAAAATGGTTTAAAGAGTTAACATCCCTTTCCTTTGGGGCAAAAGTGGGGATGTGGAGTCATAGAGAGCTGCGGCTACCACATTTCTGAGACTGGGTTGTCCTCAACCTCTTTCCTACTGGTTGCCTGGAGGCAGCAAGTTGTCTCGGGCCACCTTTTTTTTTTTTTTTTTTGGTGGTACTGGGGTTCCTGGAAGCCCGTCTATCTCCGGGCTACACTCCCAGACCTATTTTATTTTTGGAAACAGGGTCTCCTAAGCCAGTGCGGCTGGCTTCGAACCTGCGTGATCCTCCTGTCTCTGCCTCCCAAGCGCGGGGATTACAAGCGTGTGCACCACCACGCCCGGCCCTCGGGCCACCTTTTCACTGCTATAATCCTAAACAATGGACTATACAATTTAGAGGAAGATTTATTTGCTCACAGTTTTCTTGGAGATTCCAGGGTTCAATCTATATCAGGCTGGGGCTGTAAACTGTGTGTGTGTGTGTGTGTGTGTGGCACTGGGGGTAACACACACACACACACACACACACACACACACACACATACCAAGGAGATTAAAAAACGCAAGTCCCCAGGGCCACACCCCACTGGCTTAGGTTATCACCCAGATCTACTAATGAGATTACAAACTTCATGCCTTAGCTATATCAACCCTGAGCTCTTCAGGGGACATTCTGTATCTGACCATAACACAAGTCAAGGACAGATGTCTGCCCTCAGCTGAGATCAGTAATCCCTCTTTTCCCACTAAGACCCAACCCTCAAATTAGTTGGGTGGGTGCCACCTGACTTTTGAACACTGGTGGATTCAGGTACTGCTGTCTTATGACTTGGCTCTTATATGATCTTTCAACAAGTGATGAACTTCTCTAGTTCCCAACACCCAAAGGGAAAAATGCTTCTATTCAGCTTTCAAAGACCCAGTACAAGTGTGATAGCACATGCTTGTAATCCTAGTACTTGGGAGGCTGAGGCAAGAGGTTTGCAGGTTGGCAACCAGCCTCAGCAACTGAGCAAGGCCCTCCGCAACTTAGTGAGACCCTGTTTCAAAATAAAAAATAAAATAGTACTGGGAGTGTAGCTCAGAGGTAGCATGCTCTTGAGTTCAACCCCCAGTGCCACAAAACAAAAACAAAAAACACCCAATACAGAATGCGTTGGGACCCCTTAAAAGTAGTAAGCAACAAGGGAGAATTTCATAATTAAAAAGTGAAAAAATCCTGTAGGTGTTGGCCAGTGGGTCCTCACTCAGAGACCTTATTGTTAGCCTTAAATTATGGGTCACGATGTAGGCTGACTCAGAATTCTGCACACTGGAAGGGACTGAAGCCAAGGAACATTCTCCAGGGACTCTTTGGGTTCCTGACAGGTCTAGCCTCTGGCCAGGAGGGTCCATGTGCTTGTACCACTATGTGAGTAATGGCCTCTGATTTGGAGTGCTGTCTTTAAAGATAGAGAAGGGTGAGGGGCAAGGGAGGGGGGAGACTCATGCCAGTGTTACCAGCTGACATTTGACAGTTAATTTTCCCTGGGAACGGCCAAGTCCTGCAGGGTTTGGAGGCCAGGAAGGAGTAATCTCAAGTTGTAAGGCAATGCAAAAGGCAGGTACTGGTGATGGAGATAGGGACTTCTCATGAGCAAGAATTCTGGATGGAAGGCAGCCCTACTGTGGTCCTGGGATGGGATGGGTATCAGTGATGCTTAGGACACAGGTAGACACACCTCTCCAGCATTGGAACTGAGTGCTGAGATCCAAAACCGAGATTTTAGTTCTGGAGTGCTCAAACTTGGCTGGAGAATCTCCTGGAAAGTCTGAACATGGTTTCAATGACCAGATCTCATCCAGGGCCAGTGACTTGAGAATCTTCCAGAATGGATGGGAGGATGGGACCACCCCGAGTGATACCAAGAAGGTTCAGCCAACATTGAGAACCAGGAATCTAGGGTGGTGTTTGTCAAATGAATGCATCAGAAATCTCTGGGGGGGGGGTCTTGTTAGATCACAGATTCTAATCATTGGGGAGGAGCAGGGGCAAGGACAAGAGCTAACTATCTTTCTAAGGAGCAACTGCTGTATGCTAGGCCACACTGGGGGAAGGAGCAAGGTGCTGGGTCAGAGAATCACTTTCTTGGTGTTCTTAGTGTTCAATAAAGGGCTCCTGGCATCTCTGCCTCTTTATGAGGTCACTGGTATCTTTTTTGGGTTCATGCAAGAAGGGTTAGAGAATCAAGAGTGAGGAGGACCCTGCCTTCCTCATCCCTGGGGTCAGGAGAATTCACTGCAGAGGCCCAGAACACCCTCCAGGTTCTCTCCAGAGACTCGCTCTGGGCACAAGCCATCAGGATGGAACCGATTTATCTTTCAGGAACCAACATATTCTCCTGTCCCTGTTTGGGATTTATAGTTGAGATCTGAGGCTTTGGACGCTGGAAGGGACCTTAGGAATGATCTAGTCTAAGCCATCCATTTTATAGTGGAGGAAACTGAGACTCGGCATGATTTGTCCAGAGGCCAGACCATCTGGAGAGTTTTTCTGTGGACTGGATATCAGGAGGACAGATGTGGCAGAATGAAGCTGGGGAGAAAACACCCCTGTGCTGTTCTGGGTACAGGAGAGCCATGTGACAGAGACATCCAGAAAGACTGCGGGTAGAGTCACGTTAAAGGTACCTGGGAATGGGGAGACATTACTGCTAATTATACCTGTGATTTTCCCTTCCCTCTCTCCAGCTACCCCACCGATTTCAGTTAACTACACAGAAGCGTGATGTAGGTCTCTGCTTCTGTGCCTGGAGTTGACACCTTGACAGATGCTTAGCAGCCCATTTCCAGGTGGGATGTTGATGCAGTCTGCCCTACTTGATGCAAAATAACTACGTTTACCATTCCAAGCCAAAATATTTTTGCCTGTTATTGAAGCAAAAAAAAAAAAAGAAAAGAAAAAAAAAACAACATTCACGACATAGAAGTTTCTTAGTGTCATGGTGAATATGTTAAACCTGTTGTAAGAATAGTACATAATTGATGTGCTTGGCATTTAGCACCCAGCCATGACACATTCAGCCTGGGATGACTAATAAATTGTATTTTGTTGAATTCCTTTTTTTCCCCCTGACTTTTTTAAGTCTCAAGGCACCTGTTTCAGTATGTCAGCACTGACAGGGACATTTTCTTGCCCATCTATTTATGCTTTATCAACCGACTTGAGATGAAGACAGGGACTTTGAATCTCCTGGACTTCAGTGGACAGGGCAGGTGTCTCCTGCCCCACAAAGAGTGATCCTTTAAATAGGAGAGACAAAGACGCAGGAGGGCATGGGAAATTTAGTTAGCATAAAGATTAGGTAGTATAATTATAGCTAATGGTTATATAAGTAGTCCTTTCTAAGTAATTCACATATGTTAACTTGTTTAATCCTTTCAACAACCCAGTGAGGTAGATACTGTGGTGATCCTCATTTTTATAGACGAGGACACCAAACCTCAGAGAAGTTAAGTATAGCAGTTCTCTCTTTGGGAGGTACATTTCAAGACCCCAGGTGCTTTGGGACCATTATTAAATTAACTAAGGGTTACTTCAACACAAGCACTGGATCTATCAACTAACACAGAGGCTGCTCAGTGGGTGGGTAGCATATACGCTGTGGACACACTGAATAAGGGGATGATTCACATCCCATGGCAGGATGGAGCAGGACAGTTGGAGATTTCATCAGGCTCCCTGGAAGAGTGGTTTGCAATTTAAACTTATGAATTATTCATTTCTGGAAATTTCCATGAAATATTTCCAGATAGTGGCTGACCGTAAGTATCCAAAACTGTAGAAAGCAAGACCTTGGATATGGGGAGCTAGTCCACCTGTGCTGACAATCACACTGCTAATATGAAGTTAAGTTTGACTCAAGACTTTAGAAGTCATGCTCCTAACCTATGAGGCGAGGCCGCTACTAGAATTCTAATCGCTCGAGATATGCATGGCTTTGGAGAGAATTTTCATAGCACATTTGAATACTCTGGCCTAGCCTTCTTGGGACACGGTTATACCTTCACATGGGTGCTGGATCCTTCATACATGGGGTGGGGTCTGTCCGACTTCCTCACTCTTTGTTCTTTTAGTTCTTCCTAGTTGTGCTTATTGATGCGGGCTTGCTGTAATTTATAAACGAAGGGCAGAATCCACAGCAGGTCCGTGGGGTTGCAATGTTGGGGCAGCTCTGTCATAGTGAGCCTCATGTACCAAACGCTGGACCTTCTTTCTCCTACACTGGCCACTTATCAGCCTGTGTGCTTTTCAGTTCCCACTGCCTTGACTTTGCTCTGCTTTGAGCCTGATTCTTGCAGAATCATGTGTCCAGAGGTTCTGCACCTGGGGGACAGGTAGAGCAGGTAGAGCTCCTGGGTTCTCCCTCACTTTTGGCCTGACCGAGTCTTGGGACAGAACTGTGCCACTCTTGGCCAGAATCGCATCATGGCTGCTCCATTCTCTGCAGCTTCCTGTCCCTCTGCAGGGCCCAGCACCTGCGCACCGCCTACAGTGCCTGCGCACCACCTCGCTCCCCAGCCCGGCCTGCTCCTGCTCTGTGTTCTCCTGGGTCACTGCCTGAGTTTCATGCTCTGGTCTGTTCTTTCAGGGGTTGGTAAACTCTGTAAAGGGGCTGATACAAGCTGAATATCCATTGGGGTGCTTGGAAAGTGTTTCTGATTTTTTCGACCCCAGATTCTGGAATATTTGCTTATATATAAAATGAGATACTTTAGGAATGGGACCCAAGTCTAAACACAAAATTCATTTAAGTTTCATATCTACCTTATACATGTGGCCTGAAAGTAATTTGATTTATTATTTATTAAAATTTTTATTTGGTGCATTATACTTATGCACAATAGTGAGGTTCCTTGTTATATATTGGTACATGCACATGACATATAATTTGGTCAATTTTATCCCCTAGTACTTCCCATTTCCTTCCCTTCCTCCCTCTTCCTGGTTCCCTTTCTCCACCCTACTAATCTCCCTTCTGAAGGCGATTTTATATAGTATATTCAGCGTTTTGACTTCAACCCACCACATGAGGTCAGGTGTGGAACTTTGCACTTGGGGTGTCATGTGGTCACTCAAAAAGTTGTGGATTTTGGGGGCATCTGAAATTTGGGATTTGGGGATTAGGGCCCTTCAACTTGCAGTAAATATTTAAAGCTCTGCAGGTTATCTGGTTCTTGTTGCAGCTACTCAAGTCCGCTGTCACAGCAGGAAGGCGACCCCGGGTCTTCTCTGTGTCTTCTCTCTGAGTGTGACTGTGCCTGCAGCTCCTCTTATGAGGATACCGGTGATGTGAGGTCTGAGCTCACCTTAATGACCTCGTTTTTACTTAATTATTTCTTTAAACCCCTTATCTCCAAATATGACCATATCCAGTGATGCATTGTGAGACTTCAACATATAATTTTATATTTGGTGAAGGGGGGGTACATAATGTAACCATGATTTTTCTTTCTTACCCTCCATGATTTTTTCCCCCTTTTTGTGATACTAGAGATTGATCCCAGTGCCATTCTCCCTCTGAGCTATACCTCCTGCCCTTTACTTTTTATTTTTTTTGTTTTGAAACCAGGTCTCACTAGGCTGCTGAGGTGCTTGCTGTGCTGCTGAGGCCATCCTCAAACCTACCATCTTCCTGTCTCAGTCTCCCAAGTACCGAGATTACAGATTTGCCCCACCACACTTGGCTGCCCCCCTGCTTTGCCCCTTGTCACTAAATCTTATCAGACCTCAGATGTATATGTTCCCATAGAAACTCTAAAAGCAACTGGGCCCAGAGAGAATGAACCATTTTCTCTCCAGGGCACAATGTGTTCTCCTGCTTGGCCTGCAGCCCTAGCCCCAAGCTCAGAGTAGGAACCTTGCCGACCTTGTCTGTCTCTCTGTCTACCCTCGCATGAGCGTCGTGTCGTGTCAGTCTTACTGTCTGGCACCAGCATTGATCCATTGTTCTGCTGACCTGCCTGAACTTCAGCCTCCTCCAGCTTTACCATCCTTTATTCTCTCCTTTACTTATTTTGTGGTACCAGAGTTGAACCCAGGGGCATTTTATCTCCAAGCCCACTCCCCACACCCAGCCCTTTTAAATTTTTTTTTTTTTTTTTTTTTTTGAAACAGGGTCCCACTACTCTGTAGAGGGCCTCACTAAGTTGTTGAGGCTGGCTAAAAATCTGTTATCCTCCTGTCTCAGCCCTCCCAAGTACTGCAATTAGAGGCGTGTACCACCACACCTGGACTTTTCTCTCCCTTTTCTAAACCCACCTCTGGCTGCAATCAGATCCATCCTTAAAAACACACACACACACACACACACACACACACACACACACAGAATGAGTCATAACACTCTGGCCTTCTAGAAAATTCTAGAAACTTCCGGTTGCATCCTATTGAGTTCAGTATTTTGACTTCCTAGTAGCTTTGATATGGCCTTCTGGCCATTGTGCCATTTTGCCTCTGCCACCTTCAAGTCCCTTCACAGTGACGGACTGACCTCTGTGTCTTTGTGCAGCTGGGAATCTCCTTGTCATTCAAAAGCAAGATTGAGTCTGACCTTCCCCATGGCTTATTCCTGATCTTACATTTGAGGTTACTGTCTTCTTACAGTTTGTTTGTATACTACTTGCCTTTACATTTCCCCTGCCACTAATTGGCTTGTTTTAGGCAACACACCCTTAGAATCACAGCATCCTAGAAACGGAAAGTTAAAGGGATTTTAGGAAGGAATAGACCCTGCTAAATAAATAAGGTCCTTTAAGAAATAGCTCCTACTTAAGAATAAGAGATAATCTAAAGTCACGCATCTTCTTTTAACTGTAGGGAAGAGGTGTGTGTGTGTGTGTGTGTGTGTGTGTGTGTGTGTGTGTGTGTTCTCCATGGTTATTGCCTCTAAGGTATTCTTAGATTTCCTCAATTTAGCCGGAGGACAGTGATGGGGGAATGTAGCTGGACACGTAGTTGCACTCTGAGATGGTAAGACCTGGACATGGCGTGGGAAGAATCAGCCTCAACTGGTTCTCAAGGTGGTCCTCGCAGCCAGTGAGCCCCAGGTTGCAAACCATGTGCCCTGTGACTTCTTTGCCTCGGTGTTAAGATGGAGATAATCGTTTAGACGGTGCCTGTACTGGGAGGCGGGTGCCAGTGGGGGAATGGGAATGTGTTAAGTGACCGACTCCTTTCAGCACCTTGTGTTCTTTGGAAAAGAAGCAGGAGAGGAAACAAAAATAAAATCAAGGTGTTTCTGAAAGGGACCCATTGAACGAGGCAGTAATTATTTGCATTGAAATCAAATCATTCACCGTCGGGCTCTTTGAGATAGGAACTCCCCTGGTGAACCGAGTGAAGTTTCCGATCATTAGGGTATTGACAGAGGGAAGTGAGGGCAGAGAAAAGGGTCTATAAAAGCAGCCAGAGAAGTTCAATCAGAAACAGCAGCAAGCAGGTCACGCACTGTCATGCAAATCACTGGGAAATAGAATTTGATCTTTTGCAGAGAATAAAATAGTTTTCTGGAAGGGCGTGGTTCATTTATCATCCTTTTCTCTGCCTTTCCAACACATGCGTGTCTTTGCTTTTTTACCCTTCTCAAAGAAGTTCTTTGGGTTCCTTGTGTTGACCACTGGGTGTGGTACTGGTCACAGCTGGTGCCTCTTACTTTTTTTTGTGTGTGTGTGCCGGTCTGGGGATGGAACCCAGGGCCATTCGACCTCCAAGCTATGCTTCCAGCCCTATTTTTTATTCTTTATTTTGAAATAGGGTCTCTAAGTTGTGGAGGCCCTCACTAAGTAGCTGAGGCTGTCCGGGAACTGCGAGCCTCTGGTCTCAGCCTCCTGAATGGTCATGTTAAATAAACTCACGGTGAGACAGTGGTCTCTAAGACTCACCAGCCCTCCAGGGATTTTCCCAGGAGCAAGTTGCTGCCCTCTTGTCTTACTTTCTCACCTTGAAATGTTCCTTTCGACGCATAAGCAAGAGGTCTATGGTTAAACTTTTTTTTTTTCTTTTGGAACTGGGGATTGAACCCAGGGGTATTCTACCTCTGAGCTATACCCTCAGTCCTATTTTATGTTTCATTTTGAACAGGGTCTTACTAAGTTGCTGAGAGCCTTGTTAAGTTGCTGAGGCTATCCTGGCACCTGCAATCCTCCTCTCTCAGCCTCTTGAATATTGAGATTACAAGTGTGTACTGCCACATCCAGCTTATGGTTAAGCTTTTTAAAATAAATAAGTAGAATCCGGGTGTGGCGGCGCCCGCTTGTGATCCCAGCATTCGGGAGGCTGATACAGGAGGATCATAGTTCTCGGACAGCTTCAGCTACTTAGTGAGGCCCTTTGCAACTCAGTGAGACCGTGTTTCAAAATAAATAATAAAAATATAGGACTACAGGTGTAGCTTGGAGGTAGAATGCCCCTGGGTTGGGTTCCATCCCCAGCCCCCCCCCCAGAAAAAAAGTAAATAGAAGAAAATAAACTTTACACTTAATCTCCATGACCCAAAGATCACCATCAGTAACAGTTTGGGAATAAAACCCCCCAGAGTTTATATGTGTGCACATGTGTGTATCTTTGTTCTGTGTCTCTCTTTTTATTGGACGAGGACTGCAAGGTGAATACTTTTTTCTCACCTTTTTCACTTAAAGGATTGTGAGCGTCTCTCCACCTCGTTCCCTATTCTCCTACCTTATTGTTTTTAACAAATGCACAGCAGTCCATAAAAAAAGTTGTATCAAGTGCTACTTTTTGGCTTTACTGTTTACAAATCTCTTGCATCTGCAAGTACTTTTCTGAGGATAAAGTTTTAGAAACAGAATTATCAGGCCAAAGATTTGAGTCGCTCTCATCAAGATTTTTTTCCTATTCTCGCTTCATGGGAAGGAGAGGGCTCATTTCCACTTATTTCCCCCAACACGTGCAATTGGCATTAAGTGTTTTTTTTAAAAAATTGATAGCATAGTTTCATAGTGTTGTTATATCTTGGATGCCTGGGATTATAAGTAAACACATACAGGTTTTTTTATATATTTACTGGCCATTCCTCCCCTCCTTCCTCCTTTGGTGAATTGTGTATTGATGGTTCTTTTGTTTTTTTTAATTTTTGTTTTTTGGCATTAGTTTTGTTTAATACAGTGTTCTATTTATTTTATTTTTTATTTGTGCAGTCATACATCTTAACACAGTGCAAGATGGTAAAGGCATACATGCACACGTCACTCATTTAGCTAAATGATTGGTATTAGGTTTTGAACCCAGGGGCTTTCTACCTCTGAACTACACTCCCTACATTCTCAGTCCTTTTTATTTTTTATTTTGAAATAAATAAAGTCTCATTCAGTTTCTGAGGCTGTCCTCAAAGCTGCTATCCTTCCATCTCAGCCTCCCAAGTATCATATGGGATTATAGGGGTGTGCCACCACCCCTCTCTGTATTGCTGTTTTATGTCTGTTTTTCTATTGATTTTTCAAAAAGAATTATGAGAGGACTCTAGTAGGAAGAATATTTATCATCTCCGTTGAAAAATTTTCCAACTGTGCTGTTTATCCTTTTATATTATTTCTAATTTAGTGTTTCTTTGAAAAACAGTTAACCAAACATTCTCTCCTCCTTTTATAATCTGTACAGTTTGCCATCGTGCTTAGAAAAGCCTTCTTTACTCCCAAGATGACATAAATATTTGCCTCTATTTTCTCTCGGCCATTAAATCCTAAATGTTTCTTATTACTGTAGTGTATTGCACATAGCTTAAAAATCAAAGCTACCAAATGACTTCCAACACGAAGTGGCTGCCCCTTGCTGTCCCAGGGAGCCATGCTGTGAAGCAGGGTCAGGCGCAGGCTCAGCTGTCAGCCTGGGGAAGGTGGCTGAGGCTCCTCCATTCTGTGCACAGACTGGTTCCCAATTTAATTCCTGCCAAGGCTGACCTGCAGGCTCCCGAGGACACAGGGCACAGAAGCAGTGTTCTGACTTTGCAGGAGACGGGTCAGGGCTCTGATGGTCCTGTCCTGACCCAGGCTTCCCATGGCACTGGCTGGCCCCGGGCTCACAGGGCGAGCCTCCCAGGTTCTGCAGCCCATCATCCGGCTCCTTGCTGATTCACACCCACAAGGGGCACCCAAGTTGTCCTACCCCGTGGCCCTGATGCTCCGCACATTCCATCGCCCACATCTCCTCTGAAATTCTCCTTCTCCGTCCTCTCCATATTTGGGCCTCCCAGGGCTATTTCTCCTGCCTCCCGCTCCTGCATCCTTATTCCAGCAGTACTTTGAGAAGGAGAGAAGAGAAATAGATGGAATCCATTTGCCGGTTTGGGGCCAAAAGTCCTGTCTGTATTCTCATAATTCAAAATTTTAATCCATCTAGTATTAACACTGGCTAAAATAGTATCTAGAAATTTTAACTGTTTTCCCCCAAATGGTCTGTGATTTGTCCGATATTATTGAGTAACCCATCCATTGATTTTGACATGGCCGGTTTTGTTACGTACCCTGTGACTGCTCATTCACGCTGAATTCTTTTGGTTTCTGTTCTGTTATTTCATCCATTCTTTTTTTTTTTCCCCCCCAGTGCCACCTGCATCTAATTATAGTAACTTTCAAAATTTCCAATAAGGCAAATGTCCCCTTATCCTGTCTTCTATTTTTAAATTACCAATTATTTCTCTATGGAAACATATTTATGATTTTTTTATTTTTGGTGTCATACTGGAGATTGAGCCCAGGGGCATTCTACTGCTGAGCTACAACCCTAGCCCTGTTTTATATTTTATTTTGAAACAAAGTCATCTCACTAAAATTTCACATGCTGGCCTCAAACCTGTGATCCTCCTCTATCAACCCTCCAAGTACCGGGATTTCAGGCGTGTACCTCTGTGCCTGCCGAGTATTTATAATCTTTTATAATCACTCTTTTTTTCTGGGTGTCCCAGAGTTTTCAACTTGTCTTCTTTTTTATGCTACAGTTGTCTTTTAGCTTGTCTTTTCTAAACTTTTCTTTTCCAAAGAAAAGTTTAGAAAAGTTCTTTTCCCGGGTCATCTTTTCCAAAGGCATGTTATGAATTTGCACAAACCTCTATAAACTCCCCAATTTAAAACTCCCCCCAAACCCTTGGCCTGTTGCTCTCTTGGTATACCTGATTTCTCAAAGGCAGAGTGGTACAGTGATGTCTGTGGCGGGGATGCACCTTTTGGTTACAACTTGGGGTGAAAAATAAAACCCAAAATACGATGGGGAAGTGACCGGGAACCAGAATGTCCCTTGTATCTGGGCAGGTGGCTCTTGGTGACTCCCCGAGAAATCCTCTGTGTCCTCAGGACCTTCCGTGGCTATTAATGGCTACCTGAGGCAGGTTGCTTCGGTCATGTTATCTTAGAAACAACCCTCCTTGGGCCATTTCCCTGTTTTTATGCTAATTCTATGTGCACCTCTGAGATCTTCTGCATTTTTTTTTTGGATCAGCCTTATTTTTCTTTAAGTCTGGGTTTTGCTATGGCATCCAAACCCCTTACAGATCACTTCCTCCTTGCTCTGTTTGTGTATATAAATATACATAAATATACACACATATGCATTATATGTATGTATATATGTATCTCTGCATACATATGTATACACTTTTCAATGTCCCTTTCACTTTCATTTTTGGAGTGAAAATATATTTTTATTGAGTATAACATTCTATGTTGACAGGTTGTTTCGTTTTAGCATTTTAGAGATAATAGCATCCCATTGCTTTCTGGTTTGTACTGTTTCTAATGGGAAGTCACTAGTTCTATTGTTATTTCTTTTTTTTTTTTAATTTGGTGCATTATAATTTTACATCATGTTGGGGTGCAGAGTGACAGAAAATACAACCATACGGCTCTTGGTGCCCTTCCCACTGGGCCCATCTCCCCCCACCAACCCTCCCCTTGGACGTCTTTGAGGTTTGAATTGACAATTTTGTATACATTCATAGCCTGCTTTATTTATTTATTTGTTTGTTTTTGCAGTATTGGGGATGGAACTCAAGGACATTCTGCTTCCGAGTTACATCCCCAGTCCCTTTTAAAAAATTCTTTAGTTTGAACAAAGGCCCTTTGCATTCTTAGCATTGTTTTACCTGTCACATTCTTTATGACTTCGACCCCCTCCTCCCTTCCCTAATCCCCCTCTGTCATTCCACTGGACTCTCTGCTTCTCTATCTGGTGTTACTCTTATTTCCAAATAGCTCTCTATTTTTGTACTAGAGCTGGAACCCAGGGGCACCTCTACGCTACACCCCCAGCCCGTTTACTTTTTGAAACAGGGTCTTCCTAAGTTGCTGAGGGTCTCACTAAATTGCTGAGGCTGGCTTCAAACCTGGGATCCTCCTCTCTTTGCCTCCCAAGTACTAGTATTATAGACATGGGCCCCTATGCCTGGCTCCACATCTTAAAATCGAATGATAAACTGTCTTCATTTTCCTTGTGGGGCTGTTCTCAACCTCTCTACTGCTGCTCTTGCCTTCTGGGGCTGATGTCATCAGATGCACAACGCCCCTCTCCCCCCACACAAGGAGATGTTTGAGGCCTGGAACCACCATGTATTATCTAGGGCACTATCAACAGGGCCACCCAGAGCCCATTCATTTGCTCCATCCTCTCTTCTTACCCACTGACACTGGTGCTGCTGTGTGTAGGCCACGGTGGTGGGCATGGGACAGCCTCCCCAGTGCCAGGAGCGGATGCAGCCCTGCTTCTCGTGTGCCAGACTCATGCGGGTGTTTTCTGGGTAATCTCAGTGGATGCTCACGATCACTCAATGAGTTAGATTCCTTAGGACTTCCATTTCCTTGGTGGATAAACTAAGATTGAAAAGGGTCTCATTGTCTAGGGTTTTATAGCTACGATGTAGCAGAGCTGGGGACTGAGTCTGGCTGAAAATCCAATCTCCTTCTCCTATCCTCCTCCTCCCCCTCCTCCTCCTCCTCCTCCTCCTCCTCCTTGTCTCCTCCTCCTCCCTTCCTCCTTCTCCTCTTCCTTGTCTCCTCCTCCTCCTCCTCCCCTCCTCCTCCTCCTCCTTGTCTCCTCCTCTTCCCCTCCTCCTCCTCCTCCTTGTCTTCTCCTCCTCCTCTTCCTCCTTCTCCTACTCCTCCTTTTTCCCCCTCTTCCTCTTCTTCTTCCTCTTCCCCCTCCTCCTCCTCTTTATTCTTCTTTTTTTTTTTTTTGCAGTACTGGGGATTGAACCCAGGAGCATTCTACCTTTGAGCTACACACCCAGCCATATTTTATTTGATTATCTTTTTGAAACAGTGTCTCACTAAGTTGAAGAGGGCCTCACCAAATTCCGGAGGCCGGCTTCAACCTCTGATCCTCCTGTCTCAGCCTCCCAAGCACTGGGATTACAAACCGGCACCACCACGCCCAGTGGAAGTCCAGTCTTCTATGCAGCATCTCTTTGTACGTTTAGGATATAGTCCCAGGACGGGAGCCCCTCCCTGAGCCAGTCTTTGAGCTGGACACCGGATAGATGCCACCACCAGTGGTCATAGAATGGCTTGGAGGGGCAGTATGTGGGTGTCTCCAGGGAGACAGCCAAGCCCTTGGGTTGGGAGCGCTGGCTGGCACCCTTGGGATGTCAGGGCTTGTCACAGGACAGAGCCCCTTGGTGGGACCCTGCTCTGAAGGCCCCGGGCCCTGGTGGCCTGGGAGCAGGGGGCACGGGCAAAGCTCCTCATGCAAAACCAGAACATCTCCGTGAACCCAGTGATTGAGGTCGTTTGGGGAGAGAGTAGAGAGAAGATGACTAAATTAGGCCGGCTTTTGTACCTCCTTGGCTGGGAGTGGGGTGTGGGAAGCGGCCCAGCGTTGTCGTTCCCGGCTGGCTGGAGGACAGAAGAAGACAGCAGACACCGGCAACCTGCAGTCTTGTTCGTTCGGTGCCCGCTGCCTCTGATTCATCACGTCCCTCTCGTGTCCTCAGTCAAGGGCTCCTGAAGGTGCCTCTTTCCTGGTCACGGAGGCCACTGCCTTCCTTGGGTCCCTGGAGATCCAGCGAATGCTGCCCCGCCCCACTCGTTTTCCTTGTGTCTTTGACACCAGCTAAGGCTACGTCCTGCTGCATGGGCCTGGAGCTCTGCACAAGAAAGTCTGTTCTTAAATTCCTAGGGGACACTCACACAGACCTCTAGTCTTGATTTGAAGACAGACTTCTGTGCATATTTCTTTGCCTTTTCATTTTTAATTATGTTTTCTTTTTTTTAAATATCCTTTTTAATTCCAATACTGGGGATTGAACCCCGGGGCATTCCACCTCAGAGCTATATCCCACATCCTAGCCCTTTTTGTTTTATATTTTAAAACAAGGTCTTGCTAGGGTGCTGACAGTCTTGCTAAATTGCAGAGGTTGGTCTTGAACCTGTGATCTTCCTGTCTCAGCTTCCCAAGGACTGGGTTTTTATATATGCTTTTATGGGTGCATTGTAACTCTACATCATAGTGAGATCCAAAGTGATATATTCATACGTGCACACATCTCTTGGTGCATTTCCCTTGGTTATGCATGTCTGTTTCAAAGAGCAGAGACCCTGCCTCAATGGTGACTGCAGAAAGATGAGCAGGGCCAGAGGTTGAGACACATTGTCAGGCTAAGCGAATGTCTTTAGCCCTGTGCAGCTCCAGATGGGTTCTGGCTGTTCTCTCTACTCAGACTCTCTCTCCAGGTCCTTGTCTTAGGCCAGAAGGTGGAAGGCCAGGTCCTGGAGATCGTCTCCGGCGTTGCCCCTGGAACCCGACAACTTGGGCTGCCCTTCCTGCTCCACCACTCACTGACACTCTCTTTGGACCCGTTCCTTAGCTTGCCTGGGCTTCCTGCCTCCTCTGTATGATGGGGACGGTATCAAGCGCATCTCACAAGGTATAACTGAGATGAGACTTAGCGCTGCCTAGCACTGCTGAGTGCAAACAGTGCCCCCTCTTTTCATGTGAACAGAGGAACTGTCCTGTGGTATTTTCATGCCAGACGGGCATCATCCCTGGAGAAACCTGTAGCATCATTCTGACTCCATGAAAACGCTTGCTCCTCAGTTTTTCTTTCTGCCTCTGCTACCCTGGAGTTGTGTTTTGTTCTGTGCTTACGGTGGAACGCCAGTAGATCGAGAGGATAGATAATTTTATTTTCTCTCTGACAAGTGGTTCTCAGGGGGGCGAGCTCTTCGTATTGTATCATTTATTTATTCATCCATTCATAGACTCAACGCACATTTTATTTTCACGCAGTGGTCTCAGATCAGAATGTAGTTCCTATTAGTAGTGACATACATGCACGTGGCCCTTGGTCAACATGTGCTTTTGAGTCTCCTGATAATGTCAGACACTGAGCCCACAGCTGGGAGGACAGTCCACTCAAAGAGCTCAGTTTTGTTGCATCTGGTGGATTTTGAGCATGGAAAGGTCTTATTTATTTATTTATTTATTTATTTATTTATTTAGCAGATTCTTCTCCATTCTTGCCTAGGCAGCGAGTGACTGACCACGTGAACCGTCCTCCAGCCTCCCCCGGTTCGGATGTGCCCATTTTTCATCTCTGTCTTTCACATCTCCCATCAGCTGGGACCCTTTCTTGCCCACAGCCGCGCGGAGGTGGCTGCCTTCTTGCCTTCCCCATCCTCTGCCCGGCAGCTGGGATGACTGTCTTCACTGCCTGCAACATTCCAGCTGCTCTCCACAGGGCCGCGGTGTCTGCTCCACGCCCAGCATCACCTCCTCATGGCACCCAGACCAGAGGCTCCGCCAGGTGGCTGCTCTGGGCCTGCTCTTCTCTTTTTAAGCATGCATCTTTCTCAGGCAAAGCTGCGTGAATCACATATTATTTAATCTCCAGGACTCCCGTCCTGGCTGTTTTGAAAGCTCTTTGAGGACACAGGCTGTGACTTCTGCTATAATACCATGTGCGGTTCACGGCATCTTTGATGCGCTAAGTGCTTACCACCTGAATGACTGACCTCTCCTCCAGCTAGATCAACTCCAGCCTTCCTCCCAGCGTGCCCTCGGTTTTATGGCAGAATGAGAAAAACCCTCAGAAAACAAATGAGGCCCTTGTCCACGGCGTTATGATCTTATTTCCAAACATTCTTCTGCTGTCAACTCAAACATAATAGGTAAAATTCAAACCACTTTCCCACTGAAGGATGGGTTGAGTGAATCTAATTTGCATGCTATTCATTTTATGCAAATTAGCCCAGAGGAAGCTGGTCTTCCCGGAGGAGTGGTGTATCTTTCTTCATGAATCTCTTAAAGCCTTTGCTGGCGAGATGGGGCTAATCCAAGTTTTTAAAAAATTAAAAAAGCCAAAAAGAAAAAAAAAAAAAGAAAAGAAAGGAGTTCGTTAGGCTCTGGCTTGATTTTTGTCCATTTTCAGCCATATTTGCTATTGTCCTGTCTGGTGCTGTGGACTTAAGTCTGTCTACCTCCATTCCTAGGATGATAACCTAGCCACAGTGTGATAATATTTGGAGATGAGGATTTGGGGAGGCTAGGAAGGTGGGACCCTTAGAAGTAAAGATGCCCAGAACTTGCTCTCTTGCTCTCTCTCCCGTGCGAGGATGCAGAGAAAAGGTGTCTGTCCACAAGATAGGAAGAGAGCCCTCATCCCATCCAACCCTGCTGGCATCTTGACCTTGGACTTCCGGCCTCCAGAACAGTGTGAAAATAAATCCCCGTGGTTAAGGCCACCCGGTGTGTGGGACTTTATTATGGCCGCCTGAGCAGAGGAAGGTAGCTCGCAGAGATCAAATGCAGAACTTCTATGGGTGGTGTGGGGTACTGTGTTCTGTGTACCGTGTATCCTGCCGCCTGGGGAGAGGCCTCTTAACTCTGACAGCAGGATCTCCCTTCTTTTTTAATTTTTTTTGTGATACTGGGAATTGACTCAGGGAGATTCTACCTCTGAGCTACATTCTCAGCCCTATTTCATTTTTTAATTTGAAATAGAGTCTCACCAAGTTGCTGAGGCTGGCCTCAAGTCCTCTTACCTCAGCCTCCCAAGTACTAAAGTTACAGGTTTGAGCTACCACACCTGGCTAGGGTCTCCCATCTTTATTTTTTTATTTTTATGTTTTTTGGTGGTACTGGGGTTCCTGGAAGCCCTTCTACCTCTGGGCTACACTCCCAGACCTATTTTTACATTTTTATTTGGAAACAGGGTCTCCTAAGCCAGCGCGCGCGGCTGGCTTCGAACCTGCGCGATCCTCCTGTCTCTGCCTCCCAAGCGCGGGGATTACAAGCGTGCGCCACCACGCCCGGCGGGTCTCCCATCTTTAAAGAAGGCTTTTGGCTTGATACAGATGTCTAAGCAGCTGGAAGCGTCTGGTAGAGTCAGTGGTGCAGCCTTACACAGAAATCCCTGTGCAATGACATCACCTAGAAAATTATTAAAGTTAAATCTCCCTATACTCAACTTATTAATTAAAAAAGATTAAACTAGCCTTCAGGAGGAGTCTTAAAAAGCAGCTAAACTTTTTGATGAGACAGGAGTTAATTAGGTTACTTTCAGAGAGAACAAATCAAATCATTTGCTCAAAACACCCTGTCAGCATGTGAATTCATCTGATTATTTACCTGTAGGCTGAAGATCCGTAGCAGTTTTGGGGGAGACAGTTATACTCAAAATCAAACTTGGTATAAGAGGGGGCTAAAGGTGTGGCTCAGTAGCAGCATGCATGAGGCCCCGGACTCGATCCCCGGCACTGCAAAAAGAAAAATAAATAAAAAATAAAATTGATATAGCAGACACGTAGCTGTTTTGGCTGATACTAACATGGACCCTTAAAGATTTTCCAGCCAGCTGGGTGTGGTGGCACACGTTCATAATTCTAGAGACTAGGAGGCTGAGGTAGGAGGATTGCAGGTTTGACGCCAGCCTCTGCAACTTAGTGAGACCTTGTTTGAAAATAAGAAACAAAATAGGGCTAGAGGTGTAACTTGGAGGTAGAATTTCCCTGGGTTCAATCCCCAGTATAAAAAAAAAAAAAAAAAAAAAAAAGGATGCCAGCCAGCCAGCCATTGTGGTGGTACACACCTATAATCTCAGAGATGCAGGAGATTGAGGCAGGAGGATCACAGGTTTGAGGCTAGCCTAGGCAATTAAGGCAAACTCTGTCTCAATAAATAAATAAAAGGGTGAGAATACAGCCCAGTGGTAGAGCATGCCGGGTTCAAAATCCAGTACTGTGTGTGCATACACACACACACACACACACACACACACACACACACACGTCTCCAGCCCAAGCTCTCTCATGGAGACCTGGGCTACAGATTCTGGCTCACATCTGAGCGCCGCGGGTCACTTCACCCCGGACCTTGACTTGGCCCTGGTTCTGCCTGCGGGCTCCTGCAGACCCAGTCCTCCCATGAAGGAAATTCTGGTCAACCTCTTCAGTTTCTAAAATCATGTTAATTTCTTTCTAGCTATGAAAATGAAATAGACGCGTGGTACTAAGTGTGCCCAGTTCAAACAAGTAAATATACAATTACAGTAAATCTACCACTCAGCCATAACTAGTATTTACATATTGATTTATTTTCTTTCAAGAGGTGTGTGTGTGTGTGTGTGTGTGTGTGTGTGTGTGTGTTTGTGTGTGTGTGGAGAGAGAGAGAGAGAGAGAGACTTAGTAACTATATTTTTATAGTTGTGATTATGTCCTACTTACATTTTTATGGCCTGACCTTATAAAAGTAATATGGATGCAAATGAAAAGTTAGACTCCACTGAGGCCCAACACCGCATGTCAGAAGCCACCGCTTTCTTTCTTTGCTTGTTTTGTGGTACTGGGGATTGAACCCAGGGAGAGCCTACCTCTGAGCTACATCTCCAGCCCCATTTTATTTTATTTTGCAACGCTGTCTCCAGAGTCTCACTACTTACTGAGCCTGTGTTTGAACCCACGATCCTCCTGTCTCAGCCTCCCAAGCACTGGACTTACAGGTGCAACCGCCACGCCCGGCTAGAGGCAACCGCCACTCTTGACTGTGTGATTTGTAGCCCTTCTGGTGGGTGAAATCGTTCCAGGTGATCGTCCACTTTAAACTGGATCCCGGCCTCCTCCTTGTGACTGAAGAGAGGCCCCCAGCTGCCTGGCCGCAGGCCGTCTTCTTCTACCTCCCGGCCTCTGCCAATCGCGTTTTTATGCTTAAATCTTCGCGTGCCTGACTTTGTCGCGGTACCTCATGCACCTTCATCTTGATTTCCTTATTAACCTCGAGCCGTAGCTTCTGCCCTCCCACCAAGAAAGGGGAGGGCCTTTGCACTCCTTCCTTTCCGAAAACTTCCTTGCCGCCGACCTCACCCTTCGGTGCTTATGGTGCCATTGCGCTCTTTTCTCTGGGTAGAACTGAAATTTTCATAATTTGACGATTTCACATTCAAACGAAAGGATTTGTGTTTATAATCCTATGATTATGTAAATGTTATTCATTGCCCAAACAAGCAAATATTATGTCATTAACCCTGTGACATTGGTAGGAGAACTATAAACAATGAATTGGAGAGAGAAGTCGGGAGGAGGTGCCCCCTCTGTACAGCGCTGGGCGTGGTGGACGTGCCTGAGATCCCAGTACTTGGGAGGCTGGGACAGGAGGATCGCAGGTTCCAGGTGAGTCCCTGCAACTTAGTGAGGCCCTCGGTAACTTAGCAAGATCCTGTTTCCAAATAAAAAATAAAATAGGTCTGGGCGTGTGGCTCAGAGGTATAATGCCCCTGGGTTTAAACTAACCCAGTACCCCCAAATAATAGTACAATCAGCCCTAAGATTCTGCAAAGGATGAGTTCCAGGATCCCCATGCCCCGCCTCGTGGATGCCCAAATCTGCCAATGTTATGTGCCATATATTAAACAGCATAGCATTAGTATAATAACCTAAGCACATCTCCTCAGATACTTTAAATCATCTCTAGATTTCTTCTGATACTGAATGTAATGTAAACGCCAGGTAAACAGTTATCACACTCTATTGTTTAGGGACTAATGACAAGAAAATAAAAATGCTA
Organism: Muscardinus avellanarius; assembly: GCF_963383645.1. Lineage (NCBI taxonomy): Eukaryota > Metazoa > Chordata > Mammalia > Rodentia > Gliridae > Muscardinus > Muscardinus avellanarius. The sequence continues at coordinate 87,321,753 of NC_137796.1, read as the reverse complement.
TGAGTTTTCAGTACAGACGCCTTTTTATTTTCCCCTTGAATATTTTCAACTTGTAGTGGCTTGAATCCTCAGGTGCGGGCTCCACTGCGACAAAGGCATCAGGATTGGATCCTGGGCCGCCCTCTCCTCCACGGCCTTGGCACACCGGTGGGCCTGGCAGTTCGCTTCCTCCCCGCGCTGGGCGCTGCGGCGCCACAATGACTCCTCCATGGGTCTGCCAACTGCACCTCCTGAGCTGGCCGCAGGCGCTCTCGTTTCTTGGATTCCTTTTTGCCTGGCTGAAGTCATCCATGGAGTATTTCTCGTAGGAAGTACCTAGGTCTGGGGAACTCTAAGCTCCTATCTTGATCGGCTTCGATTGGGCATAGATTGCTTTTTCCCTTGAGGTTTAAGAGCCGGCTCCCTCGTCGCCTTGGATGGGGTGGCGTGATGCAGGCTCATGCCCCTCTCTCACTGTTCACGGGAAAGCACCCCGCGCTTGCCTCCCCAGGCCTGGGCTGTGCTGTGCACCGTCTTTGGAACTCTTACAAGGTTTGGCCTTCTTGTGGGTCTTTTTACATATCCTGCTTCTCAGCAGATAGGTCTTTCCCTCACCAGCTCCAGCAGTCTTTCCTCCTCCTCCTCCTCTTCCTCCTCCTCCTCCTCCTCACCTCCTCCTCCTCCTCCTCCTGCTCTCCTTTCATCCTCCTCCTCCTGCTCTCCTTTCCTCTTCCTCCTCCTCCTCCTCCCCCTCCTCCTCCTCCTGCTCTCCTTTCCTCCTCCTCCTCCTCCTCCCCCTCCTCCTCCTCCTTCTCCTGCTCTCCTTTCCTCCTCCTTCTCCTCCTTCTCCTCCTCCTCCTCCTCCTCCCCCTCCTCCTCCTCCTCCTCCTCTTCCTCTCCTCCTCCTCTTTCTCTCCTCCTCCTCTTCCTTCTCCTTCTTCCTCTTCCTCTTCCTCCTCTTCCTCTTCTTCTTCCTGTTCCTCCTCCTCCTCCTCCTCCTCCTCCTTTACCTACTCCTTTTTTTTCTCCTTCTTTTTTCTTCCTTTGTGGTACTGGGGTTGGAACCTACCATTTTTCATTCTTCATTTTGAAACAGCATCTCACCGAGTTGCAGAGGGCCTCACTGAGTAGCTGAGGCTGGCCGTGAACTCTTTCATCTACTATCTCCCTTCCCTACCTCGTTCTTTGTTCTCTTATTCTGAATTATTAGGTAAATGTGGCCCTCTGTTTACAGACTAAATTTTTCTCTTTGATTTGGCAAGTATTAACTCCCCTCAATTCTTTTTATTTTTGGGTTGAACCTAGAGGTATGGGAAGACTCCTATCTCTGAGCTACATACGCCTCCAACCTTATTTTACTTTTTAATTTGAAATAGAGTTTCACCCTGTTACCATGTACCCTGGCCTCTAATCTGTGATCCTCCTGTCTCAGCCTCCCAAGCACTGGAATTACAGGCATGCACCACCGCTCCCGGCTAATTTCCCTGAAGACTCCATCTCTGACTGCTCATTTCTTTGGTAGCAGCTTCTGAAACACTGTATTACATTTCTCTCAAGGCTCTTCTTCGAACAGAATCGTGATGCCCGTTACTGGGCTCACCTTCTCTGTCCTGCTCTTTGGTGACGCTGCTTTGCGTCCAGTGTCTGGCAATCCGTGCCTGGCCCTGGGCATTCCTGATGTTTCCGAGTGCGATGTGCCAGTAAGTTGATTTCAACACCAGCCTCTCGGGGATTTGCAAAATTCTTTGGACTGATGATGGTCCTTTCCTCCTGTAATATTCAATGCTTATTTATATTTATAAATATAATTATTCACACGATTAAACGACAATTATATATTTAAATATAATAACCACCTGTATATGTGCGCTGATTCTGTGTTTTTGTTCTTCAATACCAGGGTTGTGATGGGATTTCAGGAGTGAACAGTGTGTTTGGTTTTCCATCTTGAGATATTTTTTTAGAGTGAACAGTAGATTATAAAGATTTTGTAGGAGTCATTAAAATTTTAGTAAACATCATCGGTACACAACATCCTCTGATGTTAATGCCCTTTGCTTATTGATTTCTATATTTGTAGATATTATTTTTTCTTGTTTTCTCCTTTCTTTTCTTGTATTTCTTTCCCCATCTTAAATACAACATACCAGTCGGGCGTGATGGCACACGCTTATAATTCTAGTACTTGGGAGGCTGAGACGGGAGGATCCAGGTTCAGGGCCAGCCTCAGCTACTTAGTGAGGCCCTCCACAATTCAGTGAGTCCTTGTTTCAAAATAAAGAATAAAAAATTGGGCTGGGGGTGTATCTCAGAGGTAGAATGCCCCCAGGTTAAATCTCCAGCACCACAAGCAAGCAAGCAAGCAAACAAACAAATAAATAAATACATAAATAAATAAACAAATACAAGCAACATGACATATTTTGGTGCACAGTTTTGTATGTCAAATAGGTTAAAACATAGAGAGTTATTGAGTCAATGGATGAAAACCATTTTCTATCCTTTGTGGTACTGGGGATTGAGCCCAGGAGAATTCTACCTCTGAGTTATACCACAGCCTGTTTGATTTTTTTATTTTGAAGCAGGGTCTCACCAAGTTGCTGAGGGTGTTGCTAAGTTGCTGAGGCTGGCCTGGAACCTGTGATGCTCCTGTCTCAACCTCCCAGGTACTGGGATTACAGGTGTCCAACATCACACTGGCTCCCTTTTGTTAGATTCTCGGTTCCTAATTGCCAAATCTGTTTTGCTAAATTGTTGTTTCAACTACCACAAAGTACCAGTCCTGTTACATTTTTGCCAGCGTGTCAAGAACAAAAACAACCCCTGCCCTTGACTCTCTGACATAGAAAATGCAGATAACAGCATCTCTCTCTCTCAAAAAAAAAAAAAAGGTATTTCTCTGGTTGCTTGTGAGATCAAATATTGCATTCATATATTAGTTCTTTGTATTCTTGGTTTTGTGAAATGTTTGTTCCTGTCCTTTTTGTGCTCCATATATGCCTATTGCTTTGATTTATAAGGTTCATTCAGAGTTGATGTTTTTATACTGGCAACACTATTCACCTCTTCCTTTGTAATTCCTTTTGTTAAACTTTGTGTGTATGTATGTGTGTGTGCATATATTCTGAGCTGTGTGAACAGGATCTCACTAGGTTGTTGAGAGCCTTGCTAAATTGTCAAGGCTGGCTTTAAATCTGCAATCCTCCTGTCTCAATCGCCTAAGTGTGAGATTACAAGTATGGGCCACCATGCCTGGCTTAAGCTTTGTTTTTTTTTTTTTTTTTTTTTGGGTGGGTTCTTTTTTCTTTTTGGTTATTTATTTATTTTTATTTATTTATTGTACTGAGGATTTAACCTAGGGGCATTCTACCTCTGAGCTATACTCCTAGCCCTATTAAATTTTTAAATTTTTGAAACAGGGTCTTGTTAAGTCGCCGAGACTGGCCTTGAACCGGTGATTCTTCTGCCTCATCTTCTCATGTGCTGGGGTTGTAAGGATTTACGGCCATGCCTGGCAGTCTGCTTCTTTTAAAGTCTCTCATTTTTATAAGATACTACCCTGAGAGGTAGAATTTCTAGGATGCTCTTCTTTCTCGTTTTAATGACAGCATCTCTCAGTGAGTTTCCCAGTGAGGTGCTCATTTCTTTGGGGTTAGGAGAATAGAGAAGGAAGAAATGATACTTTCACTGTGTCTGTTGAAGAGAACGACACCGAGTTGCCCCTGGCCCCAGGGTCTGGCAGGTCTTGTTGGAGGCAGGGTGGGCATCACACACCTGGTGGTGTAGACAGCAGGTCCCTTCCTCATGCTCCTGCTTCCAGTGACTCAGGACACAAGTGCCCCGCTTGGAAGATTTGCAGATTATTAGCTATCACACTAGAATAACACTCAGAAAATGGGCTGAGGCATTCGATCCTCCTGTCTCAGCCTCCCAAGTGCAGGGATTACAAGCGTGCGCCAGCATGCCCGGCTGAAACCCACGTTTTTGATCACATGGGTGAAGTGACTCCTGGTGGTCTTCAAGACCATGGCTGAGCGGGTATTTCTGGTCTTTTCTGAGGCAGCCCTCCAAGAGTTCAGTTGCGTTTAAACACAGTTGAAGAGCCCATCAGATTGTGCAAAAGTTGGCCGAAATAATTTCAAAACTTCACAAAGACTATTTAAAACATAGATCTATATCTACCCTTATGAATAATGAAGCCCGGCCTAAATCTGAAATGAGATGGAAAATGACTGCAGAAAGCTTTTGTGCCACAGTAAAATGTGTGCTTTATTTTGGGGAAAGTTCTTAAGAAAGTTGTCAAGAATAAGGAAGAGCCACACACTTTGTCATAAACAGGCAGTGAGCCATATTTTCTGAGCTTTTGAGATGGCTGGATGTTGTTGGCTACGCCACTTAAGATAACATTTGAACAAAAATTGAGAAAATTATTGCTTTTCAAAAGAAAGTCATGCTAAGGAAAGGGTCTTTCTCAAGAGTTGATGTATTGGAATGGTTTCAATCATGATTATGTGGTTTGGTTGCTAAAAGAAATGTATGCATGCCTGTCATCCCAGTACTTGGGAAGCTGAGACAGGAGGATTGCAGGTTTGAGGCCAGCTTCAGCAATTTAGTGAGATCCTGTCTAAAAAAATAAATCAAATAGAGCTGGGGGTATACCTTGGAGGTAAACTGTCCCTGGGTTCAATCCCCAGCACCACAAGCAAACAAACAAATATGTAAGTAAATAAATAATAAATAAGCGACGTGAATGTGTTATCCAGAAACCCAAATCCGTGAAGTTCAAAAATCTGGAAATAGAGTTTGACAATGTAAGAACTTAAACTTAACAATTTAAGAATTAAAACTTCAAGAAACTTTCACCTAAAAAGATTAAAAAAAAAACCCCATCTTTTTTAGACCCATTTGTTAAAAATTTTAAATGGCAAAGCTTTTAATCATTGTGCAAAGTCATCAATTGACATTCGGGAAGGAGAAACTTTGCATTTCCAACGTCAGCAAAGGCCTGGGCAGGCTCGTCCCAGGGGCCCAAGGCACGAATACTGTGACGAGGCAAATACCACTCATGACATTTTAAAATTTTATTTGGATCCATGTCATTTTCTGATGTGATTTTTATTTATGGCAGACTATAAAATTAAGAGCAGCAAGAAACTCAACCTAAAACCAAAATTTTAGGATTTTCAGTAAGTGTGAATGATATTAACTTGTATTGCTTTTGGTAAAAGCCCAATTTCTGTATTTTGTAAGAAAAATACTTCATTTAGATTTTAAGATTTCTCAGTCTAGAGTTGCATGTAGAATTCCAGACACACATTAAATTAGCCTTCATAGAATAATATCTACCTTTTTTCTTATCCTCTTTGTTGTAATTTTTTTTTGTCCACGTAATTTATCAGAGGCTTAGAAAGTGTCTTTAAAGTCTTCAACAATTGTTTTCTTACTTTTGGAAAAATTTAAAACTTCTTTAACACATAACATTACCGATTTATGGGACTATGGCGTGATATTTTGATACATGTATACATCTTGCAATGATCAAGTCAGGCTCATTAGCTTATCTACCACATTGGACATTTGTCATCTTTGTGGTAAGAACATTCAAAACCTTTCTTCTAGCTGGGCGTGTGGCTCACGCTTGTAATCCCAGCATTTGGGAGGCTGAGACCTGAGGATCGCGGTTCGTGGACAGCCTCAGCTAATTAGTGAGGCCTTCTGCAACTCAGTGAGACCCTGTTTCAAAATAAAGAATAAAAAAAATAGGGCAGGAGGTGTAGCTAGGAGGTTGAATGCCCCTGGGTTCCATCCCCAGACCTGCAAAAAAACAAACAAACAAACAATAAAACCTTTCTTCTGGCTGTTTTGAAACATATGTTACTATAATAATAGAGACTACGGTATAGCTGTAGTCACCAAAGGACCACAGAACTCTAGAACTCACTCCTCCTATCCACTTGTAGCTTTGTACCTGCTCCCCTTCTCCCTCTCCCCTTCTCTGGCCACCGATTCCGTGGCTCTATTCTCAGCTTCAAGGAGGCTAACATTTTAGATTCCACATATAAGTGAGATCATGTAGTATTTGTCTTTTCTGTGTTGGCTTATTACTTTAACCATAATGCCTTTCAGTGCTACCTATGTTGCAGCCGATGACAGGTTTTCATTCACTTTTGTGGCTGAATAGTATTTCATTGTGTGTGTGTGTGTGTGTGTGTGTGTGTGTGTGTGTGTGTTGTGGTGCTGAGGATGGAACCCAAGGGCTGTATGCATGCTAGAGCAGCACCCTACCACAGAGCCCTTCCTTAATTTTTTTTTTTTTTGTGGTACTGGGCATGGAACCCAGGGGCATTCTACCTCCAAACTACACCCCAGCCCTATTTTTATTCTTTATTATTTTTTTTAAGCAGGGTCTCACTGAGTTGCAAAGGGCTTCACTAAGTAGTAGTTGAGGATGTCTGCGAACTGCAATCCTCTTGTCTCAGCCTCCCAAATACTGGGATTACAAGCGTGCACCATCATGCCCAGCCCAACAAAAAAATTCTTTTTGTGGTATTAGGGATGGAACCCAGGGACCTTTTACCTTTGAGCTACACCCCCAGCCCTATTTTTTATTCGTTATTTTGAAACAGGGTCTTACAGAGCTGTGAAGGGCCTCACTAAGTAGCCGAGGTCGTCCACAAACTGTGATATCTGCCTCCCAAATGCTGGGATTACAAGCGTGCGCCACCACACCTGGCTCAACAAAATTTTAAAGTCAGTGTTTCTTTATATTTAAGTTATTTTTACTTTATACTGCTGTGATATATGGTACATCAGAGTTTATGACTAATTACTATTAGTTTGAATTTTATACTTTTTAAATATAAAATGACCTTCAGTGTGCTTTCAATGCTTTTTAGTTTGAATTATTTGAAGTCAAAACATTTTTCTTTTACATTTGCCTTAACACAGGGGCATTCACCTCCGAGCTACACCTCCAGCCCTATTTAGTTTAGTTTTTAATTTGAAACAGTCTTGATAAGTTGCTGAGACCAGTCTTGAACCTTCAGTCCTCCTGTGCTAGCCTCCCAAGTACTGGGATTAAAGGCGTGCGCCAGCATGCCCGATATCTACTTGTGTTCATTTGAGTGACCCCTGTCAGATGGGGATCGTGCCACTGTTGTGAAGGGAGTTAAGTTTTGTTCTGTTTTTTTGTGGATGACCCGTGTCCTCTACCTGGATGCTCATAGAACTTTTCCTCATCTTTGAAATTCAAAAGTATCACCAGGATACCTGTTTCTGTCAGTGTGTTCACTAAATGAATATGGATTCCTTTCCTGCTACAAACATAGACATGTTGGATAAAATATAACAACAATTTGAATGTGTAGCCCTGCCAGTCATTGGCCTGCTTGTTTGCAGACTTATCTGCCTACCTCCTGCTCTGGTCTGCACTCTAAGAATTCATCCCTGCAAAGTACGTTTCCAGATTCCACGGCCACAGGCTTCTGGCTGATAGAGGCAGATGGAGGTGCCAGCAGGTGCATCAGTAGGTGCTCCCTCTTCAGTGGTCCCCGATCTGAAGGGGAAGCACAGCCCCTTCTTCCAAGGTTCCGCCTCCTCTTGCCTATCTTTCTTTGTCAAACCAAGTTGGAGATTCAGTCAAAAGCCCCTATGAATCAGGCTTCTAAGCCAAGGAATTGATGTCAAAACTAGTCCTCAGCTGGGGAGACACCCAGGGCACCATGTCATTGCAATTTCCAAGTAAAGCAGCACCTGCTGAAGATACTGCTGGAGTCCCTCTCCCCTCCCCCGTGTATTAGACCACAAAGGGAAAGTCAGGGTTGGAGCCTTCAGAAATGGAGCTAGTAGGATCTCAATCTGAAAGAAAATATGACAACCATTAAAAATGACTAAACGGTGAAAGAGGGAATAAAGTTTTGAAAGATTCATACTCGGTGAAATATGAGGTAGATTTTTAAAAGGATTAACTGCTAGAAATAAAAAGTGGCCATTAAAATGAATAATTCAGTATGAAGGTTAAAACACAAGTTAAACAAAAACTGAAAAGTTGGGCACAGATCTGTAATCCCAGTACTTGGGAGGCTGAGGAAAGGAGGATCACAGGTTTGAGGCCAGCATCACATAGTAACCTGGCAAGACCCTGCTTTGAAATAAAATATAGCCCAAGATGTAGCTCAGAGGTAGTGTGCTCATGGGTTCAATCCAGGTTGAGTACCTCAAGCAACCAACCAACCAACCAACCAACTGAAAAGTGAATTTGGAAATAATTTTGAGAAAACTATAAGACATAGATAAAATATGAAAAAAAATAAAAAAGTTTAAGAAACATGGAAGATTTAATAAGATAATACTCAAGGTTTAGTTTAAGACCTGATAGCCGAGCACTGTGGCACATGCCTGTAATCCCAGTACTTGGGAAGCTGAGACTGGAGGATTGCCAGGTGTGGATTGCCAGCCTCGACAACTTACTAAGGCTCTCAGCAACTTAGTGAGACTCTGTTTCAAAATAAAAATAGGGCTGAAGGTGTGGCATGGAGGTAGAGTGCACCTGGGTTCAATCCTCAGTAATACACCCCAAACAAAAAATATGCAGCTTTACTGTATCGTACAATAAATATAAGAGTTTCCAAAAGAAAGAATAAAAAGACTTGGAAGGAGCCTATAGTTGCAAATATGACTTAAGAATTGTCCAGAACTAGTATTAGCAGGTGAACAAGTATAATATTAGACATATCACTGCAACAAGGCATCTTTGGAGGACTATAAGAATAATAATTTATCATTCTCTGCTAAGTTAAACTATAATTCTAATGAAGTTGCAATAAAGACTGTTTTCAAATCTTGTCATTTACAGTTCTTTTATGAAAGAATTGCCACTTAATTCCCTTCATTAAAAAGAATTTTATGTAGAAGAGCGTCCCTTGTAAAACAACAGAGGAGAGAAATTGGTTGTTAAGAAGCAACAATATTGACAACAGCATTAATAACTAATATTTGGTTATTTAAATATTTGGTTTTAAAAAAGAAAATTGAGCTGGACTATTGGAAAACTATAACATGGAAGAACAGATCAATGAAAAAGTAATAAACGACCCAGTAGATGAAAAGCGTGTGTGTAGAAGCGGAAATCAGAATAGCTAACGGCCATATAAGAAGGTACTTAAACTAGCTATTAAGGGAATCCAATTAAGAAAAATGAAACAGTCTGATAATTTCATGTCCTGACAAGAACCTTTTGTGAACAGCTGTGTGAGTGTGCCATCTTGGAACTAGATCTTCCAGCCCCAGTCGCACGTTTGGTGGTGACCATCCCAATCTTAACCGCAGCCGCTTGAGTTCCCTCCCAACCCCTCCAGGCAATAATCAGCCTCCAAACAGCTGCTGGCTTCTCATCTACTGAACTTATGAGATAATAAATATTTGTTGTTTTAAGCCACTAAGTTTAGGGGTAATTTGTTATAGAGCAAGAGAGAATTAACCCAGTGACTTTGAAGAGCAATTTGCTAAAACCCAACCAAGGTGAAAATTCATATACTTAACCGATGAAATATTTTACCTAGGAATTCAGTCCAGAGAAATTTCTGCAAATATATAAAAAGATACACAGGATATTTCAGTGTAGCATATGTTTCTGTCAATTGGATGTTCGTCTTCGTCTATTTTTTCTATAACAAAATACCCGAGGCTAGGTATTTTATAAAGAAAACAGGTTTATTTAGCTTTCAGTTTTGGAGGCTGAAAGTCTACAATTAGGCAGCCCCATTTGGTTGGCTCTGGTGAGGACCTTCTGGCTCTGTCACAACATGGTGGATGATGTTACGTAGCAGGGATGTATGTAAGAGTGTTGAGAGTGTTCACATGTAGAGAGAGGAAGCGAGAGACCAGGGAAGGTCCAGGCTTACTCTTTATAACAGTCCACTCTCTCAGGAAGACACCAGCAACTACTCCAAGAGACCAGCATTAATCCCTTGAGGAAGGTAATTATGACCAAGCCACTCTTACTGGGTCCCCTCTGTTAATGGTCCCCACCACCTTTTAGTGCCATTACATTGGGACCAAGGCTCTAGCACCTGAACCTTTGGGGCTGTGGACCATATTCAAACCATAACAGTAACGGATACATAAATTGCAATATGTTTGTACAGTGGAAGACTACTGAGCAGCTAAGAATGAATGAATTAGGGGCTATATGTATGGATTCGGATGAATCTCTCAAATCCAATTTAGAGTTAAAGGTGCAAATCGCAAATACAAGTTTATGGTGTGAGACCATTTATGTAAATTTAAGGATAGGCATACAATACTACAATATAGTCTAGACAGTTACCTCCAAATGTAGATAAATTTTAAAACGTGAATGGGAAAGATACATTCCGCCTCCAGAATAGAGTTGTTCCAGTGGACGGATGGAGGAAGGTGGAGGAGGAGAAGAGGTGGGCAGAGCTTCAGTGTAATATGTTATTTCTGTAAAAATGTCTAAGGAAATAATGCAAGATATTCATGTGTATTAAACCCAGGTGGTGGATACATGGGGGTATTATATTGTTGGCTAAAATTTTTCTAGGTTTGAAATATTTTTGTTGGTATTCACGCAGAGTTCATTCTGCTGTTGATTTTGGATTTTTCTTTTGTTCACAAAGACCAGTCCTTTCCCCAGACCCATTTGCCTCTCAGCCTGTGTGTGTGTGTGTGTGTGTGTGTGTGTGTGTGTGTGTGGTCTTGGGGACTGAACCCAGAGGCATTCTCCCTCTGAGCTATAACCCCAGCCCTTTAAATTTTGTTTTGTTTTCTTTTGAAACAGGGTCTTGCTAGTTTGCTGGGAGTCTTATTAAGTTGCTGAGGCTGACTTTGAACCTGTAATCCTCCTGTCTCAGCCTCCCAAGTACTGGGTTTACAGGTGTGTGCCACCAGGCCTGGCCTATTGCCTTTTCTTTATATCTTGATTGATATTTCTTCACCTTATGCTGATATTTTTTTAAGAATTTGCATTCTTAGCCAGGCGTGGGGGCACACGCTTGTAATCCCAGCATTTGGGAGGCTGAGACCTGGAGCATCGCGGTTCATGGACAGCCTCATCTACTTAGTGAGGCCCTCTGCAACTCAGTGAGACCCGGTTTCAAAATAAAGAATAAAAAATAGGGCAGGGGGGTGTAGCTTGGAGGTCAAATGCCCCTGGGTTCCATCCCCAGACCCACACACACACACACAAAAAAAAAAGAATTTGCATTCTTATTTGTTTACCAGACACCCCACTTTCTCACTCTTTTTTTTTAGGATATAAAGCAGAAACTTCATAAAATCATCTTCTTTGTTGGATCTTACCATTGTTGGCAGTATGCTTTGGCTCTAATTTTTGAGACTTCATCCTCTAATGAGGCAGAGCTTTTACACGGACCCCCACGCTAATGTTTTTCGCTTACTCATTCTTGTCTGATTTGAGATCTAGCCAAACCCAGTGTTTGCCAACTGGCATGCCCCTGCAGGATCTTAACAAGGGAACAGAACTATTTTATAAGTGCTTAGCTAAATGCCCAGTGTCTAGCTGGCACTCAGCTAGGGCATCTTTGCTAGACTAAGATGGGATCTTCTTGTCCCCAAGCTTAGTGCTTGGACTCTGAGGAGCAGATACACATTTCTGGGTTATCTGAAGATTTCTGCAGCTCTTCCTTAATCAGAAGCAATGCATAAAAAACAATAATCCCCACAGGTCATTCCTCCTGTGGCCTGTCTCACCGAACCTGTGCCGTTAGCTAGTTGCACATCTTCGTGTGCAGGGCTCCCGCCTGCCATTCCTAGCCACCATGCATACTGGGAGCCACGATCCGATCTGTGAGCAGCCGTAGGCAGGAAGCGGCTGCTTCCCAGCGGAGGTAAGGATGGTGGGGATTTGACCTTGGCTTCTTTACTAAAGCAATTCCGACACAGTCAGAAGTCTGATTGCTTGATCCCATGGTTGATCATCCCCGAGTCTCTGAAATAGAAGACAATTTGCTTAGATAAAAATGTCATCTTCTTATCCTTTTACTCTTGAGTTCTACTATTTTGCCTCTGACTTCAGGGTTGTACCACTGATAATCCATCACTCTAATCCTAGTCGCACCCATTTAATGAAAGTATCTTCTGCGCATCGACACTGGTGTTATTGGGAATATCATTATTTTTATATGCCCTCATGGGGCATTTGGCAATGGCCCTATCATGGTTGGCTGGGCTCTTTAACGTTTAGAGTACAGGATCAATCTTGCCCCGTGTGTCTGGTAATTAGGAGACAGCAATCTCTGTCAAGTCTTGAGTAGATGTCATGTGCCCTCTGGGCACTCTGCAGAGAGCTCGAGCGTCAATTGAAGGCTTTCAACTACTTTCAACAGTTCATCTAAGACTTCTAAAATGCCTCAAGTTCTTTAAAAAACTTTCAGGGACAAGTTAAAATGCACTTCCTGAGATGTTTTCCTTCCTCTCTCTTGGTGGTCCATTACCAGAAATCTATGCAACTTAAATCAAGTACTTTAGAGCAGTGCTTCCCAAATTACTTGTGAGGAAGAGCTAGTGTATGTGTATATGTGTGTATATATATATGTGTGTGTGTGTGTGTGAATTATATACATGTATATATATATACATATATATATATATATATATATATATATATATATTAGTTTCAATCCTTTGCAGACTAATACTTTTTTAAACTACAGTAAGAAAGAGTAACCAGGAAAGATAAAATTAAAAAAACAAAAATAAGCCAGATGTTGTGGCACATATCTCTAATCCTAGTGCTTTGGAAGGCCGAGACAGGAAAATTTCAGGTTCAAAGCCAGCCTCAGGAACTTAGGGAGGCTCTCAGCAATTTAGAGAGACCTATTTCCAAATAAGGCTGAAAGTAGAATGCCCCAGAGTTTCATGCCCAGTACCACAAAAACAAGTGCATTGATGCTGGGGGCCAGTGCCATAAAGTGCTATAAAGCTTTCAGAACTTTCTCTTACTTCCTGTACTTAATTTCATGACAGACAAGAAACAAATGATGTATGGCAGAAGTGGTCCACAGATCACACTTTGAGTAGCACTGCTTTAGAGGCTGTGCAAGACACTTTTTACTACTATTACTACTACTACTACTACTACTACTACTACTACCACCCAACAGTACGTGCCTGGGGCTTTGACATTACAGGCAAATAAAATGGACGGTGTATTACTGTGTGTTCTCCAAAGGAGCAGTGTGTGTGTGTGTGTGTGTGTGTGTGTGTGTGTGTGTGTGTGAATTAAGAGATTTATTGTAAAGAATTGGCTCATGTGGTTATAGAGTCTATAGAGTTCTGTGATCTGCAGTCTACAAGCTCAGTCAAGGCCCAGGAAAAGCTGCTGGAGTAGTTCTAGTGTGAGTCTGAAGGTCTGAGGCTCGGGAGAGCTGATGATGTGACTCTAACTCAAGTCTGAGGCCAAAGCTGGTATCTGTCTGTCTTTGAGCTGATATCCCAGCTCCCTTATCCCAGGCATCTGACACACACACAGTAGTACACACACCAGACAGCTTTTCCTGGATGCTCACCTTCCCCCAGGTCCAACTGACCCTCTGTAACTCACCATACTTTATTTTCAGTCTAAACAACCACGCCTTCCTTCCATCCCTGTATCCTGCTTCATAGAATCTGTACCAAATAATGGCTGATGATACTTCCTGAGCATGCGCCTGGTTCTAATTCCCATGCTTTCCATACCATATCTTACTTAATATTTTCCAACACGCTACTTAGTGTGTATCAAAACCCCAGTGTTGCCAGGTGTGGTGGCGCACGCTTGTAATCCCTGCACTTGGGAGGCAGAGACAGGAGGATGGCCCAGGTTCGAAGCCAGCCATGCTGGCTTAAGAGACCCTGTTTCCAAAAATAAAAAAGTATAAAATAGATTTGGGAGTGTAACCCAGAGGTAGAAGGGCTTCCAGGAACCCCAGTACCACCAAAAACAAACAAACAAAGAAACAAAACAAAACAAAACAAAACAACAACAACAAAACCCCCCAGTGTTTCAGAGCAGGAGCCTGAGGTTTACAGAGCTTAGATAACTTACCTGGCTAATGAGGGCAGACCTAAGATTCAAATCTAATACTGTTTGACCAGAAAGTTCTGGTTCTTAACCATAAAACCAGACTGCTTGTCTTAGTTCGGTTCTGCTGCTATAACAGAATACTTTACACTGAGTAGTTTATAAACAATAGAAGTTAGTTCTAGAGGCTGGGAAGTCCAAGATCAAGACACCAGCAGAATCAGTGTCTGGTGAGGGCTGTTTTCTGTTTCCAAGATGGTGCGTTGCTGCTGCCCCCACGTGTGCTGGGAAGTGGAAGGGAACAGGGTCTAGTGAGCTCCCTGGAATCCTTTTATAGACTGTGGATCCCATTCATGAAGGTTCTTTCCCCTGTGCATTAATCACTAAAGGCCTCACCTCTTATTCATATCATGTTTGGTCTTAGGTTCCAGCATATGAATTTGGGGGAGATGGGAGCACATACATTCTAACCATAGCACCACCTTACATAAAACACAGAAAGAGTGCTTCTATGGCAAAAGGGCAATTAAATACTGTTTTCCAATGGGTAAAATTGTTGGTGGAAATACTTGTTTTTAATTGATTGCTCCCTATGTAAGGATCCATATTTAAGCTTTGGTTTTAGAGCCAGGGTTGTCTTTGCTCATGGAATTGTGTATTTCTCTTCTTAGCCAAGGAGAGAATCTTAAAGCTTGGGTTTCCCCAGGCAACGTGGAGTGAAATTTAGTCCTTAATTGCAGCAGCTGCTTTTAGCTTACTTGGGATAATGTTCTTCCCTTTCTCGTAACATGACTTTATTTATCTATATGGATGGTTCAATTGCACATGTTTTCTTTCCCACTGAGCTTTTTGGGTGCAGAGAGTGAATGAAGCGAATGTGTACCTAATTTTGTAAGCTGCTTTTTTCGGAAGCAAATTATGTTGGTACATCAAGTGGGATTCAGTTGCAACCAGTTTTCTCTGCAAAGTACTCAACATTTATCCTGTGGCTGACCTGGGGTGTAGATTGGACACATTCCCTCGAGAATAACTTTATTACTTGAGCTGTAAAAATTTATGGGGTGGATCCAGAACTCCAGATATTCAGGTAAAAGGTGATGACAGGAAGCTGTTCAGAAAATGCCGAGAAGTTGGGGCGATTAGTAGTGGTAAGAGAAGAAATATTTTCAGCTCCTGTACTGACCTTGCTGGGTCTTGCTCCAGGCCTCAGTATTAGTGAACGTCCATGCAATTGTCTTCTCAAGGTTACCAAGACTTAAACAATGGTTAAGATAATAATAACTGACCAGGATAATTGGGTGATGGAGTTAGTACTGAGGACGAAACTAAAATCACACAGGAATCATTAGCCAGGACACATTTCTTATCCCCTGGACCATGGGTATCAACTCATGCTTAAATGATCACCGCCCATGGCTCCAGAAAACCAAGAATGGCCTAATTTCTACCTAATCCTAATTCATATATTTAATCCCCTCCCCCCCCACCTTTGTGCTACTGGGGATTGGACCCAGGGATATTCTACCTCTGAGCTATAACCCCAGGCCTATACTATTTTATTTCTTTTGAAGCAGGGTCTCACAAAGTTGCAGAGGGCCTTGCTAAGTTGCTGAGGCTGCCAGTGGACCTGGGATCCTCTTGTCTCCGCCTCCCAAGGACTGGGAGGATTCTCCCTTTGAGTCCCATTTGGTCTGAAAATTAACCTGGAACAAAGAGGAGATGGCAATGGAAGCGTCCTTCCAAGGGAAAGAGTCTTGTCTTCTATTTCTGTGTAAGGATAGACTTGGGGAAGTCTGACTTATAATTAGCCGAAGACATACCTCTCATCATTGCCAAGTGCCTGCATCCTTCGTAATGAGCATCCTGCCACTCGCGATTGGCCTGTGGATGTACATTTTGTTAGTTGTGGCAAGAGTGAAGGGAGGTGGGGAGGCTGACAGTTGGCTCCTGCCACAGCCATGTGTCTGTTTTACTTTTTGGGGCCCGGAGCTGTCCCAGTTGTTATGATGAGTGAACAGTGTCTTTGATGGAAATAGAGAAATCAGGAAGTGCAGCCCATTTCGTAGGAAGATAATTAATTCGTTTTTAGACATCTTGAGTTTGAAAAGAGGGTTTGACATCTGGGTGGAAACGTCTGGTGCTTAGCTGAGGCTTCTTAGTTGGAAGAACACTCAGGAGGCTCGAGTTCTGAAACTTGGTGCTTCACTCCCTGGCTTTGTGCTTGTGACTCGGCTATTTTGCATTTAGGAGCTCCACTGCTTGGTCTGTAAGTCAGTGGCTCTCACCTCAGACAGGGACATGTAGGTATGTCTTGGACTTAAGGGAGCTAGAAAGAGGTGGTGTCCTGCTTCGTGGTGTCACGGGAAAGATGACAGGAGCCTGTGCCTTGGTCCCAGACAGTATCCAGCGGCCATGATCAGGACAGGTTGATCTCATCAGGATTGTTCTAATGAGTGTGGCTTGAGGGGCAGCGTGGCTTGGGCATCCTGAACAGCCGTACTCAGAGACTCGCAGTCTGTTGTCTGTCTTTTCTTGTACATTTATACCTTGCCACTGAGGAAGGCCCAGAGCTTTTGCTCACTACAGCTAACTGTACAGATGAAAACTTTAGAGCCCAAAAGGACTCTGCAAGTGACTTATGTAGAGATCTCCCACTGTGTAGGGAGAAAGCTCAAGGAACATTTCTCTCCCATAAAACCTGTGGCAGGGGCCAGGGATGTGGGGCACGGGATGTGGGGCACGCCTGTAATCCCGGGACTTGGGAGATGGGCAGGAGGATTGTAAGTTTGGGATCTACTTTAGCAACGTAGTGTGGCCCTCAGCAACTTAGTGAGACAGTGTTTCACTCCAAATTAAAAAAAAAAAAATAAAGTAGGGCTAGGGCAATTGCACAGAGGTAGAATTCCCCTGGGTTCAGCCCTCAGTAACTCCCCACAAAAAAAATCAACCCTGTGGCAGGGAGGCCCTCAGCTCCTACGTGGCCTGGATGCATCTGGGAGGGGGAGATCACCCCTTCTAGCGTGGCAGAGCTCACTCGGTGCTGCAGAGGTGTTCTCTACCACCTTCTCATCCAGTCCACGTGCTGCCTGCCCATTGGCCTCATTCTGCTCAGAGGGCCAGCCATGCTCATGGCCCCTTTCTAGGTGGGGAGGCAGGTGTGGAGTGTTTAGTGGCCCATTTGACAAGATGGAGAGCGTGACTGAAGGGTGCAGAGAAGAGCTGAGATCCCGCTGCCCTGGAGAGGATCACCTTTCTAACCCCTCTTTCTGGTCTCAGTTTGTTCTTCCATTCTCCATATGGCCCTTCTTTTTCTTCCCTTTTACCTTGGCCCAGTGCCTTCCATGGGCAGAACTTTGTGGGTATGGTACTGGAGATGGAACCCAGGGGCATTCTACCTCTGAGCTTTGCTCCCAGCCCTATTTTTAAATTTTTTTATTTGGAAACAGAGTCTCACTGAATTGCAAAGAGCCTCACTAAGTAGTAGCTGAGGCTGGCCACGAACCATGATCCTCCTTTTTTTTTTTTTTTTTTTTTTTGGTGGTACTGGGGATGGAACTCTTTTATCTCTGGGCTACACTCCCAGACCATATATCCATATATATATATATATATATATATATATATATATATATATATATATATATATACACACACACACACACACACGGTCTCTTAAGCCAGTGAGGCTAGCTTTGAACCTGCGTGATCCCCCTGTCTCAACCTCCCAAGCACGGGGATTACAAGCATGAGCCACCACGCCCGGCCATGATCCTCCTTTTTCAGCCTCCCAAATGCTGGGATTACAAGTGTGCTCCACCACGGCTGGTTTTAAGTTTTAAGCCCTGGAGGTGGCCTTTGGGATGCAGGGGTTTTGCCTGGGAGGTTTGTGAGTGTGAGGTAAGGGATGCTTTCATTTGCTGTGAGGATGCTGGATGCTCTGGGGTCCCCGGGTACCTTGAGGCACTGTTTCCCTGCCCAGCGGGTCAGGTGTGATTGCCATTTCAGAATGCACACTCACAACCACTTGTGCGAGCCAGCATCTGCATCTCCATCAGGATCTCGAGATGGAGGCTGGGATGCACACACACTAAGAGCTTGGGCATCTCCCGCCTGCTCTGAGAACTACATGAGTAGAACACCGGCTTTCCCCAGGAAAAGCAAGGTACTTGGATCCCCACACAATCTCAAACAAGACCTCCAGTTCCTGGGTAGTCCGATGCTTCTGGCATGTCAGTCTCTCCTTATGAACACTAGAGAATTTTTTTTTAGGCCAAGAACAGGAGAAGATTGTATTCTTCTTTGTATGAAGAGGCGGTTTGGTGATGACATGGTGTGTATGGTTTTACAAGGACACTGTGGTCCAAATGCATAATCAAATGGGAGACATGAAGGAAGATGTCAAATGAAGAAAAGGTACATCCTAAGATCCTGTGGGAGCTGCTCAGGCCATCGAGACCCTGGGGATAGTCTGACTTTCCCCTCTAGAAATGTTATTGCTATTTTGGTAACACTGGCCATCTGAACATCAGGCTGGTCCTGTAAGGACAGAGGAATGAATAAGTGATGTTATCTTTTTCTCCCCTCTCTCCCATTATCTCGTGACTAGGGAAAAGATGCCGTTCCACCATGTGACTGCCGGCTTGTTGTACAAGGGGAATTACCTCAACCGATCTCTCTCCGCTGGCAGCGATAGTGAGCAGCTGGCTAATATCTCCGTGGAGGAGCTGGATGGTAAGGAGCCAGTCCTGGTTGGGAGCGTGACCACCCCAAGGGAGGCTGGTGTGGTTACTGGGAAGCCGAGAGAGAGAGCACTGGTCTCCAGCCACCCACTGGCTGCTGTGGCCAAGGCCGACCCTGGCATGATGGGAAAGAGTTCAGAGATAAGATTTTGCCAAAGTGACTTCTTTATGTGTGGGATGGACCTGGTAGCCTGCAAAATCCCTGGCGGGCATTTTTGTTTCCTTGGATACTGATAGGGGAATGGGCTTCACATCTTTTAAAAGGTATTGTCCAGTTTACAGGGTCTTTATCACCAATGGAGTCCATCTGCAGGGGAGGTTTCAGCCCTGTTAATGGCTATCTCTTGACTTGGGGCCATGGTGCCTTGAACACCGGCCCAGATCAGAGTCATCTGGAAGCGGTGTCCAGGTGGGAATGGACAGCAATTAATTTAATTGCATCTGTTCCTTTGTAACACAGTACAGCTCTGGGTGTTCAGGACATGGGTTAAGGATGGGATTAAACCTGGGAACATGATGACCAAATTCATCCTTAGGACAGTGTCCTACTGCATCCTGGATGAACCAACCCCCTGATCAAAACGTAGAGAATTAGGTTGATTCAGAAGATGCATCTGCTGACAGCGAACCAGAATCAGTTTCCCCTTGTGTGTGTGTTTGAATGCCATATTCCTTGCAACACCATTTTACGGCATGAAGTTTAAATTTGCTTCTTATAGAGAGAAGTCAGAATTGCCCCCAGACGACCCACATATTTGCTGGTAGCTGTCATGGTCTAAGCTGTTGTGCTATGTAAGTGCACATGGATGGGCATCGTTTCTCACAGGGCTTCATTGGGCCAGCGAGGCCAGGCTTGCTGAACATCGGCCAGGGGAGGAAGGAAACAAGGAAGACAGGTTGCAAGAGCTTTCCCTTCTCCTGGCCCTTATGTTTGTGTGCTTTGAAGGTTTGCCCATTTTCATGGGTGAGTGGTCTTATAAATGAGACCCAAGGGAGCTCAACTGCTCCTAACAGGAGTCAGGACACAGCACCATCTATGAACCAGGAAGCAGGTCCTCTCCAGTCACCCAAACTGCTAAAGCGTATGCTGGAAGCATACTCACCCATTTCATGGGGGCTCTGGCCTCCCGTCACCTCCCCAAGGCCATCACAATGGTGATTAGATTTCCACATGGGAATTGGGGTGGGAGGATGAACATTCAGAATACAGCAAGTATATTTGGGAGGTAAAGCAAGGCCTGGGTGTTCTCCCCATCTTTGGGAGTCAGTGCTTGCAGTAGAGGTGGTACATGGTGCTGGGGTGGATTTTGACACGTGTTTATTTGAGTAGACCCCCCACTAGGCTCAGTCACTTGCTAGAGGAAGGATGGGGAGCTTCCTATGCAGGACCTGAGCATCCTGGCATGGGAACTGGGCAGAACTGTGGATACCTATAGATAGCTTTTGGAGAGGTTGAGGTTGCTGACCAGATGAAGTTAGGACATCATCGCTGGCTTTCCATGTGCCCCTCCCCACTCTCAGCCTTGCCTAGGATATTCAGGAGATGATTTCTCTGAGATTTCTCAGAGCAGCAGCCTCCTCTCTGTTAAAGCAGGGCTCTGGACAGGCAAGGTAGCACACACCTATCATCCCAGTACTTGGGAGGCTAAGACTGGAAGATTCCAGGTTCAAGGCCAAGTTCAACAATATAGCAAGACTCTCAGCAACCTAGTGAGACCCTGTTCCAAAAGTAAAAATAAAAAGGGCCAGGGGTGTAGCTTGGAGGTAGAATGGACCTGGGTTTAATCTCTAGGACCAAAACAAAATAAAAAACAAAAGGTGGGTTCTGTGAGCAGGCTACCACTAGGGGCAGCTTTTCACAAGGGCAGGAGGCTGATTTCAGATCTTCCCCTCTCTCTAATTGCAGGCTCCTGGCTCATACGCCCTCTGCATTCTTGGACAAGCAGCATCACACACAAGCTGCTTTTACAACCAGATGCAGATAGCATAGTGGGGCTGAAACACCTTTTCAGTAGGTAGAGAAGCAGGGAGGATTCCAACCGCCTCCCAAGCTGTGGTAGGGGTCCCTGTCTGAGGGCAGCCAGCACTTAATGGCCTGAGGCAGGCTGGGGACGATGATGTGTTTGTCCTTCAGGAGGGTAATCCAGGCTCTCCGCTGGAGAAGGGCCATTTATTTTCTGATGGAAGATTCATTCTCTGTATTTATTTATTTATTTTGCCAAGGCGAACACTGAGTTATGACTCCTCTTGCTTTATTACAAGTGTCTTGGGGCTCCAGGCAGGACAGTGCAGATGTGTTCTGAGTATAGAGCAGGCAGGCAGGGTCTGATCAGAGAGTCGTTTCTGGTGGCCGTGGATTGGACCTTGGGGAAGCCAGCAGCTCCGCGACTTCGTCTGCTTGCCTTCTCTTGGGCTGCCTCGTGTCTAGCTGATACTAAAGGTCTGCTGCTCAGGGCCACATGTTCATCCTCAGAGGACGGTGGTGTGATGCAGGGAGTTGGTGTGTCAGATGCTGATGGGGTTTGCAGCATCTTCTCTGGCCAGTCTACCCTGGACACAGATGCTAGCTAAGTACCATCCTCATCTGCTGTCCACCTCCTTAAACTATGGCAGCTTCAGCCTCCTGCTTCTGGGTGGGCACAGGGAGAGCTTCCCCACCTGGCTGTCGTTTATTATCAATGTAGATGGAGGGGCCAAAGGCACTAGTGGATTAATGGTCACCCCAGAGTATGGCATGAAAAGCACCCCTCACCTCCTAGACCACCTCTGGCTATAATCCACTCTGGTGAAGTTTCTATTTCTTCTCTTTAAACAAAGCTTGGGAGGGAATAATGAAAAGCTACATCAAGTTGGTCAGACTGGAGCTAGAAACCATCCAACCCAAAAAACTCCACCAGGATGGATTGATGGTGGCAGGTATTGACTCATTTGTTCATGCCTGTTGATTAGTTGATTTTCTGTTACTATAACAAAATGCTTGAAGCTGAGGACTTTATAAAGAAAAAAGTTTCCTTCTCTCATAGTTCTAGAGATTTTAAGGTCCTGGTGCTGAGAGTTTGATCAATTCTAGTGAGGACATTATAGAGGGTGGCATCCCAATGGTGGGACATATGGGAGAGGGAAAGATCACATCGTGAGATTGAAAGCCAGGGCCCGACCGCAAAGGGGCCAGGCATGCTCTTTTATAATAACTTGCTCTTGAGAACTAACCTGGGTCCTAAGAGAACTACATCAACCCCGCCCTAGGGATGACCTACCTACCTCCCAGCAGGCTCCACCTCTTAAAGGTCCACCACTTCTCACATAGTCAGACTGAGAACCAAGCCTCCAACACACAAATGCTCGGGGGTGGGAGAAAAAAACACACTCATCCTTTCATCAAAGGGATGTTTACTCAAATGCTTTTTAGGTGAAGGAGGAATACAAACAAATGCAATATTCATTGTCTATTGCCAAGGAATTTGTGATCTGTCCTGGGAATTTATATATATTCAAAATTTATTAGCAGTATCTTATACTTTTAGAGTATAACATGTGAGGTTTTTTTTTTAAAAAAAACATATGGATTATAGTTTTTTGTGTGTGGTACTAGAGATAGAACCCAGGGGAGCTCTACTACCCCAAGCCCTTTTTATTTTGAAATAGGAGCTTACTAAGTTACCGTCCTCTGTCCTGGAACCTGCAATCCTCCTGTCTCAGCCTCTCAAGTACTGGGATTATAGACATGGACCACCATGTCTGCTGAATTACAAATTTTAAAAAATAGTTTTCTCAGTGATATGTATTGAAAAATGTTATGTCTTAATCTCAAATTCACTTCTATCTGAAGTTCATTCATATTATTATAGTGGTCCACTCAATACACAGATACTACATTTTTAATTCATTCTGTTTCTGATAGACACTTGGGTTGTTTCCAGTTTGGAACTATGAGGATTTAACCTGATCATTTTCATTTTTATTCAGCTATGGTGTTTGGGTAGCCATCCTCATCACTCTCTCTTCCTGTCTTACTGAGACATTATTTTAAAATTTTCTCCTCACCTTTTGTCTTATTGAGAACAACTTTTCCACAGTGTATAAAAATCTCATTTTATGTCATAAATTATGTACATATATTTATATATGTAGGTATATAAAAATACTTTTTCTCCAAATCTTCCACACGATGATACCTTTATTTTGCACGAGAAGATACATATATTTTTTGAACTTAGGATTGAACCCAAGGGCATTTTATCTCTTAGCCACACACCTCCTCTCACCAGCAATTTTTAATTTTTTAAAATCTTTTTTTATTGATTCATTTTAGTCATACATCTTAGTGGGATACAAGGCGGTAGAGGCATACATGCACACATCCCTCACTTACTTTTCCCCGGTTCCTTCCCCATTCTCTTCCTCTTCCTTCCTTCTCATGTTTGGCTTAGTGATTGACTGTAATATATTTGTGAATGTACATCATGTACATTAGGGAATTTTCCCTCTTCCTCCTACCGTCCCTCTCAGTTAGGTCTCCTTATTTGCTAATTTATATTTTCTCCTCCTTTTTCTGGAGTTCCTCCCATGACCCATTTCTTCCCAGCTTCCAGATATTAGGGAGAACATCCGATTTCTTACTTTTTGTGACTGACTAATCTCACTTAGCATAATGTTCTTCAGTATCATCCACTTCTCTGTAAATGACATGATTTTGTTCTTCTTTATGGCTGAGTAAAATTCCATTCATCTGTTGATGGACATCTTGGATGGTTCCATAGTTTGGCCATTGTGAATTGTGTGGCTATCAACACAGATACTCATGCTTTAGTTTGGTAGTTCGGTTTCCATTCTTTTGGGTAGATCCCATTAAATTACCAAGGTCATTTCTCACAGACATAGAAAAATCTGTCCTTGAATTCATTTGGAACAACAAAAAACCCAGAATAGCCAAAGTAGTTCAGTAACAAAAATCATGCAGGGAGAATCACACTATCTGACTTCAAACTCTATTACAAAGCCATAGTAATAAAAACTGCATGATACTGGCACAAAAACAGACACATAGACCAATGGAGCAGAATGCAACACTCAGAAACAAATCTTTACACTTACAATTGATTTTTGACAAAGAGGCCAAAAACATACACTGGAAAAAGCCTCTTCAACAAATGGTGTTGGCAAAACTGGTTAACCATATGCAGAAAAATGGAAATAAGCCCCACTTTCTCACTCTGTATAAGAGTCAATTCAAAGTGGATCAAAGACTTGGAAATTAGACCAGAGACCTTGCAGCTCCTTGAAGAGGGCATAGGTTCAACACTGCAACACACAGGCACAGGTAAACACTTTCTCAACAAGAACCCAAAGGCACAAGAAACTAAAAGGCGGATCAATACGTAGGATTGCATTTTTAATTTTTTTTTAATTTTGAAACAGGGTCTTGCTAAGTTTCTGAGGCTGCCCTCAAACCTGCTGGATCCTTCGGTCTCAGTCTCCTAAGTACTGGGATTACAGGCATGTGCCACCATGCCTGGTGAGAAGATTATTCTTCTATGGTCCATTTTTCAATTTTCTCTTCTGCTTTGTGACTCAATAGTATCAGGTTCTTTGGTATTTATCAGCAAGTAGCGTTTGCAAACAGCCCTTAGTCTTCTTCACTTTCTCCCAGACCTGAGATAATATTCCTCTTTTCAGCTCTAGGCTGGAGAGTCGTCAGTAGGTGCATGCCGCCTCTACTGGCTAGAGGTCATTCATCCGGTCCAAGACTGTGGGTTAGGTGGGATCTCGATCGCCCTGGCTGCTCCCTGTGCTATGGAATCTTCTAACTCCTTTGTTCTCCCCCTCTGCCTCTCTCCTCTCTGTTCCCAAGCTGATCTCTGCCATCTAGTCTTCCCGGGAACATTCCAGCTTTCATCTCTCTCCCGACAATGATCCCGGATGGGGCACGCCAACCTCTGGCTGCAGTGACTCTCACTCAGAGTTGTTTTCCCCATGAGCTGGGTCTGGTTTGGGCAGTAGATTGCCATGGACAACAGTTGCTATGATACAGGGAGTGACTGCTCGGGTGCTGGTCCCTGTTTCCTGGGGGCGGGGGGCAGCGGTGGTGAGTCAAAGTCTTCCCTCTCTCTGTGCGGCTGTAGCTCCAGGTGTGGGTGGGAACTGTGCTTTCTCATTTCACTGGTAGTGTTAATTAGAAAAGAATTCTCCCTAGCTTCTGACGCCGGTTGTGCATATCTCAAAATTGATATCTCTAAGGATAGATATGCTCAGACATGCATTTGGGGGTATTTTAATTTGAGTTGAGAAGAGGGTACATCAGGTCGCCACTCTTCTAACCTGGGGCTCCATTGTGGTAGCTGATCCATTTCCCTTCGATTATTCCAGACCCACTGCTCTGTCACAGCCCAATCTCCTCAGCGCCCCCTACCTGTCGACTCCCGACTCTTGCTCAGAATTGATTCCAGACTTTCTGTAGCATCTGGTACTGTTATTCCCACCCTTGTTTTTGAGTTGTCAGTGCTTTGGCATCCATGTCTTTAGCTGAAGCTCCTTCTATATTTTTTTCTAGCTCTTTGTCAGTCCTACATTTATTGTGGACCTTCATTCTCTGCCTGTTTTTCCTTCCTTCCATCCCTCCTTCCTTTCTCTTTCTCCCTTCCTTTCTTCCTTCCTCTTTCTTTCTTTCTTTCTTTCTTTCTTTCTTTCTTTCTTTCTTATACTAAGGATTGGACTCAGGGACATTCTACCTCTGAGCCTCTAGTCCTTCATATTTTTTATTTTGAAAGAGGGTCTCACTAAGTTGTTGAGGACCTCGTTAAGTTACTGAGACTGGCCTCAAATCTGCTATCCTCCTGTCTCAGCTTCCCAAGCACTGGGATTTCCTTACATTGTTTTCGTTGTCATTTCCATGAGCATCTGTGTGCCAAGACCCGCGAGATATAAATTTTAGACTTGGTACCTATAGTTTTGTGTAGATATCCCACTATTGCCCTGAACTTCAAATATTTAAAGCTGAATGGATTGCCTGTATTCACTAAGAATGCCCTTCCTCTGGAATTTTTCTCAGGAAATTTATCACATTCTATCCAGTCAGCCAAGACTGTAATCTGGCAGCCATTCATGATTTCTCTTTTTCTCTTATTGATGACGTATAATTGACAGCCCTTCAGATATTGACCTCTGCATTTATTTTGTAAGTCTTCCTTCTTTTCTGACCACACAACTATTGTCTGGGGCCAGGTGTCTACTTCCTGGCAACTACATTCACTTCTTGAATCTCATCTATGACATTACCCATATGTTGGTTCAACTTCATACCATTGGAAAGATGGCGCTTAACTGCACACTGGATTAGGTTATTCCTCTTGAAACACACACACACACACACACACACACACACACACACACACACACTTTTGCAGTTCTAGAATTTTGTTTGCTTTTTTTTATGTGTAGTTTAGTTTCTATTTCTCTGTTGTAATACTGTTTACTCACTAAAACAATAGTTTTCTTTCATTCTTTGACTGTGTTTTTCCTGTATTTATAATATCTCTTTAAAGTCTTTACGTACTAAATGCAACACTTAGGCTCTAGGCCATCTTAGGGTTCATTTCTATAGACATTGCTCAAAATTCCTGGTTTCTTTGTATATCTTTGGGGTATTTGACTGTACACTAGACATTGTGAGGGCTATGTTAAATTGTCTCTGTTCTGTTACCATCCTCTGAAAACGCTCATTTTTGTTCTAGTAGGTTAAGCATGTATAGGTTTATTTTTATGCTGTTAGAGGATATCTCTGGAAATCGCAGGGGTGTGTTTCTTAGTTTTAAGCTGTGATCTTTCTGGTCTCAGCTGGATGCCTGGGGGGATTAATGAATATTTTCCCCCTGAGATATCTTCAAGGGCTGCTTGAGTTCTAATGTCTATTTTCTCTTCTCAACATCCTAAGTACTTGCTTTCTGGTAAGTCTTTTTTTCATCTGAACCTGCACATGGGGTTCCCATCTCAACCAAATGTTCATGGGAAATGTCTATACCAGTTTCTGATGCCCCCTCTCCATGGTTTTCTCCTCTCTACTGTCCTACCTAATATTCTGCCCCCCCCCCCCCGTAGCTACTATGGCATGAACTATGGCTGGGAAAGTGTCCCTAGGCAGCAGCCAGGGTGATTGTGAGGCTCAGTGTGTGAATTTCTGTTCTCCCTCTAATTCCAGTCTTGTGCTATCTGTTGTCTACTGCCTGAAAACAGTTGCCTTATGGATATTTCTTTAGTTTTATAGTTGTACACAGTGAGAGGGTTATTCTTGTACCTGTTACTTTGGCACACCCTGGAATCCATTATTAATTTCATGTTGTTTTTCACTTAAACCAGTTAAAAGTAATTTTTAATTATGGTAGGACTTCATCTTTTAATACTTTGTGTCTCTGTCAACATTCTCACTGATATTATCCAGAACAACTGACCATACAACTTAGAGGAAGAAAGATGTATTTATTTGCTCACCATTGTTGGAGATTTCAGGTTGAGACCATGTGAAGCTGGGGTCTGTGGAGCTCAGGGAAGCAGAGAAGGGGAGAGCAGGGATCTACTTTCATGTCGTGGAGAGCCAGCAAGCAAGGGGATGATTCAAAGATAAAAGTACAGTCTTTATGGTTACACCCTCAGGGACCAACCTCCTCCAGCCACACCCATCTACCTAGCTTGCCACCTAGTAAATCCATTACAATGGACTTATATTACTGATGAGATTACAACCGGCATAGTTTAATTACATCAACTCTGAACATTAATACATGAGTTTTTCAGGGGACATTCTGTATCTAACCATTATACTGTGTTTCTGTTTATAATCATTTAATGATTCTCCACAGTCTAAAATAGCTACACTCTATCAGGAAGCATGTGATGTCTTGTGTGACCTGCACCCTTCCTTTTTATTTTTGTCTGCTTTACTTCTGTGCTTTACTTCTGCTTGACTTCCTTCACGATCTCACCTGCTTTTCTGCCCTTCTTCAAGAAGTCAGAACTACTCCGTCAACCTGAGTGACACCAGCTCATCTTGAACGTTTTAACATTGTCTTTCCATTGTCATCCTAATTGTCACCCCAGCTAAAGTGTATTGAGGGCTTGCTATGGGTTAAGAGCTGTTCAAAGCATTTTAGATAAATGAACTAATTTAATCCTTACAACCATACTATCACATAGGGACTATTGTTAACCTCATTTCTGCAAATGTAAAACATCAAAAGCCAGGCATGGTGGTGTATACCTGTAAACTCAGTACTTTAGAGGCTGAGACAGGAGGATCATACATTCAAGGCCAGCTTCAGCAATTTAGCAAGGCTTCCAGCAACCTAGTGAGGTCCTGTTTCCAAATAAATAAATAAATACAATAGGGCCAGGAGGTATAGCTTGGAGGTAGAATGCCCCTGTGTTCAATTCCTAGCAACCCCACCATGCATGCAACACACACATGCACACATATGCACAGAAAATATGAGAAGGTGGGCAACCTTGTCTAAGATCACATGACTAGCCTCTGTTGGGGCTGAGATTCAAGTGGCACCAGGTTTCAGAGCTCAAGCCTTTTACCATTTATGTCTGGAATCCTCCTCCCTGCTAGACTGGAGCTGCTGTTGTGCCTCCCTTGTTCCTGGAACGTCACTACCGAGCACATCACTGCCACCACTGTGACACCTGGACAAGAACTCGGCTGATTAATCAATCTTTCAGTGGGTGGAGAGATATTTTTAAAGCGCTGTATGAGCCCAGCATGCCCCTCACTGAGAGCAAAGGTGCTCTGCGGGCCAGGCAAGGCGGGATGGGCTGGGGTGGCCGTGGTTTTGTGCAGGAGGGCGCTGGTACCTGTGCAGGGACCTCTGAGGGGCCCTCCCCATGATGAGGCATCTGTCAGGTCCTCCCTCTTTACTTCCTCTCTCTTGCCCTTCTCTGTCCTTTCTCTCCTTCTCTCCCTCTGTTCCTTTCTTTGATCAAACCCAGGGCCATTCTACTTCTGAGCTATATTCCCAGCCCTTTTTATTTTTGATTTTGAGACAGATCATCACCAAATTGTGGAAGGCCTAAATTGTCATTAAATTGTGAGTTGCTGAGGCTGGCCTCAAACCTATGATAATAATCCTGTCTCAGCCTCCCAAGTACTGATTACAAGCATATACCACCATGGCTGGCTTCCTACTTTTTTTTTTCCTCTCTCTCTCTCCCTCTCTTTTTTATGGTACTGGAGATCGAATCCAGGGGCATTCTATCTCTGAGCTATACTCCCAGATCTATTTTTAAATTATTTTTTGCTTTTGAAAAAACAAGGTCTTGCTAGATTGCTGAGTGTCTCACTATATTGCTGAGGCTGTCTGCGAGCCCGCAATCTTCCTGTCTCAGCCTCCCAAACACTGGAATTACAGGCACGCACCACCATACCCAACCCCTCCTTTTTATCTTTATTTATTAAATTTTTCTGGTTGGCTTAAGGATCCCAGAGCTCTATTCTATTTGCCTCTTTTGAAGACATGTCCCTCTAAAGGTGTTTCAAGAGAAGAGCTGAAGGAGGGCAAAAACATTACAGCCCCAAGTGGAGCAACTCCCATTGCTTATTTGAGAAGGGTGATGGCTCAATGTTCTCTCCTTCAGAGGAGGCAATAAACCCGCACAATGGACCACATGGTCCCCACATGAGTGGGAGGGTCATATGCACAGCTTGGCTCCCCAGACAGGAATTGGCTTCATGATTTTGTCTCTTATCTACCTGGGCACCCTCCTCCTGGAAGTCTTGATAGAGAAGTCTTTAAGCCTTGATATAGAAGTCTTTTGTGGAAACTCATGAGGCTTTTCACGCAAAGCGAAGGAGGGATTTCCCTGATGGTATCCACTGCTAAGGGTGCATTCCTCAAAATGACATTTGCCTAAGACTTCTGGTGGCTTCCAGCATAATGCATTTGGATACCTCTGGCCAGGAAGGAAACCTGAGTACCTTCCTTACCAGTTTCACGTTGTTCATTTGCCACTGATATTATGTCTGCTTGCCAAAGTGATGGAGAGACATCCTAGGATAAACAAGAAAGAAAGAAAAAAAGGAACAAAGCTTTCAGAATATAAATAGAAAACCGAAATCTACACAAGGAGAAAAAACATATGACATCTCCTTAAACTCATATATTTACTATGAATGAGCATTAAATTTTGGTCTAAGTTTTAATTGGCTGAAGCAAAATGATAAACATAAATTACCTTCTTTCAGGAATAGCCTTTGAGGGTCCTGATGGAAGATTTTTTTTCTACTGTTATTTATTTATTTATTTGGATAATTATTTATTTATCATGGCATTCCACCTCAGAGTTATGCCCCCAGCCCTATTTTACTTATTATTTTGAAACAGAGTCTAGCTAAGTTGCTGACAGACTTGCTAAGCTGCTGAGGCTGGCTTCAAACCTGTGATTCTTCTGTCTTAGTCTCCTAAGTACTGCGATTACAGGCATGTGCCACCATGCCCAGCTCTACTGTTTTTTTTTTTTAAAGAGGAATCTTTTGGCCCATCATCAAATTGCCAAATACACAAACATTTTATTTTGTTATTTCAAAGACATTGATGGCATTCAACCTCACCTCACTCTTCGATTTTTAAGGACTTTTTTTTTTTACATATTTCCCCTTAATAGTGGCTGAATAGCTGAACTCCTCAATGATCAAAACATTTATATTAGACTATGTGGATGTGGAGAGGTGAGGGTAGCTTAGAAAGCTTTTCTATTGCTGGGTGCGGTGGCACTTGTAATCTCAGCATTTGGGAGGCTGAGACAGGAGGATCTGGGTTCACAGACAGCCTCAGCTACTTAGTAAGATCCTCTGCAACACAGTGAGATCCAGTTTCAAAATAAAGAATAAAAAATAACTGGAGGTGTAGCTCAGAGGTAGAATGCCCCTGGGTTCCATCCCCAGTACCGCAAAAAGAAAAAAGAGAAGGCTTTCCTATCAAGTGTCTTCACTTTCTCTGCTTCACATTGCTAAGAATCCTACCTCAGATAGCAGGCAGAGGTAATAAGTTGGTATGCGAGTCAGTGTTACTGTAACAAAATATCTCAGACAATGAACTTAAAAAGAAAAAAAAAGTTTGTTTTGGCTTATGGCTTCAGTCCATGACCAATTGGCTTGTTGCTTTTGGCCTGTGGTGAGTTAGAACATCATGGCAGAGAGTGTGTAGTGCAGACAGTTACAATGAAGATGAGGGAAGAGGAAAGGGGGTGAGAGGGAGGGAGGAAGAAGAGGGAGGGAGAGAGAGAGAGAGAGGGAGGGAGGGAGGGAGGGGGAGAGAGAGAGAGAGAGAGAGAGAGAGAGAGAGAGAGAGAGAGAGAGAGAGAGAGAGAGAGAGAGAGGAGCAGTATCCCACATGTTCTTGTGGGACATGCCTACAGTGACCTCAAACCTTCCTCTACACCCCACCTCTTACATGTTTCCCCCACTTTCCAATAGCACCAAGCTGAGGACCAAATCTTTAACACATGGGCCTATGGGGACCATTTCAGATCCAAACTACTGCACTTGACATGAAATTTCGAGACCTTGCAACAGAAAGCATGGCCTTGACTTGAGAGGCCTGCATGAAAAGCAGGAGTTACCAACTGTTTATCTCAACCATAAAGTAACTTTACTATTGCTCCCGTGAAACCATTCACTTTCAATAGAAATACATCCCGATAGATCTAATAAGGTAATTAAGCCCTACCATGCTTCTCCAGCTAACTGAATCAGTTAACCTGTTGAGAGGAATCGTTCAGCATTATCCATCTGGATGCTGAAGAGAGGTTGCCAAAACCCATCATTCTGATGTTGGCTTCATAGGTACTGAGCGATACTGGTAGTAATTGGCCAACAGCAGGTTCAACTGTTTCCTGGGACTACTCAAGGATGTAATATTAGCAAAATGTCCTAGCAGGGCTGGCTTGCTGGTCTTCCCTCTTCATGTTACCATCAAAACACTGCTCCAAATAATTTAACAGCAGGTAATGAGTTGGGACACAGTCATGTAAAGGAAACCTTTCTATGGAGATGGTCATTTCTCCTGTCTCTACTTCCTGAGCAGAAGGAGACCTGCATTGCTATATTGCTGGGTAACGAATCACTTTAAAACCCGCAGATTTAAAACATGAGCCCCAATTAGCTCACAGTTTCTGTGAGTCAGGAACTTGGGATAGGTGTGGGTGACTGGTGCCGGGCCAGCTTCTCTCGAGAGGTTGCAGTCAAGACATATATGGCTTGAAAGAGGTGGGGGGCCCACTGTCTCATCCACTCCTATGGTTGCTGGCTGGACTCCTCATTTCCCCATTGCAAGAGCCTCTCCATGGGTTTGTTGAGTGGCTCCATGTCACTGGGCTTTGGCTTTCTCTCGAATAAAAAAAAATTATGTTCCTTGTGTTACTGCATCTCAGATGTCATACATTGTCACTTCTGCCACATCTATTCATGAAAAGTGAGTCACAAGTGCAGCCCACACTCAAAGAGAGTGAAATTAGTTTCCATTTTTGAAGGCAGGAGTATCAAGGAAATAGTGGGCATATATTAAAACCACCAAAGACTCTACAGATTGTCTTGGAGATGACTTCTAGCTATTGAGTTAAAAGTCAATGACAAGTCATGGGATATGGCAGAAAATTCTAAAAATCACACTTAGCATTTCTCTATTCAGTAAAGAAGAGAAACACCAGTTATCAAAATTGAAATGAGGCCGGGCGTGGTGGCGCATGCTTGTAATCCCCGCGCTTGGGAGGCTGAGACAGGAGGATCACATGGGTTTGAAGCCAGCCTCAGCTACTTAGTGAGGCTCTCAGCACCTTAGTGAGACCCTGTTTCCAAATAAAGTATAAAATAGGTCTGGGAGTGTAGCCTGGAGGTAGAAGGTCCCTGGGCTCTATCCCAATTACCACAAAGAAACAAAAAAACAAACAAACAAACAAACAAAATTGCAATAAAATCCTGTGTGATCTTAAGGAAGTAAGGACTCTGGAGTCCTCAGATCTAGGCTCCTAATGCAGTTTTACCATTTAGCTGATGCAGTGGACACTGAGTGCTTCCCCCAGTATCCTTTCTTCCTTAATGATTACATTTTTACCTGGACAAAGTGATGCTTAGAATAAAGACTGTATCCTAGTTTCCTTAAGAGCTAGGTGTGGCCAAAGAGAGATAAGTACAACTGACATCAGGCAACTTTTATGCCCTTTGTGTGTTTTTCATCTCTTTCTCCTTTGTAGTACAGGAGTGTAGTGTTGACATCTGACACCATGGAGACAAGGTGTATTAGTCATCCTTTGGTTACTGTGACCAAAATATTGACAAGAACAACTTAGAAGAGGAGAAGTTTATTGTGGTTTATGGTTTCAGAGGTTCAATCCATAGTCAGCTGCCTCCAAGGCAGAAATGTCATGGCCACAGGGCATGGTAGAGGAGAACTGCTCAGCTCATGGCAGCTGGGAAGCAGAGAGGGGGGAGAGGAGAGGGAAAAGGAGAAGGAGGAGGAGGAGGAGGAGAAGGAAGAAGAGGAGGAGAAGAAGGAGGAGGAAGAGGAGGAGGAGGAGGAAGAGGAGGAGGAGGAGACAAAGCTTCTAAGTCCTTGCCCCAGTGACCTATGTCCTCCAGCCGTGCCCACCTGTCTACAGTTACCACCCAGGAAACCCTTTCCATCAAGTGGATCCATTTACTGATGAGGTTAGAGCCCTTGTGATTCAATTATTTTGCCTCTAAACACTGTCTCATTGACAATCTGTGGTGTTGCTGGGGGGACATTGCGAAGCTAAAACATAATGCATCTTAGGTTTGGGTGGCAGAATGGTGAACAGGAAGAAGGCTGGGTACCTATAGATATTGGAACAGAGGAAAACCGAATTTTATCTGTGTGTTTATTTTGTTACTCACAGCTAAATTTAAACCCAAGGACATAGCATTTGGGCGACTTCAGATCAGTTATCCAACCTCTAGACCTATGTTCTTCTGATGATGTTTTATTTTTTAAATTTTATACTTTTATTAGTGATTTGTATTTATATATCATAGTGAGATTCAGAGTGATCCATTCACACATACACACATCACTTAGTATATTTTCTTTCATTTCCCACCCTGCTTTCTGATATATTTTTTAAAATATACCTTTATTGGTACATGGTAGTCTCACATCTTAATGTACTTCAGAGTGTTAGGGACATCCATGCACACGGTACTTGGTAAACCTATTTTTAATTTTTAATTAGTGTCTCACATATGATGCTTCCTTTAAGAACACTCTGCTTATTATATCCAAGGAGGAAGTGTTGGAGAAGTTTAGAATCTGCAAATGGATCTATGATTTGGAAGCATCAGAAGTTTGTACACACACACACACACACACACACATTCTATTTTGAATTCAACAGTTGAAGTTCAAAAAGAAGAAGCTTAGCAAGGCCAAAGGCCTTGAGCCAGTGGGGAAGGCAAAGTGGCCTCTTAGGAGGACAGTTAGACAATCTGTCTTACTCTTGAGGGCAGAGCCAGAGCACGTCACATTCATCCTTGGGCACAGGGTGACACGTAGTGACTGCTCACAGATATTTATTGAATAAATGAACACCAGGTCCTCTAATAGGAGGTTTGTCCATAAGTGAGCTAATTATTCCTGATGACTCACTTCGTAAGGAGAGTAGGACCGCGGTGATGATAGATGGCGGACGGCAGGAAAGCCTGGTCGATGACGATGCATGGCATTTGGAGTCAAGGACCTACTCTGATGCTTCATGAATTCTGATGTTCTCAACTATCCAGTGTAGATAATATGCTATACTTCACGGGGCAGCAAATGAATTACTGCTGGGAATTTGGCATTAGGACGCACCCAATAAAGAGTAACAGTAGTGGTAATTGCTGTTATTGGCACGATTATTATCATTATTATGACAGCATACCTGGAGCGATGGTCATTCCCACATTGGGGCGAGTTGTAGCTCTTTAGAGGACAAAATGGAGCATCATCCAGTATCCTATACAACTGTCCTGCCAGAGTAGGCCCACTTGAGAATATTAATGCCCCTGATTGAAAAGGCTTATTGCATGGCAGGGTCTGGACACCTTACCATGAGTGTCTGTATCTTAGCTCTAAATCAATGAGGACGTCTTTCCTGCTCCCCCACTCAGTCTTAGAACTTTATATTTCAAAGTCCTTGCTTTGGCCGGGCGTGGTGGCACACGCTTGTAATCCCCGCGCTTGGGAGGCGGAGACAGGAGAATCGCGCAGGTTCAAAGCCAGCCACGCGCGCTGGCTTAGGAGACCCTGTTTCCAAATAAAAATGTAAAAGTATGTCTGGGAGTGTAGCCCGGAGGTAGAAGGGCTTCCAGGAATCCCAGTCCCACCAAAACAAAACAAAAAACAAAACAAAACAAAACAAAAAACAAAGTCCTTGGTTTGCAGAGAGGAGTTTTAATTGCCAAAGACAGGCAAGGGAAAGAGACCCGATGATACTGGCATCCAAACCTTGTGTTGTCTTCAGAGTCAGAGCCAGGATCCTGGGTTTGATGTGGAAATCATCTTTGGGTGGCTGAAAGTCAGACTGTCCAAGTCCTTACTGTAGATCAGGGGTGAACATGTCCCCAAACCTCTTTCTAAAGTAAACAGATATATCTCCCACACTTGTTCCATGAGGTGGGGAAGAGGTAGTGATGGCGATGGGACGAGGAGAGGCTCAATTCAACACGGGACAATCAAAACTCACTCCCCATTGGTAAGGGGCATTGGCGGCTCCTGGAGTCTAACATACTGGAGTGAGGATTTCCATTCCTCCCTCTATTGAAGCAGGTTGCTGTGTTCCAATAGCGAAGGCTCCTGGAAGGGAAACACTCAACCACCTGTTTTGCAGGTGCTATACATGAGCATTCCTATTGTTTTTCTTCTTTCTCTTTCCCTTCCTCCCTCCTTCCCTCTCTCTCTCCCTCCCTTTTCCTGGCACTGGGGACTGAACCCAGGAGCACTCTACCTCTGAGCTACACCCCGAGCCCTATTTTATTTTATTTTTAATTTTGAAACAAGGTTTTGCTAAGTTGACCAGGCGGGTCTTGAACACGTGATCCTCCCATCTCAGCTGCCCCAGTTCTGTGATTATAGGTGTGCGCCACCACGCTCGGCCCAGCTCCCTATTTTCATCTGTGTTTTTATTTTCCCCAGCTCATACTCACTCTCCTCAGGATCTCCCTAACCTCACCTGGTTAAAATTCAAAGCCATTTATGTTTTAATGGTACTTCTAAACGCTCAAAATCAATTTCAGTATTAATGGTTTGTTTGTTACACTAAAGTTTTACAGTGATAGTGAGGAAAGTGTTGTTTTTCTCTAAGGCTGCTAAAATAAATTTTCCCAGGACTGAAGGTAATGCCTGCCGGCTGAGGAGTGTGTTGCCTTTTGCCTGCTCAGGTGCCTCTACCCCTGAGCAGGGCCTCTACACCTGTGCCAGTTGGCATGTGTTCTTCTGCCACGACTCCCCCGGTACCCACTGAAATGAGCCTCAGGATGTGTTGCCTACTTCAACCATCTGGGTGGCGGTTTTACAGTTCTGAGCCCAGGAGCATCGCAGGGAGGAGGCACGATAAAATTCTTGGTCTGGTGCCCCTATGCAATTTGTAGGAGCCTTCAGAGAGCTCAGCCTCTCTGCCATCTGGTGCTCAGGTGGGGGGAGGTGGGCATGGGGGAGCCATGGAAACACTCCTAATGACTCTACTCTATTTTCTGAACTTACATGGTACCCCTTAAATGGCCACATGCACTTTCATAGACAACTGTAACGTTGAAATTGAGTTGGGGGTCACAAAGGAGGAAAACACCAGCCAAGTTATTAAAGGCCTCTTTAATTAACCGGCACCTTCGGGAGAGGTCTGCTGACCGTGGGGAAAGGGACTGATGACCTAGCGGTAGAGCCACGTGGTCAGCAGAGGCATGGTAGGTCGGCAGAGTCATGAGGTCAGAGAGGAAGTATGGGTATTTATAGTGGGGGTCTTGGGGTGGATCGAACAGTGTGGGAATACTAATTCTCTCGTGACATCCGGAGTCTCGCGGCACCTGGAGTCTGTCTCACGATGTCTGGAGTCTCATGACATCTCTACTTCTGGCTTCCAGGGTTCCACCTCCTGTCCCTGCTGCGGGGTCCTGTGGGGTAAGGGAGAGACCTGACCTATCAACGATATCTTCTGGGGCTGAAAAAACATCTGAGAGTTTCAGGTGCATGACCAGTGATGGTTTCATGTTACTCTGCTTCTGGGAAGAGTGACCTGTGCTGACGGCTGAGTTCTCATGCCAGATTTTGAGTAGCCAGAATCTGCAAATTAAGAGACAGATTGTTTCAAATCTTCAGTGACTGAGATGGGCCAACCTACCAGGTAGAAGAATATTGTAGGTCAGGGAATGTGAACCTGGGTTCTACATAGCTCATGGAACTTTTGAATATTTTGTGTGTTTATGGCTAGTGCTTTTTCTCCCCCCTGGGGAGAAGACATGTAATTTTTGTCATATTCTTAAAGGGATTCAACCAGAAAAGATAACACTGGTTGCTAATTTATACTTAGTGAACTGGACTTCTTTTGTTCCTCTCACTATACAAAGACTTTTGCTTTGTTTTGCTTTTAGTGAGGTGAATATGATAACTACTGCACTGGAAACAACGTTGTTTTGCTTTTACTGAGCGAACACAAGGTGTATTGATACTTGCTAGTGAGGTCCCATTTTTATCTTTTTTTTGGTGTGTGTGGCACTGAAGATTTAACTCAAGCGCATTTTACCCCTGAGCTATACTCTCAGCCCAATTTTATTTTTGAAATAGGATCTCATAGCCGGGCGTGGTGGCGCACGCTTGTAATCCCCGCGCTTGGGAGGCAGAGACAGGAGGATCGCGCAGGTTCGAAGCCAGCCGTGCGCGCTGGCTTAGGAGACCCTGTTTCCAAATAAAAAAATGTAAAACATAGCCCAGAGGTAGAAGGGCTTCCAGGAACCCCAGTACCGCAAAAAAAAAAAAAAAAAAAAAAAAAAAAAAAAAAAAAAAAAGAAATAGGATCTCACTAGTTGCTGAGGCTGGCCTTGAATATGCGATCTTCCTGCCTCGGCCTCCTAAGTACTTGGATTATAGGCACGAGCCTCATCTTAAAGGACTGCATTGGTTGTAGTGTAGAGAATGGATTTGAGGACAATGGTTATTGACTCGGGGCCCACGAGAGCCCATTTTGACAGTGAGGGGAGATACAGAGAGAGCTTCAACTTAGGATCAGAGAGTTGGAGTGCCATGGGCTTGGGATTTTAAACATTTAGACCCTTGGACATGCTTCTGTTATCCTATTTAATTTTTACAATAACTCTGTGAGACACGAGTGTCCCTAATGCACGGATGAGGGGAATTAGTGTCAAATTGATAAAGTTACTTGCCTAAGGTCACAAAGCTAATACTTGGGAGGACTGGGATTCCTATTCAGTTTTATCTGTCCTCAAAGCCCATGCCCTTAATTAACTAGCATGTTCTGCTGTCTCTGTCATACAAGTCCTGATGGGGTATGGATGTAGAGGTGGGCAAAAGAATGATACGCAGTTACCCAATGAGGTAGCTAGCTGCACATGGGCGTGGGCCTGGAGCCCAGGGATGCAGGAGTCAGAACAAGGTAGGATGGAGCTGGAGACTGAAGTTCATCTAACTGAAGATGTCCAGTGGGCTCTCGACCATTGAATTCTAGAATTCAAAGTATTTTTCCTAGAGATATAAATTTTGGAGACTTCATTACAATGGAGTCATGGATAAAGGAAACAGGCTTAACGACCAAACCCCAAGGTCCAGTAACCATTCTTTTTGTGTGTGTGTGGTTCTGGGAATTAAACCCGGGGCATTCTACCCTTGAGCAATGCCCCCAGCCCTATTTTATTTTTTAATTTGAAAACAAATTCCTGCTAAGTTGCCGAGGGCCTTGCTATGTTGCCGAGGCTGGTCTCAAACCTGTGATCCTCCTTTCTCAGCCTCCCAAATACTGGAATTACAGGCATGCACCACCATGCCTGGCTAGCCATCCATTTTTTATCACGAGGTGGCCACTGGTATCCAGGGCACTGGAGCACTAGCTTTAGCTAAACTAAATTTCTTTCTATTCTTTGTGTATTTATTATATGCAATGTTTGCCCTCCTCTGGTCCTTAATATTCTCAAAAGCCCAAATCCCCCATAAGGTTTTATTTTTTTGTTTGTTTGGTACTGGGTATTTAACCCAGGGGCATTCTACCTCTGAACTACAACCTCAGCCCTTTTAATTTGAGGGAGGATTGTTTTGGAAAGAGGGTCTTGCTAAGTTGCTGAGGCTGGCCTTAAATCTGTGATCCTCCTGTCTCAGACTCTCAGCTTTCTATTTATTTGAGTTAGATACTTGCCCAAACCCATCAACTGTCTCTGATTTTATTTTATTTTATTTTATTTTATTTTTTATTTTTATTTTTTGTACTTCAAGACTTTTACTTCTATTGATAGAAACCACAACATGGGCAATATCAAAACAAATAGACAAATGAATACAACAAAAACACAAGGACAATTTCTAAATCACAAAATATTATCAACTGCAGCTTAGGTTTAAAATTTAGTTTTTCCATTGATCATTTAAATATTTGTCCCAAGTCACAATTTTATATTTTACCAATCTTAACTGTCTCTGATTTTAAAAGATGCTCCCTGTGGCTCTTGGCCACAAGAACTCCCTTTTCAGTGTATCACAGATGTGCACTGCAATTTTCTGTACTAAATAGATCTACAAAGAGACTGTGATAAATCAGAGGCCACCTGCCTATAATCAGAACAGCCCCAGGCAACCATAAGACCATGGATAAAGAGCCGGACTTGGGAATTACACTGTGGTGAATTCCATGGATTCTGGAGTTGGACTGAATTTGGTTTACATTCTTCCTCTGTCATTTCTCATCTCTTTGCCCTTGGGAAGATGTTTAATACCTGCACATCTCAGTGTTCTCATCCATGAAATGGGGTCATGTGAGCATGCACCTCACGGGTCGAGCATGTAGCTGATGCCTGCCACATGGCAACATGTTCTACAACAGCCAAGAATTAGTGCCATGGATCGGCCTGCCAAGGAAATGGGGTTAGAGCACAAGGAAGTATGGAACTTCTTTTGTCTTCCTTCCATCTGTCCATCTCAAAAGGAGCCAATTGATTGCAGGTTCAAAGCCAGCCTCAGAAACTTAGGGAGACTCTTAACAACCTAGTGAGATCCTGTTTCAAAATAAAAAAATACAAATGGCTGGGCATGGAGCTTGAAGGTAGAATGACCTGGGTTTAATACCCAGTACCCCCCCCCAAAAAAAAAGTTAATTGAATAAAACTGGAAAAAGTAAAAGATATTTTAAGGTGAAAGAGCAAATCTGGAAACTGGTAATTTTTTACAAGATAGTGTGTGAGTGTGTGTGTGTGTGTGTGTGTGTGTGTGTGTGTAGAGAATTTTAATGATTTTGTTGGACTGGGCCTGCAGGGGTCTCAGGGGGAGAGGAATCCATATTTATTGAGCGTTTTGTCAAGTACATGCACTCAGCTAGGCTATTTCATTGTTGTTCATCCTCATTATCATCATCCTGTTGATATATTATCATCATCATTATTATTGTCGATACTGGGGATTGAATCCAGGGGTATTCCACCACTGATCTCTGAGTTATACTCAACCCCTTTTTGTTTTTTGTTTTGAAACAGAATATTACTAGGTTTATGAGAGTCTTACTGCATTGTTGAGGCTGACCTTGAACCTGTGATCCTCCTATC
Organism: Muscardinus avellanarius; assembly: GCF_963383645.1. Taxonomy (NCBI): domain Eukaryota; kingdom Metazoa; phylum Chordata; class Mammalia; order Rodentia; family Gliridae; genus Muscardinus; species Muscardinus avellanarius. The sequence continues at coordinate 87,281,198 of NC_137796.1, read as the reverse complement.
TCAGCCTCCCAACTGCTGGGATTACAGACATGTGCCACCTGTTTTATTATTATTAATTATTACTTCTCTCTTTCCTTATCTAATTTCTTTCCTTTCTTTTAACCTGCAAGTGAAAAAGGCATCTAGAATTAAAAGTCCTATATCATCTTTCTCTCTCTCTACCTTCGATGGATGGCCAGGGCCAGGTTGCCAATGATTAAGACAAGAATTCTTCGAGATGAAATGTCTTTTTTGAGGTATAGAGGTGATAAAACCTGCCATCTAATATGACAATAATAATGTCCTCACCAGTGGTAAAATCTTGAAATTCGCCCGTCTCTTCAGTGCCTTTTTCCTTAAGGACCATTTATTCAAGGGAGATAAGACATTGGGGCAAGAGCTAATGGCCCCAAGTTGACTCGTGGCACAGATCACTGCCTCAGCTCATAAACAGACTCCGTCCCTTCAGCAAAAAGCCTGTTGGATGACAGTGTTTCCCTCCGAGCCTCTGATAATAGTTTTTGATTAGAATATGCTTTTGAGTTCCAAAGCCTTGCCCACTCACAGTGCAGCACGTTTGTCTTCACAGGGACAGGAGCTCAGTGTGTGCTGGGGATGGCAGCAAGTCACTTGGAAGGCTGATGTGTGCGGACCGTGCATGAAGGATCCAGAGCAGAGACCCATACATCATGCCGTTCCTCCGTGGCCTTAACAATTGCTAGGCAGAGACAGATCAAGTACACATTCACTTACAATCAGGCTGTCTGCATTCTCTCCAAATTTGATCCAGTCCTGAGAAAATTCTAAGCAAAAGAAAAAAAAAAACCCATCCTACAGAGTCTTTGTAAAAATAAGGCAGCTATAAAAATTGTTTGTGGCCAGATTGATAAAACACAGTGAGAAAAGAGTCTGTGGTGCCCTGGGATAGAAAGGCCGAGAGGCTCCCGGGTGACCCACCCAATAGTGGGTCGAGTTTGATGCTAGGCGGCGATGCACAGTGGCCAGAACCAGAACAAGGAGAAGAGAGTGAGCCTCAGTTTGCCACCCAGTGAAATGGGAACCGTTATCTCAGAATCAAACCCAGTCTCATAAAGTGGCGAGAACTAAGATGAGTTACACAGAGATAATTACCAAAGGAGAAATGGGTTAACAACTGGTTTTAATTGAATTTTAATACAAAGATTATAAAGTTGCATTCAAGCTGGGCATAGTACATGCCTGTAATCCCAGTGGTTGGGAGGTTGAGACAGGAGGATTGCAAGTTCATGGCCAGCCTCAGCCACTTACTGAGGTTCTCTGCAACTTAGTGAGGGCCTGTTTCAAAATAAATATAAAATAAAATAGGGATGGGAGTGTATCTCAGAGGTAGAATGCCCCTGGGTTCAATCCCCAGTACCAATAAATAACAATTTAGAGGAAGAAAGGTGTATTTAGGCTTATGGTTTCAGAGGTTCAGTTCATGGGTGAACAGCTCCAAGGCAAGTATCTCGTGGTGGCCGGGCACATGGTAGAGGAAAGTTGCTCAGCTAATGGCAGCTGGGGGGGGGCAGGAATAGAAACAGTCTCAAGACCACATCCCAGTGGCTCAGCCCCACCTACTTCATCCACACCTCATCTCTGAACCTTTGCTGCATTAGGACATGCTTTCAACACATGAGCATTTCGTATGCAAATCAAAACAGTGATGAAAGTCGTCAAGATGATTATTCAGACTTGGGTCCTGCCCCTAAGGACCCACTCAAGAGACTGATTCCTGATAGAGCAGGGCTGAGGAGGTGAGGAGGGTGTGAGGTGGGGGAAATGGAAAGTAGGTCTCAAAATAAGGGAGCTCTGGTCTTCTTGCCTTCCAGAGCTCATTAATCTTCTATGAACCTCAGTTTCCCCATTTGTGAAGACAAGAAATAGTATTTGCTTAATTTTAAAAAATAGCAAAGGCACGCCACTTACTTGTTAATCTGGCAAGTATTTATTGCATATTGACAGTGTTGGGGCCCTATTTTAAGGTCTAGAATGCAGCAATGAACAAAGCAGAATTCCCAGACCTCACGTAGCTTCTGCTCTTGCAGCAGGAGACATAGAATATTATCTGGTAACAAGAGTTTTAAAATAAAGTGAGCAGTAGTACAAAGGGTGTCGAGGCGAGGTGGAGGCAAATGTAATAATCCAGACGAGAGGGAATGGTTTCTGGGACGAGTTGGTCAGCGTGGCGGTGGGAGGCTGTGGTCAGAGTCTGGCCCACTTCAGTGGTGTGTTTGACAACAGGGTGGGTGGAGTAGGAGGGACGGAGAGGAGTCAGCATGACTGCAAGGTCTCGGCTTGATCGAATGGAAGAATGAGGAGGAAATTGATTTGGGGGAGAAAGCCCAGGCACTCTCACTGGACACGTTAATTATGATGAGACGCTTTGTAACTATCCAGGTGGAGATGGCGGCTAGGCCCCTGGATAATCAAATCTGGAGTTGAGGGTATTGCAGGTTCCTCGTCCCCTTTACTCTATTTTCCCCAATAATAATACAAACCTATAGTGCAACATCACAGCCAGGATATTGACATCGATACAGTCAAAACATAGAGAACATTTGCATCACTACCACCAATCCGTATCCATTTAATCTACTAAACTCTACAAACATCACAGCCTGGCCCAGTGGTGCACTTTTGGTGTAATTTTGGTATTTGGGGGGCTGAGTCCAACTTCTATAAAAGCGTGAAGATGTGACAATTCTATGGGCAACCGTGACAGGTTTTCCGTCGTCAGAAGATAAGGTGTGCAGAAATAGTAGCAAAGAAAGTTTGGATGGAGCGATGCGGTGAAGGCGCTGACTGCCGTGACGAGGAGTCTAAATGTTATTTATCACGAGGCTGTCAGGAAACATCCAGGTTTTTAAGCAAGAGTAATATGGTCAGATCTACATTTCCAAAGGAGGCAAGGAAGGGGAGGGAATCAATAGAGCAAAAGAGCTGAGGAAGTCAAGACAGAAAGATGTGTTGAAAGTCTAGGATAGTCCAAGCTGAGTGTGGTGGTGCACGCCTGAAATTCTAATACTTAGGAGGCTGAGACAGGAGGATCGCAGGTTTGTGCCCAGTCTCAGCAATTTAGTGAGGCCCTCAGCAACTTGGTGAGACTCTGTTTCAACATGAAAATAATACAATAGGGCTGGGGGTGCTTCTCACAGGTTGAATGCTCCTGAGTTCAATCCCCAGTGTCTGTCTGTCTGTCTCTGTTTCTCACACACACACACACACACACACACACACACACACACACACACACACTACATAAAATGAACATTACATAAACTATAGATGATGAGAAGGAAAGAGAATATCCTGGTGTCAGGGTGGCGAGGTTGGTCAGAGGTTTCCAGCAGAGGGAGGCACTTGGAGTAAGCCTTGAAGGATGGCCAAGACTGGGATCTGTGGTAGAATAGATAACCGGGATGAAATCCTGGGGTATGGCGGTTTGGAGGGTGCTGTGCTTGCTTTGACCACAGTGCAGGGTGGACAGTGGTCACAGCAGAAAGCAGAGTTGAACGTAAGGACAGGTCCAGGGACCGGGGGGACCAGACCAAAGAGGCTAGACTTCAGTAGGCGGGCAGTTGGGGGATGTTTGAAGGTTTGAAGCTCCAGGAAACTCTCAGTGTCTTCAGTGAGCTGAGCCAGGGGAGCGTCGGGGTGTGAGGGGGAGCAGAGAGAGCTGCCTGGGAGCCAGGTTAGAGGGACGCCAGGCCCTTGGTGTTGGAGAGGAGGGAGAGGGCTGGCCCCATGCTGAGTCTATAGGACACGTCAGTGGCGAAGGTCCGCGTGGCCAGTATTGCTCTCAGACAGTGCTCAGGCCCTTGCGGACGTTATTTTCATTTCCACGCAGGGACATCGAGGCCTGCAGAGGCTGGTCCCCACTTCTGGGTCACACAGCACCGAGGCAGAGCCAGGCTGCCTGATGGTCACACCCCGACTCAACCCCTCTCGCTTCTCAGCCTTTCCTCATCACTTATTTCAAGGATGGGCTTCCTTTAGAAGAGGAAGGGTCGTTGGAGAGAGAAGAGGAAAGGAGTATATTCTGATGACATTTTCAGTTAAGTTGAAGGAGAGGTGGTTTGAGAGACAGTGGAGTGGGGCTAGAGGAGGAGAGGAGAGATTTGGAATGGAGACTGCAGGGAATCGTGGGACTGTGAACGGGTCCATTAAGGTTAAATGAAAGACCTTAGCAGGACCAGCGAGGTGTGTTGAAGGTTGAGTTCATTGTTGAGGGTCCTGTGGATTGTCTGCAGGGGAAGCGAGCCCATTGGCCTAGGCCTGCCTCTTGCAGTCGCTAAGCGTATGAGCTTGGCCAGTCCCCTAACTGCCTTTCTTTTGTTTTGTTGTTGTTTTTTGTGGTACTGGGGATTGAACCCAGGTGTATACTACCTCTGAGCTACACCCCATCCCTATTTTATTTTTGTGAAACAGGATCTCCTTAAATCACTAAGGGCCTTGCTAAGTGGCTGAGGCTGGCCTCAAACCTGCGATCTTCCTGTTTCAGCCATTTAAGCACTGGAATTGTAGGTGGGCCTCATCATGCCTGGCTGAGCCCTGATTTCTTGACCTGATGAAGGAGCAGGGGAGTGCCTACCTGGCCTCTCAGCTGTGTTGTGAGGATGTTTTTGCGAGCTAGGCATGGGTTCGTGTCCAGCCAGCATGGGAAATGGTGCATCTGTGGCTTCTGGCTGGAGTGGCCAGGCTGGGGAGTTCGTTGGCTCTTCAGCAGCAGGGCCACTGAGCCTGGCAGGGGCTTCTGCTCCCACTTGGGGAAGAATGCTGAATCCGCTGCCTCTCCCTAATCACGTCATTTGGAGCTGTATGATTTTTAGTTGCTTTTTAGCATAACCCATGTGGTTTTCCAATAGTCTCCTAATGAAGAAATCTATGAGCCACCACTGTTTATGTGATTTTCATTATTTATCTAGCTTTCCTTTTATATCTTCTTGATGAAAGGAAAGGGTTACCTTTCTCTTATACCTTGGCACACTCTAAAACTTCAGACATCCCGAAAGAAATGTTTCCCCTGGGAGCAAAACATAATCTATTATAGACTATTCTGATTCTTAAAATGTGACTGAGATTCTATTTTTGAAAAAGAAAAATGTTTCAGGTTAAAATTCACTGGATGTAGTGGTAGGCTGTATGATGGACCCCCGGAGATGTTCCCCTAAAGACTGCCAGGCCCTTATTTCTGGAACTTGTGAATATGTTAGTTTATGCAGCAAAAGGTACATTATAGACGTAATTATGTTATGGATATTGAGATGAGGAAATTATTCTCAATGATCCATGTGGGAACAATGTGATTGTAAGATCTCTAGGGAGGAAGGAGGGTCGGAATCAGGAAACTATTTGAGAACAGAGGGGAGAAGCAGCAGATACTATGCAGTTGGCTTTGAAGATGGAAGAAGAGGCCACTAGCCAAAGAATGCTGAGCAGCCCCTAGACAATATGAAAGCAAGGGAAAAAAAAAAAAAAAAAGATTCCCACTAAAACCTCTGCAAGAAAAATAGCCCTCCTAACATCTTAACTTTAGTACTTCTGAGACTACACTTGGGTTGGTTATTATAAGTCACTATATTTGTAGCCATTGTTTACTGTAGCCACAGGAAGCTAATGCAGATGTCTACTGGGGGACATCTACTGAGAAAACATACGGCCCCTCACTTTCTGTGACTGGCTGAGCTCACTTACCATAATATTCTTTAGTTCCTTCCATTTTCCTGCAAATGCCATAATTTTGTTCTCTTCACGGCTGAGTAAGTTTCTATCTTGTGTTCACACTGTGCTTTTGTAATCCATTCGTCTGTTGAGGGACACCTAGGCTGTTTCTACAATTTGGCCATTTGTGTTTCTATCAACATGGCTATGCATGCATCACTGTAATATTCTGACTTCAGTTCCTTTGGAAAAAGACAGAGGAATGGTCTTGCTGGGTCATAGGGTGGTTCTGTTCCCAGTGGAAGGGACCATTTTTGAAGAAGGCACTCTAGGGTGCCAGGGTTACATCTTCTAAGTTGCTGGTTGCATCCTGACAGCCAGGCAGGAAGTAGTCCCAGGAAGCCATCACTGTAATAGGAAGACATCTGACAATTGCTCTGTGACTGGAGAAGGGAGCAGGGACTCCTGGGGAGTAGAGGAATAAGGAGAGTCTAGGTGCAACTTAGGTCTGAATTTTGTTTTAAAGTGGCCGCTGTTCTTCAATCAAAAAAAAAAAAATACGGAGGAGTCCTAACAACATAAGCATTGCTACAAGGACTTTGTGAGACACTGTGGGCAGCTACATTTCTCTGTAGTTCGTTGCTGGAACTACAGAGAAAAAAAAAATCTAGAAACAGTGTGTAGCAGAACACTTGTATGCAGCCCCTGTTGTGAGGATTGGCCATTTGAGTTTTGCTGGGGCTCCAGCATAGCAAAGATCACAGGCATATGAGTCACACATATCTGGATGAGAATCCCAGCTTTGCCTCTAGCTAATTGGGTGATCTCTGGCAAGTTCCTTCAGTCTTTCACAAAATTTTTTTTTTGGTATTGGAGATTGAATGCAACCTCTGAGCTATACTCCAGCTCTACTTAATTTTTTTTATTTTTTTGAAACAGGGCTTCACTAAGTTGCTGAGGCTAGCCTTGAACCTGTGATCCTCCTGTCTCAGCCTACTAAGTATTGGGATTACATGCATGTGTCACTGAACTCAGCTTCCTTCAGTCTTTGGTCTTGGTTTATTCAACTTTGAATGGAACATGTCACACTACTCCACGTAGGGTTGCGGGAGAAGCCTGGCATATGGCTGGTGCCCAGGAATTGGTGGCTAAGATGATGCATGCCCTCACCATGACTGGACCTGGCTGCCTGACACAGAATGTGTGACTGCTTACATAGATTGGAGGTAGCAGGGACTACACTCAGCCCATGGCATCTCTGGAGGGAATTGCTGTCTGCCTTACATCTTCTGAGTGCTTTCTATTGCAAGATCCCATCACAGAGGCAATTTGGGGATAAGGATGTTGAATGACATCATGTTTTGTTTTCCTTCTGTGAGCAAGATGCAGGAAGTGCTGAAGCATCCTTCCCATCACTCCATTTAGCCTCTCAGGGAGCAGGGGTCAGACTGAAAGGCAGACAATCTGGGGGCAGTGATGGCTTTGTATTTGGTATAGTGTGAGTGAGTGAGTGAGTGAGTGTGTGTGTGTGTGTGTGTGTGTGTGTGTGTGTGTGTCTGTGTGTGTGTATGTGTGTGTGTGAGACTGGGGATTGACTCCAGTGGCATTCTTCCTCCAAGCTATAACCTCAGTCCTATTTTATTTTATTTATTTATTTTTGAAACAGGGTCTCACTAAGTTGTGCAGGGCTTCACTGAGTTGCTGAGGCTGTCCCTGAAGTTGTGTGATCCACCTGTTTCAGCTTCTCAAGTACTAGGATTACAGGCATGCGGCATGAGGCCTGGCCTATTTTGTATAATTTCATTAATTGGGTCTTGATTTTTCTTTCTCTTAAAAGTTAAATGCTAGGTTACATAAGTTACTTCTAGATATGGAGTAGAGAAAGGGAATGATCGTATTTTGGCAATACAGTAAAAACCCATTTTTTCTATGTCTGAACTACTTACAAATATGTTTCCTTTGTCTGTAAAGCTCTTTCCACCAGTTCTTTATCTGCTGAGATCCTACCCAATCCCTCTTTTAATTGCCATGTCTTTTATAAATCTTCTAAAACCCACCCTCAGTTTAACAAAATTCACTCTCTGTATTCTAAAATGGTTTGCTTCTTCTTTATATCCTGATTGTTAGTTGTAGACCTTTTTTTTTTTTTTACCCCTTTTGAGTATCTTAATTCCTCTAGTACATTATATACTAGAGGGCAGGAACACATTTGCTTTTGAACCTGTGTAGTGTTTGTAATAGAGCCTTATGCATTGTAAAGACTTAGTAAATATTTGTAGACTTGAATAGCTTTAAGTTGGCATCATTGAAACCAAATTCTCAATCAGAATTTGAATCTGAATCAGAATTTGAAGACTGTGTGTGTGTGCGTGTGTGTGTGTGCATGTGTGTGTGTGTTACTAGAGATTGAACCCAGGGTCATTCTACCTCTGAGCTATACTCCCTGGGCCTTTGGTTTTTATTTTGAAAAGGTCTTGCTAGGTTGCCAGGAGTCTTGTTATGTTGCTGTGGCTGGCCTTGAACCTGCAATCCTCCTGTCTCAGCCTACCAAGTACTGGAATTGCAGGCATGTGCCACTCTGCCTGGCTTTGAAGGATCTTTACTTGCCATCTCATTACAATCCAGTGGAAATTTTTATATATATATATATATATATATATATATATATTTTTTTTTTTTTTTTTTTTTTTTTTTTTTGCAAGGGTGGCTTCGAACTTGCGTGATCCTCCTGTCTCTGCCCCCCAAGCCCGGGGATTACAAGTTTATTAGTTTTTAATCATTTGAGAAACAGTAACACCATTTACTTTGAACATTTCTTAACTTTTTACTATGAAATTTTTATTTTATTTGTTTATTTTTATTTTATTTATTTATTTTTTAAAAAAGTTTTTTTCTTTTAACAATTTTTTTAATGAACATAAATAGTATACATTTAAACTATATTTGGTGCCCTCTCCCCCCCGCCCCCATTTTCCCTTCCCTCTTCCCACCAATGGTTGTCCAGGTTAACCATGTCTTATTCATAATTTTACACATGTTCAGATGTAGACCCTCATTAATCAAGATCAGCCTTCCTCCTCTCCTATCTTTCCGTTCAAACTTTGCTGATATTTCCCCTCCATTATCTGGAGTCCCACTGGTATCCTCTGTGTTTCCTAGTTTGGGCATATTAGAGGAAACATATGTACCTTCTCCTTCTGTGCTTGGCTGATCTCACTTAACATAATGTTCTCCAGGGCTTTCCATCTTCTTGCAAATGATATAATTTTGTTCTTCTTTATGGCTGAATAGAATTCCATTGTGTGTATTTCCCAAAGTTTTGCTATTCATTCCATTCATCTGTTGATGGAGATCTGGGTTGGTTCCATATTTTGACTATTACAAATTGTGCTGCTATGAACATAGGTATGCATATGTTGCTGTATTTCTCTGAATTTAACCCCTTTGGAAAGATACCCAGGAGTGGTATAGCTGGATCATATTGTGGATCTATTCCCACCTTTCTTAGGAATCTTCACACAGATCTCCATAGTGGCTGAACTAGTTTGCACTCCCACCAACAGTGTAAAAGAGTTCCTCTTTCCCCGCATCCTCGCCAACATTTGTTGTTGTTTGATTTCTTTATGCTTGCCGCTCTGACTGGGGTTAGATGGAATCTCAGTGTAGTTTTGATTTGCATCTCCCTGATGGCCAGTGATGAAGAACATCTTTTCATGTATCTATTGGCCTTTGCATCTCTTCTTTTGTGAAGTGTCTATTTAGTTCATTTGCCCATTTCTTAATTGGGTTGTTTGTTTTGCTAGTGTAGAGTCTTTTGAGCTCTTTGTATATTCTGGATATTAGCCCCCTATCAGAATGGTGGCTGGTAAAGATCAGAATGGGAAATTTATAATTTTTAAAAACTACGTGTTGAGCAGTGGGAATAGTCAAGGTCTTTTTGATCAAAATTAGAGATTGCTTCAAAACGATACCTTTAGCTTCTTTTCTGAAGTTGCTTAGGGGCTCAGTCAATCTCTTGTTGAGATCACCTATGTCTAGGGTCTAGAGCCAGGAGATTTAACTTTGAGAATGGCCCTGTTTGTTTCAACAATATGGGAAAATTCAAGACACATTTTCTCCAGTGACCCTTAACATGACCCTTGTACATGAGTGGAGAAAAGCAGGTACCCTCAGTGACCTTAGGCTAGCAAATAAAGGTCAAAGAGATGGAGCAGAAGCTTATAGTATGTTCCAGAAAGATTTCTTCCCAAACTTTTTAGATAAAAATGGTCTCTAGTTCTTAGGTAGAAACTCCACTCCGATAGAATGAGTTTTTTTTCTCTGGTCCAGGATGCCATCCATAGGATCTCCTTAAATCAGTCCAGCTGTTCTATGGGCTCAGAAGGGTCAAGGTTTAAGGTCACTCATTAGAGCCCAGAGAACCCCCGAGAAGGGAAATGGGATTGTTTAATGGGTGAAGAGTTGTTCAGTGGGTACAGACCTTATTCACTGTCTAGTGGGTCTAGAGTTCCAGTTTGGGATAATGGAAAAGTCCTTGAGATGGGTGGTGGTGATAGTTACACAACAATGTGAACATGCTTAATGCCACTGAACTATACCTTTAAAAATGGTAAAAATGGTAAACAAAACAAAGCAAAAGCAGACAGTTAAATGCATCAGCTTCTATCACAGTGGCCTGTACTTTTCAGATGGTTCATGCCACTTCTGTTTCAGAAACACAGCTTGTGCCCATCATCCCAGTGCTTGGGTAGCTGAGACATGAGGATCAAGGGTTCGAGGCCAGTCTCAGCAACTTAGCATGACTCTGGGCTGAGGGAGTTCTTTGGAGGTAGAACATCCTGGGGTTCAATACCCAGTACCAAAAATAAAAATAATTAGCAATAGAACAAAAGGAAACACCAATAAATAAATAAAATATAGACAAAACCCCCGCAATGGACAAAGCTGAGATGTGTTGCTGTCACTTCTGTCTGCCCCACACTTGCCACAGGTATGGTGCCCATGAGATGCTATCGAACGCATGAGTGTTACTTATTACCGGGTATCATTGATCACACAAGGCTCTCGAGTAAAGCTACACAGCACCTTGATTAGACACGTTACAAAAGCAACAGGAATGATTCTCCAGCAAACCTACTCGAACTGAAATATTTAAATTCGGCAAGTAGGAACCAAGAATCAAATGGCAGAGAGTGTGGTAAATGCTAGGTCAAAGTCAAAGGGGCTAAAAAAAATGTTTTATTTACTTGTAGTCTTGCCCTTTGAGGGCGGCAAATGTAGGAAAAGATAGCAATACACAGAGATAGATCATGGTGTGTGTAGGAGGAGGAGTGTGAATGGACAAGGCCAGAGGGGGATAAGTAATGCTTTCAGAAGAGGGTGACAGGAAGCACTGGGGGAAGGTCCCAGAAGGTTTGATGGCTGAGCTTGGGTTTAAAGGACCAGATGTGTGCCCTTTGACAGCAGGTTTGCAACAGAGATAATGGCAGGGAATCATGATATTCTGATTTGTACCGTTCCCTCTGAGACATAGTTCAGTCCAGTGGACCCTACAAATTCTTGATTCTTTCTCCAAGAAAGCTGCCTGCCTGTGCTTGGTAAATAATAGGATCTCTTTGGGGAGGGCTGACTGTAGACCCTGGAGACAGCCTGAGGAATAAACTCACGGCCGACAAAGCTCTCTTTGGAGTGTCGTTTTAGCAACAGCTAATGGTCCTTTTGAGTCAAATCAGGTAGACCAGTTGATTGATCAAGCCAGTGAGACGGCTTGTGGGATTACACAGTAATGAGGCTGATTTCTATTCCTTGGACACTGGCATTAGAAGACATTTAAAAGAAGGCTTTGCAAGTGTTTTGAGCAGTAATAGCAGTAGTTGATTCTGCGGGGCTTCCCAAAACAACCCCAACATGCCCAGAGTGTTAAAAACATTGGTCTCATTTCATTACAGTTAGAACTTTAAAAAGGATGCATCTAGGATTGCTTATTTTCTTAGGCAACACAGTGAGCTGGTTGTAAGAAAGAATCACTCACACTTGAAACTTAATTTTAATGTGGTGACATAGAAACCCTTACTTCCTGTCAGCTGCGATCTGCTGGATTTTATTTCCCTGCTTTCCTGGTCTGCAGTGCTGGAGAGTAGCCTGCCTTCAGGAGAGGCTTATTCTGTTGGTCTTAGCAAAAGTGAGAGAATTGTTTTAAGGTGTGCCTGCTGTCTCTTCTGAACCCTGTTGGTGTTGAGGACACCAACCATTTAGAAATGGTTAGAAAAGTCATAGCCAGGCATAGCGGGGCATGCTTGTAATCCCAGTATTTGGGAGGATGAGACAGGGGGATCACAGGTTCAAGGCCAGCCTCAGCAACTTAGTAAGATCCTGTTTTTTTTTTTTAAATCAAAACCAAAACAAGCAAGGCTGGAGGTATATGTAGCTCAGAGGTAGAATGCCCCAGGTTTCAATTTCCAATACTACAAAAAAGTCACACACACACACACACACACACACACACACACACACACACAAGAAATCGAATGCTCTCCCTAATATGCAAAGGCTAGGGAGAAATGGGTCATAGGAGGAACTCTAGACAAAGAAGGAGATTCTATAGATGAAAAAATAAGGTGATAAAACTGAGAGAATGGGAGAGCAGAAGAGGGAAATTCTCTAATATACATGATGTACTTTAACAAACACATCAAAGTCAATCACTAAGCTAAACATGAGAAGTAGGGAGAGGGAGGGAATGGGGTGGGAATTGGGTAAGGTCTAATTGGTGCATGTGTGCCTCCACTATCTTGTATCCCATTAAGATGTATGATTACAATACACCAATAAAAACTTAAAAAATATATAAGATAGGTGTGGTGGTACATGTCTGTAATTCTAGTACTTGGAGGGCTGAGACAGGAGGATACCAAGTTTAAAGCCAGCCTCAGTAATTTAGGGAGACCCTATTACAAATTTAAAAAGTAAAATGGGGCTGAGGGTAGTGTAGCTCTAAGGTAGAATGCCCCTGGATTCATTTGTCAGCACCACCAACCAACCAACCAACCAACAACCCAAACCCAAACAAAAACATCACATGATTTTTTGCCCCTAGTATCCACTGAGCCTTTTGACCTACAAGCTCATTTACCATGGGGATGTAGAAAATAAACACCTTAGAAAAGTGATACTCAGACATTTTTTCTACCTTACTGTAAAATATAGTACTGCAGTGAACTTTTCTTTTTAAATGGTAGTACTGAAGATTGAACCCAATGGCATTCTATCTCTGGTGTATCCCAGCCCTATTTTATTTTTTATTTTGAAATAAAGTCTTAGTAAGTTGCTGAGACTGGCCTTGAACTTAAAATCCTTCTGTCTTATACTACCCAAGTACAGGTGTGCATCACCATTCCCAGCATGCCTTAAACTTTTAGTAAATGTTATGCCCACTGTGCCTGGCATGCAGAATATAGCAGATATTTTAAGAACATGTTATTGCTGCATTTGGAGTGAGTTTAGGAGGGGAGACAGCAGAACAACACAAGATTTGAATAGGAAGCACCAGGAAGTGTGTTAGAACATGGAATGCAACATTTTACTTGACAGGTATGGATGAAAAAATCACCTGGGTGTGAAGGCTCAAAGTTATTAGCACCCAGCATAGGTGGAGAGTCCAGGTTCTTCCCTTCTACTCTGCAGCCTCGTCAATCTCAGCAGGTGGTGTCTGACCACGATACATTTCTGTCTTTTATAGTCCTTTTTCTATGACACCCATTATACCAGGAATTTCTAGAGAATAAGTTCCAGCTGCTTGGATTTCTTGCTCTCATTCTCTTAGAAATTTGTTCCTTTGAGTAGAACAGATTTTAGTTAAAATTAAAAAGGCAAAAAAATTCAAATATTGAAAATCAATTTCAGTATGCCTTTATAACTGTCGTAAATGCTCATTCCCAGCCAGGCTTGGTCATGCATGCCTGTAATGCCAGAACTTGGGAGGCGGAGACAGGAGGATTGCAGGTTTGAGGCCAGCCTCAGTAACTTAGCAAGACCCTGTTTCAAAATTAAAAAAAAAAAGTCAGGCATAGTGGTACATTCTTGTAATCCCAGTATTGAAGGCAAGACAAGAGGATCACGGATTTGAGGCCAGCCTCAGCAACTTATTAAGATCCTTATCAACTTAGCAAGACCCTGTCTCAAAATAAAAAAAAATAGACTGGGGCTGTAGCTTTGATTCAATCTTTAGTAGAAAAACAAATGTTGATTTTCTTTCATGACTTTCTCATTTATAAAATATTATCCCTGAGTAATATTTGAATGTTTACTAACACTCAAAGACCATAAGCAACTAGCCCTTACTTGTCTTCCACTGGGCTTCCTTCTCTGTGGGTCATTTTCCTCCATGAGCTTCTAGAAGCCACCTCTGCCCTTGGAGAGCTGCTGGACAATGCTGGATACATATGCACATCATCCTGGCAAGTCTTGTCTTTCATGCACTTGTTGCCATCATTGCCAGATAGAGAGGGTTATAATGCTGCAGGCACTTGTGCTTTTCATGGGAGTACATCTCGGGCACTCCTTACTGAATATTCTCCATGCTCTTGATATCTGCAGTCTCACTTTGCAGATTCCTATGCGAGCCCCCAAAGGAACTCCCAGATTTCGAAGGCCTAGAAAACAGGAAGGGTCTTTTTCCTTCTTGCCTTTGTATTGGTTACTTTGGTCATCTTGAGGTTCCAGCTCAGGGCTGATGCTTTTGAGTTAAGCCACACAACACATGAATCAGCCCCAAGTATCTGAAAAAGCCAGTCTTCCATGCCCAGCTCTGTCTATAGGTAACTCCTCAATTCTTCTCTCCACAATGGTATGTTTGATCTGTTCTGTGATATAACCTCCTTGCTCTGTCTCCTGGCCCTTAGTGTGATTTCAGTGCCTCTCTCTGCATCTTCTGGTCTCCTGCCATCTCTAGACCCTGCTTAGGGTCAAGTGTAGTCTCTCTCTTTAACCTGCACTCTCTCCCTGTCTAGCTTGCTTGGAATAAGGACTCTGACTTCAGTTACTGGCCAGGAGAGTAGGACTTAGAGCAGCAGGTATTTCAAGATGTAAACAAGACTATACTCTGGTGATGCTTCCAATCCATTTGATTTTTTTTCTTACCAGCATTATAAGAATTCCCCAAGGTGCCAGGAATGGCAGCGTATGCCTGTAATCCCAGTACTTGGGAGGCTGAGACATGAGGATTACAGGTTCAAGGCCAGACTCAGGAACTTAGTGAGACCTTCTGCAACTTAGTAAAACACTCTTTACAAATAAAAAAAAATAAAATAGGGCAAGGGGATATAGCTTGGAGGTAGAGTGACCCTGGGCTCAATCCCCAGCAACACACACACACACACACACACACACACACACACACACACACGTACAAGAATTCCCCAAGGAGGTTAGACTTCATTTCCCATTGCAGATTCTGCCATCCACACATCACTAAATTGTGCAGAATCCTAGTGTGGAAGGTGTCTTGGGACATAAACCTGTTCCTTGGATAGAGACCATAAAGATTTCTTATGAAACAATAACAACTAACATCTACTGAGCCTTTTCTAGGTCTAGATGTTCACCGGCACCTGCCTGGAGTATAACATTTCAGGTAAAAACCAATGATGTTCTGTCTTGCCTCCCAGCAGCACAGTCAGCTCTGGGACACTTGGTTAAGATTACCCACGTGTAAAGACAACTCGCTTGGGGCAAGGTTAGTATTTCCCACTGCGATGTGAGAGAAAACAAGTTTATAGTTCTTCACTTTGCATGCAGATGAATTGTGACAGGATTTGGGTTTCTTCTTGTGTCTTGCTACGCACTTTTATGGGCGGGTTCTTCTTAGTGTTTTCCTGGTTTATTAAAAATATCTGAGTGTCCAAGCCTACGTTTGTACTACTTGAGAGGCTAAGATGGAGAAGTGCAGATTCGAGGCTAAAGTCGGCAACTTAGCAAGGCTCTCACCAACTTAGGGAGACCCTGTTTCAAAACAAAAATTAAAATAAGGCTGGGGATACTGCTCAGAGGTACCTCCTCTGGGTTCTGTTCCCGGTACCCCACCCCTACTCCCAACACACAATGAAGCTCTGTTGAGTGTCTTCACCAGGACGTCCTTGGTGAGGGGCCACGCCATTTTTTTGTGTCTTCTCTAGTTGTTCTGGAGGATGATGGGTTAGAGGAGTCAATCTAAACACTATTTGGGTATTTTGACATTGAGCATTTTGTATGTTCTGTTTCATCCCTGTAGACCAATTATTATTTTTTGTTTGTTTGTTTTTTGGTGGCACTGGGGTTCCTGGAAACCCTTCTACCTCTGAGCTACACTCCCAGACCTGTTTTTATATTTTTTTTATTTGGAAACAGGGTCTCTTAAGCCAGCGTGGCTGGCTTCGAACCTGCGCGATCCTCCTGTCTCCGCCTCCCAGGCGCGGGGGTTATGAGCGTGCGCCACCACGCCCGGCCCTGTAGACCAATTATCGACTACTCTTTTAATAATGATAACCCGTGACCTAATTGAAGCCTCATCTATATGAGAAGTATCATGTGCATAATAACCCTTCAAGGTCAGAATGATCATAATCCCCTTGGTAAGAGGAGCTGATTCCTCTAAGGTTTTGCGAGTCGTAAGGGTTGGGACTAGGGTGTGGAATCAGGGCCTTTGGAATCCAGGGCTTGGCCTTCATCAGGACAGGACACTACCTTGCTGCTGGTTATGCACTTCAGAGGCGGTGCAAATACAGCCGTGTGAGTGTGGGGGTCAGAGGCAAAGAGAGACTGGGTCGTAACTTGGCCTTCAAGGATTACATGGGTGGGTTGGGGGAGGTGAGGCAGAGCTTTGATTGGCAGATCTAATAATGATGTAAGACAGCAAAACAAGAGACGACGTGGAGCCCAGAGTTAATGGGGAACTGGAGAGCTTTTCCCACGTTTAGAATGTGCCGGGTCCCCTGGGTGGAGTCCTCAACACTTCACAGTCTAGTCAACGAGGGCCGCCTGAGCATCCTTCTCTGCTTCGCGGCACAGCGTGGGTCTCCTCCTGGTGGAGCTGTGAAGGGTTTCATTTGCAAGCCTGTCTGTGCTGCTGGTAAATACTTTGTACACAGTGAAGCTCTCTCTTTAGGAGTCGCCTTCAGGATGCAGTTCTGTATAGCAAATTCTTTTCAAAATGCATGAAGAGAGCTCAGTATTTAAAGAAATTCTATAAGGCATGGACACTATTTCTTATCTACTCTGTGTGTGTGTGTGTGTGTGTGTGTGTGTGTGTGTGTGTGTGTTGCCAAGGATTGAACCTAGGGGTGTTCTACTTCCATGTCATACTCCCAGCCCTACTTTAATTTTATTTGAAATGGTGTCATTAAGTTACTGAGGCTGGCCTCAAACCTGTGATCCTCCCGAGTACTGGGATTATAGGAGTGTGCCACCACATCCAGCACATTTGCTCATCCTTCACCACCAGCCTGGCCCTCATCAGTTCATTAATTAGTTTTTTAAAAACTGACCTGCCTCGCCGGGCGTGGTGGCGCACGCTTGTAATCCCCGCGCTTGGGAGGCAGAGACAAGAGGATCGCGCAGGTTCGAAGCCAGCCACGCATGCTGGCTTAGGAGACCCTGTTTCCAAATTAAAAAAAAAAAAGTAAAAATAGGTCTGGGTGTGTAGCCCGGAGGTAGAAGGGCTTCCAGGAACCCCAGTACCACCACCAAAAAAAAAAAAACAAAAAAAAACAAAAAAACAAAAAAAACAACTGAACTGCCTCATTATCCCGCTTCTACCTTCCTGCCACCCCAGTGCATCTTACACATGCCTAAAAATACTAACTTTACAAAAATATGGTTCTGATTTATCACTCAGCGTCTTAAAATCCACTCCTAACCTGCCTGTCTGTCAAGACCTTCCACAGCATGGCACCTCTAATAGATTCTCATTGCTGCCTTGGCCATTTACCCCCTACTTAGTGGCTAAAAGTAAGACAGACATGTTATTTTACAATTCTGGAGGTCAGAAGTTTGACGTGGGGGTCTTCCTGGGATAAAGTCAAGGTAGCGGTGGGATGCTCTCTTTCTGAAGATGCCAGGAGAAAAGCTATTTCCTCGCCTTTTCCAGCTTCCATAGTCGCTGCCCGGAACCCTTGGTCCCCGGCTTTGCAGCTCCTTTCTCCATCTTCAAGGCTTACAGGGAAGCATCTTAAAAGCTCTAGGACCCTTCTATCCTCCTCTTTCATTTTTCAAGAACCTTGTGATTACACTGGGCCCACCTGGATAAGAGAGGATACTGCTTCCATCTCTAGATCTCCTTTTAGTCACACCTGCAAAGTTCCTTTACCAGGTAAGGCGATGTATTCACAAGTCTCAGGATTACAACATGGCCATCTTTGAAGAGTCACTTTTTTTTGTTTTTTGCCTACCATAGAACCCAACCTTTTTCCATGTTAGTTTTCCATTTCCTCCAGTTACGTCTTCTATGCTGGACTACCACTTCTACTACTAAAAAATAAGGATGGCAACCGACACCTGCTTCCGCATCCCAGGCAGCATGCTAAGCACCTTTGTGCAGCCTCATCTCCACCTCACAGCTGGCGTATAACACCTGTTATTGAAGTTTCAGTTGACAGATGAGAAAGCCGAGACCCAGCGAGGTCATTTCCCTAAGGCCACATACTAATAAATGCTGGGGATTTTAAAAGCAAGTTTTATTGAGGCATAGTTAAAATGTCATAAAATTCATCTGTTCGGTGCATAGTTCAGTGAGTTTTCCAAAATGTAGAGTTGTGTACATCTCACCACAATCCAGTGACAGAACATATCTATGGCTCTCAAGAGACCCATAGAGGAGATCCCAGTCCAGTGGGAAGCCAGATATTTAAACTATTATACAACATGCTAAGATCAGGAATAGAGTTACTAAGGTACATTATAGAAATACTGGGGGAAGGGAAGATTAAAGAAAGTCTTCTCAGCCTAGAAGCACTGCATTACCTCTGTGGTCAGTCTAATTAGATGACAGATATGGAGACCAGAGCGGTGTCATTGACACGAGCCCAACCCTGGATAAAGAAGGTGCAGTGGTAGACATGGATTCCCATGACCAGGAAAACCTGCAGTGATTGGCTTTCCTTGCAGGCGCTGGTTTAGGATTCCCAAACCTGCTCTGAATGGTTGCAGCTTGCTGTGAACCTGAACCCTGACCTTGCAGGAGCTCATCAGAAATGATAGCAGGGAAGTGTGGAGTGAGAAGACACTCGGGAGGGCGTGGGACACAGGATCCTCCTTGTCAGAGCCCTTTAACATGGCACCCGTGGTTGGGCAGAGGGGAAGCTGCCCCAGCATTTTGATACCTCCATTTATCTTATAATTTGGCTCTGGCATATCCCCCAAAGGTTCAGGTGTTGGTGGCTTGGTCCCCCATACAGCCATTCAGAGGTGGGGCTTTCATGAGGGATCTGAATCTCTCAGGGAGTTCATCTATTGATGGGTTCGTAGCTGAGTGGGTTATTGGGCTATGGTGGAAACTGTATGAGGTAGCCATAGTTGAAGGGGCAGGGTCCTTGGCCGTGTACCCTTGGGATTATATCTTGTCCTGGTCCCTTATTCCCTCCCCATCTCTGCTCCCTGGCTGCCATGAGCAGAACAGCTCTCCTATACTGTGCCCCTTGGCCATGATGTTCTGCTTAACCATAGGCCCATAGCAATGGCACCAGCTGACTATGGACTGATACCTCTGACACCTTGAGCTGAAAAACCTTTCCTTCTCCAAGTTGAGCCTCTCCGGTATTTTGCAACAGTGCCGGAAAGCTGACCGACACAGCTTCCTAATGGTGCTGACACATTCTTCTCTCATTCTTGGCTCTCTGTGGCAGGAAAATGTGGGCTTGATGATAACTTTCATGCTGTCCACGAGCCACCAGGGCGACAGAGGTGGACCTTTGACAATATGTCTGAGGGCCAGTCCTGCTGATGCTGGGTCATCTTGTGTAGCAGTCGCCCTTCCTTGCAGTTTGAGAGGGGAGGAAACTGAGGCCCAGAGATGAGAGAGAAAGGACCCAGGAATGACAAGCTAGTTTTAGCCGCAGGTGGGTCTTATGCATTGTGTCACCGTATCATCCTCACGAGGGAGGGAGGTGACATCCTCACTCATTTTGCAAACGAGGAAACTGGTTTTGAGGAGAAAAAATCTTCGGCGTCGTGAACAGTTTTCTGCTGCTGTTTCTTCCCGCGTACCCTTTTGCCTCGCAGAAAATAGGCGCCGTTGAAACCGTGTGCTTTCGATGTCGTGGGTGCTTGCTGCGAGCCCAGAAACAGCTGAGTTTGATTTTCTTGCAAAGAGCACATGGAAGTGGGGAACACACAAGATGGTGTGACATTTTATGCCCTTTTAGTGTAAATTCTACAAAATCATCAAGGTAGCACCGAGGGCTTCGCTTTAAAATAGAAATATACACGGAATTATGGGCCTGCAGAGACTGAGCTTTGTGTGATCATGCTGTCGGGCTGCTTGTCTTTGGCACAGGAAACGAAAAACGACCTCTTTTGCTGACTGGCTGCTCCTTTTGAAAAGGGATCAATGATCCACAAGGTTGAAATCCCTTGTTCAATTTTTTTTTTTTTTTTTTTGTAAGTGGTCCTTTTGGGGTATGACTTCTCCCCCCCCCTCCCCCCCAGGCACTGATAAATTGTCACTCAAGGATCAAATCAGTTGGGGAAGAACTGAGGCACCGGGTGGGAGGAGGGCATGCTGGACCTCGTCTCCGCCTTAGGTTTGACCCCCTGGCTCAGAGAAGATTGCGGAGCCCAGGGAAGGAGCCTTCCCCTGTGTGATGGGAAAGACACATCAAAGTTTCAGCTCAGCTGCTTTGAGTAGTGACTTTGTACCCTGCCCGGGAGGCATCATATTGGGCCTGTGAAGACCAAGTTCAGAGAAGTGCTGGGAATAGCCTACTCTTTTTAAGTAACACAACCAGGTCTTCCTCCAGTTCACTGGGTTTTAATTCTAAGCATGTATAGCAGCAGCGGGAGAAGCTAGCTATTTCATTTACCTATAATGTCCATTAAAAACACGGTTACCCTCTGTACTACTTACGAGCCAAGGAACCAACCTTCCTTCCTTCCTTCCTTTTATTTATTTATATTGGGGGGGGCACTAAACCCAGGGATATTCTACCTCTGAGCTACACCCCCAGCCTATTTTATTTTTTTAATTTGAAACAGGGTGTCACTAGGTTGCTGCGGTCCTCGCTGAGTTGCTGTCCTCGAACCTGTGACTCTCCTGTCTCAGCCTCCCAAGGATGGGCTTACAGGCATGTGCCACCACGCCTGGCTTCATCTATTTCTTCAAGCTGCATTTTCTCTGTTTGGGATACGTAGGTGAAGTTTTTGTGTGTGTTCTACCTCCTTTGATGACTTGAAAGTAACTCCTTCACATTTTAATTCTGGGAGTTTAACAGTGGCCACATCTCTGGCTTTGTCTCAGTTTCAGATGGAGCTCAGCTCTGCTGTCCTGGGATGGGATCCACTCCTCTCCCCTCTCTCAGACACAGCCCATCACATAAATATCTTTCTGGAAGCCACTTTCTCATTGTGTTTTGCTCTCACCATCCCAACTGCCCCACCCAGTGCTGACTATTTTCTGGAAGCCTGGAGCTCACTACGGGCAGAGCCACCCCATTCATTTTTCCTGAGCCGAGCTTTCTAGCTATGGGGTCTCCATGCAGTCGTATGCAGCAGCGTCCTAGAGGATGCATGGGGCAGCATCACGCTCTCCTCCAAACGGGGCATCCATGTGGGAGTTTAGGTTCTACAGGGAGGAGCACCCCAGAGTGGACCCGGTTGTACTTCCTCATGTGTGGGCCGGGCTGCATGCTTGAGATCCTGGTTCAGTGTCTCTGATGAAGAACAAGAGTGAACACTGGCTGGAGGCCCATACACAGCCAAGCAGCAACCAATAAATTATAGCCTGGATGGATTGCATCTTGGAACTTGGTAATGAACTTTTGTTTCCCAGAAAGGCCCGCTTGGGATTCTGGTGGTTTACAGGATCATTGCTTCTTCCCTGTGGTAAGCATGGACGGGGCTGGGGCTGGGTGGGACATGCGGGAGAGTTTGGGATCCACTCCTCTCCCCTCTTATATCTCAGCCAGGGCTCCCTTTGTTGTGGCTGCACTAATGTGCCAACAGCTGAGCTTTCCAATCCAGGCCCAGCTGATTTGCAGGGGGTGGAGATGCCTGTTTGTGAGGAGCTGTGTCTAGCAAGAGACAGAGAGACACTGTCCCACGGGGGGCAGCCAGATGTCACTCCAAGCTGGAACCAACTTTCGTCCTTGAGCGTCCAGTGTGGGCCTGGCTCTCCTCAACTTTGCTTTCAGGATGGAGGTGTGGGGTTAAAGGGGAAGGCACAGGGATGCGAAGCCAAGTAAGAGAGTCCTGCCCCCGGAGGGCTGACTGTCCAGGAGAAGAGACACAGAAAGAATGAGAAGCTTTGAGACGGGAGACCTCATGCCAGGGGAGGCCAGGAGGGAGCGTGTTCCACTGTCTCGCTCAGCCTCACTTGTATAAAACCATACATGAGCCGGGTGTGGCAGCTCATGTCTGTAATCCCAGCTTACTCTGAAGGCTGAGCCAGGGGGGTTGCAGGTTCAAGACCAGTCTGGACAACTTCGCAAGACCCTGTCTCCAAATAGAGTTTTATGTTAAGTGAGATTACAGAAGTGAAGGGTTATATGTTTTCTCTCATGCACAGAAGCTAGGGAGTAATAGGGATAAAGAGGGACTGTTGATAAAGGAAGAAAACCCCAGGGGAGGGACGGAGGGGGTCTAGAGGAGGGCGGTGGAAGGGAGAATTAATGAATGGCATAGCTCTATCATGTTACGTATATATGTGAAATTACCAGTATATATGCGCCAACCTCAGTATCACTTATGGGGAAGGGGAGGGAGAAGGGAGGGAGCTGGGGCGGGGAGCTCACCAAGTGGTGTGTGCATGGGTGTGTCTAGCACATTATGATGTGAGGCGACAAAGCACCAGTAAATGTATATTTTATTTTATTTATTTTTTTGTGGTACTGGGGATGGAACCCAGGGACATTCTACCTCTGAGCTGCATCACCAGCCATATTTATTTATTTATTTATTTATTTATTTATTTATTTATTTATTTATGGGTCTGGGGATGGAACCCAGGGGCATTCTACCTCCGAGCTACACCCCCTGCCCTATTTTTTATTCTTTATTTTGAAACCGGGTCTCACTGAGTTGCAGAGGGTTTCACTAAGTAGCTGAGGCTGTCCGCAAACTGCGATCCTCCAGGTCTCAGCCTCCCGAATGCTGGGATTACAAGTGTGAGCCACCACGCCTGGCTTTATTCTTTATTATGAAACTGGGTCTCAGTAGGTTGCAGAGGGCCTCACTAAGTAGCTGAGGCTGTCCTTGAACTGCTGTCCTCCTGTCCAGCCTCCCAAATGCTGGGATTACAAGTGTGCACCACCACACCTGGCTTAAATGTATATTTTTAAAAAGGAGCTGGGGATGTAGCTGAGTGGTAGAACACTTGCTTAGCATGTGTGAGGCCCTGGGTTCAATCCCTAGTGCGCATAAGCCTACACACCCACCCGCAAACACACACACACACACACACACACACACACACACACACACAGCATGAAATCTCTGTTTTATTTTTACACTTGATAATAATTAATCTTTCCAATGCAACTGCTCTTCTTATATTTTTTGGAATTTAGACAATAATAACTCTATTACCCAAGTGTTTTCCGTTCTGCAGAAGCTGTCAGGAACGGCAGTGCTAAATTCAGTACCCAACTGCAATAATTAAATCACTCCCTAGTGTCTGGTAGCAACTATCTTTTCTGCCCTTTTTTTTTCCCTCCCTTTCTCCTCTTTTGTTCTTATTTTTTAATTATCCTCCTTTTTGGTGGGTTTTGTTTCACAGGGGGGAAATCAAGTCTCTTTAGCCTTTGGGAAGAATGGACGGGTGGAAATCTTAAATAAGTGTTACCGGCCTGTTCAATATCTTCTGTCTTCCTGTTCCTTCTTATATTCATATCCCCTTGGACAGGTTACATAATTCATTTTAGAGTCAGAAAATAAACTGCGTGCATTGGTTGGACTTACTGGAGTGCTGAGCGGGGCCGGGAAGCCGGTACCGGTCATGTTCTGCCCAGCCGGGCAACTGTGGGTTAATGGCAGGTCTGAGGGGGCGGAACTCAAAGAAAACACCAGCTGGTGAGAAACTCAGAAATGCCTTTACCTTTATTTATTTACTCCTTCTCCTGTTGACAGCTGGTTCACCTTTCTTTTCAGTTTTCTTTTTTCTTTTCATGATCTTAAGTAATGAACCACTGAAAGGAGAAAGCTTTGCCTGGATTTGTGATTATTATTTTTTTAAATAACCCTAGAAGTTATACAAGTGAAAACGCAAGGTCAGCGCGTACCAACATCTTTGAGGGCTCTTATTTTAGACTGTCACATCGCTTCCCTGACAGGTCATCTCAATCTTCACTCCCACCAACCCACAAAAGGAAATGTGTGTTGAAAGTTCCCACCTCTCTCCGCCCTCGCCAACATTGTGTTCCTAGTGTTAGGAGTCGTTGCCAATGTGGTAGTTTAAAAAAATCACATCACATTTTTGTTTGTCTTTGATTACTGGTGAGGTTGAATGTTGCTTTTTTTTTTTTTTTAGTTCCTATGTGAGGGTTAGACAAAGTATTTTCTTTTTTCATTCTTTGATACCATCTGCATAGTTCTGGTTTAGAAAGTAGCTCTTGCCGGTGCCAGAATTTTGTGTGATGATTTAGCCGTGGGAAGGTCTCCATTCACAAAGGACATTCTCTTGTACATAGTCTCCTTTACAATTATATGCATGCATGCATGCGTGCACGAGTGTGTGTACATGTGTGTGCGTGCATGTGCACGTATACTCATGCACACATGCACGTGCCTTTGTGTACTTTTGTTTTTGTGGTACTGGGGGTGGAACCCAGGGGCTTTTCTACCTCCGGGCTATACTCTCAGACCTATTTTACACTTTATTTGGAAACAGGGTCTCACTAAGTTGCTGAGAGCCTCACTAAGTAGCTGAGGCTCTTAACCTCAGGCTTTGAACCTGTGCGATCCTCCTGTCTCAGCTTCCCAAGCACTGGGATTACAAGCGTGCGCCACCACGCCCGGCAGCCTTTGTGTATTTTAATGGGAGGCTGGGCCTGAGTTTTCACTTCTGATTTTCGTCTGACTTAGACATTCGATGGACTCTTAGATAAAGGACATTTGATTCAAATAGTGGTGGCCATGTGACTGTCACTAGAGAGGTTTTGTGTTCATGGTCATATGTTAGAGTAACTAAAGTAATTAAGAAATAAAATGTCTGAGGGTTTATTCAATGAGTAAATATTCAGCAAAAAAAAAAAAAGTGCATGTCCTCAGACTCAAAAGCAAGAGTGGGGAAAGCCAGACATGGTCAGGGGCCCGTTTCACTTGTGTGTATAGCACTGTGGCTTCCCACTGCTCTGGGGACTCTTGTCGGTCTCACTCCTTCCTCACCTCCCTCTCCAAAGGCCTAGGACAGATCAGATAAATTTAACCAAAATATTACCAAATGGATACCAAGACACACTTTTTCTACAGAGGAAAATCAAATTGTAGGCGTAGTTATCTATCATTGTTTTATAGGGTCATGTCCATTAATGCCCATAAGAAGGACTTAGTAACCACATTGTCCCACTTTTTATAGTTTGCCCTTTGAATGGGTAAAAGCGTTTCATTTCTTTGAGGGGTGATTATGTTTTTTAGGAACCATGTGTTCAAGCAAAATTTATATATATTATATACTTACACACATATATATATGTGTGTTTATATGCATATATATGTATAATTTTTATGGTACGAGGGATTCAATCCAGGGGCATTCTATCTTTGTGATGTACCCTCAGCCCTTTTTTATTTTTTGTTTTTTGAAACAGTCTTGCTATGTTCCTGAGAGTCTAAGTTGCTGAGGCTGGCCATGAACCTGTGATCCTCCTGTCTCAGCCTTCCAAAGACAGGCATTATAGGTGTGTGCCACCATGCCCCACTGATATATATATATATATATATATATATATATATATGGAATCAAAGCTGGGCCTGGGTTAAATTAATTAATTATATACATATATATATATACATATATATATATATATACACACACACACACACATAAACTTTTTTTACAGGCATTCTGTTTTTTATTTGATCAAGGTAGAGATTTCCATGTCTCCCCTACCTTGTAAAACAGAGAAACCAACAAACTTTAGTAACAAGAGGCCACCATGTGTGCTCTGTGCTGCAGGATGCTCTGGTCTAGACCACAGAGATGCCTGGGAAATTTCCCCTTTATCCCCTAGGCCTTCTCTGGTGGTGACCTCTGAACTTTGACCTGGCTTTGTGGACAATTCGCTCCTTTGACGCGACTTAGCACCTTCAGTTTTGACTCTGTTTTTCAGCTTCCCACATATTGCTTCTGGAAGTGCGCTGGTTGCCATGGAAGCGGTGATGTCAGGTTCACAGAGAGAGCTTTACTGGGGCAGATGAGGGTTTTAAGGTGTCGTTTTCCAGAATAGTGTTTGGATCTGGTGTTAGTTGTGCTGCAAGCAGCAGGCTGCCTGGTCTGAGACTTGCCACCACCCCAAAGCTCCTAAGTTCTCTTGCTCACTGGGACACTGGGCTCTCCTACCCCAGAAAGCCAGTCTGCTGCACCTGGTCACCTGGAATCTTCATATCCGTTGAGGTGTAGCCTCCAGTAGAGTAAGGCACAGCCTTTTGTGGGAGTCAGGAGGTGGAACAAGGCCCCTACTTTGGTCCATGGGGAAGCTGACACCCCCAGAATGCATTAATGCCACCACTCTGGGCTTTTTCTTACCTTCTGACAGTTTTCTCTGACATCTTGTGACATGCACACATTGCTTTAATAACGCTGAAAAGTTAGCTCTTTGGGAGAAGGACCCCTTAAGCACTTTCCCCTGCTTTATTTATGGAATCAGAGCTGGGCCTGGACCAATTCTTGTGCTCTGTGCCCACCAGAAAGAGGATCTCCTTGGCTCCATATTGTATCGGGCCTTAGGAATGAGGAGACAGGTGACAGGGGAAGGGAGAGGTGAAATGAGAAGCACTGGCTTCGCATTCCCTTTCCTGGGGCTCCGTGCCGGCTCTTTTCCACCTCCCAGGGTCAAGGCACCTTCTACTTGGGATGTCCCCCGTGATAGGCAGAATATTGGCTCCTTCAAAGATGCTCATTTCCTAATTCCTGGAACCTGTGGATATATTGTTACATGGCAAGGGGAAATTGAAGTTGTAGATGGAATAAAGTTTGCTGGTCCACTGACCTGAAGGGAAGGTGATAATCTTGTGTTACCCAAGTAGGTCCGATATAATCAAAAGCGTCCTTAGAAATGAGGGAGAGAGTTAGGAGAGAAGAAAGTTCCGTTTTTCTTAGAAAAATACAGGCAGTTGTTGGCTTTAAAGACAGAAGGAGCCCAGGAATATGTCAGTCTCTAGAAGCTGGGGCAGGCCAGGAAACAGACTCTCCCCCAGAAGTCTCCAGAAGGAACTTAGCCCTGTTGGATTTTAGTTCACCGAGGCCTGTTTTAGTGCCTGAGTTCCAGAACCATAAGAGTATTTCTTTTTATATGTTAAGTGACCTAGTTTGGAGCACTTTGTTACAGCCTCGGTCAGAAACCAATATCTGCTCCTAAGTCCTCTCGAAAGATTTGTCCTTCCATGAGAAGGTTTCAGACCCTTACATTGTGTCCCTTGGGGACTGTGTCTCCTTGGTCTTCATGAACACCAGAAGAAAAGCCCCTGATTCAGAGGTTGGAGAATGACCGACTGTTGGTTATGATTTAAGAAGTGCACAGAAAGTGGGCATCCCAGTGACCTGTAAGGTCACCAGGTTTGTGATTTGGATCTTTCTGGAAGCAGATGCTGAAATCCAGTGTACAAGTATAATGGGAGGGACCAGGAAGGCAGTAATGTCTGTGACAACTTAGGGGCTGCAAGCAGGACCCAGTGCATTGCAGATTTGACCAGGTCTTGGTCAAACCAATAGGCCAGTCTGCAGCAAAGATGGCCCATCAGAGCAGCTCCGAGCTGGATTGCAGTGTCTTGACCCAAGTCCCAAGTGCCTCTCAGCCATTGGCTGGGGGCTACCTGGGAGAATGTGGCTTTGGCTCACAGTCAAGCAGATCTTAAAAGCTCTGGGTAACAGCAAGTTTATTCTTGCACTTGCAGGGAGATCCTAGCTATGTAGTCCTTGCTGTTGCAGGAGGGTCCTTGGGTAGTTGTTTCTTGGTTTTGGATCTTTCCAAATGTTATGGGACCAAATGTTTAATGATGAGACTTCAGGACCTTTGCCCTCCCCTGACTTTCATGTTTGAGAGGGGTGGTGAATGAACCTTGCCTCTGCCTGGGCCAGGCTTCTGCTGATGCGACATGGTCTGTGGGCATAGACGTTCCATATAGGATGAGATTCAGCTTATTCGTGCATCTGGGTTCACAGGCTCATCCTGGGCTGATGAAGGGCTGTGCTTCTCCTGCAGTAGTGATGACGGGTCTCCTCTACCTCTCCTGATCCCCTCCAAGGGCTCACAGTGGCAGGTGCTCCTGGATCCTCAGTTGGCTGAGCAAGCATCCCCACAGCATCATGACCTGCAATCCTGGGTATCATATCTCACTGATGCCCCCTGAGGTACAAGAAGGTGCTGAACCCTCTTCTGTGCTCATATGCTGTCCCACAGTGCAGAGAGGGCTGGAGCCTGGGGCACATTCTTCTCCTCCCTGGGACACAGTTCTGGAGCATGTCCATGGAGGTGGCAGGTGAACAGACACAAACAGCCATCATAGCATGGTAGCTGACATCTTTCAGAATTATTGTCCTCCATTCCTGTTCTATCCTTCTATTTCTTGTGTGTGCCCTGGGAATTGAACCCAGGAGTATTCTGCCTCCAAACTTCACCCCCTACCCTTTTAATTTTTTTTTTTTAACTTTGAGCAAACCGGGGCTGAGAGCTTCACTATGTCACTGAGGCTCTCCCAGAATCTCTGTTCATCCTGTTTCATCTTCCCAGGAACTGGGATTACTACTGTGTTCCAACCAAGCCTAGCTTATTATTTATTTTGAAACAAGGTCTCATTAAGGTGCTGAGGTCCTCGCTATGTTGTGGAGGCTGTCCTCGAACCTGCAATCTTCCCGTCTCAGCCTCTCAAGTAGTGGAATTACAGTCATGCGCCACCATGCCTGGCATCTCTGCTTCTGTTTTTGCCTTTTTAGGCTCCTGTTCCCTAAATGAGTCTTAGCATATAAGCATTTTCCCCCATTTTCAAATATCTTTATTATAGTATAATTTATTAGAGTATAATTTACCCAGCATAAAATTCACAGCACTGTGCAACCATCACCAAAATTCAATTTTAGAACATGTCCATCACCTCCCTTCCCTCAGCACCCCTCGGGCCCATCTGCAGTCATTCCCTGTTTCTGCTCCCAGCCCCAGGCAACCATTAATCTACTTTCTGCTTCTGTGAATTTGCCTTTCCTGGCCCATAAGCTCTTGCCTCAGGCTTGCCCTCAGGGAACCCCGGCTCAGGCTCATACCAAATGATCTAGAAAATTCCTTGATCTCCAGGGGTTGCTACCTGGGCTTTGTGGGAGGCAAGACTGACCATCGTGGGCAACTTGTTGGACAGGGAGAGCAAGGACAACGTGGGAGCAAATTGTGGTTATTTTTAATTAGGACGTGAGATGCATTAATAGTTGGAATAACAAGGCGTGATTGAACATGTCTTGGTGATAGGAAGACTTCTGCTCAGTGGCCCCGGGTTCCTGGGAGTGTTTTACATTCAGAGCAGAAATTCATTATCGGTGCCCTGTGACAGAAGGATGTGCCAGCAGTAAGGAGAGCCCATGGTTGAGAATCTTTCTGGTGTCCTGTACTGATATTTTATCTTCTTGGGTTTTTAGTCAAGAGTTCCCCTCAAGGATGTTATCTATGCTGAGGGTGAGCCGTAGCAGTTTTGGGTGTTAAGGTGTCTTTCATCATTGCTGCCGGCTGGTTAAAGTGCTACCATCTTTAGAAATATCTTCCTGTCAAGACGAGTCTTCACCATGTATTCAGCCCCAGTGTGTGGCTGAGAATGACGAAGATATTCAGAAATCGCCAGGAATCACTGCAGTGGGCACCATGCATTCGTCAATCAGAGCGCTTGGGCTTTCCCTGTGCTTCTGTATTGCGTTAGTTCAGCCCCTCCATGGTACTAAAATAAAAAAGAGACATGGCTCCCACGTGTAAAACAATCAGATATCTGGAAAACACTAACAAAAGGTTATTTGTTTAGGCATCTATGATGAGTCAGGTCTTAAGTCATGTATAAAACATTTTATCATGCCTTTAATGTGTGGACCAGAAAAGGTGCCAAGTGCTTCCTCATTATTTTCCTTCATCTTCTTTATTTTATTTTATTTTATTTTTTATTAATTTTTTATTGGTGCATTGTATTTGTACATCATAATGGGGTAAAAAACTTGTGTAGGCATAAATGCACACATCACCCCCCAGCCCCCACCCAGTCCCCACCTCACTCCCTCCCCATCCCTCCCTCCCATGCTTGGCTTAGTGGTTGACTTCAACATGAATAAGTACATCGTGCACTTTGAAGCGTTTCCCTCTCCCCACCTCCCATCCCCACAGTTAGGTTGTCTTATTTGCTCCTCTATAGGATCTCTTTCTTCACCTGGAGTTCCTCCTATGACCCCATTCACCTTAGCTTTCACATATTAGGGAAAGCATCTGATTCCTTACTTTTTGCGACTGACTAATCTCACTTAGCATAATGTCCTCAAGATCTATTCATTTCCCTGAAAATACCGCAATTGTATTTTTTTTTATGGTTGAGTAAAATTCCATTGTGTACATATCCCACAGTTTTGTAATCCATTAATCTGTTGATGGACATCTTGGCTGGTTTCACAGCTTGGCTATGGTGAATTGTGCAGCTATGAACATAGATACACATGCATTAGTTTGGTAGTTTGGTTTCCTTTCTTTGGGGTAGATACCCAGAAGTGGTATTGCTGGATCGAATGACGACATGATCAGATCTCCACTTTAGAATCATGGAACCTAAAGGAGGGGAAACAGGCACATTCAGTGACACGAAGGACAAAAGCCAGCATTCACTGAGCTTCTGTGAAGTGCCGGGCACTGCTCCCCTTGCGTTCTCCAATCTAGTGCTTGCTGTGGACCTATCCAGTCATTTCTTTTATCAGCATGTTATTGACGGATGCTCTGAGGTACTAATGCAGGTTTCTTCTCTTATTTGGTTCTTGGTTGATGGAATTTAAGAATAAAGTCTATAGACTGTAGAACTGGGGGCCTAGGGGCATGAAGGCTTATTTTAAGCCAAGGGAAGATGGAAAAATAGAAAGAAAGGCTCTCCCTCACATGGGGAGGAGCCTCCCAAGAAGAGTAACTACTGATGTTCTTGGGAGGTGAGCTTTTATCCTTCTATGGTTCTCCATACGTTCTTTCGTGATCGGTTGAAATTGGTTCTTGTGGATTCAATGTTGTTGGTTCCAGTTTCAATCCTTAATTTGCGTCTCTGTCTTGCAGGTTGGTGGGCTCTTCTGATCTCCTGGCGGGACTTGTCTGCCTCCACACCCTTTCCCCTTTCGCCACTCTTGGGACTAAAGTTGCCTTTATTAACCTTCTCTGTTTCTGTGCCTTTTAGAGATGGTTTCTTTTAACTCTGTCTGTTCCAAGATCCTTTGCCCTAAACTGTTGGGCATTTCTAGTTCCTCTGCACAGGGGCCATGGATTGTTCAGTCAACTTGTTTCCTGTCAGAAGACACAAGAGAGACACTTTGCACATGGTCTGTCTTGGGTGCTGAAATAAAAGGAGACCTGCAGGAAGCAGATGATGAACTGGCCAGCCCTGCTTTAGAGAGCCCCAAGAGTAGGTGTTTTTAACTGAGCCACCAAGGATTCCCAGGAAGAGACTGGAAGGGAAGGGCATTTAAAGGAAGGGCGTTTATTTAGAAGAAATAGCAAGGGCAGGTGCATCAGCAGAATGGGCTGGGAGAGCTCTCCGTGGCTCAGCTTCTCCTATCTGGAGAGTAGACAGGGTGGAGGAAGAGATGCAAAGACTAAGTTTGGAGAGGTAAGGAAGGGTCAGGGACAGCCCGGAGGGCCAGGCCACAGGGAGTCTGAGCTAATTTTGTTGGCAATGGAGAGCCTCTGGAAAGATTTCATTAGAGGCATAACGATTAAATTTTCATTTTAGAAAGATTACTCAGACAGCACACAATCTCTTCCCACAAAATAATTTATTCTTCATATTCAGCAAGACTCCCCGGGGATAGAATACACAGAAGAGAAGTTTCACTGGGGGTGGGGATGAGGAAATCAGGAAATATAGAACTTCCAGTGTGCACCCAGCAGAGGTCTTAGCAGATAAGCCCCAACTGCCCAGCAGGGTGGGACGGGCCAGCAGAAAGGGGAAGGGGAAGGAGGCAAGGCTGGCAATCCGTGTGGAGATACAGCTGTCCATCTCTATAGGGCCAGGGGGATAGTGGGTGATGGGACCAAGAAGGACTGAGAAGGGTGGCCAGGGAAGGGGGAGTATCTCCAGAAAGGAGGGACTCAGGTGGGCGCTGCAGGAACATGCTCCTTGGACTTTTTTTTCTTTCATTTTTGTTGTCTAGAATGCTTCATGGAAGAACAGTACCTAGAGCATAATTAACGTACAGCTCAGAGAATTGTCACAGTATAGGGGAGATGAGGAACAGAACCTGAGCCTTGGAAACATTACTCAACAGAAGAGAATCCAGACGTAAAATTGCCATGTGGGACTGCATTTCTGTGAGGTGTCCAGAAGAGACGAATCTAGAGAAACAGGGTGTAGATTAGTGGCTGCTTAGGACAGGGGGATACAGGAAGTGATTGCTACAGGGAATGGGGTTTCTTTTAAGGTGGTCAGAATGTTTTAACATTGGCTAAGGAGCTGCTTAAATATGCACGTCCTTGAATATACTAAAAACCACTGGGAGAGGGGGAAAAAGGAGAGGGGGCGTGCGAACCAGTACTCCAGAGCCCTGGAAGTGATGCCTTTCTGTCCCCTCCCCACCCTAGATGAGCTGCTACCTTTATTTCTAACACCATGTATATTCACTTCTCCTGTTTTTTTTTTCATTTTATGTATAAAGAACCAAATGATCTATTATGTTTCATTTCTTTAGCTCAAAGTTATATTTATGAGATTCATCTACACTGGCTTTTTATAGAGTAGTTCTCACCCCCATTACACATTAATGCATCTTCATTGAAAAAAAAGTGTCTGGAAAAGTAAAAAAAAAAAAAATGCAAAAAAAAAAAAAAGGTCTTTAAGCATTCTGCCACCCTGGTGGAACCACTGTTAACATATAGATATGCATTTTTTTTCTGACTCTGCATATGAATGCTTATACAATTGCTAGAAGGAGGCCTAATTCTGTGGTTTTCAGAATGTCTTCTATGGCTCTAAGGTTTTTTTTTTTTCCACACAAGCCTCAGTGGTTGTATTTAGGGCTCTCAGTGTTATATTTAGTATTTTAAATAGATTCTAAGCTATTTAGAGTTAACAAAAACCCAAAGAAATGTATTATAAACCAAAATTATAGCTAGACATGGTGGCACACATGGTGGTACTTGGGAGACTAAGACAGGAGGATCGAGGGTTCGAAGACAGCCTCAGCAAGTAGCAAGACTCTGATCAAACTAGTGAGACCTTGTTTCCAAATAGAAAATAAAATTGGACTGGGGAGATGTAGCTCAAAGGTAAATTGTCTATGGATTCAATCCCCAGTACCCAGACACACAAAAAATAAATAAATAAGTAAAATAAAATAAAGCAAATTTATTAGAAACTACCAGTGTAAAAGTTTATATTGACTTGTAGTTTGCTAAGCTTAAAACAGTTTTCTTCTATAATCCCTGATGCATTTAAGAATACCATAAAAACATGTAACTTTTAAAATCTGGTACCATTTGTGATTACCTATTTATGTAAATTCATATTTTTTCAATAAAAATTAAAATGAGCTATATTAAAATAAGGTAATTTCATCTGAGTTTTTTAAGTTTTATTCATACTTTTCTCTCTCTCCTTCTCTTTTTTTTTTTTTTTTGGTGGTACTGGGGTTCCTGGAAACCCTTCTACCTCTGGGCTACACTCCCAGACCTATTTTATACTTTTTACATTTGGAAACAGAGTCTCTTAAGCCAGCGCGGCTGGCTTCGAACCTGCGCGATCCTCCTGTCTCTGCCTCCCAAGCGTGGGGACTACAAGCGTGCGCCACCACGCCCGGGCATACTTTTCATTTTAAAATTATTATTATTTTTTTGTTAAAATAGCCTCATTATTTTATTGGTTGATTTTTTAAGAGGCAGGTTTTATAATCTGAGCTTAGAAATAAATTGATAGTTATGTAATACTGCTTTCATATCTTATAGACTGAATTTCCACAAAGATTTTTTTAAACAATATTTGTAGCCAAAAACTTTGAAAACAGTAATATATTTAAAATTTCATAGACCTCTCTTTCTTTCTTTTTCTCTCTCTTTTTTTCTCTCTCTCTCTCAATCTCTTTTGTGGTTCTGCAGATTAAACACTCAGACCATTCTATCTCTGAGCTACACACCAAACCACATTTATTTAAATTTCTTTTTAAACTTCGAATCAGGGTCTCACTAATTTGCAGAGGGCTTGCCAAGCACTGGGATTACAGGTGTGTGCCAGCACACCCAGCTTAAAATTGCGTAGGGTTAAAAATGACTTTTTAACTATAAGAGTAACATATATATATATTTTTTTTAAATATGAAAAATAAATAAAAACAAGAGAAAATAAAGATCACCAAATCCCACCTGTCATATATAAGCATTTCTCTACTCGACAAACATTTATTGCATGTCTTCTATTTACATGAAAGTCTTCTAACTTCTGGGGTTATGGTGATATGAAAGAGAACAGAGAGACCTTCTAGCAAGGTCTATATTTTTGACAGAGGGAGAAATATATCTAAGAAAAAATAAAGTATATTGTTTTAACTACTTGTAAAGGCTATAAAAATTAAAAACAGGCTTTGAAATAGGAATGATCCAGGAGATGGACAATTAGGGTGTCCAACAGAGGGATGATTGGAAGAAGATGTGATGACAAGCTGCCTGTTGTGGGAACATCCGGGGGCGGGGAATTCCTTTCAACCCAAAGCTCAAAAATGGGAGTAAGTTTGTGCCTAAGAGACAGAAGGTCAGGGTGACTAAATCAGAAATTCTGGAGCAAGCAGAGGGAGAAAACACAGGAGTGGAGCCAGCTCATGTGGACCTGTGAATTCTGCTAGTCATGGTACGAAGTTCAGATTCCTTGGTTTTTTTCTTTATGACTCTTTTTTTCTTTTGTGGTATTGGGGTGTGAACCCAGGGGGATTCTACCTTTGAGCTCCACCCCCAGCCCTATTTTATTTTTTATTTTGAAACAGGGTTTCTTATAGGTTGCTATGAGTTTAGCTACACTGCCGAGGCAGGTGTAGAACCTGCAATCCTACTGTCTCAGCCTCCCAACTACTGAGATTACAGGTGTGCACCACCAATCCAGGAACTTCTGGCATATTTTAATATTTGATTTTTTTATCATGGATATTGGTGCTAGAGAGGGCTAACACAGGAACTCTTTCACAGCTTTTCAATGATATGAAGAGAGGCTGAATGACAGAGAATGTCTACTTTTGGACGGGTCACTAGTCTTTATTTCTTATAGAAATCCCAGGCCCTTTATCATGATTCCAGTGGTGCAGACTTGTTAGCATCCTGGTCTCCAGGTGGGACAGCGGTCCTCAAGAGATAAATGGATTTTTGTTAAAAGCTGAATAAGCAGGAACGACAATATCCTCCCTGTAGGACATAGACACACATCTGTAATGTGAAAGAAGACAGATACGTCCTGCGAGGAGTAAGAAAGGGCATGCTTTAAAAAAAGAGTGTTCTTCAGAAACAAAAACAAATCTTTGTTCATATCTTTGTGCTCTAGTCCTCAGGAAATTTTTAAAAGCCATGAGATCCAAAAGAAAAGTGGAAAATAGGAAAGACATTCTCAGGGGCTAAGACAGAGATGATGGTGAGTTTGGCAAACTTTAGAAGAGAGCAGAAGGGCATAAATTATGCCTGGGAAAAGCCAGATGTACTATTGGAAGCAGGGTGGGGGGTAGACTTAATGTTACAGTGATAAGTATTATCATGAATCTATTCAGTGATGAGGCTGGGTGTGGTGGTGCAGGCCTGTAAGTAATTTTAGTACTTGGGAGGCTGAGTCAGGAGGACTGCAGGGTTTTGAGGACAACCTCAGCAATTTACTAAGATGTTTTAGCAACCTAGTGAGATCCTGTTTCCAAATAAGAAAAATAAAAACAAGGAAAGAAAAGAAAAAAGAGGAGTTTTCTGGGCAACATTATATAAATAAATGAATGGATAAAATAATAAAATAAGGGAGGAGCTTGAGAAAATTCTAGAATGTAGAGGACAGGATAAGAAACAAATGTTATTTCAAAGGATGTAAGTATAGAGGGAAAGATAGTGAAGATCCAACATATGGATAAGGTTTATTTATTTATTTATTTATTTATTTATTTTGTTGTTTGTTTGGTGGTACTGGGGTTCCTGGAAGCCCTTCTACCTCTGGGCTACACTCCCAGACCTATTTTATATTTTTTTTATTTGGAAACAGGGTATCTTAAGCCAGCGCGGCTGGCTTCCAACCTGTGCGATCCTCCCGTCTCTGCCTCCCAAGCGTGGGGATTACAAGCGTGCGCCACCACGCCCGGCAGATGAGGTTTATTTTTGAAGGAGAGTCTAAAACAGATGAACAGCTGCTGTGTTTCACATACAGCAGCAGCAGCAGCAGCAACAACAGCAACAACACAATTACCACTGAGCCTTTTGGAGAATGTGATAATAGTATTCTAAAGTTCATTTGAAGAACTAATTGCTGAGAAGAACCAATTAAGTCATTAAAAACAAAACCAAGATGGCGAGAGGACATTTTGCTTTTTTGGATATTAGAAATCTTGTAAAACACCCCAGTCATGAAGAGTGTTCATGTCAAATAAGAAAAACAATAGAACACAGTAGAGAAGCCAGTAATGTGTTTGATTTTACGTGATTAATATACTGTAAAAATTCCAAATTACTGAAAAAGAGATTCAGTAAATATTATTGGAAATGTTTATTATTATTAATATATTAACATATATTAATATTTGGAAAAACAATGTCATTTCTGTCCTCATGCCAAAGCAAAAATAAATTGGATTTAGGTTAAAGAGATAAATATAAGCAGAACATGGTGGCATATGCCTGCAGTCCTGATACTTGGGAGGTTGAGACAGGAGATTCAAGGTCAGTCTCAGCAACTTAACAAGAGCTTCAGTAACTTTGTGAGACCCTGTTTCAAAAATAAAATATATGATAGGGTTGGGGATTTATCTCAGAGGTAGACTGTCCCTGGGTTCAATCCTCAGTACAAAAGAAAAAGTTGACTATAAACTGTTAAATTATAAAGAGCTATTAAAGATTGGAATATAGGTAAAATATGTTAAAAACTTAATTTGAAAGTGAGTTTCTAGGTATAACCTTAACATTATAACTTGCAATGGATAAAATCAGTAGATTGATGCTATAAAACTTAAAACATTAAAATAAAAACATAAATAAGCCTGAAGTTCAATGATAAACTGATATAAATATTTTCAATATATATTAACATGTTTTTTACAATCAGTTATGTTTTGAGCAACCAGTAGACAAATACTCCTAATAAAAACTGGACGAAGAATGTAAACAGGTTTTGTACATAAGAAAAAAAATCAACATGATCAATAAGCTTGCAGGAAAGAATGACCAGCTGTATTGATAAAACAATAAAAAAAATAAAGCAACAAAATGTCAATCTTCATCCACTATCTTGGCAGAGTTGAAGAGAAAAAGTAGATATTCCAGTGTTGGCAGAGCTGCGTGAAAAACGGGCATCATCATCTTTTATTGGTGAGATTTTTAAATTGCACAGCTTTTGTTGTGAAATTAGGTGATATGTGAAACAGCTTAAAAATGGGAATTATCACCAGACACAGCAATTTCATTTCTAAGAATTTTATCTTAAAATTAATTGTAGTAAAAAAAGATACTTGTAGAAGGATGCTCATTCCACACAGTAGTGAAGAGCTAGAAACAAACTAAGTATACACTGTTTAGCATGTTGCAGAGAGTGTTCTAAAGCCCTTCCACTCGCTAATTCACTACTCCACACACTCCTTAAGTACTGTTAAAAGCTCCATTATGCCCCTGAGGAAACGAGCACAGATTGTTTAATTAATTTGCCCAGCATTGCATGGCTAATAAATAGCGGAACAGGGATTTGATCTCAGGAAATTTCTCTTCCTGAGCTAAATTTTCAATTACCGCATTGCATAGTATTAATGCATAATGTACAATATAATTCCCAGAATGCCAAAAATAATTGTCCAACAATGAGGGATTGATTGAGTTAATTATGAGTCAATTATTCATGGGATGGGATATATTCAAAATAATATTGATTCAAAATAATATTGATTCAAAATAATATTGATGAACTGGGCATGATGTCACATGTCTATAATCTCAGCACTTGGAAGGCTGAGACCAGATGATGATTGTGTAGGTTCAATGACAGCTTCATCAACTTAATGAGACCCTGTTTCAAAATAAAAAAAAATAGAAGAGGGCTGGGGTATATACCTCAGAGGTAGAATGCCCCTGGGCTCAATCCCTGGCACCACCCCCTGAAAAAGAAAAGAACAAAATGTATTAAAGAGTTTTTGATAGGAGAATTTTGTAATACTTTGGGAA
The DNA here is from genome assembly GCF_963383645.1 of Muscardinus avellanarius. Lineage (NCBI taxonomy): Eukaryota > Metazoa > Chordata > Mammalia > Rodentia > Gliridae > Muscardinus > Muscardinus avellanarius. Next base: position 87,242,562 of record NC_137796.1, on the reverse strand, counting down.
CAAAGAAAACGATGAACTTTAAAGACATACATACTTAAATATCATTAATATAAAAGATAATTTTTTATAAGAAGGCTATACATGGCAAGTGCTGTATGTGGAGTATGAAATTTAGCTATGTCTTTCTTTGGGCTTTATGATTATATGAGTAATTTCTCCCTCCCTTTGAAGCTTTTCTATCTCTTCTATCTTGCACATGTATTACTTCTGCATTTAGAGAAAAATGTTATTAAGTAATCGAAGACACAGATGATCATATCTTAAGTTGCTTGGCATGAAGACACCTTTTAAATTATGAGGCTTTGTTTGGGGGAAGGAAAAACTCTTGGTACTAATTCTCATGTAGGATCCAGCAGTGTAAATAATGTAGCTCTTGTAATTACAGGGAAACAGAGAAGTGGCAGGGACTGGAGAGGTTGGGACACTTGGTGTGAAGGAGAGTGTGTGGGGGTGCTCTGAGGAGCCCAGTCCCTGGTCCCCAGATGACAGCAGAGAGGGACGCCAGGAGAGATGATTCATAGATCCCCAGGACCCTGGGGTTAAGGATTTGATGATCCTTAACCCACATAGATGCTGGATTTTGGGATAAAATTAAGGGAAAACCATTTATTGAGGGAAAACCATTTATTAAATACAGCAAGGAAAGTCTACTGTCAATAGGAGCTGCCTGCCATTTGGTGTACATTTAAGTGACATTTTTCTTAAGTTGGTTATTCTTAGTGTGGGAAAAGTCAAGGATGTCAGACGACACATTAAAATTTTTACAAAATCTTGAGTCCCTCTTAGGGACTTTTCTCTCTCTCAGCTGTGTGAATGATATTCCAATGTTTTCTGGAACTTTCTTTTGCAGAGGGAAAGTCAGAGACTGGCATTTTCTCATATCCTTGAATGATCTAATTTTTTTCTTTTTTTTTTGTCATATTGAAGCTGGTTTTGAATCTGCGATCGTCTTGTCTCAGCCTCTCAAGTACTGGGGTTACAGGCATGTATTACCATACCTGGTTTAACATTTCAATAAATATTTTACCAGTATATTTATTTGAGGGTTATTTTCATTGAACAAGATTAGGCTAAAGATTTATCCGTTTTTTCATTAGTTTTTAAATTTTATTTAACTTTTTTTTTTTTTTTTTGGTGGTACTGGGTTCTCGGAAACCCTTCTACCTCTGGGCTACACTCCCAGACCTATTTTATATTTTTATTTGGAAACAGGGTTTCCTAAGCCGGCGAGGCTGGCTTCGAACCTGCGCGATCCTCCTGTCTCTGCCTCCCAAGCGCAGGGATTATAAGTGTGCACCACCACGCCCGGCCTTATTTAACTCTTTTGAAAAATTGTTTATATAGGATTTTAATTGGTTTTCGCATAGCTATCATTCTTATGACTAATTTCTTTCTTCTTTTTTTTTTCTTTTTCTTTTGTGGGTCTGGAGATGGAACCCAGGGGCATTTGACCTTCGAGCTACACCCCCTGCCCTATTTTTTATTCTTTATTTTGAAACAGGGTCTCACTGAGTTGCAGAGGGCCTCAATAAGTAGCTGAGGCTGTCCGCGAACCACGATCCTCCAGTCTCAGCCTCCCAAATGCTGGGAGTATAAGCGTGTACCACCATGCCTGCCCTTTTTTCTTCTTTTTTTAAATTGGTGCATTGTAGTGATACATCTTAATGGAGTACAAGATGGTGAGGCATACATGCACACATTAGTCTTTTCGCCTTTCCCCAATTCCCACCCCATCTCCTCCTCATATTTGACTTAGTGATTGACTTTGATATGTTTGTGAATGTACAACTTCTCAAATGTATGCTTAGCATCACTGTTTGGGGTTTTCTACTCCATTAGTCTAGTCTCACCTCCATGTGAATTATTTTTATACTTTTATTGGTGCATTGAATCCTATATCACAGTGAGCTTCAGAGTCCTAGAAGCAGACATGCACAGAACACTTGGTGTGTCTCCCTCCGGGTCCTGCCCTGCTCTCCCCGGCCCCAGGCTGATTACTGAGATTGGTATTCACATCCTGGTATATGTACTGATTGTTTAAACTGTTTCCTTCATCAAATCCCCCTTTTCCTCTCTCCATTTTCCTCCCCAAGTCTCCTTTCTCAGTTCTACTGGTCTCTCTCCTCATTTGTCTGGAGTGCTTTGGCTTCTCAGTTTCTCTCTAGCACCCACATATGAGAGAAAAAACATGACCTTTCACTTTGTGGATTATGAAACTACGGTGTATGCATACAATGGAGTCTCTTTCTTTCTTTCTTTCTTTCTTTCTTTCTTTCTTTCTTTCTTTCTTCCCTCCCTTCCTCCCTTCCTTCCTTCCTTCCTTCCTTTTGCGGTACTGGGGATGGAACCCAGGGTTATTCTACTTCCAAGCTACATCCCAGCCCTATATTTTATTCTTTATTTTGAAACAGGGTCTCACTAAGTTGCAGAGGGCCTCACTAAGTAGCTGAGGCTGTCTGCAAACCCGTGATCCTTGTGTCTCAGCCTCCCAAGTACAGGGATTACAAGTGTGTGCCCCCATACCCCGCTACACAATGGTTTGTTTTTTTTTTCTTCCGTACTGGGGATGGAACCCAGGGGCATTCTACCTCCAAACTATACTCCCAGACCTATTTTTTTTTTTTTATTCTTTATTTGGAAACAGGGTCTCACTAAGTTCCGGAGAGCCTCACTAAGTAGCTGAGGCTGTCTGCGAACCCGGATCCTCCAGTCTCAGCCTCTAAAATGCTGGGATTACAAGCGTGCACCACCATGCCCGGCTTCACAACGGAGTTTTACTCAGACATAAAATCAGGATGATGTCATCTGCAGGAAAATGTATGGAACTAGAGAATTGTGTGCTCTATGCCATCAGCCAGTCCTGTGAATATTTAGTTAGCTTTCTTGATTTCTTTGGTTTCTGATTTCTTCCAGTTCTTAGGTAACTCAAATTTATTTGCATCTTCTGTTTTGTTGTTCTTTGTTCCCTTTTCTCTGTTTTAACTTTTGTTTCATGAAGTCCACATGTCCTTGGATTGCCTTGAAGCTGCCCCTTCCCCTGGGACTTTGAGATATGGTTCTGAAATAGTTTTAGATACCTCCATGTTAGTTACTGTGTGTGTGTGTGTGTGTGTGTGTGTGTGTGTGTGTGTATGTGTGTGTGTATGTGTATATGTGTGTGTGTGTGTGTGTGTATGTGTGTGTGTATGTGTGTGTGTATGTGTATATGTGTGTGTATGTGTGTGTGTGTGTGTGTGTGTGTGTTTTGCTGAGATTGAACCCGAGGCATTCTGCCTCTGAGCTACATCCCCAGCCCTATTTTATTTATTTATTTTTATTTGGAAACAGGGTCTCACTAAGTTGCCGAGGATCTCGCAATTTAGCTGAGGCTGGCCACAAACCTGTGATCCTCCTGTCTCTGTTCCCAACTACTGGGATTATAAGCAGGTGGCACCATACCCTTTACTCTTTCTTCCAAAGCAAGGTCTGTCCAGGTGTGGCCCTTGCCGACAGACAGGGAATGCAGATTGTTCCAGACTGCACCCCCTGTCCACTTGGGTCCATGTGGTCAGCTCTCCTGAGTAGAGGGAAATCTGATGTAGGATGCTCCAAATTTAGGCCCTAGTCTTAGCTGGCTTCCCCAGGCAGTATCTTGTACTTTCGCCCCTGTCTGGTTTTCTCATATTTTAAGCCAACACCAAACTTTACAATTATCACAAGAGGGAAATACGCCAAGTATTGTATGCATCCGTCTTATCACTCTATACCGCAGTCCAATGTATAATTACAGTACACTAACAAAAGTATAAAAAATTAAAAACTATCATCATCCACTACTGGGGTGGGATTTTATTTTTTTGGTACTGGGGGCTGAACCCCAGAATGTTCTACCTCGAAGCTATGCCCTTAGTTCTTTTTATCATTTTGAAACTGGGATGCTAAGTTCCGAAGGGTCTTGTTTAACTGTGGAGGCTTATCTCCAACTTGCATTTCTCCTATCTCAGCCTCCCAAGACTAGGATCACAGAGGTGCACCGCCAAGCCTGGCCAGCCTGTGGTTTGTGGTCCCTTTTCCATGGAGACCTATGGGGGAGGTGGTATGGTAATTAGAGCTCTATCCAGCTTTGAGGTCAGATCTCAACTCAAGTGTTTATCTGCCCTTACTAGCTCCATTACCTTGGGTTTGGGGCAAGATTTCTCAGGTTGTTCTTCCACACAGTGGGGCTCAGAGCACTTTTGTGATGATCAAATGAGACTCTGAGCGTGGTGGCGCCAGTCTGTCATCCCAGTACTTGAGAAACTGAGACAGGAGGCTCGCAGGTTCAAAGCTAGGCTCGACAACTTAGCGAGGCTCTCAGCAACTTAGTGAGACTCTGTTTCGAATACAAATAAAAAATAAAATAGGACTAGGGGTAGAATGTCTTGGGGTTCAATCCCTAGTACCATAAAAACAAAACAAAATGAGACAATATGAGATAGTATTTGCAAAATATTTGAACCCTAAAATTAGCATGTCCATATAGTTTCCACCACAGCCCAGCCGTCTTCTGATAACTTCCCACGGTTTAAGATATGAGGGAGGTACTGTGACTGTTCCCATATCACAGAGCAGAGCGAGGCTCTGAGAGGTTGAGCTACTTGCCCACGCTGCACAGCCATCGGGGTGATGCCAGGATTCACCTGGGGCTGCCTGGCCTCAGAGCCTGGCTGGGCATCGTCCTGTCACCCCGTGTGCTGTTTTAGGAACGCGTCACCGCCACTTTCATCACTGCCCTGATTCATAGTCCTTTGGCTGTTTTTGAGTTGATTTATCAAAACATGACATTTTGTAAGAAGCGATCATGAGATGTGGCAGGGTGGGGCTATGGTGAGGGAATTCGGGGTGCACAGTGCACTGGGACCCTCAAAGGACATCCTTCTTGTTTGTTATGTGAAGACCGATAACATAGAGGTCAGACAAAGTGTTCCCTTAGCCTTCCTAGATGGCTGTCTTTGTTGCATGAGACAGAGCAGGGAGTTACTATGTAGTTTTTTTTTTAGTTTCTGTCAAACAAGAGTTGGGGTGGAAGATTCCATCTTGATTCAAGAGAATAGTGTCATCATTGGCTCTTCTTCTTCTTTTTTTGTGATACTGGAGATTGAACCCAGGGGTATTTTATCTCTGAGCTACATCTCTATTCCTTTCTTTCTTTATTTATTTATTTATTTATTTATTTATTGTGGTACTGGGGGTGGAACCCAGGGGCTTTTCTACCTCCAGGCTATGCCCCAGCCCTATTTTATATTTTATTTGGAAACAGGGTCTCACTAAGTTGCTGAGAGCCTCACTAAGTAGCTGAGGCTGGCTTCGAACCTGTGCGATCCTCCTGTCTCAGCCTCCCAAGGGCAGGGATTACAAGTGTGCGCCACCACGCCCGGCTTATTTGTTTTAAAACAAGGGTCTCACTAAGTTGCTGAGAGTCTCACTAAGTTGCTGAGGCTATCCTCGAACCTGCAGTCTGTCTCAACCTCCCAAGTACTAAAATTAGAGACATATGCCACCGTGCCAGGTGATGGGTTTAGTTTTTGAGACTGAGCTGAGTCCTCTTTGAAGTTTATCCTTTCATGGAAAACTGGGAAAGTTGACATTAGGTTCTACCATTTTAATCCTCTGTTCCTTATTCTTCAGATGGTTCTAGAAAGAGATCCTTTCATGGGAAGCCCTTGATGGCACACCAGTTACCGTAGGGATTGGGAAAGATGTGACCTGGGTGCCTTCTTCTGGTCACAGCACCTCTTTGACTGTCCTTGGGGGATAAACATCTGTCCATCCCAATGAAAGCAGGCCTGGAGTCAGAGGGCATCTTTCCACTGTCAGTGCTGTCTCTACCGAGTGTATGAGGGACAGAGTTGGTGCCTGAGAATCTGTCCCATTTCTGGCCCGATTTGGGTGATGAATTCTTTTGTGACTGCTTTTTGCTTTAGTGTTTGTTGTATATATGAAAGTGGTGGTTGGTGGAAGGCAGAATTGGTGCAAATGGGGCTATTTTAAGGGAAGGGTAAGCCAGGTGCCCTGTAATCTTAGTACTTGGGAGATCGAGACAGGAGGATCTCAAGTTCACAGCCAGCCTCAGCAACTTAGCAAGGCCCTCAGCATCCTAGTGAGCCCCTGTTTCAAAATAAATAATAATAAAATAGAATTGGTGTGTAGGTCAAGATAGAATGCCCGAGTTCAGTCCCTAGCACCATACCCACCCATGAGGGGAGGGGGTGCAGCAGGCAGGAAGAGATGGGAGGGGTTGTAGGGGGGAGAAGGAGAAGGAGTGCTATGTATAATATACTTGGAAATCCTGTTTAGGAGACTTTGATGTCGGGACAAAGTGAGCCTTCCTTGAAAAATTGCACATTATTTTAGGCGAAAGCCTGGTGTGGTTTGATAACAGTGATGTTTTTATCTAATCTCAGGTAATAAATAAAGCAAGGTACCTGTGATCTTTTGCCAAAATTCAAATGTCAAATTGATTATGTAAAAGGCGGAGGAAGCCAAGTCTTTCACATGAAGGTTTCTATCTTTTCTTGGCCATTCATCATCCCGAAGTAAAAAGCCTCGCGGCTATTGAAATAAATATCTGATTACAAATGGCTAGGCTCTTCCTGGCCTTTTGGATTACTCAGACGTCGTCTTCCTCCTCTTTTAACTTCCAAGTGGGTTGCTTGCATTAAGAGTGCATTATTGAGAAGGCCATTGCTATTTTAAAGATAATTTTAGAAGAGATTGGAATTTTCCCTTTTGGAAAGCTGTAAGCAATAAAAATGCATTCTCTCTGTCAGGGGACCACTAAGCACCTCCTCTATAAAAAGGGGATGGACTTTCTCTTGGGCAGTCCATGCAGCTTTTATGCAACTTGATTATACATTAGAATACAAAGTATATTAAATCCTTCAATTTAGAAACCTTGGGGCTGTATTCTTTGGCCATAATGTAACAGAGTCGGCAGGAACAAACCCGTCATCAGACAAGGAAACAAACAAGCAAGCAGGTAGCAAACAAATAAAACACAGGGAACAAGTACAGGAAAACAAAGTATTTGCATAATAAAAAGTCAGGTCAGTTCAAATAACATATGGCCAGAGCTCATGTCAAAATCACCCAGAGGTAATTTCATAGATTTAAGTGTCATCACTGCTCAAGAAGCCAGCAGCATGATTCACAATAGCCTGGTGACAGAGCCAGCCTAGGTATGCACCCACAGAAGAACAAATAAAGAATACGCGCCATATAGACATCATGGGCTTTTACTCAGCCATAAAGAAGAATAGAATTATGTCATTTGCAGGGAAATGAAAGAAACTGTAGAACATCATGCCAAATGAGTTCAGCCAGACTCATAAAGACAAGGGTTGCGTGTTTTCTGTTATGTGGAAGCTAGAAAGTAAAAAAGAAAAAAGAAAGACCTTGCAAAAATAGGAGACCAGTAGAGTAATAGGAGGGGAGGGGGAAGGGAGGAAAGGAGATAAAGGAGAGGTACTGAAAAGGAGACGGACCAAATAATATTATGTGTGTATATAAATGTGTCACTCTGTATCCCCCTATTGTGTACAGTTATAATGGAAAAATAAAATAATTTTTAATAAAGAAGAATTAAAAGATAAGCCATAAAATTAGTACTCATGAAATAACTCTTTAAGGATTATTCCCTCACCTTTAAAAACATGAGAAGGAAAAACCCCAACCTACCCCCCAAGTCCATAGGCAAAGCAAAGAAATCAAGAGTATAGATTTGGGAGTTAGTGTGTTTATCTACACGGGGTCAAGTCCCCGCCGGTGAAATCCGTTTCAAACTTCAAATTGCAGAACTATAAGATAATAAGTCTGGGTTGTTTTGAGCCACTGAATTTGTGATAACTTGTTATAGCAGCAACAAGGAACTTATACAGACCCAAACTTGTGTCTTGAGCTTACTTGAATGTCTCATCTCCTGCCTTCTTCTGCCCTGCATTCTCTATATGCCCTACTCCCTCTTTTTCCATGTGCCATCCTTGTTCTCTTGCTATAACCTATAACCTATAATATCCTCCTGAGTTGCCATGTGGCTCTCTGTTCATCTTTTAAGACCTTGAAGACCAATTGCTTCAGGCTAGTCACTTCCTTCTTGTCTTCACAGCCTGCTTGTATGACTTTATTGAATTCCTTCTTCTTGGTGATTGCAATTATTTGTGTATGTGTCTGTCTCTCACACTAGATCATGACTTTTGCCAAGGCAATGACTGTGTCTTACCTGGTTTTCAGGCCAGGTTCCTACTATGTAATAGTCACTCACATTCTTTGTTCAGTGAATGAATGAAAGCAAAAAAAAATCTAGCAAAATTATAAATAAATTAGAAGTGAGAATGTGTATAGGACAGTCACTATAAAGGATATGTAAAACATGAGGACATATAGTTGAATGTTGATAATTTAAAGATCTTCATCTTTAAGTTAAGGAACATTTTTTTTTTTTTGTGGTACTAGGGATGGAACCCAGAGGCATTTTACCTCTGAGCTATACTCCCTGCCCTATTTTTTAGTCTTTATTTTGAAACAGTGAAGGGCCTCACTAAGTAGCTGAGGCTGGCCATGAACCCGGATCCTCCTGTCTCAGCCTCCCGAATGCTGGGATTACAAGCGTGTGCCACCACGCCTGGTTAAGGAACACATTTTTAAACTGAAAACATTTTCAATTTACAGAAGTAGCTACTTGTATAGCTCAGAGAAAATAAGGACTGAGTAAGACTTTACCAAATACAAGAAATGGTGCCTTCATGAGACAGCTGGGAGAATGGTAGTGAAGTATTTCAGTCAAGGAAAAGATGTCTGATGTATTATATGTAATGTGTGTGTGTGTGTGTGTGTGTGTGTGTGCACACGCACACACGTGCGTGTATTACTATACAGGTGTGTGCTACCAATCCCTGTGACAATTGTATTTTTAAAAACTGTCCTGAGACATGGACACATTAATATATTATATTGAACTCATGATCCCTGAACCCAAACATTAATAAATATGTTTCAGAAATAAAAATAAACAAGTGTCACTATTTCATTAATCAGCATTTTGAAAACTGGTGTTCTGCAGAACAGCATTGAGGGAAATGTAAATAGGTGTGCTATAGGAAAATTCCAGGGTCAAGCAAGTTTTGGGACTGCAGCATTCTCTTCCTCTTCTTAAGATTCCCAGTATGCACCAACCTATTACAGCTTTTGAGAGTTCATGCAGCAGAGACCTGCTAATGTTTCTACCCACCATTTATTTCTCAAGTCGGAGAATAAACCCTTTTTAAAAATCATTGTGCACTCAATAACATCTTGCTGAACAGTTTAGAAAATGCTGACATAGGCAGAAAAGTCTGGAAGAAATTGCTAGTGGACATATTTGCTATGGGCATTCAAAGCATCGCTTCCCAGGTCCCAGTGGGGAAGCTGGGGGATGAATTCATTAACACAGCTCATCTTATTACTAGTCTAAGAAAGAGAGGAAAAATAATCTCAATATATCATACAATGATTTAATAAAGTTCAGTGCTTCTTAAATAAAGCTTTGCAACCCTAATGTAATAAAAAACCTTATTGAGCCCAGAGACCAAATGTTTAGCTCATTGCAAGAGAAAATTATCTCTAAAACTAGGAATAAACCCAGAATGTCCACAATCCTTATAGTATTATGAGCATTCTGGAAATTCTGAAACCCAGCAATAGCAGAAGCACTGGCTTCCTGGCGTCCTCTCTAAAGTTTGGGATGTGAATCCCACGCTAATTTCCTATAATGCTGGGTGATTCCTATTCCTGTCCATGTTCACATCCTTTCTGAAACTCATTTAGGTTTTGGTTTGAACAATGGAAGGGGTTAAATTTTTCTTAAGTTTCTCCCTTACAAGAGCATCAAAGAACCACACAGCCATTCTTGGTCCTTATCTCTTTCTCTTACTATAGGCTCCTTAGTTCTGAAGGCAGGGAGAGTCCTGGTAGAAAGAATGCTAGTGTTTTCATCAGAGACCAGGCAGGAGAGAACATTTTCAGCGTGTAGTGTGTGCGGGCATATTTTAGAAGTTTCTGCCTCCTCACTCGTTCCTTTGATCATTCACAGTCTGGAAGCAGCAGGGATCTCACTGTACCGAGTCCCGTCCCTACGGAGGGGCTAGTGTTGACCTTTCATCTGGTGGCAAAGGCCAGCGTTGGTCCTGGAGGCATCTGGTCCTGCGGCACCATGGCGGGCACAGAGTCAGGCCCTGGCAGGGTGGAATAGAGACAGACAGGAACACTTCTGAGCTTTATTGGCTCTGCTGTCACTCCAACTTAATAAAAGATGGTAGGATGAACTTTTGAAAACGTGGTATGATGATTGTCATGTGGCTCAAAAATGAACATGTTCAGACATTTTCTATAAGCCATCAGTTGAAGGAGTCAGTAGAATAACACAGCTTGTTGTAGGGACAAGTCCAGGAGCTACTCGGAGAAAGGCAAGTAAGCACAGCTGAATTTACAAATGGTTGCCCCATGGAATGCTACTAAACGGCCTCTCCATGGACAAGAAATGTTTGCATCATTATCTGTTTTCTATAACTTACAGATTGTATAGTAGGATAAATGGCTAAGATAGCTGAGAAAAATACATGAGACAGGACATTCAAGGAACCTTTTTCATCCACTTTAAAATCTCAGTGTTCTCCATACAAAAAGCAGAATAGTCATCGTCATCGTCGTCGTCGTCATCATCATCATCATCATCATCATCATCATCATCATCCTCCTCATTATTGTCATCACAACCGCCATCAAATGCCCTTCTTGCAAGACATAACTGTCTAAAGCAATCACATTCTTTCCCCAAATTCCCATCAGGCTCAAATTGTCAAATTGGTTCCATTTTCTTCCTCTTGCAAGTGCCCCTACCTGCCCTGTCCCCTTTTTTGATGGTATTTGTGTGTTTTGCTACTTTTGCTCCTGGTATTGGGCTGCCTATCTAAGGAAGACTGTGAGAATTTCATGCTAGTTTCTTCCACTCTCTACTTGTGTGTTGGTTTCCTATGGCTACTATGACAACTATCACAATGTGAGCGTCTTAACACAAATCCATTCTCTTCTCGTTCGAAAGCTCGGAGTCATGCGTGCATGGAGAGGGCAGGCTTTGTCCTTCTGGAGACTCTAGTGGAGAGTCCTTGCTTTGCTCTCTCCTCTTTCTGGGGGCTGCCAGAATTCCTTGGCTCACAGCTCTGTGTCCTTCTTTCTCTTCCTCCATCACTAGCTCTGCTTCTCTGACTCTCCTGATTTCCTCTTATTAAGGATGCTTATAGTTACACCTGCCCAGAAGAATCTCTCCATCCCAAGATCCTTAATCAAAACCAAGCATTGTGGTGCATGCCTGTAATCACAGTGCTTGGAGGCTGAGACAGAAGGATTGTAGATTCTAAGGCAGCCTTAGTAACTTAGTGAGGTTCTCAAGAACTCAGCATGACTCTGTTTCCAAATAAAAAATAAAATAGGGGTGGAGGCATAGCTCAGAGGTAGGATGCCCCTGGCTTCAATATCCAGCACCATACACACACGTGCGTGCACACACACACACACACACACACACACACACTTAATTACATCTGCAAAGTCTCAATTATCTGCAAGGTAGTCATAGACTTGGTCACTGGTAGAGGACTATTATTCTGGGTACCACACTTGGTTTGCTGGCCTTGTAGGGTAGCTTCTGTGCTTTCTGTCTTATCCTGGGGCCTTTCCAGCAAAGCTTTCTGAACAATTTATGTTACCTGCTTTTGTTTTTTATCCACTTGTCAAAGGCTCATTCACCCTTTCTTTCTCTTTATTCTTTGGGCCGTCTTTAGCATCTTCCAGCAAATGCTTCTTCCTTTTATATGTCTTAATGGGATCGCTTCCCATGTACCTTTTAGAAGAGAGACTACTCTATGCCTGCTCTCTTAGAGGAGCTGATGGACCTAGAGAAAAGACCTTCAGGTTGTTTGCACACAGAATTGTATCTTCCTAACACCCACTAAGGACAGATGCCTTGGGTAGGCTCCTTGGCTCCCCCTCTCAGTACCTGCAGAACTCTCAGACAATTCCCAAAGTTTCTTTGGAACTCTGTAAAGTGGAAAGAACATAAAGGTAGAAGGCAGCAGAGAAAACCAGAAAATGAAAATCATCCATTAGTTTTATAGTGAAGACTGTGCATTGGCTTCTCCAGATATGACAGATGACATAGGTAATATTCTAATCAAACCAGCTGTTACTGAGTGCTTACTAACCACCAGTTCTGTATCAAGCACTTAATTTTCTTTTCTTGCAGTACTGGGGATAGGACCCAGGGGTGTTCTACCTCCGAATGACACCCCCAGCCTTTATTTTTTTGAAGCAAGGTCTCACTGAGTTGCAAAGGGTCTCAGTAAGTAGCTGAGGCTGTCTTCAAACCATGATACTTCTGTCTCAGCCTCCCAAATGCTGGGATTACAAGCGTGTGTCACCACACTCAGCTAGTACTTAATTTTTTATTTTAAGTTTTTATGGTACTGGGGATTGAACCCAGGAGTGTTCTACTTCTGAGCTACAACTCCTGTCCTATTTTTTAAAAATTTGAAACAGAGTCTCACTAAGTTGCCAAGGGCCTCATCAAATTGCTTAGGCTGGCCATGAACTTGTGACCCTCCTATTTTAGTCTCCCAAGTACTGGGATTATAGGCATGCACCACCATACCCATCTTCAAATAATATAACTCATATATTGCTCATATCCCATAAGTTATAAACACAAAACTGTAAGGTTACAAATCCCAAATCTAAAAAAAATCCTCATCTATAATAATATGATGGTCACAACACTAATCTTCGAATATTGTTACGATCTTCCTTTTACAGACCCACAAACAGACACAGAGACATTCAACAGTTGTTCAAGGCCACACAGAGAGTAAAGGCCAGAGCCAGGATTCGAACCCATGCAGTCTGGGTCCAGAGTTGGTACATGACATGTGGAACAATAGCCTCGGATGTGAGCATCCACTTGGGGCTTTGCCTCCAGGTTATACCTATGATAAACAGAGACTTTAGAGAAAGGAGAGATTATCCTGTGCTGGGATTCATCAAGGATGGGAAAGTGGATTGAACATTTTAGAGCTGGCTCTTGGAGAAGGTAGAATGCCCCCTGCTGGTTGAGTGAATTCCATTTTCTTGAACTGAATCAGAGTCCTAAGGTCAGTTTTTAATTATCATTTCTCCTTGCTCCTGCTGTGGACCCATAATAAGACCTTACTGAAAGAAAATAATGTCAGCTTTTCTGTGCTCAAGGAAACTCTGGTTGCTAGGAAACCTAGACCTCAAATTTGGGCATCTTATTTTTTTCAACTTTAAAAAGTTTTTTGATTACTTTGTATTAATTATACATGAAAACGAGGTTCAGTGTGATATTTCAATACACGCATACAGTGTGGGAATCTTCTTTGACTCTAGGGATGGCCTGCCTGCACACCGGACATTTATAATTTATCATCAATGGAACATTAAAATTTTAAAACGCAGAGGCTATAAATGTTAGTTACCCCATATGTATTTTTAAAATGGAAATCCTGATGAGTCTATTTCACTGAGATGGTTTTTTTTTGCAACATGCCTATTTGCAAATAGACTTCATATTAATTCTTAATTTGCACTCTGATTTGGCTGGTTAGCAAACGGGATTGCATTTCAATGACTTCCTGTTTATCCTCAGGAACCTCAGAGTCATCCCTTACTCCCCTTCTCTCTGACTCCTCACATTTCGTCATGCACCGATCTCACCGGTTTCACCTTTGAAGAGCTTCTTGAATCAATTTCTGCTTCCTTTTTCCTGCCTGGAAGGTTCCAGAGACACTTCTAGGCTTCACACTTTCTCCCTTGGATCATAGTAGACTTTCTTTGTGTGAGTGTGTATGGTACTGAAGATTGAACCTGGGGGCATCCTACCTCCAAGCTACACCACCAGCCCTATTTTATTTTTATTTTTAATTTTGAAATAGTGTCTCAGTCGGGCGTGGTGGTGCACTATCGTAATCCCAGCGTTTGGGAGGCTAAGACGGGAGGATTGGGGTTCGAGGACAGTCTCAGCTATTCAGTGAGGCCCTTTGCAACTCAGCGAGACCCTGTATCAAAATAAAGACTAAAAAATGGGCTGGGAGTGTAGCTCAGACATAGAATGCCCCTGGGTTCCATCCCCAGTACTGCAAAAACCAAAAACAAAAACAAGAAACCAAAAACAGTGTCTCACTAAGTTGCCTAGATTCTTGCTACGTTGCTGAGGCTGGCCTCAAACTTGCAATCCTTTAGCTTTAAAACATGGATGCTTGCCGGGCATGGTGACGCACACTTGTAATCCCTGCGCTTGGGAGGCAGTTACAGGAGGATCGCGCAGGTCGGAAGCCAGCCGCTCTGGCTTAAAGAGACCCTGTTTCCAAATAAAAAGTATAAAATAGGTCTGGAAGTGTAGCCCGGAGGTAGAAGGGCTTCCAGGAACCCCAGTACCACCAAAAAAAAAAAAAAAAAAAAAATGCTTTCCTACAGCCTAATGATAAATAACATCTAGACTCCTTGTCGCGTCACTCAGTGCCTTCGCCACATCGCCCCATCCAAGCTTTCCTCGCTACTTTTCACGCGTGCCTTATCTCCTGGACATGCAACATCTGTCTGGGTAGTCCATAGAACTGTCACATCTTCATGTTTTTGCGGAAGTCAGTCTCCCTGCCTAGAATGCCCTCTCTCTCTTTCTTTCTTACCAACACTGGTATAATTTCAGTCACTGTTCAAAGCTCAAGCGATATTTACCTTCATACTGAGATTTCCTTATTTTTTATTTTGTGGTACTTATGGCCCAAGGATAGTCTACCTCTGAGCTACAGTTCTCACTAAGTTGTAGAGAGCCTCTCTAAGTTGCTGAGGCTGACTGCAAGCCTGTAATTCTCTCGTCTCAGCCTCTCAACCACTGGGATTACAAACACGGACCGCCACGCCCGGCTCACACTGAGATCTTTTATTGAAAGTCCTGCTCATCTCCACCCTTAGAGATGTGAGGAGAGATGACAATGCGCTCTAGTTCTCTGATGACGCACGTCTCTTGCTAGGCCAGTGGTTTAGAAGCCATGACACACTCGATCAGTGATGCACACCCAAGACACACCGCCGCAGGCGATGCCACGTACACAACCTTGTTGGGTCCCTGGCCCCCCAACTTCAGGGATGTATTGAGGATGCTAGAGCATTGCAGGGCGAACCTTGAACCTCTTCTCATTTATTTCTTTTAAAAGCAAGTCATTTGCAAGCATCCCTGATGTTATCTTCTTAGGGACAGTGATAAATGATTCATGACGAGCTTCTCCCCTGATCCCGAAGTGCAGGTAGATGCACTAAGATGCCGTGTTTACAAACAGCAGCTCCAATCCATAATCCCTAAGGACAGGAAGAGTGCTTTATCTGACTTTGTAATCTTGCCACCTGATACAGTGCTGGGGACATGGTAGGGAACCAATAAATTATCACCACATAGATGTGTTGAGTAGGCTGGAATGCATTTGTTCTTATTAAGTGTTTTTATGTGGGTAAGTTTAGCTCTCATGTAATTATAGGTAAAAGGTACGGGATTCCTTACTCCGAATGAGGCAAAAAATTAATGGGTAATCCTAAGGACTAGGAGCAAGAAAGAGAAGGTCTGTTGCCTCAGATGGGACCAGATAAGCATCCAAAGTGCTCATAAACCTGGTGGCGTGGTGGCGCATGTCTGTGATTTCAGTCCTTCAGAGGCTGAGGCAAGAGGACCACAAGAGTGTCATGGCCAAAAAACTTAGTGAAACCCTCAGCAACCTAGTGAGAACCTGTTAAATGAAGCCGGGCGCGGTGGCTCATTCTTTGATCCCAGTACTTGGGAGGCTGAGACAGGGGGATCACACAGGTTGGAAGCCAGCCTCAGCTACTTAGTGAGGCTCTCAGCAACTTAGTGAGACCCTGTTTCCAAATAAAATATAAAATAGGTTTGGGAGTGTAGCCCGGAGGTAGAAAGCCCCTGGGTTCCACCCCCAGAACCATAAATAAATAAATAAATAAATAAATAAATAAATAAATAAATAAATAAGAAAAGGGCTGGGGGTGTAACTTGGAAGTAGAATGCCCCTGGGTTCAATCCCTAGTAGCAAAAATAAATATATAAAATAAAAAGAAAAGAAAAAGGACTAATAAATGCAACTGGTGGAAGCACATTGAAAAATATACAAGGAAAAATATGCCGTCACCCCTTTGTATCGGTGAAGGGTTGGTTCCAGGTCTGCAAATTCTCAGGTTCTTTCTATTAAACAGTATAGTGTTTGTATGTAGCCTACACAATCTTCTCTTATGTTTTGTCATTTCTAGATTACTTACAATACCTAATTCAATGTAAATGCTATGGAAATGATTGTTATATTGTATTGTCTAGGGAGTGATGACAAGAAAAGAAGTTTATACATGCTCAGTAAAGTCACAATGTTCTGAGTGTATCTGATCTGCAGTTGATTGAATCCACAAATGTGGCACCTGTGGATACAGAGGGCAGACTGTATATAGTATTTACACACACACACACACACGCACGCACACACATATAGTCACTCATATATATTATATATATGTTATATATATATATATATATATATATATATATATATATATTCAATGTGTTTCTACCAATACATATACATACATACTATTTTTCTGATGCTTCAACATAGTAGAGGAAAAAGCTCCTAGGATATCAATCTTCATTCTAAAGATTGGCATTTTAAAAACCATGAAAGTAACGCAAGCATGGTGCATGCATCTGTAATCCTAGTGCTTGGGCAGCTGAGACAAGAGGATCGCAGGTAAGAGGACAGCCTCAGCAACTTAGTGAGGCCCTTCTCAACTTAGTGAGACCTATTTCAAAATTAAAAAAAAAAATAGGGCTGGGTGTGTAGCTCAGAGGTAGAATGCCCCTGGGTTCAATCTCCAGTACCACAAAACAAACGAACATGAAAATAGCCAAGTAGTCCAAGGTGATAAGAAAAATGTCTTCTTTTTTTTTTTATTGGTGCACTGTATTCATACATCATAGTAGGATACATACTTTTGTAGACATAAATGCACACTTTTCCCAGTCAGCCCCCACCCAATCCCCACCCCATTCTCTCCCCATCCCTCCCTCCCATGCTTGGCTTAGTAGTTGACATCTAGTATTATGGCAATTTATCTAAAATTAAAAATGATAATCTCACATAACAGTTTCATTTGTCTGATACCAAGATTTTGATGACTTAAAGATAACATTTCAATATTTCTTTTTGCTTTCTTTCTTACCAGAGAATATTTTTTTTCTATTTTTTAGGTGAAACTATCATATATTTATATATTTATTTTTCAGAAAAAAATCTGTCCTAATATGGAATATGGACTCTAGGTACCCAAGACGATCTTGAAAAAGAACAAAGCTAGAAGATATATATTTTCTGATTTCAAACCATATAAAGCTACAATAATTGAAACAGTGTAGTACTATTCTAAAGGCAGATATATAAACCATTGGAGTTAAATAAAAGCCTAGAGCTAAATTCTTCCCTATATTGTCAAGTTATTTTTGACAAGGTTTCCACGAACATTTGGTGGTGGAAATATTAATCTTTTAACTAAATATTGTTAAAAAATAATAATTACATGGAAAAGAATAAAATTGGACCCTTACCTAATCCCATATACAAATATTAACTCAAAATAGATAATAGACCTAAATATAAATCTTAAGACTATAAACTTTTAGGAGAAAATCTGGGTCATTAAACCTCACAACATTGAAATTGGCAGTGATTTCTTGGTTATGATTTCAATGGCACAGGCAACAGAAGAGTGTACAAACTCCCTAAAAAATAAAAAACATATTGTATATCCAAAGACAATGTAAACAGAGTTAACAGTTACTAATAGAATGGGATAAAATATTTCCAAATGCTATATCTGAAGGTATATTAATATTCCAACTAGAACTCCTAAAAATTAACAACAATAAAGGCAAACAATACCCTTTAGAGATAGGTAAAAGACTAACATAAATAATGAATCTCCACAGATAACCAATCTTAGTTGTCTGTTGGATGGAAAATCTTGTTTCTCTAGTTCTGGAGTGTGTTACCTATTTCTTCTTTGTAGTTAATCTCTTTGAGTATTTTCTCTAGTGCTGGTTTTGAAGACGTAAATTCCTTCAGTTGCTGTTTGTCATGGAAGCTTCTTATTTCTCCATCTAATTTGATAGAAAGTTTTGCTGGGTAGGAGATTTTTGGCTGGAAGTTGTTTTCTTTCAGAGTTTGGAATATGTTACTCCAAGCCCTTCTGGCTCTCATAACTTGGTTTGGGAAGTCTGGAGTGATTCTAATTGGTTTGCCTCTGAATGTCACTTGGCCCTTTGTTTTTGTTGCCTTTAAGATTCTCTGCTTGGCTTCCACATTGGTCATTTTGACAATTATATGGCGTGGGGATCCTCTTCTCGGATCCTGTCTAAAGGGAGTTCTATAAGTTTCCTGGACCTGTGTATCGACCTCTTGCTCTATGTCTGGAAAATTTTCTGCTATTACTTCCTTGAAGAGATTGTTGATCCCTTTGGTTTCACTTTCTTTTCCCTCCTCTATTCCAATTATTCTTAGGTTAGCTCTCTTAAAATGGGCCCATATTTCTTCAATATCAGATTCTTGCTATCGGATATTTTTTTCTAGATTAGAAACTATGCGTTCATTTTTGGATTGCTCATCTTCTAAGAGCGAGATTCTGTTCTCCATGTGTTCTAATCGGTTGTTTGTGCTTTGAATTGAGGACTTTACTTCATTAATTGCATCCTTTATCTCTTTTTGGCTCTCTCTGAGTTCTTTTCGAAGCACCTCTATTATTTCTACAGTTATTTTCCTGATTTGATCTTCTAGAAATCTCTGATTTTCAGTTTTATCAGGTTCTGATGTTGTGGGGTTGTGGGCATTCATTGCTCCAGTATTATTCCTCTTTCCCATGATTTCGGATGTTTGTGCCTTCTCTGGGTTCTTCCCTTGGATCACTATGACTTCACTTAAGGTGTTCTGGATCTCGAGTCAGTAGTATCTCAGACCCCACTACTCCTTTACTGGGTTGTATCACAGAGTCTCCGACCCAGAGAGTCGATAGAGGCTGCTTTAGACTGTGGGGGGTGCCAGGTTGCACGTTCTCCTATGGTGTGATATCTCTGCCACCGCCCCTCTCCCACTGGGTCAAGACCCAGGGAGTACAGTACTGGGATTTCTCCTCTGTGGCCCGCAATTTGACTCACTGTTCTTGGGTACGCAGATGTAGCTGTACTGGCCTCGCTGAATTCGGTGCTGCTGCTGCCGGTGGCAATATGGCGCCGCTGCTACGCCCTCGGCTGTGGGGCTGGTGTTTTTCTTCTTGGTTTTGATTTCCACTCTGAATCCCTGCAGTGTGTGCTGAGCTCGGCCACTGGGAGCTTTAGATGCTCTCTGCGCGGAGAAATCCCGCCTGGCTGTTCCACAGTGACTCACCTTGTCTTGCTGTAGCCGTCCTGTGAATTCGCCGGTGCCGCCGGCAGTATGGCGTTGCTGCCGCGTCTGCCGTGTCCTTGGGCATGAGGCCGGTGTATCTTCTCTGTGGCTCTGTTCTCAGTCCGCTTTCTCTCTGGAGCCTGGTGATTTTTTGTTTCACTGGTGATGGTGTTTTCTGGCTATGAAAGGTGCTGATTTTGTGGTAATGGAGATTTGTTGTTAGCGGGGCTCTTAAGCCCCGCTTTTCTTGGTCGCCCGAAAAATGTCTTCTTTATGAACATTCTAGGGAGTAACTTGAAGAAATGAACAAATTTGGAATTCACCATTTTGCCACTTAGGAATGAAACATTTCCATCCAGCAAGGCTTTTGAAGGGAAGAAACACTTTCATGAAATACAGCTTGAGATGGAGATTTGGGGCCGCCACCTCTTGAGCCTGCTCTGCAGTGCACTTGGGGTGCCCAGGTGTTGTGAAGTCCTGAGAGGAAATAACACGACGCTCATGGCACCAGGAATGGACATGTGTTGCAAAGAAACCGGATTACAGGCAACATGAGGGACTGGGAAGCAAGGTAAACAACCTCACATGGGCTCCCAGAATGCAGGGCGGTCTCCAGGACAGCTCAGCTGGTTTCTCCAACAGCCCATGCCTGGGACAAAATGTTGGGCGGGGAGAGGGTTGAGCCCTCTAGGTGAAGACACACCATATGTGTTTCTGGTTTGTATCCAGGTGTGAATGTATCATAAAATGACCCTCACCAGATAATCAGAGATAAGTATCGGATGAGAGCTTTTTGTCCTGAGAATTATTGTATGTTTGGTCAGTGTAATAATAGTATGTGGTTATGTGAGAAAAAAATTTTAAAAAAATAATTGTGCAAGCCAAGTGTGGTGGCACAGGCTTGTAATCCTACTGCTTAGGAGGCTGAGACAGGAGGATCGCAGGTTGGCAGCGAGCCTCAGCAACTTACTGAGACCTTGTTTCAAAATAAGTAATAAAATGGAGCTGGGGCATAGCTCAGATGTAGAACGCCCCTAGGTTCAGTCTCCAGTATCACAAAGTAAATAAATAAACAAATACATAAATAAATAAATGTGCACTGAAGTCTATAGGGGTGAAATGACAGGATGTCTCAGAAGCTCTTCAAAATATTTTAGCAATAAGGGGGAGGAGAAATATGGAGAAAATACGGCAAAATATTTGTTGTTGAACCTGGGATATAGTTATATTGGGATTCATTCCATTGCTATTTGTGACTTTGAACATGTTTGGCAATTATGTATTTATGTAAAATTATATATAAATATGTACACACATGTGCATTCATATTTATACATGATATTCACTTTCAATATCAGTTTTATTTTCCATGATGATAAGTTAAATAATCAATGAATGTATAACGAGACAAGATTCCATTATACAAAACTTATTAGATTTTGTTGATGGAAACTCAGGGCAGACATTATAGTGTTGTTTGTTCTTTGTTTGTTTTGATACTGGGATTGAACCCAGAGACATTCTACCTCCAAGCTACACCCAAAGACTGATTTTATTTTATTTTTTATTTTGAAACACTGTCTCGCTAAGTTGCTACGGCTGGCATTAAGCCCGTCATCCTCCTGTCTCAGCCTCTCAAGTACTGAAATTACAGGCAACACTACCATACCTAGCTTAGAGTGTTTAATAACACTTGTCTTAACCTGTTTGCTTTACTAGGACAAATCCGTTTGCAAGGACCAGCCATTGCTTTCTGTCAGAAGAGGGATATTGGAGCAAAACGTATGACATTTAAAACAAAATTTTATTTTCAGTCATATTAGTCTTCATGCAAATGATATTAATTACCCGTGAAACTCATTTAGTCTTCAGAACTGTCTTGGTTAGAAGAGATAGAATATTTTTTTCTTATCTACTTCCTTCTGTTATTGAATGTCCTTGCAAGTCATCAAACTGAATTTCTTTGAAAGGATCGCGATCTAATTGAGATCGACTCTACACGCAGATGATCCAGCTGAGATATGAGTTCAACTAAGAACGTACTCGCATGTGAGAAAATGTCTAAATTTTACCCTTTGTTATTCTTAGTCTAAAAAATAATTGCCAAATTTTTAAGTAGCTGGTATGTTGCAGAGGAAATCATGTATTATTTTGGGATCCATTTTTTAAATTAGCCATCATGCCTAAAGACCAAAAAGTTATAAAAAATAGAAATGCTCGTGCTATAGATTTTATTAAACAAATTTGTTATAAAATATAAGAAAAAAGCTCCCAGAGTTCGCTATTTATTTTTCAATGGGTTCTAAATCTTTCAAAATTAATCCTGTATTCCCTAATTAAAATAGATACTTGTAATATGTTTACAAATATTAACTAAGCCAGATATGGCGGCACATGCTTATGATCCCAGTACTTGGGAGGCTGAGATAGGAGGATTGCAGGTTCGAGGACAGCTTCAACAACTTAGTGAGACTCTCAGCAAGTGAGGGAGAACTTTTTTCAAAACAAAAATATAAAAAGTGCTGGGGGTGTAGCTTGGAGGTAGAATGTTCCTGAATTCAATCCTCAGTAACACACACACACACACACACACACACACACACACACACACACCCCAAGTGAAAAATAAAGTGAGACTATGTCAAAGAACCTATTTTCAAATTAGTAATCACAGCAATTATGTGTTGGACATTATATATGTTGTATAAGAGCAGCCTTTTTTGTGTGTGTATGTGTAGTGCTCGGGATGGAACCCAGGGCCATTCTACTTCCGAGCTACATCCTACCCCTATTTTTTTTTTTTTTTTTTTTGGTGGTTCTGGGATGGAACCCAGGGCCATTCTACCTCCGGGCTACACTCCCAGACCTATTTTATATTTTATTTGGAAACAGGGTCTCTTAAGCCAGCCTCAGCTGGCTTTGAACCTGCATAATCCTCCTGTCTCAGCCTCCCAAGCGTGGGGATTACAAGCGTGCGCCACCACGCCCGGCTCACCTTACCCCTATTTTATTTTGACTTTGAAACAGGATCTGGCTAGCTTGATGAGAATCTCACTATTTGCCGAGGCCGTCCTGAACCTCGTGATCCTCCCAAGTAGCGGGATTATAGGCATGTGCTACCACACCTAACTGGGTCCAGCCTTTTACAATGGTTTTGCTTCCCAATTTTCTTTCTCTATCAGAGTTTCCCTTGAGTGTGGAGCTAAAGGCATTCTTAGTGCTGACCTGGGTCTGATCTGAGATGGTTGGGAAGGGTCTTTTATCCTGTGCCTTGTTTCAGTTCCATTATTCTTCAGGGAGTCACCTTCTGTCCACCAGGACATGTGGGACCTTATTCTTCCTCTGAATAGCTTATGGATTTTCCTATCACACTTTCAGGATGTGATCTGGAAGCGCTCGGTGCAAACACAGCATCCTGTTATCCTTTCAAACCCAGGCCTATGAGATCAATGCAACCGCGAGTCCTCGGCTCCAGGACTGCTGCTCTCGGTGCCCTTGATCAAGAACACTGGAGAAATAGGTGTTTGGGCTGGAACAAACCCTTCTTTGTCACCCTGACTCAGCACCAGGTGGCAATGCTGAGGAGCACTGAGGGTGTACAGAGGAGAGAGCTAGCGTGCAGAGGGGAAAATACAAACAACTTGGCCACCACGGTCACTGCAGTCCTGGGGATGTCTCCTCTTCCTATCAGAGGGCCACATCTTCAGCAAATGCCTCATTTTAACATAAAGTTTGGCTGAGGGGATAAGAAACCTAAATCTTTGAGCATAGTCAGAGATTAATAACTGAAAGCCGACACACTTATCAGTCTAACACTGAGGCTCCGGCCACACCTGCCTGAGATTCACTGTTAGCCCTATAGGTCTTATTTTTGTTTATCTTAAAGACATCCACAGCTCTGAGTCTTCTCTAAGTCACGTTAAGAACTTGAAGTAACAGGGAGAAGGGCCCACACCATCAAAGCAGGGCAGAGAATGTCCTGGTACATGAGAGTGTTTATGGATTTATTTAATGAATGAATGAATGGTGGTGTTCTTGAAGCTCTCTCTATTAGTGTGTTAAGATGCTTTAGGATCATACCATTTCTGGAAGAGATGAAGGCTATGAGTTCTCCGTAGTAGAGGCAGACTTTTGGAAGTCAGCACACCATAGACTGCAAAAGGTGTTTCATCTTCCGCACTATTTTTTTGTGCTAACTTCGGACTATCTGCTTATTAGTCTTGGGTTTTTGGAAAAGGAGCACAAATTCAAATCACCCATTTTAAGTTACAAATGGTACAGGGCCCAAAGAAGGAAGGAACCCAGACTCCAAACTGAGAGGGTAGACTATCCCTCTTCACTGCTAGCCTGACATTTTAATTATCTGCAGGGAAAATTGTCTGGGAAAAGCCAGACAGTTTCATCCTTTGGGCTTTTCTGTGCCAACGACTGATGATAGACAACTTCAGGTCTTGTAGGATTCTAGACTCTTTATGTTGGAAGAGGCCATTGGTATTGGTCTCTCCCTTTCTACTCCTATTTTTATGAGGTCCTGGCCTGCCTCACTGATCCAGGGATACCTCCAGTGCTGAGACACCTTCTCCAGCATGCATGGCAGCCAGAGGTATCTTTGGAGATTTCTTCTTGACTAGGGAATTATTTTCTGTCCTCAGATGAAGTTGGATATCTTCAAATTCCACCCACACCCATTTATCCTGGGGTGTTGCAGTGAGACCATCCAGAAGCCAACTGTAGCATCTGAGAGCCCTTCAAACCTCGAAGGCAATGACTGTTCCCTGAGCATCTTCACTGGGTCTCAGATGGGCTGCTTTCTTGCCCCTCATCTTATTCTGGATTTGATCTGGCTTATTCTTTCTCTCTCCCTCTCCCTCCCCCCCTCTCTCCTCTCTTCTCTCTTTTTCTCTTTCTCTCTCTCTCTCTTAGAATTTCATTGGTGCAATATCATTATACATTGTAATGAGATTCAAAGTGACACACACACACACACACACACACACACACACACACACACACACCATCTATCTTCTGGTATATTTACCTACTAACCCCATCCCTACCTCTTTTCTTTCTCCCTGTACATGCTAGTAAGGTTGTTCATATGTTCACATAGAGGCATAATATTTGATCCCTTTCCCCGCTCCAGCCTCTCTTCCCCTCCCGTCAACCAACTCCATTCTTCTGTTCTCTCTCCTTATTACCAGGGAAGTTTCTTTGCTTCCCTATTTTCTCTCTGGCTTCCACATATGAGAGAAAACATATGACCCTCGACTCCCTGAGACTGGCTGATTTCGCGTATCACGGTGTTCTCCAATTCCACCCACTTCCCTGCAAAAGAACAAAATAGTTTTGTTCTTATTTTGGGGGAGGCAGGGATAGTGGAAGGTGAACCCAGAGGCAGTCTACCTCCAAGCTACACTCCCAGCCCTGTTTTATTTTTATTTTGAAGCAAGGTCTTTCTAAGTTGCTGAGGGACCTCACTACGTTGTTGAGGCTGGCCTCCGATCTGTGGTCCTTTTGCAATCTTTCTTCTCCTTTATGGCTGAGTGAAAATTCCATTGTGTGTCTATATACCACATTTTGTTTACCGAATTATCCATTCATAGACACCTAGATTGGTTCTGTAACCTGGCTATTGTGAATGGTACTGTTATGAACATGGGTACCCATGTATCTCTATAGTATTCTAACTTTAATTCTTTTGGAAAGATACTGAGGTGTGGTACAGCAGGGGCATATGGCGGTTCCTCTGGTTTATTTTTATTAAACAATATACAGTTGGCCCTCTGTACCTGTGGGTTCCGCAGTCATGGATTCAACCAACGGTGGGTTGAAATTATTTGTAAAAAAAAAATTGCATCTGTACTGAATATATACCGAATTTCCCTTGAAATTGATATCTAAATAATACAATGATTTATATAACATTTAAATTGTATTAAGCATTATAAGTGATCTACTGGTGATTTAAATTATATAGGAGGATATATATATGTGTGTGTGTATGAAAATACTGGGCCACTTTATATAAGGGACTATAGCATCCTTGGGTCTTGGTATCTGTAAGAGTCCTAGAACCAATTACCCATTGGATATCAAAGGATGACTGATATTGAGGTGTAATTTACCTATTATAGCACATATTTAAAGTGTGTAATTTGATTAGTCTTGACCAAATACATACTTTTTTTTTTTTTTGGTGGTACTGGGGTTCCTGGAAGCCCTTCTACTTCTGGGCTACACTCCCAGACCTATTTTTACATTTTTATTTGGAAACAGGGTCTCCTAAGCCAGCGCGCGCGGCTGGCTTTGAACCTGCGCGATCCTCCTGTCTCAGCCTCCCAAGCGCGGGGATTACAAGTGTGCGCCACCACGCCCGGCGACCAAATACATACTTTTGAAGGAACTGGCAAAATGAAGATCTCAAAGAGTTCTGTCGCACTCAAAACTTTCCTGATGCTCTTAGCAATCCACCCGCTCCACACTGCTGCCTCCCTGTCTGCATTCTAAAACTACATTTTAGTTTTTATTTTCTAGAACTGAAATAAGTTAAATAGTACAATATATACTCTTGTGTCTAGATTCTTTCTCTTAGCTTATTTAGAGATTAGTTTATGTTGTTATATATTGATAGTTCGCCCCTTTTATTGCTGGGTAGTATTCCGTTATAAGAATATTCCACAATTTTGTTTATCCATTCACCTACTGATGAACATTTGTGAGGATGTTTTTGTGCACTTTTGACTAATTATAAATCAAACTCCTTTGAATGTTTATGTACACATCTCCCTTGTAGATATACGCTTTCATTTTTCATGAGAAAACATCTAAAAATGGAATGGGTGAATTGTATGCTAGGTAAGGAATTAACTTTTTACAACCCTGTCAAATAGGGTTCCTGAGTAGTGGTACCATTTATACTCTCACCACCTGAGCATGAGATTTCCAGCTGCTTAACATCCTTGCCAAACCGAACATTATCAGTCTTTGAATGTAGCCGTTCTCCTGGGGATGTGGTTGTACACGTAATTGCTAATTTTATTTGAATTTTCCTAATCACTCATGATGTGTATATTTTCATGTGTTTATCAGGTACTTGTATTCCTTCATTTCTGAAGCTGACATTCAAATGTTTTATCCAGCTTGCTTTCTTATTATGTAACTGCACAAGTTTGTAAATATATCTTTAGATACAGGTCCTTCGCCTATAAACACATTGCAAGTATGCTGTATGGGTCTGTGGCTTGTCTTTTTACCTCCTCAATAGTGTCCCTCAAAGAGCAAACATTTTTATTTTTTACTGATTTTAAATGTGTCATTATTTTCTGTTATGATTCATGCTGGGTTTGTCCATTTTAAGAGATATTTATCCCAAAGTCAAAGATTTCTCCTATTTTTTTCTAATGTTTTATAGATTTTAGCTTTCATGTTTGGGATCAATTTTGAGTTCATTCTTATGTCTGAGATGAACCAGTGGTTGCTATCTTTCTTTTTCTATGGGGACATTTGGTTATTTCAGATATTCCATCACCACTTATTAAAAACAAACACACAAATATTTTTCTTTTGCCATTGATTTACCTTAGCACCTTTGTAAAATATCAGTTGACCACAATATGTAGTTCTATTTCTTGACTCTCTCTTCTGTTCCGTTTATCTGTAAATCTTTCCTGTTTGATTACTGTGCCTTTAAAATAAGTCTTTAAAACAGCTAGAGTAAGTTCTCAAATTTGTTCTTTTAAAAAAGAATTACTGCCGGGCGTGGTGGCGCACGCTTGTAATCCCCGCGCTTGGGAGGCAGAGACAGGAGGATCGCGCAGGTTCGAAGACAGCCGCGCACGCTGGTTTAGGAGACCCTGTTTCCAAAATGAAAATGTAAAAATAGGTCTGGGAGTGTAGCCCGGAGGTAGAAGGGCTTCCAGGAACCCCAGGAACCTCAGTACCACCAAAAAAAAAAAAAAAAAAAAAAAAAAAAAAAAAAAAAAAGAATTACTTTGGCTTTTTCTAGATATTTATTTCTATATAAATTTTAAAATCTAATCATTATTATTATTATTTTCATGTGGTACAGGGGGTTGAACTCAGTAGCATTCTACCTCTGAGCCACACCCCAAGCCATATATATATGTATGTATATATGTATATTTATGTAATGTATATGTGTATATATTTTGGTGGTACCGGGGTTCCTGGAAACCCTTCTATCTCTGGGCTACACTCCCAGACCGATTTTTATATTTTTATTTGGAAACAGGGTCTCTTAAGCCAGAGCTTCAAACCTGCACGATCCTCCTGTCTCCTCCTCCCAAGCGCGGGGATTACAAGCGTGCGCCACCACGCCTGGCTATATTTTTGTTTTGAAACACGGTCTCACTAGGTTCCTGAGAACCTCACTAAGTTGCTGAGGCTGGATTTGAACCTGTGATTCTAATTTCTCAGTACTGGGGTTATAGGTGTGTACCACCACAGCTGGCCAAATTGATAATGTTTATGTAAAACCTGATAAAATGTTGATATTAATTAAATGTTGATATTAATTAATTAAAAGGAATGACATTAAGTCCATAGATTGACTTAGGGAGGACTAACCTCTTAAAATACTGAGTATTCCAATCCATAAACATGGTGTGTGTTCATAGAGAGACAGATGATAGAGAGATAGATATTAAG
The DNA here is from genome assembly GCF_963383645.1 of Muscardinus avellanarius. Lineage (NCBI taxonomy): Eukaryota > Metazoa > Chordata > Mammalia > Rodentia > Gliridae > Muscardinus > Muscardinus avellanarius. The sequence continues at coordinate 87,214,351 of NC_137796.1, read as the reverse complement.
GTCCTCCTTAAGGCCTATATAATCTTGAATTGTGATACTGAGCTTTCAAATTAGAGTTTTTGTATATACTTTGGTTAGTTTTATTCCTACATGCTTTGTTTCATTTATTTTAATTTTGGTACTTCTGTGGATAGAATTGGTTTTTCTAGTCTCATTTTTGTTTTTTCTTCACCTACACAGAATTACAGTGAATATTTTTTATGAAACTTACATCTTGTGACATTATTAAATTCAGTTAATAGTCCTAGAAATTTTTTCAGGTCACTTGTAAGTTCCTGTATAAAGTCACCTGCAAAAAGAAACAGTTTTGCTTCTTTTAATCTCCTCCCCTCTTGTTTTTTCTTGACTGATTGCAATGGCTGAAGCCTACAGCACAACGCTGAATAGAAGCAGTGAGAGGTTGACCTTGCTTTGCTCTCAGTTGTGGGGTGAGGGAGCCTCAGTCTTTCACCATCAGACCTGATGTTCGCTGTAGGTTTTCCATAGAGGATCCGTTTGCAAGACTGAGAAATCGCCCATCATTCCCAGTTTGCTGAGACCTTTTATCATGAATGGTTGCTGAGTTTCATTAAGTGTTTTTTTCTGTATGTCTGGACATGATCACGTTCTTTTTTTTACTTTATTCAATTGAAACAGTACAATGCCTTATTTTTAAATGTTAAACCACTCTTGCATTTTTGGGATAAACCCTACTTAGACATGATGTATTATGCTTTTGATACATTTCTGTATATTGCTGGTTTAATTTGCTAATATTATGTTAAGTAATTTTGTATCTGTGTTCATCAGAGTTACTGGTGTGTAGTTTTCTTGTAATTGCTTTGATTTTGCTCTACTTAACTCTTTCTTTTCTTTTTGGTGATAACTAGGGATTGAACCCAGTGGCATTCTACCTCTAGCCCTATTTATATGTTTTTGTCTTGAAGCATGGTCTTATTAGGTTGCTGAGCCTCACTATATTGCTGAGGCTGTCCTTGAACCTCTGATCAGCCTCCCAATAACTGGGATCACGGGCTCTGTTTCACTCTCGGATGCTAAGTACCAGGGATATGTGAGACTGGCTGCTGGCATCTTCTGCCTCTGATGTTTCTGTATCAATGGTTCCTAGAAAGAGGGGACAAGTGGCCTGAATGTGCCTTAGCAGGCATCAAAGGAATTTCCTAGTAGACATCTCACACATGTTTATGGCAAACCTCTTAGACAAGAATAACTCTATTTTTTACTAAGGAAAGCCTTGAAAAACTAGGAGTTGAACAGGAAACTGAACAATGACTGTTGAAGTCTGGCTCTTTGGTTCAGCCTTCCCATGGCTCCCTGGCCTCCCACCTGGCCTCAGTCGGGCTGCTTCCAGGGTCAGCTCCCTGTCACAGTGATGTCGTTTTGCTGATGAGTAGTTGGTGCCCATGGCAGAGAGGGGGTGGCAGGGAAGGTCCAGAAGATGGGGACACTGCAGCTGTGTTTCCTATTCTCGGGTGCTAGCTGTCCTACCTCATAGCTACCAGGCCGGGGGCAAGTTTCTTGATCTTTCTGGACCTCACTTTCTTTGTTTTTGAATCACATCATGACACATTTCTTAAAAGGTTGTAGGAATCAAAGCTGTGTGTGTGTGTGTGTGTGTGTGTGTGTGTGTGTGCGCGCGCATGTGTGAAGGCCTCTTTGTGTGTGTGTAAATGGTAAATATTATGGCTACAAGTTGCACATCCCTAATTAAAAATAGGAAACACTGAAAATGCCCTGTAATCCAAGACTTCCTGAGTGCCAACATAATGCTGCGAGTGGAAAATCCCATACCACAAAACAGTCTTATGCCCAACACTGTTTAAAAAATACATAAAATCACCTTCAGATTATATCTATAAGGTATAGACAAAACATAAATGAATTTTATGTTTAGATGTTCCCCAAGATATCTCACTTTATATATATGTAAATATTCCAATATCTAAAAAACAAAAAAAGCCCAAAACACAAAAAACAAAACAAAAAACCCCCAAATTTGATACTTCTGGTTCCAAGAATTCTGAATCAAAGATACTCAACCTATACTTTGAAATAACTAACTAATTAGTTTGTTTATTTTTATGTGTGTGGTACTGAGGACTAAACCCAGGGGCACTCTACTGCTGAGCTACATTCCCAGACCTATTTTATTTTTTATTTTCAAGCAGGGTCTCACTAAGTTACAGAGGGTCTCTCTCAGATGACGAGGCGAGTCTTGAACCTACGATTCTTTCTCAGCCTCCCAAGTACCGGGATTATAGGTGTGCACCACTGTGCCTGGCTGGTACTTTGTATTTAAATTCTCTGGGCTTTAGTTTACTCATAGATAAATATAATAATATATAAAATGTGGATGGTTACAGGATGTGATTTTGAACTTAACATGGCAGTAAGAGCCTCAAAACAAACAAACAAAAAACCTCAAAAGCTTCCTTTTCTCTTTTTTCCTTCTTGATGTTTTAAGCCTGTTAGTGGGTATCATTTTGTAGGTCAACAATTTGTGCTGAGAACATACTAGATTAAATAATGTAAGTTTTCATTCATTGATTTATTTGTCCATTTATGAACCATTTACTAAAAGTCAACGTTGCCACCCTGGATTTTAGGAATGTATTTCAGGAGACTTTCAATTTATGTGGAGGTCTCTAGCTCTACTTAAGGCTCCGATCCTTGGCTGTCAATTTGGGATTGGTTCCTAAGACTTTGTGTTACCCCAAATCCTTTTGAAGTTTGTTTTGAAAGTGGTTCTGTCTATTCCTTGTCTCTTTAGTTTATAGTGGACCTCTTCATGATCAAAGACTGAATGGCACTTGCTGAAAAAGTATGAAATCTATCCCTTCCTTCCTTCCTTCCTTCCTTCCTTCCTTCCTTCCTTCCTTCCTTCCTTCTCTTTCTTTTCTTCCCTATGGTAGAGATTTAACCCAGTACCTCTGAGCTACACAATAAAATAAATACAAAATAAAAAATACAAAATAAAAAAATACAATAAAATAAAAATACAATAAAATAAAAATAAAATAAAAATACAATAAAATAAAAAAATAAAAAAATACAATAAAAAACAAACAAAATAAAAAGGGCTAGGAAGCCCTTTTTATTTTTTGTTTTGAGACAGGATCTTGCTAAACTGGTTACTGAAAGCCTCACCACTTTGGGAAGGCTGTCCTCAAACCTGTAATCCTTCTGTCTCAGCCTCCCAAGTACTGGGATTACAAGGGTGTGCCACCATGCCTGGCTTGAGATGCTTTTTTAACTAGCTTCGGAGTCATTAAGGCCTTAAATAGACAAGAGAGTGGAACTAAATAGCTGCAAAAGAAGAAGAGAGAGAAAGCAAAGGTACAAACAAGAAACAAGAGAGAATTGTAGAGAGTGCATGAGAAAGTTTACATTTTGGGAATATTTTTATCCTTCAGTCCTCTTCATAAGAAAAGCAGTATAATGAGAGTTCTGGTCTTTCATTAGATAATTATTTATTCATCTCCTACCATGTGAAATATGTATAAACATAAGAGAGAAAGTGATAAAAATGAGTGACATTGTTGTCTGCATCCTGGAAGAATTTATCAGAAAAGGGATGTAAAATGTACCACTATGAAACAGGGAATTGAAGGGTAGTGTGGTAGAGTGTATTAGAAGTGTATAACAAATAAAAATATGACAATAGGCTGAATTAGACCAAGAAGGAGTCAGAACATCTCTTACTCTTCTACTTACAGTCTATAAATTTGGTTTTGAAAATATATTGGAAAAGACAGATGGGTACAATGTTTAGCTTCATGCAAACATTATAAATAAAACATTTTTTATAATCCTTGGGATTTTGCTTGGTGCATTTAAAAAAATCTGTATTTTAAAGCCCTGAGCTGTAGATCCACGAGAAAATGTAATTTTACTACTGATGCTAAACATAAATACGAATCCATGTCATTTTCAACAGCTTGAATAACTTTTAAAAAAGTTATTCATCATCTACTTCACAAATAATCAACTCTTGCTTTTCTGCCTTGAAGATTATCAACTTTGTGAATTGTCTTTGTGAATATTTCATCTAAAGCCCTCTTCTCAATTCGTGATCCAAGTTACTGTTTACACACACACACACACACACACACACACACACACACACACACACACGTATATGTTGAGAAAATATAAACCAAATTTAATGCTAATTTTAGGTCAGAAATAATTTTGTGTTTGTTTTTGTGGTACTGGAGATTTAACCCAGGGACATTCTCCCTCTGAGCAACACCCCCAGTCCTTTTTAGTTTTTAAACTAAGTTGTTAAGGGTCTTGCTAAATTGCTAAGTTTGACCTTGAACCTGTGATCCTCCTGTATTAGCCTCCCAAGTACCTGTGTATGCCACCATGCCTGGCCAGAAATAATTTTGAAGGGAAAAATTTGATGTTAAATAGCTATCACTGAGCCAGGTGTGGTGGTGCATCCTTGTAATCTCAGTACTTGGGAAGCTGAGATAGGAGGATCACAGGTTCGAGGCCAGCCTCAGCTACTTAGTGAGGCCCTCTGCAAATTAGTGAGTTCTTGTTTCAAAATAAAGACTAAAAAATACGGCTGGGCGTTTAGTTTGGAGGTTGAATGCACCTGGGTTCAATCCCAGTTACACACACACACACACACACACACACACACACACACACCTATCACTGATCTGGGCGTGTTAGTGTATGCCTATAATCCCAGTACTTGGGAGGCTCACAGGTTTGAGGCCAACCTCAGCAACTTAGTGAGACCTCATATGAAAATAAAAAATAAAATAGGATTGGGATGCGGTCGTAGGTAGACTGACCCTGGGTTCAATCCTCGATGCCACAAAACAAACCAAATAACTATCATTGCACCATCCAATGAAATAAAAATGGCTTCTGGCCATTAATATTGATGGTATAAATGTGAGTAAGCCAACATTTTACCTGGATGATAATATCTTCCTTAAGTTCATGGCTACTGTTGTTAGCATGTGGAGAAACTTAGGAAGTTATTAAGTTTATGAATGGAATTTTCTTTTCTATACCCTGGTCTGCTCATTTGTGCCAAGAGCTTGGGATAACCAATTGCTGTCGTTCCTTTGACTGTGATGTTTCATGCATATTTCATGAATTCTCACTAATCCAGCCAACTTACTTAACCTAGATGGAATTAATTGACCCAGTCTGAGTGTTAGATAGCAAGTGAACCATCTGGATAGCTTTCTCCAATATCGGCCTCTAAGGGAAGAAGAGACAAACCAGGGATATTAAGTGATTCTCCAAATTCGCAGAGCACATGACCAGCAGGGTCAAAACTAGAACGCTAGCCTACAGATCCTCCATCCAATACTTTTTTAAAATTACACAATAGGGTAGCAGCCCTGGCTCCTTGGTGGACCCTAACATGTTTACTGGTATTATATCTTGACAGCATCATGGTGCAAGTGTTCCCATAAGAAATTACAAAGTACTGTGGGTAAATCACTTAGAACTCAATATGCTAACAACTCTTCTTTTACATTTCCTCCACCTACTTTTAAATTGTTACCTGCTTTACTTTGCACATGGTATTTTCATGCTAGAGGTTGATGACAAGTAAACTTAGATCTATTCATAGACTTTAGAGAATACTTAATATAAAGCTGGGCATGGTGGTGCACGCTTATAATCCCAGTGCTTTGGGAGGCTGAGACAGGAGGGTTGGAGGGTCACAGGTTAGAGGCCAGTCTCAGTAACTTAATGAAGCCCTCTGCAACTTAGTGAGACCCTGTTTCAAAATAAAAATAAAACATAGGGCTGGTATAGCTCAGAGGTAGAATGCCCCTGGGTTCAACTTCCTGTACTGAAAAAAAAAAAAAGAATACCTAGAATATTTTCAATTTAGTTGTCACTTTTTCTATGCTTGTTCTCTCTGTCTCTCTCTCTCCTCTCTTTCTTTCTCTTTTCTCTCTCTCTCTCTCTCTCTCTCTCTCTCTCTCTCTCTCTCTCTCTCTCTCTCTCTCTCTCCTGTCTTTTTGGTACTGGGGATTGAATCCAGGGACTTTTGACCTCTGAGCTACTTCCTCAGCTCTTATTATTTTTTGTTTTGAGAGCCTATGTGCTGAGGCTTTCCTCCTACCTGTGATCCTCCTGTCTCAGCCTCCCAAAGACTGTGATTACAGGTGTGTACCACCACACCTGGCTTATCTTTCTCTTTTGTTCGCTCAAATTCTGAGGTAGGAGGATACAGTTTTTGATTGGATCAGGAGAGCATTTGACAACAAGTAATAGAAATCTTGGTGGACAGTGACTTAAGTCACAAGGGCAGTTATTGTTTACTTAGTAAGAAATCTGAAGGTGGAAAGGTCATGGCAAACACAGCAATACCCTGACCCCTGAAGTCTTAGGCTCTTTTCAGCTTCCTGCCCTACCATAAGTAGCTGTTGGCTTTTGGTCCTCATGTTTGTTGCTTCATGGTCTCAAGATGGCAGCCTTGGGCATCACACAAGCATCTGAGACATCAAAGAGCAGCGCAGGGTGAGGTGGGCGTGGTGTCCCATGCCTGTAATCCCCGTGCATGGGAGGCTGAGACAGGAGGACTGAGGTTCGAGGCCACCATGCTGTAACTTAGGTAGACCCCGTTTCACAAAAAAGAGCAGGGGGTATAACTCTGTGGTAGAATAACCCTAGGTTCAATCCCCAGTACAACAACGATAATAACAACAGCCAAAAAGAAAAGAAAAGATAAAGAAAGAGAAAGACAGAAAAGACTAGGGCCAAACACCCTCACTGTTAAAGACTCGTTGAGAGTAGAAGTTTTCTTCTAATGTTTTTATTTACCAGACTTTGACACATGGCTCTACCTAACTGTGTAAACAAGGCTGGAAAAGCAAAAGTGAGTATTTAGTTTTGCAGCTTCTGTAGGTTAGGAATGGTGGTTGGGTCGACCGCCAATCACCGTGTATCCCGGTGCCTGGTATCACGCACACAGTGCAAACTCCTCTTTCCTGCACTGTATCTAGGATGCGCTCAATCTTCTACAAGGAGATAATCATCATGATTAGAGTTCTGTTTATTTCAAGGTGGTTTTGAGGTGATTTTAACTGAAGATCTTATTTAGATACCATGTTTAAGTATATTAAGTCATACCTCTTCACGCCAGGCGTGGTGGCGCACGCTTGTAATCCCCGCACTTGGGAGGAGGAGACAGGAGGATCGTGCAGGTTCGAAGCCAGCTGTGCTGGCTTCGGAGACCCTGTTTCCAAAAATAAAAAAGTATGAAATAGGTTTGGTAGTGTAGCCTGGAGGTAGAAGGGCTTCCAGGAACCCCAGTACCACTAAAAAAAAAAAAAAAAAGTCATACCTCTTCTTGTTTCAAGGTTCTGCCGTCCTTCTTAAGAAGGCCTAAGTTTATGGAAAGCTGCCTTAAAGAAATTTTAATAATCTGTTTGCTCTAGAGGTCTCTACTATTTTATTTGGTAAGGGATCTGCTTCCTTGCTTATATTTTTCTTCATTTCCATGTTGGGAATAATGAAATGCATAGATCTTGTAGTACACATATTTCTTTTTTTTTTTTTTTTGAGGGGGTGTTGAGAGTTGAGCCTAGGGACTTTCTATCTATGTGCTACAATTCCAGCCTTATTTATTTATTTTTTATTTTGGAATAGAGTCTCACTAAGTTGATGAAGGCCTCTCTAAACTGATGGTAGCCTCAGACCTGCCATCCTCCTCAGCAGTGCTGGGGATGGAAAACAGGTTTGGGTTTGGTAAGTGTGTGCTCTGCTACTGAGTTACATCCCTAGCCTTCTTTGTTTTTAATAATTTCATATAGTAAGAAGCAAGAGAACAGGTCTAGATTTAATTAAATAAAAGAATATTGTCAAGACTCAGATGCATTGGAATGTTCTATTCCACTCCTTCTTTCCTTCCTTCCCTTCATCCCTCCTCTCTTTCTCCTTCCTTTCCTTCCTTCCTTCCTTCATTCATTCCTTTATTCCTTCATTCCTTTCTCTCTTTTTTCTACTAGAGATTGAACCCAGAGACATTCTACCTCCAAACTATACTTGCAGCTCTTTATTTTTTATTTTTTTAAATTTTGAAATAATCTAAGTTGCCTAAACTGGCCTTGAGCCTGTGATCCTCCTGTTTCTACTTCCCAAGTACTGGGATTACAGGCTTTAGTCACCACTCTTGGCTTCCACTACCCTTGATACAACCATAGTGGGACAACCCCAAGATGGCTGTGACAGTTCTTAACATCACTTGCAGACACAACTGTGATAAGCAAAGAGTAGGGGGCATGCCTTGCAGGTTGTCATGTTTATGAAGGGGGAAAGCTTTTCTTAAATGTCCCTCTGTAACCTTCTTCTCAGGCCCAGAGCTCACGATTGGGGCACTTACCTGTGCTATATCTAAAGATAGCCGGGAAAGTGAGTTTCCAGCATTTCCCCAACATAACGGAAGGCAGGCTCTGCTGGCCAGGAGGAGGGTTGGATGCAGTGGGAAGGAGCACAGTGGGGAGGCTTCAACAGGCTCTTCCACGAGTGCTTACCTTGTGCTGGTCTGCAGCCAGCACCTCCTGCTCTTTCTCCCCATTTCTAGTCTTATTCCTTCCAATCCACTCTCCCTAGGAATTACTGCTACCAGAAAGGTCTTCACAAAGTGGAGCTTCCCACTTTGTCTGAATGAGTCCTTCTGTGGAAAGCACATTTCAGCTGAAATGTCACCTCCTCTGGGAAACGTTCCAGATCTTTCTCTTAGCAGGCATTGTCGGAAGCCCCTGAGTCCTTCTAATAGCACCCTGGACTTCTCCATCCTAGACTTCATTGGGTGCTGTTGAGAATGTTTAATTGTGTTTCTCTACCATCATGATTTTAAAAGACCCTAGCTTTATTGACATATAATTCCTATACTACACAATTCACTAAAGCGTACAATTAAATTGGTTTTAATATATTGAGGTATACTACAATTAACACAACATATTTAAAGCATTTTTATCATTCATTAACCCTACCTCCAAATCCTTATACACATCCTCACTTCCTTCCCATTCATCCCAACCCCTGCAGCCCTGGTCAACCAGTAACCTGCTTTCTGTCTCTGTGGATGCGCCTATACTGAACATTTCATTTAAGATGGAACTTGAACCCAAGTGTTGAGGTGCAGGCCTATAGTCCCAGTACTTTGGAGACAGACAGATCTGCCATGTGTGACAGCCTCAGCAGTGTAGCAAGATGCTCAATAACCTAGCAAGACCCCCCTCTTTCAAAACAAAATGTTAAAAAAAAAGGCTGGGAGTAGAACTCAGAGGTAGAATGTAGCTGAGTTCAATCCTTAGAACAACAAACAAACAAAAAATGAAACTTGGCCTCTGTGCACTAAGTCTTGTATCAATATTGTCACTACTGTATTCCCAGTGTGCAACAGAGAGCTTGGCATATGGATAGGCCTCAACAAATTCTTTTTGTTGAATTACCAGATGACTGAAAAAATAAAAATTTAGATACTCCTAAAGCCAATCTCTCCCTTCCTATATATCTATAATATCTAAGTATATTTACTACTGGTCTCTTCCACATTGATGGTTTTCTTTTAATATTTTTTTCTCTCTTCTTTAAATCATGAATCTCAAGAATGTAGGCAGTATCCCATTTCATCTTTGGCTCTCTTTGTTGAGCTCAAGACTTGGCATGCATTGTGCTCGGCAAACATTTGCCGACTGGGTACAAATGAATTAGCTCTGATCAGTAGCAAGTTCCTATATCAGCTGTCAAGATCTCCTACCAGGACAAGTGGTGTCAAGTCATCTGTTTTTGTTCATTCTGCCAGTATTTATTAACATCAGTTTATATTCCATCAGTTTGACTGGTTTTCATGTCATCCCCATCTCGTCCATGGTAATTACAAGTCTCTGTGACCAGAGGTTGTGCCATGGTAATCCTGGTGCCTTGGTGTTTCCTTACATGCTTGGTGATTTGAAGCTCTTAGACCCCAGATGTCAGGGCAGGTGGAATAGTGATATTGAGCTCTACCACCACTATGGTTTGAGTGTGTACCCAAGGTCTCATGTGTAATGACCCCCCCCCCCCTTAAAGAGATGGTGGATCTTTAGGAGGTGGGTCCTGTCGGGAGGTGATTAGATCATCCCAGTGTCAGGAGGGGTTAATGTAGGGCTAAATGAGTCCTGAGAATGGGATATTAGAAAGCAAGGCCCATGGGCTTGACCTTTTCTGCGCCTGGCCATTTTCCTTTCCACCCTTTGCCAGGTTGCAACCCTTGCTAGATGTTGGTGTTACATTGTTTGGACATTCCCACCACCAGAATCATGAGCTAAATAGACTTCTTTATTTATATATCATCTAGCATCAGGAATTCTGTTATAGCCACAGAAAATGGGCTATGACAATTATCCTGAAGCAAAAGTAGAAGTAACTAGTGGCTTCCAAATTTCTACTACCCAGAGAAGTCCCACCATGGGTGGCCCATTCCTCAGTGTGGGGAGATTTTGACACAAAGGGAAACTTTGCCCCAGGTGAGGCACCTTCTCTGGATGGTGGTGGGTGTGTCTTAAGGTGTTGAGATGCTTAACTCGAACTGCATCAGACCCTATCTGCAGGTCCCCACAGAGGTGAGAAGGAGACCAGTGAGTTCTTATGGGCTGGCTCTCTTCTGGCTTCCAGCTATAGAGATGGTGATGGATTCTTGACTCTGAGCCTGTCAGTGTGGGACATTAGTGACTGGGAACTGGTACTGTGCCCATTGTGTCTTCATTGGCCCACATGTGGGCAGATGAGAGCCTCCTGTATCTGAGGATACAGGGTTTTCTTCCTCAGAATCCTAGACATGTGGTCTTCTCTGAGGATCTAGTCTGATACTATCCAAACTGTTTTGCCTAAATTCCTTCTGTTGCCTGGTTTCCCTGGGAAGATGACATACCAGAGTCTGTGCTTGAACATGGAAGCCAAAGGCTGGACCCTCATGGCCTTACTGACCTCTGTTCACCGTAGCTCTGGCCTCTTCTAGAGGATCTCCCTGGGTCCCTTTTGGCCCATAGTTCCCAGTGTTTGTTGCATGTTCCCTCTCCCCAAAAGTGTTTATGGTCTAACCGTGAGACCCATGAATATGTCACCTTATATGGCAAAAGGGCCTTTGCAAAGTCGGGCGTGGTGGCGCACACTTGTAATCTCAGCATTTGCGAGGCTGAGACCGGAGGATCATGGTTTGCAGACAGCTTTAGCTACTTATTGAAGCCCTTTGCAACTCAGTGATATCCTGTTTAAAAATAGAGAAAAAAAAAATAGGTCTGGGGTTATAGCTCAGAGGTAGAATGCCCCTGGGTCCCATCCACAGTACCACACAAAAAAGGGCCTTTACATATTTGATTGCTAGATTTTTCTGGATTGTCTGGCTGGACCCAATGTAATTACAGGGGTCTTTAGAAGAGGAAGACTGGAGGTCAGAGAGAAGATGCTACACAGCTGGATATGAGGGGGAGGAAGAGGCCATGAGCAGCCTGTAGAAGAGGCAAGGAATGAATTCTCCTCTGGAACATCCAGAAGAAATCAACCCTGACAACACCCTGATGTTAGCCCCATAAAGACTCCTTGCAGACCTTTGCCTCCAATAACTGTTGGAGAACACATTTGTTTTAGACCATCGAGTTTGTGGTCATTTGTTATAGCAGCATAGGGAGACTCATACATCACCCTACCTTGGAATTATAGCCGTACCTCGTATAACAGGGTTGCATCTGGCCAAATAAGGGCATTAATTTTTTGAACTAAAGTAAAGCCATCTTCTTCTGCTCAAGCTTCTGTAACAAAAGACCATAAATAATCTGGGTGGCTCGGACATAAGTATTTATTTTCCCACAGTTCTGGTGGCTGAAGGTCTAAGTTCAAGGTAGTAGCACGGGTGGTTTTTGGTAAAGTCTCTCTTCCTGGCTTGCAGATGGTCACCTTCTTGTACCCTCAGATGGCCTCTCCTCTGAGCATGCTGGGACACAGTGCCTGAGAGCTCTTGGTGACTCTTCCTTTGCTGCTTCTTTTAATTTTAAGAAGCTAATTATAATTTTCTATTACTTTTTGGGATACCAAATATACTTTTATGGGTCATGCACAGTCTTAAAAATGAAATTAAGAGGTTTAAAAAAAGCAGCTAGATTTCATAAATATTTTCCAAACTGTGCTAGGATAATTTCTTTAAGCAGTTCCTTCAGTGTTTTGAGAGAGTAAAATGCACAATACAGTAATTATATAAAAAGTAGCTGACACTTAAAAATGATAATCTACTTCTCTTACAAATTCCAATATTATAATGTCCCAAAACACATGGACTTTTCCTCTGTGCCTGGGCCCTCATGTCTTCTTCTTTTCATCTTTCTATAAGGACACTGCTGCAATGGGCTACGTCCCCACTCTTGTTTAACCTCATTCAATCTCCCTATAGGCCTTTTCTCCAAACACAACACTATTGGCAGTTAGGGCTTTGACATATGAGTTTTGGGTGGCCCACTTGGGTCTGTGAAGATGCTCGCTGTGGTCCTATCATGCAGAAGGAGCAGGGTTTCTCAGGCCATGTATGTCCCAGGAACTCAGTGCCCTGAAAATAAGATCAGTGTGCGGCATCACTTCTGGCACATTGGTGCCCTTGAGCCAGTCCTCATATGAGCTTGCTTTCTGGATCTACAATCCTGGACTTTGTGGGCCATTTTGTGGTCCTTGAGGCTTTTTTATTGAACTTGTTTGGACCGTCCTTCATGACAAATGTAACCGCCCTGGACTAGTCATCAGAGGTGCATTTGGAGAACATTGGGAGCCAAGATCCAAGTTCACGGGCAAAGTCATGTGTGGCCAAGGCATTTCACACGATGCTCTACAAGGTGTCAGAAATCTTGTAGCATGCCTCTATCATCTTCACTGACCTTCTTAGTAAAGGAAGCCGTTTGTCTTACACCTACCTGTGATTTTTCTTTCTAGGAGGTAAAGAAAATTTTATTTTCCTAGCCACCTATCGTCCAACTTGATGCTTGACTGGTCAAAATATACTTCCAACACTGTTTCAGGGGCATCTCATCATGGGACCTCATCCTCACAACCTCTCTTCCAGTGTCTAATTCACAAAGAAATTACTTTTGGTTGACATCCACTTCACTGTGCTAGGATGTGAATTGTTGATGGTTCAGGTTGCCTTGGAAACACAAAGTCCGCTCTCAAGAGAGCCAGGCATGCTGTGAAAGAGCATTCTGGGGCCAGGTGAGGCGGCACACACCTGAAATCCTAGTAGCTGGGAGGCTGAGACAGGAGGATTGCAGGTCTAAGGCCCGCCTTAGCAACATAGCAAGACCCTCTGCAACTTAGGGAGACCCTGTTTCAAAATAAAAAAATAAAAAAGGCTTGGAGTAGAATGCCTCTGCTTTCAATCTCCAGGAAACTCTCCCTTCCCCTAAAAAAGAAAGAGCATTTGAAGCCAGAAGGCTGGGTTATCCAGAACCAACTCCCCGACTGATACCACACAGCGTGCTTCAAAGCATCTGTCAAATGCCAGCAGCAGAAATTGCTGAACTGACACCCTATGATGATAGGCACAGGGCCAGGTGCTGCAGAGACCTCTCCACTCTGAGAGAGCCTCTGTCTGACAACTTTCTAGAAATCCAGACAATTCCTGACCAGGATCCAGCAGGCACTACCCCAGAGGTACCTAAAAAGCAGAGTGAGACAGAACTCTCCTGTTGAAACAGCGGCCATATTTCCCCATGAAGAAGCCCACCCTTAGGTGCTATGTCCCTTCAGTAATACTGACTGGCTGGTGGGACCACTGCATCCCAGGAGTGTTAGAAACAGATCCTTAAATATACTTTTGGAACCCAATTTGGATTTGTGAACATGAAGTGTCAGTCTTAACATTCACTGTTTGAGAATGATTTAGAAGGACAGTGAGTAGATTCTGCTAGCCTGGGGAGCCCAGCGTGAGCACAGAGTTTTAATCATGCTCTGGTGGGCATCAGGACTGACATTCAGCTATGAAGGAACATCGCTTCAGGTACTGTGAGAACAGCTGTGTTTGGGGGTTTGTCTGGTATCTAGGGATAGTTTGGGGGAACAAGCAGTGCCTTATTTGGAGTTGTTTATTCTTTCTATAACGTCTCCCCTATGGGGCGACCTCAAATAACCTTTGCCAGCTTAGAAAGATCTGAATCAACTTATATATAGCTTCAGGGAACTTGTGCATAGCCTAGGGAAAGCTTCCATCTCACATTCAGAATCTTATGAATGTCTAGCAAAGACTGCATTGCTATCTATCTCTCTTTTCGTTGGCTGGTTTCAGGGGGCTGAGGCTGGTGGGCCAGGATTTTCCAGGGTATCCCCTGCTTTCCTGAAGGCAACATGTGCTTGCCTTGCCAGGGGCAGCACCTTAAATTTGTGCTTCTAGGATATTATATATGGATTTTCCCAATTTGTCCTATAGCCATGTCTTAGTCAACATTCTCATGGCCATAATCCAAGACAACTGACCATACAACATAGAGGAAGGAAGATTTATTTGCTCATAGTTTTATGGAGATGTCTGCGGAGCTCAGGGCATAGTGGTTGGAAGGAGAGAGAATGCATGCAAAGCTCCACTCTCACATCATGGACCGGGAAGCATAAATAGAAAGAAAGAGCAGGTGGAGGAGAGGACCTTATATTATCCCCAAGGTCACACCCCCAGGGACCCCTTAGCAACCAAGCCCGCTTCCAACATTACTACCTTGCTTCTGTGAGGGCCAGGAGAATATTCTAAATTCAGACCATTACATTCTGCCCCTGGCCCTCTAGACCTCACAGCCACCTCACAATGCAAAACATGTTTAGTCCATCTCCAAGTGTTCCATAATATTAACAGTTTTATCATAGCTCAAAAGTCCAAAGTCTGAGTCTGAAACTCAGGGTAAACTTTTGGCTATGATCCTCTGTAAAAAACAAAAAGCAAGTTATATACATCCAATGTACAATGGCACAGAGTAAGCATTTGCATTTCAAAAGGGAGGAATGAGGCCATAGAAAGAAGGGATGGGATCAAAACAGTATTGGAACTCAGCAGGGCAGGCATTTGATATCCTGTAGCTCCATTTCTGGCATCCAGGACACCAGTGGTGGTGAGATATGATATCCAAGGGGCCTTGACAGCCCTACCTCTGTGCCTGGTTGATTGCAATAGAAAACATACTGGTTCTTCTAGCTTTTCTCCAAATGTGAGAGAAGAGATTTTGTGTGTGCCCTCTCTACACTTCCCACTGCCGTGCCTTGAGCTTCACGGATGAACAAAACTTCAAAAACTATGATCAAATAAGTCTTCCTTCCTCTAAGTTGAATAGTCAGTTGTTTTGGATTATAGCAGTGATTGTGTTGACCAGGACAGGCTGGGATCCTAGAAGACCAAGATATTCAGTTCCTGGCAGGTAGATGGGTCACATCCAATGCTGACATTAGCCACAGATGTTGAAGGGCTGCTGATAGACTGAAACATCCTTGGAAAGTTGTCTTCCATGTGTTGCTCTCTGGACCATCCAAGGTCCAGCTCTCCGAAGACTGTGGCTCCCTAGGGCTCCCAGAGGAAACCAGAATCTACAGACAGGGGCAGCACGTGTGATGGTCACTTCTTTCAGCCCTGTCACCTAGGCATAAGCAGAGCATCCCGTGTTTCTTCACAGAGAGCACTGGGCTCCCCAAAGGAGCAGGCTCCTGCATTCCTATTGCAGCTTGTGTGGAAAGGCCACATATCTGCTGGAGAGGAATGTGGACCCAGAATATCTGATTAATCTTATAGTGACACTCAGAATGCTCCTTGGAGGATCCAAAATATGTGTGTGAGAACAGATGTGGGGGTGGGATGGAGTTGAGCAGGGAACCGTGGATGTGCTGCAGCACTGATGACAAAACCCAGAATGTGAGATGTGTCTCTGTTATAGATTGAACTTTGTCCCTCAAAAAGTATATGCCCATGTCCTCCCCTCCCAGCACTCCAGAATGTGGTCGTATTTGGAGATAGGGTCCTTTCAAATGCAATCTTGTGTGATGTGTGATATCTTTAGGATGAACTATAATCCAATATGAATGGATTAGAGTTTATATTTCCTTATAAAAAGGGAACATTTGGACAAAGACACATGCTAGTAAGAGGGCCATGTGAAGATGAGGCAGGAATCTGGATGATGTCTATAAACCAAGTGACACCAGAGGTTGCCTGAAAGCTACCAGAAGCTAAGGAACAAGGAAACAACCTCCAAACACCTTGATGACAGACGCCTAGCCCCAGAACTGGGAGGCAATAGACTTTTGCTAGTCAGGTGTGGTGGCTCATGCCTGTAATTCCAGTTCTTGGGAGGCTGAGCCAGGAGGATCACAGATTTGAAGCTAGCGTCAGCAACCTAGTGAAGTCCTCAGCAATTTACCGAGAGCCTCTGTTTCAAAACATAAAAAAAAGTGGAGCTGAGGGTGTAGCTTAGAGGTAGGATGCCCTGGGTTTAATCCCCAGTACCACTAAACAAACACGAATAAGCAAACAAACTTCTGTTGTTTAAACCACTCAGTGGTGGTACTTTGATGGGCAGCCCTAGTCAGCAGAGCCAGGGGCTTGCAGCTGTTATGAGCTTTATGGATCCAACCAGGAAAATGCCAAGGACCAGAAGGCAGTGTGGTTTGAGGGCGATTGCATGGTCTGCTTGGGGAGACAGCAAATGTTTTTGTCCCTGGAAGGCCAGCCTCACCACGCAGGCCCATGACAACAGCCCGGTCATTTTGACATTGTCATCACCATCCTCATCCCCATCATCATGGTCACAGCTAGTATTTATTGAGTACTGTGTGCCTGACACTATGTCATAGAGTCCTTACATCCTTCAAGGTTGAAGCTAATAACATTCCCATTTTGCCAATGAAGAAAGAACTGAGGCACAAGGAGGCAGTACCTCGCCCAGGAGCAGACCGCTGGCAGGCAAGTGGTTGGATTCAGCCATTCTCAGCCCCTGTCTCCATTCTTTCCGCTCCTGCAAGGCTGAGCTCACCCTCTGAGATCCTTGCATTCACAGTTCCCTTGTCTAAGTTACCGTCCCACTAGATTGCGGTTTCCAGCTCTGTTTTCTACGTGGGTCTCGGCCCTGATGTCCACCTCCCGGGCGAGCTTCTCCCCCTCCTAGTCATCTCAGCACACCTCTGGCTTCATCTAGTTACTTATTTATTTTACAGCACTCATCACTACTGAAACTTGCTTCTTGTTGACTTGTGAGTCATCTCTCTGAACCCAGCAGAACATAAGTTTTTTGGGAATGGGGACGTTTTCTGGCTTCTTTAATCCTCCAATCCAGAAACTGAAGACTAAAAAGTGTTCCATATCTCAACTTCCTTTCCTTCCTTAATCAAATAATTTGAATTTGGCCATCTCAATCTAATTGGAGCTTGGCTTCTTTCCTGCATATGTGAAAATTTATGAAGCTCTTCTGCTAAACAGAAGGCAGCTACTGTCTGACTGGGGCCCATAACAGGAGAAAGCTTTACCTCTGGGTCTCCTCCAGCCCTCTCCAGGTGCAAGTGGGAAAGAGGAAGGTAGGTTAATGTTCACCTTAGACTACTGCTGCACTCTTCCTCAGAGGAGAGGGGCTGGGGCCAGCGACTGGGCCTTGGGTCTGGTGGACAGCATAGCACAATTTCACTCTTAGCCTGTGGGGCCACATAACACAGGTTTGCTTTGTTCTATGCTGGGAGGCCTGTATTCTCTACCCTTACTTTTAGGGAGATTTGGAAAGGAGCTGCCTGCCCTGTCTCAGCTGGAGACTGGCTTCCACAAGGCTTCAGGGCGAGCCCACAGTGCCCTGGGATGGGTGGCCATGCACAGCCCCGCACACTCTTTCCTTCCCCCCAGAACCATGCATGGAGCAAAGGGCAACCTGGCAGAGCTTGCTAGCATTGACACCCTCAGCCCCAGCTCTGGACCAAACTGACTACATCCCTCCCATCAGGGCAAGAATGTAATTTCTGCATGGACTTATTCCCTTTCCACCCTCTTTTGACAAGTGGGAAGGGGAAATACCCTCACCACCATTGCTGTCTTGTGGGCCTCCTGGTAGAATGGCATGTGGCAGAATTACCTGGGAAGTCCCACAGGGGCAGCAGAGGCCAGTCATGGCTCTTTCCTCAGCTGCTTCTGAGCACACTTGTTGGCTTCTTTCCCGTTTGGTGGAATCTTCTGACAGGATTACAGAGGAGGAAGGATGTTCAGCTCTGCTTGACTTTAGTTCCATGTCTTGCAGAATAAACAGGTGTTTGGCATTTTCAGAAGATGGATGAGGAAGAGGGCCTTCTGAGTAGCAGAGTTTATAGTTTTGAAAAAGAAGACCTGGCCCTAATTCAGTACATGCCCAGTATCCATGCGTAGAGTAGGGATTAGGGACAGAGCACAGAGATGTGTAGAAGGCGGGCAGGGCCCTGTTTAGCAAGAGCTGGGACCATCAAAGAGGGTGTGTGACCTTGCTCTGTAACCATGGGTTCTGGCTTGGTACTGAATAACAGATGTATGCTGAATGCGGGAGCCAGTGAGGAATTTGATACTGAAGGGAAAGGTGAAGATGTTACAAAATCCTAGTACCTGCCCAAATTTGCCAGATCAAGTCATTGGAACAAGATTTTGGGAAGAAGAGAAAAGAAATGTATTGATTTTCTAGTATATAGGAGAAACCAGTGAATTTAAGAATTAAGGAACAAGCCCTGGATTTCCCCCAAACAAAGGAATCAAGTCCATTTTAAGAGTTAGCTTTTTGGGGTCAATATCAGAAGGGACACAGTTCATGTTTAAGTCTTCCTTGAGTCAGTTCGGATGTAAGCCAGGGTCATGTTGTCCTGTTTACCAGAAGGAACACAGTTCATGTCTAAGTCTACCTTGAATCTAGTTTTACTCAGATCCACAGATGCCAGGTCCCCTTCCAGTGAACAGATAAGAACATGTTATTTGTTAACGAGGTGAAGGAAAGGGGGGAGGACAAAGGAGAGAGGATGTCAGCTTTGAAACAGGCCCTCTGTGAGCTTCCAGGGTCAGAAGCAGCACCGTTACCAGTAGGTATGAAGTCTTAGGCTTACAGTCTGGATATCAGAGGTACAGTCGCCCAGGAGAGAAATGAAGAGCGTTGCGGAGGTTGAACTAGGGATGATGACATTGAAACCTCGGCAGTGTGTTCAGGTAGAAAGGGCAGAATGACTAACCGCTGTGTCCTGTGCGTTTTCATAGAATGTGTGAGCAGTCCTGGTTTGCTGCTCTAGAGGTTAAAAAAAGAAAAAGTCCCAACTTGATTTTCCATTGAGAGAACTTCATTTTCCATTAGGGCGGTATGCCCGAGAGAAAGGGTAATGAGTGAGAGAGGGAGGCATCGGCGGAGACAGGCCTGCCAACAGTTCCTTTATGTGCTGTTTTTATCAGGCATATTGTCGTGAAACCAATTTTCATGTTGAAATGGCTTTTCTCCCCCCAAACAAATTGCTTTTCATAGTTTTTGAATGGGATGGCAGGCATTCTCTTTGAAGATTACCTAACTCACTTCAGAGCCTCTGCTAAAATACACAACCCCACAGCCCCTCCAAGTGCAGAGTGTGCGACTGGCTGGCTCCTCACAGATGAATCGATGCGTACACGTGTGAGGAAGAGTGTTTCCAAGAGGGATCAGGTACAAAAAGAGAAGCTTTGAATTTTATGAAATGAGATTCTCCCTGAGACTTCAGATGGTCTTGGGAAAATGAACCAGAGAGGGGAGAGAGCAGGCACAATCAAATCTAGGTTTATTTATTGCTTTTCTGTTTTTAAAAACAATGGCCCGATGTGGTGGCACATGCCTGTAATTCCCAGTACTTATGGAGCTGAGACAAGAGAATCGAAGGTTTGAAGCCAGTCTCAGCAAATTAGCGAGACCCTTGGCAACTTAGGGAGACCCTGTTTTATAAGTTTTTTTTATTTTAATTTTTTTAGTAGTGCTGGGGTTCCTGGAAGCCGCTCTACCTCTAGGCTACACTCCCAAACCTATTTTATACTTTAAAAAAAAAATTTGGAAACAGGGTCTCTTAAGCCAGTGCGGCTGGCTTCGAACCTGCCCGATGATCCTGTCTCTGCCTCCCAAGCGCGGGGATTACAAGCGTGCACCACCACGCTCGGCTGGAGACCCTGTTTTAAAATAAAAATTAAAAATGAGTGGAGTATAGCTTGGAGGTAGAGCAATCCTTAGTACAAAAAAACCCTCCTAAAAAACCCAAACTTAAAGTAATATTTTGTTCTTTTTATAAGATTCAGACACATGGAGATGTTTATAAACAAAGAAAAATGTAAGAGCCAGTCCCAGCAGGGCATAGTGGCTCATACCTGTAATCCCAGGATTTGGAGGATCTTGGTTTTGAGGACAGCCTCAACAAGAGAATCGAAGGTTTGAAGCCAGTCTCAGCAAATTAGTGAGACCCTTGGCAACTTAGGGAGACCCTGTTTTAAAATAAAAATTAAAAATGAGTGGCAACCTAGCGAGATTATGTTTCAAAACAGACTTTCTGAAGTAGAATACCCCTGAGTTCAATCCCAGTAACACACACACACACACACACACACACACACACACACACACACACACACAAAACCTACTTACTGATTGCCCGTGATCATCCCAGATGTCACTACTATATGAAAATTCACCTTTATATTTTATTGTTTCTTCTCTGCCATGGTTTGACAGTGCTTTGTCCTTCATGGGCTCCTGTACCAAAATATGTTCCTTTATGTGGCAGTGCTGAGGTGGCTGCCTGGAGGTGTAGCCCAGTGAATGATACGAGGTCTTGAGGGCTCCATTATTGGGAGAGACAGACATAGGTTGCTCAATACTGGGTTGGTTCCCACAAGAATAGGTTGTTACCAAGCCTGGCATCTCCCCTGTATCTCCCTCCACATGTACTGCTCTGCCTTCTACATGTGCCCTCCTGCTGTGATTCCATCCACCATCAGGCCTCAGTCAGGACAGCACTGATGCCAGCACCAGGCTCTTGAGCCCCCAGAACTGTGAGCTAAACAAACTTCTTTTCTTATTAATTCCCAACCTCAGGTATTCTATTATAGCAACAGTGAATAGACTACTTCCTGCCTCCCTGCCCCAGGCACGTGTTTTTATGGTTAGAATCATATTGCATATATAACTTTATATCTTGATTTCTTACAAAAACAGATTTTCTCATATCGTTTTGTAAGTACTATTTTTGATTGTGCATAATATTCCACCATATGGATGTCATTAGCTTGCCATTACATAGTCTTTTTTTGTTTTGTTTTTACTACTTTATTTTAGATAATTTTAAGTATGGAGAAAAGTTGCAGGAATAATACAGAGACTTTTTCCATATCCTCTACCCAGATTCCTTGATATTTGACATTTAATTACATTTGCTTTTTCCTTCTTTTTTGCCTCCTCTCTTTCCCCCCAACCTTCTTAACCCCTCTTAAATATAGATAGATAAATACAATTTTTCTAAATCTGTAGAGTAAGCGACAGGCACCATGTCCCCTCCTTTGGAACATATTTTTCACAAACACGCTGTGTAACCATCCTATAATGATCAGAATTGGGAAGCTCCAGTTGTGTACTAGCACCACTAATTCACAGATAGCATACACATCTCATGAGTTAGCCAGTTATCCCAGTAATGTTCTTCTTCTCTCTCTCTCTCTCTCTCTCTCTCTCTCTCTCTCTCTCTCTCTCTCTCTCTCCATACAAGCGACACTTCAGTCCTAATTTATTTATTTCTATTTAGAAAAATAATCTTGCTAATTTGCTGAGGGCCTTGCTAAATTGCTGGAGCTGGCCTCAAACCTGCCATCCTCCTGTCTCAGCCTCTCAAGTAGTCGGATTATTAGTAAACACCACCACGCCCAGCCCCGGTAATGCTCTTTAGAGTTAAATCAGACAACCCAGAATCATAGCTAGACTCTTTCTGTGGTGTCTCTTCAGTTTTCTCAATCTGAAGAAGGTTCCTTAGATGTGCTTTTTATTTTGTTTTCTTTATATTTACCATCTGGACTAGGCCAATTATTTTATAATGTATCCTTCACTTCTTTTTGTCAGATATTTCCTCATGGTGAGGTATAAATCATACAGCTTTGGTAAAAAAAATATCACAGAAGCTATGATAAATGATCCTCCTTTGGGTGTGTGTGTGGTGCTGGCGATTGAGCCCAGGGGCATTCTACCTCCGAGCTACTCCCCGGCCTGATTTTTTTATTCTTTATTTTGAAATAGGGTAGGGTCTCGTTAAGTTCTGGAGGACCCCACTAAGTAGCCAAGGTTGGCCGCAAACCTGGATCCTCCTGTCTCAGCCTCCCAAGTAC
This sequence comes from Muscardinus avellanarius, assembly GCF_963383645.1. NCBI lineage: Eukaryota > Metazoa > Chordata > Mammalia > Rodentia > Gliridae > Muscardinus > Muscardinus avellanarius. Next base: position 87,192,003 of record NC_137796.1, on the reverse strand, counting down.
AGGCACTACAAGCTGCGCCACCATGCCCAGCTCAAATGATCCTTCTTGTGGCTTCCAGTCCAGTGGCACCGAGTGGTGACCTGTCCCATCACCAGTGATGTTAACTTCGATCTCTGAGTTCAGGTGGAGTTTTTGAGATTTCTCAATGGCGATGTGACTCTCTCTCCCTTCATAATTAATAAGGATCGTGTGGAGCGATGCCTTGAAGCTGTGTAGCTGGCTGATCATGATCAGACTTCCGCTCACTGGTCTTAGAACCCAGTAGTGATTTTTGCCTGAATCGATAATGACTGTGGCATCAGAAAGACATTTTCTCAGCTCACCAATCCTTTTGCCTCGTCTTGTAAGCAAAAGCCTAGTCTGATTTTCCTTAATCCATTTTTTATATCACAACGGACTTGTCAGTTCCTATTTTTGAGAGCTTATGCTTTTTTTAAATTCTTGTTTATTTTGATATTAGTAGTAGTTCCTTCAAGCTGCTTTCTGGATCCTTCTGGTACAACCTCGTCATTCATAGTAATGATTGTCCAACTTATTTTTCCACTAGACAAATTACGGACATTTTCCACGTAGTCAAGAAACTAGCCAGGTGGGGTGGTGCACACTCGTAATCCTAGTACTTGGGAGGCTGATACAGGAGGATCGCAGGTTCAAGACTAGCCTCAGCAATTTAGGGAGACTCTCAACAACCTAGCCAGACCCGCTTTCAAAACAAGAAATAGAAACGGGGGTGAGGGTATAGCTCAGAGGTAGAATGCCCCTGGGTTTAATCCCCAGTTTCCCCTGTCTCCACAGATGCAATTCATACACAGAGCAGGAACAAGTCAAATGTATTTGGGTAATTTTTTTTTTCCTGGATCCCATCTTGCAACTGTCTGTGCAGCTGCCAAAGACATTGTCAACACATGTGGCATGAATATTATTGTGGTGGTGGCTTTCATACAGAAGACTGTCAGCATCTTATAGTAGCTACAAAACTATAGTTATATTACTATATATAATGACATATGTGTGTATATATACACTCATACATACATATATACATATATTGTGTGTATATATGTTATATATTCAGGCCTATCTCACAAGTAAATATATATGTATGTGTATGTTTTATATACGTGCATATATATTCAGAATAAAGATTTAAATGTCTAAGGCAAAAATAAATATGAAACCCTGATGGTTATTATTAGGATGGAAGGAGAAAAAAAAGAGAAAAAATAGTAGAGTGATCTATAAAGGGCTTCAAACTATGTTATGTGAATTATACTTTCATAAACGTGTGTGTGTGTGTGTGTGTGTGTGTGTGTGTGTGTGTTACTGGGGATTGAAACCAGGAACGGTCTATTTCTGAGCTACACCCCCAGACTTTTTGATTTTTGTTTGTTTGTTTTCTGAAACAGGGCCTTCCTCGGTTGTTGAGTCTCTCCATGTTGTTGAAGCTGGCCTCAAACCTTTGGTTCTCCTGCCTCAGCCTCCCAAGTACTAGGATTACAGGTGTGTACCACCATGCCCAGCTCATAACGTCATTTTTAAAAAGTCTTGAGGGAATATGTTTTAACTATAGATTAGGTAAAACTGGGTTAGATAAACACATGTTTATTATATACTATTTCTTTCCTGGACCCTTGTGTCTGAACTATTTTATGATTAGAAATAAAGTTTTCTGCCGGGTGTGGTGGTGCACGCTTGTAATCCTCACGCTTGGGAGGTGGAGACAGGAGGATCGTGCTGGTTCAGAGCCAGCCTCGCTGGCTTAAGAGACCCTGTTTCCAAATTTAAAAAATACCTAAAATAGGTTTGGGAGTATAGCCCAGAGGTAGAAGGGCTTCCAGGAACCCCAGTGCCACAAAAAGAAAGAAAGAAAGAAAGAAAGAAAGAAAGAAAGAAAGAAAGAAAGAAAGAAAGAAAGAAAGAAAGAAAGAAAGAAAGAAAGTTAGTTTTCTAGGTCTAGCATAGTAGTATAGGCTTGTAATCCCAGTACTTGGGACCCTGAGACAGGAGGATTACAGGTTTGCAACCACCCTCAGCTACTTAGTGAGGCCCTCTACCACTTAGTGAGACCCTGTTTCAAGATAAAGAATGAAAAATAGGGCTGGGGTTATAGCTTGGAGGTAGAATGCTCCTGGGTTCAATCTCTATTATGGCAAAAAAAAAAAAAAGAGAGAGAGAGAGAGAAATAAAGATTTCTAAAAGCATGCATGGGAATGATAAATACCAGTGTCAGATGATGGTTCTATCTGGGCTCTAGATGTCCCCCTGGGGATGCTCAGCGCTGAGAGCGAGGAGGAGACGGGACAAGATATTGAAAAGAGTGCTCGCAGGTGACTTGGCTGGTTGGATGGAATTGGAAAAGGCGGCGACGGGAGGCTGACCATCCGGATTAATACCGACGAGTGAAGGCCTCAGAAGGCTGACGTGCAGACAGTGAGAGTGGCAAGTTGCAGAAACATGAGGTCGTGGTCTGAGAGTGAAATGTCGCAGCATACAATTTCAGGAGGATCGCAGATTCGTGACCAGCCTCCGCAACCCTCAGCAACTTAGTGAGATTCAGTTTCAAAAGAAAAGAAAAGAAACAAAAGAAAATAGGGCTGAGGTGTAGCTCAGAGGTAGAATGCCCCTGGATTCAACATACACACACACACGGTTATTTCAGAGTGGGAGCTCTATTGGGCGAGGGCGAGGACCCTCATGTGGCCGTGTGGGGCTCTGGGGTGGAGGGCAGCAGGTACAGCTGTTGGAGAAGCAGTTAAGGGTTTTGAATTCTCTTAGTGTAATGGCGGGACACCTGGGAATGGATCAACACTGTTGTTTTGATACATGGGAAAGTTTGAAAGCATGAAGAGGACCGACAGGCGCACGCAGCTCAGCTCTGCACTGGAGGGCCAGCGCGAAACATTAGGAACTGTTCTAGTGTGAATCACCAGGGGAGGCCAATTAGCAAACGGGGTCAGTCGTTTTATTATTGACATGCCACTGAATCATCACCATATGATCTTGAATCCAATTACCATCCATCTTTAAGGTTCTTACACATTCCAGCTGCAAAATCAGTTTCCTCGCGTGACCCTCCCCAGGCTGCGTAAGCCGTGGGTGTTATGGTCCTCACCTCCTGCGGCTGCCATGGCCTGTCTGTGTGCCTACTCACATCCTCACTCCTGCCCGGGCTGCTGTGGGCTGTGGGTGCTTAGCACATGGGAAGTCTGGATCCAGAAGACATGGCTGTGTGGGTATCGGGCAACTGGGAGTTAGTGATTTACCATCTGTCTGATGGTTAAGACAAGCTCTTTGGTTAAGTCATTTGCTGGTTTCAAAAATAGCCTTCTCAGCTGGGCATGGTAGCACATGCCGGTAATCTTAGTACTTAGGAGGCTGAGATAGGAGGATTGCAGGTTTGAGGCCAGCCTCAACAATGTAGTGAGGCTCACAGCAACTTGGTGAGACCCTTTTTCAAAATAAAAACTAAAATAGGGCTGGGGGTATAGCCTGGAGATAAAATGTGTCTGACTTCAGTCCTCAGTATCACAAAACAAACAAAACAAAAACCTCATGTTTCCTCAAATTACTTAAGAATATGTATTGCTTATAGAATATTTTAGAAATAATAATAATAATCATCCATAACCACATACTTCAGCAGTAACTACTCTTAATGATTTAGATGATTTAATGATTTAGTATATTTTTACAATCATAAATTTTATTTGCCGGGCATGGCGGTGCACGCTTGTCATCCCAGGACTTGGGAGGCTGAGACAGGAGGATCGCAGGTTCACGACCAGCCATAGCTGCTTAGCGAGGCCCTCTACAACTTGAGACCTTGTTTCCAAATAAAGAATAAAAATGGGGCTTGGGGTGTAGCTAGAAGTAAAATACCCCTGTGTTTAATACTCAGTACTACACAAAAATATACAAAATACATTTTATGTGATTATTTGAAAAGATAATGCATTCATAATACAAATTTCAAAAGGTAGAAAAATGTGTATCGTGAAAGTGAGTCTCCTGGTTGTGATCTCACCACAGCCTGGTTTGCCTCTCCAGGGCAACCAACGCTATGCGTTTTGTGCGTATATATCCACAGATATTCTACACACCTACGATCCTCCCTTCTTCCCTTCCTTCCTCCCCTCCCCTTCTTTTGTGGTGCTGGGGATGGAACCCAGGGGCATTCTACCTCTGAGCTACACCCCCAGCCCTGTTTATTTTTATTTGGAAACAGTGTCTCACTAAATTACTGAGGGCCTTGCTAAATTGCTTAGAAAACCCTGGACAGATTCTCCTGTCTCAACCTCCAACCCTTCCTTCCTTTCCTTCCTTTCCTTCCTTTCCTTCCTTTCCTTCCTTTCCTTCCTTTCCTTCCTTTCCTTCCTTTCCTTCCTTCCCTTCCTTCCCTCCCTTCCCTCCCTTCCTTCCTTCCTTCCTTCCTTCCTTCCTTCCTTCCTTCCTTCCTTCCCCTGCCTGCCTGCCTGCCTGCCTGCCTGCCTGTGGTACTGGGGATGGACTCCAGGGACATTCTTCCTCTGAGTGACACCCCCAGCCCTAATTTTTTATTCTTTATTTTTGAAACAGGGTCTCATTAAATTGCAAGGCATCTCACTAAGTATCTGAGGCTGTCCGCGAACCGCCATCCTCTGGTCTCCGCCTCCGAATGCTGGGATTACAAGCGTGCGCTACCACACCCAGCCTCCTCTTTTTTTATTCTTTATTTTGTTTTGTTTTGTTTTTTTAAAAAAAATTTTATTGAACATAAATGGTATACATTTAAACTATATTTGGTGCCCTCCCCCCCGCCCCCATTTTCCCTTCCCCCCTCCCACCAATGGTTGTCCAGGTTAACCATGTCATATTCATAATTTTACACATATTCAGATGTAGACCCTTATTAATTAAGATCAGCCTTCCTCCTCTCCTATCTTTCCATTCAAACTTTGCTGATATTTCCCCTCCATTATCTGGAGTCCCACTGGTATCCTCTGTGTTCCCTAGTTTGGGCATATTAGAGGAAACATATATGTACCTTGTCCTTCTGTGCTTGGCTGATCTCACTTAACATATTGTTCTCCAGGACTTTCCATCTTCTTGCAAATGATATAATTTTGTTCTTCTTTATGGCTGAATAGAATTCCATTGTGTGTATTTCCCACAGTTTTGCTATCCATTCATCTGTTGATGGGGATCTGGGTTGGTTCCATATTTTGGCTATTACAAATTGTGCTGCTATGATCATAGGTATGTATATGTTGTTGTATTTCTCTGAATTCAACCCCTTTGGAAAGATACCCAGGAGTGGTATAGCTGGATCATATGGTGCTGGGAGAACTGGCTAACCATTTGTAAAAAGATGAATCTAAACCCCTATATCTCACCAAGCACAGGAATCAACTCAAGATGGATCAAAGACTTAGAAATTAGACCTGAGACTGTGAAGTTAGTAGAGGAGAGCATAGGTTCAACACTACAATGTATTGGCACAGGCAGTAACCCACCTTTCTTAGGAATCTCCACACAGATCTCCATAGTGGCTGAACTAGTTTGCACTCCCACCAACAGTGTAAAAGAGTTCCTCTTTCCCCACATCCTCGCCAGCATTTGTTGTTGTTTGATTTCTTTATGCTTGCTACTCTGACTGGGGTTAGATGGAATCTCAGTGTAGTTTTGATTTGCATCTCCCTGATGGCCAGTGATGAAGAACATCTTTTCATGTATCTATTAGCCCTTTGTATCTCTTCTTTTGTGAAGTGTCTATTTAGTTCTTTTGCCCATTTCTTGATTGGGTTGTTTGTTTTGCCAGTGTAGAGTCTTTTGAGCTCTTTGTATACTCTGGATATTAGCTCCCTATCAGAGTGGTGGCTGGTAAAGATCCTTTCCCATTCTGTAGGCTTCCTCTTTAGGTTATTGATAGTTTCCTTTGGTGAGAAGAAACTTTTTAGTTTGATGCTATCCCACTTGTTTATTCTTGCTTTAATTTCCTGAGCTTTGGAGGTTTTGTTGAGAAAGTTACTGCCTGTGCCAATACATTGTAGTGTTGAACCTATGCTCTCCTCTATTAACTTCACAGTCTCAGGTCTAATTTCTAAGTCTTTGATCCATCTTGAGTTGATTCCTGTGCTTGGTGAGATATAGGGGTTTAGATTCATCTTTTTACAAATGGTTAGCCAGTTCTCCCAGCACCATTTATTGAAAAGGCTGTCTTTTCACCAGCGTATGAGTTTGGCCCCTTTATCAAAGATTAATTGACTAAAGATGTGTGGATTTGTTTCTGTATCTTCTATTCTAATCCACTGGTCAGTATATCTGTTATTGTGCCAGTACCATGCTGTTTTTACTACTATCGCTCTATAGTATAGTTTGAAGTCTGGGATTGTAATGCCTCCTGCATGTTTCTTATTGCTGAGAATTGCTTTGGCTATTCTGGGTCTTTCCTTTCTCCATATAAAGTTCATGATTGATTTTTCTAGGTCTCTGAAGAATGTCGCTGGTATTTCAATGGGAATTGCATTGAATCTATAGATCAGTTTTGGCAGAATGGCCATTTTGATGATATTTATTCTGCCTATCCATGAGCACGGGAGATCTTTCCATCTTCTAAGGTCTTCTTCAATTTCTTTCTTTAATGTTTTATAGTTTTTGTTGTAGAGGTCTTTTACATCTTGTGTTAGAAATTTATGGAAACAAATGAAAACAGAGATGCAACCTATCAAAATCTATGGGACACCATGAAGGCAGTATTAAGAGAAAAGTTTATTGCATTGAGTGCCCACATAAGAAGGACAGAGAACCACCAAGTAAAGAACCTAATGACACAACTCAAGGACCTAGAAACTCTGCAACAGTCTATTCCCAAAGCCAGCAGAAGGCAAGAAATTATTAAAATTAGAGCAGAAATAAATGAAATAGAGAACAAAAAAACAATTCAAAGAATCAATAAAACAAAAAGTTGGTTCTTTGAAAAGATGAATAGAATTGATAAACCCCTGGCCAACCTAACCAAAAGAAAAAGAGAATCAACTCAAATTATCAAAATTAGAAATGAAAAAGGAGATATCACCACAGATAGTGAAGAAATTCAAAAGATTATCAGAAACTACTTTAAAAATTTATACTCCAATACACCTGAAAACCTGGATGAAATTGATAGATTTCTAAGCACAGTTAACCTACCTACACTCAGCCAAGAGGATATAGCAAGCCTAAACCAACCAATAGCAACTAAAGAAATAGAAACGGCAATAAAAATTCTTCCACCAAAGAAAAGCCCAGGCACAGATGGGTTTACAGCTGAATTCTACAAAACCTTCAGTTAATAACTAATACCAATACTTCATAACTTGTTCCAGGAAATCAAAAGAGATGGAACTCTTCCAAATTCCTTCCATGAAGCCAGTATCACATTAATCCCCAAACCAAATAAAGACACCTCAAGAAAGGAAAACTACAGACCAATATCCTTAATGAACATAGATGCAAAAATTCTAAACAAAATACTAGCTATATGCATCCAAAACTATATCAAGAGAATAATACATCATGACCAAGTCGGTTTCATCCCAGAAAAACAAGGCTGGTTCAACATAAGCAAATCAATACATGTTATTCACCACATAAATAGAACCAAGAACAAAAACCACATCATGATAGCAATAGATGCTGAAAAAGCATTCGACAAAATCCAACACCCATTTATATTAAAAACACTGCAAAAAATTGGGATAGAAGGAAAGTACTTCAACATCATTAAGGCAATATACTGTAAACCCAAAGCCAACATTATAGTGAATGGGGAAAAACTGCAAGAATTTCCGCTAAAGTCAGGAACAAGACAAGGATGCCCACTATCACCACTCCTTTTCAATATAGTCCCTGAGACTCTTGCTGCAGCAATAAGGCAAGAGAAGGAAATCAAAGGAATTCACATAGGAAGAGAGGAATTAAAATTATCCTTATTCGCAGATGACATGATCCTTTATCTGGAAGACCCAAAGAACTCAACCAAGAGACTGCTGGAGCTGATTGACAAATTCAGCAAAGTTGCAGGATACAAAATCAACCTAAAGAAATCAGTGGCTTTTCTTTATGCCAACAACGAATCCACAATGAAAGAAACCAAGAAAAGAATTCCATTCATTATTCTTTATTTTGAAATAGTTTCTCACTAAGTGATGGAGGGCCTCACTAAGTACCTGAGGCTGGCCACAAATCTGGGATCCTCCTGTCTCAGCCTCCCAAGTACTGGGATTACAAGTGAGCGTCACCACACCCAGCTCTCAAGTCTTTTCTTTATAAACATAAATGTTCCGGGCGTGGTGGCGCAGGCTTGTAATCCCAGCATTTGGGAGAATGAGACAGGTGGATCACATTCGCAGACAGCATCAACTACTTAGTGAGGCCCTTTGCAACTCGGTGAGAACCTGTTTCAAGATAAAGAATAAAAAATAGGGCTGGGGTGTAGCTCAGCAGTAGAATGCCCCTGGGTTTCATCCCCAGTACTGCCAAAAAACAAAACAAAACAAAAACAAAACAATACACATAAATGGCAGCTTTTGATGGACAGTGTTCTGTATCTGGTTTTGTCCTTAATGTCTCCCAGGCCACTCTACATCAGGATATAAAGAACTCATTTTTTATAGCGCCATGCTTTTCATCATTTGAGTGTACCAGAATTGATCAAGCCAGTTTTCGGTGACTAGATATTTGAATTGATCCTGATCTTTTTGTTAAGGTTTTATTCTAGAAAATTCAAGCATCATAAACACCCAGGAGCCATCATCAGACGTGATCTACACCCCCATGTGCCAATCCTGCTCCTCCCTGTATTATCTTTGAGCAAATCCCAGAAACCTTATCATCCCATTTGTAAATTATTTTCACACATGTCTTCAAAAACATGAGGACTTAAAAATACTATGATCACATTTAGGAACAGTAATGATAATTCATCTATATCATTACATCTGATCTTTAAAACGTGTGTGCCTGTGTGTGAACAATACTGTTACCACTAGCTGGGCTTACGTTTTATGGCACGTGTATGCTCATGGGATACATTTCTAGAGATGGGATCATGTTAAAGTATGCATTTATAATCTGACTATAGATTGCCAAATTGCACTTCAAAGACCTCCTACTATCCACACTCCCAGCACCACACTGGTGTCTTTGGTCTGTCTCCCCACAGCTCCACCCCCACTGTGCGCTATCAAACTTCGTGATCTTTATCTGCCTTTTTGGGGAAACTTATTGCACCAGGTTACCTTTCATTTGCATTTCTCTTGATATGAGCTGGGCTGAACGTTGCTTTATATATTTAAGAGCCATTTGCAATTCCTGTCCCGGAAACCGTCTGCTCATGTGCTTTGAACATTTTTCTTTTGCAATGTTGGCCTTTTTTGTTATTGATTTATGCAAGTTTTTATTTTTAAATATGAGAAAATAGCTCCACTTTTGTAAGATAAATTGCAAATCTTTTAATTTTGTTTCTGATTAATCACTCACTTTACTGTGATTTTTGCTATGAAAAGCTTTTAGTGTGTGGAGAATTTATTGGCCTTTTATTTTATGAATTTTGAGTTTTTATTTCTGTATAATACAGTCCCATTCACTCTTAAGATTATAAAATCATCCTTATTTTTTTCTATTATGCCGTGAGTTCATTTAAATCTTTGATTATTCTAGAATGTACTTGAATATAAAGTGTGAAGTATAGTTTCATTTTTACTTTTCTACCGATCTTAATTGTCCTGGCATCCTGAAGAATTTATCGAATTCCTCCTCCCACATTATTTATAATGTCATTTTTGGCATTTGTGAAATTTTTGTGTGATCTGGATGTGGTGATATCCTGTAATTCTAGTACTTGCAAGGCTGAGACAGGAAGATTGTAGGTTTGAGGTCAGCCTCGGCAACTTAGCAGGGCCCTCTGCAACTTAGTGAGACTCTGTCTCAAAATAAAAACATAGAAAAAGGCCTGGGGGTGTACCTCAGAGGTAGAATGTCCCTGGGTTCAATCCCCAGTACCTCCCCCCTACATACAAGTATGTGTGGATCCAGACCAATTTCTGATATTTCTACTGTTCTCAGCTGAATAGCTTAATATGTATTTAGCTTATCATCCCTTATTTGTGGTTTTCTATTTTTGTTATAAGTAGGCTATAGTAAATATCTTTATAAAAACATCTTTGTATATACCCTTATTATTTAGGATAAATTCCTATAATTGGAATTGCAACATCAAAAGGTATGCATGCTTAGAAATATTTTTACTGTAGAAATTGCCGTGCATACTCAAAAGCAGAGAGGATAGTATAAACCCTTGAAGGACCACCACTGAGATCCAGTGATTTTTTTTTTTGGTGGTACTGGGGTTCCTGGAAGCCCTTCTACCTTCAGGCTACACTCCCAGACCTATTTTAATACTTTTTTATTTTTGGAAACAGGGTCTCTTAAGCCAGTGCGGCTGGCTTCGAACCTGCGGGATCCTCCTGTCTCTGCCTCCCAAATGTGGGGATTACAAGTGTGTGCCACCACACCCGGTGATCCAGTGATTTTTAACATTTTATCAGTCATATTTCTTTGATCACCCCTGCCCCTGCCAGTCTTTCCTGGAGTATTATGAAGCATAAAGCTCAGACATCATATCATCTCGCTCATAATCAGCATTTTAACTTATATCGGCATATTGCTCTAAACTAAATGTTATGATATTACAAAAATGTCTATTAAGATGCAGTTGTGGTGGTGCATGCCATTATCCAAGTACTTGGGAGGCTGAGGCAGGAGGATGGCAGATCTGCAGCCAGTCTCAGCAAATTAGCAAGGTCCTTCATAATTTAATGCTACTGTATTTCAAAGTAAAACAATAAAATCGGGCTGGGGGTATAGCCCAGAGGTAGAATGTCCCTGCTTCCAATCTCCAGTATCACCACCAAAAAAAAAAAAAAATTGCTCTTAACAAAGCCTATATTTTGAAGACTTTTACTACTTTCTGTTCAATTGAACGAATTTATACTCCCGCCAGCAGCGTGTGAGAGATGGCTGTATCATACTAGCCATATTGTCCAGGAGCCTTGGTGACCTTCCTTCCAGCTGCTAGAGCCAGAATCCTCCATGACCTCTGCTTTCCTGTCTTCCCTTCCATCTCTCAGATCATCCTCACTGGCCGTATCCTGGGAATCCATCCAGAACCCAACGATGTCTCCTCTCTACCCTTGCTATCATCCTGTCCCACCTGGACCACTGCTTCAGCCTCTCTCCGCTCCTGGGCTGTGCCATGGCCAGAGCATCCTTTGAATACTCAAGCTCCCCCACAGCAACCCTGGCTCCCACTTCCCTCTGCGTAGAAACCCAAAGGGTCAACCATGGCCTTCAAGGCCCCACTTGACCTGCATTTCCACCCGTTCTCTCTCGGGTCTTCTCCCCAACTTCCCACTGACACTCATACTGCTCTTTGTAGAATGAGTGTTTATAGGATGATGGAACGATCTTTGTGTTCCATCTAAACAGGCTCAGGTCTACTATGGGGTTTAGCACTGGCCGACTTCTGCATGCAACACTCTTCCCTAGACAGCCCACGGCTACCACCCTTACCTGCAAGCCTGTGGTCCAGTGTTCTCCTATGGAAGCTCAGTTATCCTAACCTCTGTGTTAGAATTGTAAGCACTGGCCGGGCGTGGTGGCACACACAGGTTCGAAGCCAGCTGCACTGGCTTAGGAGACCCTGTTTCCAAATAAAAAAATATATAAAATAGGTCTGGGAGTGTAGCCCCGAGGTAGAAGGGCTTCCAGGAACCCCAGTACCACCAAAAAAAAAAAAAAAAAAAAAAAAAAAAGAATTGTAAACACTGGCAGGGTGAAGTGACATTCACCTGTAATCCCAGTCCTGGGAGGCTGAGACAGGAAGACTGCAAATTTGAGGCCAGCTTCAGCAATTTAGGGAGAATTTCAGCAGCCTCGCAGGAACTTGTTTCAAAATAAACAAACAAATAGCTGTGGGTGTAACTCAGAGGCAGAACACACCTGGATTTAATCTCCATACCTCCCGGTCCCCAAATAATAGCTGTAAGCTGCTCCTCCGGCCTCTTCAGAATTCCGCATGTCTGTGCACTCCTCTATATTTAATCTGCAGAGTCAGCGCTTCCTGTTTTTTCGGGGCTCTCCAGTGGCTGGGGCAGGGGGGGGTGTGCTCCTATCGCGCCCTAACTTCTAACACAGGGCCCACACATGGTAGATATTCAACAAATACTTATTGACTGAATGTGAATGCGGTAGACGAGCCATTACGGTACGTTACGATACAGCGCGATAGTGTTCATTTGCACTAGAAAGTTAGCAGTAAGAAAAATATACTATGAGTGAAAAAAGTTCATAGTGAGGCGTAATATTTTTATTCTATTTTTGGCTATCTGTGGGTTTTCCCATTGGGAAAGACTGTTGGTGTCTTTCTTTTCCATTGTTCTTTTCAGGAAAAATATTTCACATTTCAAAGATTATTCTTCTGTCATATGTCAATTTATCTTACTTTCTCCCCAAGTTATTTCTATGTCTTATAGCCTCCTGCCTGCCTTCCTTCTCATTCCTTCCTTCCTTCCTTCCTCCCTCCCTCCCTCCCTTCCTCCCTCCCTTCCTTCCTTCCTTTCTTCCTTCCTATCTCTCTCCCTTTTTCTTTTCTTCCCATAACTCAAAACATTTCACTCCACATATTTTAAACCTTATTTTAAGACTGTGCTTTGCTATTAACAATACAATTTTAAGCTGGGTGTGGTGGTACATGCCTGCAGTCTTAGTACCTAGGGGGCTGAGACAGGAGGACTGCAGGTTGGAAACCAGCCTCAGCAATTTGGCAAGACTCTCTGAAACTTAGTGAAGCTCTGTTTTAAAATAAAAATAAGCTGGCTGAGCCGGGTGTGGTGGCGCACGCTTGTAATCCCCGCGCTTGGGAGGCGGAGATAGGAGACTCGCGCAGGTTTGAAGCCAGCCGTGCTGGTGTAAGAGACCCTGTTTCCAAAAATAAAAAAAGTATAAAATAGGTCTGGGAGTGTAGCCCGGAGGTAGAAGGACTTCCAGAAAACCCAGTACCACCACCACCACAAAAAAAAAAAAAAAAAAAAAAAAAAAAGCTGGGTGTGTGCTTGTAATCCCAGCATTTGAGAGGCTGAGACGGGAGGATCAGGAGGATCGTGGTTCAAGGCCAGCCTCAGCTATTAGTGCGGTCCTTGGCAACTTGGTGAGACCCTGTTTCAAAATAAAGAATAAAAAATAGGGCTGGAGGTGTAGCTCAAAGGTAGAAAGCCCCTGCATTCCATCCAATAAATAAATAAATAAATAAATAAATAAGGGCTGGGGCATGTAACTTGAAGGTAGAACCTTCCAGAATTCAATCTCAAATACCACAGGAAAAAAGAAAGGAAGAACAGCACAATTTTTTGATGAGGCATTTTATAGGAGACGTAAGGATTTTGCTATAGTTCCTTAACAGCATTTTGAACACTTTTGTACCTTTTCTACTTAAAACCAAAATATTATTTTACTGATAGAACTCATCCTATGTATGAGATATTACATATTATAATATTTAATCGTGTCTCTCACACATCTTTTATATTCCATGTCTTACAAATGCTACACACCTGTGTTCCTAATACGCTTAATCTGAAGACTACTACTTTCAGTTCCTGTTTAGAAAGGTCTTCTGTTATATATTATTGCTTTAATTCCTTCTCCTTTTTAATTTCTCCAAGTAAAATTTTGGTATCTGGTGTGAAGTACGATTGTAACTGAATATTTTTTAAGCTCATAACTGGTTGAGACAGTATATATAGTAAATATGCCATGTAGTATATAATTCCTCTTTTATCTATTGTTTTGCAATATTACCTTTATTTCACCGTTCACCTCCTTGATTGAAAAATTCACAGGGACCTGGATCCTTCAGCTTTACCCTTGACTTCTGGGCCAGGTCACCTTCTCTTTAGGAGAAATCGTGTGTGTGTGTGTGTGTGTGTGTGTGTGTGTGTGTGTGTGTGTGCAGGCATATACATGTTCCCATGTTTTCTGGAATAGTTGGCTTACCCTCTGACTTGCTTAGGATTAAGCTTCTGGGTAGAATTCCTGAAGCAATCCCTTCCCTTTTCTGAGCTGCCCTTTTAGTATTAGAGGGCTGGGATGAGGTCAGTCTGTTTTGGCTGATTTCAGATGTGTTGCTCAAGCCGGAGCCAGTGTGAGGCTTTGAAAACAGTCCTTTTCAAAGGCTCAGACTTATTTCCAATAGAGAGCCAGCATGTTAAAACAAAATGAGAGCGCTGGCAATTTTAAGCAAATAAATTGCTTCCTATTGATAATGGGATATTTATGCAGCCTGCAGTGGAGAACAATTTCTTTCAGAGCCAGGCCCTTTATCAATGATCAGGGAGGCAAAATGGAGTTGGAAATAATATGGCAGGGAACGAAAGGAGGGCTGCTGTGCGGGAATTTGGTGAGCTAGAGGAGGGAGGTAGCTGCCTGGGTTTCCGCTGAGCACCTAGGAGTCTGTCTCCATCCAAGCCTTCTTTCCACAGGTCATCCTCCCTGTCTTAAATCTCCTCTGGCTGCCTTTTTATAGACAGCAACTCCGGGGGCTACTCTGTTTGTCAGGACCTTGGGCATGTGACTTGGGCCCTTTGGGTGTGCGCACCCTTGCGTGTGAGACAAGGAAGGACGAGGGGGATACCAGTTACAAATTGAAAAATCATACAAAGGAAGGGGAATGTTTTTCTGGAGGAGAATCAGTTCCTCCGGTTTGCACCATTTGTCATTTTGTCTTGAGTTTTGATGACATGAATTAACTGGGCAGATGACTTCATGAGTATTTCTGTCTGTTTGTTTTGTGGGCTGAGCTGCTGGTAGACAGCTAGAAGGCCCTTGGGCCCTGTTTTGGGCCCTCGAGCTGGCGTGACGAAGATGTCACAAAGTGGACGAATGAGTGACCACCACTGTCTTCCTGTCTTTCTCCTATGTTTATAACACTGGTAGGTATTTGCGGCAGAAACAGATTACAAAACTATGGTCTGTACACACCATGGGATTTTACTCAGCCATAAACAAAGAACAGAATTTGGTCATTTGCAGGAAAATGGATGGAATTCAAGCATATTGTGCTAAGTGAGATTAACCTGTCACAGAAAGCCGAGGGTCATGTGTTTTCACTCATATGTAGAAGTTAGAAACCCAGAAACAAAGAGGACTTCAGCTCCGTGAGGGGAGATTCCAGTGGAATAGTGGAAGGGAATTTGGGGAGGGAGGTAGGAAGAGCTGATGTGGGAGATCTGATGGTGGGAACCATGCTCAAATTCCTTTGTTCATACATGAAGCTATTTATAGCAATGTAAATATTATCTATGAGAAAGAAGGGAAGCGGGGAAGGACCCGGGGGGAAATACACAACGAATGCTGTGTGCATGGATGTTACTGCCACTCTGAACCTCACTGTGATGTGTACTTACAATGTACCCATACAAGCAAAAAGAAAAGAAAAAAGAAGCACATGGTCTGTCTCTTTCCCCTCCCTCACTTGTGGCTGAGGTTGGCACAGAAAAAGGTGGTAGGCACTGGCTTTGGACTGGAGGTGCAGCTGGGAAGTTTTAGGCCTACAAGGAGCAAATCTATAATCAGCAGGTGCTATATAATAAGATTGGTAGGCTTCTGGGAGCTACAAAAATAAAGACCTTTCTATGTCCTTGGGGACTGAAACATCCTCCCAGGAATGCAAGAAGGATGGCTGCTCAGTAGACAGTCGAAACAGAGGTGGGTGGCATATGTGCTTTGATAGCAGTGAGTGAGTGAGAATAATTATCCTGCACAGAAGGCGGGAAATGACATGGTCCCCATAGGAGCGGCTATGTAGGAACCAACTGCTTCCAGGGAGCCCCAAGGCATCCTAGGACAAGCTGGGAGAGTCCAAGGTGGTAAAGAGGAGGATGTGTTATCCCTAGGGGAGCCATGACATGAGGAAGTCCAGGATTCTCAAAGTGTTTGGTTCTGAAGCATTTCTGGGTGGAGAAGTTTGTCAGGCTGGGATATACATTAACATATAGAAAAAGAAGAGAAGTTATGTGTGGTGGCACACACCTGTAATCCCAGAACTTGGAGGGCTGAGACAGGAGGATCACAAGGTCGAGGACAGCCTCAGCAATGCATCGATACTCTCAGCAACTTAGGGAGACGAGACTCTGTTTCCAAGAAAAAATATAATAAGAGTTGGGGGTGTAGCTCAGAGGTAGAATGCCCCTGGGTCCAATGCAGGGACATTGGACCCTAGTGTGTAGATCCTTAGTAACACACGCACACACACACACACACACACACACACACACACACACACGAAGGAGGAGGAGAGAAGATACAGAACAGAAGAAAATATCAGAGTGTATCACATCTAGAAAGGATGTATACTGCTTCAGGAAGCATTTGCTTTATTTTAAAAGAATCCAGATAGTAATCTAGACCATAAAAGCAGAATTTATTTGAGAACCATTGCAATAGGAGAAGAGACATCAGTATAGAACATAGCTCAATTCCAAGTACAGTGGCAGCAAGTTGGGGTTTATAGCCAGGGAGCAGGATAGGGTCAGTGAGAGGGAAACTCCTAAGAGGAAACATCAGGGATGAGGGAGGACTCTGGCCAAACCCACCTAACAGAATTGTTGCTGAAGATAGTCCAAGGTGATAGGACCTCACTCAGTGGTGAGTGATGAAGAATCCAACAGGTACGGAGGTGTGTGCATGCGTGCATGCGTGTGTGTGTGCGTGTGTGTGTGTGTGTGTGTGTGTGTGTGTAAACGGATTGTTTCAGTCAGCATTATCACAGCTGTAATCCAAAACAACTAATCACACAACTTAAAGGAAGAAGATTTATTTGTTCACAGTTTTGGAGATTTCAGAGGTTAAGTTCATGGCCGGCAGGGTCTGAAGAACTCAGGGCATGGTAATGGGAATCAGAGAGAGGGCAAGAGGAAGCCAGAAGCAAGCAAGGAAGTAAGGGAAGAGAGACCATACATAATCCCCAAGGCCACACCTCGAGGGACCCCTCCTCAGTAGCCAAACACTGCCTTCAACATGGATACTTGGTCTCTCTGAGGTCTAGGGTGACATTCTAACCTAAACCGTAACCCTTACTGAGCAAATTCTTGCTAAAACTGAGCTGTTCTGGTCTGGCAAGGATGGGCCCTATTCCAGAAGAAGCTTTGGGGGAGCTTGATCAAAGTTGAATCAAAGAACTAGTTAATGTTATTTTGAAAAGGAAAGGTCTGCTGTTTAGGAATTTGGACTCTGGCCCTGATACACCCACAAGATCCAGGGTAAAAAGAAATGAACCAAAGCTACCTGACAGGTTGCTGTGAGGAGTTTTTCTGAGAGGTACTCTCCTTCCTCTCCATTCTCTTTGTTTCTGGTTTATTTATGGGACTGGGATTTTTTTCTTCTGGCTTGCATATCTGTGCTGAATCCACGGGATGATTTTGTTTTCTCCCATGCTAATTATTCTCTGGTCTCTGGATATTAGCTTTTACAGCTTGTGAACAATGCGATTTAATGAAAAATTAACAATATTGATTATGACCGTGATGTTCACAGATACGTTCCACTCAATTTGAGGCTGGCAGGCACATTCCACTTTGCCTTCTGTGCCAAACGATGCAGTTCTTACTTTCCATCTTTGGCGATTGGCCCAGTGTTCCCTGAGAAGGTACTTGTTGGAGTGTGACAAATGACTGCATTTGTGTGGCGTACCAGGCCCCTCTGTTGTCACTAAGGAGGTGGCTGGACCATGGGGGAAGGTCCAGCTCCTCTCAGGACAAACTATACAGCATCCAGACACCGTGTTGGTCCCACGGTCAGGAGAGCAGCTTCCTCCCTTCCCAGGAGCATCCCGTCTCTCCCTGAGCCTCACCTGCATCCACCTGCTTCCCAGGCCCAGGGGCATGTGGGTCTTTCCTGGACGTCTCTTTAGGGCCAGACCTTGTGCCGAGTATGGGGTCCATTCATGATCTACAACTGTCCTTGTAGGCTTTCCTAGACCTATAGTAATGCCTCCTCATCTTTAGGGTACACATCCTAAGACCCCCAAAAGATGACTATAGCCATAGACAGCACCAAACTCTCTATATACTATGTTTTTGCTTTATTTATTTATTTATTTATTTATTTATTTATTTATTATCTATTTTGAGAGTCTGGGGATGGAACCCAGGGGAATTCTACCTCTGAGCTATAACCCCTGCCCTATTTTTTAATCTTTTTTTTAATTTTTTTTTATTTTTTTTTAAATTAATTTATTTTTTAAATTGGTGCATTGTAGTCATATATCAATCACATTGGAGTACAAGACTTGAGAGGATATACAAGCACACATCATCCAATTAGCCCTCCTCCAGCCCCCGTCCCATTCCCTCCCCCTCCCTCCGTCCCACACTTCTTTGGTGATTTACTTTGATACATTTGTTTATGTACCTCCTGCGTTTTAAAGAGGCTCCGTCCTCCAGTATTACATACCCTCTGATTGGTCACATTAGTTGCTTCACTATAGGGCCCTTTCTATAGCTCAACCTCTTCCTGTTGCCCTTTTCCTCCTAGTTATTGCTGATTAAGAGAAGCGTCTGATTTATATTTTCTGCGATATTTCTCTGTGCATGCTGCGTTGCAAGTACCAATCCCACTCTTGATGGTCCCAGTAGTGGCCTGGCTACTCAGTGGACTGATCCAGACCTCGCTGGCTCAAGCAGCGGCCTTGCCTCATGGGAGGACCCAGTTCTGGTCTCGCTGGCCCCTGAACCGGTCAAACCCCTAAGCTGGCTTTGGTCCCGACCTTGGAGGCCCCACCACTGGTAATGTCTCACAGCAGGCTCCGATGACGGCCTCACTGGCCCCAGCACCGGCTTAACCCCTTGGCAGGCTCTTATCCTGGCCTCAGAGGCCCCAGTACCGGCCTTGCCTCAAGGCAGGCTCCGATGCCGGCCTAGCTGGCCCCAGCACCGGCCTAATCCCTCGGCAGGCTCCGATCCCGGCCTCGGAGGCCCCAGCACTGGTCATGCCTCAAGGCAGGCTCCGATGCCGGCCTTGCTGGCCCCAGCACCGGCCTAACCCCTAGGCAGGCTCATATCCTGGCCTCGGAGGCCCCAGTACCGCCCTTGCCTCACAGCAGGCTCCGATGCCGGCCTCGCTGGCCCCAGCACCGGCCTAACCCCTCGGCATGCTCCGATCCCGGCCTCGGAGGCCCCAGCACTGGTCATGCCTCACGGCAGGCTCCGCTGCCGGCCTCGCTGGCCCCAGCACCGGCCTAACCCCTCGGCAAGCTCTTATCCTGGCCTTGGAGGCCCCAGTACCGGCCTTGCCTCACGGCAGGCTCCGATGCCGGCCTCGCTGGCCCCAGCACCGGCCTAACCCCTCGGCAGGCTCTTATCCTGGCCTCAAGGCCCCAGTACCGGCCTTGCCTCAAGGCAGGCTCCGATGCCGGCCTCGCTGGCCCCAGCACTGGCCTAACCCCTCGGCAAGCTCTTATCCTGGCCTTGGAGGCCCCAGTACCGGCCTTGCCTCACGGCAGGCTCCGATGCCGGCCTCGCTGGCCCCAGCACCGGCCTAACCCCTCGGCAGGCTCTTATCCTGGCCTCGAGGCGCCAGTACCGGCCTTGCCTCAAGGCAGGCTCCGATGCCGGCCTCGCTGGCCCCAGCACCGGCCTAACCCCTCGGCAGGCTCCGATCCCGGCCTCGGAGGCCCCAGCACTGGTCATGCCTCAAGGCAGGCTCCGATGCCGGCCTCTCTGGCCCCAGCACCGGCCTAACCCCTCGGCAGGCTCTTATCCTGGCCTCGGAGGCCCCAGTACCGGCCTTGCCTCACGGCAGGCTCCGATGCCGGCCTCACTGGACCCAGCAGCGGCCTAACCCCTCGGCAGGCTCCGAACCCAGCCTCTGAGGCCCCAGTACCGGCCTAACCCCTCGGCAGGCTCCGATCCCGGCCTCAGAGGCCCCAGCACTGGTCATGCCTCAAGGCAGGCTCCGATGCCGGCCTCACTGGCCCCAGCAGCGGCCTAACCCCTCGGCAGGCTCTTATCCTGGCCTCGGAGGCCCCAGTACCGGCCTTGCCTCACGGCAGGCTCCGATGCCGGCCTCGCTGGCCCCAGCACCGGCCTAACCCCTCGGCATGCTCCGATCCCGGCCTCGGAGGCCCCAGCACTGGTCATGCCTCACGGCAGGCTCCGCTGCCGGCCTCGTTGGCCCCAGCACCGGCCTAACACCTCGGCAAGCTCTTATCCTGGCCTTGGAGGCCCCAGTACCGGCCTTGCCTCACGGCAGGCTCCGATGCCGGCCTCGCTGGCCCCAGCACTGGCCTAACCCCTCGGCAGGCTCTTATCCTGGCCTCGGAGGCCCCAGTACCGGCCTTGCCTCACGGCAGGCTCCGATGCCGGCCTCACTGGCCCCAGCAGCGGCCTAACCCCTCGGCAGGCTCCGATCCCGGCCTCAGAGGCCCCAGTACGGCCTTGCCTCAAGGCAGGCTCCGATGCCGGCCTCGCTGGCCCCAGCACCGGCCTAACCCCTTGGCAGGCTCCGATCCCGGATTTGGAGTCCCCAGCACTGGCTTTGCATCAAGGCAGGCTCCGATGCCGGCCTCGCTGGCCCCAGCACCGGCCTAACCCCTCAGCAGGCTCTTATCCTGGCCTCGGAGGCCCCAGTACCGGCCTTGCCTCACGGCAGACTCCGATGCCGGCCTCGCTGGCCCCAGCACCGGCCTAACCCCTCGGCAGGCTCCGATGCCGGCCTCGCTGGCCCCAGCACCGGCCTAACCCCTTGGCAGGCTCTTATCCCGGTCTCGGAGGTCCCAGTACCGGCCTTGCCTCATGGCAGGCTCCGATGCCGGCCTCGCTAGCCCCAGCACCAGCCTAACCCCTTGGCAGGCTTTTATCCTGGCCTCGGAGGCCCCAGTACCGGCCTTGCCTCAAGGCAGGCTCCGATGCCGGCCTTGGTGGCCCCAGCACCGGCCTAACCCCTCGGCAGGCTCTTATCCTGGCCTCGGAGGCCCAAGTACCGGCCTTGCCTCATGGCAGGCTCTGATGCCAGCCTCGCTGGCCCCAGCACCGGCCTAACCCCTCAGCAGGCTCCGGTCCCGTCCTCGGGGGCCCCAACACTGGCCTTGCCTCACGGCAGGCTCCGTTGCCGGCCTCGCTGACCCCAGCACTGGCCTAACCCCTCAGCAAGTTCCGGACCCGACCTCGGAGGCCCTAGCACAAGCCTTGCATCATGGCAGGCTCCAATGCCGGCCTCGCTGGCCCCAGCATCGGTCTAACCCCTCTGCAGGTTCCAATCCCGGCCACGGAGGCCTCAGTAGTGGCCTTGCCTCACAGCAAGCTCCGATGTCGGCCACTGGCCCCGGCGCCCGCCTAACCCCTCAGCAGGTTCCGATCACTGTCTCTGTGGTTATTATTTCAAAGGTTCCAGTTGTAATGTATCAGATCTCTGCCTCCCCCGAATATTGGCCACTGGCATTGCCACTGCTTCCACCGTTTCAAATCCTTCTCAGGCTCTTTTTCCACTCTGAATGTTGTCCAGTGTTCCGAAGCATGCGTGATGGTAGCATTCGACATTTGGTGTAATTTCTCCAAAAAAATAAGGTTGGTAAGATCCGGTTTCTGCTTCTCCTGAATACAAGTCTCCACCACCATAGCGAAGAACTCTTTCAACACCGCATTTCTCCTTGGTCTCCGCTAAACTCTCTCCTTATATGTGATGTCTGAGATTCTTAACAATATAGAGAAATAGCAGTCCTCTTTCACGACGAATTTTTCCATAAGTTCCAGTGCATTTAGATAAGTTTTTTTCTGCATCTCCAGTGTCCTGGCATCCATGACGGCTTTCTTACCACCTCTCCGATATTTTTCTTTATCTTTTTCTGTTCTGGGCCCGGTTTCTCCAGGGGTCTGACGTGCTACTCGCAGTTCGGCCGGGACACAGAGTCCCGCGATCCGGGCCCCAGCTGGCGTGCCCTGTGCTCGACCCCCGCCCAGAACCCAGCATCTTACTGGGCCTGGTTTCTCCAGGGGTCTGGCGTGCTACTCGCAGTTCTGCCTGGGGCCCAGAGTCCCGCGACCCGGGCCCCATCTGGCGTGCCCAGCCCGCGACCCCCGCCCAGAACCCAGCGTCTTACTGGGCCTGGTTTCTCCAGGGGTCTGGCGTGCTATGCGCAGTTCGGCCTGGGGCCCAGAGTCCCGCGACCGGGGCCCCATCTGGCGTGCCCAGCCCGCGACCCCCGCCCAGAACCCAGCGTCTTACTGGGCCTGGTTTCTCCAGGGGTCTGGCTTGCTATGCGCAGTTCGGCCGGGGCCCAGAGTCCCGCGACCTGGGCCCCATCTGGCGTGCCCCGCCCGCGACCCCGCCCAGAACCCAGCGTCTTACTGGGCCTGGTTTCTCCAGGGGTCTGGCGTGCTACTCGCAGTTCTGCCTGGGGCCCAGATTCCCGCGACCCGGGCCCCATCTGGCGTGCCCAGCCCCCTATTTTTTAATCTTTATTTTGAAACAGGGTCTCATTAAGTTGTGGAGGGCCTCACTAAGTAGCTGAGGTTGTCCAAAAACTGCGACCCTCTGGTCTCAGCCTCCCGAATGCTGGGATTACAAGCGCCAGGAGTTGAGGCCAAGGGTATTATGCCTCTGAGCTACACCCTCACCCCTATTTTATTTTTATTTTTCACTTTTGAAATAGGTTCTCATTAAGTTGCTAAGGGCCTCACTAAGTTACTGAGCCTGGCCTAGAACTTGTGATTCTCCTGTTTTAGACTCTCAACTTAGTGAAACCTTGTTTCAAAGTAAAAAATAAAATAAGGTGGCTGGAGGTATAGTTCAGAGGTAGAATGCCCGTGGGTTCAACTCCCAGTAACACACACACACACACACACACACACACACACACACACACTAATAACAATCAACAATACTAAAATAATAGATCAATTATAATAATCTACTAGAATAAAAGCTACTAAAAAAACATAAATTATTTATTTCTAGAACTTTCCATGCACCATTTTTAAGTCCTGGTTGACAGTGTGTAACTGAAGTTGTAGGTAACAGTGGACTTCTGTAGTCTGAAATTGTCCACCTTTCCTTGAATTGGACTATTGTCATTATATCTAGATCTTGCACTTCAGGAACTAAAACTTAAGTAATACCTGGGTGGCAGGTATGTTACATAGGAGTCTGTGATTTAAACTTTTCTGTGCCTAAAATTGATGAGAAATGGAAAAGGGAATAATAGATACTGCCTTTTAGAAGGAAACTTGACAATGTGTATCACATGCCTCAAAAATGTTCCTGCCCTTTGACCCAGTAATTCTGTTTTCAGGGCGTCATCTGGAGGAAATGGCTATAGAAATACACGTTGGTTTCTGGTGGTGATGTGTGTGTGTGTGTGTGTGTGTGTGTGTGTGTGTGTAACCCAGAGCCTCACACAAATGCTAAGCAGACATGCTATTACAGACCTACATCCTCGGCCCACACAATAATATCTGTAAACTATTTCTACTGCAGCATTATTTAAAACATTAGGAGTTTGGTGAAATCAGTTTTGCTTTAGCCATACTTTGGAATACCAATTACTAGCCAAAATGATGTTTTAAAGACTAGTGAAAATATGGAAAATTGAAATGAAAGTGAAAAAAATAAAGTTATATGGAGAGTATGCTCCTAATATAATGAAGAATGTTTGCATATTCAAAATTTAGAATCAAATGCCCTAGCATGTTAACAATAGTTATGACTGACTAATGGATAATAGATTTTCTTTTTCTTTATACATTTTTGGACTTCCTTTTCTCCTTCCTTTTTTCCTTCCTTCCATCCATCCTTCCTTCCTTCCTCCCTTTTCTTCCTTCCTTCCTTCCCTCCCATTCTCTCTTCTTTCTTCCCTTCTTCCTTCTTTGCTTTCTTTCATTGTCTGGGGATTGAACCCAGAGGCATCATACCTCTGAGCTATACTCCCAGCCCTATTTCATTTTTTACTTGGAAACACAGTCTTCCTAAGTTGCTGAGGCTGACTTCAAACCTGTAATCCTTCTGTCTTAGCCTCCCAAGTACTATAATTACAGGCATTCACCACCATGTCCAGTTGGTGGGGCATTTTTCATCAGAAGTATCAATTAGAGTATAACCTGGAAAGCGCAGCATGTCCTTTACTGATTTTGGCTCTGGCCTTTTGAGAGGCAGACACCCAGCGGACCCTCCATAGGTACTCATAGGTACTGATGTCCCTGTCCTAGTAGAAGAGTCCAGAAAAATCACAGCAGACAAATAGAACTGCTGTGCTGTTCCTTGGTACCCTCCCCTCTCTCTGCTCATCATCTTCCCAGAGAGGTTGGCCCTGAGAATTTTCTCTCTTGTCATTGCCCATAGAGGTCCATGGTGCTCTTATTCATCTTCAGATTCAATCTAATCATCTCCCTCCAGCCCTGCCAGGGGCATTTAGTCCTGTCTGGCCAGGGTGGGCTTTCACTGTTAATACCTGTTCTAATTTGCCTTGTTCTTTTACTGATGGAAAATTCCATCAGCTTCAATCTACCTAGCAAGCTTAAATCAATTCAGCTTTATCTATCAAGGTATAAAATTTGGGGAGAGATTAACTCTGTTCTAGTTCTTAAACCCTTAGAAACACCCCTAGCTTTCCAATGGTCTTGTGCTACACTAGTTTAAGGAAGAAATGACTTTTTTTTTGCATGACCTGAGATACTTGGCCTTTGCTGCTTTAATTTTACCACCCAACAGGTTACTCAAATTGTCTTCTTACAAAATGCTAGCTAGGGAAGGAGTTGGTTTTGTTTTACTATGGAAGGTATGATTTGAAAAAGGCTAGGAGCCTGGGAACACCTGAGAAACACAGTACGATCACCATGTTGCTGAGCCACCAGCCTCGAGTGCCGGTTCGTGAACCTCTTTCCCCGCACTGCCTGTTGCCCACTCTGGGGGTTAACAGTGATTTGCCCTTTGGCAAGATGGTGGTTGGCTAAAATGAGTATGCGGCCCCAGGAATTTGGGGAAATTTACAGATTTATAGGACCCTTGATAAAAGCTGATTCTAATGATCAGTCCAAAGTTAATACTGCAGTTAGGATCCCAGGGAGGGACAGCCACTATTGCCAGTATACAGGGCTCCTCCCAACTAAGACCCAGAGCCCCAGCTGGGTCCCCTCCTCCCTCTTCCCTCATGCCCTGCCTTCTCCAAAAGGCAATGACTCCACCTCTCAGCCTCTTCCTAGGATCTCTGAAGTCTCACCTCCTCCTCTCCCCAGGGTTTTCTTTTCCTTATTTTAATTGGCAGGTGTGTGTGTGTGTGTGTGTGTGTGTGTGTGTGTGTGTGTATACACACACGCTGGGGATTGAACTCAGGGGCATTCTACCTCCAAGCTATACCCTCAGCCCTCTTTTATTTCTTATTTTGAGACACGGTCTCACTAAGTTGTTGAGGCTGGCCACGAACTTGCGATCCTTGTCTCAGCCTCTCAAGTACTGAGATTACAGAACCACCTTGCGTTGTAATTATTCATAACACTGGGACTCATTGCTGCATATTTATACATGCACCTAACATTATTTGGTGAATTTTATTCCACAGTACCTCCCTCTCCCCAAGTGTTTGCTATTTCAACCTTTTCTCCTCCAACTTCTGTGTGTCTTTTCTCCCTTGGGATAAATGTCCAGTTCTTTAAGCCTCTTGAAATCCTTTGTGAACAAGATTCCTCTTAAGTAAAGAGATGAACGCAGGAAGCGCCTCCAGCACCAGGGTCCTTCCCATGTGGCTCTGCCCTGTCTCCCTGCCGTCTTTACCCAGAATCTGAGCCTGGAGTCCAGGCACAGCGCGTGAACACTTAGTGAAATGAATGCGCTCACCCTCCCAATAACAAGGAACCTAGAGGTGACAATTCCTTAATCTTTCTAAAAGCATGCCAAGAGGTAAAACAAACAAGGTCAAAAAAGTGAATTACGAGCTGAGTATGGTGGTGCATGCCTATAATCCTAGTACCAGTAGGCTGAGAATCGCAGGTTTAGGAACAACCGCAGCAGTGCAAGCAAGACTCTCAGAAACCTAGTAAGACTCTGTTTAGAAATAAGTAGGGCTGGGGGTATATACAGCTCAGAGGTAAAATCTTTCTGAGTTCAATCCCCTGCCCCTCCCCCCCCACACAAAGTGAGCTATGCGATCACACTCTTACCCCTCCACCTATGTGGCCATCCCCAGGTGGAGGACTTGACAAAGACAAGAACACTCCTAGCCCTTCTTGCGCCCTCAGCCTCCTCTCTTTGGCCCGCTTCCCTCTTCCCTCCTTTTCGAGGACCATGGCCCTTTGCTCTCCAAGCTTTCACCTCTTTGTTCCCAAATTACTGAAACCAGTTGGTTGTATTTTCAGACTGACTGATTATAATTAAATCAGAATTTCAATCCCATGGAATTGAATCAGCACGTTACATGTAGTCACGACCATTCTATTCCCATTACCTACCTACCTACCTATCTTCCTTCCTTCCTTCCTTCCTTCCTCCTTCTTCCTTCCTTCTTTCCTTCCTTCCTTCCTTCCTTCCTTCCTTCCTTCCTTCCTTTCTTTCTCCTTCCTTCCTTCCTCTTTCTCTTCTTTCTTTCTTTCTTTCTTTCTTTCTTTCTTTCTTTCTTTCTTTCTTTCTTTCTTTCTTTCTTTCTTTCTTTCTCCTGACTTCCTTCCTTCTGTGCAGTACTGAGGATGGAACCCAGGGACATTCTACCTCTGAGCTATACCCCTAGCTCTGTTTTTTATTCTTTATTTTGAAACAGGGTATCACTAAGTTGCAGAGGCCCTCACTAAGTAGCTGAGGCTGACCTTGAACCTGCAATCCTCCTGTCTCAGCCTCCCAAGTACTGGGATTACAGGCATGTGCCACCATGCCAGCTTCTGCCTTTCCTTCTGGATTCTCTCTCAGTTAATGTCAATGCTACTTATTCATCATGTGCACTATAGACTCCAGTGTTGTCTTGTAATCTTTATTTCCCAAACCTGGACACCTCAGCCCACCCTTAGCACCTCCTGCTCCATCTCGGAGAAGTCTCCTTCCGCTGGGGTCCTCTGCATGGCAAGGACTACGCTCCAAGCTCCTCCTCATCTTCCCCTTAGACTCTGTAGCACCCATTCCTCTTTAGTCACTCCTATCTTTACCATCCTGATGTCAGAGCTCTTGGTTTAAAAGTATGATCCTGTAAAAATCGTTTCTAAATCACTGGGGTCTCCCTGTGTCTACATCAAAGGTCATAAACTTCAACCATAAAAGGCCAGAGTCAACATGTTAGTCATAGCTGGAGGAGGTCGTGCATGGCTGTAATCTCAGTACTTGGGAGGCTGAGACAGGAGGATTGCAGGTTTGAAGTCAGCCTCAGCAACTTAGTGAGGCTCTCAGCAACTAAGAAAGACCCTGTTTCAAAATTTAAAAAAATAGGACTGGAGATATAGCTCAGAGGTAGAATGACCTGGGGTTTAATCCCCAGCACCAAACTCACACACACACACACACACACACACACACACACACACACACACACATTTTAGCCACCCATGTCACAGTTGTTCCATTTTCCTTGTTTTTAAGGTCACAAGTGGTAGACAATAGACAACTTATGCAGACAGTGCTCGGAGCTATACCATGGCTGCATTCCAATAAAACTTTATTTATAAAAAAGAGATGGTAGCCGGGCGTGGTGGCGCACACTTGTAATCCCAGTGTTCGGGAGGCTGAGACCGGAGGATTGTGGTTCACGGACAGCCTCAGCTAATTAGTGAGGCCTTCTGCAACTCAGTGAGATCCAGTTTCAGAATAAAGAATAAGAAATAGGGCAGGGACTGTAGCTCGGGGGTCAAAAAAAAAAGAGATGGTGTGCTGGATTTGGGTACAGACCCTCCTTTGCTGATCCCTGACCTACAGAGGAGATCCCAGGGGTTCCAAGGACTCTTTTCCGTAACAGCCTCATCTCTCTTTTGTTTTCCGTTTCTTTGGCCACTATGTAGACAATATTGTAGACATGTCCATGTCTTGGCACATTCTTTTTACTCTGCCTCCTCAGCCTTAAGATTCAAAAGATTCAAGGGTGACCTGCAGCAACCTTCCTGCTGATGTGTCTCTTCCTCCTATGGACTGTCATGGGATTTTGTGTAGACTTCTGTTACTATACCTGCCATCCTTGCTTATGAGCATCTGGCCACCTCTTTCTCTCTCTCCAACTAGATTATTAGATTCTTGCAGCCTACAAAGTTTCTTTTACTATCTATCCTAGCGCGGCATCTGGAAAAGAGTATGTAAACAGCAAGTGTTTGTAGAACAAATGGCAGAGTATTAGCCATCTCCAGAGTCGGGTGTGGGAAACCCTCCCAAATTTCTTTTATCATTGGTTCAATCCCTGAATTATTATTTCCCCTGAATAAAGACTTCCAGGTTTCTCTCTTACATTGGCACATTTTACATTGGTTTTTAATAATTGCCTTGCCTAGTGTAGCTGAACTGCATCTATCTCCAGTTTCAGCAATTTCTTAATGATGTGTATCAACAGATGAATCTTCTCTATTAACAGAGCCATCACCTGATGCACTTAAAACACACATTCTTCCTAAAGACACACTTCTGAAGAGAATTGCTGAATGTTGCATCTAACAGGGACTGTGCTAAGAAAAACTGTTGTTCTTTATTACTAATTTGAAGCTGCAAATTTGTACTGGAAATTTCAGCAGATTCTTCAAAGCCAGAACATTAGCCAGCTAATATTGACTCTGGCCGGTGTCTGGACTCCACCTGATACTTGAAAAGTGCATCTGTCTTCCCCATAATTAGCTGCACCTTTGTCATTTATCCTGTCTGGACTGGCTGTATCCTTAGGAAGTTGCATGGAGTGGAGGCTGGATTCTCAGCAGTATCTGGATGCAAGTAGTACCAGTGGTGGGTGAGGATTATTTTTAAGAAATTAGTATAATGAGAAGTAAGTCTCTTGGGCTCTAGAGCAGGATTATTTTCTTTCTTTCTCTCTTTCTTTCTTTCTTTCTTTCTTTCTTTCTTTCTTTCTTTCTTTCTTTCTTTCTTTCTTTCTGGTGGTACCCAGTACCAGGTTCCTGGAAGCCCTTCTACCTCCGGGTTACACTCCCAGACCTATTTTTATATTTTTTAAATTTGGAAACAGGGTCTCTTAAGCCAGCACGGCTGGCTTCGTTCGAACCTGCGCGATCCTCCTGTCTCTGCCTCCCAAGCGCGGGGATTACAAGCGTGCGCCACCACGCCCTGCAGAGTAGGATCATTTCTATCCAAGGCCCTTGCATTTCTATGCAAGGCCCATACCGTGTGCACCACTCCCAGGAGGAGGGGTCCCAATGCCTGTGGGGATGCACACTCAGATTCGGGCCAATCCCATAGGCCACAGGTGATTGGATTCCTCCTTTCAGAAGATGCACCGTACTGCGTCTCCGTGATGACAATTGGACGGGCTCCTGTTACCAGCACAGACGCCCCTTCTCTGGCTCACAGAGGCCTCCTGGAGGTGGTAGAACTGCTATACTGGTGCCCAACGTGCACGTGTTCCATAGGATTAAGAAGTGCAACTGAACAAAAGACCAAAAGGCCAACACACTCACGTAATTCTGAAGCACCAGGAGCTTTAGTTCCAACTGGAGATAAATTCTGGTGAAAGGCACATGACATTTCTGGCTTGTTCCTGAAAACTATATCTGCAATTCCCACTTTCCAAGGATGGAAAAGTAGCCAGAGCCCGCTGGTGCCGAGAGCCGTCCTCCAGCTGCCGGAGGCAGACGGGTCCCGCCTGCTGCGCTGTCTCCACTGGTTTTATGGGCGCAGTTCTCACACCCTGTTCTGCTATTAAAAATAAAATGAGGCACACATCACATGTCTGTCCCAGACTGCAAGACTCATTTCCTTCTAATAAGTTTCTGATTTGTCTGGGCTTTCTTTACCTAGAGAGATTGAATCTCCAGAGACTCCCATTACAGATTTCTAGTTTTGTACCTTATTTTCCTCCCCCTTCTCTGCTATTTTGATAGAAAATGAAGTTAGTGGCTGCTTCTGCAGACAGACAGACAGACAGAAAGACAGACAGACACACACACACACACACACACACACACACACACACACACACACTTTGTTTCTCTCTCTCTCTCTGGGAGTCAGGAACAGATATTCTATGCAAACAGATAAGGAAAGCTTTGACCTACCTACTTTACAATTGATAATAAATTTGCTACAACTAAATGTTACCTACAGGCCCCCCAAAACAGGACCCTGTACAAATAGGTGTCTGCTCTGTCCTGGGCTGGTTACATCCCGCAGAGCAAATCATGGGTATTCAAGGTCTTGAAGGATCAGGGCTTTGCGCAGTGGGCAGTCCTTGAGTGACACTCCCCTGTCCCCAAACACATTGTCTTTTGATTTGCCAAATCCAGAGGCAAGTCTGGTAGTAGCCCAGACAGCTAAGTGGAGGGTGGAAAGGCCCGCAGCCAGGGCATTCATGTCCAGGCCAAGTTCTCAACCACTCCTCTGGGTGTCCAAAAGATCCAGGCTGAAGTTCATGATGAAATTTAGGGCATGCGTGGCCATAGGAGCAAGGTTGAGCACTGTCAACAGAAGGCAATGTCCTGTCTGGCAGTGCCAACAGCCCAGAAAGTTCAGGGTTGAGTCTGAAGGAATGAGATGTGGAGAGGAACCCTGTAAAGGAGTGGTCCAGAGAGGGAAGGGCAGAGCCACCCATGGCCCGGCTGCAGACTCTGATGTCTTCTGACTTTTCTCCTGCTACTTGCATGTCTGGCCCGAAGGTGAAACCTTCCAGTAGAGATTACTTCTAACTCATCTCTCAGAGGAGGCTGACCCCAGCCCCTGCCTCTGCCCCTCCCTTCCTCTGTGTCTGGTGGTCCCGGTTCAGGCTGTCTGTCTGTGCTGGTGTCCTTGAGTGCTTTGCACAGTGACCTCCAGCTGAGCCACAGCTCTAAGGTCTCAAGTAGACACTGGGGACTAGGTAGGAAAGCATATGGCTGCTTTAGGGCACACTCTTGGACATCATTGCTGAGGGAAACAGCCCCCAAATACAGACAGACTTCTTGATTCAGAACTTGGCCTGGATAAAAATTAGTTTTGTTCCTTCAATGTAAAGAAGGGGGGAGTTAGTTTGAATAGCAGGTTAACAGGGCACGTAAAAGAACACAAAGGCTTCCTGTTCTTCTTCTAAGGTCTTTAACGACGTCCGCAGATCCACAGGAAAGAGAGCTGGTAGGACCTAAGGGATCTTTGCAGCCAACCCAGCTCATTTTACACATGAGCAAGCGGAGGCCTCTGGGTTTGGCGGCAGACCTAATTAGCTATTACTCCTGGCCAGAAGCCTAGGGTCCTGGCTCACAGGCTGGTCTTTTCTCTGCTAGAGTCCACATTTATTCACAGAAACCATTCAGGCTGCAGAATTAATATTGATAATTGATAATAAATTTGCTACTGATACATGATCCTTACCTACTTAGACTGATCGTTTGTGGAGCAGCGATCTGTCTAGTGCCTCCTGCAACTTGTGGGTGAGGCAACATACAAAGAAAAAACAAGTGTAGGAGGAGCTCATAGCTGGGACGAGACGCCTTGATTTCTATGTCAATCACAGCCTTTCTAGATGTCACGTGACAGGAATGACGGGCTGCCGAATGGTCAGCAGAGAGGGAGAACTTGGCTCTGGGGAGCAAAGTCATTTTTGTGGAATGCATGGCCTTAACTTAGACTTGAAGAATGGATGTTATTTTGGCAAGGATAAAAAAAAGAGAGAGAAAAAATTGTTTGAACTGCAAGTAGTGAGTTGGATTAGATAGTAACCTTAAAAACAGCCTTGAAAGATATCAGGTTCTAATTTGTGGAATTTGCAAATGTCATATTGGGAAGAGGTCTTTGAAGATAAAGTTTGAGGATCTTGAAGTGGGGGGTTATCCTGGATTGTCTACATGGTTCCTAGATGCAAACCCTAGTGTTCCTATCAGAGGGAGGAAAAGGGAGATTTCAAACAGAAGAGGAAAAGTCAGACATTACAGGGATGTAGCCAAAGCCAAGATACCGTGGTAGCCACCAGAAGCCAGAAGAGGCAAAGAATGATTCCTTCCTAGATCCCCTAGGGGAACACAGCCCTCTGATGCCTACATCTTAATCTAAAGGTGCTGAATTTGGGCTTCTGTCCTCCTGACTGTGAGAGAATAGATTTCTGTTGTCTTAAGCTCCCAAGTTGGGGATAATTTGTTACAGCAGCCACAGGATACTAATACAAAGAAGAAAGAGGCAGAGTACAAGGTATTTTTCAGGAGCATGTTCAGATATTTAGAGAGGTAGTAATTATAGTGGTTAGGGCCAAGGGTCTGAATTAGTCTGAAGAGTGACAGCAAGTTTCTGCATGTATCTTACTATGCTGATTGAGTAGAGCCACTGTGCCTAGTGGATCATTTTTGTTTCTCTGTGGCACTTAGTACTGTGCTCAGTGCTTGGGAAGTGTCAAGGTGAGTGGTGGCAGGTGTCATGTGTGAGCTTGCACTGTTTTTGTTTTGTTTTGTTTTGTTTGTGGTGCTGGGGATGGAACCCAGAGGCATTCAACCTCCGAGCTACACCACACACCACCAGCCCAATTTTTATTCTTTATTTTTAAAACAGGGTCTCACTAAGTTGCTGAGGGCCTCATTAAGTATCTGAGGCTGGCCTCGAACCTGGATCCTCCTGCATCAGTCTCCCAAGTACTGGGATTACAAGCATGTGCCACCATGCCCAGCTACAGTAAGGGTTTTTTTTTTGGGGGGGGGGGAGTCAGAGCTATTTTATGTCTTGTTATTTGTGATGAAGGAACCTCTCATTTTCAAACTGTGATCTCAAAATTCCCATGCTGTACAACACAGAGCTATGATATGTTAGAAAAAGGTTCAGCCAACTCAGGACTAAGAGCCAGGGGGTGTTTGGAGGAAAGGACTGGGTTGGAAATCAGAGCCGTTCTGGCTGGGGGTAAAAGGCTGGGGGATGACTAGCTACCAGAAATGGGCCTTACTGATAGCAGAGTCAAATTCTCTGTCAGCTCCTAGGGAAAGTGATTAAAGTTGTCTTTTGAGCTTTTGTGACACTCTTATTGATCTGAGGTTGTTTATAGCTATAAAACAACTGTAAATTAGAGGAATGAAATAGAAGCAGCAGGATACGGAGCTCCTCTCCTCCGCTGAGGCTGGTAGAGCAGAAAGCACAGCCCCTGGAGCAGCAGGGACCTGAAGTATTTCTGCAAAAGGAGAAACTCATTCTGCTCTCCTCCCAGGAGTTGATGAGACAGTTTCCCCCTCAAAGGTGAACGCGAATCCTCGTTCCTGCTTAGAGAGGATCTTGTTTAACATGATTTTCAGCGGGGAAAGCTGTCTCATCATACCTGCTACGGTGTTTTAAGATGAACAAAGACAGCTACCCTTTTTGTTCTTTTTTCCTTCTTCCTTTTCCATCTCCTTTTTTTCCCTCTCATTTCCTTTTATTCCTTTTTTTTTTTTTTTTTTTGGTGGTGGTGCTGGGGTTCCTGGAAGCCCTTCTACCTCTGGGCTACACTCCCAGACCTATTTTATATTTTTATTTGGAAACAGGGTCTCTTAAGCCAGCGTGGCTGGCTTTGAACCTGTGCGATCCTCCTGTCTCTGCCTCCCAAGTGTGGGGATTACAAGCATGCGCCACCACACCTGGCCTTTTTTTCCCTTTTATTCTTCTTTGGCCTATTATATTTATCTTGAAGGGATTCAGCATACCACCATTTTTTTTTTTTTTTTTTTTTGGTACTGGGGATGGAACCCAGGGTCATTCTACCTCCAAGCCACATCCCCCAGCTTTATTTTTTTTATTCTTTATTTTGAAACAGGGTCTCACTGAGTTGCAGAGGGCCCCACTAAATAGCTGAAGCTGTCCACAAACCTGGATCCTTCTGTCTCAGCCTTCCAAATGCTGAGATTACAAGTGTGCATCACCACACCCGGCTAGCATATCACCATTTGTAAAGCAGTTAGGAATTATTCATAGACAATCGCCGGTAATTTCAGTGATGCAACAAACCCAGCCATGTGACCATTGAACTTCCTCTGGTTTTTTCCTTGTAGAAATCCGAGAGGCCTTTCGAGTTCTGGACCGAGATGGGAACGGCTTCATCTCCAAGCAGGAGCTGGGCATGGCCATGCGCTCTCTGGGGTACATGCCGAGTGAGGTGGAGCTGGCCATCATCATGCAACGCTTGGACAT
Source organism: Muscardinus avellanarius (assembly GCF_963383645.1). NCBI lineage: Eukaryota > Metazoa > Chordata > Mammalia > Rodentia > Gliridae > Muscardinus > Muscardinus avellanarius. The sequence continues at coordinate 87,157,713 of NC_137796.1, read as the reverse complement.
GGACGGTGAGACCCAGTGGGTGGGCGGCTCCTCCCCTGGGATGGCTACCATCTCCTCAGTGAGACACTGGCTTCATGAAGGTCCTTGCATTTGGAGTCAAGAGACTTGGAGTCATGTCTTGGTTTGCAATTAAGAGGTGAAAACGGGCTAGATTAGGGTTTCCCACCAACATTCCATGGAGCGCTCAGGGCCTGTAGAGGTGGTTTCCAGTTATTGAAGGAGTGGCATGAAGACAGATGCCTGGTTGGTGAAGCAAGTAGAGCTCTCCTGTTCTTTCCCTCCCTTTTGGAAATAGTTTTATTGAAATAGTATTTATATACTATAAAATCTACCCATTTAAAGTGTACAGTCCAGTGGCTTTAATATATTGACAGACATGCAACTAATGCCACAATCAATTTTAGAACTGTTCCATTACTCTGAAAAGAATGCCTGTACTTCTTAATCATCACCCCAACCCTTCTACCTCCCCAAACTCCAGGACACCACAGATATACTTTCTCTCTCTATAGAGCTGCCTCTTCTGGACAGCTTATATAAATGGGATCATACAGTATATGATCTTTTGTGACTGGCATAATTTTCAATATTGTAGCATGGAGAGCTATTTCATTTTCTTTTTTAGCCAAATCATATTCTATTGCATGGACATTGTAGCTTCTTTTCGTCTGTTTTACATGCTGAGTTTCTGATTATAACCTCACTGGGGAAAAGGTCTCACTCTTTATAAAAAGTTGTGATTGGCCTGGGGTTAGTCAAGGAAGGCTTCCTGGAGAAAAGGGAATTTGAAGAAGAAAAGGGAATTTGAAAAAGAGGGAGGGAGGAAGGTGAACCAGTACCTACCTCGGATCACTAGATTATAATTCTAGCTGTGACTCATTTTCTCTGCTTAATGGGGAAAGCAGTGTCTATCTCAATGACCTCACAAAGGTATTGTGGGGATCGAGTGTGCAAAAACATGTGACAAATTACATTGCCTTAAAAATGGTGGAGTCTGTTCTTGTTTTAGGTACCATGCTGCCCACAGGTAATAGCTTCCTCAGGTAATGTCAAATTTGTGAACCATTCCTAGTGGCCTCCCATAATCTTAGGGCAGGTGTGTTAAAGTCCCTACTTAAAAAATAAATAAATAAAAATAAAAATTTCAGCTGGGTGTGGTGGCATACTCTTGCAATCCCAGTACTCGGGAGGTTGGGGCAGGAAGATCATAGTTTCATGGCCATTCTCAGCAACTTAGCAAGGTCCTCCACAACTTAATAAAATCCCATCTCAAAAATAAAAAAAACAAAACAGGGCTGGGGGTATAGCTCCAAGGTAGAATGCACCTGGATTCAATCCCAGTACCATAAATTAAAATAAATAAATAAATAAATAAATAAATAAAAATGTAAAAAATAAAAAATTGTCTCCAAAATGACTCTATTCAATAATCTTCAAGATTTTTTTGTGTGTGTGCCTGCTCTGATATTCTAACATCTGTCCCAAACTGGCTATGAACCTCCTGACCTTTAGGCCCTACCTTGGTGAAAAAGTCTAGGAATGAACCTTATGGTTTTGTAAATATTATCCTTTCCTCTTGAAAGATATAAGGATCCAAAGCAGTGGGCTTTGGGCACCCTCAGGCAGAAAACGATTTGGAGACCAAGTGACAGGAAGCAGAGGAGACTGCCAGAATATCTCTTTGGAGGACTAGATAGAGGTCATGGTAGAGAGATGTGTGCTCGCTCTATGGACCGGCTGTGAGAGAATGGCTTCTCCTGCTCTCTTCTGGACTTGTCAGGAGGGGACAATAAGAGTGGCCATATGGTGAATGAACACCATGCCAGCCACCAGTGCCAACCACTCAGTGCAGCTGTGGACATTTATTTTCTGATATCTTCCAGGGGGTATTTATTAGCTGAGCAGTCCCAGCTTGTCCTCAGAGCTCTGACTGATTGTGACTCACCATGTCATTGCAGCCCTGGTATGACCTTGCTTTGTGTTTTAGAGATAGTTCTGAAAATCCAGAGCAAAGCATGTACATATGTTTTTCTTCAGCAAAATCTCTCTTCTGTTGACTTCCATAAGCATTTCAGAGTCATGTTGGCTGAAAAAAGCTTTCTCCTTAAAATAATAAAAACCTTAATCTATATCTCTTTTTATAGAACTAAGAAGTTTTGTGCTTTTGATTCTCCTCCCCGTATTTAGAGTAAAACCTAGCTGAGTGGGCTATATGCAACTTTAATTAGCAACTTTAATAAAAATGAGCTTGGTTATCATGGGAGAGTTACTTCTCTTACGATGTATGGACCTTCAACAGATCCCATTGGTATTCACCAACAGTCTCACTGCTATAATCCAAAAGGACTGACCACACAACATAGAGGAAGGAGGATTTATTGGCTCAGTCTCTTGGAGTTTTCAGGTTCAGTCGGCATGAGGCTGGGGTTAGTGGATCTCAGGGCAGGGTGGAAGGAATTAGAAAGGGGAGAGAGCAAGGCTCTGCTCTCATATCATGGAGAGGCCAGTAAGCAAGGAGATTCAAAGACAAAAGCACAGTTCCTAAAGCCACACCCTGAGGGACCCAACTTCTCCAGCCACATCTCACCTGCCTAGGTTACCACCTAGGCTGTGGTAAATCTATCACAATAGATTTACACACTGATGAAGTTACAAGCCTCATGTCCTAGCTACATTAACTCTAAACATGAATGTATGAGCTCCTCAGGGAACATTATATATCTAGCCATTCTTGTTCTTTCTACTGTATACTAACAGCAGACCCCCTTTATCTTTGGTGGTTACATTTCAAGACCCACAGTGGATGCCTTACACCATGCATAATAAAAAAGTCTGTATTATATTTTTCCTATATATGCATACCTATGGTAAGGCCTAATTTATAAATTAGGCACATTAAGAAATTAATAAGAGTAATTAATAGTAAAATAAGAGTTCCTAGAACAAAAGCTCTGCAATCATAATAATTAACTCCATCTGACAACTAAGATAACTACTAAGTAATTAACGGACAGGTAGCATATACAGTGTGGATACCATGGACAAAAGGATGTCTCACATCTGGAGCAGGATGAACCCAGATAACATGAAATTTTGTCTTATTCCTCAGAATAGTACACAATTTCAGTCTTACAAAATGCTTATTTCTGCTGGGTGGGGTGGCACATGCTTGTAATCCCAGTACTTGAGGAGCTAAAACAGGAGAATCACATGTTCAAAGCCATGCTCAGCAACATAGAGAGACTCTCAGCCAACCTAGTGAGACCCTGTTTTCAAGTGAGAAATAAAATCAAGCTAAGGTGTAGCTTGGAGGTAAAATGCCTCTGGGTTCAAAACTCAGGACCAATAATAATAAATAAAAATATTTATATCTAGAATTTTTCATGTATAATTTTGGACCATGGTGGAACTACTGAAACCACAGAAAGCAAAACCATGTATGGGGACTACTGTGTTCACTCCCTGGAGCCCAGCTCATAGAGAATTTTTGCATTACTGCAAATCCTCGCTGATTCAATGAAGGTTTGGAGTCCCATGGGACCCTGCATGATGATAATCTTCAAGGAGCTCATCAGGACTCAGACAGGAACTCCATCTAGCATTCTGTGTAGAGGTTTCAAGTTTCACCAATTTATTTGCAACTTATCATACCAAAGGTACAATTTACAAGCAAGTCTCATGGAGAATTTCTATTACTTCCTTTAACAAGAGCCCAAGTCATCTGCCATTTCACAGTGACCCATTATTAGGTAAAGCACATTTATATATTTTTAAAGCACAGCACCGTGTCCTCAAAGTTTTTTTTTTTTTTTTTTTGGTGCCTACAAAAGATTTAGCACCAAATTATGAGGATCAACCATCAATGTAGGCAGAAGGATTTCCCTAGACAATTTATTAAATGCCCAGGTGCAAAACGAGCCAAGTTAAAACTGCCTAGTGAGAAGCCAGTGCATGCCTTTGAGTGATTTGTAAGTGATATCAGGAAGGAACATTTCTGGGGTACCAGGTTCAGGATATGGATGGATTGACTCTTTTATAGTGTCCTTCTCTTAATGGGGCCTCTTGAGCTATTCAGTTAAAAAAAATTAGGATCTAATTATATCCTTCCTTTCTCACTTTTGTAACTGGGCATCCTCCACAGAGATTCGGTCCTGCCTGATTATGTTTCTCTTTGGTGTAGAACATGTGGAATGGCAGATATTTTTATGGGAAGAATGCTATTAAAAAAAAGGAAAAGGAGTCTTTGGGACATGGCAAGAATTCTTACTATCAGATGATTATGTCCCTCAGCCCACAGACCCTGGCATCCAGGGGGTAGCGGGAGAGGTGGTGGCTGTGGTTCCATGCATCCCAGCTGGCCATGATTAGGAACTGGTCTGGCCCACACACCAGTCTTCTCATTCTGGGGTCCCCTCTGATTTGCCCGCCAGTGAGGTCATACCTTCGGCGTGAGGCCCAGCTAGAATTAGCCTGAGTCTGTCTGTGTGTGCCAAGTCGACACATGAGGTTTTCATTACGTGGCTCCTGGGGCGTGGAGTGCCTCACTGGCTGCACATGTAACAGTAGCCTCCTTGGCTTAAGGAGTGCGCCTGGATTTCCTACACACAGGCTCAGCCAGACAGAGGACAGAATGGAAGGAGACCTCCGGGGCTGGGATTACTCTCCTGGTTTATAGCCAATATGCCCTCAATGGGGGGACTTATACTCTGTATGTGTGTGTGCCCACATGTGCACACATATATGTATGTATGTGTGTATATGTTTTGCATATACTAAACTACACAGAGTTAAATAAGTAAAAACTCAAAACTTCTGTCCAATACCTCGGGCTTCCTTTTTGGTCCATTACTGCAACTGTTCTTTCTTGGAACTTAATGCAATTCCACACTTCCAAGGGCTCACTGTGGCATTTTATTACTGTTTCAGCAGCCTCTGCAGCTAAGCCAATTTTACCCTAGCACCAGGTCAGAACTGGGATTCCCCTTTTCTGAGTGCATTTTTCCAGGATTTCTTTATCAGCTGTGATTATGGGAGCCCCATCCCTTCTCTGCCAAGCTTAGGACATTTAAGACCAACCTCTTGGGCTTCTGTTGCATATTAGGAATCACTTCACTCCTATGCATCATGCCATTACTTATGTGCGGTTCTTGGTGGAGTTGATACAGTAGTCACTCGAAAAATGTTCTCCCAAGCTGTTATGTTTAGATTTAGAATGTCTCCCAGACCTCCTGTCATAGATAGGGTAGCCATTTTGGAGGCAGGGCTTGGTTGCTGAGGAGGTACCACTGGAGGTGTCGTTCTGGTGATGTGGCCTATATATATTCCATGCCTCCAGCCTCTTGATCTTTCTCTCTGCTTCTGGCCTCCATGATGTGAAAATTGAACTCTTAAATTCTTTTTCTACTTCTGGCCACCATGCCCTGAACTCTGCAGACTTCACTTGACCTAACATGAATTGCAATCTCTGAAATCTCCAAAATTGTGAGCAACTAAATCTTCCTTCCTCTGAGTCGTGGTCTCAGGTATTTTGGATCATAGTGGTGAGAATGCTGACTGAAACATAAGCTAAATTCTTTTATAGAAGCCAGTTGAGAAGAGCTGCTTTGTAGTCACTGTAGGCTCTGCCATGTCTCTTTCACTCCCCTCAGCTCTGTCCAAAGGGCTGCTGGGGCCCCTCAACACCCTGCCTCATTCACTGAGAAATAAAATCTTGGTATTTTTAAGACTCAAGGGCTATTTTTTTTTTTACCAATTTTTGCATTTTTAGTAGTTTCAATAACTTTGATTATCTGGAATGAGTCCAGCCAGCCTTGCACATAGTTTTCTGAAACAATAAACCCAAGAAGCATTCTCAGTTGCCCATGGCCTTTGCATCTACCTGGCTCCCGTTTTCTAATGTAATCTCCTCCTCTTTCAACCAGCCTTATATCTCCTGTCTCTCTTTGAAACAGGTGCAGACCTTGCTCTTTTCCCCACTGATTTGCCTCTTGCTCTTCAAAGATGCTCAATTTCTTGCCATTAGTTGGAGTTTTAATATCTGTTCTCATTTTTCAACACATTTGTAGGTTTTTTGCTTATAGCTGTGATTTTTTTTTTTTTTTTTTTTTAGGTTCACTACTGTCTGGGTAGTGAATCTGATTTAGTTTAGTTAAATTTAAAAGGATATATCTGGTGTCCATTGAATGTGAACTTTCTTATTTTTGTGGTTAGCAAATTCACTTGTGGTTCATTAAAAAAAAAAAATCAACTTAGCTGTGTAGGAAGAGAATCATGGCCAAATCGCATGAAAGATAGTTAGCTGTGAATCCATATAATCCTTTTTTCAATTACCCACTCAGTAAAAGTATTCATTCTTTGCTGATGAGTCATATTAATATCACTTTTCTGTTTTCATTTGCGATCTCCTAGAAGACAGAAAAGGTATATGCTCAATGCCAAGTAGGGCTCAGTTCCATTTCATCATCAAACACAGCACTGTATTAATTTGAGTGTTCTGGAATTTGCATTAGATCAATGCTATGGTTTGAATGTGCTCCCCAAATTTCATGTGTTGAGAACTTAATCTCCCAAGTCATGTGTTAATGGTATTTAGAGGTAGCACCTTTGGAAGGAGAGTGAGTCATGAGGAACCCTCAAGAAGGGATTAATCCATTCAGTGATTAATGGATTACTGAGGGTGTGGTTTTGTTATAAAAGTGAGCTCTTTCTGATAGGCTCACTCTGTTTCTGCATGCAGTGACCTCTACCATGTTATGAAGTACCAAGGCCCTCAGTAAATGGCAAGCAGACACTTGCACCCTTACATTGGACTTTCAGCCACCAGAACTATGAGCCAGATGATTTTCTATTCTTTCCTTCCTTCCTTTTCTTTCTTTCTTTCTTTCTTTCTTTCTTTCTTTCTTTCTTTCTTTCTCTCTTTCTCTCTTTCTTCTTTCTTTCTTCATACTGAGGATTGAAGACAGGGACACTCTATCTCTGAACTACACCTCTAAGCTCTATTTTATTTTATTTTTTAAATTTTTGAAACAGAGTCTCACTAAGTGGCAGAGGTCTTCACTAAATTGCTAAGGAACTTAGTTCCTTAGGTTTAGGCTGCCCAGGAACCTGCAATATGCCTGTCTCAGCCTCCCAAATATTGGGATTACAGGTGTGTGTCCCTTGATTCCTTTTCTTTATAAAATTGCCCAGCCTGTAGTTTTCAGAATAGCTACATAAAATAGATGTAGTCTATTTTTTGAGGTAGGATGAATTCTTCCTACTCACAGACAGTATAAAGTAGAACCACTGGCATGAAGTGGAAGCAGATGGGGCTTCTAGGTCTAAAGTAGAGGTCCTCAAACCTGACTGCACATCAGACACGTAGGAAGTAGTTTTGTTGTTGTTGTTGTTCATTTAATTTCTTTTTTATTTCAAATTATACTAGTGGAGTCAGAGTGCACGGGAGTTCCCCCAGGAGCCTGTATCATTTAACAGTCACATGAGATTATTTCACAACATTTATTCATTGACACAATGATAGGACCTTTGGTTAAAAGAAATAAACCTTTGGCTAAAGGGAAATAGTCAATACTGTGGACATTTGCGTGAGCAAGAAGTTCTGAGAAGGAGCTTAAGGGATGACAGGTGATGTGGAAGTTTTCCTTTGTGAACTTGATGAAGAAAGTGGAAGTCTCTTCTTGATGGCTGAGTTGCCACCAAGGTGGCCTTCCATGTGCTTGCCCGTATCTCTGAGTCTGCATTCCACCAAGTGTGGTCCAGGCACCAGCAGCATCAGTATCACCTGGGAGCTTGTTTAAAATGCTGAGTCTGAATCAGAATTGTCCTTGAACAAGAGTCCCAGGCAAATCATATATGTCTTAGTGTTTGAGAAGTCCTGTTTTAGGGCATACTTTGAGTAATGGAACACGAACCCAATCATGTTCCTTCCTTTGAGAATCTCTCCAGTGGAGTGAAGGTCCTCCTTGATCTCCTACGAGTAACTCAACAGGTGGAGATCCATAACTTTAAAAAGGAAATAATTCATAAATCCATAAGTTTTGGTAAAGACCAAAGGAGTTCTTTTCTGCAAATGCTTGGACTTTTGAATAATTATGATTGGCATGAAACTTCTCATATTTCATTCTCTATTAATAAATTTTTGCCTGATGTTCTTTGATCTTACTGTGGTAAATTTTAACTGGGTAATTAATGATTTCGTGATAGGTAACACTTATGCAGTGCTCACCAGGTCCCCATTAATAACATTGGATAACAACAGTGCTAGCTAATACATACAAAACTTTTTTATCACAGACCAAACACTGTTGTAAGCATTGTATTATTAACTTCTTTAATCCTCACAGTAGCACAGGTGATAACTATTGTGATTATCATTGTATAGATGAGAAAAATGAAACATCCAGGTTTCAAGTGTCCAGGTCATGCTGGTAGTAAACGTAATATGTATCCAGGCTCTGAACTCATAGATACATTATTTTCTTGTGTGTGATTTTCATGAATATAGGCTACTTAATGTTTTAGTCAACTTTTTCATTTCTGTGACCAAAATAACTGACAAGCATGACTTAGAGGAAGAAAGATTTATTTGGCTTCTGTTTTCAGAAGTTTAGTCTGCAATCAGCAGTTCTAAGGCAGAGGTTGCAGCAGCAAGGTATGGTGGAGGAATGCCATTCTTATCTTATGTAGCCAAAAGCAGAGAGTTTGAAGGGAAGCAGCTGGGGACAGATGCAGTAGTCAAGGCCATGCTTCCAGCCATGCCCCACCTGTGCACCTTGCCACATTTGGACCATAATTTCAACACGTAAGCTTTTATGGGGAAATTCCAAACCCAAACCCTAACACTTGGGATGACGACAGCGCATTGAAGTATAAACTGCACAAAACACATATCACACACACACACGTACACAGGAGCTGTGTGTGAATATGTCAAACCTGTTTGCAGTTATTTTGTTTACTAACTACTGTCCTGAACAGTCTTAGATGCCTGGGCTTCTCCTGCGGTCACCCTCAGCTGGGTGGAAGGCTCTAGCGACTCTCTAGGTTATCCTTGTATGGGAACAGAGTATGTGAATTGAAGGCAGAGTCTCTGGGTTTCTAATGGTCTTAGTGAAAGAGTCTTTTAGACCCTTTGGGATATGCAGTGATGGCTGGTGTTCATGAAAAATTTGCTCCAACATTCCTATCTCCCTAAGCACTCCCTTTCTCTAGTTCATGCCAGGAAAGGTCTGCCATCTCAATCTTACTGACAGTTGGCCACATTGAATCCAAGTTTTGTCTAATGGCTGAGCAGACTGTTTGACTCACTTCCAGTTATATAAGCCAACACAATAAAAACAATTTCTGGTATTCTGCACCTACTTTGATAAATGTAGTCTTGTTCAATATTATATCCTGTCTTCCTTGGTCTAACACCTTGGAATTCATGTTTACACCTGTCCCCCAGGCTTGTACTGATATACATTGGCAACATCTTAGTGACTCTGTGCTCTCTTCTATCAGCCTTGGAATAAACCCTTCTGGGATATGCTGATACAATTCTAGTCATGCATTATAGGGACAGTGAAACTTGGTCGAAATAAATCTTGAAGAGATAAGCATCCCCTTTCAAGGTAACTGCCTAAGCTATATTTATTAGGTCTTCATGGTCTAGAAGTTCAGTGGATCTTATTCAACTACAAGGAGCTATCAAAAAGGACATCAGGGAGACCTGAGGATTCAATTTTCTGAATCTACCCACAAGTCTCCATTCCAAGTCACAGGTCCCACTCCTTTCTAACAAGGGCCCTAAACTTGATATAAGAGTTTTGGTGAATCTGTGACTTCAGTTTTATAATTCTAAAGACCACCCAATTAAATCTGGGGACTTCTTTGTGGTTATAAAAATAAGTAGTTACTTTAGAGCCACCATCAGAGCATTGTAGCTCTCTGACTGTGACTCAGCCTATAAAAGCCAGAGCTCATTTTTTCTTTCGAAGGCCTTCAGAAGCAGGTATCCTACCTCATAGTCCTTTTCATCCTCATGGCTACCATAAAGATCAGGTGTAGGAGCCATGTGGGTTTTCCAAAGCCTTGCCATTGATAATTTATCCCAAGAGATCACAAATGACAATTAATTATGATGCCAGTACATATCATAGATACTAGTATCTCCTTTTCTAAGATTTGAGATAAGCAAACCAATCTCAGAATCCCACATGGGAAGTTTTTTCCTCTCTCCTTGATACCACTGTATTATCATGAGAGCAGAGAATATACTGGATTCCTAAAAGTGAGGTTACCAAATGAAAGATAAGAACACACTAAAATTCTTCATATTTAAATAACATTTTACCCATGAAAGTTTTGGCAAAAAGAAGGTTTGAGAGTGCCTGTCTTAGAATACCCTGATCAGTATTGAGTCCTATCTTTGAAAAAAAAATCATTACCGATCATTGATGAAAAGTGGGACTTATTTTGCATTGCTTTACAAGCAAAGAATGAAGTACTTTTCATATGTTGATTGGTTATTCTTGTTTTGTTTTCCTTTTGTGGATTGCCTGCTTTCTTTTCATAGCTCTTTCAGTAAGGATAGGCTAAGTTATGCTGCAGTAATAAACAATACCTTCAAATAACAGGGTATTAAAACCATGAAATTATGTGTCCTTTGTGGGTTGCCTGGATCTTTCCTGTGTCATCCTCATTAGGAGTCCTAGAAGAAAGACACCCTAGCCTATCTGTGCTTCCATGATACCCATAGCAAAGGAAAGAGACCAGGTGAATCACACAGTGATTCTTTAGCTTATATCTATTTATATTTCATTGGCTAAGGCAATTCTCATGGTCATACCTCTTACTAACAAGTGTTAGGAAACAGAATCTAATTATATACCTGAAGGGAATGAACTAGGACTATATGATTTGGATTTTAGGCCTTTAAAAAAAATTAGAATGTTACATTCATTGCAAAATTTTTGTTTCAAAAATTTATTAGAAATTCTTAGAAATGCTACATTCTTAGAAATGCTACAAATACATAGCCAGAGATTTTACACATTCCTTTTTGATTAAGCAAGTAGACAAAACTAAGTAACAGGACACAAATAACATTAAAAGGTGTGTGTGTGTGTGTGTGTGTGTGTGTGTGTGTGTAGTATAAACTTTGTACCCTTAGAAAGAGAATGAGCTTTTTTCTAAGTGATACTGGATCATTAATATAAACATGCCTATGTATTAGCCAAGAAAAACAACATAATTAAATTCCAAAGGACAAATACTATAGGCACATTCAATGCAATGAACTAGAAATTAATAATGAAAGTTTGACTAGTAATCCCAGCCACTTGGAAACTTAAAGATTAAAAACCAAAATGTCATGAACAGATTAATGTGCTTTAAAAAAAGAGAGGTAATAACTTGACAAAGATTGTATATTTAATCAAGAATGAAAGATTTACCACTATGGTAAACTAGACATAGCATATAAGCATGGATGCTTTTTCAAAAGAATACTTAATACAGTTTCACCTTGGTGCATTTGAATATCAGTACAAAATGGAATTTTTTCCGGAAAAGTATAAGTTTTTGAAATTAGTTCAGGCTAAAGAAATCTAAATCAGAAGTCGCATACTTGCAGCCTGCTAGCCAAATACAGCTCATAGTCATGTTTAAATTGGCCCATGTGCCAGTTTTAAGGCAGAAAATCTTACATTAAAAATCTCTACCTCTCTCTCCTCTTAAAATATTGGAGAACTTGGCAGGACCAGACCTGCACTCTTTTATTGCAGCAGTTTGGTAGAGTTTCGTAGTTAACCCTTCTGGGCAGGACATCACATGATGCCACAGACACCACCATTCCTTACTGTTTCATATCTGTTTGCTTTCGTTTGATGGACTGGCCTGTTGTCTATAGGCTTTGGAGTTTGTGATTCCAGCTCACACAGATCAGTAAGAAAGAATAATTTTTATTGTTGTACTTTCATTCTTTATTTCTTTCAAATGTAAGGAACTGATGCTTTTATATTTTCCCGAGTTTTTGTTTAGTATTGTATTTTCTGAGTGTTTTATTTGTTTTGTAAGCTTGGTTCTATTTCTAGCTACCTCAGTAGGTTATTTATTTTACTTGATTTTATTTTAATTCTTCATTATTTAATAAGGCAACAAGGATCTGAAATTTGCCACTGAGAAGAGCTTCAATAATATCTACTGAATTTTGATGGGCTTGTGCCTTTCTTTGGAATATTTTATTATATTTTGCTATTTCCTCTGCTACTTTACAGATTTTACAAGAAAGTATCTTATCATTTCTGAGTCACCAGGATTTTTAAATTTCTAGCTTCTATTTCAGTTGTCTGTTTTCATCGCATCATAGAAAATAAGTATGACATGCTATTTGCCATGACTTTTTTTTTTTTTTTGGTAAGCAAGAATAAAATGAAATTTTATGAAGGTGTTGCTTTTATGGTATAAGGTTCTATACACAAATAGAAGTTATCTTCACATTACCTCTGTCCCCTCCAGCTCTATTTGTGGCTAGCTTCTCTGAGATAAATTACTGTGATGTGTTGACATTTCCCATTGCTATTAAGAGTGCTTCCTTGGTTTACTTCCAAACAGTCCTTATTTTAATTTCCAATGCACCATCCTCCCTCGTAATGGATTTTACCTCTGATCAGTGTAAACGTTCTCTAAAATGCTTTTGAGTTGTGCTTCGGATTTCTGTTGATTTTTGCCGCATAACCTTTCGGCTTTTGTTTGCATAACATTTATAGTTAGGTGCAGTGTCGCTGGGGTTGTTCACAGTCCTTCAGCCATTTCTCCTTCTAGGAGTATACCATAGATCCCATTACATCTTAGTTTTTAATTATTCCAAGAGCCATTTTATCAGTAAGCTTATTCTATTGGTTTTTGTCTCAGAGCATTTAGGTTGAGCCTTAATTCCGTCATTTTCTTTTATGCTGGTGGTATTAGTCAGTTATCCCTCACTATTACAAATACCTGAGATAACAAACTTATAAAGAGAAAAGGTTGTCACATAGTTTTGGAGGTTTGGGTTCCTAATGGGTTGGCCTCACGGTTTTTGTTTGTTTGTTTGTTTGCATATCATGATAAAAGCAAAACCCCTTGCCTCAGAGCAAGGGAGCAAAGGAAAAGAAGGGACCAGCATCTCAGTCTCCCTCTAGGCCATACCCCAGTGGTGTAAAGACCTCCCACTAGGCCCCACCAAGTTTCCATCACCTCCCAATAGTGCTAGTTTGGGGGACTAAGCATTTAACACCTGAACCTTTGGAGAATATTCCAGACCCCAACTATAGCACTGATTCTCATGTGTGCTCACTACTATACTTTTCTTCTTTTTTGGTTATAGTATCGCTTCCTTTTTAATATCATCATCTCTCTTGTTTGAAAGTTAAATGTCTTACTTTCATTTTTTTGGTGGAACTGGGGATGGAACCCTTCTAACTCTGGGCTACACTCCCAGACCTATTTTATATTTTATTTGGAAACAGGGTCTCTTAGGCCAGCAAGGCTATCCTCCTGTCTCCACCTCCCGAGTGCAGGGAACTACAAGTGTGCACCACCATGCCCAGCTTACTTTCATTTTTTGAAATAATGCCTATGAAGAGACAGGCATGGTGGCACATGCCTATAATCCTGGTACTTGGGAAGCTGAGACAGGAGGATTGCAGTTTTAAGGCCAGCCTCAGCAACATGGCTCAGTTCAGAAGTAGAATGCCTCTGAGTTCAATCACCAGTAACACACACACACACATGCACACGCACACTCACACATACACATACGTGTGTGCACTTGTGAACTTACCTACAATAGCTAAGAGTGGTTCCCAATTAATATTGCTCTTTTTATGAAAAATAAGAAATGTCCTTTTTCTATTCTTTGTTAATTTTAATATATGGGTGATATAAACCTGTTCTCTTTAATTTTTTTATAACTTGCATTATTTTCACTTTTAAAGAAGTAATCAGTTTTATGACCCTGTCAAAATTTATTTTAGGTATGTATTTAATTGTCTTTAACAATTATACCTACTGTACTTAACTCATTTTCTGCTTATTTTATTATTATTATTATTATTATTATTATTATTATTTTTTTTTTTTTTGGTGGTACTGGGGTTCCTGGAGCTACCTCCGGGCTACACTCCCAGACCTATTTTTACATTCTCATTTTGGAAACAGGGTCTCCTAAGCCAGCGCGCGGCTGGCTTCGAACCTTTGTGATCCTCCTGTCTCCGCCTCCTAAGTGCGGGAATTACATGCGTGTGCCACCACACCCGGCTCTGCTTATTTTTAATTAATATATTTTTTTCTGGCATGTGATTTCCAAAACTTTGTGGTCAATTTTTTTGTTCTTCAGAAAGTTTACCTCAGTCTTCTCAGTTGTATGTCTGAGAATATTCTTCTCTCAAAACTTCTACCTAGAGCTGGGCATGGTAGCATGCTTGTAATCCCAGCATTTGGGAGGCTGAAACAGAAGAATTGCAGTGGTTCGCAGATAGCCTCAGCTACTACTTAGTGTGACCCTTTGTAACTCAGTGAGACCCTGTTTTAAAGTAAAGAATAAAAAATATGGCTGGGGGTGTAGCTTGGAAGTAGAATGCCTCTGGGTCCAATCCCTCTTACTGCAAAACCAAACCAAACCAAACCAAACCAAAACAAAACAAAACAAAAAGCAACCACTTCTACCTAAAAAAAAATAACTTGATATAAAACTGGGTTATCCTCTTTTTCTTTCAAAGGTCTATGATTAATTTTGTTTCATTATTATAGAGAAATTCATGATAACTTGCTTTTTATTGTTTTTTTTTAACTTATTGGTGCATTGTAACCATACATCTTAATGGGGTACACGATGGTGGAGACATACATGCACATATTACCCACAGTTAGCCCTTACCAATTCCCACCCCATTTCCTTCCTCCTCCCTCCTTCTCATATTTTGTTTAGAGACTGACATTGATACATTTGTTAAAGTACATCATATGCATTAGAGAATTTCCCTCTTCCCCCTCTCATCCCCTCAAGTTGCCTTATTTGTTCATCTATAGTATTTTGTGTGGATACTCTAATTCCATTATCTAGGAAGTTTGAAAATTGCACCAGTCTCTTTTCTATACCAGTATTGGGAAGAGGTTTCAAAATGTATTAATGTGCTGGTATAGGAAAATTGCTTTGATAATTTCCAAAGTGTAAAATATAGTCAGAGCCTAGGTGCTGTGCAAGCACTCAGGCAGGGAGGGGGCTGCAGCTATTACAATTTAGAGTTCCTCTCTGTCTTTGCCCTTCGTTCTAATCATTAACCTATAGTAAAGGCCTTAGAGTCAATGGAAGCCATTAGCCCTAAAATTACAATAGAGGCAACCGGTGCCTCTGTTTACCTCCTCTCCTCTGGGATCCGGCTTGGCCATAGGGAAGGTAAACTTTGTGTGCGGCTTCAAAGCACCCTAGTTGATGAGCACCTAACTAATACTGCCCAATACAATAGAGACAAGGGCCAGGTAGATTCTCGACCCTTGCCCTTAGTGAGTGCACTGTCTGGAGACAAAGAGGCACCACCTGGCTAAGGAATAAGGAACTAGCCCATTGCCTTGGTAACGCTGATGAGAAAGATACCAATACAAAATCTATTTAAAGGTTGGGGTCGCCAAAAGGGGCCAGAGTTCCATTTACGGGCTCTCCAGCATGCGGGTCAGCATGATGCTTTTTCCTTCTCTATTTCCTACTGATCTATTTCCTAGTAATTTTGTAATAAAGATTTGTTAAAGCTGCACTGAGCTGCCCGTTGATTTTAATTTTTCTATTCAACCAACCTTAGTTGAATAAGAAAAAGAACCCCCACCATTTCAAACTGTAACATTTTCTTTGTCTTATAGTTGTGGTGGTTGGTGTTATGGTTTCTTGGGATAGGATTCACACTATCAACTTTTATACTGAGTTTTCCTCCTAGAAAAACTTGTTCTCAGTCTCTTTCCAGCATTACATGTTGATTAGATCTTGAGCTATATCTTCCATGTTTTTCTCTTACAGATGTCCTCTCTCTTTTTCCTTATCCTTCTATTTTTTTCTAAGTATTTTCTACTTTGCTACTTAGAAGTTTTTCAGGGATCTTTCTACTGATCACTGGATCTTCTTTCTGTAACAATACTTTCTCGTCTCTTTTCTAATTTGGTTGATGTGACATATTCTCAGTATTGTAGGGAACACAGACTAGAAGTTTTTCAAACATCCTTAAGTAGACCTGTGTTAGAGCCAGTGCTCTGACAATTGGTAGTGTCCTTGGAACTGTAAAATCTTGTCATAGGTCTCTGGATGTTCCTCTTAGAGCCAGACTCAGCTTGTCTAGTGCTCACTTAAGGTCAAGAAAGGGGTTCTAGCAGAGATGAGTATAAGACATCCATAAAATCATCCCTTAACCCCGGCATGAATGGGGTGGTGTGAGGTCAACAGGTTCAGCAACCTAGAGATATTGAAGATATGGTCAAGTAGTTCCAGTATGCACGGGATCCTTGTACAAAGTGCTCCCTGAAGTCTCTGGGTCGTGCTCTGTGAGTTCTTAGTTTTTATTTCTGCCCTATTATAGTGAACAGAGCTTTTAGATCCAATTCTATAGTAAGTATCATTTCAGACATTCATTTGTTTCTAACGTTAATGGAAATGCCCTCAGAGTTTGAGTTTAAACCTGAAAATGGCCTTGAATGATATTTCAGTAGGATAGCATTTATTATGGTGATGTTAATCTTATTCTTGGTTTATCTTTTTTCTTTCTGTAAATCAATAGGAAATATTGAGTAACTTCTCTTTATCTTTTGAGATTAAGCATGAAGTTCTTATTATTTTATCCACTGAGGATATGTATTATTTCATTGGATTTACTTATATTAAAAAATTCTTACAGCCCAGGGATGATTCCTGCCTAGTCAAGATAAATTTTTACCTAAAAATCCTATAGTGTTTGACTACATAGTGTTTTATTTAGGCCTTTGCAACTGTAGCTATTAAAATAATTAATCTAATGCCTTTTCTTTTCCATTTAAAGGTAAATTTGTGGGGTATTTGAATCTTTTCCATGAGAGATCATATCAAAACCATTTGTGAATATCTGAACACATATTCCTGTGCAAATATTATTCAGCAGACTCTCATTTTCATTCAATGCCCCCTCATTGTATCCGAGGCTACTTACTTATGCAATTCTGGATCTTTCCAGTGACCCGTTGGGGCAGTATTGCCAACTTGGAAAATTTATGAGTTTATTCCAGAAGAGAGTCCCTCTTTCTCTTTCTCTTTCTCTTTCTCTTTCTCTTTCTCTTTCTCTCTCTCTCTCTCTCTCTCTCTCTCTCTCTCTCTCTCTCTCTTTCTCTCTCTCCCTCTTTTCTTTTCTTTCTTTCTTTCGAATTTCAAATGGCTTAACCTGAATGTATAGTATTTTTTACACTTTAATATTATTTAATTCTATAGATACATCATGGTTTTGATTTTGAATTTTATATTTTTACCTTTATGAAGTTTCTTTCCTGTGTGCGACAACACTCTCTGTCTGAAAGTCTGCTTAGTGTGCTGCATGGTCACTCAGGGACTCTCACTTAGCGTGTGCATGGTTTACTTCTCGGCTATTTGACTTTCAACTTGTTACTGTCTGCTATTTAACATCTGTTTATTATAAGCTGTGTATAGCCAGGTCTTTCCGTTTAGACTAATCCAGTCAGCTGATGTTTTAAAAAAGAGTGTCTATTTATAGTTTTGGAAATTATTGATAAGATTGGATTCAAGTCTGCCGTGGTGATACATGTTTTCTGTTAGAATGATCTATTAGGTGTTCCTTTCTTCCTCCTTTTCCGCCCTCTTTTGGATGAACTGATGTGCTTGAGTATCCCAGCCTTCCTTTCTATTGTCGCCGTAGTTATGTTGCTTCCTCTGTGTGTATTCCGTGGTTGTTCTCGAGATTACAATATGCATCTTGAATGCATCAGCTTTCATTCAAATACTTTTATGCTACTCCATGAACCATTCGTCCATCATATAAATGTCAAAATATATACATATGCTGTCATGCATTTTACCTCTTTATTAGAAACCCCATGATGTAATGTTATTATTTTTGCCTTAAAGGATTGATACTTCACAGTAATGTAGAAGCACACGCATATATTTGTTGTCATTTATTATGTGATCAGAAATGAAACTTTTGTATTTTTATCACACTTTCCTTTTGCTGCTGCTTTTTGTTCTGTCTTGCATATCTGGGCTTGCATCTAGTTTCATTTCCCTTCAGCCCAAAGGTCTTCTTTTAGCATTACGATACTTTGAGCATTTTTACAAATAGAAAAAAAGTTTTTTTCATTTTTTGATTGTGGTCAAATAAATGCAACAGAGATTTCATTTGAACCATCTTAAGCAGCAGCATTAATTACATCGACCATGTTGAGCAACCGTCACCACTACCTATTTACAAAACTTTCCTGCCACCATAAACACAAACTCTGTAACCATTAGGCAAAAACTCCCAATTCCCCATTGCTCCAAACCCTGTTCACTACTCATCTGTCTCTGTGGCTTTGCTTATTTTAGATAACTAATGTAAGTGGAACTACATAATGTTTTTCCTTTTGCGAGTGGCTTCTTTCGCTTAGCATGATGTTTTCAAGGTTAATCCACGTCAGAGCATGTATCGGCACTCCATTCCTTTATATGGTTGAATAATATTCCATTGTAGAAATGTACCACACTTTTCTTTGTCCATTAATCTGTCGATGGATGCTTAGGTTGCTTCTCCTTTTGGGCTCTCGTGAATAACTGTAATAAACATTTGTTTACAAGTACCTCTTTAAAGAAAGTGTCTTTATTTTGCCCTAAGTTTTGAAGGAGATTGAAGGATGGAAGATTCTAGGTTCATACCTTTTCCCTTGAGTTCTTTAAGGATACAGTTTTTATCTTCTGGCCTCCTTTGTTTCTGATGAGACATCCACAAATAGCTTTAATGTTGTTGATTTTTACTATATAGTATGTATTTTTCATTGACTTTGTTTTGTTTTGCTTTTTTGTTTTTTGGTACTGAAGATTGAACTCAGAGACATTCTACCTCTGAGCTACATCTCCAGCCCTTTCTACTTTTATTTATTTATTTATTTTTTAAACAGAGTCTTGCTAAATTACTGAGGAGCTTGTCAAGTTGCTGGGGCTGGCTTGGAATCTATGATCCTCCGATCTCAGCAGCCTAAGTGCTGTTATTGCAGTCACCACCACACCCAGCTCGCTGGCTGTTTCTAAGATCTGTTTTTTAGTTTTGCTATGCATAGGAATGGTTTTCTTTGCCTTCCTTATGTTTGAGGTGTGCCAAGCATCTTGAATCTGTGGATTGATTTCATGTTTTCTGGGAGTTTCTGTTAATATAGGTAAATCCTTTTTAAACCCTTAGAGCTTCTGTTGTAAACTTTGTAGGAAAGTTGTTCCTAAATGTTATTTTTTTTCCATAGAAAAACCTTTTAATACCCCTTATCAATATGACTTAATCACCTCCATAAATGGATTCTTGGTTGAGTAACAAATCACCAGGCCAGGTGCCAAAAGAAAGGGGATGTGTTGTGTCTCACATTAATTTAATCTCAAATTGACTAAAAACAGCCTTCACCTCATCCCTGAACTAGCCGGGACCCCTGTAGAATGATTTTCTATTTGAACAGGCATCTTTCCTGTTCAGGCTCTCCTGCCCAGTTCTCTGTCCAAATCAAACAAAGAACATGGCACCTTCCTGCCCAGTGCATGCATGGAAAACCACAGCTTCCAGCGCTCCTCCCAGCAGATACCTCCTCACCTGTCTGTTGACATCCCTGCTCCTGTGTGACATGCCCCAGGGCACAGCACACCAGGGATCGCCTTATCTACTCACATCCCCAGCACCCCACACTCAGAATTAATAGCCGGCTCATTCCTTCCACAAACTCGCATTGGACACCTTCTATGAGCGATGTGCTAAGTTGCCCGAGGCCCCCAGCATCACATGGGCTGTCACCTCATCTGTCCCTGCAGGAACAGAATCCCTTCCCAGTGCAGGAGGGGCTGTTTGCTTTCTGGTCTTTGCCACCATTGCAGCTTTCTTGCTCAGAGCCCGGCGTGCCCTTCTCAGACCATCTCCGGGGCAAAAGAGCTACCTGCCGCTCTGAATCCTGACTCTGGTTTTTACTTGTCCTCAATATAAGTTGCTGTTGCCAACTTTCGCCTGCTTATGGGTTTTCATGGGCATTTTAATGAGGAATCAGGGGAGGAGAAATCAGATATTGCTGGGCTGTTGCCGGGACAGGCAGGGAGTCCCTCAGGCCTCAGTTAAGTCACAGACTACCTGAATGGACCAAAATTTGGGCTCAGTGCTAATAGCATAAATGTTTGCTGCAATTTTCTCTGAGGGATCCAAAGTGCAGGTGGCCGGTTCCATGGTGTGTGTGTGTGTGTGTGTGTGTGTGTGTGTGTGTGTGTGTGTTTGGTTATTTTTTTTAAAATCCTAGTTCTCTCAGGGAGGAGGTTTTTGCAGAGAAAACCAGTTTCTGCAGATACCACACACACACACTCACACAAATAATAATCAGTTTTTTCATGGTGAGCTCTAAAAGTAAACATTTAACCAGAATTTTACCAAAATATGCTTTTCTGACACTCTACCCCTTATTCCTTCAAGCCCCAGAAAGGGCAAAGCACTTAGAACAACTGGCACTTGATGAATAGATTCTTCCCTCATTTGCATAGTTATTCATTAGCGAGGATTGCCATGGCAACTCTACCTTCCAGACAGACCTGGGGGCCCAGCACAACTTCATTTTGGAAGCTGTCTAGAAGCCTTGCTGTCCTCCACCGGTGCACGACAGGTAAGGATTATTGTAGGGGGCTGGAGCCACTGTGGTTCCAACAATTACCAGGTACTGGCCAGATAAAGAGAAGCATGTTTTGCTGGTAAAAAGATGCAACTGCTGGCTGTGGTTTCCTGCCTGTCTGTCCCTGGAGCACAATGTTAAAGGCAAGCAGAGGGGGCTGCACTGTGTCACCAATGCCCCCCCCCCTTTGGACACATGCCTATCTATCTCTGTGAGATCCTGGCGCGTGGGCGCACGTGTGCACGCGCGCGCGCGCACACACACACACACCTACAGATTTTATTCAGTAAAGATAAGACCTCTCTTGGGGAAAGATGGAGTAGGTGGAGAGAGAAAGAGAGAGAGAGAGAGAGAGAGAGAGAGAGAGAGAGAGAGAGACCGACCCAGGAGACCTTGGAGGTATGTTGTGTGAACGTGTCCCTCTCTTGCTGGTCAGGGATCCTGATCCCATGCAGTGACCTCCGCAAAGACTCTGTCATCATCTCTAGAAATGGTTCCAGCCCCACAATTGAGACTTTCCCAAGGGACAGGAGAGAGCGTCTGAGGAGCAGTAGTCTGAGGCTGTTTATCCTGACCATCCAGGAGACACAGGTGACGGCTGGACAGACATGACTCACAGCAAATGTTTTTACTTTGTTCAGGCACCACCAGGACCACAGTTTTGCTTTTTAAAGCGAGGTCATCAGCCACCTTCAGCTTTCCCAGGGGCCTTTACTGAGCTGGCTCATATATTTACCTAGAACAAAGCCAGGCATTTCATAAATGCTCAAGACCTATTTATGAGAGGGGTGTGGCAGTGCTTCCCTATAATCCCAGGATTTGGGGGGTATGGCAGGAGGATCACAGGTTCAAGGCCAGCCTCAGCAACTTAGTAAGACTCTGGGCAACTTAGCAAGACCCTGTTTCAAAATAAAAAAAAATAAAATAGGGGTGGGGAGGTATAGCTCTGAGGTAGAACACCCCTGGGTTCAGTCCCCATGGATGGGCCTTATCTACATTGACTTCTCCCTTTCTGTACTTGGCAGCCCATCCCATATACCACCTCCTCTGGCTCGATGCCTATACCCCATGTACTGAAGGGATGTCTATGGTCTATGCTCTAATCCTTGAATTCTTGTACCTTCTGTCTCTGCCATTAAAGTCTCTCTGCTGCATTTAGCTTCCTTCCACATCAATATGTCTCTGTCTGTTGAAATCACATCTTCCATAGCCTTCGGGGACAAGAGGGCAGGGAGGCTCAGGATTTAGGACTAGACAAAACTTTGAGACAGAACTTAACAGTGAGACTTTACCAATGTCCAGGGAGTCCAAACAAATTGGTGCTGGCACAGAGCTGTGCATGGCCAGGTGAAGGGTCAGACAAGGTCACCCAGGTAGGACAGGGACATTGCTACTGGGCCAACTCAAGGCTTATTCATCCCTGCACTTTTTTTGGGAGCCATTGCCCTTTAAGGTGGGCTATAGACTAAGACATAGGCTCAACAAGTAGACAGAAAGCTATATTAAAAGGGTATATCTCTAAATCACATAAGGAACTTTGTTGCAGCTGAACTAAAGTATGAGATGTTTCCTGTGTGGACTTTCTCACCTGTTTGCCTTTATGCTTGCTTGTTAGAGATTATTTTATGTGTCTGTTTGACTGGGCTCCAGGGTACCTACATATTCCGTCACATATTATTGGAGCTTTTTCTGTGAGGGTTTTGGGGGATAAGAGTTTCATTAAAACATGTAACATTCAAATATGTAAAGCAGATTGCCCACCCAAATGAGGGTGGGCCTCATTCAATCACTTGAAGGCCTGAATAGAACAAAATGTTGACCCTTCCCCCAAGTAAGAGAGACCTCCTCTTACCTGCCGTTTTAAGCAGGAACATCGGTCCTTTTCTTAGACTCAAACACAAATATTGGCTTTCCTTGGGTCTTGAGCCTACTGGCTTTCTTTCAGACTGGAACTATCTAGCTGGGTCTCCTGGGTCTCGAGCTGGTTGACTATGGATCTTGGGACTTCTCAGCTTCCATATTCTTGTGAGCCACGTTTTTCTATCAACCCCTATATAGATTTTATAAATGTATAGTCAGGCCTTCGTATTTAGAGCTACATATCCAAGAATTCAACCACTTGCATACCAAAAATATTCAAGAAAAAAAATGCATCTGTAATGAAAACATACAGATTTTTTCTTGTATTATTTCCTAAATGATATGGTATAGCAACTATTTGCATAGCATTTACAAGAGATAAAATGTGTGGGAGGATGTGCATAGGGTATATACCATATTTGTGCTATTTTATATAATGGACTTGAACATCTATGGATTTTGGTTGGATGGGTCCTGGAACCAATCCCTAACAGATACTAAGGGATAACTGCATCCATCCATCCATCCATCCATCCATCCATCCATCTATCATCTATCTATCTATCTATCTATCTATCTATCTATCTAATCTCAGTATTGGTTTTGTTTTGTTTCTCAGGAGATCCCTAGTACTGCACTATTATTATCTTGACTTAAAGCACCTTTAGCTGGGTATATGGTGGCGCATGCTTGTAATTCCAGTACTTGGGAGGCTGTGACAGGAGGATGGCAGGTTCAAGGCCAGCCTTAGCTACTTAGTGAGGCCCTCTGCAACTTAGTGAGACCCTGTTTCAAAATACAGGGAAAAAAATAGGGCCGGGGAATAGTTTGGAGGTAGGATGCCCATGGGTTCAATCCCCAGTACTGCCAAAATTAATTAATTAATTAATTAATTAAAAAGCACTTTTATTTCCTATCTCTGTGAGTTTGTATCTTCATTGGCTTCCTCCTCCATAAATTCTTCTCTAATCCTTTCTGACATGGCTGGAAGTAATGTCTCATTTCTTCATCGTGATGGCATTTAATTATTAACTATTTTACATTTGTTTACTTATAGTGCTTATCTCATGAGACTACAAACTTCCTTCCAGGTCTGATGTACTCCAATTTACCCTCAGATCCCCCGAGTCCCAAGGACAGTGCCCTACATACACATGGTAGGCATTCTCTGGATATTTGTTGATTGATGGAATAAATGCGTGTCTATGAACTTGCCAAGTGGATTTCAGGGCATCAAATCTGTCTCCAGTTTTCCTGTTAAGTGAGTAGCTTTGCTAATTCATTTAGGCAGAGGCAAGCTGGCCTCAGAAAGTCATTGTGGTGGCCACTGAGGGTCCTGCCTTTATGCCTGGGTACCACCTCTTTGAGATCTAGTTTGGACTGCATCTTCTCTCTGGAAACATTTTTGTTCGTCAGTCCAAATGTGGTATTTTCTTTCTCTAAGTACATAACATTGATCTTTTATGTTTCTCTTCTAGTTTACTTTCTCAGTAAGCCCAAAAGGACTGATTTTGATTCTTTCCTTTAGAAAGTCTGATGTGCTCGGTGCATTCATATTTTATACCCTGTGAGGGATGGTCGGTTTCATTCACCTAAAGTATGTATCATTCTCTTAACTTATATAGAAAACAAAGTGTAGCATTTCAAACCAATGCTATAATAGTGACTTTTATAATTTCCCATGCTTTACCTTCACTAAAATATTTATTTTTTTATATGGCCTCAAATTTCTGCCTCAATAGATTGATATAGACCATAGACCAGGTTCATTTGAAGCTCCCTAATTCCTTTTAAGATTTCTTAAAGGGATTCTCTTTAAAGTTTCTTCTCTATAACGAAGTCTATTGATAATGAACTCCCTCAGTTTTTATCTAGAACTGTTTAATTTTTCCCCCATTTTCTAAAAACAGTTTTGTTAAATATTGTATTCTTGGTTGGAAGTTTTTCTCTCATACTGCTTTGAATGCGTCAGCCCACTGCCTTCTGGCCTGCAAAGTTTCTGATGAGAAATCTGTTGATAACTCATTCAGCATCCCTTGTATATAATGAGTCACTTTTTTTCCTGATGCTTTGAAGATTCTCTTTCTGTTTTTGGCTTTTGAAAGTTTGATTATACCATGTCTTGGCATGAATCTCTTTGGATTCATTCTACGTAGCGTTCATAGAGCTTCTTGGGTGTTTGTATTAATGTCTGTCATCAAGCTAGTGAACTTTTTAGCCATTGTGTTTTTAAAAATATTCTCTCCGTTTACTTCTCCTTCTCTCTTCTCCTTCTGGAATTTCCACAGTGTTGGCCTTCTTGATGTTGTCCCACAGATGCCTTATGCTCTGTTCACTCTAATCTGTTTTTATATTCCAGAGATTTTATAATCTTATTTGTTTGATGCCGAAGTCCACTGATTTGATTCTTTTGCCCTTCTCAAATCTGTCACTGAATGCCTCCAGTGAACTGATATTTCCAACATATTTATTCACATGTTGTTTTCTTGAATTTCTCTATATCTTCTTTTAGGTCTTTTAGCAATGTTAAGACGGTTATTTAGAAATTCTTCTATTATATCCTTCATCAGGTCTTTTATAGAAAATTGGGGTTAATTTATTTTTTCCTTAATAGGCCATAAATTCTTCTTCTTTGTATGCCTCGTAATATCTTTTGCTAGAAAACCAGACGCTTAAATTTAGGAATGTGGTACCTATAGAAATTATGTTCTCCTTTCCCCAGGATTTGTTATTTTTATGTGTTTTCTTTTTATTGTTGTAGGTGGGTGTCATTCTGAGGTGCATACTTAAGGTCTTCTCAAGTCTTTTCTGAGCCTTCATCTTTTTCTGTATATATGCAATCACTTTCTGATGTCTCCTGCATGTGTGGTTGCTTTTGAATACCCTCTTCTTTAATATCTGGCTTCCAAAGAGAACAATGAAAAGGGGGAAAATGATGTTGGCCCTTTAAATACCTTGGCAGTCACTTAAGCTAAAGGGGGAGAGACCTGCAACGATGGGGAGGTACGATGGTGTCCCTGCCATTTTGTCTGTACCTCTGTCTTCAGAAGCAGCAGTCGGTGATCAGATCAGTACCCCCATATTTGGAGGTCAGGGTGCTTTTTAACCCAACCTTGTTCCCACAGGCTGCATGCAGGCTGATCCAGGATAAGAATAGGTGCCTGCCATGGGGTTGGGAGCAAGGGCAGGGTAGTTGATACTGTGCTAAACTGAAATCGACCAAAACTTAACTACAATTTACCATCCAATCCACTCCTGGAAGTTGCAAGCCTCTAGTAGCCTGGAGTTCCCAAGAGGTACATAGGACAGATTCTGCGAGTATGATTATTGTCTAGTTGAGGGGACGGATTCCTAGAGTCCTAACTCTGCCATCTTTTCTATCTAGCTCAGTTTTGACCTTATTGGTGAACTTACTCAGTTCTTAGCATTGAAAGCGCACCCATTTTATTTCACAACTGGTTTCATGAACCAAACCACCCATAGGACATAAGAAATTGAGTCATGGGCAGAGAAGTATGTACTAAAACACAGAGCCAAGTCATGTCCCCTCAGACTGAATTTGCAAAGGATACCAGGGACCAAATGAAAATCTTTAATATTATAACTGTAGAGCCTTACCCAAGATCATATGCCAAATTTGCAAATTGATACCTTGTGGTCTCTTTGGTCTTAAATGAGAAGTTTTGAATACATAGAGGAAGTCCTTAGTAGGCTCAGAAATCTTAAAATTATTTTATGGGTCCATTTTAATTATATATCACAGTGAGATTCAAGGTGACACCTTGACACACATACACATGACTTGGTGCATTTCCCTACATTTCCTACCCTGTTCCCCCTCCCTCCCTCCCCATGCATGTTTGTGAGATCAAGAGTGGTATCTTCAGGGATGGACACAGCATCATTTGGACCATTTCCTTCATCAGTTTTTCCTTTTTCTCTCCCTCCTTCCCTCCCTCCCCCATCCTCTTTCACAGTTCTATTGGTTTATTTCCTCATTAGATTGAAGCCTCCCCCCCACCCCTATTTTCATCAAACCTCCACAAATGAGGGAAAGCCTTTGACCCTGGACTTTCTGAGACTCGCCAATCTCACTTAGCACAATACTCTTTGCCTTTTGAGAAGGAAAAAAGTAGGAGAGAAGGATGAATTCCCAAGGGTCAGAACAGATGAATGGATCACAGTAACTAGGAAGAACAGGTAGGATATATTTAAAATTTGGGGTGTCTTCAGGGAGGAGAGCCTGGCTGAGTCTCCAGGGCTTCCATAAACAACCAAATGCTGGACCAGGTAGAGCCTCATGGGTCCGAGGCAGTTGGACACATTTTCTGTCCTGAGCTCTTGAAGAAGTGATGTAAACAGTGATGAGTTCATACGAGTTTTCTCCCAATTTATGGGGGATAAAAAGATAAAACTATGATAACTTCTCTGCATTCCTCACGGCATTTCACTTTCAGCCACCCTCACTTTTCCTTTGTGCTGTTATAGTTGACCAACTAAACTGGTCTTGACAGTGAGGGCCTGTTTTCTTCATAGCTTCAGAGTGTTTCCTAAAGCAATTACAGGTGGAACAGAAAAAGAGAGGGATCCAGGCCAGGTGGAGACTCAGGCTCCAGGACTCTCATAAAGCTTGGGGGCAGTCACTGTTTATGGGAAGGGACATTCCCAATGGGGGCTTCAGTCCATGCTCTAGAGAGCATCGTTGAGCTCCCTCTCCTGTCGCTGACTGCTTTTGCACTTCTGATACCATTTATAATATCTTGCTTAACGGTGTTGCACATCCATAAACCATGGAATTCGAGGATGTCAGGGTACAGTGAGAGGAAAGATATGGAGGACTGAAAAAAATATCCTCTCAATGACATCAGGTTCCCACCCTTAAAACTTGTGGATGTTGGAGCCGGGCGTGGTGGCGCACGCTTGTAATCCCCGCGCTTGGGAGGCGGAGACAGGAGGATCGCGCAGGTTCGAAGCCAGCTGTGCTGGCGTAAGAGACCCTGTTTCAAAAATATAAAATAGGTCTGGGAGTGTAGCCCGGAGGAAGGAGGGCTTCCAGGAACCCCAGTACCACCAAAAAAAACAAAACAACAACAACAAAAAAAACTTGTGGATGTTACTTCATTTGGAAAAAGGATTCTTTGCAGATGTGATAATGTTGGGGGTCTTGAATTGGGGAGATTTTCCTGGGTATCAGGGTAGCCCCTAAGTGTGATTACATTGTCCTTGTAAGAAGGAGGCAGAAGAAAATTTGACCTATGCAGAAGAGAAGGCCATCTAAAGACAGAAGCAGAGATTGGAGTGATATATCTAGAAACCAAGGAACTGGGGCAGACAAGAAGTTGTCAGGGTCAAGGACTGGATTCACCCATGGACCCTGCAGAGGAAGTGCCATCGATTAAGAGATGGTGAAACTGGTTTCAGAATTTTGGTCTCCAGAACTCTGTGAGAGAATTAATATTCCTTTTTTTTCTTCCTTCTTTTTATTGGTGCCTTGTAATTATGTGTCATACTTAACATGCACGCGGCACTTGTGTGTTACCTTCTGGATCCCACCCTATCACTTCCTCCTCCTCATATATAATATTAACATTGATATTGATAACTTCATATATGAACATAGGATTATTTGAACTGTTTCCTTTATCAAATCTCCCCTTTCGTTTTTCTACCCCCTTACACTCTTCTACTAATAAATGGGGCATTTTTGTGGGTTTGTGGCCACCTAGTATATGATAATTTTTTATACCTACCTCAACTAACTAATACAGCATGACACGGATGGCTACCCACCTGCATAAATGACCTACTTGGGAGGACTCTTGACAGATGTCCACCTGAGGAAACTCTGCCTGAACCCGTTGCTGTCTGTGACAGCCCCTTCCTATGAGAGTTCTAACAGAATAGTCCTGATGAAGTCTTTCATTCAACACAGGGGTCACCAGCCACTCCTAGCCTCCCTTTTCCTCTCCAGGTACATGTGCATCCTCCTGCTATGGGCGACAACTCAAATTATTCATGATGGGCAAGTGATTTTCATTACACTGAAAAATAATCCTGAGCTCTACTGGACCTTAGGTTCAGTTGAGGGCTACTGCTGAGACTTGCTAGTGTGCCTCTTTCCCCTGGTTTTCCCACAGTCATCCATCAATACAATCCTCCTCATCATAACAATGTTGCTTTGCACCTAGATTCTGCTTTAACCTTTCTGGAACTATTTTGAAAGATTCATATTGTGGAGGGAGATAAATGAATATTAGTAGTCCAACATACACATATGGAAAGTGAAGCTGAAAGAGGACTGACATGGCTCAAGTCAAAAAGCCATGATTCTACTCAGGATCCATTCGACTTCCCCATAGTCTTAAACCACTGGGATCCAAAGTGGTGGGTATGCAGGAGAAATCCACTGGAGTATGGGAAGAAAATACTAGAACTTCTTTATATCTACTTTTAATCTAAAGTTAAAGAAAACACTGAACTTTGCTGATATTTGACAAGTCAATAGTATATATTTGTAAGTGAATAAATGAATGTCATGTATATTTTTAAATCTTTTCCTGATGGCAATGTTTGTTTTTGAAAATGTAGAGAGATTGCTGTTCTCCCTCACCATTGTCCTTTTTAGCTGAGACGGTAAGTGGAGGTTTAATTCAGGATGGTATTTTTGCATGAACATGTGGACACAAATTGGTTGGTGATAATGAGATTACTGAATTAGTCTAGTTTAACTCATTGTCTAGTAGGAGAGGCAGAAGTGTAAACAATGACTAATATTCCAGGCACGCAGAAGAGGGATGGGTAGAGGAATTAACTTCTGAGAAAATTTAAATACTCTACAAAATTTGTAGGGTGGGATAAAGTCAGCAAGCATTCCTTGCCCTTGACTCCTGGCTTGTCTCTGCCATGTTATATAGATGGAGGAGGAGGCAGACGGTGGCTGAGGTCAGCCCTGCAGGAGGAGGGTCTGTGCATTGGAGAAGGCTGCCTCAGGGGCTTGCCAGAGCCTGCCCCTCAGCAACCCAGCAGGCAGCTCACGTGGACTCCCATTAGGCAAAGTAACTTGTTGACTAAGTCCACTGTACTTTTTATATATATTTTAGAGAGGCATTTTTCTACCCATCACTCCACCAAAACATGGAAGAAACTTCTCCTTCAGTTTCTATCCAAACCTACCTGGAGAATGAGAAGATTTACAAGTTTCCTAATCAGGGGCTCTTAACTTTTCTGTGCCTAATTTTCTTATTATCCATAAGATAAAGGATATCCAGGAGTGGTGGTGCATGCCTGCAATTCCAATACTTGGGAGGCTGAGACAAAAGGATCACAGGTTCAAGACCAGCCTCAGGAACTTAGTGAGACTCTCAGTAACCTAGCAAGATCCTGTTTCAAAAATTTTAAAAATCCCTTGCACACACACACACACACACACACACATACACACACAGAGATATATATATGGGATAAAACATATATGTTTTTATCTATGTTTTATCTATGTATTTTTATCTATATTATAAAAATAGTACCTATCTTATAGGGTAGTTGTTGTTAATGTTTGGATATAGAATATCCCCTGGAAAAGCTCTAGCAATAAAAAATATATTGCCAGATATACAAATATATTGGCAATAAAAATGTTCATAGGTGAAACAATTTAATCATGAGGGCTCTGATCTCCTCAGTGGTAAGTCCATAGATGCATTGCTAATTTGAATGGATTTACTAGGGGGCAACATAGGCAGGTGAGGCATGGCTGGATGGATGAGGCAGGTCATTGGGTTGTGGTCTTGTGGACTACATATGTCCACGGGCCCCCTCCTTGCTTTCTCTTGGCCTCCATGATGTGAGAACAGAGTCTCTTTGTGCACACTGATGCTGCTGCCATTTTTCCTAACTTTATTTTATTTATTTATATTTATTGGTACGTCGTAGTCATGCATCTTAATGGGGTATGAGATGGTAGAGGCATACATGCACCCATCACTCATTTAGCCCCTCCCTAAATCCCACCCATTCCCTCCCCCCCTCCTTTTCATGTTTGGCTTTGTGATTGACTGTGATATGTTTACGAATGTGCTTTATGTATAGTAGTGAATTCCCTCTTCCCTCCTCCCACCCCCCTCAGTTAGGTTGCCTTATCTGATCATCTATAGTTTCTTCTTCATTATCTAGAGTTCCTCTTATAATCCTTTTTCTCCCTAGCTCCCGCGTGTTAGGGAGAGCGTCTGATGATACTTCAGAGGTAGTCCTACGCACAGAAGCCTCTGAAACTGTTAGCCCCCGCACATCTCTCTTCCTCTAAGTTTTTTCTTTGGTGTGTGGATCAAAGTAGTGAGGATGCTGGCTGGAACAGTCATTATGGGGATTAAGAGAATCATGGGTTTCCACTTCTTAGAATAGTGCCTGTTCCGTGATTAATAGTCAAAAGATATAAACTAGAGTAACTTATTTTCAAGTTACTCCACTGCATTTATTCCTTTAATGCAATGCTTTAACTCTTTCCTGTATTTCTGTCTTTGTAATAATAAAATTGCTTACCCTTACGGCAAAAAAAAAAAAGATATAAACTAGCTGGGTATGGTTGTATTTCAGAGGCTGATACAGGAGGACATCAAGTTCAAAGCCAGCCTTAGCAACTTAGTGGGACTCTGATTCCAAATAAAAAAATGAAATAGGGCTAGGTGTGTGGCTCTATGCTATAATACCCCTAGTTTTAATCCCCAACACCACAGAGGGGAAAAAAAGGTTATAAACTAATGTTATTACTGCTGTCAGAGTTATTGATAAAGGTATATAGATCTAATGGTGACATGTATCTAAGTCTTCTGGTGGGGAGACATCCCCTGAAATAATGCCTGGACCATCTGAGCTCCCCAGATATTGAGCTCTCTTATTCTTGTTTACACCACACATGGCCATGCAATGTCCACCGTGACCCCAAAATTCCTTAAAAAGCTTTTAGGAGTCATCAGGCTCTCAGGAAAACCTGGTGTCCCAGTGTAGGGAGTTCTCAAAAATTTGCCCTTCCCGATATTCTGACACCTTCCCTGGACTCTGCAGAAGTTAAACCACACAACATTCCAGCATAATTTTATTACTGTTTCTATCATAGAGTTGAATCCTTGTTAAAACCACAGACGTCGGATGTGTCCACAAAGGCATTATCTAGTCTCGATGGCAGTAGTTGGCCATGCCCAAGGGAAGGCTCTTAGTAACATGCCACCGGGCTTTGTCCCCCAGTTTCTTTTGTTCAAAAAATTTTAGCAGTGATTTGCTGAAGTCAGTGCATGATGGAATCAGGAAGCAAAAAGGTCTTGACAGGCCGGAACAATTAGGCTAAATCCAAGAAGATGAAATTTAGCAGGGACAATGGTAAGGTCTTGTATTTGTGTCCAAACAACCAACTATGTAGGCATAAGAGGAGAAAGGCATGATAAGAGAGGGGTGGCTGTTTGGCACAGGTGCAGATAATTGGCACCAGATCTGATGTGTAACCACAAAACGAGGGGACTCTCAACAATAAGAGTTCACTTCTGGGCTGCACTGTGAGTGGTATTGTGTCACAATCAAAGAAAGAGCATCCTCCTCTGGCCTTGCTTGTAGAGCACAGGTCAAGGACGGGTTCAGTTCTGGTCTCCTAATCTTGGGATCATTGGGAGGAGAGAACTAACATCCCAATAGGATCCCAGATTCTCCAATGAATGATAGACGGGATTGGAAATGCTTGATTTTTGGAGATTACGGAAAGACATGTTTCTTGTCTTCAAATACTTTAGGCTGGCCTTTGATATTTGAAGGCTTGTCTCGCTGAGGAAGAATGAATTGTTCCTGGGGGGGGGGCCTTCAAGATTATATCAAGGTCAGTGGTGGAAACCACTGCCATAAGGGCAGAGTTTGATGAGAAGTAAGGTGTTCTATTACTACTAACACTTCTAGAAGTCCAGAGATTGACTGCAGTGTATATAGGAAATGGAATTAGTGATTAAGAGTTGAGATTGCTGGCCAGGATTTACAAAAATGATGTGCTGTTGATTTAAAGGTGGCTTTTTTTTAGATTCTAATGCACAGGTGACAAAGATAATTAAAATTTAATAGTTTGATGTCTGTTTGTGCTCAAATTTAAAGCAGCTATAATTCTGCCTAGAATTGGTCCCAGAACCAGATAGAAACAGGACCCCAATTTTTATTTTCAAAGATGGATTTGAGATCAGCTTAATGCCTGAGCAAGTACTCTCTGGAAGGCTAGGAATCCTGCATGATGGAGCAAGAAAGATACGACCTTGGATTTGAAGATTTGATTTCAAGATTTAACAAACATCTCTATGTACATTAAAAAATAATATGGTTATGGCAAAATGCACAATTTTCAGTGAGATTATATAATCATAGCTCATCTTAGCTGGCTACAAACCCCTAACTGGAGGAATTTCACAACCCCATAGAGTTTTTTAGGATCGTCCATCTGGCTAACAAGGAACGCCTGCCAAATGTGATTAGTTTCGTATTGCTTTAATTGATTCTGAGTAATTTTCTTCGCAAAAGGTTCAATTATACCTTAAGGGTCATAGACTCTTCATTAATTTTTTTTTCATTTGCTATTACCACAAGGTATGTATGCAATTCATCAATAAAACCTTTGCAAGGTAGTTTCCAAATACCTTATGTGTACCATCCCTCTTAGAATTCTTCAGCTGCCTGTCCTTGAGATAATGTGGCTTTGTGAATTCTCATGGTGAGTCTGGAGGTAAGATAAGTTCCTGGCTGGTGTATTCAGACTCTCAACATGTCTGGACATCAGGTCAGCAACTCCTTGTGCTCTTGACATCACTAGGATGCCAAATGCTGTATCACGACAGGATGACACCCAGCGCCAGATGTGTCCCTTCTTAAGAGCGAGGAGGCCTTTCCCAAGGGACTCCCAACACCCTTGCCCTGTATTACATCTCATGCCATTCCATTGTTAAAGAACGCTGCATGGTTCTACAAACATTGAAGCTGACCACTCACAGTGCAATCTGAGAAGTTTGGTCCTAGAAGATTTCAACTTTTTTAATTTATAATTTTTATAATACATTTAGTGCAATTGGTATTTTTGGGCATATGATTCTATGAATTTTAACACATTGTTGGTGGTTCATTTGTTAAACACATTCAATGTGCAGAACACCTTGAAAATGTACCAATCGAGCAAAATGCCTATTCCTTTGCTAAAACTCCAAACCTTGTGTCTAAGTCCATGAGAGACATTAAGATCTAATGTTTTAAGCCGGGCGTGGTGGCGCATGTTTGTAATCACAGCATTTGGGAGGCTGAGACAGGAGGATCACGGGTCGCAGACAGCCTCAGCTACTTAGTGAGGTCCTTTGCAACTCAGCGAGACCCCGTTTCAAAATAAAGAATAAAAAGTAGGGCTGGGGGTGGAGCTCGGAGGTTGAATGCCCCTGGGTTCCATCCCCAGTACTGAAAAAAAAAAATCTAATGTTTCAAAATTTTCTTATAATGCCCTTGGTTTTGGTATTAGGATAATGTTAACATCATCAAATAAGCTGAGCAATATTTCTTCCTCCTTTATTTTTTGGAAGACATTGTGTAGAAGTCGCATTTTTTTAACCAATAAAGAAAAAAATGTCGTTTTAATGTTAGAACTTGCCAACGAAGCCATCTGGGCCTCAAAATTTATGTTTTGGAAAAATTCTAATTATGATTTCAATTTCTCTAATAGTACTATTCAGTTATATCTTTCATCGTTGGTGAGTTCTGTTCTTCTTAGGGATCAATCCATTTCCTTCATCATTCTTGCTAGAGGTGTAAATATTACTATACTGACTCACATTGAAAAACTCATCGGAGAATGTTACAATTTTTGTTTTCAGCTACCAGACATTTTTAAAGAACAAAATGTAATAAGAATAATCTGTTACATGTACCCAGATGTGGAACATCCCTGGTATTCTAAGTTCCCTTCTGGTATCATTTTTTTTTTTCTGTCCAAAGAGCATCCTTGGATCTAGTTGCTGACAATGAATTTTTATGCTTTTCTTCACCTGAAAATCTCTTTATTTTGCCTTCATTTTGGAAGCGTATTTTCACTGGATGTAGAATTCTGGGGTGATAGTTTTTTCTTGTGGTCTTAAAATATGTTGTTTCACTTCTTTCTGTTCTCTATATTTTATGATGAGAAATCTGCTGTCATTTGAATCATTGCTTCCCTGTTGGTAATACTTCATTTTTTTTGTCTGCTGTATAGGTTTTTTCTTTGTCTTTACTTTTTAGCAACTTGATCATGATGTATCTGAGCATGTGTTTCTTTATGTTTAACTTTTTTAGGATTCACTGACCTTATTCAATCTATCAGTTTATTTCTATTAACAAACTTGTGAAGTTTTCAGCCATTATTTTTAACGTAATTTTTCTTCTCTGCAGTCTTTTTTACCTCCTTTTGAGACTGTAATGATAAGAAAATTCACAGAAGGAGAGAAGAAAGACTAATCTTTTCCATTAATCTATCTCAAGGTCTCTACTACCTCTGTTTTAAAATTGAGCCAATCTATAGAGTTTTGTTACTATTATTATTGTTTTTTTCCAGTTCTAAATATACCTTATGTTCATGTTTACATAATTTATTTCTTCACTGAGACTTTTAATCTTCCCATCTCAAGAACAATTGTCCTCGCTTACTTACTGCCACATTTCTATTATGGTTTTGCTAAATTCTTTTAGATAATTTCAACATGTAGATTATTGTTATCTGTTGATTTTTTTTTATTTTGCAGATGGACACTTTGCTGTTTTTGTATCCTTAATAATTTTGAATTAAATTATAATCTACATATTTTGAGTATTGTGTTATGAGGCTCTATGAACCTTCTATACTTTCTATAGAGAATGTTGACATTTTTGTTTAAGGAGGGAATTGACTTGGTATGGTTGAGTCTACAAATCCTGAGCAGCTTTCTTTGGTTTATAGATGGTTTCGTTTTCCAAGTCTTTATAGTGGTATTGGATCCATTCTAGTTGTTCATTACCAGTTAGCCATGCTAGGTACTTTGTAATTGTCTTCTTTGTTTTCTAGTTTTCAGAGTCTATATTTAGGCTCAGATTCATGTGTAAAAAACTTGCAGGTGAACCCAAGATTTCATAAACAATGTTAGGGTATAACTTTAACAAACTCTTTGCTCTCTAAGACTTCCCTGACACTTTTCAGTTCCTTGGGGCCCTGTGTTACTCATCTTCACATTACAGTAATGAAATGCCAGAGACAAGTAACTTATGCATAGAAAAGTTTTACTTAGCTCAATTTTGGAGGTTCAAAGGCATAGTGTTTGCCATGGTTCCAGTGGTTCTGGTGAGGGGAGAGGATAGTGGGACCTTATGGTCGGGGTGCATGGTGGAGCAAGTGCTTACATATCCAGCCAGCAAGCAGAGTAGAGAAAGAGGAAGAGCCTGAGGTTTCACAATGCCCTAAGGACCTCACAATAGGCCCCACTTCTTAAAAGTCCACACTACCTCCTAATACCACTATCCTGGGGACCAAGACTTTACAAATGGATCCTTGCAGGACACCACTCCAAAGTAAAGCAAGCTTCCCTTATCATTCCTCCAGTGAGCTGTGGCTTTATTTTTAGTCTCTGCAGACTCTCTTTGATTGCATCAACTTCTTAATATGAGTGATGAGAGAGTAGAAAGAGAAAAAAAAAAGGCATCAGAGCTTTGTCCCTCCTGGATACAATGGCTCCTGTGATCAGGGACGGTTCTCCCTCAGAGATTTTAGGTACCTACGGGTTACCAAGGAAATGAAGAAATGAAAAACAACCTAGTATTTCTCCTTCCTCCCCCTCTCTCTCTGAACATTAGCTGACCCCTTGTACATCCTTCCAGCCAGTACTGGCAGGCTTCCTGAAGCTCTATCATCCACAACATTGTCTACCTCCAGGTGCTGGTTGCACTCCATCCAGCCTGGGGATCCAGGAGAAGGCTGCTGGTTTGACGATTTTCAAACCCAGCTCGTTTCCCTCAGTCCACCTGTTACTGTTTACCTCTCAGTTTATGTGTCATAGTGGCCTTCAGTGGAGGAAACAGGATGGAGTGTGGCTCCATCTACCCCTATCCAGAAATGCTTGGAAATATTTCTATGGTAGTGTTCTTCTGTCTCAGTGGTTAAGTGGATATTATATCATAATTGAGATCACTTTATATCAGCCATGAAGAATTGCAGGGGGAGCAGTCTATAAAATGTTGAGTGAATGCCACAAGGACTCACCAGTAATAGGGATATCGGCTGTCATTAGTTGGCACACTGTGAACATCTGGGGCCATAATTGACAATCAGTCTCAACCTTGACAGCTAAGGAGCTCTGACAGCTATTACAGTTCAGTTTCTTTTTTTTGGAAATAGTGTGTCTGTAGTAAGATCTCAAAGCAAACTATAAAAGCCAAGTAGTATCCTTTAAGTACTGGCTTATGAGCTTCTCCTTTTAGGAGATTTTTGTCAAGGCAAGAATCAGGGTGGGGGCTCTGAGTACTAGGGGTGTCAAGTCTTGGTTCAGTACACCCATATTTCTGTGGTCCAAATTATTGAAGAAATCCTCACTCCTGGTATAGTCACTTGTCTTGTATAGCATTTTGTCTTGGCCGATATTCTTACTGCTATCATCTAAAACAACCGACGATATGACTTAGAGGAAGAAAGATTTATTTGCTCACACTTTTTTAGGGACTCCATGTTTCAGGTTGTCTCAGGTGAGGTCTGTAGAGTTCTGGACATGGTAGTGGGAAGCACAGTATGGAAGAGAGCAAGGGGATAGGATGAGAAGTCTGCCATCATTTGAATCACTGCTTCCTTGGTAATACATCATTTTTCTGTCTGCTGTCTCATATATCACAGAACTGGAAGCAAGGAAGCAAGCAAAGGTATCCAAAGACAGAAGCATGGTCCCTAAGGCCACACCACTGGGGACTCACCTTCTCCAGCCTCACCCCACCAAACTAGGTTACCACCCAGTAAATCTATTACAATGGATTAATTTACTAATTTATTTATTTTGTGGTACTGAGGCTTGAACTCAGGGGCATTCTACCTCTGAGCTACACTCCCAGCTTCATTTTTTTTTTTTTAATTTTGAAATAGGGTCTTTTTAGATTGGTGAAAGCTCATGACTTGCTGAGACTGTCATCAAACTTGTGATCCTCCTGTCGGAGTTTCCCAAGTTCTGGGATTACAGGTGTGTGCCACCACGCCTGGTGGATTTATCTTCTGATGAGACTAAAACCCTGTGACGATATCAACTCTGAACATTAATACATGAGCGCTTCAGGGGACATTCTACATGTAACCATAACACATTTATACAGCATCCTTGCTAAAGAAGAGGCAGGCTAGTAGCAGGAGGAAGTCATCCCTCTGACCAGGGTTAGGAGGTCTAGATCTTAGAATGAGATAAAGAGAAGAAAACCGAAGACCACAGATTGGATGCCATTCCTAAGAGTGGTTTGTTAATTTCCTTGATCCAAGATTTTTTTTTTTAAAGGGACCATTGAAAAGAAATACATTCCTCCTATCTGTTCTGTATCCTAAAATTTTTTTGAACTGTTTAATCTGCTTCTGAAGTTTTAGTTTAAAAATATAAGTGAAATTGGATATTCACAATCCAGGAAGCTTAACATTTAGGTTTAAGTCCAAATTTAAAACCTGAATCTTCGATGATACGGAAACATGTCAAAATGATTACACTCCTCCTCATTGACAGCTAGGTTTTAAAGCCAGACAGTTTCATAAGTTGTTTATTTTCAACGTTTGGTGCTTTAAATGCAGAATGCTATTGCTTCTTTGGCATATCACTGTGCCTTTGTATTGGATGGCATCTCAGTATATCTACTGCCTAAGACATCTATGGAGCAAAGGCATATTTTTTTCTTCAAAATATTTTATTTTCCTCAACCATTTCATTTCAGAAGTTACCACCTTCCAAAGCCCTGTACCCTTGGACTTCTGCCCTGTGCAGACACAATGTTATGGAGATATCCAGGAATTCTCTAGAGATGCCAGGTTGTTTTGACCTCCATCAGCCCCCAGCAGATCTCATCCAATATTTACTCCTGCTTTGTAATCAAACTTTGCAATAATTTTTGGAGGTAGTACAGTTATAATTTTTATCACCCAGAGCCTCATTTGTATGAGACTTATAAATTATATACACTAATGGGATGTAATTTTTTTTTTTAATCTGTGGCATAATGGTGGGGCCCCAGAAGAGCTGTTTTCTATCCAGTTCTAATTTTGTGTGAAATGGTCTGGAAGGTAGTTACATAACATTCTACTGATGCCAAGTCACCGCTTACTTCTGTACCACTCGGAAAGCCGTGGTCCATGGTCCATAGAAGTTCATCAGGATTCAACTGAATTCTTGCCTCAGCAGAACCATTACCCTTCAAGAATAATTTCACATGGACACTGAAAGCATTAAGGAGAGAAATCTCTTACAGCTTATCACAAGTACATTGCGTGCCGTTACAGAAACAATCAGGCCATCCAAATAGGAGGACCAATTGAGAAAACTATAGCCTTCTGGAAGGTGTGAAGAGTTTTAATAACATGAAAAATGTTCTCAATCATATGTCAAGTAAAAAGGGCAGGAAGACAAAGAGTTTTTGTTTATTTTTGTGGCTTAGAAGAAAATGGGAAAAAAAAACATGCAAATGTCATCTCTGGGTGGTGGGTTGGTTTTTTTTTTAATTTCTTATTTCACTTCTTTATTCTTTTCCATTGTTTGCGCTCATAAACAACGCTCTGATGAACAGCGCGATGCACAGATCTTTGTCCAAGTTTCTGATCACTCGCTTAGGAGAGATTCCAGAAAGAGAATTACTGAATCAAAGGAAAAGAACGTTAAAAAGGAACTTTTGATCTAGAACGACGTTGCCAAATTAGCATCCAGAAAGGCTGTGCCGATACCTGTTCCCATCAGCCTGAGTGAGAAGGCTCGGCAGACCGCTGTGCACATTCAGTCTTCTCGCTTAAAAATAAAACACCGGGAATGTGGAAAATGCTATATTATTGTTTTCATTTGCATTTATTCTCATATTACTGAAGTCAAACACTTTCCACGAGTATCACATCTGTATTTTTTCCTTTGTGAGTTATCTGTTTACATCCTCTAGTATTCATCTTTTAATGAAGTTCTTTGTAGTTAAAGAACGTTATTCCATTGCTGTGGTTGTGGTGAAGTGTTTCCCTAGTTTATTGCTAAATATTTATTTATTTATTTATTTTTGTGGTACTGGGGGTGGAACCCAGAGGCTTTCTACCTCCGGGCTATACTCCCAGACCTATTTTATATTTTATTAGAAACAGGGTCTCACTAAGTTGCTGAGAGCCTCACTAAGTAGCTGAGGCTGGCTTCGAACCTGCGTGATCCTCCTGTCTCAGCCTCCCAAGTGTGGGGATTACAAGCGTGCGCCACCACGCCAACAGTTTTGGCATGCAGTGTGTGTGTCATAAAGTCTGTGAAATTTTACTTTTCTGGGTTTTTTAAATTGATAGTTGGTGGGGAAGGAGGTACTAGATATTAAACCCAGGTGCATTCTACCTCCAGGCTATACCCTCAGCCCTTTTTATTTTTTTTTTTATTTCGAAACAGTGTCTAAGTTGTTGAGGTACTGAGGCTGGCCTTTAACCTGTGATCCTTCTGTCTCAGCCTCCCATGTCTTGGAATTCTAGGTGTGTGCCTGGCTTCAAATTGATTTTAAACTTAGAAAAGTTTTTCCTTATTTTATATAATTCCTCTAATTTATATCCTGAAATAAAAAGTGCTAGGAATGGTGGTGTAGGTTTGTAATCCCAGTACTTTGGAGGCAGGGATAAGAGGATCGCAAGTTCAAGGCCAGCCTCTGCAACTTAATGAGACCCTGTTTCAAAATAAAATATAAAAAGGGCTGGGGGTTGCAGCTCAGAGGTTAATGCCCCAGGGTTCAATTACAAGTGCCAAAAATGGGAATTCTGGTTCAAGCTGATTTAAATACAACATGATGCATATCTATCCTGAGGACCGCAACATGAACACATAATACACAAACAGATAAATAGTGAGCAGTAAAATTGTTTTTTTCTCAGATTCTTAACCTATCTTTCTGGCATCATTTGTCAGATAAACCTTCTGTTTTTTCAATTCAATTGTTTCTCTTTTATGATCTGTATTTCAGAACCATCCTATATTCTTGTCTATCTACTCTTATAGTGCTTTTTATTATTATAGTTTTAACACATTTTAATGTTAGACACAGCATTGCTGTTTTTAATTCTCTTTAAAGCTTTTTTTTTTTGCCTGCTCATTCTTCCAAATTACCTTAACAATCATTGGGAAATCTTCAAAAATTCCCATAAGGGTTTTAAATTGGAATAGCATCAAACATATCAATTAATTTGGGAAGAACTAACATCTTTACAATGATCTTTCCATTAAGAACCAAAGCGTGTTCTGTTTCCTTTAAAGGGATCTTACATCTCATTAAAGTTATACAGGTTTCTTTATATGGATCTTAAATAGAATTTTAAGCTTATTTTGTCTCTTCTTTGTGATTATAAATTAGAATCAATTTCTTTACATGAGGATAATTTTTGTCTATTATTTGCTTAATCAGTATGATAAAAAAAATCTCTGACCTTGTGGTTAAATCAGAGAAACTGGAGACTGCCAGCATTTGAACCAGGTCCCAGGGTTTGTTTCTTCTGGTTTTCATATACCTACCTCATAAAGGCATTGCAAGGGCTAAGTGAGTTAACATATAATTCTAAACATGGTTTCAGGTGGATAGAAAGTGCTCAATGAAGGTTAGCTATTATGAATAGTATGTCTTCCTATCTGTTTTTATTATCTATCTATCTATCATCTATCTACTCATTTATTTCTATGGCACTATGGATTGAACCCAGGAGCATTCTCCCTTTAAGCTACACCTCCAGCCCTATTTTATTTTTTATTTTGAAACAGGTTCTCATTGAGTTGTGGAGGGCCTCACCATAACTTGCTGAGGCTGGTTGGGAACCTGAGATCCTCCAGTCTGAGCCTCAAAAATACTATGATTGGTTGTGCCACTACACAACCAGCCCTATATTCTTTCTTGGGAATTCCTGACCTTCCTTGGCTATGGCTCCGGGGATCTAGAAGGCAGGTCTGTCCACTTTGCCCTCCCACTCTTTGTCTCCCTGCCTTTGGCCCCACCCTACCAGCCTGACTCCCAGCAGGTACCCACCCCTCTTTCAGCCGTCTGTGAAGTTGTGCATTTGGAAATCAGGCTGTTGCTTCCTGAGCATCTCAGGTGGGCTCTAACGCCACTCTTCCAGCCTGCACATTCTCTTCCTTTCTTCCTTTAATTCCCACGCACTTCTTCCTTCGCTGTAGATGGGTGATAGCCAGGTGCTCCCCAGGCTCCATTTGGGTTACCCCGCCTTTATCACTGTGTTCTTCTCTTGCATGCATAGAGAAGGTTTTCCATTCTCCTCCTCTGCCAAGCCAGAGGGGCCAAGGGCAGAGGCAGACCAACAGCAGGTAGAGAGGAGCTCACTGCTTTCCCCCAGGTAGTGGCTGACCCGGGAGAAGTGAGCATCTCTTTGTGTCCCCCACCCCACGCAGAGACAGGAAGTCCCCATCCAGAAAGCAAGGTTCTCTAGTTGGTCAGGAGTCCATGGGGTCAAGATCCCACCCTATGTCCCCCAGAGACGGTGAACAGGTGCAGACCTCCTTCAGGGGGCCCCACAGGTGAGGCCGCTCCCTTCCTTCGTTCCCTGGGGGAAGTGAAAGCCCTCTTTCTTTTCTCCGTTTTTCTCTCCAGATGTGTGCCTACCTTCATGTGCGCTCCTGAAAGGACTTTCTGGAACGCTGTCAGGAGCAGGCCGTTGGGGCTCCTGCTGCCCCACACCTACAGACTCCAGAATCTTCTTTGCCGTTAAATTTTCTAAATGGTTGTTATGGTCCTGTGAGAGAGCTATTGATTTTTTTTTAAAGGTTAGCCTGGTTACCTACCCATCCATTGTTACCAAATCCCTTAGAATTGAAATTGAGTCGTTTCTCCTTTCCAGATAGACGATCATACTGTCCTCTGGGTTCTGATAATCTTCTTTTCTCCCTTCCCACAGCCACATTTCTGACTTGTATTTCAAGTCCTAACATCCAGAGAACAACACTGAATAAAAATGATAGCCAGCGTCCTTGGGATATTGCTTATTTTAATGGGAATTCCTCCCGAGTATGAAGATATATGCTGTTGCCTTGATGTAGAGCATTCTAACTCTGCTAAGGAAGGATTCTTTTCTCGATTTAAAAAAAAAGACTGGAAAGAATCTTGGATTTTACCCAGGTCCTTTGCAGCATCCAGAGAGATCACCACATTCTTTCTTGTATCCATTGATTTGCTTTGTTATATTGATTGATTTTTCTAATATTAAATTGGACTTAAGTCCTGGAAAGCCTTACTTGGCTGTACTTGGCCACGGTAGACCCTGCTTTTAGTGCATGGGAAATTAGATTTTCTAGGTATGACATCAGAATTTTTGTGTATAAGGTATGTCAGCTGTTTTTCTGCATTTTGCTGTCAGAGTTACTTTGGTGTTTCCTCTTTTCCTTGTCCTGAAACAGTTAATGTAACATGGGAAGTCTGTTTCTCAATGTCACGAAACAACTCCTGTCATTTTTCGTAATTTCAGAAGTTTTTCAAGTTTTTTTTTTTTAAAATGCTTTTCACCATTTTCAATTTTATTCTGCTGCTTTCTACTTTTTCTTAAATCACTACCCATAAATTATTCTTTTCCACTAAAACTGGTTTTAATGAAGAATTTAAAGATATACTCACTTTCAGTTATACAAAATATTTCAAAAATTTTATCTTTTATATTTTCTTGCTTACGTTACTTGCTCTGTTGCCTTGTAGCTCTTTACTGGTGTAGTGTGTGTGTGTGTGTGTGTGTGTGTGTGTGTGTGTGTTTCTGGGGATTGAACTCAGGGGTGTTCTACCTCCAGGCTGCACCTAGCCCTCTTTGTTTGTTTGTTTGTTTGTTTGTTTGTTTATTTATATTTTTGTTTGGAAACAGGGCCTTGCTAGGTTGCTGAGAGTCTTGCTATTAGCCCAAGGCTGGCCTTGAACCTGCAATCCTCTTGTCTCAGCCTCCCAAGTATTAGGATTATAGGCATGCACCACTAGGCCCTGCTTCACAGTTGTAATTTTAATTGAATCTTTCTGGGTTACCTTTGCCAGTCATCTATATGTTTTGTAGGTTTTTTTCCCCAAAGAATTCTCTGTTTTTTTTTTTTTAATGTAGCGTGACTGCATCTATTTTTATATCTTCAAATTGTCTAGTCCTGCCCTAACCCTAATTATATTTATCATCTCTATTACCTAGATTTCTAACTTTTTCTTTGAATGTTTTCTTTCCTCTGGTTTTCAA
Organism: Muscardinus avellanarius; assembly: GCF_963383645.1. NCBI lineage: Eukaryota > Metazoa > Chordata > Mammalia > Rodentia > Gliridae > Muscardinus > Muscardinus avellanarius. The sequence continues at coordinate 87,113,555 of NC_137796.1, read as the reverse complement.
TCTTTAAAAATAATGAAGCTGGGATTGGCGGTGCAGGTCTGCAATCCATGTACTTGGGAAGCTAAGACAGGAGGATTGCAGGTGTGCAGACAGCCCCGGCAACTTAGCAGGACCCCCATCAAGTGAGTGAGACCATGTTTCAAAATTTAAAATTATAATAATAATAAAACAGGTCTGGGGGTGTAGCTCAGAGATAGAAATGTCCCTGGCTTCAGTCCCCAGTACCACAAAAAATAACGATGAAATAAAATAATGAAGTTATTTGTAGTGCTTTGAATTCACCCTCAGGGACAACTTTGACTAATTCCTTCCTATGTGAGGTCTGTCATGTTCTCATTATCATTTCATTATAGTTCCTAGCACACTTTAACTATATAAAATAATGCTTTTCTTTGTGACATGTCCATACGTGCACATAATATATTTTAATGGCATCTTGCCCCACTATCGTCTTCTTATCCTGCCCCATTCCCTTTCTTAGTAGTCTCACTTTCATGTTGAATTTTTTTAAAAAAAAATTCTAGATTCCTCTTTCGAGAGAAAACAGGGAATACTTGTCTTTCTGAGTCTGGCTTATTTTGCTTAATGTGGTGATCTCCAGTTCCATACATTTTCCTGTAGACGACATGATGGTGTTCTTCTTTGTGGCTGAATAATACTCCATTGCGCGTCTATAACACTTTTTATCCATTCATCCATTGATGGGCATCTAGGGTGTATGGCATAACTTGGGTGTTGTGCAGAGTGCTCTGGGAAGCATAAGTTTGCACACATCTCTAATGTATGCTCACTTTGATTCATTTGGGTGGATACCCAGGATGGTAGAGCTGGATCATATGGTAGTTGTATTTTTAGTTCTTTGAGAAACCATCCTATTAGTTTCTATAATGGTTATATTTGTTGACATCTCCACCAACAGAATTTAATTCTTTTGTTCCTGCATTCTTGCCAGGATTTAGAATTTTTGTTGTTGTTGTTAAAAGCCATTCTGACAGGTGAGACAAAAATCTCAAAGTTTGCAATGACTAGAAGAGGACCTAGGACCAATGCTCCAACATAGAGCCTGATAGAAACATCCTTAATAAGACCCCCCAAAGTACAGGAAATGACAAGAATTGTTAAGTGGGGTGGTATTAAAAGTTTCTGTGCAGCAAAGGAAACTATCAAGAGTATACAGAGATAGCCTATAGACCGAGAGATCTTTACTAGCTACTCCTCTGAGAGAGAGCTAATATCTAGAATATACAAAAAACTTAACACTGAAAAAATCAATAGTAAAAAATGGACAGTTGAGTCAGGCGTGGTGGTGCATGTTTGTAATCCCAGAACTTGGGAGGCAGAGACAGGAGGATTGAGATTCACAGCCAGCCTCAAATACTTAGTGAGGCCCTTCACAACTTAGTGAGACTCTGTTTCAGAATAAAGAATTTAAAAATCAGGCTGGGAGAGTAGCTCAGAGGTAGAATGCTCCTGGGTTTTATCCCCAGTTGCTCAAAAAAAAAAAAAAAAAAAAAAGAAGAAGATAGACATTTCTCAAAAGAAGAAATAAGTATCTGAATAAATATTTGCCAATAAATATCTGCAATTGTGTTCAATATCATTAGCCCTCAGTGTAGATTTGATTTGCATTTTTTTAGGTATTGGGGATGGAACCTTGAGGCATTCTACCCCCAAGCTACATCCTAGTCCTATTTTTTTTATTCTTTATTTTGAAACAGGGTCTCACTGAGTTGCAGAGGGCCTCACTAAGTAGCTGAGGCTGTCTGCGAACCGGGATCCTCCTGTCTCAGCCTCCCGAATGCTGGGATTACAAGCGTGCGCCACCACGCCTGGCTTGATTTGCATTTTCTTGATGGCAAAATATGTGAAGCATCTCCCCTCTCCCATATAATTATTGGCCGTTTGCACTTCTTCTGAGAAGTGTGTTCTTGACTGTGATTTTCCATAAACTTTATTAATCTCGCAGTTGTATTCTTTATTGACCAGGAGAGGATGTTTTTAATTTGAAGGTGATTTACTATTAAGTCTTTTGGGGGGGGTGTTGGAGGGTTTCAGTAGGAAAATGTAACCTGCTAATATCAACTTTGGCAAGTGAGTTGATGTTTCCTTTTTTGATCTAGCATCTAATCCTATGTTTATAAATGTTCCGTGAATGTTAGAAAAGGTGTAGCCTTTGTTTGCCACGGTGTTCAGTATATGGCTGATAATTTAGTAACTGCATTGCTTAACTTATTATCTTGGAAAACAACGTGACCTGGGAACAAAGCGAGTGTTTTAGAGTCAAGATCGAAAGTAATGCAAAACCTACTTCGGTTCCTGGCATGTCATTGATCACAATACATGGTACCTATGATCAGATTTGACCTCTTGACCTGTTCTTGAGTGAGAGTACATCCAATCTATCCTCCCCAGCTCAGGAGAATGTCTTGTTGCTGTGCTTTTGAATATGCTCAGATAGTGGTATTTTTTCACCCTTAGCGAAATTCAAGTCTCAAATTTTTGTCGTTTATCATCTCTCTCGTCTTTTTACTTCCTCTGTATTTAGAGTTAGTTAGGGCTTTGGATTATACAGGACTGTCCATGATTCTGCTAATTTATTACTATTGCAATTGCCTCTCCCCTACATAATTCATTTTTCAAATATCACTTATGTTTACCTACATAAAATTAATATACAAATACACTGCTCTGAAATAACAAAGAAATGTAAAAGTATATAAGTGAGCTGGGCATGGTGGCACATGCTCGTGATCCCAGTACTTGGAAGGCTGAGATAGGGGGATCACAGGTTCAAGGACGGCCTCAGCAACTTAGTGAGACTCTCGGCAACCTAGCAAGAACCTGTTTCAATATAAAAAAAAAATAAAAATGTCTGGGGTTGTAACTTGGCGATAGGTCAATCCCCAGTCCTCCCCCTCCCCCTCCCACAGTGTATAAGTGAAAAGCTTATATATGCAGATTTTTGACTTTTTAAATATACATTCATCTCCTTTTCTACCTTTCTCAATTCGTGTACCCTGTTCTGTGTTGTCATATTAAATATAAGCACTATTCTATTATTTCATTTTGACCTTAATAATCCATGCACCAACATATAAGCTAAAAAGTATAGGAAGACATATGCAGAATCTTCTAATACTTTTCCCACCTCGGGATGGCTTCCTTTGAGAAGCCCTTGCATTGGTCACCCCTTCAAGGCCACTGTCCAAGACAGTTTCCGATTCGCCTGCTGGTTGCTTCTGTGGTCCTTCCCCTTTACAACACGCAGCACCTCTCAGGCCTTGGCTTTCTCTCCTGAATTCTAATTTCCAAGAGGACAGTTCCAATGCCTTCCCCTCTCTCTGCAGCATCCCCAGGGCCTAGCACAATGGCTGCCACATAATGGATTTGGGTAAGTATTCGCCGACTTCAATTAAAAACGGCAGTGTCCTGCCAATGGGCCTCAAGCAGACTTGGGCTTTGTTAGTGTCCTTGCCCTGCCTCTGCCCTGACGCCGGTCCTGTTTCCTTTCTCTCCTGTCTTTTAACCTCATCCTGGCAGGTCTAGAAAAACTCATTTTTTACACACGGCCATTTTCAATCGAACATAACGGAACACCAAACAGATGTTTCTTAAACTTTCTTCTCTCTCTCTCAGTGAATAAACTTGGGAGTTAATTCTTCCTGTAGGCATTCAAAGTATTTCTCTTCTCTTTTGGATTAAGCCCTATTTTACCTCCCTTCCCCCAGTTGCCAATTCTGCACACTGTCGGCCAACTATCAGCATGTACGGCCTCATTGGCTATCTTCTCTTCTCACTCGGGTTTTAGAATATCCCAGTGAAGTGTGTGGTAGCCATTTCTGGTATCTTGTAAGTATTCAGGGAAAGAATGCTGGACAGAGTTTATTTTTTTTTCCTCCTCCTACTTGCCAAATTTTCTAAATCTGATAAGAAACATTTATGGTTAAAGAGTCATAATAGGAAGTAGTGTATTCAAAGTGATAACTCCCACCGTATCTTGCACCCTGGTTCCCATCATCTGTACCCTACTTAGAGCTCTCCACAGCAGGCGCCTGGAGCCCCTGGGGGCCCCGATGTTCCACATGGCAGGCTCATGCTGGTACAGTAGCCTGTGGGATATGCTGTACTTGTGCCTGTAACCAGAGGTTGAAAGAGAGGAACTAGGAAAGAAGGGGAAAGAGACTACGGGGAGGGAACCAGATGTAGAGTACCTAGTAGCCAAGCATTCTCAGTTGGAAGCTGCTTCCTGGCTGCCCAAGTTTGCAGATAGTGGGCCTCTAGGCTTGGGGTGGGCAGTGTGCAATGCTCACACCCCTTCCTACCATTTCTTGGCCGGTGCATGCCAACAGACCAGCACTTTTATTTCTCTGTCTGCTTCACTGAAACCGTGGTTTTCTCCACATGTGGTCAAACGGAACCATGGTTATTCTCAGCTTTCTAGAACCGCTGTTAATTTTTGTTCTTTTCTACTTTTGTAAATACTTTCATAGCAAGTTGAGCAAAAGATACATTAGAAATTAGCCTCGGTCTTTTTAATCCTGAAGTCAAGATGATTCTATAGTCATTACAACTATATCCTCAAAGAATATTCATCCCTAATGTTATTTATTTATTTATTTATTTATTTATTTATTTATTTATTTTGTAGTACTGGGGGTGGAACCCAGGGGCTTTCTACCTCCGGGCTATACTCCCAGACCTATTTTATACTTTATTTGGAAACAGGGTCTCACTAAGTTGCTGAGAGCCTCACTAAGTAGCTGAGGCTGGCCTCGAACCTGTGGGATCCTCCTGCCTCAGCCTCCCAAGTGCGAGGATTACAAGTGTGCGCCACCACGCCTGGCCCTAATGTATTTTAGATGACAAAAAAAAAAACAACAACAACAACAAACAAAAACCATTTTAAGCCAAAACTATTCTGCAAAGGTTGGAAAATAGCCCATGACTGTTGGAGTGGAAGGTAGGCTTCATGTTCTTAAGATGCCTGGTTTTGTCTTGCCTGGACACTTTCTCTCCCATGTAGATCCTTAAGGGAGACATGTACATACGAGCAATAGGAATGGAAAATAAAATCCTTTACAGTCTGTCTTATCGTCAGGACATCAGGATGGCTAGGCTTACTCTGAGGAGACCATCCCTGGACAAACCTACCACATACATGAGAAAAACTACCAGGGAATGAGTTTTAGCTCCGAACACAAAGTCTTAACACTTCCTGAGAACAGACCTTACATGATTAGCTCCTGCCTTTCTTTGGAGACAGAAGTTCAGAGATGGTAGTAGCAACACCAGGGTCTGATGTTACTATTCTTTGACTTTTCTTACTGTGCTGTGGTCCATTGACATTTCTGATCCTAATGTGAGTGAGAAATAAAAGCATCCTTTCTGATTTTATTCTATGTTAGTAAAATCTTGGTGCTTTGTATTCAGCTCCCATGTTGGGCAGGGGATGGGGGAGCTTTGGGGATGCTAGTTTCTGGAAGCAGGCGAACTTCTCTGGGTTGTCCAGGCTTCCATCTCACTTTTGCTGGCAGAGGGAGGATTAGGTAGTTCAGGAACTGGGAGAGCCTGCTGTGTGTAAATTGCAAGCAGAGGACCCAAAGTCTATAACGGTTCTTTCAGAATAATGACAGAGTCATGAAGCTGCACAGAGTTAAGCAGCTAAGATCTAGGAAGGCCCTACCTGGCATCTCCAGCAGCTGTAAGATCTATCTTTGGAGCCAGGCATGGTGATGCACACCTACAATCCCAGTACTTGGGAAGCCGAGACAGGACGATCACAGGTTCTAGGACGGCCTCAACAAGTAGCAAGACTCAGCAAGCTAGCAAGACTCTGTTTTAAAACAAAATATGAAGGCCGGCATGGTGGTGCACACTTGTAATCCCCGCGCTTGGGAGGCTGAGACAGGAAGATCACACGGGTTCGAAGCCAGCCTCAGCTACTTAGTGAGGCTCTCAGCAACTTAGTGAGACCCTATTTCCGAATAAAGTATAAAATAGGTCTGGGAGTATAGCCCAGAGTTAGAAAAGCCCCTGGGTTCCATCCCCCAGTACCACAAAAAAGAAAAGAAAAAGGCTAGGAGTATAACACAAAAGTAGAATACTTCTAGCTTCAACTAGTGCCCCTCCAAAATTCAAAATTGGTGTGTGTGTGTGTGTGTGTATAAAATTTTAGATATGACTCTGAACTGTGAGAAGCTCTAAAGCTATACGTTTATTCCTGCCTTAATGGAAATACTGATTTTGATAAATTGCTGTGGCCTTAGACTGAGAGTGGAAGAGTATGGAGTAAAGTGATTGCATAGCACATGGTCCTTAGAAAGGCCTGCTTGTAAGGGTGGCCCTTGGCTGGTGTCTGGGAAAGTAGGTTTCAGGAGGATGATTCCCACTGTTCTCAAAGTCGACAGGAGTAGTTCACTGTGCCTTGATGGTTTGTGCGAACGGTGTGATTTATGCTAAGCACTCGCTTTGCCTGGGGGAGTATTGCAGTTTAGTACATGCCAGGCAGAGAGTACTCATGTGACCAGAACCAAGTAAAAACCATGGACAGTCATTCTCCAGTGTGATTTCTTGGTAGACAGCATTTTACACGTGTTGCCTCGTTCATTGCTGGAGGATGTGAGCATGTCCTTTTGACTCCATTGGGAGAGGATTCTGAAATCTGGGGCGTGGTTACCTCTAATCCCTGCTTTATGTACCTATTCCCTTTCATGGTTGTGTCTTATAATAAGTCATAACTGTGAGTTACACCTACATGATGAGTCCTGGAAAACCTCTTAGTGAACCATTAAGCATGGTAGTATGTTTTGGGGGTCCCTCCAACATGTAACCCACCAACCTTGAGTGTATCCCCTTCCAACCACATTTCTCCTCTTGAGTCCCTTTTATAAAACTTCTGGACAAGAACATGGTTTTGCCCTGTCTCCCTTCCAGCCATCAGCCCTGCCAGGTCCCCTCTGCAGACTCACCGTACTTGGCCCCCTAGCATTTCACATTGCTAGAGACCACCCGCCAGCCCTTTCACGAAGGTCTCTCTTGGTTTCCCGAGCACGCCTCGCCCTCTGTTCTCCTCTCAGACTGTTTCTTCCCATTGCCTTTTACCTCCTGCCTCATACAGTGTAACAGGATATAGAAACAGTACTCTTGGGCCAGAGATTTTTCCCCTAAAGCTAAGAGCAATCCGATCAGATTCAAGTTATTCTTCCCAAGCCTTAGAACTGCATGCAGGCTACGTAATCTCACTACCTGCAGGCTGAGCGAGGTCCTGTGTGGCCGGCCAGCATTTGCCCATCGCTCTCCCCTGCCTCCGGGACTTCGTCAGCTTGGGCTGCTGGGTCAAAGCATCGCAGCCTGGCAGTCTCAGCTATAGAAATGTATTCTCTCACAGTTTGGGCGTCTGGGATTCCAACATGAAGGTGCTGCCAGAGCTGGTTTCTACCCAGGCCTCTTCCTTCCTCTCCTTGGTTTGTAGGTGGGCATGTTCTTTGCTTTCACATGGTCTTTTCTTCTGTGTGTGCACACTCTTGGTATCTCTTATTTATTTATTTATTTATTTATTTATTTATTTATTTATTTATTATTCTACCTCTGAGCTATACCCTAGCTCTATTTTATTTTGAAACAGGGTCTCACTTAATTGCTCAGGTTGGCTTTGAACCTGCGACCTTCCTGTCTCAGCCTCCCAAGTCCTGGGATTATAGGTATGCACTACCACACCCAGCTTCCTCCTCCTCTTGTAAGAACCCCAGTCCTGCTGGATTAGGGCCCCACCCTTATGACCTCATTTAACCTTAACTACATCTTTAAAGGTCCTATTGCCAAATACAAGCATACTGGAGATTAAGACTGTGATTATATATATATATATATATATATATATATATATATATATATATTTGTGTGTGTGTAATTTTTTGTGGTACTGGGTAATGGAACCCAGGTACAATCTACCTCTGAGCTATATGCCCAGCTCTATTTTTTATTCTTTACCTTGAAACAGAGTCTCACTGAGTTGTGAATGACCTCACTAAATAGAAGCTGAGGCTGTCCATGAACCACAATCCTTCTATCTCAGCCTCCTAAATGCTGGAATTGCAAGTGTGTGCCACCATGCCTGGCTCTATAATTTTTTTAGGGGGCACATACATATAGTAAAAAGGTTATTAGAGTGAAGGTTTTTTTGGTCAGCTTTGCATTGCTGTGGCCAAAACACTTGACAAGAACAACTTAGAGGATAGGTTTATTTTGGCTCATGGTTTCAGAGGCTCAGTCCATGGATTACCAGCTCCAAGGCAGAAACATTCTTGGATGGGGCAGGGCAGAGGAGAGCTGCTCAATTCATGACAGCTGGGGAGCAGGGAGAGAGACAGGAAGTGGCCAAGGACAGATACAGCCCATAAGGCTTCATTAATGGTTGAAGACAAAGCATTAGGCAAAGGAATGCCATGGGAAGAGCTGGTGGTGGACTCTGAGTTTTCCTTGGCCTCCTTGGGTAGAGAGTTGAGCTAAGTGTTTCCTAAGAGCTGTTTATAGACGCTGACTCATGAGGGCTGGAGTTTAAAGCATGTGCAGTCTGGTGGAGCTGGAGTGGTTTAAATAGCCAAGCAGAGAGGGCAGGTTGGCCTGGGAGAGCGGCCATCTCAGCGAACCAGAGCTGGAGACTGCTGAGGAGGGGGATGTAACTAGGAAAGAGTGAGAACAAACAAGCAGCAACAGACCCCTGTTTCCTTCCTCTTCCTCGTTCTAGAATCATCAGCCTGAGTCGGGCCCAGGTCCAAGGAGGGAAGACATTATCAATTTAGGGAAGTCTAGAGTTGTATACTTATTAGCTTGCATTAGGCTTCATCTTGAGCCAGGGAAAGTCCATAAGACTGGGGAGCTTGAGGAGGGAGTTGTGATTCATTTTGGTTTTAAAATAAATTTTATTTTGTTTACTTAAGCTGTACCATACGATGCTGTGTGCATGTATAGTTAAAAAAAAAAAGGTTATTAGAGTATAGTGTTTTTTTCAGTTAGCTTTGTATTCCTGTAACGACAGGAACAACTTAGAGGAAGAAATGTTTATTTTGGCTCACAGTTCCAGAAGTCCAGTCCACGGTCAGCCAGCTCCAAGGCAGAAACATCACCGCATTGGAGAACGGCAGAGGAGAGCCGCTCAACTCATGGCAGCTGGGAAGCAGGGAGAGAGACCGGAAGCATCCTCCTCGTGCTTTCTTCATTGTTCCCAGTCAGCCCTGTGGTCTTTCCAATACCTCAGACTCAAAACCTCAGAGTAACCCCTGCGTCTTCCCTTTCTAGCCCATTGGCTGCCAGGGCTTGCCATGTTCATTTAAAATACCCTTCCCAGTCTACTTCTCTGTTCTCCCTGCTCTACTGTAGCCCTCCTTTCCTATTGTCTTACCTAAGATCTTTTCTAGGGCCAACTCTGTCCCTGTGATCCAGCCCATGCACGGTTACCAGATGAATCCTTGGTAAGCATGGTATTAATGCTCTCACACCTAGGTGTGGACACTTCTGACCAACCGCATGAAGGACAAGCCCCCCAGCCTGCCCTGTCCTTCTGGACCCATCTTATCCTTCCTTCCTCCTATAGAAACCCTGGATCCCACCTTAAGGGAGGAGAGTCGCTGCTCCAGGGGTTCTCTATCCTGCTGGGGTCCTCCCCGTTGCTCAGGCTGCTCACCTCATCTCTCTTCAGCCTGTTAGAATCTTCCCCGTCCACACGCAGAGCCATTGAAAATGGCCCGTTTGCTCTGTCTAAGCCTGTGCTTTGTCTTAGCACCATGCTTTTAGGTCAGTCACTCCACTCACTTGTTTCTGTCCTGGGGAATGGATTTCAGGATCCTGGAGGCTGAGACGAACCTCCTGCATCTCTCTATTGTCCCACAGTGCATCACCCGCTCATTTGGCTCTTTCTCAGCATGCTTTGGGATCTAGTTGATTGGAATGGAACCTCAGACAGACATTTTTCCTTTACCTTGAACTCTCTTCTTCTTGCCCTTTAATGCCCCTCCCCCCATAAATCTCTTTTCTTCCTTTTATTTTGCAGTGATTTTTCTGATTACCGTGCCTCTTTGTAAAAGTTTCAGCTGGTTGGTCTTAATGAATGTTGCACAGCCCTGGCCCTCCTGCAGCTTCCTGCCCTAGTTCAAGTTCATTACTTTGACTCACATAGCAGTGGGAAGCATCAAGACGCACTCCTAGCAGGCAGGCTTCCTGTACTTTTCGCTAAGTGGATCATGATATTTGCAAGCTGGAGAAGGAGGCTTGGTACAAAATAAATGTCTTCCTTCCTTCCTTCCTTCCTTCCTTCCTTCCTTCCTTCCTTCCTTCCTCCCTCCCTCCCTCCCTCCCTCCCTCCCTTCTTCCTTCCTTCCTTCCTTCCTCTCTTTCTCTTTCTTTCTTTCTTTCTTTCTTTCTTTCTTTCTTTCTTTCTTTCTTTCTTTCTTTCTTTCTTTCTTTCTTTCTCTTTCTACCTTCTTGTTCAAGATCCGTAAAATGATTTAACTAAGTAAAGCTTTTGCAAGGTAGAGATCCTTTGCATTTTATGAAAGGTGGCAGGTCAGGAAGGGTTCCATCTTTTTCTTTGGAGACACGTGAAGTGAATCAGTAATGGTAGCTTGATGTGACCCTGTGGCTTGGGCAGTCCTCATCTATCAGACCACTGCTTTCTCCTGGGAAGAGGCATCAGATTCATGGAGGGTTCTACGTGGGAGGCCTGGGTCTTCTGGGAATTGGTTCTCTGTGGGGAATGGACTGCGACCTTGGTCACAGGCAAAGTGGCAGTTTGGAAGCATGTGGCTTTTAGGCAGTTGTCATTTGCAGTAAGATTCCTGAAGGTTTTCTCTCCCCATTGCCCATTAAGTTCCTTTTTCAAGGCCCAGTTAGAAAAAACACATTTTTACTCTCAAACTCTAAAAAGAGATATGAAGCTATACCAGGACCCTGTGCTGGAGTCTCTGACTTGAAAGAGAGTGGTTCGCTTTGGGGTTTATATTGGGATTTAGAACTGAGCCCCTGAACTGTCACGTACTGGCTGTATGACCTTGATTTAGTAGTGTGTGTGTGTGTGTGAGTGTGTGTGTGTGTGTGTGTGTTACTAGGGATTAAAACCATGGGCATTTTCCTCCAAGATATAACCCCAACCCTTTTTATTTTTTGTTTGCAAACAGGGCCTCGCTAGGTTGCTGACAGTCTTGCTAAGTTACTGAAGCTTGTCTCAAACCTACAGTCCTCCTGTCTCAGCCTCCCAAGTGCTGAGACTACAGGCGTGCACCACCACACCCCCCTCTAGTAGTGTAGTCTCTTACTGCTCACCTTTTCTTGTCTAAGTTTTCTCATCTGTAAAATGTACAAGAGGAGAACTTTTTAACAGAAGGAGTAGAGGGACCTACTCTGATTGTTCCTCCAAATGTGGGCCTAGAGGAATCTCTCCTTGCTCAACCAGAGTTACAAAAATGTATGGGTAAAGAAAACCTTCCCTCTCCTTTCATTCATGGCACTCAGTACTCCTGGATAATAAAGGAGGGCTTTTCTCAAAACCTTGGTAAGAAATTCTTCAGTTCCACATGGACATTCTGAGTGTCCTATAATAAAATTCAGTCCTGTGATTCTCTTCCTGGAATCAGCAATAGATTCCACAGGTGAAGTGCTTATGACCCGCCCCACTTAATAGGCCAGCTGGAATCCCAGGTTATCATCGTGCTTGACTTATCCTTACTGTTTTATTACAATCAGGAATAGCCAGATAGAAGACAAACAATTGGGCAAGGTGTGGGGGAAAAAGATGTGTCATTCCTCAGTATCCACGTATTCTCCAGCCCAGAAGCCTTCTGAACCTCATACTTCAGGGATTTTATACCTCTTTATGTGAAGCTTCACGATCAATTATTACTTCAATATCTAGCTCCTCTCCTTGGAGGATGGGCTATCGAGCTGAAATTTCTAGCTTCTCAGCATGATTTGGTCTTCCTAGTGACCCTTCCCCATCTAGAAACCCACCAAGAGTTATCATATAACACCAGGCTTGGTGGCGCACACTTTTAATCCCAGCATTTGGGAGGCTGAGACTGGAGGATCGCGGTAGGCGGCCAGCCTCAGCTACCTAGTGAGGTGCTCTGCAACTCAGTGAGACCTCTTTTCAAAATAAAGAATAAAATATAGGGCTGGGAGTATAGATTGGAGGTAGACTGCCTCTGGGTTTTATCCCCAGTACCACAAAATAAATAAATAAATAAATAAATAAATAAATAAATAAATAAATGCTGGACAAGTAGCTTGGAGATAAAATGCCCCTGGGTTCCATCCCCAGTACCACACACACACACACACACAAAAAGGAGTTGCCACATCATAACCAAAGACACTCCTATCACTCAGAAACTTCCGAGACTCTTAGGAGCCTTATGTTAGAAACTGGGTCCAGAGACCAAACATGAGAACAAAGGCGGTTCTTTGCAGTCTATCACTTAGGAAATTTTGGGGGCTTCACAAGCTGTGGACCTGGAAATGGGGATGGAGACCAGGCCTAGATTTCTCATTATAAATCACAGTATCACAGGGGGAGAAGCCATATTTTGACCAATAGGGGAAAAAAATCTAGGATTCCAAATGTCCTTACCTAAATCGATAGAAGTAAATCATCACATGATCTAGATCTCCTTTGTCAGTTCACACGAAAACAGCAGAGTCCTGCGACCCACAAGACCCTGAGTGCCCCTCCCGAGGCTTCCCATCTGGCCAAGGGTTTTAAATAGCAAATGAGCTGCTTTCTTCACCTGGGCCGACATGCATTTCAGAAGCTTCGTTTCTTCTTGTTGACTTCTGGTCTGATAGTGCCCTTGGCCAAGGACACCATCTGTGAGCACTGCCTGGTGCTTTGATGACTTGGACCACAGTTCCACATTGACCCTTGAGATGCACCAGTCTCACACCGCCAGGCTTGCCTCCCCCCAGGGGAAGGTTTCAAGAGGTGGGTGGTCTCTATTCTTCTCCTCCTACCTGGAAGGCAGGCTATTCAAAGGCAGCCTCATTTTCCTGGTGCTGAGAAGCACAGGTTTTGCCATATTTGATGGAGCCCAAGAAAGAGATCAGTGCACCAGGGACAGGAGCCTGAGCCACCCAGTCTGGTGGACATGTTTTGAAGCTCATTTCCTTAAGCTTCTAAGACTTTGTGAGCAGTTAGACCTTAATCTGAGTGGGTTATGGGCAGAATGAAGCCCGCTGTTGATAGACCAGTGTTCCAGAGCCTAGAGAAAAGGAACCTGAATGAGTGCTTGGGACATCCACGAATCCAGTGTTTCTCAGTGTCTTCTTCCTCCTCCTTCTTCTAATAGGCTAGCCCACAGGAACCTCCCAAGACAGATATTTCCATAGCACATGATATACTATTTTAATAGCACAGATATACTAAATATCTGTTTATGCGCAGTGGCCCAAAAAGAGCCACAAATGATTGCAATACTTAAGAATATTTATCCACTAAAATTTCCTTTTCACTCCAGTGGGGTGATCCTGTCTCTATTTTGAATATTTGCTCTGGTCTGAGATTTTGGGCCATTCAGCCCCAGCGTGGCTAGGTGGAGGTGATCTGAGGTGAGCAGAGAGTTGGTGCACAAGTATAACAATTGTGCCTGTGTGAGACTTGGAGCCTAATAGAGCTGGCGTGTAGAGGTGTCAAATGCAAGGAAGACTGGGCCATTTTTCTCTTATTCTAGCTTTCAACTTTTCACTTTTACAAATTCTGGATGATGCTCTGTGGGCAAACATGTTGTTTCCATTCTAGGTAATTTTCTTTCTTTTTTTTCTCTAAAAAGTACAGTTATTAGATTTAAAAGAACCAGCATTTTATAGGCTTTTGATAGGCACTGCTTGCTGATACCCAGAACAAGCATACCAGGCATGTGTAAGGAGAGCCTTCCCTCTCTGAGTATTGAATAGCAGTCCTTTTAGAAGGACTCGCTAATCTGAATGGCAGGACAGTAACTCATCCTTGCTCGAGTTCACATTCTTATGCTTACCAAGTGAGGGTGAAGTTTTAGATCCCTTTATCTTGTGGAGTGGTGAGAGAAAAATTGATTTCCTCTCAGTAGTTCATTGACTTGTCCCACCCGATTTGGTGGCTTAATCGTTTCTGTTCCCCTGACTTGCCACGCCTCCCTAGTCCTCTCTGAACTTTTATCCACACGGGGATCTGTTTCTGGACTATCCGTTCTGAATTATCGAGTTCTTGATGATGACATTGGCTTGGCTTCTGGAAATGCGTTTTGAATGAGTGCTCTTTGAAGGCAGCTGTGCTCCGAGGGTGGATTTGTTTATGTGCCTGCATTTTGGCAACGTCTTATGTGCAGACACCTGGGCTGTCCTCCCTGGTTGGCGCCAAAATGAGGATGTGGTGAGGTCTAGGTGGAGTGGCCCTGTGGAAACATCCCGAGCAATACCTTCAGAGGTTCATTTTTGTCTGTGAAGTGGCTAAGTCCACCTTTGGGGTAGTATTGTGTGTGCCATGAAAGAGCCAACAGATGCTGAACTGCAAAAGAAAGAACAGGCAAAAGACACCAAAACTGTTCATTCTCCAAGTACATCCTGGGCGTTTATTATGGTGTTGAATATCAAAGACATTTCAGACCTGCTCCTTGACCTTACAGAACTCCTAATTCAGGTGGGAGACAGATATACACATAGTGACTGGGGTACAGGGTGGTGAGTTTGAGAATAGATGCGCCCAACGTTAGTAGGAGACACAAAAGGAAGTTTGGCCAACTCTGCCTAGTGAGGTGAGGAAGGGTCAGAAAGGAAACAAAAGGAGGACGCGATGTTTCAGTTCCATTCTAGAGGACCAGATGGGGCTCACCAGGTAGACAGGTTGGGGAAGGCATCCCAGGAGGAGGCATCAGTGTGCACACAGGCCTGGGGCTGCGAAAAAGTGTGACATTTCATTCAAAGGTGGGGAAGAAAAGGGTACAAAAGAGACAGGGAGATTTGACTGATATGCTGGGGTGGTTTTTCTCTTTGGGGCAGAGATGCTATTTAGGTTTATAGAGCATGATTGGCTTGGCTTTGGAGAAAGTAACCTCAGAACTATAAGGGAGACAGGGTAGAGGTAAGAGTACGAGGGCCAAGGGCCAATCCACTGGCATTCTACTACTAACCTTGTATTCATAATTAGGAACATTAATTCTTGGAAGAATTAATAATATCCACCATAGTTGTAAAGAGAACTAGCCATCGGGAGAATGAGGAAGACAGAGCACCAACGGGTGTTTAAGAGGTAGCATCAGCAAGATGGATGGCTATATTTATGTGTGGGCAACAAGAAAGAAGCCACCATTTCTAATCACTGGGCAATTTCTAACTACAGGAGCAGGTGTGGTCATGATAACGGAGGCATTGGTTGGACATTTAGGTAGAAATGCAGTCATTCCACTGACATTAATGATGGGATATACTCTGAGAAATAAATGTGGTTTCATAGCTGTGCAAACATCATAGAGTGTACTTACACAAACCTAGATCGTATAGCCTATTATACATCAACATTATGGTGTGTGTGTGTATATGTATACACACTCATACACTTCCATATATAGCAATATACCATATGTACAATATAGCATATTGTAGATATGTATCCTATATCCTATATCATACATATATGTCATATATATATATATATATATATATATATACCTATACATGCACATATATATCTTATTGCTCCTAGAGTTTTTTATTTATTTTATTTTGTTTTTGTGCTACTGGGGATGAAACCCAGAGGCCTTGTACCTTCAAGGTACACCACCCCCAGCCCTATTGTTTAGTCTTTTTATTTTTGAAACAAGGTCTCACTGAGTTGCGAAGGGCCTTGCTAAGTAGCTGAGGCTGTCGGTGAATTGCGATCCTCTGGTCTTTGCCTCCTGAATGCTGGGATTTCAAGCATGCACCACCATGCCCAGCCTTTTTACAATTTTTTTGTACTGGGGATTGAACTCAAGGGCATTCTTCTCCAAGCTACACTCCCAGCCCTCTTTTATTTATTTATTTTATTTGGAAACAGAGTCTCACCAAGTTGCAGAGGGTCTAAGTTGCTGAGGCTGGCCATGAATCTGTGATCCTCCTGTCTCAACCTCCCAAGTACTGGTATTACAGGCCTGTACCACCACACCCAGATGCTACTGATGAAGTTTTCTAAAGTTAAAAGGAAAAATTATTCAAATCAGTAGAGGCAGCAAACATGATGTACGAGGCTGCTGGAATAATGTGGCATACTGGTTTACAGCAAACCTTTTTGTATAATTAGATGGTATACACTCTATGTTAAAGATTAAAATATATATATTGCATACATAAACTAGTAACAGTTATTTGTTATTACTGTCAAGTATTATGCACTGTGAATACTTGCATGCTCTATACCTTTATATGACTACAGCACAGTAGGATTTTTCATACCAGCATCACCACAGACATATCAGTTGTGTTATGACACTGAAATAGCTTCAGTGTCTCTAGGTGACAGGAATTTCCCACCTCCTTGGTAAACTTATGGGGCCACTGTTTTGTATGCAGTCTATCACTGACAAAAATGATGTTATGAGGCATGTGGCCATACTGACAAATGGTGAAGAGTGAATATGTGCTATGAGGTGTACTAATAATTGCCATTTTTTGGTGGGACGTTTGATGTTTTAAGAACGCCAAAAGCCAAGTGTGGTGGTGCACACTTGTAATCTTAGCATTTGGGAAACTTAGACAGGAGGATCACGGTTCGAGGTCAGCCTCAGCTACTTAGTGAGGCCCTTTGCAATTCAGTGAGACCCTGTTTCAAAATAAAGAATAAAAAATAGGGCTGGGGGTGTAACTCAGAAGTAGAATAACCCTGGGTTCCATCCCCAGTATGCAAAAAAAAAAAAAAGAACCCTGAGCACGTTTCAGCAATGCTACCAGCTCTTTCTCATTTCCTGTGTTTATACCAATAAGAGCATAGAGGTATTTGTTACACTGGGGAGAGTAGGTCAAGTTCAGCTCCCTTTCCACTCATATTGATGTCTTCTCCTTCCAGGGGATGGCCAGGTGGACTTTGATGAATTCATGACAATTCTGGGGCCCAAGCTGGTGTCTTCCGAAGGTCGTGACGGTTTTCTTGGAAACACAATAGACAGCATATTCTGGCAGGTAAGATTTTTTTTTTAAGATTAAATTTGGCAGTGAACGTGTGTCTGGTACTAAATTTTGACCCGAAATTCTTGAGCTTCTGTTCGGTACACAACGATCTCTTTGGGCTGGAGCAATGACATACTTTCCTTGAATCAGATGTCTAAGCTGATGTCCATACTAGGTTCTCTGAAAAAAGAATATTCACTACACTTATTTAAGGTTCAGAGGAGTAAAATATCTCCCCATAGTAAACATTTTACATTTGGGAAAAATGAGATTTCTCCACTTCTGATTTATAAAAGCCTTTTCCTAGGGACATTTAAAAAGTGTGCATTAATATTATCCAAGTCAGTCTGTCTTTGATCCTGGCTCTGGGAGGTCTTTGCTGAGAAAGTGGCATGGTGGCCTCATGTCTTGCATCTTGTCAACACTTTTGCCCTTTAATAGGACAGAGTGCTTTTATTTAAGACACTGTCTCCAGTGCTTCTCGATTTGCTCCTGTTTGTGTCTTGTAAAATTTCTCAGGAGATTTATAATATGTACGTTCTAATTATTAACATGCCACTAAGTGATTTTTATATTATTTTTCTAATTTTAAAATGTGTCTATTATCTTGTGATTATGGAATTTGGAGAAAGGGTTATCATTTTTAAAATATAAGTAAAATAAATTGTCAAGTTAAACTGAATTATTGGTTAGACATGTAGAACATCGTTCAAACATAGCATGGTTTCTTTAGTTTCTTGATATAGTCTTTCTCGTCACCAAACATATTACTTTAACCTAGATAATGATTACAGTTGGAATGTATCTCTTGTCTTATTCTGATACCCAGCATGCATATTGTTGGTAAACATCATATGTTGGTAATTATCGGGACAAAGAGTACACAGCTCAATCGCAGGAAGAGATTTATTTGGAGATAAATCTGGGAGGAGGCATCGGATCGGCTGGGGTAAGGGGTTGGTTAGGGCCACTTTTCCCACCACTGCTGGGGTTCTTTATTCTCCACCTCCTCTGGCCAGGCCTCACAGCCAGACCTCACAGTGCCCACACGTATAACCATCAAGCCTTGAGCTGCTGCCAGCCCTGCAGTATGCCAGTCATTGTGAGTTTTACAGTTCAGACATGGCCCTTTGAGAATCTGGCTAGAGATAACTTCATAATGAATAAAGAATTCTTTAAATTGTTTCCATCATCAGATCTCTCCTTTCACCTCCTGCTTCCCTCCCTGAGTCCCCTTCCACTCCCCGAGTCCCCTTCCACTCCCCGAGTCCCACTTCCACTCCCCTTCCCTCCCCGAGTCCCCTTCCACTCCCCGAGTCCCGCTTCCCTCCCCGAGTGTCCCCCCTCGTTGATCTGAAGTCTTCTTTGTTTCCTGGTCTCTCTCCTCGCTTTCACATAGGAGTGAATACATATGGCCTTTCACTTTCTGTAGCTGGCTAATCTCACTTAGCATAATAGTCTTGAGTTCCATCCATTTCCTGCCAATGACCTAACTGTGTTCTCCTTTATGACTAAGTAAAACTCCACGGTGTATATATACACCAGAATTTAATAGTGCATTCATCTGTTGACCTGACCGACACCTACGCTGGTTCTGTAGTTTGGTTATTGCAAATAGTACTGCAAAGTAAATATGGAAACGTGTGTGTTCCTATGTTGCAGGAGACTCAGTCTCCCCTTCTTCTCTTTCCCCCTGATTCCCGAGACAGGATTTTCAGAGACTGAAGTCAGAGACAGGCTTCTTTATTTATTTACCTCTAAATGGCTCAGTTGACAAACTCACGGAACAGAGCCTCGATCAAAGGGCTCCTGTGAATTTTGTACCCTCCGTCTCTCACTTTGGAGAGGGGAGGAGTAGGTTTGAAAGTTATTATACCTAGCAAGGCACTTAGGTTACATACGGTCTCCCAGCTCTTTCCAGCCTTTTAACAGGCTCTCTCTTGTTTATATTAGGAAGAGCTCCTGGATCATGACCCTGGGTTCCCTAAGGAACAGTTCCTTTCTCTTTCCAAAGTGTCTGCTCACTTGCTCATGGACAAGTAGGGGGAAGGATTGGGGAACTCTTACTCTTTCTTATTTTAGGTCTAAACTCCTGACAATATTTCTAAGGCCCCGACTGTGTGCCCTATCTCACCTATGCTCATCTTATTTCAGTTCTTTTGGGAAGATCCCCCAGAGTGGCATAGCTGGGCCATATGGTGGCCCCATGGGGAGGAAAGGAATGGGGTGGAATCCGAAGGGAAACGCACAAGGAATACCATGTGCACGGATGTTTCTATCACTCCATATCTCACTATGATATGCAATTATAATGTAGCAATAAGAATATTTAGAAGAAATGATTTGGCTAGAGAAACACAATTAAAAGAGAGAAAAAACAAAGATATGACTAATGAGTGTGATGCTCGCTAGACTGTGATACCTCCGAGGCCCTGGCTTCATTATTGTAGCCTCTCAGCCCTGGCACAGGGTCCCCAGCAAGCCTGTAGTAACTGCTGTTTCCAGTAGAATGAATACAAGTTCCAGAAAGGAAAAAAACATGGTCTTAAGGGCTCATAAGCTTCATAAAATGAGGGCACTGGCTTTGAACCTTGAAATATGGGTGACAGAGAGTGCGGAGAGAGACAAGAGGGCATTCCAGGCCTGTGGTGGGAGAGTTGGTAAGGGACAGAGGCAATAAACACAGGGACATTGTTCACGAAAACCAAGATGCAGTTTAAAGGGAAAGCCCTGAAGGTTCCTGGGCAAAAGGAACTCAGGCCTCAGGACAAAGACGGGGAGAAGCTGCTGCCAAAGTTTCCAACTTGCTATTCCAGACAGGAATAAGATCATGGAGGGACAGACAAGTCTCCATGGAGGTGAATTTTAAATTGGACACAAGGAGTATAAGGCGAAGTCCGACAATCTAGAGGAGGAAGGTCAATCAGGTTGGAGCCAGGGCGGGAGGCGAGGCTGGGGAGCCAGATTAGGGATTCACCAGAGCTGCTGGGTGAGATCATAGACACGGATGAGCTCACGGGAAGGGACGGCAGAGCTGCATGAATGAGGATGAGCAGAGACAGGACACCGTCCTGGAGGGCATCCCAAAGCAGAAAGAGGAAGCCAGGGCCTCTGAACTTGACACCGCTGGTGCACATCTGGGGAACTGTCTCAAACTGAGTAGCCCTGCAGCGTGCCTAGAGAGTTGAAGGACAGACAGATAGAGTCTCCAGCAGAAATAAGAAATGAGCACAGAGTTAAGACAATGGAAGCCAGGTATGGTGGTGCACGCCTTTGATCCAGAACTCGGGAGACTGAGACAGGAGGATCGCAGGTTTGAGGCCACTTACAGCAACTTAGCAAGACACTGTTTCAAACTCAAAAGCAAAATGGGCTGGGGTGTAGTTCAGAAGTTGAATGCCTCTGGGTTCAATTCCTAGTACCAGAAACAAAATCAAATACGCGCGCGCGCGCACACACACACACACACACACACACACACACACACACATCATAAAGAAACATCGTCTCCTTCCTGACTATCTTTCAGATGATGTAGGTCTACCACTCTGGAAGGGCATCCTTAAGTGGCCTCCCCTCCTGGCCTGCCTCTTTCTGTGTTCTCTTTCTCTATTCCTCTGAATCCTTCCACCCTTTGCCTTCAGCCTCGGGGCCCACTCTAGCCTAAAGGAATGTGCCACGGCATCCCCGCCTCTAAGCATTCTTCCTGGCCCCATTCTGGAGAGGAAGGAGCAGTAGTACCTAACCTACACCTTCCACGGAGGCCTTCCCCTTCCACATCCTTCACAGTAGTGTCTAGAGCACAGGGAGGTCTTTCTCTTACTCTCTACTGACTGCCTCTAGCATAATTTAGGCATGCATTATGCTCCAAAAGTGTTGTGTGTGTGTGTGTGTGTGTGTGTGTGTGTGTGTGTTGCCAAAAAGACTCTCCTCCTCAACCAGGGTGATAAGATGGAGTGTGGAAAAGAGAACAGAGGAGGAAAATTCCATCCTGAAATATTTAAATGGATGTTGGGATGCGCAGACGTATGGCGCTCACCCCGGCTCAGAATTTTATGACCAGCAAGGGAGAACAAAAACATCTATCAATTCTCAGCAGTCACCTCCCCTGCCACATTCAGAGACAGCGTGAAGGTAGAGTAGTTAAAACACCCCAACCTCCAGTGCTTTCTGGATGAAAGTTTGTATTCCCAGCTCATGAGTGGTTTTTCAGGTTTAATAGAAATCCATACATGTGTGTATACTCATGTGCATGTGTGTGTGTGTCTGTTTACTTAGCTACGGTGGCTAAAGATAAGAGGAACTAGGAGGCAGATCTTTGCTTCTGGAAATCTAGGCAGGAGATGCTGTTATCAGGAGGTACTGGTATTCTAGAAAGAAGACCATCCTATGTAAGGGACTGCAGCAAGGCTTCCCACCAGAGACAAAGCCAGGTTACCATGGAAACTGATGTGACTCACATACCTGGATGTATACCTGTGATGTATGATTGCGTAATCCATACTAAAATCTAGGGGCAGAAAACAATAATAAGGTTTACTATGGCTGGGTGCAGTGGTGCGTGCCTGTAATCCCAGCACTTGGGTGGCTGAGACAGGAGGATCCCAGGTCTGAGGCCAATGTGAAGTAACTTTACCAATCCCCTGTTTCAAAATAAAAAGGGTTAGGGATATATCGAAGAGGTAGAACACCCGTGGGCTCAATCCCTAGTATCATATGTTCCTATAAAATTTCTGTCCTACAGCTTCGGTGGGTGAGGAATTTGGAAGCAGCTCAGATGGGTGATTCTGGCTCAGGGTCTCTTTTGAGGCTGTGGCCAAGATGCTGTCTGGGCATTCGGGTATGGTGGTGCATACCTGTAATCCTATTATTTGGGAAGCTGAGACAGGAGGATTGCAGGTTTGAGGACAACCTCAGCAATTTAGTGAGGTCCTCAGCAATTTAGTGAGACCCTGTTTCAAAATAAAAATATTTTTAGAAGGGGCTGAGGATGTAGCTCAGAGGTAGATACCTGTTGCTCAATCCCCAGTATCCCTCTTTCACACACATACGCATGCATACCCACACTGCTGGCTGGGGCTGTGGACCCCCAATGGCCTGGCTGGGGACTGAGGATGTGCTCCAAGCTGGCTCTCTTGCCTGGCTGGCAAGGAGATCTGGCTCTTGACAGGAGGGCTCAAGTCCTCATCACATGGATCTTTCCACAGTGCTGTTTGAGTGCCCTGACATGGCGGCCAGCTTCCTGCAGAGTCAGTGATTCAGGAGAAAGTGAGGCCAAAGCCATGATAAAACTTGCTCAAAGTAGCTTTGAATGTCCACCACCTCACCTCTACAGTGTCCTTTTGGCTACATGGGTCTTCCCTGTTGACTGTGAGAACACGGCCCGCTGGTGATTTCCAGGAGGCAGAGGTCACTGTGGCCTATGGAGGCTGGCTCCCAGCGAGGGTAAAGCTTCTCTAATTGTGCTTCTTCTTCCATCCGAAATGGCTGCTGCAAGCGTTTGTTTATCCCAGGCTTTGAGTCCTTCTTACCTTGGAGGAAACCCGTGAGCAGGGCTACGCTCTCTATTATCAAGAAGTGGTCTTACCAGGCACTAGGCTTGTCTTCCTAATTAAGTCTTTTTTTCCAATGCTCTTTCCTTACTGGCGTTCTAGCCTACCGTGCCAAGGGTAAAATCAAATCAAATAGGACTCTGCACAAACAACTATTTATCACTTGGTGCTAGTCCCAAAATGATGAGCTCCTGGCTCTTTGCAGGAAATTGGTATCAATAAAGCAGAACATAACTAGTTACAAATAACAGATTTCTCCCCAAGAAAGATGGCCTGAGAGTCATGTCCCAGAGCGTGTGGTCCTTGCAGGGCATGCGGCCCTCTTGGTGTGATGTTCACAGAGTTTCTGACGTCCAGTTCAAGACCCTCTTAGGTTAGCAAATAATAATTTGTGAAACTTTCATTGTGTTCTTGGTAAAAAGCACCTCTTTTTTTTTTTTAACCAAGTTTCTGTGTCCTTGCTGCTGTTGCAATGATATATTTGGAAAGAAATATGAAATGGTGTTGGATGTTGGCCTTCAGACCTTGTGCACAACAATGGTGGGGAGGAGGGAGAGACCAGGATGCAGGAGGCTCCGCTCAGGCTGGGGGATGGGCTTCTTGCTTGGTGCTGCGGGTAGATAGTAAGGAACTGCTGAGAACTCTGGTCCTCAGAGCCACTGTTACATCGTGCCTTTGCATCAGGCACCACAAATCCCAGAACGAGTCTTCAAAGATCGTAGATGCCTGGGAGTGGCAGATGAGAGGGCACTATCGCTGCATCACAGTATTTACTGGAGCTCACCACGGGTAGCTTTTTACATTTTCTCCTTCTTGTCCTCAAGAAATGTGCAACTGCGCCCTGCAGAGAGTGTGTAGACAGCAAACAATGGCCTGGCTAATGAAAAAGATAAGGGGAAATTAGATCACTCCGCCCTCCTCCGGGGTGTCCAGCACTGCTGTTAAACTCTTTTCTTGTTGGGCATTGAGCACATGTCTGTGGTCCCTGCACTGGGGAAGCTGACACGGGAGGATTGCAGGTCGGAGGACAGTCTCCGCAAAGTAGTGAGATTCTCAGCAACTTAGTAAAACCCTCTTTCAAAAACACACCAAAAAGCCAGACGTGGTGGTGCATGCTTGTAATCCCCATGCTTGAGAGGCTGAGACAGGAGGATCGTGCAGGTTCAAAGCCAGCCTCAGCTACTTAGTGAGGCTCCCAGCAACTTAGTGAGACCCTGTTTCCAAATAAAATATAAAATAGGTCTGGGAGTATAGCCCGGAGGTAGAAAGCCCCTGGGTTCCACCCCCAGTACCACACACATAAAAAAAAAAAACCCACCAAAAATTCAATGAATAAAAATAAACAGGACTGGGAGTGTAGCTCAGAGGTAGAATATTCCTGGGTACCGTCCTAGTACCATTATTAACAACAATAAAACCTTTCTTTTTCTGAAGAAAGAAACAAGCTCATGCTTAGCGGGGAGAGCTGCTGGTGCGCCTTAACCGGTGCTACTGTAAAGTATCACGTTACGCCTCAGTCAGAGAGAAGCTGAAAACCATGTAATGGGTGCTGTCGAACTGGGTTCCCTTGCTATCTCAATCGCAATCAAACCACATTCATCAAGACTTCCCTCATTTAGAGTTTCTGTTTTAAGTAATGAAACACATTCATGTGTGTCAGCAAAGGATCTGTTCATCGGACAGCACTGGGGGTGTTGGAACATGTGAGGGGCTCTAGGTCAGGGACCCAGGGGCTTGCTGGGTTGTGTGTGTGCCCAGGATATTTCGGCAATCCTCTGGAGCACACACAAAGTCCTGGGAGTCAGGATGCAAGAGGGTAATTATGATAGCTAGTTGATCTCGCCACTGTGAGCAATGTCAAAGACACTCTAAGTGATACTAACATAAAAGTACACAAGTCACCCATCCCCAGATGTGGTCCAGATTGAGGCCGATTGCCCAAATGATTTGCGTTGGTCCTGATTATCCATTCAATGGCCTGCTTAGCATTCTATCAGCTCCTCACCGCCCCACCCCCAGTTATGGGAGCATCCACAGCAGGTGGCAAGCACCTGCACCTGCTCCCCAGGAACCTCTCCAGGCTTGTCCCCGTCCCCTCCATCTCAAATTATTGCTGTGTCTCGTGACTCCTCTTTCCTTTTCCGGTGCTGGACTTGAGGTCTCTGCTCTGATCCCAGCTGAGTCCTCTCCAGCCCCAGCCCCCCTCCTTCCCTGGGGCATTTGACATGCTGGCTCTACAGTCATGCCTAAGACAGAGAGCTTGACTTAGATCTCTCTACTCATGGGCATTTTATGTTCTGTGTTCATGACACGTGAGAGAAAAGAAAACTCATAGGACTACAGGCATGGTATGATCCCAAATCTGTCATGCTTTTAAAAACTGGAAGGAAATATAGCAAAATGTTGACAGTGACTTTTTATGTGTGGTAGGATGATGGGTGGATCCGATCTTTCTGTATTTTTCTAAAATATCAACAGTGGGCATATGTTACTTCCATAATTGGAAAAAAATTAAAGGGAAGAAAAATCAGTTCCTATCAAGTCAGGTATCTATTAATATCTCTCTCTATTTTTTTTTTTTATCTATGAAGCTTGTCCCATGAGGTTGATGGTTGATAAAGCTTTTAGGGAAAAGCAAATTAATTTTTAAAAAATCATATTCCTTCCTGTGAAGTGTTTGTAGCATGAGGCGAAGACTAGAAAGTAGGAGGACATTGCCTTTATTTATTTTATTCTTATTTTTATTTAGAGGGGAACTGGCACTCTAGCAGCAGATCTCTCTGTCCATCAAAACTGCACCAGCAGGCTGGGTGTGGTGGCGCACGCTTGTAATCCCCGCGCTTGAAAGGCAGAGACAGGACGATGGCGCAGGTTCGAAGCTAGCCACGCACGCTGGCTTAGGAAACCCTGTTTCCAAATAAAAATGTAAAAATACGTCTGGGCTGCCGGGCGTGGTGGCGCACGCTTGTAATCCCCGCGCTTGGGAGGCAGAGACAGGAGGATCGCGCAGGTTCGAAGCCAGCCGCGAGCGTTGGTTTAGGAGGCCCTGTTTCCAATAAAAATGTAAAAATAGGTCTGGGAGTGTAGCCCGGAGGTAGAAGGGCTTCCAGGAAGCCCAGTACCACCAAAAAAAAAAAAAAAAGGTCTGGGAGTTTAGCTCGGAGGTAGAAGGGCTTCCAGGAATCCCAGTACCACCAAAACAAACAAACAAACAAACAACAACAACCCCCCCCCCGTACCAGCAGGAATCTTCTTACCCCCAATATTTTGTCAGAGTCATGGATCCAAACTGCTTCTCTTCCACGCTTAATCGCATGGACCCTAAATAGCTCTTAGCAGTGGCGGCAATGCCTATCACCAGGCATTTTAGACTGACAGGGAGCACTTGAATTCCCACAAGCCTGAAACAAGAAGCAACCGCAGGCAGGCTTCATAAGGTTCCGGGGCTCCTGTGCTTTGGGGATGGATAGTGTTCTTGAGGCCTCAGGATCCGGGGCTCTTGAGGCCACAGGTCAGATATCTGAGGTTCACAGATGCAGCTAAGGAGACTCTGGGAGGTGCCTACAACCATGTTCAAAGCCCTTCCTCAGCCAGTCCTTTCTCAGCTGCAGGTGCTGCAATATTTGGGGGGGAATATGTTCGTCCATTTTTTTCTGTTCTGTTATTATGAATAGTATTTAAAATTTTTGGAGCAAGTTTCTATCTCCTGTCTGCTAGTATAATAGAAAGTTGTTCTGGCATTCTGGCTTTCTATCTGACTAAATGACTGATTTTTCTCATTAGCAGGTGTACAGGGTTCTCAGCTACTGTAGTAAAATACCCTAGACTGGATATCTTATAAAGAACAAAATGTCCTCATAATCCTGAAACCCTAATGCATGATCAGGTTTGTCAAGGGTCCTCTTCTGGGCTGTAGGCAACTGACTTCTCTTTGTATCTTCATATAGTAGGAAAGATGAGAGAGAAGTTTGGGGTCCCTTTTATAGGGCACTAATCTCATCCATGAGAGCCTCACCTTCATAACCTAATTATTCCCAAAGGCTCCCACCAACTAGTACCATCACCTAAGTGGTTCTGTGAGTTTGGGGGGAACACAAAGTGTAGTCATAAAGTATGTGTGTACGTGTTACTAGGGATTGAACTCAGGGATGTCTACCTCTGAGCTATGCCCCCAGTCCTATTTTATTTTTCTGTTTTGAAACAGTATCTCTTCATATCACTGAAAGTCTCACTAAATTGCTAAGGCTGGTCTCGAACCTTCGATCTGATCCTCCTGTCTCAGTCTCCCAAGTACTGAAATTAGAGGAGCATGCCACCGCATCTGGCTACGGATTTTTACTTGGCTTTTGTAGATTCTCTGTGTCTAAGATTACTTCATCTACAAACTGCACCAATTCTGTTTCCTCCTTTTGGCAATATACATCTCAGTTCAGTTTGAATAGACTTGAAACCTACTCATTATTAAAAAACTATGGGATGATATTTAATATTAGAAAAGTCATCTCTTGCCAATACTTATTAAAGTCATTAGCATGATCTCTCATCAAATGTTCTTTGCATCTGTAGTAATAGGATCACATGATTATTCTTGCTTTGACTTATTGATATGATGTAGTAGTTAATAAATATCCTAATATTAAAGAAATTTTGCATTCCTCAGATTAATAGGAGTTGTCATGGCAAGTCGTTTCTTTAATGTAATTTGAAATTCTAATGTAATTTTAAAATTTGTTTTGCTATTAATTTTGATTTTTTCATCCATATTTATAAATAAAAGTGGCCTGTAGTTTAGACAAGCTATATAAGTGTCATCGTTAGGTCTCGAAACACAGTTACCCTAGCAAGATAAAATCAATTCATTAACTTTCTATCATCTTTCTGTGACCTAATTTTATATAATATGGAATTTATTTATGACTTTGAATGTTAGCAAACTAGTTCATAAAGTGCCTTATTTTAGTAGTCTTATTGTATTTTTGAGGCAATTTTTGATAAACATTAAAAGTTAATTGTTCTTCAGAACTTTGAAAATTTTACATTATCTTCAGGAATTTTCCAGGACCTTAAAATTATTTTATAAGCATTTAGTTGACCATAATATCTACTCAGCATTTCTTTGCAAGTATTTTCTTATCACTACTATATGTTTATTATAATTTTTGTTTTTCTTAATGTTGTTAATCTGATATGCCAGATAGTTTTCTGTTTGAGTAATTTTTGGAGGAAAATATTCTCTTCTATTTAATGAAAAATTTTTCATTTTCTATTCTTTGCTTTTATCTTTATTTCTCTCCATTTTTTCTTATGATTATTTATAAAATTCTTATGTTGAATGGTTGCTTTCTTTAGTTTGTTATTAATTAATGAATTTACATGACTTTTTATCTTAACTAGCTTTATCAGCATCCTGGGGATTTGATATACAGTGTTATCAGTAACTGTATAATCTAAATTGTAGTTATATTTCTTCATTTGTATCTATCTAGGAAAATAATACTGTATATTTTGTTTAAAAACTTGTTATTAAGTTCTTATTTTTTGCACTGTTATCAAATGTTGGGTATACAATATTTTCATATTGTGTATTTTGTTCATTTATTATATCTCAACATATGTTTATTTTCAGGAAGTATAATATGGTGATTGAATAGACTGTTTTCAGTTTGTAGGAGACACAATTATGGATATATGTCCCTTTTTTAGTAATAATTTTAATTCTATTAAGAGCCAGGAATGGTGGCATATGCTTGTAATCCCAGTACCTGGGAGGCTAAGACATGAGGATTGCAGGTTTTCAGCCAGCCTCAGCTACATATTGAGGCCGTTCACAACTTAGTGAGATCCTTTTTCAAAATAAAGAATAAAAAATAGGCTGGGGGTATAGCTCAGAAGTAGAATGGCCCTGGGCTCAATTCCCAGTTCTGGGGAGTAAAAAAAAAAAAAAAAAAAAAAATGAACGTCCTGATTTATTTTGTATTTACGCATTCGGTCTTTGACTGGTAGTGTTAAAATCTCTCAATTCTGTTTCTCTTGGTTTCTCTCTGTGTGTGCCCATGTGTATTTGATATTGTCACTTGCTCTTTGGTTGATCCAGCCACTCAACAGAAAGTTTCTTGGTTGAATAGCATGTGGATATAATGGTATACAACGGACAAGTATCTTATTCGCTAGAATTTATATTCTACTACAAGGGGTGCCAGAGAGATAGGCACTAAATAGATGGATAATAAATAAGATGATTGCAGATAATATTGAGTTCAGTAAGCACATAACACAGGGTGATGCGATGAAAGTCAATCACATTGCTGGACTATACATTTAAGCAGAATGTAAAGAGGATGTGATGTTTGAACTTAACTCCTTACTCTGGTCTAAGTTTTTCACCTAAATTCGTAAGTGGAAGGAGGTGGGGGACCTTGGGAGGTGTTCCAGTCCATATTTTCACTGTTATGATCTAAAAATCCTTGACCACACAACTTAGGGAAAGGAAGATTTATTTGTTCACACCTTTGGAGATTTCAGAGGTTCATTCCAGTTAGGCTAGTTACATCTGTGGAGCTCAAGGTATGGTGGTGGAAGCAGAGAGAGGGAGTGAGGAAGGGCTCTGCTTTCACATCATGGAGGCCAGAAGCAAGAGAGAGCAAGCCAGGGAGTTAAAAAAACACAAGTACAGTCTCTAAGCCCACACTGCCAGATACCCACCTCCTCCAGCCACACCCTACGGGACTAGGTTACCACCTAGTAAATCTATTTATTACAATATACTTATCTACTGATGATATTGCAGCCCCAATGACTCAATCATATCAACTCTGAACATTAATACATGAGCTATTCAGGGGACATTCTATATCCATCCCTAACAGAAGATGATTAGATCATAGGGGCAGAGGTCTCCTGAATGCAATCAGTGCCCTTATAAAAAAGAAGTGAGATACTCCTCATCCACTCTGTCATGTGATAACGCAAAGACGCACCATCCTGAGTAGTCGGCTTCTCCCTGGGTACCAAATCTGCCAGTACTTTATTCTTGGACTTTGTAGCCTCCAGACTGTAAGAAATAAATTTCTGTTGTTGATAAGCGACCCAGCCTATGGCATTTTGATAGAGCAGGCCAAACAGGCTGAGACATCCCAACATCATGAGAAAGTTCTAGCTATGTGTGCTCTGAAGCCAACATGAATAGAATGGTGCTCACCAAGCAGACAGGAAGCTCCGGGGCCCTGATCTGGGAACAAACTTGACTAGAGCTTCCTTTGGTGAACAAGGACTGGAAGAGAGGAAGGAGATAAAGTTGAAGGTATCAGTGGATACCTTCTCTTATGGGGACATCAAGGGACCCGTATTGGAATTTAAATTTCACATTATATGATTGAGACCAACCCAACAGAGGTGTAAACAAGCTAGAAGCCGATTTCATGCTCACCCAAGTCTAAGCTGCCATGTTTCTCTGTTTTGCAAAGTCATCAGGTCTAGTGGAGTTTCTGGGGGCTCTATCTAGTGTATTGTTATAAAATCCTGGGGTATTTCCCCATTTGTGTGCCTCACCTCTTTAGCTGTGTTCCAGCCAAAAGAAACAGAGAGAGAGAGAGAGAGAGAGAGAGAGAAGGAGAAGGGGAAGGGTATTCAAGTCCCTCAAGAAGTCACAAACATCGCTTCAACTAAGTTTGTTACATGGTTGGCTGTGTTGGTTGTGTTGCTACACCCAGCAGCCAGAAGAGTTGGGAAATGTCATCTTTATTCTGGACAGGCGTATGTTACCAGATATTTTTTTTAAAAAGCTGGAGTTTTGTTGCTACTAAGAAAGAATGAATTGATGCTTTGGGAAGAACTTTCTGTCTCTGGTCCTATCTAGTTTGGATGTGACCTCATGTGTAAGCAGTACTCATGTGTTAAGAACTTGGGTAGTATGATTTAATTTGCATGCAAGGCACATCACTGGCCACTGTGTCTGTGGAAGAGGAATTCAGAGGGTGAAGCTGAGAATGGTGACTTAGGAGGTTATTTCAAGAGTCCAGGTGACAGCGATGGAGCAGCTGAAGTGGTAACAATGTGACAAAGACTTTATTTTGGAGGAAGAGCTATTCACTAAATAAATATATGGCACTTTTATTATGTGTGCGTTGTTACCACTTATGCCTATAAATAGCCTTCTTGGGCCATTCACTATTTTTGAATTGAATGAACATTCCTTTTCAAATAAGGACCTCATCTCATTTTCTTTTTGTCTTTCTTTATTCATCCTTTTCCTTTAAAAAAAATTTCAGTGTTTTTGTCTCCCTCCCTTTCAGGGAATTATAGTGTCAGATTCATTTTTATAAGCTACTCTGACTTTGTCTTTTAACGGGGTAATTTAATCCATTGGCAATCCTTTTATAACCAGTGTTTGTTCACACTTCAGAGGTCCCGTATTAGTACTTTGGGTGTGAAGCCATTTCCTTTGTTTTCTGGCTTTGGCTGTATTGATTGTTTTATATATTTTATCCTCTAAATTAATTAGAGAGATAACATTCCTTGTGATAATCCCTTTAGTACTGATCATCTTTACTTTTATGAGCTATGTATTTAAAATTACATTGGTCTTAATATTAAAGTCAAGGAAATAAATACCTTTGTTTTCCTAAAAGAAAATTTGCCTTGTGTTTACTTTCTTCATTCACTTTCCAAAGTTTATTAAGTATTATGAGTTTAAAAAAAAAACATTACCAGTATGGCTGTAGATTCAAATGCAGTTGTGAGAAATAATTCGGAAAGAAATTATGTACATTTTACCCAAACTCTCCTAATGGTAACATTTAGTAAAACCATTTATTTTTGTGGCATTGAGGATTGAACTTGGGGCATTCTACCTCTGAGCTATACCCCCAGATCTTATTTTATAAATTATATTTTGGTTTTAAAACAAATTTCATTAAGTTGCTGAGATAGTACAGGTAGTACAGATAATGTTATCCATTATCCAAAATGCTTGGGGCCAGACTTGTTTTGGATTTTAGATTTTTTCAGATTTTAGAATATTTGCATATATATAATGAAATGTATTGGGGGAAATGATTTCAACTCTGGCCATAAAATTTATTTATTTCAAACATATACCTGAAACATACAGGCTGAAGGTAATTTTGTATAGTATTTTTAGTATGTATGTATGTATGTATGTATGTATGTATGTATGTATGTATTTGCAGTACTGGGGATGGAACCCAGGGGCATTCTACCTCCGAGCTATGCCCCCCAGCCCTATTTTTTATTCTTTACTTTGAAACAGGATGTCACTGAGTTGCAGAGGGCCTCACTAAGTAGCTGAGGCTGTCCATGAACCGTGATCCTCCTGTTTCAGCCTCCCGAATGCTGGGATTACAAGTGTGCGCCACCATGCCCGGCTATATACCTTCAGTTTTGCTTCAACCTGTCACACATGAGGTCAAGAGTGGCATTTTCCATTTTTACATCATGTCAAAGCACAGAATGTTTTGCAGTTCTTTGCATTTCAGATTTTCAGATTAGACATACTCAGTTTGTACAATATCATAACAAGAATTTTGACATTGATGCAATCCACCAGTCATCTTTAGATTTTCCCAGACGTACTTGTGGATGTGTGTTTCCTTCTATACAGTTTTCTCAAATGTCTAAGAGTTGTATATGAACTGCCATGGGCAAGATGCTGAACAATTTTTAAAAATTTTTTTGTTACTCTTTCTAGAGATTTGTCAATTTTCAATTTTTATGAAAGCTGATATTTGTTTTATTTATTTTCTCCATTATTTTCCTACATCCAATTTTATTATTTTCTGCTCTTTATAATTTTCTTTTTTCTGTCTGCTTTTAGAATTTTAAAATTTTTCCTTCTATTTTTCTTGTTTCTTAAGGTAGAAACTTAGATGATCAGTTGATACAATATTTTCACTTTCATATCTCTGTATGTTTGTTTATGTTGAGATTTCTCTTTTGAGCCATGAATTTGGAAGTGTATTGTTAACCTTGGGTTTAGAAATATTTCTATTGTCTTTCTGTTCTTGGTTTTTAGTTGGATTCTATTATGTTTGGAAAACACACTCAGCCGGGCGTGGTGGCGCACACTTGTAATCCCTGCTCTTGGGAGGCGGAGACAGGAGGATCGCGCAGGTTCGAAGCCAGCCGCGCTGGCTTAAGAGACCCTGTTTCCACATAAAAAAGTATAAAAATAGGTCTGGGAGTGTAGCCTGTGGGAGTGTAGCCGGAGGTAGAAGGGCTTCCAGGAACCCCAGTACCACCAAAAATAAATAAGTAAAAATAAAAAGTAAAATAGAGAACACACTCTGTGATTTCAATTATTTATATCTTTGTGGTTCATTTTATAGCCCATCCATGGTCTTATTTTGTGAATACTCTGTAGGCCCTTTAAACGTGTATATTCTGCCTCTGTTGGGTAGGGCGTTTATATGTGTCATTGGATCCTGCTAGTTAAATGTGCTTTTTAGATCCTCCCTCCTGTCTGATTTTTTTCTCTGGTAGTTTTGCCATTCACTAGAGGGAGGGATTCTAAAGTTCTCAACCATGAAGGCAAGGCTGAGCATGGCTGCCTGCAGAGCATAAGGTCCTAGTGCAGATTTGTCTATTCTTTTCTGTTCCCTCTACTCATTTTTGTTTTATGCTTTTTCAGGCTGTGTGTGTGTGTGTGTGTGTGTGTGTGTGTGTGTCCACTCTTAAGATCATAAGTGGTGGGCTGATCCTTTTTCCAGTATGTAATGTCCCTCTTTGCTTCTAGTAATTTTCTTTGTCCTGAAGTCTACTTTGTTGGCTACTAATGTGGCCACTGATTCTTCTTAAAATTGTTATTTAAGGTTATATTATTTTCTGTCCTGCCTATGTTGTTGAATTTGAAGTGAGTTTCTTCTAAGCAGCATATTATTGGGTTGTGGGTATTTTTTTGTCCACTTTGCCAATATGTGTTTTTTTTTAAAATTGGCATACTTGGATCATTCACATTTAAGTTAATTGCTTAAATAAGTCTGTCATTTTATTGTTAATAAACTGTCAATTTAGTTCCTCTGCTTCTTGTTTCTCTGTTTTTCTTTCCTTGTTTTTGTGTGTGGGTCACTTGAACAAACAGCTCTTAGGATCCCATCGTGGTTTTCTGCGGCATTTTTGAGTGCATCTTTTTGTATGGTTCTGTGACATCCCATTTTACTGGTATCCGCAGTTTAGCTCTCTGAGTGCTGCTGAAAGCAGCACTTCCTTCAGGCCTTTTCTACCTTCCCACTATGGCTTGATGTCCCCTCCAAAGCTCCCGTTGAAACTGAATTGCCATTATAACAGTATTAGGCAGTGGGGCCTCTAAGAGATGATTTGGTCATGAAGGCACCGAGGTACTGAATGGATTGTGACTGTGTGTCAGGCAATTTTCTCACTGTTCTGCTCTGATACCTGACACACACAAAAACTTAAAGAAAAATTTATTTACTTATGGGTCTGGAGATCTTAATATTTATATTCCTTTTACATCAGTAGCCAAGAAGGAGCCTGGGATATTGGTACTCAAGGCATGATGGTGGGAGGCGAGGGGAAGGGGCAAGGAAGAAATATATTCCCCAGGGCCACATCTTCTGGGACCCACCTCTGAGCATGGCTGCCTCCAGAGCATGAGATCCTAGGGAAATTTTACTTTCAAACTATACCAGGCCATTATAGGCTTGTGTTCTTCACCAAGGTCTTCCCAAGTTCCCTTAGGATTGGATTTCAGTTAAGTGGTTGACTTCATCGAGATCTTTCTGTCTTTCATATGGGCTCTCTTGCCGTTCAGTTGCTCTCCACCATGCTACGACACATCAAGATCCTGGCCACATTCCAAAGCCATGCTCTGGGACTTGCCAACCTCTACAGCTGTAAGAAATAAGTCTAGCCGGGTGTGGTGGCGCATGCTTGTAATCCCCTCACTTGGGAGGAAGAGACAGGAGAATTGCACAGGTTCGAAGACAGCCTCTGCTGGCTTAAGAGACCCTGTTTCCAAAAAAATATAAAATAGGTCTGGGAGTATAGCCCGGAGGTAGAAGGCCCCTGGGTTCCATCCCCAGTACCACCAAAAAAAAAAGAAGAAGAAGAAGAAGAAGAACTAAGTCTAGCATTTGGGAGGCTGAGACAGGAGGATTGTGGTCCGAGGACAACCTCAGCTACTTAGTGAGGCCCTTTGCAACTCAGTGAGACCCTGTTCAAAATAAAGAAGTGTATCTTGGAGGTAGAATACCCCTGGGTTCCATTCCCAGTACCACAAAAAAAAAGTCTGTATTTTATAAATTTATCTGGTCTTGGCTATTCTCCCACGGCCATCAGTAAGTGGACCAGAACAATTCCCCACTCTTAAATATTGTCTTCAGTATCAGATGGTGTTCGAATGTTTGTGTCAACCACTTAAATAATAAAACTCATGAGGAAAGGGATAGTTTATTATATGTGTCCATATTTCTTCTCTTCCATTCCCTCTTCCTTCTTGATGTTCCAAGATTCATTCTTTCATTTTAAAGAACTTCCTTTAGGCCGTCACTAATGGTAAGTCTGATAGTGACAACTTCTTTTAGTTTTTCTTCATCTGAGGGTGTTTTGATTTCCCTTCATTCCTGGAGGATAATTTTGCCAGATATAAAAATCTCAGTTGAGAGTTCTTTTATTTTCCAGAACTTGAAAACTCTTGTACTACTTACTTCTGGCCTCTGTGATATTCAGTGAGAAATATGTTGTCATTTGAACATTTCTTCTGCTTTAGGAAACGTGTTGTTCCACTCTGGCTGCCTTCCAGAATTTTTCTAAGTTTTTTTAGTTTTCTGAAGTTTAATTAGAATGTGTCTTGGGATGGGTTTATCTGGATTTTTTTTTCTGTGGAGGGTTGATCTTGAGTTTATAGGTTTGTGTTCTTCACCAAGTTGGCAAATTTTTAGTCATTACTTCTTTGAATACTCTTTCTAAACCACTTTTGTGCCCTTTTGTTTTGGGGTCCTGATGAATGTCAGGTTTTTTGTTTTTTTTTTTTTTGGTATTGCATAGGTCCTTGTGAGGATCTGTTACTGTTGTTCTTGCTTCATTTATTTTTGTTTTTCACATTAAAATAATTCTATTGACCTGTTTCCAGGTTACTGATTCTGACCTCATTCATTTTTACCGTCCCATCCAGCATTTAAAAAAAATTCTGCTATTGTGTTTTTCAGTTCTATAATTTCCATTTAGTTCTTTTTTTTAACAACTTCTTTTTATTTGTTGAGATCGCCCTTAGTTTTCATTTATTTTAGGAGAATTTGTAATTTATCGTGGGAACATTTTTATGATGGCTTCTGTAATACCCTGGTTGAATAATTCCAGCCTCTGATTCACCTCAGTGTTGGTATCACTTAAGTGTCTTTTTCTATCAGTGGACTCTGGGTCCTATTTAAATCTCTTATTTTAGTAAACAGTCAATGGTTTAACATGAAGGTCTGGTTTACTTTTGTGCACCACGGTTCCAATGACAGCTTCATCGAGAGCCTTTGAGGCGATGTTTCTAGTAGTCTGGTTTATCTGCTGTCCCTGTGCTCCTGCCGAACCTCCCTGGTGGTGCTTTAAGGGACAGAGAGGAATTTCTTAGATCAGGATGTTAAGTGTGTCTTTGAAGAGTACTGTCAGGCAGAAATGAAGCGGCTTCCTGAGCCGGGTGCTTCGGGTAGTGGCTTTCTCTCCTGCCTGTAGAGACAGAGAGTGCTGCCCAGGTCGTGGGCTTATGGTAAGATCCTCCAAGCTGTTGTCCCCAGTCTCTTGGCAGAAGCCTTCAACGACTGGGGACAGGAGTTTCCTGGGCCACACGATTTGCTTTAGTGGAGATCTGTCTTGTTGCAGCTATCGTGTATTATTTCAGTGGTAGAGGGGAATGAATTTCAGGTTCACCAAGAAAGAAGAGAGCTCTCCTCAACTGCTTATCAGTTAAGCGGGGTGGCCAATAGATCCCCTCGCCTGTCATGTAAGGTATACCTGGTATTATCTAGCGGGGAGGTATGAGACTACCTGGGCTGCTTTCTGATACAAGGTTTGGGGACAAGAATTATCAGGTCTGGATTGCCTTTTTTCTCCCCCCTGGGTTAGGGAGGAGGATGGAAGACATCCTGACATGGTGTCATTTCTCCAGTGCTAAGACTCAAATTAGTTCACCTTTAAGAATTCTCCTTTCACTTTCTCTCGTATAATTCCCAGTTTGTAGTTTTACTTGTCAGAGAGAGGCGGAGAGACATGAGCCTATACCAATATAACTTGGACCAGAAGTTTCTTTATTATTATTAAGTAATTGTTTTTATCCAAATACATATTTTTACAGAGTAGTTTTGATCCTTGTGTTTAGTTTTGCATTCATACTTATACCAGTTAATTTTACTTATCCCTGACCTGTTTTTATTGATGTTATCACTTTTCTTTAGACTTGCACTTTGTTATATTTAGATTGTTAGTTACGATTCATCTCTTCAGTTGGCTGTAGAGCCCTTTTCTTTTTCTCAGGAGGATTGGGAATTTCTCAAGAGAGGTCTTTTAAGTCTGCTGTGGTTTGCTGATGGTCTGAGTGCATCACCCACAGCTTCCTGCCCTGGCAGCTTGGCGCCCAGAGTGGTGATATTGAGGGCGGAGGATCCTTTAAGCATGGTGGGAAGGAGTTAAGTCATAGAGGGCTCTCTAAGACTCAGTTGCTATCAAAGAGCAAACCCCGCTTCTGAGCCTCTCTGGCTTTCCATCTTGCCATGTGACGACTGCTCTCTCCCCTTCTTCATGTGGCCATTTCCCTTTCTGGTCCTCCATCATATTGAGAGAAAAAACTAAACGGGCCTTCACGAGAGGCCAAAACAGGAGGTTGCTTGATCTTAGCCTTTCAGCCTCCAAACTGCAAGCTAGCCAAATCTCTTTTCTTCCTGAAGTATCTGGCCTCAGGTACTTTGCTATAGTTAGAGAAAACAGAATAATACAAAGTCCTTTGAAGATTTGAAAATATTGTTAACTTTGCTGATAAAATTAAAATGTAGTTCTTGGATCATAGGGTTTTAACTTCAGCATCATGTAATTCAACATTTTTTCACTTTTTACTAACAGATTAAGTACATGCACTAGTAGGGTTCAGTGTGATGCTTCCATGCATGCATACAGCATGCACTGATCAAATCCAACTACATTTTTCCTATTCTTCCACCCCACCCCCTGCCTGCATACTTTCCAACCCCTAGTAATCATTATTCTACGTTCAGGTTGACTTTTGTTTTGTGGCTTCATGTATGAAAAAGAACATATGGTACTCGTCTTTCTGTGTCTGGCTTATTTCACTTAACATCACATGCTCGAGTTTCATCCATTTTGCTGTAATCAACAGGATTTCCTCCTTCTTCGTGGCTGAGTAGAACTTCTCCATTGTGTCTATATATACCACACTTTCCTTACCCATTCATCTATTAATAGGCACTCGCCTAATTTCCTATCTTAGCTATTATGAATAAGGCATGTAATAAACGTGGGCGCGCAGGTCGGATTTGGGTATGCTGACTTCCTTTCCATTGATTTTATAACCAGAAGTGGGAGGACTGGGTCATGTGGTAAATTTAAGCATTCTTTGTAGTAGAAAGGACAGTGTGTATATATGTGAGCATACCCATGCCAATCGCAGTATCCTGTGTGGGGAAGGTGAGGGAATGGGGAGGGAGCAGGGGAAACCTCCCCATGTACCATGTGCATGTAGGTCACGATCACTGTGAACCACATTGTGATGTGAGACTATAACGCACCAATAAAAGGGTATATGTAAAATAATCGCTTTATCCAACTCATCTCTTAGAGATTCATGACTTTCTTTAATCAAAGCCTTATTAAACCCAAGGGCATTCTACCCCTAAGCTACACCCCCAGCCCTTTTTTATTTTTTATTCGGAAACAGGGTCTCATGAAGTTGCCGAGGCTGGCCATGAACCTGCGATCCTCCTGTCTCAGCCTCCCAGGTACCGCGGTTACAGGCATGTGCCACCAAGCCCAGCTATATTTTCTTCTCGATCATTATTTCTGCTGATTTTTAAAAATATTCTGGTTTATGTTTTTCTTCTGTGCCACAGATCAAATCCCAAAGATAAAAATCCCTCTTCTCTTCCTTCTTGTTTGACAGTTTTTCTCCCCGTTTCATTCCTATTCCACCTGACTTTTGAGGCGCTAACGCTAATGCTCTGCTTGCATTTGTAACCTTGACTTACGGCGTATCTGCTCGACTGTCTACGACCTTCAAAGCCATTTTAGTTTTGTTCTTGGTTGTCTCCAACACCTTTCTGTTCTCTTTCAGCTTCTTTCAATTTCTTTTCCTATGCTTTCCTACTTCAGTTCCATAGCGACCAAGTCATCTTAGACTTTGGAAGTTGCTAAATGAAGATATTTTAAAGAACCCACTTGGCTGGTGGACAGGGATTATCAGAGTTATTTTTCTTCTTTAATCAGAGCAGTGTTTACTCTCTAAGTTGTTTGTTACCATTTCAAAAGTACTGTGTTAATTTTTTTTTTTTTTTTTTGGCCCACGCTGTCCCAGTGTCCTGGCATTCCTGACAAAGCACACAGCTCAGTTATTCAGCAGAGTTTCCCAACTTTTTCGAAGCTGTGTTTTTCTTTTTGTGGTTCAAGGGATATGCTTGGTGGTTTCTTTCTGCATCCATTCCCAAGAACATGGCCATTAATGGAAATTCTTCCCAGATTTTAGCTGGTGGTTGTCTCATATCCTCAGCTCACAATTGATAGTACCTTTATTTTTTCCCCCTGAGTTCATTATTCTTGGAAATTAGCAAGAAAACCTAGTTTGACTCTACGTCAGCATGCTTATCCAGGTAGAGGATACTTGAGAAACTCCCAGTGAGGGAATGTAGAATAATAGAAAAAAAAAATGGGGCCTCTGAGGGCAGTGGTATCTCTCCTAGTTGTGCCTCTTGTTGACTGTGTGACCACAGGCCCATCGCTGCGCCTCTCTGAGCCTCTGACTCCTCAGCTCTAATGGGAACCTTCACGTGTCAAGGTTGTTGTGAGCGCAGCATGGGATGTCACATGTGAGGGGCCTGACATACTGTCACACCCACTGTGTGGCCAGTTCTCTTCTTCCTGTTCCCAATGTGCTACATAGAAACAGCAAGCATGGAAACTGCAACCAACCTGTGAACACGGTCTGCACCGGAGGCCTGTGCCCAGCCCCCCTTTCATAGCAGGGCTCTCCTTTATAACTAGAGATGCACTCGGGGTGCTGAATATGCCTATCCCAAGGTGCTCCTCTGCTCTGTTGGCTCCACCCGATAGGACATAGCCACTTCTTTCTGAGGTGTAGTGTCGATCAGGATCATAGATGCCGGAGCCTTCTGCCCCTCAGATCAGGCCCTTAAGAGCCGTAGGATCACATAGAGACTCCTTCTTTTTGACTTGGTTTTCCTTCTGTTCGGAATGAGGGTCACGATATGCCTGCCTCAGAGGGTTAGCGAAACTGGGGAAAACACTGTGACTGCTTCCTGACATGTGGCAAGGACTCGTCACTGTCTGCTGCAATGACGACCAGGGCAACGTTGGCGGCAAAGGCAGCCGTGGGTGTCACTATTGTGGAGCCCTCCTGCCGCAGACGGTTTGCTGTCATCTGTTGTCACAGCAGGGCACACTGTGTTTTGCTTGCCTGACACGGCCTCTGTCACTGCTGCTGAGTCCGTCCCCTTCCCGTCCTCACCCCCAAGCGCTCTGTCCCTCGCTCCCACTGGACTCCAAGAGCGAGGCCTGGTTCCTGTCCCCATCTGTCTTGCCCTAGGAAGTCACCTTCTCCACTCCTAGCTACATGTGCCTTGCACGTTAAAAGATGAAGGATGGAGACTGTGGAGTCTGTCCTTGGAGACAACGAAAAAAAAAACAAAAAACAAAAAAACAGACAAGCGGCCATCCAGAAAGATTTAGACATTTATCTGCCCAAAGGCAAGAGAATGAAGTGGGTGATCCATCAAGGTCATGCCTCTGCTTAAAACCTTTCAAAGACTCCCCATCTCCCTCAGGACAGAGCCTGCACCTCCAGCCCCATTACCCCAGCAACGCCCTCCTCGCCAGCCTGCCCCATAAGCGCGCAGCATCATGGCCCGACCGCCCCTCCCCGGTGGCGCTGTGTGAGCTCAGTGTCCCTCCCTGTGGTCCCGGGCTGCTTGTTCTCCAAGGCTCACCCTCGGGGGGCCCTGCTCCCGTGTCCTCGCTGTTAACTGTGTAGGCTTACGTAATGGCACGTGCGCCACCATCCTGAAACCAGCGGTTTCTTCTGTTTGCAAGATGCTGAATAAGCACGACTTAGGGCATAATCAAAGCACAACTTTATTTTTGTCTCCCGATTGCCCCTTTCAAATGCATCCAGAGTAATGTCTCTCTGCCCCAGGATGAAGCGCCGGCAGGCCGGTGACGTTTCCGTCCACAAGAATTTTAGGAACTAAATATTGTACTCATACAGAAAAAAAAAAAAAATCCCGAGCAAATACAGCAAGCGTTGCTTTATATAACAAATCACCCGCACTGAACAAATGTTAACACGATGCAATATTTGCTTCGGCGTTTCTTAAGAAGCTAAATATCGTAGGCCTCGCTCCCTTTCTTTTCTGGCCTTTTTGTTTTTCCTTGTTATGCTAAAGTTGATTTTTATCTTTTCTATCCACACTTTTGTGCTTTTAACATATCTGTATATACTGTAATACTATAAATAACAATATGTTTGACAACTTGGCACAGAGGCCTCAATTGGAGCCAGCCCCCCTAAAACAAGGTCTCCTCTTAAAAACTCATTTAAGTGGTATAACACTACAGCTAGCTAGTCTTTAGCTTTGCTAGCGATTCTGTTTAAAGTTTATCCATGTTAGTACCTATAGATCTAGATCATTGAAAATGTTGCAAAAGCACTCTCATCTCTTAATATTCAGGAGGAATTGGTTCCAAGGCCCCCTGCAGACGCCAAAATGGATGCACATGTCCCCTATATAAAGTGGAATAATACTGGCATATGACTGGCACACATCCTTTTGCATTATTTTGAATCACCTCTAGCTGACTTACAATACTTTGTACAACGTAAATCTATGTTAATGGCTGTCCTACGGTACTGCTTAGGGATCATGGCTAGAAAAGACGTTTGGATGTGTCGAATACATACAATTAAAAAATATACATTTTCCACCTGAAGTTGATTGAATTCAGAGCTGCATTGCAGGGGGCCTACTGCATCTCATTTCACCTCTGTGGATACGTTCCATTTTGCGATTGTGATTGATTTTCTTTTTTTAATTTTGTGGTACTGGGGATTAAACCCAGGGGCATTCTATCTCTGAGCTACACTCCTACCTTATTTTTTTTTCTTTATTTTGAGACAGGGTCCCACTAAATTGAGGAGGCAAACATCTAAGTTGCTGAGGCTGGCCGCAAACCTGCGATCCTTCTGTCTCAGCCTTCTAAGTACTAGGATTCTGGGCGTGCACTACCATGCCTGGCTCTGTTAAAATCCTTAAGTTTCTGTGCACGAGATTCTCTATAGTTTTCTGATCAGCTTTTCCATCACTGTGACCAAAAATACCAGACTCAAACAACATAGAAGAGCTTAGAAAGGTGTATTTGGGCTCGTGTTTTCAGAGCTACAGTCCATAGTTGGCTGGCTCCAAGGGAGACAGTCATGGCAGCCTGGCCTGCGGCAGAGGACAGAAGCTCCTCTCAGGATACCTGGAAGGCAGAGCAGCAGGAAGTCAGCAGGGACAGACATAGTCCCCAAGGCCACATCCCAGTGACCTACCTCCTCCAGCCTTGCCCCACCTACCTAAGTTACCAGCAATTCCACTCAAATGTTTAACCCTTCAGTGGTTTTATTCATTGACAAGTTTAGAAACCTTTAGAAAGCTTTTCCAAGAGACATTCTATCTAAACCCCAATGTCTAGTGTCTGTACCTGGAAGTGAAATTGCTGTGTCGTGGGATATGCACGTCTTCGGCTCTATGAAGAATTGTCAGATTCTTTTCTTTGTTCTTTTTATTGGTGCATTGTAGTCATTCATCTTAGTGGAGTACGAGATGGTAGAGGCATACATGCACACCTCACTCAATTAGCCCTTACCTAATTCCCACACCATGCCAAGTTATTTTCTAAAGAGCTTTATTTTCATTTACAATTTCTCCAATATCTTTCAAGCGCTTCCATTTACCCACATCCTTGGTAACTTAATCTCTGCCCAAATACTGACAGTAAAATTGTATTTCACATTTGCCTCAGTTTTCCCTGCCTCTAATATTGAACAGGGTGTCGATTTTGCTTTATGTTTATTGGATAGTGGGCTATTGTTTCTTTCTTGTGATTGGCCTGTTCATAGATTTTGCCAAGTTTTCAGTTTGGGGATGTGTCTGTCACATGTTGACTCATTTTAGCTTACTGTTCTACTCCTACCTCTGAGTGACTCAGGATTTCTGGGCAATAGCAAAGGAAGAGACAATATTCTAGCTTCATTCTTCCTAGACTGCAACAAACTCAAGCCAGCTCATTATATCCCCAGGAGAGTAAGAACTTTCCTATTTCCCCGGGTGATGAATGTAGGCTGTAATAAAATGAGTAACACAGTAAAGAGAACATAGATATGTAGATGCAGAAATGTGACACCCCATGGTTTATTCCCCACACTGGCTGAGTCCGCAGAGTCGGAGGCGGTAAACAGTCAGCACTGTTAGCTGCTGTCCTGAATGCTGGGACAGGTGAACCCTACTGGGCATATCTTGAGTTCTTACCCCTCTGCTATGATTTGGATATCTTTCAGTGCATTCACCAAGGATTCATGGATTGGAAGCCTGGTCCTCAGGGGTGGTGATCTTGGGAGGTGGAGGACCTTTAAGAGATGGAGTCTACTGGAGGGAATAAAGTCCA
This sequence comes from Muscardinus avellanarius, assembly GCF_963383645.1. Taxonomy (NCBI): domain Eukaryota; kingdom Metazoa; phylum Chordata; class Mammalia; order Rodentia; family Gliridae; genus Muscardinus; species Muscardinus avellanarius. The sequence goes on along the minus strand of NC_137796.1, from coordinate 87,069,942 downwards.
GCCCTTGATAGTTCCCAGGAGAGACACTTTAATGGGTGGCTTTCTTAAAAGAGTTATAAACCACTGAGCCTGCCCCTCCCACACACCCTGGCCTTTTGGGGTGTAATCTCTCCTTCTCTCACATGCTGCCTCCGTGATGCCATCTGTTCTTTGGCCTTCACCAAAGAACAAGCCAATAGGACCCCCCAATCTTGGACTTTTTGTCTCCATGACTGAGAACTAATTAAGCCTCTTTTCTTCTTAAGTGGTTTGCCTTAGGTGTTTTGTTATTGTATCAGAAACCAGGCTAATACACCCTCATAACATTGCTCTGGCTGCTTTTGCCATGGCGACTCTTAAGGAACAATCACCAAGTCTCAGCTTGAATTGTTGTGTATTTCATGGGGTGAATTGGTCCTGGTACCAAAGCAACCCACAGCTGATTGCCTGCCTTGCAACTCTGACCAAGCCTTTAATGCTGCTGGACTGGATTCATGTTGTCTTCTCGGCCTTCTCATCACAGGGTCAAAAACTATCCCCACGTGTCCACACTTCTGCCTTTTGGCTCTGCTCTCTCCTCTATTCCTCACCAGGATGTGCTTCTCTACACCAGGCTTCCCCACCCAGGCTTCCCCGCTATAGTCAACCTCATTAGCGAGGCACCAGGAAGCGCTTTTGACTTTCTTTGCAAAAAAGTGTTCCTTCAATTGGTTGCTTATACTTAATAATTTATATACATTTTTTCTTAGAAGCTAGCTAAAGATCACCTATTTTATTCATTTTCCAAACTGTTATATTTTTGTTTTGTTTTATCATCTGTTTTGGTTTGGTTTGGTTTATCATCTTTTTAAGGTCATAAGTTAGCAATGTATTATTATTATTATTATTATTATTATTATTATTATTATTTTGGTGGTACTGGGGTTCCTGGAAACCCTTCTACCTCCAGGCTACACTCCCAGACACCTATTTTTTATATTTTTATTTGGAAACAGGGTCTCTTAAGCCAGCGTGGCTGGCTTCGAACCTGTGCGATCCTCCTGTCTCCGCCTCCCAAGTACGGGGATTACAAGCGTGCACCACCACGCCCGGCTAGCATGTATTTTTTTAACAGATCCATTGACAGATTCTCTACATTACTGGGTATTTTAACTTGGATTTCTCTTTGTAAGCAGTTCAGAGATGAATTTTTAAATCATCCAACCAGATAATGTATTAAAATAGGTACATGTAGCCCATTTCCTGTGTCTGTGTTTGTGTGTGTGTGTGTGTGTGTGTGCATGTATGTGTGAGTGTGTGTGTGTGTGTGAGAGAGAGAGAGAGAGAGAGAGAGAGAGAGAGAGAGAGAGAGAGAGAGAGAGAGCGCGCGATCGAGCAAGCGTGAGCGCGTTTACCGTCACTCTGGAACTTATGGTACTACCTTTGTTTTGTGTATTCTGTTTACACCTGGATAGATTGAATTCTCTTATCTGTAGAGAAGATTAACCACCTTTTTAAAAAGATTAACATCCTTTTTTCTTTCCTGATTTGGAAGCTATAAATTACATTTCTATTAGAGGATACCCTTATATTTAAAATATGTGCATGTTGACATTTCTAATGAAATTAAAATTATTCAGCATTTCTGTGACCACCACCAAATATCCTTATTTTTATATTATTATTGTTTAGAATTTTGGTGACCCCGATGTTACCAGAAATGCAGCAAGATGCCCAGAGGCAGCTTGGCCCCTGTCCTGGTGTGAGTTTTATCTACTTCCTTTGGTCTTCATACAATTAGCTCTTTGTCAGCCCTGGGGTTGCAGAGAACTGTGTGATTTTTTTCCCCACGAGTAGAGGGGAGCCCCTGCTCAGTTGCTAGCAGTGAATCTAGCCCAGAGTCTTAATTTCACACAGGGGTAATTTTAGACCTCTTTACCCAGCAGGGCAGAGCACCCTGCTTCCTCTAGCTGTTTCTGTACCCAGAGTCAACAGGCCTTCAGTTTCAGATGATTTTCTGCATTGTATTTTGGTTCCATTTTGGCCTTCAGACATGATTAATTTGTTCTTTGCCCAACTATCTTTACTGTTCCTCATGTATATTGGAGCAGCATGGGACTGGGGTTCCAAGCATGTCCTTCCGGGACCTACTTGACTGGTGCCCTTCTGCTAGATTTTGAGTTTCTCAAGGATAAGAACCATTTCCTTAATTTGGCTATCCCTATTATGAACACTGCACCATGCTTATAAAGTGGTATCAAGAATTATGATGTGTCTGAGATTTTACACCACTTGCAAGCTAAGCAGCGAGCTTGCCACACTCTTGAGGATGGAGACAGAAGACATGAGGTGCCTGAGTTAAGGAAAAGGACTTTATTGCTCAACCCTTAGCAGCAGCCAGGGAACCACCATTTTAGCTTGCTCCATGAGCCCCAGTCCCAACAGAGAGATACTAACAGGACCTGGTGTCACCCACATAAAATTGTAGGAGAGGGCTCTGAGGTAAAGAACTGCTCGTTCTCTCTCTTTCTTCTCTCTCTCTCTCTCTCTCTCTCTCTCTCTCTCTCTCTCTCTCTCTCTCTCTCTTACTTGTGATTGAACCCAAGGGTGTTTTACCTCTGAGATATACCCCCAAACCCCTTTTTATTTTGCAACAGGGTCTCCCTAAATTGCAGAGGTTCTCACTAAGTTGCTGAGGCTGGCCTTGAGCCTGTCATCCACCTGTTTCAGCCCCCCAAGTACTGGGATTATAAGAGTGTGCCACCACACCTGGCTCTGGAATCTCTTTTCATGGGCAGTATGCTGGCTGACTTTTGTCCTGCACGGAAACATCATCTATATCTTACTGGGCTGGAATCCTACTTGCCTTTGCTTTGGAGGGAGATGCTATATCTTTATGGTTTTTAATCCATGTTAAAGGAGTTTATTTAAAAAAAATTTTATTGATGCGTTGCAGTTATACATCGTAATGGGGTACAAGATGGTGGAGAAATACATATACACATCACCCAATTAGCTCTTACCCAATTCCCTTAAAGGCTGTTCTCTGTACCATCATCTTTGGAAAGAGAGTCTTGAACAAAAGGCTTTTTGGTGCTTGTGCTTGTAAGACCTGCAGACATGAGAGAGACCCATGGAGAATTGCTTCCAGCAAGCAGGTGCTCTGTAGATCCTTTCTGCAGTTCCATTATGTACATAAATATCTTATATGGTGGTATCATAAAGGCATAAAAGTCACCATCAATGCAGGATGGATCTTTAGTGCTATCGATGGCTCTGGGGGTAACTAATAAATGCATAATTTGGTCTCTTGTGTTCAGTGGGAGGAAGTAGGACCAGACAAAGCCTGTCAAGAACAGGACCCTTGAGGACACCACGAGCCCCAGAGCCACCTCTGGTTCTGTGTCTTCCATTCCTACGGGGGCTGCTGCTGCTCCTCTGCCACCACTACAGAGTATTCTCCAGAGTCTCTGTTTTCACAGCACTCGCTCAAGATTCTGCACGCCGGGTGGATGCATCTGGTCAGATGCATCTTAGGTACAGCAGCTGACTTTTTGAGGATTTATTCTGAGCAGTGGCCACATTCCCAGCACCACAAACAGGGTAGGGAAGTTGACATACAGAAGAAGGGCCTCTAGATCCTACACCTGCACCTTGCGAAACACATTTCTTTGGTAACAGCTTGGCTTCGGGAGCTGGGAGGCATGAGGAAAGACAGTGCTGTTTCTCTTCCTTTTGCACCACGGTAACATGTGCATCTCCAGTAAATCCCATCAGGTGTCCGTCACCCATGGGGGCGAGGTCAGTTGTGTCAAGCTGCATGCCAGGTACCAGTCCCTCTGACAGTCAAGTCTGGTGGGAAACAGCAAGTAGAATCACTGCCTGGTCGTCAGTCCTCACCAAAGCTGCCATGTGTTCAAATACGGACAGTGTCAAAGGCAAGTCCTTGTTCAGTGGCCATCTCTAGGAAGACCTCAGCCTGCCCCCCGTGAGGCTTCTTCACTCCGGACAGAACCTGGGCAGAGTTCCATGTAGGATTCTGTTGACCCTTGTTCAAGAATAAATCCCTTTGCTGAAGTTTTCTACACTTGGGAGAGGGAACTGGGGGTGGGAGAAGAGCAGAGGTCACCACTGGTGACGTGTAGCCCAAGAACATCTCTGTGTCTTCTAGGAAGGAAGGATTATTTAGGATGCCATGTCCAATTGCCAAATTAGCCATTACCGCCGGTTCTTCAGCTAACTCTGCCCTGGGAGACTGTGTGGATCATGGCCTCTCAGTGATTGTCCTGATGAGATAGGCAGCCTTGGTGTTCACTCTCATTTTTCTTATCAGTTTACCCTATGAAGCTCTCTTGTTCTGAACTGAAACCTTTGTCCAAACAAAGTCAATAGTTGACCCAGACCCAATTACCAGGGGAAAAAATGTTAACCTTGAGGATTTGCTAAATCATTTGGTCAGAGCTGGAAAATGATCTCTCATGAAGCCCTAAGTCTGACATAATGAGAGCACATTTGAGATCTCAAATAGAAAAACCTTAATAGAGCTGTTTCATGCTCTGATACCACAGAGAGGGCAGCAGAGTAAGAGGGTGAAGATCGGAGAGAGTAGATGAACCGAGGGGCACAGGATCTTCAAAGAGCACAAATTTGTCCGTGATCCACGTGGTAGATATCTGGTGTGTGTCCTCCCAGGAAGTTAACAAGGGGTGACGGATGAGAGCGTGAACGCAAATATTGATCGGTTCTGACATTGAATTTAAGCTTTATTCTTTATTGTGTGTGTGTGTGTGAATAAGGCGTAGTGATTGAACCCAGGAGCATTCTACCTCTGAGCTACACCCCCAGCCTTATTTTATTTCTTATCTTGGAACAGGAATTACTAACTCACTGAGGGTCTTGCTAAGTTGCTGAGGCTGGCCATGAACCTGCCATCCTCCTGTCCCAGCCTCCCAGCCCCTGGGATTACAGGTGTGTGCCACCACACCTGACCTAAGCTTTATTCTTTTTAGTGTCTGAGAACAGAGATGGCACCTCTGAGAGTCTCCAATGTCAAATTGTTGGCATAAGAAGGAAAGAGGCAGCAACCTGGCTTACATTCTGTCCTAAAGGTGCCTCTGTTGCGGCATCTCTCTCTGGGAATGTGTTTGCAGTGGATTTGCCCAGAGAAGAACATGGATATGTGTGCAGCTTCCTTTCTGATGAGAGGAAACCAAGCCAGTGACTAATTGGATGCGGTGGTCGCTGCAGATGGCTGGTCGGGCTTTGGCAACCAATGCGAAGCCCCGCTGTGGGTTCCTGGCTTGAGGACAGGACCTTCTCTTCCCAGACAGAAGGTTAATGAGGACAGAGAGAAAAATATCTCAGGAGCCTTCATCCCACGGCCCAGGGACAGAGCTTGTGGTGGCTTCCCACCTAACTGTTAATCTGAGCAGAAAGGCGCCGGTCCAGGGGTTGAGGGATTTCAGAACTCTGAGTCGAGCTGTGGACCCGGTTGTGACAATCGCTGCTCTCAGAGTGCCAGAAAGTCCCTTTCAACTCACAGCAGGGCCGGGGACACAGAACAGCTGCAGCTACATTTCCAAATCACAGCTGTCCCTGTGGATAGATTATTTTTTAGAACTTGCCTGCTCGTCCTCGTCAGCTCATCCAGGTCACAGAGAATCATGGGGATTAATACTGTCCGCCAAATTCTGCCCAGAGCCTTGAGGGACAGAATGATCCCTGGATGTAGAACCCTTCGTGGGGTTGGTGGAATAAGAGCCTGGGGGTCAGGGAGAACCTGGCCACGTGCTCTTCTCCTAGAGAGGAAGAGACACCATGATAACTGTCTTTTTTATTGCAAGGATGATCCAAATTAATAAAAATTAGCATTTTGTTTACAGCATAGTTGGTTGATCTATGTCAGTTCAGACGAAGTAAGGAAGGCCATCCTGGATTACTTAGAAATATCTCATTATGTAGGCATTTTAAGGAAATGGGGCCTTAAAACATTATCTCCCCTCATTTTTGGATATCTAAGGTAATTGGAATTAACTACTACTTTTAAGAAGTGTTTTTAAACGGAAGCTCCGAGACACATTGATAATTAGCATCCTTTTATGCCCTCAATTAAACTGCCAAAGTCCCTTGCAGTTTTCTTTTTTTCCCCTTAAGTTACTTAAACGGAACTGTGTAATTTTATTTACCCTATTTGTTTGCCCAAAGCAGCTCTTTCTCCGTGATAATAAAGATAAAGACTGAGGCCCTAGACACATCAGATTATCATACATTTTAACTTTGCCAAAAATCTTAATGAGGGTTTGTAGGTTTATAAATACATCTCTGGTTTTCAACGTTTCCACCTTAGGCAAGGAGAAGACATATTTCTCTTCCAAATACATAGTAAGTGTTATATACATATACATATATACATATACATATATATATATATATATATCACTCATATATAATATATATTGGCTCACAGATCTAGATCTACTTATCCATTATCCCTATGGCATAAACATAAAAAATGGGGAACACTTAAAAGCCTAATTTATTTTTCAGGAAATGCACCTGAGTAGCACAGGCTTGCTTTTTGTGTTAGATGATATAAAACCACCAACAGGAATGTGTCAGCCTCTGTTTTCAAAGAACCCACCATCCGGTTAGAAGGCAGTATGAGGGGTTTAAGGGATACAAGCTCCTCTGTGACTTGCCGGACAGAGTCTGCGGCTCAATGCTGGTAGTACTGTCCCTCCTTCCAGTAGCTAGCATCAGAGACCGGTCTGAGCAGCAAAGTGAGGAAACACAGATTACTATAGGAATGCATGTATTTCCGTGTTTATAGCCGCTCAATTCATGGTAGGTAAACTGCAGAACCAGCCTAGGTGTCCATCAGCAGATGCATGGATTATAAAGTTATGGTATATACCCACAATGGAATTCTACCCAGCCACAACGAGGAATACAATCATGTCATTTGCAGGAAAATGGATGGAATCTAAGAATATTATGTTTAGTGAGATTAGCCAGTCACAGAAAGGGAAGGGCAATATGTTTTCACTCAGATGTAGAAGCCAGAGAGAAACTGGAAAACAAAGAGGACCTCAGTAAATAAGGGGAGATGCTAGTGGGATGGGGGTCTCCAGAGAGGGAGACGGTGTGGAAGAGAACGGGGAGATCTGAGGATGTGAACTATTCAAATAATCCTTTGCTCATACAGGAAGTCACCTGTATTGATTTGTGGACTATATATGGGTGGGGGCAGGACAGGAACTGGAAGGAAACATACCGAATGCTGCATGGGTGTATACATTTGTTACTCTGAACCTCACTGTGATGTATGATTATAATGTGCCAACAAAAAATAAAATAAAAAAGAAACAAACACATCTCCAAATAGGAACATAATGAGAAAAAAGAATCTCCAGAGATCACACCCGGTACAGGTCTGCTCCTGCCTACATCCCAGACAGCCCATGTACGATCGCTATACAGGCATCAAATTAGGGAAGTTGAAACACCGATCAATCACTGCCAAGCACACGTAAGGGCGAGGCATGAAGTCAAGAGCTGTATGGTAATTGACGGAGAGGAGCGTGGCAAAATCCATTCATTTCCCTGAGTTGGAGATTGATTGTTCTCTCCTTGCACACCTTCTTAATCTCATCTGACAGTTTTGCCTGATATTATTTATCACTTGTGGCAAATTACTAACAGAGAAGTAGACACACCTTGGGACAAATTATCACACTTTAGGTTTGTACTTCCTGGTTGTGTGGAAGAGGTTTACACTCTCCTAGTAGATGGGGAAAAAGTCAGCCAGGCATGGCAGCACATGATTGTAATTCCAGTAGGTGGGAGGCTGAGACAGGAGGATCACAGGTTTGCAGGCAGCCTCAGAAATATAGCAAGGCCCTTTGCAACTTAGTGGGACCCTGTTCCAAAAAAGAATTTTTTTGTGTGGTACTGGGGGTGGAACCCAGGGGCTTTTCTACCTCTAGGCTATCTACTCCCAGACCTATTTTATACCTTATTTGGAAACAGGGTCTCACTAAGTTGCTGAGAGCCTCACTCAGTAGCTGAGGCTGGCTCTGAACCTGTGCGATCCTCCTGTCTCAGCCTCCCAAGAGTTGGGATTATACGTGTGCCCCACCACGCCTGACTCTGTTTCAAAATTTTAAAAATTATTTTTTATAAAACTAGAGAAATAGAATGCCCCTGGGTTTTAATCCTCAGTACAGGAGAGAGAGAGAGAGAGAGAGAGAGAGAGAGAGAGAGAGAGAGAGAGAGAGAGAGAGAAAAGAAGAAGAAGAAGAAGAAGAAGAAGAAGAAGAAGAAGAAGAAGAAGAAGAAGAAGAAGAAGAAGGAAGAAAGGAGGAGGAGGAGGAGGAGGAGGAGGAGAAGAAGAAGAAGAAGAAGAAGAAGAAGAAGAAGAAGAAGAAGAAGAAGAAGAAGAAGGGAAGAGGAGGAGGAGGAGGAGGGGAAAAGGAAGGAGGAGGAGGCGCAGCAGCAGCAGCAGAAGAAGAAGATTATTTTTTTTCAGGTATAAACTAAATACAGACTACATAGTAACTTGAAGCCTTTGGGGCAAAACAACTTTGAAGTCATAAGTATACAACAACTTAGAAGTCAATTAATATTACACTAAGTTTCTTTTCTTGAAGCATGCAACAAAATGCAAACAGCCCCACTATCAACACCCTTATAGGATGTTCAGAACTAGTGAAATGTCGCCCTCAAGATTTGGACCTATACCCTTCTACCTCCAGGCTACACTCCCAGACATATTTTTATATTTTATTTGGAAACAGGGTCTCTTAAGCCAGGGAGGCTGGCTTCAAACCTGCGTGATCCTCTTGTCTCTACCTCCCAAGCACGGGGATTACAACCTGGGCCACCACGCCCAGCATAAAGGGGTCTTGAGAATAAAATGTTTGAGCAATGTTGGTTTAATCAAAAGGGGTAGATTAAGCCATATGTGGATATACACACCTGGAATACAAGTACTTGGGAGGCTGAGACAGGAGGATCAAAATTTTGAGAACAGCCGCCTCAGCAATGTAGCCAGACTCTCAGCAATCTAGTAAGACCCCTTTCAAAACAAACAATAAAATAAGACTGGGAGTGTAGATAAGAGGTAGGATGTCCTGGGTTCAATCCACAGTACTGCAAATAGGGGAGGGAGTGGATTAATGAAAACAAAATGTATTTGATAGCATTCATTTTATTTGAAAATTTTAATTTAGGCCTATTTTCTCTTGAATAAAACTCTCTACATTTTATTTCTAAAAACTGTATCTAGTGTAGACACAAAAATAATTTCTCTCCAACAGTAGCAGTAACCAATAAAACTCCAAGTTGATCAGGAAAAAAAAAAAAAAAAGATTTGGACCTATGTATCTTTGGGCTTAAGGTTTCAGAGGGCTATGAGACTTCAAACACTTGTAGGTCTACATATCTGGAGGCCACTGGGTGTCTATTTGTTGGGTTTAGTTGTGGGTACTAAACTTGTATTCATTTCTGCTTAGTTGGATTTAACTGGGGCGAACAGTACAAATCCTCAGGACTTCCATTTCTTTGCCTGTACATTGGAGATAATGAAATGACACGCCTTCTTGTATTTGCATGAGGATCAAATGAGATGATGTGTACGAAACACTTAGTTTTGTATAGCACATAGTGGGTACTTGATTTGGTACTTAGCACACAGTGGGTACTCAATGAATATTTGTTGGTTTTGAGCGACTCTCGCTTTCCCTTGAAAATACTAGTCCTGCAATGGAACATTCTAACAATAGCTCTGAAGTTTTGGACATAAATCATTTTTGCCGTGGAAGATTTTCTTTGGGGACTGGGAAGATGTCAGTAATCTATGAGTCAGGTAGGTGCCTTCCAATGTCATCAATTGTCTCTTCTTTGGGGCTTGTTTTATCTCGTGCCTTCCAGCGCGCGCACACACACACACACACACACACACACACACACACACACACTCTTTATTTACTATTTTCTAGTCTTTTTTTGTAGTGAGGTGCCTGGAATTCTCAACCATATCACGGTATTGTTTTACTCTTCTTTTTTTCTCAGTTCCTAGTTTGGTTATTGAGCAACTCAGATGCCTCCTGGGTCTTTCTAGAATCTACTGGGAATTTTAAAAAATCCAGGCATTCAAGGCAGCCTGAAAATGGCTCTCCATTTTGCAAAAACTATCAACCGCAGGTCCCTGGTGCTGATGGAAGTGATTTTGAAATCGTAGCTCTTGCTGCTGGGCAATAGCTGGGCTTTGTCAAGTAGGGAAACGCTGGGGTGGTGATGACTTGAGCCCTTTCATGAATAAGGAACACTTCCCTCCTCTGCTCTTTATTAAACATGTCGTGAGCTTTATTGCCTCAGTGTTAAAGCACAAGGGCGAAGTGGGAAACCACTTTAGCTTCCGTTCAGAGAATGTCGTATCGCCTGCTCACTTCTAGAGGGCAAAAAAGGGCAGCTGGCTGCACAAGAAAAGGGTAGACTTTGCAAAGGCTAATCTCTCAAACTCTTGTTGCAATTATGGGTTTCATTTCTTAGGGGTCTGATCCTAAAATAGTCGTAAAAATATCGCCCTGCTATAGCCTCTTTTTATTTGTTCTGACCCATGAGGACTGACACAACTTAATATCACAAAATAGATTGATAAGGAAGAAAATGGTGGTGTTTGCTTAGTCTAAATAAGTGAGTTTTCTATTGGGAGGGTGCCATTTTTTTTTCCACAGGAGTAAATAACCATTGAATCTTGGGATTAGAAGGAAGCAACCATTTATCTAAATGCATTTTTTTTTTTTTTTGCTGGCAAAAGCAAATCTTTATTCTCATTTGTAGTTTTAGATAATATATTGTTCTTTTGCCATTTTTTTTTTTTTTTGGTACTGGGGTTTCTGGAAACCCTTCTACCTCCGGGATACACTCCCAGACCTATTTTATTTTATTTTTTATTTTTTTTAATTTTTATTTATTTATTTTTTTAACAATTTTTTATTGAACATAAATAGTTTACATTTAAATGCATCTTTATAGGCAATCCTTGTTTAATGACTGTCTAAACTATGCTTGATTCTATCCACTGCCACGATGCTCTCTTTCTTCAGATAATATATTGCATCTATAAAGTAGTTCATTAGAAATGTATTCCTTATATAAAGGACCCACATGGTTCTGCAGTAGCCGGTACTGATTTGCCTCACTTCTGACCTAATGGGACAAGTCAGAATTAATTTACTTCTCATCTACTTGATGATTGGAAAATATTTAGAGCCAACTATCATGTTTGCCTTATTTTTTTTTATCTGAGATGAATTTCTCTCATCCTCTGTTTTCAATATACTATCATGTTTATGTTATTCTGATAATACTATGTTTAATCCTCATTCCTCATAAAGAGAAACATTCCCAAATGAATAAAACATGGTAGGTATGGCGTGATAGCAGGCTTTAGTGGATTCGCATTTTATAGCATGCATTTTTACTAATGTGGGTGAGGAGAAGATATTTCATGGTTTATTTGTGTATGTGTTTATTTGGGTAGCTATATTATACTCTGATAAAAATATTTAGTCTCTGCAAAGTACACAGATTGCATTAAGGTAAAACAATCTTTCAAAAACAAATCGGGTCAAAAGGCAAATGAAGTAGGAAAAATAAGATGACACCAAGGGAAAGATTAATACCCAAAATGCATATCAGACTCCCAGAGCCCAGCCTTCTAACAGCCTGAGCAAAGGGTAACACTCATCAGTTAGATGATTCACAGGCTGCAAAGGATAAAAACAGCCCCAGTACTCAAGAGAAGTATAACTATTTCTGGTGCTTAAGCATTTCTTCTGTATTCTCCGCATGAAGGGGATACTGAATGAAGTACTTTGAGATATAATTTCTAAAATTCACCCTTTCAGGAGGAAGTCAAATTGTCCTTGTTTGCAGGACGTGGTTCTACAAGTGGAAGAACCTAAACCGTCCATCAAAAGACTATTAGAACCGATCAATGAACTCTGTAAAGTTGCAGGATACAATGTCAACATACAAAAGTCACTAGCATTTTTATGCACCAAGAATAGATTTACTAAGAAATAAATCATGAAGGTAATTTCATTTGCAATATCTAAAAGGATAAGCAAAATAAAATATCTAGGAATAAATTTAACTAAGGAAGTGAATGACCTCTACAGCGAAAGATGCAACACACTGATGAAAGAAATTGAAGACGCAGAGCAATGGAAAGACCTCTTATGTAAGTGGATTGGAAGAATAATATTGTTAAAATGTCCATATTACTCAAAGCAATTTACAGATTCAGTGTAATCCCCATAAAATTGCCAGTGGCATTCTCCGCAGTAATAGAAAAAAAAAGATCCTAAAATTCATATAGAAGCACAAAATACCCTCAAATAACCAAAGCAATCTTGGGCAGTAAAAACAGGGCCAGTGGTATCACAGTAATTGATCTCAAGAGGTGCTACAGGGCTATAGCAACAGAGACAGCATGATACTGATATAAAAACCAACACACAGACCAATAGAACAGGACAGAATTTCCAGAAATAAATCCACACATCTGAAGCTAACTGACACTTGACAAAGATGTCAAAAACATATGTTGGAGAAAATAAAGTGTCTTCAATAAATGGTGCTAGGGATACTGGATAGCCATATGCAGAGGAATAAAACTTGTTCCATCCCTCACTATACACAGAAATTAAAATGAAGCGAAGACTTACATGGAAGACCTGAAATTTTTAAAAAATGATTGGAATAAAATACAGGGAAATACTTCAAGACACTAGCCCAGGCAATGTGTTTTTGGATAAGACCCCAAAAGCATAAGAAACCAGAGAAACATAGACTAATGAGATTATATTTGTCCTGGTTAGGTATAGAATGTCTAAGATAGAAAATATCTGAAGAGTGCATGTATTAATGTTCAGAGTTGATATAATTAAGTCAAGAGGGTTGTGATCTTGTCAGTAGATAAATCCTGTGTAATGGATTTATTGGGTGGTAACCTAGGCAGGGTGTGGCTGGAGGAGATGGAGTTCTGGGTTCTGGCCTTGGGGATCCTGCTTCTGTCTTTGAATCTCTTTCTCTCTTTGCTTCTGCCTCCAAGATTCCAAGATGTGAGAGCAGACCCTTCTTCTCTTTGTCTCTGTGCTTTCTAGCACCATGGCCTGAGCCTGACATGAACTGAACCCTGAGCCCTCTAAATACTGTGAGAAAATAAATCTTTTTTTCTCTAAGTTGAGTGAGCAGGATTTTTGGATTTCAGCAGTGAGGATGTTGACTAAGACAATATCAAACTCAGAAGCTACTGCACAGCAAAGGAAGACAGTTGGCAGAGTAAAGAGGCAGCTTTCACTCTATATGGGAGAAAATGTTTGCGAACTACCCATCTGACCAAGGATTAATACCCATAACATGCAAAAAAGAATTCAAAATGCCCAATACTAATGAAACAGCCTAATAAAAAAAAACTCAACCACAAGAAAAGAAATAACCCAATTTAAAAATGGGCTGATGATTCGAATAGAGGTATCTGAAATGAGGAAAGAAAAATAGTCAACAAGTACACGTAACAATGTTCAACGTCACTAGCCATCAGAGAAAGGCAAATCAAAACCATAACGAGATAGCATCTTGTCCGAGATAGCATCTTGTCCGAGTCAGAGTGGCTATTATCATAACCACAAAATAAAAATAAATAAATAAATAAATAAATGTTGGCAAGGATGTAGAGAAAAGGGAACTCATACACTACTTGTGGGGGTATAAATTATTAGTAGCCCAGCCATTATAGGAAACACTTTAGTAATTCCTCAGAAAATTAAAAATAGATCTACCATAGGACCCAGTCATCCTATTACTGGGTATGTATCTAAAGGAAGTGAAATCCACCTATCCCGTATTTATTGGAGCACATTTACCATAGCTAAGATATTAATCAACCTAGGTACCCATCACAGATAAATAGAGAAATAAAATGTGATACACACACAGACACAGACACACACACACACACACACACACATATATATATATATATACATACATACATACATACATATAGTGAAATACTATTCATCCTTTAAAAGGAATGAAATCCAGCCAGATGTGGTGGCACACGCTTGTAATCCCAGTACTTGGGAGGCTGAGACAGGATTGTGGTTCACAGACAGCCTCAGCTACTTAGTGAGGCCCTCTGCAACTTAGCGGGACCTTGTTTCAAAATAAGGAATAAAACATAGGGCTGAGGGTATAGCTCAGAGGTAGAATGCCCCTGAGTTCAATACCCAGTACAACATACACAAAAAAAGAATGAGATCTTATTATTTGTAGCAAAATCAATAGAAGTGGAGGGCATTATGTTAAGTGAAATAAGCTAGACAGAGAGAGACAATCTTCTCTCATATACGGAAGCTGAAAATGTTGATCTGAGAGTAAAATAGTAATTGCTAGAGGATAGGATTGAGAAGGGCGAGTGAGAGAAAAAGAGAATGGATGAGGCACCACAGCACATTTATACACGAGGAATAGTTGTAGTGTTCCCTAGCACAGTGGGATGGACCCACTGTCATTGTATTGTTATAGGTTATTGTAGCTCACAGTAACCTATTATAATTTTATGAAGAACCAGGAGAGAAGAATTTCAAGGCTTTGAACATAAATGATAAGGAGATAGAAATGCTAATTCCCCAATTTGATCAGTACACATTGTATACATTTATTGAAATTCACACTGAACCTCATAAAGAAGTATGATTTTTGTGTGTTAATTTAAAATTTTAATTCACCCTTTACTCGTGCAGGCCTATATATTTTTATAAACCTCCACCCTTATATAACCACCTTAATAAAGATATCTTTATCACCCTCAAAACTTCCCCTCCTCTTTGGAGTCAGTACCTCCCAGGTCCTGTGCCAGCCTCCGGCAACTACTAATCTGACTTCAGTTCCTGTAATTTTGCCTATTCCATACGCTAGGTAGATAGAGACACACACATAATCTCTTGGTCTGGCTTCTTGCGTTCAGCATCGTGCTTTTGAGACTCAACAGTGTTATTTCATTTCTGTCTTGTTTTTACTGCTCACTAGTACTCCAGGGTGCTGGTACCGCTTGCGCTCAGTGCATCTCTTCACCAGGTATTTGACATTTTATTTGTTTCCGGGTTGATGTGGCTATGGATGGAGTTGCTGTAGATACTCATGTGCAAGTAACTGTGTGAATATATGCTTTCATTTCTCTTGAGCAAATGCCTAGATGTAGGATTTCTGGATCATATGGTACATGTATGTTTAACTCTACAAAGAAGTTTTCCAAACTGGTTTTAGCATGTTTAATTCCCACTACCTGTATATGAGTGTTTCGGTTGTTTAAAACCCTTGCCGGCATTTGATATGATATTCTTAACTTGAAATTTTCTTTTAAATTTCGGTCACTCTAATAGGTATGTAGTGGTATCTCACAGAGTTTGATTTCTTTTAGTTTATTTAATATTCTTCAGTCATAGATATGTTTAAATCTTTTACCCATGTTTTATTGTACTGATAGTTTATTGAGTTTGAGAATGCTTTATATATTCTGGAAATAAATTCCTTAAGAGGTATTTGTTTTGCAAATATTTTTTGCTAGTTTATGTCTTAGGTTTTCGTTGTTTGAACCATATCTGTGTGGGGTGGGGTGGGGGTACTGCGGGATTGAACCCAGGGGCATTCTACCTTCCAGCTACACCTCATCCCATTTTGTTCTGAAATGGGGTCTCTCTGGGTTGATGAGAGTCTCACTATGTCACTGAAGCTGTTCTTAAATCTTCAATCCTGCAATCTTCCTGATTGCCTTGAATCTGCAAGCCTCCCAAGTACTGGGATTACAGGCATGCACCACCATACCCAGCTTTGAACTGTGTCCTTTAAATATTTTTTCAATTTTTTGTGAAATATAGTTCATCATTTTTCCTTTATGATTCATACTCTATCTGTTCTAAAAAAATATTTGCCTAACTTAAGGCCGACTCTGTTTGCTTCCATGCTTTATATAGTTTTAGGTTTAATATTTGTGTTATGTTAATTTTAAACTGTTTGTCTAGTGTACTATTGTAATAAACAAGCGGAAGAGTTTCATAGAGATGTTTTTCTAAACACTTCTTTTAAAAAGCCAGGGATATTATATCCAAGAATATGGGAAGGCTGAGCCAAGGACATATCTCTCTATCTTTTGGGCATAATTCCAGGATATATTGTAGTGTGTTTAGAGAAAGTTTCTCAACCTGCATGGGTTCAAACTCATGAAAGTTTCAAGCAAGAGTGTCCTATCTTGGTATTTTTCAGAAGAAAGAAACTATAATTGTCACCAGGCTTTCAAAGGAGATGATAACTACCACTTGCTCCCACAAGTGTTAAATTTACCTGCACCGGGAATCCACAAAACACAGCCCATGGACCAAGCCCAACCTGCCACACAATTTGCAAATCAAGTTTTACTGAAACACAGCTGATGCTGATTTTTGTCTTCCATGATTATTGTCTCAATACACTAATAGTTATGACTGACCCTAAAGGAAGCGTAAATGTTAAAATATTTATTATCTGGTTCTATTCAGGGCAATAGATGTACCTCACTTACTTTCAGTTAACCTGCAAAAAAATTGAAATTGTCTCAGCTGAGTTTCTATTGAGTGTCCTGTGTATCAAGTATAAAGTAATTCAACCTGGTGATGCCTGGAAACCAAAATATATCATAGAAGAGAACAAGTATGGTGCATCTTAAAGTATAAATCTCTAAGAAGTACACCGTCTTGACTAGAAGACGACCCTCTCTTTCCATGGGTAAAAGGCCAAAGGAGATTCTTTAGCTTTGTAAATACTGTTATCTTTGCAAATTATTTAGAGATCACTGCATTGAATGATTCTGATATATCCTCTTATATACCAGAGCATGCTACATTTATACCCTATATGGAGTGGTTCTATCTTTTAGTTGTGGGTATATCTGCTCAAAAATAGGTCTCTAAGCTGGGTTGGTGGCACAGGCCTATAATCCTAGTACTTTAGAGGCTGAGACAGAAGGATTGCAGGTTTGAGACTAGCCTGGGGCAATTTAGCAAGACCCTGTTTCAAAATAAAAAAGTAATAAAATAAAATATGGCTATGTGTTTGGCTTGGAGGTAGAATACCTCTGGTTTCAATTCCCAGTACCATGCACACTCTCAAAAAAAAAAAAAAAAAAGGAACTCCAGGAAGTTAATGAGGTAACTCCTTATGTAGGAAGTTAGCTATATGCCATCCACATTATTTAATGTGTGTGTGTGTGTGTGTGTGTGTGTGTGTGTGTGTGTGTTTGGTGGTACTGGGGATGGAACCCTTCTACCTCTGGGCTACACTCCCAGACCTATTTTATATTTTTATTTGGAAAAAGGGTCTCCTAAGCCAGCAAGGCTGGCTTCGAACCTGTGCAATCCTCCTGTCTCCGCCTCCCAAGTGTGGGGATTACAAGCGTGTGCCACCACGCCCAGCTATTTAATGTTTTTTAAAATAGCAATAGCTATTATACCCTTTTTCAAAAACATACTTGTATTGGTGCATGGTAGTCACACACCAGAATGAAGTCCAGGGAGATAGGGACATACGTGCACTCAGCAGGTGGTGCGCATCTCCCGGATCCCGTCCCACTCCCTCTCCTTCCCCATACACGATCCTGAGATTGGCCCTGATTATTTCGTGCATGTATATGGCATCAATTGAACTACTTATTTCATCAGGTATCCCTCCCTCCCCTGCTCGAGGTTTCTCCTCCTTTATCTGAAGTCTCTCTTATCCCAATTTCTCCCTAGCTTCCACATACGAGAGAAAACATACGACCGTTTACTTTCTGTGACCATTTAATCTCATTAAGCATAATATTCTCTAGATCTACCCATTTTCCTGCAAATGTCATCATTTTTTTCTCTTTATATCAGAGTTCAGTTCCACTGTGTGGGTATCCCATAATTTTATACCCCATTCATCTGTTGATGGATACCTAGGCTAATGCCATAATTTGGCTTACAGTGTGAATCGGGCTGCTATAAAGATGGCTATGCATGTAACACTGTGATGTTCTGACTCCAGTCCCTTTGGAAAGATCCCCGGGCGTGGCATAGCTGGATCACATGGTGGCTCCATTCTCAGTCTCTGAGGAATCTCCACACTGATCTCCATAGTGGCTACACTAAGGTGCACTCCCACCAACAGTGTAGAAGAGTTCCCATTTCCTCACATTCTCACCAGCACTTATTGTTTTTTGACTTCTTGATGATTGCCATTCTAATTAAGGTTAGATGGAATTTCAGTGTAGTTTTGATTTGCATTTCCCCGTTTGCTAATGATGCCAGGCACTCTTTTCAGGACTTTATTGGTCATTTATATTCTTTGGCGAGGTGTTTATTTAATTTAGTTGCCCATTTTTGACCGGGTTATTTGAAACCCTGTTTCTTTTCCTAGAATGAATTAGATGGCTGTTACAGCTACTCCTGACAGTAAAATCATGTCTGCAAATGAGAGGAATTTTCAGTTTTCATTATAGAAAGTTAGCAGAGCAAACAGAAAGAATTGAACTTTTTCACAAGTAGTGTCTAAGCAGTTAAAAGCATGCTTGAAAAGAAAAAGTGAGCCAGAAAACATTTCTATTCTCCTCGAAATCCTCAAAAACTATTTCTTCTAACTCAAGATCTAGCACTGTGCTTAAGGTGCTGTTTCTGAGTTCAACCCAAGTCGATAAGACCATCTAACTCTTTATAGATTTCTCCATAAAGTAATAGAATATTACATTGGCCTCTATTGGAAAAGCCATACTTAAAACCCATCTTGTTTAGAATAATGTCTGAATAGCCCAGACCTGCAATTTATAGAGAGGAAAATAGGCATACATTTTTAATGGCATTTTCAATAAGTTAAATATATTTATACTTTGGAATGGAATAAAGGGTTGTAATTTTGAAAATGGCATTAACGATCACAGTATAAATAAAACTAGATAGCACCATACCCATGGAGTTGATGGAAACGCTCATAAGTTGGCAAGGAGCTAGACCCCTAAGCACAGTGAAATTTGACTCTGTATCTTTATTACTCATGCTTACAGCCTCAGTTTCTAGTTCAGTGCCTGTCACCTGTAGGAAATGAAGGAGTGAGTGAGTGAGTAAATGAATATTTCCTGGACCTAGTTACAAAGTTGCTGAGCATCTACAAGTCCTTAAGGATATCCTGCATCACAAGCCCAGCAATCCTAGGCTGAGTATTCTTCTTAGAGACCTTTCTCAGAAGGATAAACGGGCACGTAAGAGGATGCTGGTCATGGTCTGTTTATGGTACTGTTAGTTGGAGGTAACCTAAGTGTCCATCTCTAGGGGAATGGGTAAGAAAAGGTTTATCATATACACTGCTCTGCAGCAATCCATATGTACACAGTGTATCTTTATTTATTTATTTGTTTTTGGTGGTAGGTACTGGGGTTCCTGGAAGCCCTTCTCCCGGGCTACACTCCCAGACCTATTTTTTTACATTTTTATTTTGAAACAGGGTCTCCTAAGCCAGCGCGCGAGGCTGGCTTCGAACCTGCGCGATCCTCCTGTCTCTGCCTCCCAAGCGCGGGGATTACAAGCATGCGCCACCATGCCCGGCCCACAGTGTATCTTTAAAATGTTGTCTTTAGTCAAAAAAAACAAGGAACAGAATGAGATTCATATCGGAACACATTTAGGTCAAGTATGTAGATATTTAAAACAACATAAGTGTTGAGGTAATGTATCAAAGGGAATATAAACATGGATACTGGTGCCAGGTTCCCGAGGCCCGAATCCCCGTTCCACCATTTACCCCTTACCTTAGATGAGTTAACTAATCTCTCTACACCTCATTTCCCTCATTGCATAGTAGTAATATGATGGCCTTGCATTGTTATGTAGATCTGATGAGATCACATACGTGAAACATTTAGAATATAGAGTAAGTACTATGATTATTTCAAAGGTGTACGCATATTTAAAGAGAAGTCAAGCATATTAGAGCAAGGTGACCAAGGGAATTAGGGAAAGGAAGTGGCACTTGGAAATGAAATTAGGGAGATAAGAAAATAATTAAGGTTGATTAAGGAGAACTTTATTTGCGGTGCTGAGAAGAGTAATCTCTCCATGTTTTACTGGCACGTGAGATTCCAAAACTTGAATGCCAGTTTCAAATCTTGGCTACCTGTGTCTGGACTTGTCCTTTATATAGCATTTGAGGCAAAACTGGACTCCTTATATAAGAATCCATTGTACCCGAGTCTTTTGAAATTGCTAGGAAGTTGAATTGATAGGAAATCCCCACTGATCTCTGGATTTACTTTTCCTTGTCATTTTGTCAATCTCATTAGGGTTGTCCGGTTTTTTCCCCTCCCCTGATAAGATGTGGAAGAGAAATATTTTCCTCGAGGCATTCAAAGTGGAATTTTAAAAGGTCACTAGATAATGAAATGTGTCTAATGAATGTTAGAATTTGACATCTTCCTAGTCATTTTCACATTTTCAAGCCCCTTGATCTTACTCATCAGGGTGAAGGATTAAACTGAAGGGATATATTAATTCTGTATGTATTCCAGACTGTCCATTCAGGCACTGGTGAAGAACACAGAGGGACTAAATAGGACGTGTGTTTTACCAGCAAGTCTCTACACTTGGTAGTGACATTAATTTGCTTTACTAACAACTTATATGTTTCATTGCTGCATTTCAGTCTCACATCATGATGTAGGTCAGAGTAATAGGGACAGACATGCACACAGCATTTGGTGAGCTTTCCCCGGCTCCTCTCCACTCTCTCCCCTTACCATACATGATACGGTGATTGGCCTTAGCCATTTCACATATCAAATACATCATGTCAGTGGAAATGTTTCTTTTATTCATTCTCCTTCCCCCCCATCGTTTATGTGCATGTGAATTTTTGGTATATATATATAGGAAAGTTTCCAGCCTCTCTCCAGGACCCTAACCCACCTCAAAGCTCACAGCAAGGATGTCTGGGAGAAGCAGATCATAGGGATCTGCTTTCCAGGACCTAGGACATGAACATGGCATGGGAGGATGGCAAATGGAGAATCAATGACCTCCCTCTCTCCTCTCCTCTCCTCTCCCCTCCCCTCCCCACCCCCCTCTGTCTCCTGAAGAGAGAAAGAAGCTTGAGGGTTTCATGTAGCAATACCCTTGGGAGAGTGGTACAAATGTGAACACAATGCATTATATATTTTATGGCAGAAAAGAGATTGGGAATTACTGTTCTATAAGGCTGATTCCCAAGGTAGAATACAGGCAATATTTTCGATTGTGTTAACAGTGAACACAACTGGGTTCTGTTTCTAAGCATTCGATAGGAAAATGTCTGTTAAGATTTAAATACCTATCATTTAAAAAGGGAATTTAGCCGGGCGTGGTGGCGCATGCTTGTAAGCCCCGCGCTTGGGAGGCGGAGACAGGAGGATCACGCAGGTTCGAAGCCAGCCATGCACGCTGGCTTAGGAGACCCTGTTTCCAAATAAAAAAGTATAAAAAATAGGTCTGGGAGTGTATCCCAGAGGTAGAAGGGTTTCCAGGAACCCCAGTACCACAAATAAATAAATAAATAAATAAATAAATAAATAAATAAAAAGGGAATGTAAGTTCCATTTCTGATATCCTCTTTCTTATTCACCATTGTCTGTCTGGCTTCTAATGCAGTTCGTTGGCATTGCAAATGAGTGAATGAATGAATGAATGAATGAATAAATGAATGAATCAGAAGCCATCTTTCAGGTGCCTTGCATATTCTGAACACAATAGATACATTGGACCAACATCCAGTTCTGATAAAATGATAGTAATTTTGATGATTATATAAAATTCATCTAAAATAAAAGATTTTAGTATCATAACCAGTTTACACCCTGATGGAGAGAGATTGGGAAAATGTCATTAAAAGCATCATATTTAGTTTGCCAAGGTTGGAGGAAAATCAGGACTGGAAGTAAATTCTGCTGCTTTGAGCCATGGAGCCTGGTGCTCTTGTGCTGATGGAGATGGGGTAGGGTGGCAACCCTCTCGCCTCTGCTGAAAATATCTATCACACACATCTCTCCATTTAAACCAAAAGAAAGGTAAGGAGTCAGAACCCTAGAACATGTAGAGATATCCTGAACACCAAGTCTCATCAACATATAGAATATTCAAACTCATCAGAAGACCCAGCATGCCCCTGTTCTGTGTGCACTGGAAAAAGATTCCTAGTCATTTTGGTTGACAGTCTGAGGATGCTATTAAATCTGAAAAAGGAGAGGAACAATCCATCCAGGTTACTCTCTCTCCTAACGTCTGACGAAGTTCTGGTGTGTGCTGGCTTTAGACTGAGCAGTCTATGCTCATCTGTCAGAACTGATAAGAATCCCCAAAGTAGAGAAAACCGAAGGCAGCCAGTGTGTGGTAACATAGCAAGACCCTGTTTCCAAATAAAAAATAAAATAGTGTGTGGGGTGTAGTTCACAGTTACAAGGCCACTAATTTGATCTCTAGTACCACAAAAAAGTAAACTAAAAATGAAATAAAAGATTAGTTCATCAATAGATGGTATCATTGCAAGTGAAAGACAAGCTATGTAATTGAAAGACATTTATGTATAAAAGGACACATCCAAAAATATATAAAGAACACCAAAAAATTAATAGGACAAATACAGGGGGTCCAGGAAAATATGGGAAAAAAGTAAATAAGCAGCTCACAACAGAAGAGATTCGAATGGCCAGTAACCTTAAACACACACACACACACACACACACACACACACACACACACACACACAATTACTCATTAGGTAAAGGCAAATTAAAATCACAATGAGAAAAGATTAGTTTTAGTTCCAGGTAAAATGGAGTAGGCTCTCGCCAAATGTAACCACAAATCCTGAAAAATATACATGAGGCAGCTCTCTGAAGACTCTGAAAAGCAAATGCCAGCAGGTGAATCAGGGAACTCCACATAACACTGAGTTTCCTGTTGCATTTATTTATTTATTTATTTATTTATTTATTTATTTATTATCAGATATCTCTCAGGCCAAACTCAAAGGCAGCCTCAAGCCCTAAGGTGTGTACCAGATGCAGAAAGGGAAACTTCCTGGAGAATATCTCTCCTTCCCTTCCTTTTTTCCTTCCTTCCTTCTTTCCTTCTTTCCTTCCTTCATTTATTTCTTCCATCTTTTACGTCTTTGCAATGGGAAAGTGTGCCTTCATAATACAGAGAGAGTGGAGAACAGGAGAGTGGTTGTCAGAGTCAGGGAGTGGGTGTCAGTGAACACTGGGTTACGAAGGGGCACACGAAACAATTTGGGGGATGAGGAAACTGCTCCATAGTCTAATTGTGGTATTGGGCAATTTTAAGTCTATATGAGTTTATAATAGAATTATACACCTGATGTACAACGTATAGAATTGTATATGATGACAAGAAAAATCTAGAACCAAATATGTGTATATGAATGTGTGCGCTTATCTTAACTATGGTGGTAGTCACCAGGTATATATATTTATCAAAACTCACTGAAGATTTAAAATCAGTTATTTTGTAGTATGATAAAGTATGCTTCAGTAAAGTTGAATAAAAATATGGATGAATCAAGCAGGTCATGATGAACTACTTCTATACGTGTCTCTGCATGGTTAAAAGAAGAATAATAGAAAAAGTTGATGAGGACATAGAATTCTTATTTTCTCAAGAGTAGAGAAACACACACACACACACACACACACACACACACACACACACACTTCAAATCCTCTGTTACTGTCTCCTAACGCTATGAAAACCCTCACCTGAGAACAATCCACCTTGCCTACCTTATAAAAGAGCACAGACAGAACACTAAGACCTTTGTGTGCTAAAATTCAGAGCAGTGCTATCCCAGCCAGTAAACTGGAGACAACCAAGTATCCATCGGAAGAAGCAGAGTGAAGAAATAAGTTGGGTGTCTTCAAAAAGACAAATTAATACAAAGGTACAGGGTACAATGATCAACACTGATGTAGATTCGACACACACAAAATGTATCCCATTGAATTCAAACAAAAAGAAATCCTGATCTGAAAACAAGAACACTTCTATTTTTTCCCTTTGTTCAAAACAACAAAAGTTCCAGTGTATCAACGAGCTTCATTTCTAACTTATCTTATATAAATTGTATTCATATGTCTGAGAGCTGAAGTTACTTAATAAGAGGCTGCAACTTGGAGGCTGAGGAAGGCATCTTAGGTTTGCAGTGATTAGTACAGAAGATGGAGATGAGCAGCCTGACAGTCTTCCAGTGGGGTGGGCAGGGAAAGGCAGGTCAAAGTTTGGGAACAGGGTCTTTATGGGAGTCAAATTTTTGGAGGGTATAACATTTCATTCTTGAGTTTCCTTACTACAAAAGATATGTCCATGTTTCATCTTTAAAACCTTCTCTTTTTCCTTTTTACGCTTCTGTATCAGATTTCTTCATGTTTCTGTCTTTCTAGAATCAATAATGATGGATTCTTACAGTCAAGAAAAATATTAGGTTTAGCCATGAATCAAGGAATCACAGCCCCGCCCATCTGCTATCAACCTTAATGAGAGAAGCAAATCAAAATTCTTTCTTTCACAGAAAATGAAGGAGAATTGTCCATCAATGCTGAGAATAGGCTGCTAGATTACTCTGGTGTCTAGACCATGTCTTTCACTGAGATTAAAAAAAATAACAAGATGATTAATTTCAAAGTCTCTCTTGGTGTCTCATTTAATGTGTATCATTCGCCTATGTGTGTACCAAGCTCCTACGAAGGGTGATGAAGGAACCAACTGTCAAAAAATAAATATAATTTCCCCGGCTTGCTTTGTGTCTACATTGCTAAGTATAGTCAAGACTTTAAATTGAATTAGCACAGAATAATAACATTTTCAGGCACCCATATCTTCAATATTTCCCTTACTTCTACTTGTCCTTCCCCACAACATACATATGTGTCCTAATCACCCCATCCATCTCTAAAGGGGTTATTTTATTCTATTAAATTCGAGACCAGAGTGTCATGGTTCACGGACAGCCTCGGCTACTTAGTAAAATCCTTCGCAACTCAGTGAGACCCTGTTTCAAAAAATAAAAAGACTAAAAAATAGGCCTGGGAGTGTAGTTTGGAGGTAAATGCCTCTGGGTTCCATCCCCAGGAGCAAAAAAAAAAAAAAATTCTAGAACATAGACAGCTCAGTGGAAACTTCCTCAGTTGGGGGCTTTCAGTTGCCTGCTGTACAATCATCATAGACCACCTAGGTGTGGA
Source organism: Muscardinus avellanarius (assembly GCF_963383645.1). Taxonomy (NCBI): domain Eukaryota; kingdom Metazoa; phylum Chordata; class Mammalia; order Rodentia; family Gliridae; genus Muscardinus; species Muscardinus avellanarius. The sequence continues at coordinate 87,044,645 of NC_137796.1, read as the reverse complement.
CTGATCAGTTGCTCTGCAGTCTTGAGCCCCCAGACCCTTCAATACATCGTAGTCAGGTCATGTTGAACTTTTTCCATCTTGGGCGGCTCTCCATCATTTTAGAACATCAGAGGCCCCTGAAGCCTGGTCTCACCCAAACCATTAGGTCTGTCTCACTTTGGACCCCCCTATTGATTAGTGGGTCTTTGAGTCTCTGGAAATCAATAAGGCATGTTCTACTCCTCACACAGAACAGTGGGGAAAGCATCTGTCTGAGGGGTCAGTGGACCTGCACCCTAGCCACTCACCAACTATGTAATGTATAAATTCACTGACCTTACCGTCCTCCCTTATGAAATAGGAATCATGTCTATCTCATCAAACGTTTTGAGACTTAAGCTAAAGAACATTTTTGGCTTTCCCTTCTCCACTGTATCACCCCAGTAGGATACAAGTATACTAAGACCATTTGTACTCTAGAAACTAGCAAATGAAGTTTGTCCCTCTAGGAAAATAATTATAACCCCCACTCTTCTTTCCTACATGGATAAACCTTCCAAAGAGCAGTCTACACTCACTCTCTGCCACTCATTCTCTCTTCTCCTTAATCTACTCAGAGCATCTGGATTCCATTCTGTCTGCTCCATAAAACACCTCTGGGTGGGGGGGTCACTTTTGACCGCCATGTTGCTAAAACCAAAGGTCAACCTCAACCTGTATCTTAACATCTCAGCAGCTCTCAGAGCAATTCCTCACATTCTCCTTGAAACACCCTCTGCCCGTGGCTTCCAGGACAGCACACACTCCTGTTCTCTCCATCAGTGCCTCTCCATCTCCTTTGTTTGGTCCTCCTCACCCCTCTCTGCTAAACCCTGTGGTGACCCTGGACTGTTTTTGCCTTATGTTTATTTCACTATAGACATCACTCATACTTAGGTGTTCAAATACTTCTAAGTACTGAAAATACCCAAATGCACACCTCCAGACCTCTGCCCCAGACTCCACACTCCTGTGGCATCCTCACTCGAGCACGGCCACTGTGTCTCTCACACCCGACATTCAGTCCATCCGCAAGTCCTCTCTAAGCAAATCTGGCACCTGGCTGTTTCTCCCCATCTCTGCTTGGTCCAAGCCACCTTTGTCTCTTGTCTGGACTATCATAAAAGCTTCCCTGTTGCTCTTTCTGCTTCTGTCCTTGCCCACAACCAGTGCTGAGATGTGAGACACACCATGGCATGCTCTTGCTGCCCCTTCAATCTTAACAGCCCAAACCCTGCCTAATGTGCCTCCGATACCTCCATCTGACTCGCCCTCACTCTGCTACAGACACACTGGCTCCCTTGCGGCTCCACAAACACACTTAGTGAGTACCCACCCCGGGACCTTTGCACTGTGGTTTTCTCTACTTGCAAAGCCCTTCCCCAAACACTGAAGGGCTTTCTCTCTTTTCTCCTCCGGTCTCTTCTCATGTGCTAGAAAAGTCTTGTCTGAGCACTTGTTGTAAAGTAGCAGCTCCTGCCCTCCTTCCCCTCTCCTGGTCTTTCTTGCCTACCTTGCTCTGCCTCAGTCCTCCAAAGTACTTCTACAGCCTTTTATAGTGCAGAGTTGCTTTTCATTCATATATTGTCTGTCCCCTCTCACTAAAATGTAAGCTCATTCAGTGCATTAGGAAATCTACATTTCTCTTGCCTTGTGTAACTAAGCAAATTATTTTTTTTAATTTTTTTATTGGTGCACTGTAGTCATACATCTTAATGGGATAAAAGACTTGCGTAGACATATATGCACACATCACCCAATTAGTCCTTACCCAATCCTCTCCCCGTTCCCTCCCCATCTCTCCTTCCCATGCTTGGCTTATTGATTGACTTTGATATGTTTGTTTAAGGACATCATTCCTTTAGAGAATTTCTCACTAAGCAAATTAAAGTATCTACTTTCTAGCTACTTTCAAAAGGCTTTATGAGAAGTGAGTGAAAGAATGGATATAGAAATGTGTTGAAAAGAATGAAAAGTGATTCCCAAATGTAAAGCACAGATTATAATTATTTTTTCTTGGTGGGGGTGTTGCTAGGGATTGATTGAATCCAGGGGATTTTTTTTTCCCTCTGAGCTATTTCCCTAGCCCTATTTTTATTTTTGTTATTTAGCAACAGGGACAGGGTCTCACTAAGTTTCTGAGGATCTTGCTAAGCTGCTGAGGCTGACCTCAAACTTGTGAACCTCCTGTCTCAGCCTCCCAAGTACTGGGATTATAATCATGCTACGGTGCCCAGCAAGGCTATCATCATTCTTCACCAAGAAAATTTCAGATTTTTCTTGCTTCACCCATCTTTGGGTACCTGTTTCCTTCTTGCTCATGAGAAAGCGTAAATATCTCTTTTTATTCCAACAGACAGGCTAGCTGACTGCCATATAGGCCAAGAAACTGCCATGAGTGGTCACAGGCAAATTTTTCAGAGCCTTAGTTTGCAAAATATGCAAAAAAGGCGGCATTTATATCTCCTCTGTTTTGATCTCAATCCCTACATCCAGGACACTGATGCTAATACTTATGAGCTGTTAAACCTTAGGTGAGTTACTTTGCCTCTCTGTGCCTTAGGTTTTCTAAGTGTGAAATGAGGTGATAATAGTCTCTCGTGCTGTCGGGCGTGGTGGCACATGCTTGAAATCCCAACATTTGGGAGGCTGAGACCAGAGGATCACGGTTCGCAAACAGCCTCTGCTACATAGTGAGGCCCTCCACAACTCAGTGAGACCCTGTTTCAAAATAAAAAAAAGAATAAAAATAATTGGGCAGGGGGTGTAGCTCGGAGGTCAAATGCCTCTGGGTTCCATCCCCAGACCTGAAAAAAAAAAAATTCTCTTACAGTGCAGGTTAACTGCAAATAACTTAAAATAGCACCTGGCCATCCAAATAAATATTGTCTATCCATATTATTATCTTATTGCTCTTATTATATGTAAAGAATCAAGCACCATGTATGTAATTATTGCTTTTATATTACTGTGTATTCTCTTCAACTGGAGCCAATGATAAGAGGTAAAAAAAGATCAAGGGGATTTCATTTGCACACACACACACACACACACACACACATTTTTGCACTCTAGCTACACACTAAAAGCATTTCAAAAGGATATTTAATGATCAAAGCATAATATATATGTAAAACATGTATATGTATATGTATGAGATCTTTAATGATCAAAGTTAACATATATAGATGTTAGACATATAGATGACAGGTCTCAATCTTTCAGATTTCCTTTGATGTCCTTTGATAACTATCTTGGGGAAGAATGAGTGACTGAAATCAGACAATTCAAGATGTATCTGATGTCAGGTGAGAGAAGACAAGAGGACCAGGCTGGCATCTTCTTGATGCACACCCAGATTGTGATTAGACTGTGGATCACAGGGGTCTCCCTAAAGGGATTTAGAGTGGGTATCAGCGCTCTGAAGCTACGTTCATAAGCCACTTCCTTCTTCAAATCTCAGTTTTCACGGTGTAAACTTGAGAGCGGTAATAACTGCGCTGGAGGTCATGGCAGCCACTCTCCAGTCCCGTGCACCCTTGTTTTTCTAGAAATAAGAGCTCAGCTGTGGTTGTTACCCTAATCCAGGCTCTGGCTTCCATCTGAGCCCGGGTTGCCTTTTACCTGCGCTGCCAATCCCCAACCCCATCCACCTGGCTAGCTACTCCCTGTCAATCAAAGCACTTCCCAGCCCAGCGTGGTAGCGCAAGCTTGTAATCCCCGTGCTTGGGAGGCAGAGACAGGAGGATCGCGATGGTTCGGAGCCAGCCTCGCTGGCTTAAGAGACCCTGTTTCCAAATAAAAAAATATAAAATAGGTCTGGGAGTGTAGCCCAGAGGTAGAAAAGCTTCCAGGAACCCTAGTACCATACAAAAAAAGAGCACTTCCCAGCTGTGTCTCCTTCTGGGGTGACAGGTCCTTCCCTGGTACCCATAAATAAATATGCTATGCCCCATCAGCGCACTTACTGCATACTATGGGAATTAATCCTCTACTAAGTCTCTGCCATCAGCCTGAATAGCCCTGCCAGCCACTGGATCCCATTACCCAGCACAGAAATGGCACTCCTCAGTAAATATTTATCTCTTAGAAATTTTATTTGCAAGTACAAACATGTGCCACAAAACACCATTTCAGCCAGTAATAAGCCACAAGGATGGTGGTCCCATAGATTATAATGGACCTAAAAACATCCCTGCCACCTAGTAGTGCCCTAACCACCAGAGCATCGTAGCACAATGCATGAATCACATGTGTATGGAGGTGCTGGTGCCACCAAACCTAGTGTGTGGCCAGCTGTATACAAGTAGAGCGTATACAGGCATGCATGGCACAGACTTCCAGAGACTTACAATAAAAGACTCTACAAGTGGTTTATATACTTACTATATTGTTTATAGTTATTTTAGACAGTAGTCCTTCTACTTACAAAAATTAAAAGTTTACTGTAAAACAGCACTCTGTGTTATGCTGGCGGCAGCCTCCTGCAGCCTGTGTGTACATTCCTTGATTGCATCGAGGGGCCACACTGAGTGACTGACACACACCCTCTAGGTTTGCGAACACACTCTAGGAGGTTTGCACAAGACAGAATCACCTACCGCTGAGTTTTTTGGAACGTATACCATTGTTAAGTGATGCATGACTGTATTGAAAACACTTCTGCACACATCTGAGAAGAGTTGTTTTGAAGATAAAAGGGCCACAATAGATGTGAAATCACCCTAGAGTGCTAAAAGCACTGTGAAAGGAACATTTATTAAAACACAAAATAGGCCTTTTATAAATGCCTTGATAATGCATAAAGGAGAATGAGAGGTAACTGCATCTTCCCCCTGCCGACGATACAGGCGTTCCCTTAGCGCACGCGTGTGCTGATAGCACAGTGCTTCCTATGTAAAGAGCACAGGGCAGCAGCTGTGTGGGAACTATAAAGATGAGCGCTGTGATGAGGAGGTAAGCCCAGGCATCAATAAGTTAAAATAGGAAGTACAGCAAACTGAGACGCAAATGGAGTGCAAAAGACATTTATGAAAGCTTAGAGAGGAACGCACTTCCCGCCATTGGAGGAGCGGAAGGAGGCTTTATGGAGATGCCTGGAGGGATGGCTAGAAGCTGGACAGGTCTTGATGAGTGGACCAAAGAGTTGGAGTTGCATGGGGTGGGGGCTGCAGAGCCGATGTGGGAGCATCCAAGGATGGAGAGAAGAATCCAAGAATCCTGAGCGTGTGGGTTCAGTGGCTCGGGCATGTGCTCCCCAGTTGTCTCTGATTTCTTCTTCTTAACAGTTGTAGGCTGCAGACCCAATTAACAGATCAGGGGCTAGATAGAAAGACGAGGAGGAGGCTGGTAAAATGGACAGACTGTTCATTTTTTAATGCTTTAGTGTGCAATTGTTTCCCTTTAAGATCACCCAGAAAATGGACTCATGTGCCGGGGTGCTCCTGCCCGATTCCCACTCTACAATCAGTGTCTGTTAGGTCAGGCAGGAGATGGATGGCTTGAGTCTCCCTCCCGGGAGCTTTAAAAAAAATGCTACTGTAGTATGACAAACTAAAAAGCCCAAGGAAGAAGAGACGCCACAGCCCTGCGGGCCCCTTGAATGCATTTCAAAGTCAAGTGCTTTGATTTCAAAGGCTGGCTCCGGGTGGATCAGTGAGAGCAAGCGGCCAAAAGGGCTGACTTTCCTGGTTATTACCTGTTTGGTCTTAGGATGGTATGTGACACTGCCATGTCCAAAGGGTGTATTTTGAGATGCTGTAACTAACCAAACTCCTCCCTGAGCTCTTGGGAGCTGGAAAGCCTTGTTTCTGTTTTTGTTTTGTTTTGTTTTTACTAGAACCAAACTCTTTTCTCTGTGATCAAAGCCCATTACTCCAGGAAAAAAAAAAGTGCATGATGCTATAGAGGCAGCTCCGGTAGTCATCCCTCCCCAGCATAATTAAACTGGTATTTATTAAGAGCCTACTATGGCCAGGAGCACTGGTGCACACTTGTAATCCCCGTGCTTGGGAGGCGGAGACAGGAGGACCGCTCAGGTTTGAAGCCAGCCTTGCTGGCTTAAAAGACCCTATTTCCAAGTAAACAAAATATAAAAATAGGTCTGTGAGTGTAGCCCGGAGGTAGAAGGGTTTCCAGGAACCACAGTACCACAAAAAAGAGCCTACTATGTACCAGGAGTGGTGATGAGCACTTGTAATCCCAGCATTCGGGAGGCAGAGGCTGGAGGACCGTGGTTGGTGGACAGCCTCAGCTACTTAACGAGGCCTTTCACAACTCAGTGAGAGCCTGTTTTGAAAAAATAAAAAAGACTCAAAAATAGGGTTAGGGATATAGTTTGGAGGTACAGGGCTCCTGTCTTCTATCCCCATTACTGCAAAATAAAAAAAAAGAGAAGAGAGCCTACTGTGTGCTGGAGAGGTTTCAAGCACAGGCTGTGAATGAGAGAAAAAGAAGGGCAGTCAGACAGTAAAGCCACCAACAAGGTAACATCGGCTGCTGAGAAGTTCTGTAGTGGAAATGTAACAGCGTGGTAAGACAGAGAGAGGAGGCCACTTAGGACAGGCTGGCTGGGGCCGGTATCTTGGAGGAGGTGACAGAGTTGGGAATGGCATCTTTATAGAAGGAACAGCAGGCACCACGTCCTCAAGGGGATCAATTTAATGAGTCCCCCCTATAGCAAGGAAGCTGGTCATGTTGGAGGGTGAAGGGGGCGGACATAGAGAGCAGTAGGCAGGACCAGGGCCACTGGGAGTCAGGCTGTGTGCTGAGTGTTGGGATTTGATGATTCATGTGATAGGTAACGGCTCTAAGTTTAAACAAGATGTGTCCTAGTTGAAGTCACACTGTCAAAGGCTTTATAGCTTGGGGGTGCAAGGTTAGAAAAAGACTTGACTGTCCCGGGTCAGGGAGTAGCCTGGCATGAGCTGATTCAGATCGCAGTCATGGCAGTGTGTGTGGGGAGGAGAGGCCCAATTCAGGATGTGTTTGGGAGCCATTAAAGGGACTGCAGTAACGGCCTGGGTGTGGAGGTCTGGAAAGGTCTGGAAAGAATGAGAGGAGCCCAGGTTGACGTCTTGGTATTTCGGCAAGAATTTGTAATATCAGAAAATGGTTGGGGAAGGAAACAGACCAAATAATAGTGTGTACATACACAAAAGTGTCACTAGTAACCCTACTAACATGTCTGGGGAGGGAGTAGCAGGATAGCTTAGAAGGGAGCCATGCTAGGTGATACTGTGTGCACCTAGTATCTTGCTATGACTTATAATTATATTGTGCCAATAAAAATTCTAAAAATGAAAAAGAAAAAAATGCATGAGGATATATTTGGAGACCTGGCTCCTAGTCTCAACCCTTCCACATATCTATGTGTGTGACCTTGAACGAGTCTTTCTTCCTGGGTTTCTTTATCTGTAAAATGATGGTGTTGGGCCAGCCACAACCAAGAATCCCTTTCCACCCTCCTCAGTCTGTGCTGCAGGATAGCAAGTGTGAGCACCTCTCTCCCCTAAGACCTTACTTTCCAAATGGTTAGAGTCACTTTTTTTTTTTTTTTCTGACTGTCTGTAGTATTTATGGCCAGGCCTTCAGTCCAGGCCACACTGTCATAATGACAAATTGGTAGCAGAGAAAACACATTCGAAAGGCTTTCAGAGCATCCTGTGTACAACCACTCCCTCCCGCCTGGGCAGCCATGGCGACCGTGCATCACAGGAGTGATACAGGTGTGGTGCCTTTGGGAGCCCACTGCAGTCAGCTTTCATTTGCTACTGCCCCAGAGGGGGATTTTTCTGCTTGGCCGTGTCTGTGCAGAAGGAAGAGCAAGGGTGCCTGGCACCCTCCTCTACCCGAGTACAGCCCCGTAGGACACCCCACCCGTAGGACACCTGCCCTGCTGACACCCCACCTTCCCAGACCCATGGCTGAGTCACCTTAACACCACCATCTCCTTAAGCTGGATGCAGGTTCAACGAGCCCCTTCCTTGTCTGTGCCACCACATCATTTGGGACCCCGGCAGATGGTATTCCTCTGACCAGAATCTGGGAGTCGGCCCCCCATGGAAGTACTGGCCCTCAGCGAATCTGCCTGTGCACCCTGACCTCCTGGAAAAGAGAAAAGCAGAGAACGTTTGCAGACTTCCTAAGAAGTGCCTCTTTAGGCCACGCCTCCTGTCTTTACAGCTTGCCACCCTCTCTGTCCTGTACTCTCAGCAGCCCAGGTGTCTTTGCTTTTGAGCATCTAACAGCCCATTTGGTGTTGCTGTAGAGAGTACCTGAAGCTTGTCCCTGGGTTTAATCCCAGTACCCACCCACCTCTGCCCCCAAAAAGAGGGTAGAAAGGCCCAGAATCCGTCTGGCCACAGTAGTAGGCTCTAGAAATAATCAAGAACAGCTGGAGAAAGCTGGCTTAGTCTGTCTGAGCAGTGATCCTTACAACAGTGCCATTTCAACAGACACAGGTTATGAATACCAAGACTCACAAAGGACGCGAATTGAAATGGGCAGGGCCTCCGAGCCCTGTCAGTGTTCCTAATTACATTAGCATTGTGAGAACAGTATCGTAAGGCACTCTGATTCACGTGGAGCCTTTTAGAAGAAAAAAATCTTCAGTATGATTTTCTCCACTTTTAAGTCCGATAATATCTTTCAGAAACATTAAAACAGAGTAAAGCATAAGGCAAGTGTGCGGTGAGAGTCTTGGGCTTAAATTTCTGGTTTTATTGTCAGTATCATAACTCAACTGAAGCTTATCTTTAGTATATTTTTATTGGTGCATTAGAGTCCCACACCGTGATGTGGTTTAGAGTGAGAGGGACATACGTGTACATAGCACTTGGTGAGCATCCCCTGCGTTGTCCTCAGTCCCTTCCCACCCACCACGTGACATTGAGATTGGCATTGACAATTTCACGTACATACATCATGTCAATGGAAGTGGTTTTTTTTTTCTTATTCTTTCTCCCCACACTGTTTTTCCTTTAGACCCCCTCCATCTGGGGCTTTTCCTCCATCATCTGAAGTCTCTCTTATATCCAGAGAAAACCTATGACCCCTCACTTTCCGTGGCTGGCTAATCTCATTTAACATCCGATCCCCCAAGTCCCTGCATTTTCCTGCAAATGACATAGTTTTGTTCTTCCTTCTTGATGACAAGAATTGAAATATGTTTTCACTTAGACCAGTTTCTCCCAATACAATTGCCTTAGTTCATGATACGGTCAGATTAACTGAGAGAATGTATCTGAAACTCCTGGCAAAACTGAGCACGTCCTAGCTGCTCACTTAAGGGTAGGGTCTGTCACGGTAGCCCCTCACCTCAGGCTTCAGGACACTGGAAACGAGAAGTCCCCGGAACTGCCACACATGGTCAGGACCCAACAACAAGGGGCCTGGCTCTAGTCTGTGATAGGGACCGCCCCAAGTGCTGGACAGCCCATCTGCCATCTCTAGGGGGAAAAGGGCTTATCATGGTTGCTTCCCAAGACAGGCATGGAAAACTCTGTGTTGGTATAAAACATTGTTGCTGCCTCTGGATGTAAGGTGACACATACATCCAGGCAACCTTCATTATTACTGCTATTTTTATATAAATTGGATTTTTATTATTCAAGGTCTTTGGAAAGACACAAAAATAGAAAGGTATGTAGACACCCTGACTTCGCTCCTCTGGAAGGACTTATTTTTTTTTTCTTCTTGTTATGTTGTTCAGCTAATTAAAAGAAAATGAACCATTTCCCCAGAGTCTACTATCTCTAAAACTGCTTTTGGAACCTGAATTGCCTAACTGATCTACAAAGCTGACATTCAGGCATCTGCCAGGGGCGATCCCCAAAGCAACCTTCTCCCCTGCTTCTGCTCTGCAGAATGCCATCACGAGCTGGTCCTTGGGAAGCTGCCCCGGGCGACACTGCCTCACCTGCTCTGAACTCTGAAATTTTTTTTTTTTAATTTTCACCACCCTCTGCCTTGGGTGTCACTCATGTGCTTGCTCATTTAGGTAGATTTCAGCACAGTCAACTTAAGGAAAGGTGTTCAGGTACTTCCCTTCCTCCCCCACTCTTTCCCAAGGATGCTCAGAGGCAGGTACCCAATGAGCAGCCAATTTCTTCACAAATACACGTTCAAAGACCAGAGGGAGGATAGCGATTGTTTGTAAGCATAACAGATCCTTGACTTGGGGACTTAGGTAATTGATTCATAATTAGTCATTAACAAATTAACTAACAGAAGCGAGCTCTTAAGAGAGAGACACAATCAGACACAATAGGTAAGTGATTACGTGAATTTACTCAGTAGGATTGTTTGATGCTGTGGATACGTCGTAAAACCGCTGAGCTCCTGCTCCGAGGAGGATGGGGAAAGTTCAGTGCTCAGGAAGGGCTGAGGGTTCAATCCAGGGCTTTGGTGTCTTTGTTTGCATCTTAACTCTTTCAGATCGGGGAGATCTCAGACTCAGAAAACTATGAGAATTCTATCATTCTAGGTCACACCATTGCCATCCATCCATGAAAGACTCTGTATCAATTTATTTTATTTTTCTTCATCTTTATCCTCCTTGCAATTGTCATCCTACCTATACATATCTACCCAACAACTTTTAATATGTCCTTGAACTTAAACATCATTTTTTCTTGTACTAAAGAGTGAACCTAGGGGGCCATTCTACCTCCGAGCTATACTCTCAGCCCTTTTTTATTTTTTATTTTAAAATAAGGCCTTGCTAAATTGCTGAGGGTCTAGCTAAATTGCTGAGGGCAGCCTCAGACCTGCTATCCTCCCATCTAAGCCTCCCAAGTACTAGGATTACAGGCATGCACTATCACACTTGGCTGCAAACGTCATTTTCAACTCTAATGGAATCTATCAATTCCCTGTTCTAAGCCCTTTTACATACATTCTCTCCCTTTATCTTCCCAACAGCACTATGAGTTAAGTACCTCATGGCTTTCCATTAGCAAATAAGGAAACTGAGGCACGGGTACACTGAGTCATTTCTTAAGAGTATCCATTTAGTACATGGACGAGTGAGGACTCAAACCCAAGCTCCTGTACACAGAGCCTGAGTCCTAACCCTCTGCAACACCGTACACGTTGACCGTCTCTAACCCAGACCACCTGTGTACAGGGCCTGAGCTCTAACTGCTCTTCAGTACCACACACACTAAGCATCTCTAATCGGAAAGTCTGAAGTCAGAATTGCTCTAAAATCCCAAACTCTTTTAGTGCTGACATGACGCCACAAGTGGAGGTTCCACACCTGACCCCATGTGACACAGTCCAAACTGGTGCACTGGAAAGAGCCCCTTAAATTACTTTCAGGCAGTGTGTATAGGTATCTATGAAACACAAATGAATTTTATGTTTAAACTTGGATCCCATCCCGAGATATCTCATTATGTATATTCGAGTATTGCAAAATCTGAAAAAAGAAATCTGAAATCCAAAACACTTCTGTTCTCCAGCATCTTGGACGAGGATAACCTGTACCTAAAACGTATACATTCTAAAAATATAGTGTGTTGTTTTGTGGACGCATGTTTTAAAAATAGATCAGAATATTATCTCGGCGCTATAGATCTCCTTGTATATCTTCATTTTTCCATGCTACGTTATGGTCTTAAGGTCTAACCATTTGGTAAAGGTGTCGCAGTTCACTGATTGCCCCGTAGAATTTTATCACCTCCATCCTTCTCAGTTTTCTCCTTTATCTTCCTAGCAATAGAAAGAGTGTCTCCCAATTCTTAGTCTCCACGCATTGCTGGCATATCCTCACACATGGCCCTTTATAGACCTGTGCAAATTTCTCTAGAATATATTATTTGGAATGGGTTAGCTGGATTAGGAGTGCATGCTACCTGTCAGATTTATTTCTGGAATAGTGATACCAATCCTCCCATAAGTGGCGTAAAAGGTGCTTTCTTCTCAAATTCTCATCAGCATTTTTCTGACTTCCTAGTTGTAACCAATTTGATGGTTGTTAAGTGGCATACCATTATTGTTTTCCTTTACATTTCTGGAATCATTCCTGATATTGAGCATCGCTTCATAAACCTGTGGGTTGTTGGATTTACCTTTATGTTCCATCTTCGTAACTTTTGCCCAATTTTATATTGAGTTTCGTATTGTCTTAGCCCATTTTGTATAGCTATAAAGGAACATCTGGTGCTGGGTGATGTATAAAGAGAAAAGATTTATTTGGCTCACGATTCTAGGGGCTGAAAAGTCTAAACAGCATGATGCTGCCATCTGGCCCTGTCACAGCACGGCAGAGCAGCAAAAAGGAATAGGCTGCATGGGGAGGGGCAGGCGGGTGGTGAGCAAGGAAGTAAGGCTCTCGCTCTAACACCCACCAGTGTTAGTAGCTTTTTCATTGCTGTGACCAAAATACCTGGCTACAGCAACTTAGATGATTAAAAAGTTCATTTGGGCTAATGGCTTCAGAGGTTCAGTCCATAGTCGGCCAGCTCTAAGGCAGAAACATGGCGACATGCCATGGCAGCTGGAAGGAGGGGGAGGGAGAATGAATATCCAGGGACACATGTAGTCCTCAAGGCCACACCTCTGGTGACCCACTCCCTCCAGTCATACCCCAGCTCTAAACTTTGCTGCATTGTTAACACATAAACCATTCTGAGTAACACTCCATACACATAATAGATGTATATAGATATAGATATATAGTGGTACTAGGGATTGAACCCAGGGGCATTCTATCTCTGAGCTATACACGCATCCCTTTTTTTTTTCTTTGTTTTGAAACAGGATCTTGCTAGGTTGCTGAGGCTGGCCTTGAGCCTGTGATCCTCCTGTCTTGCCTCCCAAGTACTGGTATTACAGGTGCATACCACCATGCCCGATGAAGGATATTTTCTGTGGGCATGGATTTTCACAATGGCCTTTTCCCTTGAGCAGTTCGAAGATTTCCTTTATTATTTTCCAACTTTTACCATTTCCTTAACACCAACTCTTGTGTGGACCAGTCCAGAACCAAAAGATTTGAGTGATTCCAGAGGCATCGCCCATGACCTAATTAACTCACTAGGTCCTACCCGTTAAAGGTTCCACTACTTTTCAACACCACCATATTGGACACCACACTTTCGGCCATTGAATCTTTGGGAACAAACCCTAAGCGAACCACAGGACATCTGTTGTTTTTTGAGCATTAATTGTCAATTTTAGAGATTTATGATACGGATTTTCCTTTTTCCACTCATCAGTTAACTTCATTTATGGCATCCTTTGTTGAAGAGAAATTCCCGACGACATTGTTATAATTAAATCCACTGTTTTAATTTTTTTTTTGCTTTTATTATTTGAACTTTGGAGTTTTATTTTTAAAACTAATTCCCCTAGACATCTGTTTTTAGATATAATGGGCTAATTTGCATAAGACTAAACATCTATAAAGAACCATAAAAGCTGAATAAAGAACAACAAAATAGCTATTTGAAGGCCTTGGAAAGTACCCAAGCAAACTAAGGCTTGGTGCAAACACTCAGAGGAAGATGATGTATTGGAGTGAGCCTGGTATCTGCCACAGCATCTTACTTTCAAGACTTGTTACAATGAGCATAAGAACGGGAGCGTAGGGATGGCATTGAGGTGGTGGCATTCTCTCTCACTGGGATGGATATACAAAATTCAAGTTATGCTCAAGAAGTCAGTTCAAACTTAAAGGACTCCATTCCAGAATGAAGAACTTCAGGGCATTTTACCTCAAGTCATACACCAATTTATAAGCTATAAATATGCAATGTCAAGACATCTTTGTGCTAAGAAAATTAAAAAAAATGAGTAGAGAATTTTGTTAGTTTTACAGTACTAGGGAAATTTAAAAAATGAGGTTCGAGGCCTGCATAGAAATTGAATCCTGCTGAATATCCCAGACTTCCAGTTAAGACCCTTGACGGCAAATACCTTTGAAGCAAGGAAAAACTACAAATAAGTGTGTGGCTCTTCCTTGATTGAGTGAAGACGTAAGCCCACACTCTAACTGCCCAGCAGGAAAATTAAATCCTACATAGATAAAAAATGACTATTTCAAAAACAAAGGTCAAAAGACCAAAATCAATAGCAATTGTAAACGAGGAAACAAACCCAAAAGTGAATTACATCTGAGATTTCAGACACAGGCTTTAAAGTAACAATAATTAATAAACTTAAGAAAATCAATGAAAAAATGTACTCAAAGCCTGGGGATATGTTTTCTTTTTAAAAGAAAGGCTCAAGTTGATATTCTGAAAATAAAAAACACAATCACTGAAATCAATAATTCAGTAGGTTTAAAAGTAAAGACTCGCAATGGCCAACAGCTGACTTTGCAATGGAAATGGTGAAAGTCAGAAGACAATGAAGGGAATCTTTGAACTGCTCAAGGAAAAAGGCCATTGTGAAAATCTATGTCCACGGAAAATACGCTTTATCTGGCGTGGTGGTATACACCTGTAATCTCAGTACTTGGGAGGCAAGACAGGAGGATCACAAGTTCAAGGACAGTCTCTCCAACCTAGCAAGATCCTGTTTCAAAGCAAAGAATAAGAAAGGGATACGTGTATGAATGTCCCTGGGTTCAATCCCTAGTACCACTATATATGTATATGTCTATATACAAGTAATATGCATGTATATATTATATAAATGTATACTTCAGAGTGAAACTAAAATAAAGGACATTTTCATTCATTTACACAAAAATAAATATTTTTGCAGCTTGCAGACCTGAACTAAAATAAACAAATAAATAAAACATAACTAAAAATAAAGAGAGTTCTTCAGGCAGGTGAAAAATTATCCCAGATGAAAATATAATCATTTAGGAAAGAATAAAATGAACTGGAAAGGATAAAAAGGTGGTAGATGTGTGAAGAAACATAATAAATATTGAAAATTTAAACCACTGATAAAATAATATAGAACTTAAATATGCATATTAAGTCATGACACTGGCTAGGCATGGTGACACACACCTGTGATCCCAGTACTTGGGAGTCTGAGACTGGAGGAGCGAATGTCTAATGCCAGCCTCAGCAACGTAGCAGGATCTTGTTTCAAAATAAAAAACAAAAAAAGGGGGTTGGGGTATAATTTGGAGGTAGAATGCCCTGAATTCAATCCCCGGTGCAAGAAAGAAAGAAAGAAGGAAGGAAGGAAGGAAGGAAGGAAGGAAGGAAGGAAGGAAGGAAGGAAGGAAGGAAGAAGAGAGAGAGGAAGGAAGGAAGGAAGGAAGGAAGGAAGACAGAAAGAAAGAAAATAATACAAAAAGAAAGGTAATCAATTGAATTAAAGCATTGTGAAGCCCTCAGAAGTACTTAGTATCGCAATTCAGGATCCTCTCTCATACTTCAAAGATGCAATTAAAGAGCTGTCATTAAGCCCAAATATATCAATAATGACATTATCTTAAATGGAATATATATGTATATATTCTAGCTAATAAAGATTTTAAACTGAAGAAATAAAAATCCAGTAGTATGCTGCTTACAAGAGACATGCAGTAAATTAAAAGATGCAGAAATATTACAAATATAAACATACCAAATATTGCCAGAAAACACGAGCTGAAAGAAAAATAGTGTGATTATATCAGTTCAAAAGTGGATTTTAGCCAGGTGTGGTGGTGCACACTTGTAATCCCCACGCTTGGAAGGCGGAGACAGGAGGATCACGCAGCTTCAAAGCCAGCCGTGCTGGCTTAAGAGACCCTGTTTCCAAATAAAATATATAAAATAGGTCTGGGAGTGTATCCCTGAGGTAGAAGGGTTTAAAGGAACCCTGGTGCCACAAAAAAAAAAAAAAAGTGGATTTTAGCCGGGCGTGGTGGCGCACGCTTGTAATCCCAGCATTCAGGAGGCTGAGACTGGAGGATCACAGTTCACTGATAGCCTCAGCTACTTAGTGATGCCCTTTGCAACTCAGTGAGACCCTGTTTCCAACTAAAGGATAAAAAATAGGGCTGAGGGTGTAGCTTGGAGGTAAAATGCTCCTGGGTTCCATCCCCAGACCTACACACACACACACACACACACACACACACACACACACACAATGTGGATTTTAAGGCAACAGGCATTACAGGAGATGAAAGGGTCAACTCAACAGACATCTGTAGCAGTCTTAAACTTATATGTTTCTAATAGCCTAGTTTCAAAATACATGAAATAAAAACTGAATCAATTAAAAGAAGAATAAATCCATAGTTCCATTTCTAAACTTTAACACATTTTCAGTGACTGGGAGAATAAGCAGAAAAATAAAAATAAGGACAAAAGTTTTGAGCATCTTAAAAAACCAATAGGACTTAATTGATATATAAAGAACACTGCATCCCACCACCACAGATTATGCATTGTTCCCAACTACACAGGGAGCATTTACCAATAGAGACCATATGTTGGACTCCAGAGCCAGTCTCAACAAATTTCAAAGTGAAATAATAATAAAGGGTACTCTCTGATCATATAGGAATTAAGCTAGGAAACAATAACCATGGGAGAATATTTTAAATCCCCAATGTACTCCTAATGGAGCCATTGGATCAAAAAGAAACCACAATAGAATTAAAAATATTTTGAGCTGAATGAAAATGAAAATAAAACATATCAAAACATGTGAAATCCATATATTTAAAAGGCATTTTCATTTCCTTCTCTGTAAGCCATAGTGAGTGTGGATCTTCCTACTCTTTGTTGCTTTTGTGAGTTTGTAGGCGCTTTCGAGGTGTAAGTAAATTAGTTCTTTTGTGTCATTTAAGTTGCAATTTTTTCCTGACATATCAGTTGTTCCCAGACGTGTGTGTGTGTGTGTGTGTGTGTGTGTGTGTGTGTGTTAAGATCTAGGGATGGAATCCAGGGGTATTTGACCTCCAAGCTACACCCCCTGCCCTATTTTTTATTCTTTATCTTGAAACAGGGTCTCACTGAGTTGCAGAGGGCCTCACTCAGTAGCTGAGGCTGTCCTTGAACCGTGATCCTCCGGTCTCAGCCTCCTGAATGCTGGGATTACAAGTGTGTGCCACCACGCCCAGCTGGTCCCAGACTTTTTAAAACCATACCAAATGTTTTTTGTTTTAAAAAAATTGCGTAATCTAATTTACATATCTTTCTTTTATAGTTTCTGGATTCTGTGACATAGTTAGAAAAGCCATCCCAACACCACGTTTTTCTAGTGCCTTTGAATGTTTTCTTTTTTTGCATGCGTTTGGAATTTACACTAGGATAGATTCGATGGGCTCTTTTTCTTCAGACGCCATTCTTTTTATCTCCCTTACCCTTCCTTTATCGGTGCAGCTGTAAGTTTCCTGGCTTTTGCCGTTCTCAGCTCTTCAAAACAATCAACCTTGTGCATTTGACATTCAGCCATCTATAACAGAGGGATTCGTTTGTAAAGGTGGATTTCTGGGTCAAAGGACACGCACATCTGTAATGTAAAGTCCAGTGCTTCTCCTTAGCAGGATGATGCCGATACAGTTCTCATTCCTGGGAAATCCTCAGGGCAGGGCAGCGGGACTCAGGTGAGCAGTGTCCTTCTCTTGACTTCTTACCTATAAGATTGCAGCTACCGTCTGTGCACCTGAAGTGTGTCCATTCCTTTTCATTACTCCATCTCCAGCATCTAGCACCACGCCTTGCACATAGTAAGCCTAGAATAAATAGGACCTAGTCTCACAAAAGACGTGGCCTACTCTTACTAAGCCCTGAGCTGATCGGCACTTGTCTATCATTTGTGTAGCAGGAAGCTGAACGTTTATACCTGCCTTTACTCGATTCTCTTGGTCAAAGATTGCTGAAAGCCTTAGTTTTCCTCTTGTCCTATTCTGTTTCTTTGCGGCATCCCGCGGTAGCTTCGTTCATGGTGCACTTGATCCTCCCAGCAACCCTGATGATGCGCGGCTCTTTGGCTGTGTCTTGCTGCCCGGGCCTTCTGCCGGCTGCCCCTCCGCGCCCCCAGGCTCTCCCAGTCTCTGGGTCCCCTCCTTACAGTGCGCTCCTCTGGGCTCCTCTTCTTCTCCACTTCTCCTTCACACATATCGTGCTCCCTAACAGGAACCTCTTGGGAGCCCTGACAAATGTCCCTTCCGTGATCTCTGCCTTTTAATCTTGACTTTATTCATTTATTCCTTTCTTAACCAAATATTTATTCAGCGTCTTCTGTGATTCAGGTACTGTTCCATTCAGTGGAGATAGAACAGTAAGTGCACAATAAATATCACCATCCTCATTTTATAGCCTCTTTCTCCCACTCTTTCTAAGCAGGGCATGGACAACAACCTGTCTCTGTCTAGAAATTATGGGCATAGACTATAGGTTGAGCATCCTTGCAGGAGGACCACGAGGATGCCTGTTAAGCTCCATGACATCAGGGACAAATACAAGCCCCATCTCTATGAAACTTCCTGATTGCATCTCTTGGGAACATAACCCATTGTTTGCCTGGTAAACTCTTTCTCATTCTGCAAACCCCAACTCAGATGTTGCCTACATTGTCAAACCTTCCCTAATTCCCTTAAGGGAACTTTCTGAGTGCTACATAAATCGATGTTAAATACGTAGAGACATGAGCTGGGTGTGGTGGTGCATGCTTATAATCCCTGTTCTTGGGAGGCTGAGACAGGAGGAACGCACAGGTCCAAGCCAGCCTCAGCTACTCAGTGAGGCTCTCAACAACTTAGTGAGACCCTGTTTCCAAATAAAAATATAAAATGGTCTGGGAGTACAGCCCAGAGGTAGAAAGCCCCTTGGTTCCACCCCCAGTGCCACCAAAAAAAAAAAAAAAATGTACAGACATGGATAAAACAAATGTGCTTCTGAAAAAGGGGACATGGATTCTATTCCACTTGGGGGATGGTTGATACAGCCTGAATTTTTTTCTGTTTTTTTTTAATTGGTGCATTATATTCATACATCATATTGGGGTAAAAAACTTGTATGTAGAGACATCACTGATTTAACCCCTACCCAATTCCCACCCCATTTCCTCCCCGTCCCTCCCTCCCTTGCTCAGCTTAGTGGTTGACTTCGATATGTTTAAGTACATTGTGTGTTTTAGAGATTTTCCTCTTCCCCCCTCCTTTCTCCTCTTTTAGGTTGTCTTGTTTGTCTCTCCATAGTATTTCCTTTTTCATCTAGAGTTCCTCCTATGACCCGTTTCTCCCTAACTCTCACATATTAGGGAAAGCATCTGATTTCTTATTTTTTTGTGACTGACTAATCTCACTTAGCATAATGTCCTCCAGTTCCATCCATTTCCCTAAAAATGATGTAATTAAGTTTTTTTGATGGCTGGGTAAAATTTTTTCTGTTTTAAAGAAGACCCATGAAGAAGAAAATGTGCCTATCACCTTCAAATATTTAAAGAGCTTCCTAGTAAAGTTTTGGATTGGGGATCAAAATTGGGAAAAGCTTTCAGGAAAGTAGAGATATGGGGGGGGGGCAGAAAACCATGGTAACAAGCCGCTGAGCAGACAAGACCCACACAGCCATGTGCGCCTTAGTCACAGTCCCACAGATGACACCAGTGAGTCCTCATGCCCTGGCCCGGAGTCCACGCTGACCTCCCAGTAAACTTCCAGGAGACACGGAGGATGGTTCGAATCTGCCAGTGGCGTCTCCATCTCAGCACACGGTGCAGAGCAGGGAGGCGAAGCTCTGTGCACATCTATTTTTAAGCAGTCAGATTTATGCAGCCATGCATAAGAGGCACTGAGAGGCTGTTTATTGTTAGATTAAACCTGTGGTTTCTGGAAGCCTTTTCCCAACTCAGCAGGATATGCCATTAGAGGCCTGACATGGTTTCTGGTCCTGTGGAGAAGAACTTCCAGGGTATTATTTTAAGACTGTCTCAATCCTCTGCACAGCTCCACCTGGCACACCTGGGAGTCTGCGCTATGCTGAGAAGTCGACACGAGGTTAAGGGAAAAGGTTTAGCAGGGAACAGAAGCGATAGAGTGCTCATCTCGCCTGGAAATGGCGTTTTATGGCTGAGGATCCTGAAACCTCAATTACCAGTGGGCAGGCGCATATCTTCATTTTACTCTCAACTTAAGGAGGGGCAAGGAAAGCAATGCCCTGTGAGAAGAGAAGAGGGCGCTTTGCCATTTATCTCCATTGGTGCTCCAGACAGTCTTGCTCCTGCCAAAAAGACCTCACCACTCCCCACTAGGGCCATGACCTCTCCCCCCCTCCACACACACAACATACCATACACTCTCTTATTCATCCCAATATGCTCTGGTCTAGGAATAATAGAAACAATTCTGTATCAGTCTCTTTTCTATTATTATAATCGATTCTCTCTCTTTTCTATTGCTGTAACAGAATGCCAGAAGCTGGATACTTTATAAAGAAAAAAGGTTTATTTAGCTCATAGTTCTGGCTCGGCTCTGGTAAGGGTCTCGTGGAGGATACCCTGATGGTGTATGGAACATAATATGAGAGTGGTCAGCTGGTGAGACTGGAAGCCATAGGAGTCAGGGCTCAGGCCCACTTTTTGTAACAATCCTCTCACTCGGAAAGTAACTTTCTCCTTAAGACCAGCACTAAATCCTCCCAAGGGCAGCGACCCCAGTGATCTAATACTCCTCCCACTAGGGCCCACTTCTTAAGGGTTCACTACTTTTTAATGTCAACACATTGGGGACCAAGCTTCCAAGACAAAAACCCTCTCTGTCTAGTTCTCCACGAAAGCCACAATCTTTGCCTTGACATATTGTCCAGACCCAGGGACAGTGAATCTGGACTAGTGATTGTACTGGAGAAATCACACAGCCCAGATGTACAAACAGTCTTCCACAATAGCCTTCTAGTCCAGGCATTAGATGGTCCTTACATATTAGATCTAAGAAAGAAAAATTCTCATTGAATATGATCTTTCTTTGAAAAGTCAAGTTTTTTTGGGGGGGGATCATAAGTACTTTGATAAGTTGAGTGGGTTTTTTTGGTGGCGGGAAACACAAAAACTACTTAAGATAGGGATTACAAGCTAACTGCCAGCCAAGTCTAATCTGTAGCCCTATTTTGTCTGGCAAATACATGTTAATTTTTTAATTGATCATAGCATTTTTTTTCAATACTGGGAATTGAACCCAGGGGCATCCTACCTCCAAGCTATACCTTTAGCCGTATTTTTATTATTTATTTTGAAACAAGGTCTCACTAAGTTTCAAAGGGCCTCATTAAGTAGCTGAGACTGGCCATGAACATGCCATCCTCCTGTCTCAGCCTCCCAAGTACTGGGATTAAAAAACAGGCGTTACCACACCTGGCTTCTCACAGCATTTTTAATGTAAGAAGATTCCAAATAAAAGCTCATGTTGGCTGTTTGTAAAGGTGACTCCATTCCTAGTCTCTTGAGATTGATCATACTGATCGCCATATGGTTGTACTAATTTGCAGGCTTCTCACCAGTGTAAAAGTGTCCATTTTTCTCCACCTCCTCGCAGCCTTGATCACTATTTGTATTATTGATGATGGCTGTTCTATCTGGAGATAAAAATCTCAGTGTAGTTTTTATTCGCATTTCCTTGATGGCGAGAGCTACTGAACATTTTTTTTTTCATATATTTGCCGGCCATTTGTTTTTCTTCTTTTGAGAAATGTCTGTTCAGTTCATTGGCCCATCCATTTACTTATTGGGTTATGTGTGGGTGTTTTATTTTTGTGTTCTTTATATATAACTCAGCTATACCACTCTTCAGTATTTATCCAAAAGAATTAAAGTCAGAACACTATAACAGTACATGCATGCCCCTGTTTATCACACCACAATTCAGAATAACTAGATTACGGAACTAGACTAGGTGTCCATCAACAGATAAAGGGATAAAAATGTGGCATAACTATGCAATGAAGTTTTATTCAGCCATTAAGAATGAAATTATGTCATTTGCAGAAAACAAATGAAACTGGAGATTAGCATGCTAAAGAAAGAGTCTAGACCCAGGGAGTCCAGGGCCATATATTTTATCTCATTTGTGGATGATAACGAGAATAAAAAAAGGCATGAAGAAGGAATCTCATGAAAACAGAAGTAAACCAGTAGAGTAGAGAAAGGTGGCAGAGGAGGGAGGAGGGGAGAAAATGAAATCAACCGAGTCATGTTCTGTTTTTACAAATAGCTCACAGGGAGTCCCGCTATTATATAAAACTATAATGCACTTTTTTCTCTCTGGTACTGAGGATTAAACCCTGAGGCATTCTACCTCCAAGTTACACCTCCAGCCCTTTGTATTTTTTTGTTTCGAAACAGGGTCTCCAGAGGTTTCTGAATCTTGCTACATTGCTGAAGCTGTCCTAGAACCTGCGATCCTCCTGTCTCAGCCTCCCAAGTATTGGGATGACAGGTGCGAGCCACCACGCCCGGCTGGTCACAGCATTTCTAATGGAAGGAGATTTCATATCAAAACTCAGATTCGCTGTTTTGTAAAGGTGGCTCCATTCCTAGTCTCTTGAGGAAACTCCATACTGATCTCCACAATGGTTGTACTAATTTGCAATCCCCTCACCAGTGTCAAAGTGTTCATTTTCCCCCACCTCCTTGCCAGCCTTTATTATTATTATTCATGGCTATAATGCACTGATTAAAAAAAAAAAAAAAAAAAAAGAGTGGGCTTGCATTCCCTCGTGACAGCCCCGGCCGGCGCTGAGCTCTCTTTGGACAGACACACACTTCCAGTTTCTTCACTTCCTGCCACCTCTACGGTTTTGCAGAAACCCCATCCCACTGACTTAGTCACCTGCCTGGCCCTGGGGTTAATCATCCCTTGACCTTACGACAGCCTATAATTATCAAATCAATCCTACGGTGGACCGAGCACCGTAACTTAGAATGTATTTCATTTTAGAATCCTTTAGCATAAAGGAACATGCATTCTTACTGGGAAATAAATTAAGATTTATAGAGAGGAATTAATTCCAGAACATAAAAAAACTGAGTAATGCACATTTCATTGAGCTTTTACTGACTGCCTGTCACGAATGATTCAGGGCTGAATAAGACAAAGTACCTGCCCATAAAAAGCACGCAGTCTGAGGGAGAAGATGCAAGAGAACACCGAACAATCTTTTCATGTGGCCTGTGTGCCTACCTGGGCTTATCAAAAGCAGTGATTATAAATGAGAAGCTTATTAAAATAACTTCTACCTCTCTCAGGTCTGATATATACTCCCTATGGCTTCCAGGTAGACAAAAGATTACATAATTTAAAACATTTTATCAGGGGACTTAGAAGGCTCATAGGAGTGGGGTGTGATGTTACTACTCCCAGTACTTGTGAAGCTGGGGCAGGAAGACTGAAGGCTCCATCCCAGCCTTAGCGACTTAGGGAGACTCTCATAAGCCTAGTGAGACCTTGTTTCAAAACAAAAAAACAATTTTAAAAAGCTGTGAGTATAACTTAGAAGTAAAATGCCTCTGGGTTCAATCTCTAGTGCTACAATAAATAAATAAATACATGAATAAATAAATAAACAAATAAATAAGGATAGTGACACAAACCCCAAGCAAGATAAACACAAAAATAGCATACACACGTGTGTGCGCATGCATACACACACACACATACACACACACACACACACACACACACCCTAGGGACATCATTTGGAAGATAATCTTCCAAATAAGTTTGGATATCTTTTCCTAAGCTATGCATATTGGAAAATGATGAAATTGCATCTTTAAAATACTCACAGGAAAAAAAAAATCCATCAGTCAACCCCAGAATTCTAGGTCCAAGGAAAATATATTTGAAATTAAAGGCAACATCATGACTTTTCCAGACTAAACAATGGCCCGGAGAATTCATTATCAGCAGATCTGTGCTATAAGAAATGGTAAAGGGCATTCTCAAAGTAGCACGAATATGATAATGAGAAAAACTTGCACCACATAAAGAAGTGAAGATTTCCAGTAATCACTGAAAGGCAGGTCAATATAAATATATTTTCTCTTCTTTTTTTTTTGTGGGTCTAGGGATGGAACCCAGGGGCATTTGACCACTGAGATACACCCCCTGACCTATTTTTTATTCTTTATTTTGAAACAGGGTCTCACTGAGTTGCAGAGGGCCTCACTAAGTAGCTGAGGCTGTCCTGGAACTGTGATCCTCCTGTCTCAGCCTCCCAAATGCCGGGATTACAAGTGTGAGCCACCACGCCCGGCTCTAAATATATTTTCTTTTTAACCTAAGAATAATTGCCCCTTGAAATCAATAATGGTTGTAAGATGTGTGTTTGTACCACATGTAAAAATTAAATATGTAAAAACAATAAGAAAAAGCTAGGAGGGTTAATAGGAACAATACTGTTTCCCGGCTCTCTTGCTGTGTGTTGTTTGAAGATAGATATGCCAGGATCAAGACGCTGAAAACCAAGGTAAAGAGAAATCATGAAGGGAGACAGAGAGAAGAAGATGTACAGAAACCCAAAATGAGGTTATCTGTGTAAAAGCAAGAAGTTAGAAACACAAACTTCAAATATTGTCTTACCTGAGACAGTATATCAGAGCATAAACAGAAAAGCCCATAGTTAAGTTGAAGCATATTGGGGATATTCTAATTGTTAACGTGGGTAATGGGCCCATAGGTGTTCAATTATGCATTATAGTTTGCAAGTAATATGTAACAATTATTTTGCAGCTGAGCGTGATGGTAAGTGCTTGTAATTCCTGTACTTAGGAGGCTGAGGCAGGAAGATCGCAATTTTGAGGCCAGCCTCAGAAGCTTAGTGAGGTTCTTCAGCAACTTAATAAGACCCTGTTTCCAAAAAAAAAAAAAAAAGAAAAGAAAGAAAAAGAAAAGAAAAGAAAAGAAAAGAAAAGAAAGAAAGAAAAAAAAGTCAGGGCTGAGGGTGTAACTTGGAGATAGAATGACTCTGGGTTCAACCTCTAGCAGCCCCCCCCCCAATTCTTTTTTATATATTCAATTTTTAAGATTAAAAAAATTAAATGTTAAAAATGTAAGGTTGTTCAATTTCATGTCTTTCACCAAAGAAATCTATTCTGAAAAGCAGGCCTGAAGTGGGAGGGATAGACTTCACAAGCCACTGCAAAAAGACTTGAAATCCCAGTGTTGGCCACAGACTTCTGGTTGTAAAGCTGCCTCAAGGAGGTGCCAACATCCCATCTGTGACTTTTCAAAAACCAAGTGGTAGCAGGACCTGGGCTGGGAGGAGGGAATGGCGTTGTCTTCTGTGAGATTCTAAAAAAAAAAAATGGTGTGTATCTCTAAATTGCTGTCTCCCGGAGGGATGGGCACATCCCTTTAGGAGCACTTTAATCTCATAGGTACTGAAACTCATTTGAGAATACTATCCCTGTTCCAGGTTAACACTCTAAGACTTCTTGGCACCCAGAAAAACAATGAGCTAGCTCTTTGTTTAAATTAGGTAATCACAAGAATGCACCAGGAAGGCAGGCGAGCGTCTGGCTGCAGATGGGATTGGCTTAAGGAAGGAACTAGAATAATAGAGTCAGGCTTCTGTCTGGCCCTTTTGTGAATGACAGACCATTGAGGTTAATTGGATGAATCGCAAGTGTTTTCTTCCCCCTTTAATCACAGGTGCACGGGGGAGCCCGAATGAAAAGCATCCTTCCTTGGAGCTAGCGCCAGTTTGAAGCCCTTGATTATGTTTGTGTTTTCACAGGGCCTGAGAGAACTGAACAGCCAAATAAAACCAAGTATCAGCAGAACACAGCAGTAATTGTTCTGAGTTTGGCCGTAGGCCTTTTCTGCTGAGGAGAAGGGATGGCCAGAGAGGGAGCCTTCTACATCATGTTCTATAAAGCCCACTGTGAGGACACTCACGTGTCTACCCAAGGACAGCAGCGGCCATAATGGCCAACACTAAAGGACTACCAACCATAACCCGTTTTCTAGGCCTAGAAATTAAGTGGCAAAAGATTTTTTAGATGTGTTAGCTATTTGCATGCACGTGTGTATATATACATGCATGCACATTTGTACACTCATGTATGGAAAAATACATATTTTATATAAATACATATATACACATAAATAGCTATTTGTATCCTCCAAAAAACTAGCATTCATATATGTATATATTTATTTATATAAAATATGCATTTATGCATTGTATGTGTGTATATATAAACATACAGATGTATTTAGATAAAATGTGAATTTATACACATGAATACATGTGCAAACATGTGTGTTTATGCACACATACATAAACAAGGCACATATTGTATATCACATTTGTGTGTATATGTATGCATATTGATTATATGTCTAAATATAAACATGTACATAGATACTCCCACTTTAAATTATGAAGATACCTGAATCTGTCACTAATTAAGACTCTATGAGTCTTAGGTTCTACGTTGTTACATCCATTTAGAAGACAGTGAATGTGTATTCCATATATACAGGTATAAACACTGTCAACTTATAAAAATGTGAACCAGATATTACACTCAAAATTTTTTGCAGCCTCCCGAGGGGACAGCAAAGAAAATAATTTAAAAATAATACTGTGTGTGTTTGCACATGTGTGTGGTACTAGGGATGGAGCCCAAGGACATTCTACCTCCGATCTATACTCCCAGCCGTTTTATTTTTTTCATTTTGAAACAGGGCTTCCTCAAGCTGCAGAGGCTGGCCACGAACCTTCGTGCTTTTTTCCATCTGTAATGGTTTTTGACTCAGCTGTTTGCCTTTTGGGTGTCTGCTGCTTCCGTGGGACTATGAGCTCCTGGAGGGCAGGAGCTCACCTGTTTGGCCACCAGTTGTGTCCCCAGCTTCCTGGCAGTCACACCCAGTAAGGACATATCAATCTTGCCTGCTGGGAGTCTTCACAGCAGGTGACGGGAGCCAAGTGGTATTACCTAACTCAAGCTGTGAGATCCAGGACCGGCTGTACACAGTAAATTATGTCTGGGTAGAGTGTCAGGGATGTGTGGGGGTTTTCCAGAGAGAAAAAGTGAAGGAGAAATGAAGGAGAGTTTTCAAGGCCGAGGATAGATTTTTGTGTGCCGGACAGTACATAGAAGCGAGAACTTCCTCACCTACTTTAAAAACCTGCAGATTATGATGTCTTCCAACTCTAAATGTCATAAGCTTAATCCTAACACAGTAAATAGTTCTGTTTCCAAGGCTGCATTTCATATAAGCCTATTTTTTTAATCACCAAAGGCCACGGAGTCACTCTGAACCTTGCAGTCCCTCGCTTAAGAAAATCAGTCCCTTCCTAATAATGTGTGAATTAATGTTCTTTTCCCTTCTCCTTTCTAGTCCTGTTTTTTTTTTTTTTTTTTTTGCCGGTTAATTTTTATTTTTTTCTCTCTCTTTTGTCAATATTTGCATTTTATTATTTTTTCTTTTTCTTTTTTTTAATTGGTGCAATGTATTCATACATCACAGTGGTATAAAGAAAATACTTTTGTAGACATACATGCACATATCGCCCACTTAGCCCCTACCCGATCCCCACCCCATTCCCTCCCCATCCCTCCTTCCCATGCTTGGCTTAGTGGTTGACATAACTGAATGTTTCATGGAATCCTTTCACGCTGAGGTTTGAGTAATCAGTAAGCAAGAATCCTTTGAGAACCAATGTAAAGAAACTGTGCTAGAATGCAGAGGGGGGAAGTTTCCATAACTCACGAGCTTCTTACAACTGGTTCAACTGAAACATCAGCTAATAAGATAAAAACAATTCTTTGAGTAGATATAATATGTCTGGCATATGTTATCAATGAAAACATACTATGGGGAAATATATTTGATGCCCATTTTACAGAGGAGTAAACTGTCTACCAAAGATGTTCAGTAATTTGCCCCAGGTCAAGCAATAGGTCAGTGATAAAGATTTCAAAAACAGTAAGCCGGACGTGGTGGTACTGGAAATCCCAGTACTCGGGAGACTGAGACAGGGGGATTACTGGTTTGCAGCCAACCTCAGCTAGTTAGTGAGGCCCCCTGAAACTTAGTGAGACCCTGTTTCAAAATAAAGACTAAAACTTAGAGGCTGAAGGTAGAGCTCGAAGGTGGAATGCTCCTGGATTCAATTCCCAGTTCTGCAAAAAAAAAAAATAAAATAAAATAAAACTAAAACAGCGAATTTGTCATTGAAGCCCCATGCTTTCCTAAGCCATATATAGGCTAGTACCAGGGTGTCTAAGAGCGGGCTATAAGTAGACCGGTGTTTCTTTCTTTTTGTGGTGGAATTATCCTACAGGCCCTACCCTTGATTTTTTAAAATATAATCTATGGGTGCACTGTAGCGTCACATCGTAAAGCAGTTTGGAGTGATAGGACGCTGCCTCTACACGGCGCTTGGAGCATGCCCACCCTTCACCATGCAGGATACTGGGACTGGCATCGACAATTTCACATATGTAAATCACGTCAGGGGAAGTGTTCCCCTCATTCATTCTCCCTACCCACCACCTCCCTGGCTCCACTGGGGTTTCTCCTCCATTATCTGAAGCCCTTCCTGTATCCCAATTTCTCCTTAGTTTCCACATAGTAGAGAAAACATATGACCCTTCACTTTCTGTGACTGGCTAATCTCAAATGGACTGGTGTTTCTAGAACTGTCTTTCTTGGTTCCCGTTCCATAGGAAGCTCACTGTGGTGTGAACCCCTTGGGATAAACACGTTGGAGACCCTTAAACAGCTTGTGTTATTGCAAGACTTAACAGAACCTTTCATAGGCTTATGAACATCGTCCCTTTCCCAGGTAGAGGAGATCGTGGATTTACTTTGCAACCTTCTTTGGACCGTAGAATGCTTTTTGTTTTCCCTCCTGGCAATCTACTTGAAGCCTCTCAGAACCAGGCTCAGGAAGGCAAGCTGGGAAATACTGACACAGATAATAAATACCACTTCACAGGCCTGGGGGATTCCTGTTAGAGTTCAGCTTCAACTAGGTCTTCCTGCTGAACTACTTATAACTTGACCATGTTCTCATCCCATCCTTGTGGGATTTTGTGGGTTGTTATTGATTTTGTTTTATTTCTGTGTATTCTTTTCCTTCTGTTCTTTCTGTCTCAAAGGCCTCCTCTTTGCCCCACTCCCCTGTCTTCTTTTAAAGCCAACATTCCTTTGGTGTCTCTTCTGTTCACTTGAACACTGGCTTCTCTCAACTTCCTAGTAGCTATTATGCATGATTTTTTTTCTTTGTGGTGGCCCAGGTGCACTCTACCTACTGTTAACCCCCAGCCCTATTTTATTTTTTATTTTGAGACAGGGTTTTAATAAATTTCTGAGAGTCTCACTAAGTTGCTAAAGCCTGGTCTCAAACTTCTGATCCTCCTGTCTCGGCCTCCCAAGTACTATGTGCTCCACCACGCTGGACTCTGTTATAACTTTTATCACTTTGAATTGTAAGATTCCTTTTATCTTCCGTCAACCCACTGGCTGGTAACTGCACTGAGCTCGGGAACTAGGTTTTTCCATGTAGAGATCTCTACCACCCCAAGCCGGGCGTGGTGGCACAAACTTGCAACCGCAGCATTTAGGAGGCTGAGACAGGAGGATCACAGTTCATAGCCAGCCTCAGCTACTTAGTGAGGCCCTTTGCAACTCAGCGAGACCTTGTTTCAAAATAAAGAATAAAAAAAATGGGGCTGAGAGTGTAGCTCAAAGTAGAATGTCCCTGGGTTCTTTCCCCAGTACAGAAGAAGAAGAAGGAGAAGGAGAAGGAGAAGAAGAAGAAGAGGAGGAGGAGGGATCTCCATAAAGAGATCTCCATCACCCAACTTGATGAATGACAGGAACAATAGTCCTGCTCACCCCGTGCTGGGTGAATGGCTGAATGAGCCCATCCACTTTGTGGGTTTGGCAATGTGTGGGTTCCATGGATTTCAATCACGGCATTGAAGGCAGCATGTGGAAAGCTTTACATCCAGGGCTTTGACATCCTTACCTTACCACGTAGGCAGTGTGAAGCCTTTAAAAGATTTTGAGTGGGAAATTTGAATAAGGTATTTTAAAATGGCATTTAGGGAAGATGAATCGGGGATGCCTGTCTGTAGACGAGATGCCCATGAAGAAACGTTGCAGCCGGCAGGCAATTAGGTGGTGCCGGCGAAGATCGCCCTCCTGGCTTATTTATGGAATTGGCTTTAAATGGGTGAGGAAGTGAGAATTTGTGGTGTATTTCATTCAAAACACAGACACTGTTATGGAGCAGTGTACAGTGGAACAATGAGAAATGCATACTCCTTGCTTGCTAGAATATTGTAAGGAAGATATATTCCCAATATATACAAATAATAAAATATGACAAGCTGTTAAGAATATTGTCATGGTAAAAAAAAAATCGTGAAAGAACTGGGAAAACAATGAAAATTCCAAATGAGGAGTTCAGAAAAGAGGGAGAGCTTGAGCATGACCTTATGAGATAGATAGAATTCCCAGTTGGACACTAAGATGACCCTCCTCTGTTGACGCTCAGCTGATGCCGTTGGTCCAGGCTGGTCCAGGTTGACTCTTTCCCTTCTGGGGCCGTGTGTTTTCTGCCTGAGAAGACGAAGAGGTTCATTATCTCCCACATGTTATTCAAGGATTTCAAGCCAGAGGTCTAACTGTCCCTCGAAGTCTTCCAGTTACCGTGCTTGTATGGGAAAGTAAATACTTGTGCAGAATCCTTCAGATGCCTCTGCTCCCCAAGGTAGAAAATTGTCCATGAATATCACCTTTCTGATCATCAGAAACCCTACAGGGGCTAGGATTATTGTTTCTATTTTATGTATAAAGAAGCTTTAGGCTCCGAGCTATTAACATATCTGTTAAATTTCAGTCTTGGGTCAGCTCAATATCTAAAGACCCTGATTCACACAGATACACCATTTCAAAGGGGGCAGTTTCTCCACTCATCCACCTCCCACTCTTTGACAGTCTGCAGCTGGACAAAGGCAACTAGTGACTCTTTGTCCTTAGTTTTTTCAGGAGAGCAGTTCACTCAGGTAGCATACACATGCATGCCTGGAATCCCAGTACTCGGAAGGCTGAGACAGGAGGATCGCAGAATCGAGACCAGCCTCGGCAATTTAGAAAGATTCAGTAACCTAGCAAAATTCTGTTTCAAAACAAAACATACAAAAGGCTGAAGGTGTAGCTTAGAGGTAGAACACCTTTGGGTTTGATCCCCAGTAACACACACACACACACACACACACACACACACACACACGCAGTCTCTCTTTCTCTCTCTCTACTTACTCTGTATGTGTGTGTATAGATAGAAACAGATATATATGTATGCATATATACACAAACATTCTATATAGAAGATATATTGTGTATATACATACACATATACATCTGTATATACATATACATATTTGTGTGTGAATTCTTTAGTAAGCACCTACAATGGGCACTGTTAATTTCCTCAGCTGATACGTCATCCCCAGGGGTTTGCTGGCCTTCTGATCTTTTGACTGTATATTTGTGTGTGATACATATTTCTTGGCTCAAGTGTCACATCCCATGGTTATTTTTTGTAAATCCTTAGCATTGATTTCCAGGCAGATTCACTACTTTGAGATCCACTGAGCTGGGGTGGAGTTGGAGGTGTAAAGATGAGAGGAAATGCTAATACACTATTGCTTGATTCATCCCCAGAAATACTGAGACTTGGGTCATGTCTTGTTAGTTACTAGACACGCGTAGCTGCAGATTTGCAGTGACAGTTATGCCCCCTATTTCCTGGGGCTGGAAAGAAGGCCAGCAAGGGCTCTGCCACTGGGCATCCCAAACAGGGTCTGCAAAAGATGGTTTCTTATCCTCAGGGCCTTATACCCTGCTCTTGGCCAAATTGGTTTTTCTTATCTATACTGTTTCTGTAGATAATTGGCATCTGCCACACTGGGTCCCTATTTCTGGACGTTTGGTTTCAGAGCCTTATGTGATTTTATTGAGAGGAAGAAGGGGAAAAGAAGATAGAACACATCAAAAGCCTAATTGGTTCACCCCTCTTCAAAGGGAATGCCCCTGAGATGGCCGCATTATTCCTCATTTTTGCAGAAGGACAAGTGCTGCTTAGAGTTAATCCTTGCTCGGTATCCCATTGTGCCGAGGAGCTGGAACCGGTAAGAGTGAGACTCAGGCCTATCGTCGGGAGTTAAGGTTACGAAGAGGAAAGAAGTGAGGCCTGCTCCGAGTTGTCCTGCAGGGCCGGAGGGAGCCAGAGACCTAATCTCTTAATGATTTTGCCTTAAACCACACGCAGAAGGGATCAGGTACTAGTGCCCCCCTTGCTATAATGCTCTAGTTGTAGAGTATACATCTTTGAGTAACAGTATGGGGCATTTTATAAACTATATTTGTGAAAAAGTAGTGTGACAAATTAAAGATTTTTTTCCAAGTCAGCATCTTGCTGGCTTCTTCTCTCTGCCAGTCATCTGACCTCAGCACTTCAAGTCCGCCATCTGTAAAACAGGAATGATAATTCCTACATCTGTCCCTCCACAGGTGTCTGATGACCATCCAGTGTGCATTGATACTTTTTGCAACTCACGTACACTAACTTTTTTTTTCATAATTTGTTAGTGCATTACAATTATGCATCATACTGAGGTTCCACGTGTTAAAAACATACATACAGGCCGGGTGTGGTGGCGCACACTTGTAATCCCAGCATTCGGGAGGTGGAGACCGGAGGATCGCGGTTCACAGACAGCCTCAGCTACTTAGCGAAGCCCTCTGCAACTCAGTGAGACCCTGTTTCAAAAATAAAAAGACTTAACAAATAGGACTGAGAGCCAGGTGCGGTGGCGCACGCATGTAATCATCGCGCTTGGGAGGCAGAGATAGGAGGATCGCGCAGGTTTGAAGCCTGCCTTGCTGGCTTAAGAGACCCTGTTTCCAAATTAAAAAAAAAAAAAAATATATATATATATATATATATATATATATATATATATATATTTATGTCTGGGAGTGTAGCCCGGGGGAAGAAGGGTTTTCAGGAGCCCCAGTACCACCAAAAAAAAAAAAAAAATAGGACTGAGGAATGAATCAACTTGAGATGGATCAAAGACTTAGAAATTAGGCCAGAGACTATGAAGTTATTAGAGGAGGGCATAGGCTCAACACTCCAACATACAGGCACAGGCAGTAACTTTCTCAACAAGACCTCCAAAGTGCAGGAAATTAAAGCAAGAATTAACAAGTGGGATGGCATCAAACTAAAAAGTTTCTTCTCATCAAAGGAAACTATCAAGAACCTAAAGAGAAAGCCTACAGAATGGGAGATCTTTACCAGCCACCTCTCTGATAGGGGGCTAAGATCCAGAATATACAAAGAGCTCAAAAGACTCTACACTAGCAAAACAACCCAATCAAGAAATGGGGAACTGAACTGAACAGACACTTCACAAAAGAAGAGATACAAATGGCCAATAGATACATGACAAGATGTTCAACATCATTAACCATCAGGGAGATGAAAGTCAAAACTACACTAAGATCTCTTCTAACCCCAGTCAGAGTGGCAAGCATAAGGAAATCAAATAACAACAAGTGCTTACGAGGTTGTGGGGAAAGAGGAACTCTTTTACACTGTTGGTGGGAGTGCAAACTAGTTCAGTAACTATGGAGATCAGTGTGGAGATTCCTTAGAAAACTGGGAATAGATCCAACATATCCGGCTATACCACTTCTGGGTATCTTTCCAAAGGGGTTGAAATCAGAGAACTACAGTAACATATGCATACCCATGTTCATAGCAGCACCAATTCATAATAGCCAAAATATGGGACTGAGCTAGGTCTCCATTGACAGATAAATGGATTGCAAAATAATGGGAAATACACACAATGGAATTCTAGTCAACTATAAAGAAGAACAAAATCATGGCATTCGCAAGAAGATGGAAAGATATGGAGAACATTACGTTAAGTGAGATCAGCCAAGCGCAGAAAGAGAAGGGACATATATTTTCTCTAATATGCCCAAACTAGGAAGCATTGGGGACACCAGAGGGACTCCAGATAATGGAGAGGAAATCTCAGCAAAGCTAGAAAGAATAGGAGAGGAAGAAGACTGAGGTTGATTAATAGAGGAGCTACATCTGAATATGTGTAATAGTATGAATACAGCATGGTCAACCTGGACACTCATTGGTGGGAGGAGGAGAAGGGGAACAGGGGAGGGAGGGCACCAAGCACAATTTAAATGTATACCATTTTCAATATGTTCCACATATAAATAAAGTTTAAAAAATAGGGCTGGAGGTATAGCTCAGAGGTACAATGCCCCTGGGCACCATTCCCGGTGCCGCAAAAACAAAACAATACAATACACACCGCTCTTTGTATATTTCTCCCCACATCTCCCTCCTCCCCATTCCTCCCTTCTTGTGTGAGTTAGTGAGATGAGCAATAATACATTTACAAATTGTTAAGTTGATGTAGTATTAGTTTAATTATTTGTTTCCTTTCTCAGCCCTCCCTCCTCCCTTCTCTACCTCTCCCCCTAACATTTTTCATTTACTCTACTTGTCTATCTATCTGCACTATTAAAGTCCCTAAATTCCTGTCCCCCGCCCTCTCTCTCTGTATGTGTGTGGGGTGCTGGGGAATGAACCCAGGACCTTCTCCTCCAAGCTACATTCCATTTTTTATTTGGAGACGGGGTCTTGCTACATCATTGAGGCTGACTGCAAACGTGTGATCCTACTAGGATTATTGGCTTGCATAACGTTTCTTATTAATCTTTTTTTTTCTTTCGGTACTGGGGATGGAACCCAGGGGCATTCTACCTCCCAGCTACACCCCCAGCCCAATTTTTTAAATCCCTTTTTATGTTTGAAATAGGGTCTCACTGAGTTGCGAAGGGCGTCACTAAGTAGTAGCTGAGGCTGTCTGCAAACCGCGATCCTCCCATCTCTGCCTCCTGAATGCTGGGGTTACAAGCGTGCGCCACCACACCCAGCCTTAGTAATCTTTAGATTGACCGGACTGGGGGTGGGGTGGAGGAGGAACCATGCTGATGTGCTATCGCTTTATTTGTCCCAGGAAACGGTGGGACTTGGGCCATGTCTTTGAGTCACCAGACATGTGCTGCTGCAGACCTGCAACGATGGCGGCACCCCCAGTTTGCAGCATAGGGATGGGAGGGATTTTATCCCAGCCATCCTTCTCTCCTGGAAAAATGACAAGCCTGCATTGGAATTCTGTAATTAGTCCCTACAATGGGCACTGTTAATCTCAGCTGAAACACCATCCCTGGGGGCTTGCTGGCCTCTGATCTTTTTAAGTCCTTCTCCACCAGAAGAGCTTGCAGTTGCCAGCTCCCGGTGAGCTTTCCCAGCAAGGTGCAGAGAGCTGCCCTAGTGCACAGCCCGAGAGACTTACTGCTGGACTTTGGAGCTGATAGCAACCAACCTCCATGCCTGGCCTGGAAAGCCCTCCATTTCTCTGTCCACCTAACCTCTTTACCTCCCTTTTCTCTTGGTTGAAAGTTTTCAGCCGCAAGTAAACACGATGAGCTAGCCCTAGGTAAATGTGCACGTCCTAATGTCTGCGTTGGCCTTGCGTGGGAAATGTTCTTTTCCCATTCGAGTTGATAAAGGCTTGTGGTTCACTCCCTGCAAATATTTGTGCTGGATGCTTGACCCGGCCTCTGCTTCCCAGGTGCTGGCTCGGCACCCCAAGCCTTCACTGTAGGGATTCTGGCTCAGTCCCTCCACCGCCTGGGCTCATCAGGCCAGCCTGAGCTGAAACTGCTGAATCTAAGAACCGCATGTGCGGATTGTTTTTACAAGCCCGTGTTTTGGAACCAAATGCTGAAAACCAAACGCGAAGCCGCCAGGTTCATAGTGAAGGCCACAACAGAATCACTGAACACAGATTCCCAGGATGCAGGGGATAATCCCAACCCCCAACCTGCCACATCCTGAGCGGTACATGCTGCTTCTCGGGCTGTGCAGACACAATTTCTTTTTAAACACATTCTTGAGTTTGCTGTCCACTGCCAAGGTCAGCAGGAGCACGGTTCATCTGCTGGGTGAGTCCTAGCCAGAACTGGAGAAGGTGACTGTTTTTAAAAAAACATCCTACCTTGCCCAAAAGATAAATTTCAAGGCACGTCTCAGATGTTCAAGACAAACACGCACCGATTTGATGTGGGCAGTCTCTCTGTTTTGGCAGGCATAAGGACCTCCGCCACTGTGTTAACCAGGGGAACTGCATTTGATACTCTAGAAAAGCCAAAATAGAGGAGCAGCTGCCACTGCCAGGTCTCCAGGCTCTGTGGAGTGACAGGGCACCAGGCTGCAGCCCTCCACGGAGACCTGTTAGTGGGAGCATTTGCACCAGTACATGGATGGAGCGCAGAGTCTCAGGTCTTCTGAAGTCTCTGGGCACCCGATCTCTTTTCTGCTGGGCTGTCTGTCCGCTTCAGCCTTTCTCTTCTCACTTTACCTAGAGAACTGATGTTCGCTAACATGCACTTTAAGATGTGGGTCTGAGGGTGTGGTGGCACACACCTGTAATCCCAGCATTTAGGAGGCTGAAGCAGGAGGATTGCAGGTTTGAAGCCAGCCTCTGCAACTTAGTGATACCTTCAGCAACTTAGTTTGACCCTGTTTCCAAATAAAAAACAAAAAGGGCTTGAGGTAGCCGGGCGTGGTGGCGCACTCTTGTAATCCCCGCGCTTGGGATGCCGAGACAGGAGTATCGCGCAGGTTCGAAGACAGCCTTGCTGGCTTAAGAGACCCTGTTTCTAAATTAAAAAATATAAAAATAGGTCTGGGAGTGTAGCCCGGAGGTAGAAGGGTCCCAGTACCACTAAAAAAAAAAAAGGAAGGGGGGCTGGAGGTAGAGCTCAGGAGCAGTTGCCCCTGAATTCAATCCCCAGTATCCTCCCCCGAACAAAAATAGGTGGATCTCTTTTGTTCCCTGTTGGATGAAGTAAATGAGACAAAATTTTAGAATTGACCCCTTTAGACCCAGTTAACTTGGCAGAGGGGAGGGGAACATCCCCAGCCAGAGGCTGCCCTCTGACCAGAGCCAGGGGACCCAAAGGCCCCTGAGGTTCCCGTGACCATGCTGTTATGGGATTTGGCGAAACCCCTTCATGTGTATGAAAGACACAAGGATCCTGGACTTTACACATTCTTCACCAGGGAAGGTTACTCTTTAATTTTTTTTTTCTTTCTTATAGATACACAAGAGAGTCTATTATGGGTAAAGGCAGGAAGAGTAATGTGTACACAGAAGCCCTTCTGATTTAGCGAGTCATCTGTCTCTCAGCACATCATCCCCTCATTCCAGGCAGAGTTTTAATCAGAGGTGAAACTTATTCACAGGGAAAGTCATATCATTTTTCATCCGTGAACTCACCTGCTGAGGAGTACTTAGGTTTTTTCCTCTCTGTCCAGCTCCCTGGAGTTCTTCTAATCAGAGACCAAGAGCTGCGTTTTATCATCATTACTTTTATTGATATTAATACATCACGATGTTCTGGAAATGTTAGGTTCTTCTGCCTCCTGGGTGCCAAGCGGACATATAAATAATAGAGCCCAACGAATCCCCGAAAACTAAAGGGCGTACTGCACAATAAATAGGAATCGGCTGACTCTCCCACAGGATCGCCCACATCCGATGCCACTCCTGCTGCTGAGGCCAATTCCCCGGCTGATGGCAGATCTTCAGATGGATGCCAAGCAATGGAAATGAGCAATGGAAATGTAAAACCCAGGCAATCCACGCTTCCTAGGCTAATGAGATTTCAAGAAAATGTGTCAAGTTGACAGGCTATTTATCAAAATTGGGCCTGGTTTGGGTTTCAATCAGGTATCCAGGGTTTCTGCTTGTAGCAACGATCCTGAAAGGATACAGTCGTGGTCCACTCGAGCCAGGGAGGCCTTTGAAGACCAAGTCACCCCAGACCCTCCTTTTACAGATGAGTTTTATGGTTTGTTCAAGGTCCTGTAGCAAGCAAGGCAGCAGAGTTGAGACTGGAACCCAACATTCCTGGCTTCACGCTAGGTATCCTTTCCCATTTCTCCCTGCCAGGCCATGCTGGTGCATTTATTCATACTTAGGAAGCCCTGCCAGTGGGGTCTTTTGTTTTTGGCTTTTGTTTCCTATTTAGGGAAAATGCTGGTATAAGTAATAGAAGCCACTCTGGCCAAGCAGAAAAGAGATATACTGGAAAGGTATTGGTAGCCCTCAAAATTTATAAAAGCTTTGAGCCGGGCTTGGTGGCGCACGCTTGTAATCCTAGCATTTGGGAGGCTGAGACTGGAGGATCGTGGTTTGTGAACAGCCTCAGCTACTTAGTGAGGCCCTCTGCAACTCAGTGAGACCTGGTTTCAAAATAAAGAATAAAAAATAGGGCAGGGGGGTGTAGTTCAGAGGTCGAATGCCCCTGGGTTCCATCCCCAGACCCGCAAAAAAAAAATTAAAATTTATTAAAAGCTTTAATTAGAATGGCAGTTGTTAAAGATACAAACAATAATAGTGCTGACGAGGATGTGGAGAAATAGGAACTCTTTTACACCGTTGGTAGGACTGCAAATTAGTACAACCTCTTTAGAGATCAGTATGAAGGTTTCTCAGAAGACTAGAAACAGAAATGCCATAGGACCCAGCTATACCGCTCCTTGGTATATTTCCAAAAGAATTAAAAGCAGAATGCTATAGCAATGCATATATAATCACGCTTATAGCAGCACAATTCATAATAGCCAAATTATGAAAACAACCGAGGTGTCTATCAAGAGATGACGGGATAACAAAAATGCAGTGTCGACACACAGGGAAATTTTACTCACCATAAAGAACAAAATTGTGTCATTTATAAGAAAATGGACGGCACTAGACAATGTTCTGCTGAGTGAAACCAGCCAGTCTCAGAAAGGCAATGGTCAAAGGGCCAAATGATTCCTCTCACTTGTACAAGACAGACAAGAGGAAACGAAGGGGACTTTAGATCATTGAAGAGAAAAACTGATAGCAAGGGGCTAGGAGAGCAAGGTGGGGAGGAGAAGAAAAGGCAGTAAAGGAAACAGTTAAAATAATGGTCTGTCCATACGCGAGGCTATCACGAGTCTCACCAGTATGCACCGGGAGGGTGGATGGACATTGGCATCGGAAGGGAGATTTCAAAACCCACGTGAATGTGTATTTGTGCCACTTTGAACCTCACTATGATGTATAATTACAATGCACCAATAAAAGTATAAGAGACTTATAAACAGCTAAAGAAATGGGCTACCAGAAAAACATCAGAAAAGAAGTATAGTCTCAAGGGCAGTGGGGAAAAAAAACTCGTATCTCAGGAGGAAAGCTGGTTTGACACAATAAGAAACTTGAAATTAAATATTCTATAGAAGTCATTAAGAAATTAAATGTGAATGTGGTAGTCAGCTTTCTTTTACTGTAACAAATGCCCCAGATAAGCCAATTTAATAGGAGAAAAAGGTTTATTTTTTGCTCAGTTTTGGAGGCTTCAGTCCATGGTCAGTTGGCTGTACTGCTTTTGGACCAGTGCCAAGGCAATCCATCATGGTGGGAACACATGGTAGAGTAAAGCCGCTCACCTCATGGTGGCTGGAAGCAAAGAGAGAAAGGAAGAGATATACGTTCTATAATTCCTTTTGCGGTAGCACCTCCCATGATCTAAAACCTCGCAATAGGCCCCAACTCTTAAAGGATCCACCACCTCCCAATAGCTCCAAGTTGGGGACCAAGCCTTTAACACACGGTCCTTTGGGGATCATTCCAGATTCAAATTATAGCAGCAAACAGGCCCCAAAGTGCCAAGCTTGAAGTTGCTGGATCCCCTAAAAGGCATCCTTAGATATAAGCTTAACAACCATGTTCACAGCTACACAGTTCATCATTGCCAAACTGTGGAATGGGCCAAGATGTCCTTCGATGAATGAGTGGATTTCAAAACTAGGGGATATGTACACAATGGAATTTTGCTCAACCATGAGGGAGAACAAAATTATGACATTTACAGTAAAATGTCACAAAAAATAAGAAATCAGATGCCTTTCTTAATGTGCAAAATATTAGGGAGAAATGGGTAACGGGAGGAACTCTAGATGAAGAAGGGACCCCATAGAGGAGCAATGAAGGTGACGTATCTGAGGGGATAAGAGGGAGGATACGGGAAACTCTTTAAAGCACAGGATGTACTTAAACATATCAAAGTCAATCAGGAAGCCAAGCGTGGGTAGGAGGGAGGGGGAGGGAAGGGGCTAGGGACTGGGTAGGGGCTGATTGGGTGATGTGTGCACGCATATCTCCACAAGTTTTTTCCCCCCATTGAGATGCATGACTACAATGCACCAGTAAAAATTTATTAAAATAAAGAATCCCCTGATTTGCCCAAATGGAAAGACCCAGTGAAGTCATTGTGTTCATGTATTTTTCTAACACTCTGTACCCCCAATACGATGTAAAATTATAATACACCCCCCAAAAAGTCATAGGGATACACAGACTTGACTTGTCTGTGTCCAGATCAAGTGTCAGCGGGCTGACTGCTGTAAGAGCCTTTCACCTCAGTTTCCTTTCACAAGGAGGACAGTTCTGTGCTTGTCTTTTCCTGCTTCTTGAAGATATAGTACAGAAGCCAAATCGGGCATAGGAGAGAAGGTTTGGAATAGGAGCAGCCAAGTTATTCGCTGTTATATTTATTTTTTCTACGCATTCCACAGTGGCCTTTGAAAGTGCATGCTTTTCTCCTAAATCAGTGAACTTTGAAAATTAAGCAAAGTAATTTTATCTTCTGTTCCCAGCCAAACTTGCCAGGTCACCTTTACGTTTGGTCTTTCTCCAGGACCCACAGAAACCTTTTGATGTTAACTTTTTGATTTATGTTCTGTCTCCACTTGGCATTGAAAGTGCTTTCTTTAACCAAACTCTGTGCTCTGTGATTGGGTCTAAATTGGAAGAAAGATAATCCCAAAATAAAACAACATGATTAAAAAAATGTAGACTACAAGTACAGGATAAAAGTCACACTTTCCAACCTCCAAAGCTCAATTGCCTAGGAAGATGAGGGTTAAAACTTGGATAATGCCCAGATGCAGTGGCGCACACCTGTAATCTCAGTGCCTGGGAGGCTGAGATAGGAGGATTGCTGGTTCAAGGACAGCCTCAACAATATAGTGAGACTCTCAGCAACCTAGCAAGACCCTATTTCCAAACCAAAAATAAAAAGGTTTAGGTGTGTAGCTCAGAGGTATAATGCCTCTGGATAAAACATACAAATAAACAAAAAAAATTAAATAACTTGACTGCAGGCTAGGATCCAAGGAGAACAGAGGAGGAGGGGATCAATGAGGCTGATAGAGAAAGCAGAATTTGATCAGAGTTAACCAACAATATGAAGTGAGAAGCCGGGGGTGGGGAGAAATGTGTCTTAAGGGTAAATAGAATCAAGTCAACATGACCAGTGCTGTACTAGGAAGCCTAGCCCTAAACACAGTGATAATAATCCTGTACATAAAACCATTTTTTATTCCAAAGAGCAATCATTTCACCCTGCCCACGCATGCATGCTCATGTGCATATACATATATTTTTTGTTAATTTTTTTATTTCAAGTGTCAGAATACCATCTAATCTAACACTTTTGAATGCAAAATAAGGGCATGAGAAGCCACCTCATAGACCAGTAGGAGAACTAGCAATGTGCATGCGCTCCACCTGTTACAAATGCCAGCCGCCAAATGGGAATGTAATTGTGTTCACCTAGGGATATTTGCAGCCTGAGAATCCACAGGCTGCGCACCAAACACTGTGCCTAGCATGTGCGTGCTTCTTAGAGGCTGTTCTTATAAAGTCATTTAACTCTCAGCGAGACCTAGCAAGGTAGGGATTATGGCTCTTAAACCATGAACAAACTGAGGCCCAAAAGCTAAGCATTTTGCCCAAAAAATTACACAGTAGAGGAACAAGAACGAGTCTAGTTTTTTGCCCTCCAGATCGGGTGCTTAGCCACCACGCTTCCCTGCTGCCCTGAGGCCCTGCGTGGTGCTCTTCATGGCTTATAAGCAAGAAAAACGAATGCTACTGTTCACAATTGCCACAATTCATTCTTCTGGTTTGCTACCAAGAAAATATGTATGGATGGCTTCACAGAGAGATAATCTCTGTATTCTGAAGACCCGTGAAATGAAACACACCAAGCCTTCTTTTAGTGCTCTTTAAAAAGAAAAAAAAAAAAAAACAACTAATTGCCATTTTTAAATAAATTGTCTTAGCAATTTGCACATCGCATCCCTGGACCATATTTTATGAAGTGGAACAATCACTTAGATGTTCAATTACCCAAAGCCAGAAAAGAGCCCAGGAAGCCTGCACACACCACGCCCATCACACGGCTCTTGCTCCGTAGCCAGCACGGGGTGGGCGGAAGCGCAGGAGGCACGCTGCAAAGAGGCACCAGGCCCTGCCCCTCCCTCCGCTGGAACCAGGGGAGGCACCTGGTCACCCAGGTGGAGTGGGAGAGCCACAGGTGAGAGCACACGCAGTTATTTACGTCTGCAAAAAGAAACACCGTGAATCTGTTCGCCACGCCAGCAAGCCACCTGTGGCCTGGACTGCTGCCCACCTCACCTCTTTACTTTGTGTTTTGCTGTCAGTTAGGGTCCCTAGCCTAACTCTCAGGATGCTGTGCTTATTCCCTCCATCCTCCTCCTGAAGATGTGCATTGCTTGGCTTACCTGAGCGCATCTTAAATCTTGTCTTCTCATTTACTACACCGGGAGCTTGGTGCATGATTCTTGTTACCGTCAAGTCCCCCCACGGGTCCCCACAACGTCCAAGTCCTGACCAGCAGCTCCTGCTCTGTGCTGGTCAGTGAATGGGCCCGTCTATCTGACTTAACACCATCAGCACCCGCTGTCTGCTTGGCTCCAGACAGAGGCTTCTACTTGACCTTTACCGGCTTTGCAACTCTAGTGAGTCCTGTATCCCTCTCCCAGTACTGAATCCCATAAGCATGCCCCCACTCATCTCGAGTCCCTGGAACCGTGTCTGAG
This sequence comes from Muscardinus avellanarius, assembly GCF_963383645.1. NCBI lineage: Eukaryota > Metazoa > Chordata > Mammalia > Rodentia > Gliridae > Muscardinus > Muscardinus avellanarius. Next base: position 87,001,644 of record NC_137796.1, on the reverse strand, counting down.
ATCCTCCTCACTGCCCACTGGCACATGGTCCTGGAAATATAGAGTCTACATCTGAACTTTGCACTTTCCCCAGGCTGGAAAATTCAAAGTTATACCCCGCTGTTGCCAGATTCCATAGCATAGGGCATTTCTATTAACAATCACCGGAATACACCAGAGAGACTGCACCAAGTGCATTGTCCCCACAGTGGGGAAGCATGGCCATTTTATAGTACAGGACACCAAAATGATATACCTTATATCTTCTATATTATATATCTTATATGTATATTATATATCTTACGTATTATATATCTTATATCTTATAGTTTTGCCAAGTAGATTTTTCAAAAGTAGTTTCTCATTTCAATTTGTCATTTTGAAAAATAACCAAAGACATTTGCAATTTCTTTTTATTTTCTGTAACCTGAACTGCTTTTCTTATTGATCTGGAAAAGCTCCAATACTCAGGGTGGTAAACATTGGGCTGCCACAATCCTGGAAAATATTTTGCACGTTTTCATTTGTCTTTTAGCTTCATTGCTCGTGTATTTGACTTGGTAACATTTAAAATTTTAAAAGTAGACTAGCAATTTCTAATTTTATTTACCTCATTCCTCTTATGATTAAAAAGCCTTTCTCTAGTTAGCGATGACCTATTCTCATTTTTACAGTTGATGGTTTGGTTTAGGAATGTTACATTCTTCAGTCCTCCTCAAACTTAACCTTTTCTTAAAAAAATATGCTTTTATTGGTGCGTGGTGATGATGCCTCATAATGCGATTATTCAGAATGATAAAAATGTACGTGCCCACAGCACTTGGCACCCTCTGCACCCCAACCCACTCTCTCTGCCTCCCCCGCCCATATCATTGCTGTTGCATTGATCATTTTAGATATGTCCGTCGCATTCTGCGAACTACTGCCTTCATCCAGTCTCCTTCCCCGCCCCCGCTCCCTCTCCTACACCCCCTATTCCTCCACCAGGGTCTCTCCTCCTTTATCTGAAGTCCTTTCATTCCCTATTTCTCTCTATCTTCCACATATGAGAGAAAACACACAGCCAGTCACTCTCTGACTAGCTAATCTCACTTAGCATATGATCCTCTAGTTTCATTTATTTCCCTGCAAATGACATACTTTTATTTTTATTTATAGCTGAGTAAGAGTCTGTCATGTGTCTATCCCCGGGCTTTGTAATGATGGCCGAGTCCTTAATTTGGCTACTGTGACTTATGTAGCTAGAAACATGGATACATGTGTTGCTATCATATTCTGACTTCATTTCCTTTGGAAAGATACTCAGGAGTTAACCTTTATTCGTGTGATGAGAATTTCACTTTTTTTTTTCCCCCTAGAGAATCAAATACCCTAATAAGCCTCAGATATGCCTGGATATACCCTATGCTACCAGTCTGTATACTGATGATCTTGCCATTACTGCACTGTTTCAATTATTCTAGGATAGTCGTCCTCCTGGTGCTAAGGATTTCCTCTCCACTGTTTCAGTTACCCGTACGCCACCATGGTCTGAGCTTGTTTTTTGTCTTGAATCTTTCATGAGAGGGAGACCATGTTCATATCACTTTTATTATAGTACATTGTTATAATTGTTTTATTTTATTATTACTGTTCTTAAACTCCTACTGTGCCTAATTGATATGTATATGTAGGGGAAAAACCTAGTATTCATAGCGTTTAGTACTATCCATGGTTTCAGCCATCCACTGGGAGTCTTGGAATGTGTCCCTGTATATGGAGGGCAGCTGTATATTATATGCTTTCATATCTGCAGATCCAGCCATCCCATATTATTCTTCCTTTTTATTTATTCATATGACCTTCAGAATCTCTAATTCCAATATAAACATGGAGATGTTTATTTTAAAATTTTAAGGGCCTTTAAAATACAGGTCCTTGCTAGTCAGGAACATTAAATGGCTCTCTAAATATTTATATTTCCCTTCTAAATCTCCATAGATATTTTCAGGATTTTCCATAAGTACCCCATACATTTCTTGTTAGCCTTATTTCCTGGCATTTTATAAAAGTTGTGGGGCAGGGGAGGGAGAAGGCTAAGAGGGAAAGTGAGAAAGGGAAGTTGTATATTTGTTGTGAGTGGCATTTCTTGCTTTATACTTTAAAATTGGCTATAGAGAAGCTGCTACATTCTATTTAAATTTCACCAATTCTATTGATCTTAGCCACTTAGGTTTTATAGGCATACAGTTATACATGGTTTAATAACTATAATTTGTTTTTCTAATTTGTGGCAGTTATGACCCTTATATCTGGAATAAATTCCTGGGTAAACAATCACTTCCCCATTCACAGTGAGGTGATACTACTCACTGCCTCCCTGCTTCTGCTGTTGCTGAATAACTAATCTGAATATTATCCCTTTGAGGGTCAGCTCCCCCAAAGCACCTGTTGCTCCTGTGAGGATAACCTCTCAGGTTTTCTTTTGGCTGCTTATAGCTTTGTCTTGCATTTTCTCATTTCACTATGCTGTATCTGGCTGTGGATTTCTTTGTACATCTCTTCCTTAGGTTTTATTTGGCTTTATTGAATTGGGGTTGCTTATGGTAACCTTTAAATCCTTCCATCTCACCTCTTCCCCATTCTCCTCTCTCTCCAGAATTCTGGAGTGATATGTGTCATAACCTCTCACTATATACATTCTCTTACTTCTGCCCATTTCATGCAAGAGTGTTCCTTCTGACCTCTGTTTCAGTTCCTTTTTAAGTCCTTCTCTTAGCTGTGTATAATCTACTGTTAAATCCACCCGTGGAATTTTTTATTTTAATCATTTATTTTCCAGTTCTGCCATATTTTTTAAACTTTCAATGATGTCATTGCTATTTTTACAGTTTCCAGTTGATCGACAACATTTTCAAGCTTGATTTTTTTTCCCTCCACAAACACGATTAGCCACCTTGTTTGACCGTCTGTATCTGATTGTCTTAATATTGGAAGTCCTTTGGGGTCTGTTTGTGTTTGCTGTTGTATCTACTGGCTCTGATACACAGGGTTTTTTTTTTATGTGGAAAGCTATTATTGTTTGTTTTCTGGGTACTGGATTTGAATACTCCTACTATGGTTCATTTTCTGTTGCTAAAACAGATTACCAGAGGCTGGGTAATTTTTTTAAAAGGGTTATCTAATTCATGATTCTGAAAGCCCAAGACCACAATAGCAATACTGGCTTGGCATCTGTTGAAGGCCCATGGGGAAACAGACGTATGCAAGAAAGAGGTGGAGGGGAGGCTGACTCCATTTTGTCAATCATCCTATAATAACTAATCCAGTCCTGCAAAACCTAACTCACTCCTGCAAGGCCTAATCCAGTCTTGAGAAAGACACTTAATCCATTCAGAAGGATGAGTCTCCCTGCTGTAACCACCTCCTGCTAGACCCTACCTCTTAACGATCCTATCATCTTTCAATACTATTACACTGGGAATCAAACTACATGAGCTTTCGAGTGCCAAATCATCTCCAAACTGCTTCAACCATTTACACGAATATTTGGAGGCCTGGGGTTATATTTTCCTCCTTTAACTCTGTTCTTCATTTCCCAAATGAGAGTCTTCTTGGATTCCATTGATGATGAGAATCAAATGCTCAATTTCCTTCCTTCTTTTTAGTAAATAAATTCCAAAGACATATACTATGAGTACTCATGGCTTTTTCCACATTGCCCTGTGTCAGATAAACATTCTTAAGAGGCTCACGGTGGACTTCTGTTATTTATTTATTTATTTATTTGTTTATTGTGGTGCTGAGGATGGAAACCAGGGGCATTCTGTCTCTAAATGACACCCTCAGCCCTATATTTTATTCTTTATTTTGAAACAGGGTCTCACTGAGTTGCAAAGGGCCTCACTAAATAGTAGCTGATGCTGTCCGCGAACCGTGACTCTTCCTGTCTCAGCCTCCCAAATGCTGGGGATTACGAGCGTGCTTCACCACGCCCGGCTCTGTTTTGTTTTCGTTTTTTCGTTAACCCGAACAGAAGGAAATACATGCAAAACTCATGTTGACTGATAGGACTTGTGGCAAATCCTTGGTTCTTCCCACAGGTCCTCTGTGGGTTGATACACTCACTCTGATACACCCATGTCTGGAGGATGAAATCATTTTCGAGGCTGACTACAAATGTCCAAGGGTATTTTTTTTTAATGGTGGATAGTAATAGTCATTATAATTTCTATTCTTTTTATACTTTCCTCGACACAGTGTAATTATGCATCACAGTGAGGTAGAGAGTGATAGTAATACGCATGCACACGACACTTAGATCGTTTCCAAGGGTATTTTGGACTTTTGGTTGTTTTTAGTAAGGTTCTGGTGGACTGAGGTGGAGTCTTCTCATGGCTTTACTTCCTGTTTTTCTGAAACATGAAAAAGTAGAGTACAGGAAAAGCCCATTCTTTTCTCCTCCTTGGCACACATGTGGTCCTCCCCAGATGAGGATCCCCCTCCAGGTAGTGCGCCAATCCTCCTCTACCCAGGAGCACAGCGCTGTTGGGAACTGCAGTCCACAGGGTCAGAGAATGAGGCTAAGTTGCTTGTGGAAATGTGAGCAGCTAATAGATCTCTGACGGCCAGCAAATAAAGGTGTGAGCCCAGATTTGCCAGTGGTTCTGTCTGTGGCCCTCAGGGTCAGAGGAGGATGCCAAAGCCTCTTCCTTCCTCCTTGCTTGCAAGTTCTCGAGGAGGAAGCTTCAAGGACCTGTCTATTTCCCCTACAATGTTCCCTGACCCAGTACCACAGGCCCTTACTTGTGAATTCCTCCAAGATTGTGGTTTTATTTCAGTGTTGATTGTTTTCTGTTCTTTGACAAGTATTTTCAGCGAGATTTTGGGTACTGTTGCATCAGGACTTGTAAGCACAGTAATTCCATTTTAACCTGCTCAGCTATTTTTTTTTTTTTTTTGCAGAAACCCAATCTTTTATTAAACATTAGGAAGTGCTGAACTTGCAGGAGAGAAAGAAATTCTCTAGGAACATGCTGAATTAATAAAGCAAGATGATGTTTTGTGACAAGTCAGACCTCAGCTGTTGAACTTAAAAGGCCACGGACTCACAGCTCTGAATACTGTGTCCCGTGAAGGAAAGTGACTTTGCCAGTCAAGTCACACCCATACTCACATTTGAGCGATGACTCCAAAGTAATGGGCTGCTAAAAAATTAAAATCTATATTATTGAAACTGGAAGATAATTGTGTGTGTCATTTTCAGAATAATTGGGGCCCTTTGTCAAATTCTGTTGGCCTCTGAGACACGGCAGGTATTATATAGGTCAGTCCGTTCCTATTTTGGCTAGCTTACTGAGGTCATTATCTTCAGGAAATAAGCACATTAAGATATTTTTATGGTCAGTGTGTTTCCAGGCTTATTAGCAATTGAAATGTGTAGCATCTCTCCAGCTAGTTTAGACTCTAAGGTAATGCCCACCACGGAGTTATTACCATATCACTCCCATTCTCAGCTGGAGCCCAGGAGGAACTCTGAGCATTGTTGGCAAGATGCAGGCCTCCATCCATACATCTCTGGGAAGTCTAGTTCTTTTTTTTTTTTTAGGTCTCTTTTGTTTTCCTGTACGTTATTTAGTCATTCTTGCACAATTCTTAGAAGGAATTTTGTTGGCCATTTAGCGTGGGTAAAATAATTAAACCCTATGATAGAGAAGTGAAAATTTCACCAGGAAGTGGGAAGAGGCAGCTGATACATGGGAAGCATTCCCACCAAGACCAGAAAAAAAAAACAAAACACAATCCTTTGTTAAATGAATGGAAAATGACCATCATACCGTTTCACATTTTCTGGAAGTGGTAGGCAATTCTGAGATCAAAACAAGAGAAAAAATTAAAATGAGATAAAACTGTCGAGAGAACCATTCCAAATAACACTCGCGTGAAAAAGAGCGTTCAAGATAGCCAAATACAATGTAAACATTACAGAATTGGGTTGTCTTATATAGCAATAATCAGGCCAAATTGTGGGAAAAGATTTCATTCCTAATAACAACAAAACTGCAAAGCAAACAGAAAATTACTTAATAAGAAGCACAACAGGATTGAGGATTGGGGGTATAGCTCAATGGTGGAACTCTTGCCTACCATTCACAAGGCCCTGTGGATTTGGCCCAGAAAGGGAGGGTAGGAAATATACAAGACTTATATAAATTAATCTATAGAAAAGAAAAATGGGACTTTATTAAGCGAAGAAGCTTATAGTTCTCTCAGAAAGCAAAGTAGATAAAGATTCAAGGCTTTTATCTTCAAGATAATGCAATTATCTTCAAGATAATCTTTAAAATATGTTTTAAATCAAAATTTTGAATCACTAAAGCTTTCACTGCAATGACAGTTGTATTCCAATTCCTTCTCTAATAAAAAATGAGAATATGAAGAGGGAAAAATTGTGGTCATCTGGTAGAATCATTAAGGGAAAGAATAGTTAAGATTTGGCCTTAACTATTAAAACATAAAGTTAAAACATATTTTAAAGATAAGCATTTAAATCATTAAAATCAGGCATGGTGAGACACACCTGTAATCCGAGTACTTGGTAGGCTTAAACAAGAGGATCACAGTTCTACGGCCAGCCTCAGCTGCTTAGTGAGGCCCTCTACAACTTAGTGAGACCTTTTCAAAATAAAAAAATAAAATAGGGCTAGGGGTATAACTCAGAGGCAGAATGCCCCTAGGTTCAATCCCCCAGTAACACACACACACACACACACACACGTAAAATAAAATGAAAATAATAAAACAGTAAAATCAAACAGTAGGTTCATCCAGAAAGAAATCACCATACAAATAACACATTGATTGTGACTAAGGAGACACTACAAGTCAGCTAGTTTACTTCACAAGTAGGACTTGGGGCATCAGCTAGATATCAGGTACCAGGTAAGGTCCAGAGCCCCATTTCAGGAGCTATGGAAGTCTGAATCTTGGAGAATTTGACAGAATATAAGAAACCAATGTTGCCAAAGTTCATAAACTTTGGGAGATTTTTATTGACTTGATGGTCTCTCACTGGCTGGCATCACCTCATGGGGAGGATCCAAGCTTGTTTCATGAGGAGAATATTTACAGATGACTGTTGCTACAATACTACTTCCTTTACTTTTCCTTCCTTTCCATCCCCACAAAGAAATGAAATTAGAAGAATTTTTAACAGAGGCTCAGAGGAAACCCTAATGGTTCATCTCACAGTATTTTCTTTTTGACATCTGAAACGTGGCCTCAGACTTACTGGAAACATCTTATTTCAACTAGCTTGCACTCTTCCAGTTAAAGCAGGGCTGCCTGACCTCAGTATTACTGAGAAATGGTTCTCTGCCATGGGGTTTGTCTGTACATCATGGACCGTTCAGCAGCATCCTTGGCTTCTCCCCACTAGATACCAATCGCATCCCAAGATGTGACGACCAAAAAGGCATCTCTAGACATTGTCAAAAGTTGCTTGCAAGAGGCAAGATTCCCCAAATCGAGAACTACTGGATTAAAATTATTTGTGAAGTGAATGAGGACTGTAACAATTATACTTCAAAGTAATGAACTAGGGTAACAATAAATTGCAGGGAGCCTATGGCTCTTTGGAGACCATATCAGAGCCCCTCCAGGTGAGGTTTCACTCGGGTATATCACACCCTCGTTATCATTTTACGCTTCCTAAAACCTGGAATCTGGGGACAAAAAATAATTGTGACATAGACATTATTTACATATACCAAAAGAAATTCCAGGTGGATTAGAGAATTAGCTATTTTTAAAGCTTAGATCATACAAAAAGTAAAAAGAAATAGAAGTGAATCTTTTTCAGGCCCCTAGATGAGGAGGGCTGCCTTAGCGCCTCCCCTACACCTCTCTCTCTGGCATACTTTTATTGTCTAAAATCTGCGTGAATGAAACTCAAAGTCAGATGACCAACTGGGGAAAATATCTGCGACAATTATGACAGAGAAGTTTGGATCCGTATTGCATAAGAAAAATTCTGGGATTGCAATAGTTAAATGAGGAAAAAGCAAAGGGCAGGGAGAGATGATGAAGAAAAGCAGATCAGAGGTGTCATCGTGACTTGAAGCAAACCTGTCCAAACTCTGTCCAGCCCCACTAGTAATAAAAGAAACGTAAGTTAATACAAAATATAATGTCTCACCGGGTATGCTGGTGTACACCTGTTATCTCAGTACTTGGGAGATTGAGATGGAAGGATCACAGGTTCAAGGCCAACCTCCTCAACTTAGTGAGACGCTGTTTAAATAAAATAGGGCTGGGAGTGTAGCTCAGAAGTAGAATGCCTCTGGGTTCAATCTCCAGTCCCCCTACACACACACACACACACACACACACACACACACACACACACACCTTTGGCTACCAAATCAGTGATGATTGCAATGAAAATACTCCGTGTGGTCAAGGCTCTGTGCATCTCCATAACCATTCATCGAGAGCCCTTATTTTTTAGGCACTAAGCAAAGATCTCTGGATACCAAGTCAGGCAAGAGCTGGTCTCTAGTTTCTAGTCTATTTAGTCAGTTTAGTTTAACAAACACACACACATAACCTGAGAGAAAGGCACTTTACAAACATCGGTACGTTTAGGGTTTCAGCATCCCACCCCTCCTACCACCACCGCCCTTATCTACTAGGCTTCTGCCTCTTGTCTATAAACTTGCTGAAAACTGGCATATCCTAAAAACAAAGAACTCTCTGCCCTTCCAAGCCAGTGACACATGGCTCCTGTCCCCTCCACTTCAGTGACATCGCCTTCCTAAGAGGCAACACTACCCGCCCAACTGGCAGACTCAAAGATGACCCTTCAGCCTTTTCTTTCTTGACCTTTGGTTATATTTGACACAGGTGCTCTCCCCTTTGTTAAGTCTCCTGTCTCCTATTTTTGGGATATATCAGCTTTATGGAGATACAATGCATACTATTTATACTGTACATACTATAGAGTTTCATCATTTAAGATGGACAATTTTATGATTTTTAGTATATTCAGAGTTGTGTAACCATCACCACAATCAATTTTAGAACCTCTTTTTAATCAGCTCTCTCATTCAAATAAACTCATACTCATTAGAAATTCATGGTTTTTGTTTGGATTTTAGGGGTGTTCAATTTTGGGGTTTTTTTTGTGGACTCCTCGTGGGCACTGGGGATTATATCCAGGGATATTATACCTCCAGACTATACCCCCAGCCCTATTTTTGTTGTTAAATGGGGTCTCCTAAAGTTGCAGAGTCTGGCCTCGAACCTATGATCTTCCTATCTCAGCCTCTCAAGTACTGGGCTAACTGGCATGCATGACCATGCCCAGCTAGTTCTTGAGTTTTCAAATCCTTTTTCCTCCTGTTTACTCTAAAATGTTTGACTATTCTTTCTTGGTCTTTTTCTTTTCCTAACATCTTAAATATTTCTAGTCCTTAGTCTTCTTCTAATTTTCTATTACTCCCAAACTTATGGAAGCCTTCTTCAGACCATGGTTTCAACCTGGTCTTCTATAGCCCCAGACCACAATCCTATGCTTCTGTACTCTGGTTATACCTTCCTAATGCACATACCCACCCGATTGTTCTACACTCACATTAAACTCTGTAGGTCCTAAGTTGAACAGCTCATGCCCTGCAAGTTCACCCACCCTTCCTGCCAGCAGATGTGTCCTTCCTCCAATGCAATACATGCCTCACATCAGCACCTATGTCACACCCCAGGACACATCACACAGAGGGAACACCATTCCCTGTGTCTCTCAAGCTAAACCTCGTCGTCCTGTGCTCCTCCTTGCCTCTCCCCCTCTGTCTCCAGCCCCCACACCAGGCTCTGTTGATCCCCTAGATTCAGGCACGTCTCACCTGTACTCGCTCCTCTTCACCTACATTGGGGCTGCCTTAGTCCACACATTTATTACCTCTTGCTTTGACTCTTGCAGAGACCATCCCTTCCCTCCAAATTTACTAAAAGGGCTCTCTTCCTGTTAAGGTTTAAATATCGGATGTCCCCCAGAAAAACTCATGTTTGGCAATGCAACAGAGGTGAACTAAATAAATCGTGAGGGCTCTAACCTTGTCACTGGAATAACCCATCGATGGATTAATAATTTGAAAGGAGTTATTGGATCTTAACTGTCGGCAGGTAGCGCATGTGAGTCACAAGTGATATGACCATGGGGACTCTATCTGTTCCTAACTGCCTGCCTGCCTCTCTCTCTCTCTCTCTCTCTCTCTCTCTCTCTCTCTCTCTCTCTCTCTCCCTGCTTCCCAGCTTCCATAAGCTGAGCAGCCTTCCTCTACCATGCCCTGCTGCCATGATGTTTCTGCCTGCCTTGAAGCTGGCCAACCATGGACTTAACCTCTAAAATCATGAGCCAAAATAAATATTTCCCCCTCAAAGTTCTTCTCATTGTTTGGCATTTTGGTCAAAGCAATGAAAATGCTAAAATTTACTTTCTAAACTATAGACATAATCCCGATGTACTGGCCAAGGAACCATCAATAGCATACCTTCATTGCATATATCCTAACCAATCATGCCAAGCATTTTGGTGGATTTTCAATATCCTGCAGAAACAGAACCATATTGCCCTACCAGTCCCCTAGGCTCTCCTCCTCCATACACACAAAATCTTTTGACACCCCCTAAATATGCTATCCTTCTTATACCTTCATCATGTATTAGACATACTGCTTAGAATTCCTCAATTCAAATTCCTTAAGAATTTTCCAGGCCAGGCATGGTGGCTCATGCTTGTAATCCCAGCACTCAGGAGGCAGAGACCAGAGGATGGTGGTTCCCAGACAGCCTCAGCTACTTAGTGAGGTCCTTCACAACTCAGCGAAACCCTGTTTCAGAAATGAAAAGACTAAAACTTAGGGCTGAGGGTTTGGCTTGGAGGTACAATGCCCCTGGGTTCCATCCCCTGGTACCACAAAAAACAACAACAAAAAAATTTTCCTTTGCAAAAATCTCACTCATCCTCTAATGTACAGCTCAAAGTCACTTTGCCAAGATGGACACTCTCTCTTCTAAGTTCCTGCAGCACCTTGCACCTAATCCTACATCGGCATGCCCACATTTCTGTGATATGTCTCTGTGGCCCAATAGAATATGATTTCTTCAAGAGCATCCTTCCCCAAGTCCCTGTGCCAAATGCTACACCTGCAAAACAGAAGACATGCAGGGACTGCTTGTTGACTACTTGTATGCATGGATAAACACATAAAGTCGTATTCTGATTCCCTGCAACACAGGCGTGGAACATGCTAAGTAGAAGCAGTAGTGGCTGAAATACTGGGCCCTGAAGAGAAAAGCCACCTCTGCCCAAATCCCTCCCGGGCACTTCAGGCCACACATGCCACTTGGACTCCTGTGACTTCCAGTTGTCACGTGGACCCAGCTTTCAAAGGGGTACGTTAGCTACAGAGGACAAGGGCTTTAGAGGTCAATGCAAGATGATGGATCATTCTCTTCAAAGCAGAGAAAACGTGTGACTTTCTTTCAGATTTGTGTGACAATTGTCTTGGGTTGTTTGTGAGAATATGAACTCTAAGCCAGGCGTGGTGGCATATGCTGGTCATCCCAGCATTTTAGAGGCTGAGACAAGAGGATCATGGTTCTCAGCCAGCCTCAGCTGCTTAGTGAGGCCCTTTGCAACTCAGTGAGACCTGTTTCAAAATAAAGAATTAAAATAGGGCTGGGGGTGTAGGTTGGAGGTAGACTGCCCCTTGGTTCCATCCCCAGTACTGCCAAAAAATAAATAAAGAATATGAGTCCCTCCCTGAATTTTTCCCAGCTAGCTATTTCTCTGGACCCTTGGTTTGACTTCTTTGGGCCATTCACACTTTAAAAATAAAAAGCGGGGGGGTGGGGAGAGGGCACCAAATATAGTTTAAATGTATACTATTTATGTTCAATAAAAATTGTTTAAGAATAAAATAAAATAAAATACATTGGCTCTAAAAAAATAAATAAATAAAATCTTTAAAAAAATCATTTGCTGGAATGAATCAAATCAGCTCATTCTACTGGCAGCCAGAGCGGTCCGAACCCGTTACTATGGAAATGAATTTGTTACTTTCGTGGTTCCTTCCTGGTTCTCAGGCTGTAGGCAGCATCTGCAGAGCTCCTGTGAATACCTACCCAAGGAGGGGAAAGGAAGAAAACAGAATCTTAGAGACAGAGAGCCAGGGCTGTGCAATGGTCAGAAATGGTTGGCAAACCTCTTTGCTCCAGGTCAGCGCTTCTTACTCTCCTTTGTTTGTTTGGTTTATAGTTTGTGTGTGAAGCGCAGTACTTCTCCGAACTTGCACATTCTGTCCCAATAGAATTCATTTTCCAAGAGAATATTAATTTTAAAAAGTGACTTCAACACAAACCACCACCACCAAAAGACCAATCTGGCCCCCACTGGGAGCAGAGACTCCAGGCCCCAGTGCCCATGGCCTCCATGCCGGGGTCCGTGGTCCCTGCGGTTCTGGATGCCGTCGATGGCCATGGCGCTCGGGGTGTGCTAGGGTGTTGCTTCCGCTCACCCAGTGCCTTGGTGGAGGGAAAAGATGCAGGGAACTCACACATCTGGGCTTCCACCAGAGCTGCATGTGGATATGGATAGGGTGCATTTCCTCTTGTTTGTTTTCTTCCTAAACAAATAGAATGAGGAGAAAGAGAAAGAGTTCTACAACTTAAAAACTTAAAACACTCCCTTAAAGCTCGGAGACCCTTCAAACTAGCTCCTCATTCCTGTTCTTCCACACTATTAGGTAAACAGGGCTTCATTAAGTTCATCATACTCAATCAAATACTTTTGAGTATTTATTTATTTATTGTGGTACAAGAGATTGAACCCAGAAGCATTCTACCTCTGAGCTACACCCCCAGCCTGATTTTATTTCCTATTCGGAAACAGGGTCTTGCTAGTTTGATGAGAGTCCCACTACTTGCTGATCTGTAATCCTGTCTCAGCCTCCCGAGTACTAGGATTACAGGTGTGTGCCACTATGCCCGGCCATTGAGTATCTCTTTGATACTGCACACTTTCCGACATGTTAATGATACGACAGTAAACAAACAAAATATGTGCGTATAGACAGATACATAGATCTCACTCTTCTCATAGAATTGTGTGGCAGAAGAAAATGAAAAAGACCAAGTGCACAAATATGTATATAACAGATCAATAATAAGTGCCATAAAAATGTAGGAGAGTCGGGCATGGTGGTGCATGCCTAATGTCCCAGAACTTGCAAAACGGAGACAGTTGGATCACAGGTTCGAGGATAACCTCAGCAAGTAATGAGACTCTCAACAACCCAGAGAGACCCTGTTTCCAAACAAAAAAATTAAAAGGGCTCAGGATGGATATAGCTCAATGTTAGAATGCCTCTAGGTCATTCCTCAGTGTCACACACACACACACACACACACACACACACACACACACAGGAAAGAAGGAAGGAAATAGAATGATAGAATAAAATACTGAGGGAGCACAATTATAAATTGGGTGGAAAGCAGAAAACCTCCCTGAGAGGCTGGCTTTAACCTAGAACGAGCTTGTGGTGGGAAATTTCTCCTGGACAATCCAGGTGGACCCACATCATCTGAAGTGCCTATAAGAAGTCAGGAAGGTGAGATAAAAGATGTGAGGGCAAGAGCTGAAGTCAGAGAGGACAAAGGATGCTCCACTGCCGGCTCTGAAGGTGGAGGAAGGAGCCCCGGCAGGCCACCAAGAGGAGTTGAAAGAGGCAAAGGAAGTGGACTCTGCTCCAGAGCTTCCAGAAGGCTCACAGCCCTCAGACACCTTGATACCATATTTTTAACCTACACAAATGTAAAGGGATACGTTTCTACTATTGTAAGCCACTAAGTTGTTGTAAGTTGGCACAGCAGCAACAGGACACTAATATAATGTTCAGGTCATGTAGACCCTGAAAAAGCCTGTGTCCTTGCAGGAAAGGATGTTGAACTGTATTCTGAATGTGAATCCAAGGCTATGGGGATGTTCTGAGTGAAGGACAGCCATGACCTGATTTGTGTGTTTACATCATCCTTTGGGCTCTTGGGTAGAAGACAGACTCCAAAGAGGGAGAAGTCGAAATATGGAAACCAGTCAGAAAGAAGGGATGAGAGGGGAGTGGGGGAAACATAAAGCAAGGGCAGATATGGGATCTTTTAAAAATACAGACAAAAGACTTGCTGATAAATTAGACAGAAGGATAGCTCCTAAAGCCATTGGTTAAAGCGACTGTTGGAATCCCACCACCATTGATATGAAATATGGAAGGCTTACTGCGGTAGAAGGAGTTTTGCAGTTGTATTGTTAGTTGTAGTTTTTATATGCTTAGAGTGTGAGGGGTATTAACAACTGTGCTTTGGACTTAAATTTGAAATGGCCATTAGATGGAGAAATGTGTATAGTAAATAGGTTTATATTCTAGTTCAGAATTCAGGGGAGAGATTGGACTGGGGAAATAAATGCAAGTTATCAACTACCAGGTAAGATCCCATAGGCAAGGGGGAAAAAAAAAGAAGGGAACAGGAGGAAGAGAGACAGGAGGAGGGAAAGGAAGGAAGGAAGGAGGCAAACAGAGGTGAAGTGTGCCTTGGGCCATTTCTGAATTTAGAGGACAGCCTGAGACCTGCAGCTACAGACAGGCAGAGCAAAGTGCACTCAAGAGTAATGGTGAAGTAATTATGTTCCTCCTGAGCCAGAACACAAGCTGGCGGAGGAAATAGAATCAGCCCTAGGAGAATGCTATAGAATGTAGAATTAGCACCGTGTCAGGTTAATTTCTTTCCCAGTCTCACCTTAGGTTGATGAGCTCAATTTAAGGATCAAATTAATCAACCTTGAGCAATTGTTGGGAAATAGGAAAATTTCTAACCTCTCCTTTTCATGGTTTGCCTCGCTGTACCTGTCCAGAGCGTAAGTGCCGAAATACCTTGTGTTCCAGAGTGGCTATTAATTCACTCAAATCCAATCTAGCTCTAAGCTTCTCTTGCAGCCATAATGGAAGGGCTCCTCTTCATCCTAAAAAAAAAAAAAAAAAAAAAAAAAAAAAAAGGTGAGAATTAGGGTGGTATCTGGAGCACAGGAATGGTCCCCTGACTCTTCTGCGGAGGTTGCCATGGCTACCTTCTTGCCCTTTGTTGTAGAATGATGCTGGAAAGTTTCCTCTCTACCATCCCTTGGACTCCGGTGCTTCCTCACAGCGTTCTTTTTATTTGGTCTCTAAGCCTGATAAAAGACGGGCAATCCCAACAGCTATATTGCTCTCACCCTTCCTGGAGAAGTAGATATAGGGGGGACCAGGTCACTACAACTTATAGAAACCCCATAAGCTGCACTTTCTCACCCTCTGCAAGGGAAAACTCTGTCTAACAGAGAACATGTCTGCCCTTCCACTCTTAACAAGAATCTTTCTCCCCTACCCTAATCAAACCTTCACTCATCATACAAAATCTTCAGAGGGAAATGTGGGTAGGGCTATTTCTTGGGTACCAGACCACTCTGTTTAGGATGCTGAAACTCGGAAGTTAATAATGGCCCCCAAGCTAGGTGTAGTGGTTCACACTTGTAATCCCAATACTTGGTAAGGCTGAAACAGGAGGATTTGCAGATTTGAGGCCAGCCTCAGCAATACAGAGAGGCCCTCCACAACTTAGTGAAAACATGTTTCAAAATAAAATAGTGCTGGATGTATATCAGAGATAGAATGCCCCTGGGTTCAATCTGTGGGACCACAAAGTGAGAAATAATAATAATAATAATAATAATAATAATAATAATAGTAATAATAATGGCCCTCAAAATATGGTGTCCTCTACTCTGAGCCCAGAGACAACTTTTTTCTTTTTCTAATGGGGGAAAGAAACATAACTCAGTGGCAATTTATTTAAACATTCTATGATATTTCTTAAATTGAACACATATACTTGAAATAGTACAACTCTGTCTCACAAGATTTCTTACTTTTATCTCCCTTCCAGACCCACCATCAAATGAGAACAAGGGCAGATGTTTAGATGTTTTCTGGTCACCTTTAGACAACAAAGATGTTCTGGGCTGTGGTCACTTGGAAAGTGCTGTGACTAAAACTGCAATTTGATCGGAAGTCATTGTTTCCCCTGGCCCTCCACCCTGGCCCAGGTAGTAGGAAGGAGCTTGATTGACTTGTTTCTCGCTTCTCACCTGGTCTTGTTCCTCCTCCAGTTCCACAACTGTGTTTTCTGTATCACGGGGTATAGAACTGGGAGGACAGTTGAGTGTACTGTGATGATCTGACATTTCAGCTCTCTGGACTTGGCACATGGTTGAAGTCATGTGAAGCCATGCGCGCTAGGTGAGAGGGCATTATTTTGTTTGCTGCCTAGATTAATGCCTCCAAAACAGTAGCAATTGAATATAAGATTCATTATCTTATCTGCACCCTAGTGTTTGAAACCAGTGATAGTACAGAACCCTAAATATACACATTTGTTTTTCCTTATTAACATTCACCTTTTCACATAAAGAAAGCACTTTACAGATTCTTTTTGGTGTTTCTGAATTATAGCACCACCACTCTAGTGCTTTGAGGCAATTACTAAGCAAAAAGAAGTGTAACTTGAACACAAGCATTGAAATATTGCCACTGCAATATATCCTAGATAGACAGACATTAAGTAACTAACGAGTGGGTAGCATATACTGCCTGGATACACTGGCCCAATGGATGATTCCCATCCCAAGCAGGATGGAATGAGAGAAAATGAGATTCATCATGCTGCACAGGGCAGCACACAATTTAAAATCTTTTGAGCTGTTTCTGGAATTTTCTTTCTGATACTTTTGGACCATGGTTGACCACAGGTAAATAAAACCATGCAATTGAAAACCAAGGACAATGAGGAAGTACTGTATTTATTTGTGGAGTGAAAGGATAAAAAGGAGTCGTCTAGCACCTCGCTTTGAAATGTAGTTTCTGTTGTCTTTGGACCTCAGCTCAAACTCCACTTCAACCTGCTGTTAATCGTAGCCCTAGAGACACACGAATGTGATTATAGCACTCATACTGGCCATATTTTAGTGCTGCCCTTTTTTTTCTTTTCCCTCTGGCTGACCTGTCCTACGTGTCCTCTTCTCTCCCATCGTCATTTTTCTTGACCCACATTAAGGAGGTATAAACACACATCCATAGTCACAGACAGGGGACAGCATTTTCTTTGAGACCAGAGTATGAAAACTTGCATCATCTCCCTTGCCTTAACCGCACCTCATAGATAACCTTCTCTAGCCGTCTGCCCATGTTCTGTTGATTTGTCACAGAAGTGTTCCTTAGAGTATTTCTTAGCCCAGCAATATCATCCAGGGACTTATTAGAAATGCAAATTAATGGGCCTCATCCCAGTAATCTGTGTTTTAACCAGCCTCCAGCAGGTTCTGATGGTGCTAATGTGAGAACCACTGTTAAAATGGCTTCCTAGTATGTGCTTATACTTTAAACTAGCTCATCAAACAACTTCCCCATAATTACTATTTTATTTTAGACCTTCTTGCCTATTCTTGGGTATTTTTGTTCTTTCAAATGAATATTAAGGTAATTTTATCCAGTTAAAAAAAAATCTATGGTTCCAATGAGAAATGGCAAAAAATTATGTGTTAGCATTGGGATAATTGGCATTATGGTGATACTAAATGTTTCTATCTAAGAGGATGAACCATCTTTTCATTTTTCTATGCATTGAATTTTTATTATTGTTTTCTCATAAAGGTCTTCTGACTTTCTTCTCAGAGTTATTCATAAATGATTTATAGTTTGAGATGATCATATAAGTTTTTCTCATTCTATTTCTGGGTTTTTATTTCTGGAATAAAGAGAAAACCTCTAAGATAAACTAAATAAAATATATTTATCTTATTTTACCACTTTATTAAATTCTCTTTTTTATTCGAGGGTTTGAGCTAACAACAAACTGCTTGAATAAAAAAGAAAATTTAATAAGTGGCAAAATATAAGATAAATACTTAGCTTATCCTAAAGCTTAAATGAAAGTGTAATTTGTTTTGCAGCATTTATTAGAACCTATAAACGATGCTGAAAAAATAGTAAAAGCAAGTGCACTTGTCTAGTTCCTGATTTAATTTGAAATAGCTTTACTGTTTCACCATTTATATTAATATTTACTACTGTGCTTTGGTGGTCTTTAATACACTTAAGTGGCTTCCTTCTAGCTATATTTCAATTAAAAGTTTTTATTATTATTAATGGGATGTTGATTTTATCAAATGTCTTTTCAGTATCTATTCATGTATTCATGTGGTTCTTATTCCGTAACAAGGATGAAACATAAATTACTATCTCAATTGATTTTCCTATCTCATCAGTTTTGCTTTTGTGCTTCAAACTGAGGGTTTTAACTGTTTGCTTGAGTAAGTTATCTGAAGCTAAAAAGCCAGAAGATAACATGATTGAAGGTCTGATTAGCTAAAACACAAATGCACACACATTTATTCCCTGGCACCATTTTGACTTTGACCAACTCAACTAAGCAGCACTATCAACAAGAAGTAGTAATTGAGGACCATGAGAGCGTGGTGATCAACTGGGAAACTTTGGGTAATAAAAATGACTAACCTTTACTGAACTTTGTGTGTGAGGGTTAATAGAAATTGAATGCAGGGACATTTTACCTCTGAGCTACATCCCCAGCCCTATTTTATTGTTTATTTTGGAACAGGACCTACCTAAGTTACTATGTATGCACTACCACACCTGGCTTTTGTAGGTTCCTGTAGGTTGCTTGCTCTCTGAATCATACCCTTACCCCTTAATAAACAAAAGTATCTACTTATCTACTTCACATTGTTGGGTATGCATTGAAAGGAGTTTCCAAAAGTTACCTGTATAATCTTATGTATAAATTTTTTCTTCATAAAAAGACTCTTTTCTTTTCCCTTTTTTTGTGTGTGTGATACTGGGGATGGAACCCAGGGGCACTCTACCTCTGAGCTATACCCCTAGCCCTATTTTTTTATTCTTTAGTTTGAAACAGAGTCTCACTGAGTTGCAAAGGCTCTCACTAAGAGGCTGAAGCTGTCCACAAATCATGATCCTCCCGTCTCAGCCTCCCAAATGCTGGAATTACAAGCATGGGCCACACCTGGCTTCTTTTCCCTTTTTAACTGTCAAAAAAAAAAAAAAAAAAGTAACCTACCAGAAAGCACAGGGAGTCATTTGTGTGGTTTCTTGGCCAAGAACCCCAAGTCTCGCTTGCCTCCTGCCCATGAGCCTGTGCCCAGGTCAGGCACACCTTTGCTGCTGGCCGTGGCTCATGGTACTACCTTGTCCTTGATACGGTGGACTGACCAGGAGACCATAAAAGTAGCAACAGATCCCACTTTCCCCATGGAGTTTCGAAGGGACAGAGACATAGGGAGTTCCTAGAACTTGAGTCAGTCCGGTTTGTGGTTATAAAATCCTACCTGGGCTGCCTTCACCTGCTTCTCTCTCACCTTAGTTGAGAAAAGCAGCTCTTCCTGAGCCACACTCTAGATGCACGGCTCCTGATGGTAGCTGAGCAGAGGGTTTGAGGCATGCTATTCTACCATTCCTCCTGGTGTCAGGGCCCAGGGCTCTGCCTCTTTCCATGACTTCCCACTCCAGACTTGTAACTGAAGACCATGATTTGTGACCCAGACCCTCAATTGCAGCCTCTCTTGGCTTCCTACCACCTCCTACCAGGCCACAAAATGATCGACTGTTCTGCACACCAGAACCTCGCTTGACTGCACTTCCTGCCTGGGGACCCAGGTTTCCACAATAACAGCTCCCTAGGGCCCCGTAGCTGGCTTGGTTGTGGCCTTCCACTTGGGGTGGCTTGTCCCAGTCTGGGCTCCACTCCAGCCTGCTACATTGAACCCTGCGTTTGCCCATCTGCTGACATAGTTGGTGCTGCAGGTCCCTGTGGAGCTCATATTACCAGCTCCCCACAGCAACCCCCAAATGCACATAGTTCCCCCAACAGTGTGCTAGGCCCTGCATGACCTGATTCTTGCATCTGAACCTCCCTGTCCTTGGACTATCCATGGTACCCAAGTTTCCTCTATGCCTGCCTTTTACCACTTAGAGTCTCAAAAATCATATCATAGAAATGAAAAGCTCTGCCAATATCTGTTCTTGCTAGAAATGGCCCCTGGGAGTCCCAGGAAATAGGCAGTTGTTCTCTTGTATGCCAGCCCTGATGACTACGGTGATTGGTGACTGCAGAATACCAATGCTCAGTGCAGGCCCAGTCTGTCAACGGTGCCTTTAAAGCTCAAAGTCATTCCCCGCCCTGGAACCCAAGCTAGAGAACGTGGGCACAGCAGTAGTGCCCGTGCATTTGCTTTTGCCATAAATGACCTCATCTATCTCACCGAATAATCGCCTTTCAGGTCTCCTCTTATTAGTCCGGACGGCAATGATATCCTCTTAGGTCTTAATACTTGATGGATGGATCTCTCTGTTCCCATGTGGCAGCAAAAGAATTTAGAAATATTTCTAGAAATATTATCATCTGCTACTGAAATACATTTTTCATCGATTGTATCTTTACTTACAGTATAGTTCAGGTGAATTGAATGTATATATCAGTGCTTAAAATTCTCTTTTGGTTTGCAACACAAGTGTTGTTACAAGCTGATGTTGTGAAAGCTAATAACAAATAGTATGATTCTTCTGCTGTAGAATAAAAGCTCAAGGTAGTACAGCTGCCCTTCCATATCTGTGGATTCTGTATTTATGGATTCGACCAACCACAGACTAAAAATATTCAGGAAAGAAAATTGTGTCTGTTCATAGACCTACATTTTTTTCTTGTTATTGTTCCCTAAACAATACAGCATAACAATTATTTACATATCATTAACATTGTATTAGGTATTATAAGTAATCCAGAGAGGATTTGAAGCATACAGAGGATCTGCTTAGATTATATAGAAATACCGCACCATTTTATATAAGAGACTTTAGCACCTGCAGACTTGGATATGAACAAAGGGCTCCTGGATCTAGTCCCAGTAGACACCTAGGGATGACTTCTTTTCACAAGGTAAACTTTGTACAATGGATCTCCAGCTCTACTATGCATTAAAACTGAGTCTCTAATGTGCATTAAAACTATGAGTTTCTTGGCCCTTCTCTTTAAAATTCTGAACCAGGAGGTCTAGCAGGGAGTCCGGGGATGTTCATTTTTTAAATATATTTTATTGGTGCATTGTAGTCATGCATCCTAATGGAATAAAAATTTTGTGGAGATATACATGCACACATCACCCAACTAGCCCTTATCCAATCCCCATCCCATTCCCTCCCCATCTCTCCTTCCCATGCTTGATTTAGTGATTGACTTTGATATGTTTAAGTACATCATGTGTTTCCCTTCTTCCCCCTTCAACTCCAGTCAAGATGTCCATCAAAAGATGAGTGAATTAAAAAACTATGGGATATGTATGCAATGGAATTTTACCCAGCCATAGAGGAGAACAAAATTATGGCATCCACAGGGAAATGTCACAAAAAATAAGAAATCAGATGCTTTCCCTAATATATGAAAACTAGGGAGAAATGGGTTATAGGAGGAACTCTAGATGAAGAAGGGACCCTACAGAGGAGCAATTGAGTTTCTCATTTTAAACTTGCACAGTATGTCATTTTCAGGAGATGGTTTTTTGAGCACACATTTGAGAAGAACTGAGTTATTGGATTCCAAGGAAAACACTTGGGTTTTAATCCTAGCTCAGTGGGCCTTGGTTTGAAACTTTTGATATTTATGTTTCGATCCATAAAGGGAAACACTGCCTTCCTTGTTGTTGCAGATAATTCTTGTCAGGAAGACAGTATTTACAGGCAACCAACCTCTCTGAACACATGGTGGACACATCCACAACAGAAGTTTTTATAGATCTTATGTGCTTAACTCTATGGGAGAATAGAAATATCGTCAGACCTTATCCAGGCATTTCTTTTGAAAAATAAACAGGACACAGAGCATTCTCGGCAGCAAGAAAAACTTAACGATAAATAGTCAGTTAGTGGATAGACTATAAAAATCCATAGTAGAGCTGGATACCCACTGTACAATCTGGTGCAGTTAATGAAGGGATGACATTCATGGTTTCTGAGGACTCCATTAATTACAATATAACAATTAGTGTATAGAAAAGTAACATTGAAATTGTGAGTAAATCTTATATTTTGGTGCTACTTTAAGATAAGGACAGATTTTATAGAGCTTAGAACAAGTTCTGTACATGTTGATAATAAAAAAAACTTCATCTCTTAAAATGACGATGTTGTTTGCTCTATAACTATTGTGTCTGGCACAGAAAAAAAATCCGACCTTATGAACTTTATATTCTAGTTACGGGGATAAGTTAATCATAGATAGATATAATTTTCAGCCGAATCCTAGCTGTAGGAATCCAACTTCTGATCAAACTTGTAAAGACAGACTTTTATAACTAAATTATAGACTTGCTGTGTCCAATTCAGTAGCCACAAAACCACATATTACTAAACTGAATTTAATTAAATTCAGAGTAAATGACATTCGAAGTTCAGTTCTTCAGCAGCACTAGCCACTTTCCAGGGTTTGACAGCCGTGTGTAGCTAGTGTCTACCATATTGAATAGCATAGAGCCAACACTTCCATCATCATTAATTGTTCTATTGGATACTGCTGACCTAGATTAGGGTAAAAGATGAAATATACTACGGTAGAAGAAATACACTAGATGATAGTACCATATCTAGATAACATATACTATGGGAGAAAGTGCAGAGCAAGATGGCAGACTATGCTAGAAAAAGGGGCATTGCCATTTAAATGTCTTTCAGAATGTCTCTGAGAAGTAGCATTTGAGAAAAGACATAAAGAGGAAAGTAAATGATGGGAAATCAGAGGGAAGTGAACTCCAGGAGAGGAAACAGAAGGTCAATGGCTTGAAGAGAAGCAGAGATGGGACTTGGTCCAGGAACAGCAAAGAGACCCATGGGGAGTAGAGGAGAAAGAGGAAGAGAAGCAGGTGTAGGAGATGGGGTCAGAGATGTAAGGTGGTGAGTACACCAATGAGGACTTGCCTGTCATGGGACGGATTTCAGCTCCTGTTTGGAGATGGATGGGAAGCCTAGACTAGTGAGTTTTGAACACAGTGACATGGTTAGAGCATACTTTTTTTGTTGTTTTGTACTGGGGTTCCTGGAAGCCCTTTTACCTCTGGGCTACACTCCCAGACACACACACACACACACACACACACACACACACACACACACATATATATATATTTTTTTTTTGAAACAGGGTCTCTTAAGCCAGCGAGGCTGGCTCCAAACCAGAGCGATCCTTCTGTCTCTGCCTCCCAAGCACGGGGATTACAAGCGTGCACCACCATGCCCAGCTTAGAGCATACTTTAATAGGGACATTCTATCTATTGTGTGTCACTTGGACCCAGAGAGCAAGGGCTGAACCTGAGGTCAATAAGAAGATCTTTAACAACAGTTAAAATAGGAGATGATAATCAATTTTACCAGCAAGGTAGCAATGAGTAAGAAGAAATAGTAAGGTTCTGGATGGACTGCAAAAGAAAATACAAATGAATCTGTGGGATATAGGAGCCAAGGAATAGGATCAGGGCTGAGCCAAGCCTAGTTAAAGAATTGGGTCTTCCCATTCACTGTGATAGGTGAAACTGTGAAACAAGCAGATTTGGTGAGAAAAATCTAAACTCCAACGCAGAGTATGTGAAGATTGGTATGCCCGTTAGACATCACAGTGGACAAGTTGAGGAGACAATCGAGTTCAGAAGAGATGACCAGGTCAGAGATACATTCTAATGATCATCCCAACTTCAGGCTTTGAGGCTCAAGGGGATCACCCAGAAAGTAAGGGTAGGTTGAGAAGAGAAGCGTTCCAGGCACTCACCCGGGCACTTGAACATCGTGAGATCTGACCAATAAAAAGGCACCAGCAAAAGAGGCAGAGTAGTAGCAAGTGCAGGAGTGTGGTGTTCTAAAAAATTTAAAAAGGATTTTAAGGTGCCAAAACTCCTGAAGGTCATATAATCACACGCCCTTCCTCATTTGCAGGAAGGAACAGTTCTGATAGACACCTGCTATCCTGGTGCAATCATTAATAGTACCCTTTTTATTCTCAACATTCATATTATAATAAGTTATAATAGTTTGTCACCCTACTGATAAGTCATCAGTAATAGTCTATTGGAATCTCTGTGTGGTTTTCATTTGAGATTACAATGGTTTGTCAAGAATACAGACAATAATAAATGCTGGCAAGGATGTGGGAAAATAGGAATCCTAACTGTTGGTGGGATTACAAATTAGTACAGCCACTCTGGAAAACAGTATGAAGGTTCCTCAAAAGACTAGGAATGGCACCACCATATGATCCAGCTATATCAGTTCTCAATATCGTTCTAAAAGAATTTAAAGCCAGAATATTATAATGATGCATTCACATCCATGTTTTTATTAGCACAATTTAACAGCCAGATGATGGAACCAACCTAGGTGTTCATCAACAAATGAATGAATAACAAAAATGTGGTCCACACACACAGTGGAATTCTACTCAACCATACACAAGAGCAAAATTATGTCATTTGCGGGAAAGTGGGTGGAAGTGAGATCAGCCAGTTGCAGAAAGCTAAGGGTCATATGTTTTCCTTGCATATGTGAAAGCTAGAGAAAAAAGAAAACAGCACCAGTGGAATAGTGGAAGGGGCTTGGGGAAGGAAGATGGGAAGGAACAAAAGGAGAACTGATGAAGAAAACAGTTCAAGTGATTCTATGTTCACATATGAAGATATCGCTACTAATATTGTAGTATGTACAGAAAGGGGTGAGTAGTGGTGGGCTCCAGAGGGAAAGGCACCAAGCACTGTGTGCCCTGATGTTCCTGTCACTTTGAACCTCACTATGATGTACAGTTACAATACATCAATGAAAGTACATGTAAAAAATACATGAACCATTGGATGTAGCAACAGGGAGGTCACTGATGACCTTGGTAAGAGTGTTGGGGTGTCATGGTAGAATCGGTACTTGAGAGAAGAGAGTAAGAGATTGTGGCAAGAATCACAGTGAGATTTGGGGGAAAATCTTGTTGTAAAGGGGAAATAAGAACAAGTCTGGTTGCCGGAAGGTAAATAAGGTGAAGATAGGTTTTAGTTTTAGTTTTTGTTCGTGTAATGATAGAAAAATGATAGCTCGTTTGTATGCTGATGGGAAATATCCAGTGGAGAGGAAAATTGATGATACAGAAAAGGGAAAAGACTCCTAGAGAAATAAGTAGGGCTGAGCCACAGTGCACAAGGAAGGGTGGTCCTAGTAGGGGCATGGAAAGGAAGGTCAGGTGCTGTATTAGTCCACTTTCTGTGCTATAACATAATACCCGGTGCTGGGTTCTTTATTTAAAAAAATATTGAACTCGCTCTTTAGGAAGCTAAACATCCAAGCTTGGCCAGCCCAAGATTCTGTCGCCCCTGGTGAAGATTCCCTCGGCTACATCAAATATAGTGGCTAGCATTAGCCACCATATTTGGGGACACATGTGAGAAGGAGGGATCCCATGATGGCAATATAGGAAGTCAGACAGCAGAGAGGGACCAGTCTTGCTCTTTTTTTTTTTTTTTTTTTTGGTCAACACACACTTATGAGAACTAACTCCACCATGAGGCCAGCATCAATCCCTTCTGAGGGTGGGACCCCAGTGACCTAACCACCTTCCATCTGGCCTCTTCTCTTTTCACTGTCTCCCGATAGCACCACATTGGAAACCAATCCTTCAGCACATAAACCTTTGGGGGACAAGCCACACCCAAAGTAAAGCAGGTACTAAGCTTCTGGCATGAAGTTTGGGGGGGGGGTCACACTCAAACCATCTCCAAATTCTGGTGGGTACACTGGCCTGGGCACAGGCAAACGGGAGGCAGGGTGTCCTATTCTGCGTGTTCTAGGCTCATTCAAGAATAGAAATCTCAAGTCTTCGTTTAAGGGAAAATATGGAGGTAGAAGTGAGGGGAAGGGAATTGAGGATGGAGGAAAAGTTATGGATTGCTTTTTCCAGGGGAGAAGGAAAAAGTGTGGAAAAATGTGGCCCAGTGACTGGCCCTTGCTGGGGGTGGGGGGTGACTGATTCACAGTAACACCAAGCCAGGTGGGGGAACTCTTCTCCAGTCACATTCAGCTGAGTGGGAGAAGGACTGGAGAGGATTGAGAGCTGGATGTGTCCATTGTTTGTCTGAGAAGACCCTCTAGGCCACAGAGATGGGGGAAATGAGGCTTTATGATGATTCACACTAATTGGAAAAGGCGGTCAGTCAATGCTAACAAATACATCGATTTTTTAAGCTCTTTTATTCATTAAAAATTTATTCTGTAATTGATGTTCTGGTGGGTCTTGCTAAAATGAATAAATAAAGCTGTATTTAATTAGCTACGATATTTACTTCGGCACTTAATGAGCTAACAGCTATTAAAAGAGTTTGTTCTCGTAAGTGGATTGAAAATCTCCGAGCGATTTTGCTTTCCTTTTTTGCTTAATCATTCTTTCAACAGGTGTGTTGTAGTCAGCCAGGCAGGGACCAGGTCCATGGGATGGAAGAAGAAACCAAATATGGAGAGAGCATGGCCCCTGCCTATAAGGAACATGTAGTTAGACTACAGAATACAAAGGAAGCCTTAAAATGGAATTCCACTGGGTACTAAGCAAGTCTCTCCTCACCCACAGTGCAAGGCCCACATCAGCTGCCCACTAATTAATTCAAAATAAGTGAAGTACAAATTAATGAGATCTAACCACATTTTATGCTTTGTTATTTGCCTTTTTCATTTACCATTTTATGAGCATCCTCCTTGGTCCATTTTACTTCTCAGTACATTCCTCCTTGTCTCGGTTGATTAGTTATAATGCTTTTAAAAATGAAGCTGTTTTTTTCCTAATTATAAAAGTAACAAAGACTCAATATAAGAATTTTAGAAAATATCTAAAAATAGGAAAGAGGGAAAAACGATCCTACTCTCAAAAGACAGTTACTATTGATATTTTTCTTTCTCTTTTGTCTTTTTTTCTTAAAAATTAATATTTGATTATGGATCAAATATGAAGATACAAATAATTTTTAAAACCTTTAACAGTTATTAATATTTTGCCATATTTTATTTAATGTTACCTTTGTTTTCTATTTCTAGATCTTTTTATTGTGATTAATAATTGTACATCTGTATGGGTATTATGGTTTGGATTTGGACCCAAAAGCTCATGTGTTGAAAGCTTGGTCTCCAGTTCAACAAGGTTCAGAGGTGGGGCTTTCAGGCAGTGGTTGAATCAGGAGGGATCCAACCTCATCGCTGGATAAGTCTATTCAGTGAATGAATGGATCACCAGGAGGTGGTGCCTACTGGAAGAAGTAGGTCACTGGGGGTGTGGCTTGGGTCTATCTTCCCTCCCACACACACACACACACACACACACACACACACACACACACACACTGCTTCCCAGCTGCTATGAGCTAAGCAGCTTCTCTCTACCACGCCCTTCTCATATGATGCTTCTGCCTTAGAAACTGTTGAATGGACTGAATCCTCCAAAACTGTGAGCCAAAGCAAATCTTTCCTTCACTAAGTTGTTCTTGCCAGGTTTTTGGTCATGATGCCAAAAGGCTAATACAATGGGGTACACTGTGATAACTATATCTGTTTGTATGTGCATATATGTGTATATGCATATATGTTTATGTATATACGCATATACTTGAAACGTATGTAGTAATCAAATCAAGATAATTACCATTTCTACTTCCTTAATCATTTGCCATTTCTTTGTGTTTGTAAACTTTGAAGTTTCCTCTAGTTCTTTATAAAATATACAATAAACTGTGAGCTTTAGACATCTTACTATGGTATAGAACTTTTTTTTTTTTTTTTGGTGGTACTGGGGTTCCTGGAAGTCCTTCTACCTCCAGGCTACACTCCCAGACCTATTTTATACTTTTTTATTTTTAGAAACAGGGTCTCTTAAGCCAGAAGGGCTGGCTTCAAACCAGCATTATCCTCCTGTCTCTGCCTCCCAGGCGCAGGGATTTCAAGCGTGCGCCACCAGGCCTGGTGTGGTATAGAACTTTAGAACACAGTCTTCCTATCTAACTGTATTTTGGTACCTGTTTTTTTTGGGGGGAATAAAATATTAGAGATCTAGGTGAAGCCCATGCCCAGTGCCAAATTTCTTGTCTCTCCTCTGCTCCTTTCAAAAATATCTCCTGCCCTTGGGCATCACCTATGATGTACTGACCACTGATCATGTGGGTTTGGGGACCTGGTTTTGTCAATGTGAAGAATCAGGCCAATGAGGTCAAAGATCACAACCTCTACCCAACCTCCAGACTCTGCCTTGGAACAGCTATCGGCCTCTCTGCCTTACCTTCCTATAGCATCTCCCAGTCAGGTTATACAATTCCATTTTCTCCTTTAAATAACTTATGATATTCCAAAGGATGGGGTAGAAAATTGAAGTACTTCAGATGAATATTTAAATATTATACAGTATGTTGCAAGAATGAAATTGCTTCCAGATGATGGTGGTGGCAAAGGAGTTTGGTTTGCCCCGTCTTAGTTAATTCACCTTAAAACAATATTGAGTAGCAGCTGCATTCTGTATGAAGAAAAGCCATAGGGAAAATGCAGCCATCTTGAAACCAAGGCCAGAAGTTGACCCTATGGCAACATTTAAGAGAATTTTCCCCAGGCCTTGAAGGGGTCTGGTCATTTCTCTGCTACACGGGGCTCTGGTAATTAATATTTAGACCTTTCAAGGAGGGTTTTTGCTCCCACTCCAGGAGAGAGTGAGGAGCACTCTGCCTCCCACTCCATCATGGGAGTGATCCTCAGTGAGGTTGTGAAGTGTACAGTGGCTTCCTCGCCCAACTTGTTTTTCAAAAGGTCATTGGAGTGGGAGGAAATCATTCAGACCACAGTTTGATCAGCTGAGCCGGTCTGTCCTCATCGCCTTTCTAGAGTCAAATTACATTTCCATACGTACATCTATCCTTAGGTCATAGACATACTGATTAGATTATCATTCAGTATCCTCTTTTGACATTGAAATGTCCAATTGTGCTCTCCCCCAGCCCCAATTATTTTGATTCCAGGTTGAGGACAAACTTTCTAAGCATAAATAGTTTGAAAGTATAAGTAATACCCCTCCCCTCAAAAAAGGCAATGAATTAAAAAAAATAAGTAAAGCTGTTAGACATGAAAACACCATTAATTAAAATAAATGGTTAAAAGAGAGAGATATGTATCATATATGTATGCACAGAAGTATGCTATTTTTCTTTTCTTTTCTTTGTGGCACTAGGGGTGGAACCCAGGGGCTTTCTACCTCCGGGCTATGCTCCCAGACCTTTTTTATATTTTATTTGGAAACAGGGTCTCACTAAGTTACTGAAAGGCTCACTCAGTAGCTGAGGCTGGCTTTGAACCCGTGAGATCCTCCTGTCTCAGCCTCCCAAGCGCGGGAATTACAAGCGTGCGCCACCATGCCTGGTGGAAGTATGCTATTTTTCATATGTAAATAGTTTTCATGACTCAATATGACCTGAGTCAGAGAAGAGTTGAATTATCTATAAACTTATAAGCTTGCCTATGGCAGGACTCTCCACAATAAAATGAGCACCAAACAAGCAAGAGCTAAGAGACTAGACAAGCAGGCCCCTGTCCTTCCCACACCCCACCAAACATTTAAATACACAGATGCTGGATTCTAGCGGCCTCCCACTAGAAAGCCCCCTCTGTATTTCTAAGAATATTTTAATGTATTTTGTAGTTTTTCTGTTATTATAAATAAGTCTTTCCCCTTATATTTAACAGACTCCTTCTGATGTGTAAGATAGCCATTGATTTTATATGTTAATTTTCGTTCCAAATCATACTCTATTAGTTTAAGTAGTAGCACTGGAAGTGCCCTTGAATTTTTCTAGTAGACAAATTATCTGCAAACACTGAGGCTTTTTTAATTTTTTTTAAAAACACACCTCCCACCTCCACTTTATGACTCTAAGTCTGAAATTCCAGAGTAAGATTAAATTGTTTCAAAGTTGAAAAGTGCCTTACATTTTTTCTTTTGTAATTTACCATCTCTAGGCTTGTACATCTAGGCTACTAAACTCTTTCTCTATAACCTGGAATTTTCGTATTACTAAAGAAAATAAATAACAACATTATGCATTATGCTATATATGCGCACATCCTACATACAATGCATATGTAATGTTTATTTCATAATACATATGTGATATACAATAAATTTTAGAATTTTCCTAGAATTAAGCAATTTTTCCATTCCTCGGGCCACTGCTTTTAGCATACTTTTACTATTCTTTCTAAAATTGATCATTTTGACTTGAACTTTTTTCACATATATATTAAACCATAAGCATTTTATCATGCCATTAAATGTTCTGCAAAGTCAAGCTAAACTTTTTATTGATTCTAACATATGTAAACAAAATTACATGAATCCTAAAGAATAACCCAAGTGAATGTGCATAAACTTAATGCACCCAACCAAACAGTGCTCAGATGAGAAATAGAAGAATGCCAGTACCCAGAACACCTATGTGCCCATGCTAAGTGTTGAGTGCCTCAAGGTGACGCACTGTGACCAAGCCACATTTCAATGTCTGCATGGCATGTAGGGGAGGGGAAAATAGCCGATCAAGCCAAAGAGGCAGATAACAGCCAGGCCAGGTGAGACTTTGAGAACCACAGCGTGTTTGGCTTCTATCTCTGCATTCTTTTCTTGCTGCCTCCATTGTTACAAACTTAGTGGCATAAAACCACACAAAGCTATTATCTCGCAGTTTTCAGTTTCTGTTAAGAGTCTGGGCATGGCTTGGGTGGGTCCTCTGCTCAAGATATTGAAGTATTGGCTACACTGCAGTGCTCATTTGGAGCTAAGGGTCTTAGTCCAAGTTCACTCCAGTGAACCAAATTCAGTCCCTTGTGGCTGTAAGACTGGTGCCTCTAATTTGTTATGAGCTGTGGGCCAGGGATCACTCTCAGCTCCTATGGGCTGTCTGCAGACCCTTGCCATGTGGCTCACCCAGGCATCTCATAATGTGGGCGTCTGCTTTCTTCCAGGTCAGCAGGAGCATGTCTCCCAGACTCCACCTCTTTAAAGGAGCCTCTGCTTAGGCCAAGCCCATCAAGTATATAGTAGTCCCTCCTTATCCATAATTCACTTTCGGTCACTAGAGGCCAACAGTGATCTGAAAATATTGAATGGACAATTGTAAAAGTCAACAATTCATAAGTTTTAAAATGCATTCTGAGTGGCCTGATGAAATATGCCTTGTCCATCTCAGAACACGAGCCGTCCCTTTGTCCAGCGTATCGACACTATATGTATTACCTTCCCGCTGGTCATGCAGTAGTTGTCTCAGTTATCTGACCATTTGTCACTGTGCTTGTGTTCAGATAATTCTCATTTTACTTAATAATGATGCCAAGCACAAGAGTAACAATGCTGGTGATTTAAATATGCTAAAGAGAAGCTATAAAGCATTTCCTTTATAGGAAGAGGTGAAGGTTCTGAACTAATAAGGAAAGAGCAAACATAACATGTGTGCTGAGGTTTCTATGATCTAAAACACAAAAAGATATTTTGAGAGAGAGATCGTATGTACATAATTTTTCTTACAGTATATTATTGTAATTGTTTTACTTTATAATTAGCTATTGTTGTTCATATCTTACTACGCCTAAATTACAAATTAAAATTTATCATAAGTCTGTATGTATATGAAGAAAGAGTATATCTAAGGTTCAGTAGTACCACAATGTCAGAATGCATCTCCCATAGATAAGGTGATCCCACCATATTCTCCATTTTGATTATCTGAAAGTAAATGGGTCAGTAACCAAATTATAGGGGTTATATCCCACACTAAAAAGGAGGGGATGGTAGGAGGGCATGGGTCATTTGTAATGAGAAGCTCTTTGAAGGATTGTAATCACTGATAGAAGATCTGACTTAAACATTTATAAAATTAACCTCAATAAAGGATTTGTAAAGAACAAAACTAACCAGCTGCTTCATGGAAAATGGGATAGGATTTTTGCTTCAGTAAATTAGCAAGAGGATACTATTTTCTGAGATCACAACAGAGCTTAGAGATAGATGTAAGGAGACCACCTTGGGCCAGGCCACCTTTTGGGTTTGTTCTATGTAGGCATGCAGTTGAGAATTCTCAGCTAGACACGCAGGCGTGAAGGTAAAGCCGAGCTAGGGCAGGAAGATAGTCATCTACCAGGACTGAATGTCAGTTCCTGAGACCTGGTAACACCTGGAGGTAGAACTACAACAGGCTAGTGGGTTGCAGTAGGTTCCATAATTTCTTAAATTATAATTCTTAGTCTTATAGTCAGTTGCATAGGCACACTCCTGCCTGCAGTTTGCTAGAAATGACCTCTTACTTTTAAGGTATACTTTCTATAGCACTGAAATATTCATGAGCAAGTTCTTCTATCCATGCTGACTTCTTGTTATCACCTAGGGTTTGCTTTTCTCTGTCCACTTGATCAAACTGAAGGCCACATGCTTCCTCCTTGAATTTCTACTAAATAGTAGATTCTTGGGCCGAACAAGGGAATCATAAGTAACCAAAGAGGCCGGGCGTGGTGGCGCAGCTTGTAATCCCCGCGCTTGGGAGGCAGAGACAGGAGGACCGCGCAGGTTCGAAGCCAGCCGCGCGCACTGGCTTAGGAGACCCTTTTTCTAAATAAAAATGTAAAAATGGGTCTGGGAGTGTAGCCCGGAGGTAGAAGGGCTTCCAGGAACCCCAGTACCACCAAAAAAAAAAAAAAAAGTAAATAACCAAAGTACCATCAAATGTGAATCTGTCAAGACTGTTTGAATCTTTCTATCAATCACAGATCCAGAATCCACATGGATCTGTCTGTCTACTTCTGCTTGGGATTCTTGAGTCTTAACAACATAGAATCGTTTGCAGCACATGCTAATCTAACTATATAGCTCAAGGAGGAATAAACCTTGGGTCTCAAGTTGATTACAGCTGGTACTTTTGCTGATTATGAGAAGTTACTAACTTCTTAGAATCAAGCTTGTGATTCTCTGTCCAGCCCCAAAAGGTAAGAAAAACATCAGATGACCACACTTTAGATCAATTTCATGGCTTTTGTTTATTTATTTATTATTTATTTATTTTGTTTTGTGGTACTGGGGATTGAACTCAGGGGCATTCTACCTCTGAGCTACACCGCCAGCCCTATTTTTCATTCTTTATTTCAAAACAGAGTCTTACTAAGTTGCAGAGGGCCTCACTAAATTGCCAAGGCTGGCCATGAACCTGCGATCCTCCTGTCTCAGCCTCCTGTCTCAGCCTCCCAAGCTTATGCCAGCACGCCTGACTGTGGTAGCCTTTGAGGAGCTATGCACATCTAACAAGGCAGCAACTCAAACTTCCCCATTTCCTGTTTCTGCCTGTCTTGGGTGGTTAAAGTCTTTTACCTAAGCAAATTGGAAGCCTTAAAAAGCCACTAAGGAAGCATCCCTCAGTGACTTTAGGGACCTGAGAAAGTTCATACCAGGTTAGAGTCCCTGAGGCAGGAAATTCACTTTGACATTTTTGGACATTATTCTTTAACACAGACTTGATCACCACAGAATTTTTTTTTTCCTGAGAGTAGGGCTCAAATTTAACTTTCCTTTGACACTGTTGAATAATACCCAAAGGAATTCAAGAAGAGATCATATAAGGACAAGAACATTAAAAGGCAAGAGCAAATTCCAAGTCATGGGCAGAGCAATACATTTCCGGAAGGCAGAGAAGGTGGTACCCACAAGTAGAAGTGTTATCAGTGTTTACTGTGCTTGTAGATTCATAAGCAGGTACACATATGCACACATATGCACACATGCACATAAAAGCATGGGTCTGCTACCCACACAACAAACGGCAGTCTTGGTCCAGTGTTAAGCACGCATCTTCATGCACAAGGAATTAGAGAAGGGCTCTTGGAGGGATGGACAGGGAGTGCGTGCCCTGGTCTGAATCCTCTTCTCTCCTTGCTCTGACTCTGTGTATCTGACCCAAATGCTCCTCTTTGAAGATCTACACGAGATCATGTGTTAGTCTAGTGATGCATGCTGCCATAATAAAGACATTTTCCTTGGGCTACAGGTTTTCACCATTGGGCTATTGACTTCACAGAGTTCTCCGTGGGCTCATCTTGCATTTGTAAAGGTTCCTTCAGCACGTGCCTTCTGTAGCTTGGGTGAGAGGCACACCATGGAGGGCTCAGGCATGTGCCTTCTAGGTGGAGGCTCCCTGGAAACGTGCTCTGAGACCCCTGCATCCCTGCCTGTCCTGTCTTTTACCTTTTTTTTTTTTTTTTTTTTTTTTTGGAGTACTCAGGATTGAACCTCTGAGCTACACCATCAGCCCTATTTTACTTTTAATTTTGAAACAGGGCCTTGCTAAGTTGCAGAGGGCCTCACTAAGTTGCTGAGGCTGGCTGTGAACCTGTGATCCTCCTGTCTCAGCCTCCCAAGTACTGGGGTTACAGCCATACACCACTGTGCCCTTCCTGTCCTTCATTTTTAGCTTCTTCTAAATCTGGCAGGGCTAGGTGGCCTTAAAGGTTTATGTGATGTTGGCCAACTGATCTACTGCTGTTTACCAATGCTATTTTTTATGGGTTGTATCATAATTACTGGTGCTGTGTCAGCATGAGCTCAATTAAGACAACCCAACAACAATTATTATTCCATTGTATACTCACCCAGGAAAGGTGATGTGTGTGTGTGTGTGTGTGTGTGTGTGTGTGTGTGTGTTACTGGAGATTTAACCCAGGGCATTCTACCTTCAAGAAACACCCCCAGCTCTTCTCATTTTATGTTTTAAAACAGGGTCTTGCTAGGTTTCTAAGAGTCTTGCTCTTAGCAAGGGGTTGAGAATGGTTGGTCTCAAATAAGATGCTCTTATCTCAGCCTCCCAAGTATTACAGGTGTGCACCACCATGTGCTTCTAAGAAAGGTGATTTTTAAATTTGCTTTCTGATTTCATAACCTTTGAGGTGATCGGATGAGTTTGGAGCACACTTGGATACAGGAGTCATCACTGAGATAGTCAAGGGACTAGAAGTCAGAGGTTGAAGGGGAAATCAAAGATTATAGGAACCTCTGATTAGAACAGCTCACAAATCTTCTTTTCAGAGACAACATACACCACGGTAGAGGTGAGCTGAAGCTGACTTGGTATCAGAAGGTCAACACACAGATGAGAAATGATGCCCAAGCACAGAAATCCTGCCTCTCTAAACTCAGGGAAGTTAGCTCCACGTAAATTTGTATGATTTTAAAAAAATCATTGTCTCATTTCTTATGTGCCAGGATCCTGCAACTCTTTGGCAGGCTTGCTTGATAACAGGAACACAAATAATGCAGTGTCTCCATGAACACTGTGTGCTCTTTGGTGTTCTTGAATCACAAGGAACCGAGCTCTTACGTATTCTTTCTCCATTTCTAATTATTGTTTTGTATTTTCATTGCTCATCTTGGTGAAAGAAGCCCGGGTCCTTGGACCCTTCCCAATGGCAGGAGTAAATGAAGGAGTTTTCATTAATATCAATGAGGCACTGCAAAGCCCTCACCTGGGGCCATCAGCTGCTGCAGCCTCAGCCTCTTCCCTGATGAAGTAAGTGTGGGTCACTGGGTCGGGCCAGCAGCAGGAGGAGAGGGAAAAGAGTTGGAGATACAGCCAGATGGCTGGAGACAAGATCTAAGGAATGGTTGGAGGCAAATCTCCCTGTTGATTTGCAAGAGGATCGATACTTTGAAATGCCCATAGCTCCAGTGCTCAAGCAGCATGGGAGACCCACAAGCCCAGGCGGCACTCCCGACCCCTCCCTCTAAAGGTTTTTTACTCACAGGCTGAATTCTCCGCTCACCAGTGCCTTACAGGTTCTCTGTATGGAACTCTGAACTCTCAGCCAGATGGCGTTTGCTTTGATCATACCAGAGATGGGAAAACATATAATGAACATGCATCCAAAATCTGATATTTCATAACTCTATAGGGTTCCAGAGTGTAGAGATACTTAGAATTCATTTATTTTCCCTTTGTGAGATTACTTAACTCACTTATTTTGTACAACTTATAAATAACTATAATAGATACCTGTGACCTAAATCTCTTGGATTTTTTTAGAAGAATAGGCCATTGAATAATCCCTAGTTTCTACACTCAAACCTTGGCAAATTTATAGTTCATACCGCACTCATTCACACAACTGTCTAGAGTGTATGATGGTTATTTCTTATTTAAACATTAATGTAGCTTCTTAAGAAAAACAAATATAAAATATAGAAGAGTAGAAACTAAAATTATAGTCTGATCTAGTTTTTCCAGACCTTTTACCTCTACATACAGATATTGAAAGACAAACAGATAGACAGACAGACAGACATAGACAGAATTTTTAAAATTCTAAGATATCTTTGAGTCTGAGAGCTACAGTGTTATAAAAACAATGCACAAGGGGTCACACAAACAGTGGCAGTTTGCTTTCTTTTGCCTTTTTTTGACCACCTATTGTGCACCAATTTCTAGACATGATCTATGACATTCCAAGCATCTTGAACAATTGGGGCATTACCTATTCCTATTTTACATTTAGAAAATGAGATCAAAGCCAGGGGAGGTGGTGCATACATGTAATCCTAGTACTTGGGAAGCTGAGATAGGAGAGTCACAAGTTCAAAGCCCGCCTTAGCAACATAGAGAAATGCTCAGAAACCTAGTGAGACTCTGTTTACAGACAAAAAATTAAAAATGCTGGGGATATAAATCAGGGGCATAATGCTCCTGGGTTCAATCCCTAGTATTCCTCTCCACACACACATACACATACAATCACACACACACACACCAGATTAAAAGGTGTTAAGAGAAAAATACAAATAAATAAAGTATCTTTGACTCTAGAACATCATATCAATTGCACAAGAGTCTTTGGGGTGAAAAATAATAAAGCAAAACAAGACCCCCATTAAATGCATATGACATTACAGTGCTCAATGCCAACTCCAGAAATTCACTTTGACTAATTTAAGCTGAAAAGAAATGTATTGTGAAGAGCTGGGTAGCTCCTGGGACTGATAGGAAAGCTGGTGGTGAAGGCAGAGGAAATGAGATGATTCAGGCTACATACTTAGAACCATGGTCCAGATCCCACCACATAACTGCTCCAGTGAGACCCCAGCTGCTGCCCTGGGCGTGAAGTGGCTACATGATGCCACAACATGATATTGACACTAGGTGTCATCCAAGGTCAGACAGACTCCACGACAGCCTGTGTGCAGCCTCAGCTCAGGACTGAACGTTTAGGGTGCTGCCTTGGATTGGCCAAGCCTGGGCCACGCCCAAAGCCCAGTTGCTTGGGAGGCTATTGACATTTATGGCTTTGGGGACTTCTGAGTCAAGGTGAGCTGTACTTCCCACAGCTCCTAAAACGAAGGATTTTCCAAATGTAGAAAGGAAGTTTGGGTACTGTCTGTCAAAAAAATAAAGTCAAATTTCTACTAGAGCATTACAAAAAGAATTCATTAGAGGACTTCATAAAATCTTGGTTTTAAGCTGGGCATGGTGGCACATGCTTGTAATCCCAGTACTTGAGAGGCCCAGTCAGGAGAATTGCAGGTTCAAAAACAGCCTCAGCAATATAGCAAGCCTCCCAACAACCTGTCAAGACCCTGTTTCAAACCATAAATAGAAAGGGCTGGGGGTATAGCTCAGAGGTAGGACACTCCTGGATTCAATCTCCAGTATCACATACACACACAAAAAAACCCTCATAATCAACAATAAAGAAATGGGTTTTATCCTGGGCCACACCTCCTAGGTCTAGCGTGGGCTCGTGTTGTACATTTGGAATCAGCACCCAGGCGATGGTCCTGGTCCAGGGACCACTCTTTGAGAACGAACCTAGTACCCACATTGGTTTTTCAGTTCCCATGGTGTACATGCATGCACACGAGTCTATCCCACTTTCTTTTTTCTGAGTGCAGAGATTGAGCTTAAACCACGTTCGTTCCCATCTAGTAGGAAGGGCATTCTGAGCCACTTCCGGCCTTCAGTACTTCTTTACACAGAACCTCTGAGCAGTGCCCAGATTTTCAGGATATAAGCCCTGTGTCCTGACAGCTTTAGCGTTGTGTGAAATTACAGCTTAATGTTGAGACGCATCACAGAATTCTGACGTTCTGTGCTTCTTTATGTTTAGAAGCCACTGTTTCTTTTCCTTGTTTAATTGAATTATGTTTGGCTTCGTATTAGTTTTTCTAGAGAAAGGAGCCGGCAGCTCCTGGCAGATCTACCTCTCTGAGTGATGAGCATTCACGGCACCAGCCCCCTCGTTCCCCCAGGTTTGAGCATTTTTATGATCTTTCCAGAGAGTTTGGCAATTTCCATTGCATTTAATTGCATTGTCCAGCACAAAATTGCCCATCCTTATTGTTTAAAGTAATTTTATTGCTGTTGTAGTGTACTCTTTTTCTTGTTTTTAATTATGAAAAAATTTCAGATGAAAACAAAAGACTTGAACGGGTGCAACAAACACTGATGTAGCCGCTATGCAGAACTAATAAATAGCATCAACTTGCTATAATTGCCTATGACCTTTTCTTTCCTCTTGAAATAACTAACACATCATTGCTTTAGTTTATATCCCTTTTATATGCTTTTTCAGTTCCTCCATGTCTTTTTGAAGCAAACTACTATCTTGAGTTTAGAATGTTTTTTATCTGGCTCATGGTTTATGGAGACATCTTCTTTCTTTTCTTTTCTTTTTTCTTTTGTACCCAGAAGCATTCTACCTCCTAAGTTATATCCCCAGCCTCTATTTGATTTAAATTGTTTGATTGTTTATTCATGGCACCAGCATTCTACCTCTAAACTACGCCCCTAGCTCTGTTTTATTTTTATTCTGAAACAGGATCTTGCTAGGTTCATGAGAATCTCACTACTGGCTGAGGCTGTCCTTGAACCTGCAATCCTGTCTCAACCTCCCAAGTAGTGGGATTATAGGCATGTGCCACTATGCTCAGCTTTATTTTGAAACAGGACCTCACTAAATTGCTGAGGCTGGCTTCAAACTTGTGATCCTTCTGTCTCAATCTCCCAAGTACTGAGATTGCAGGTGGACACCACAAAGCAATGGTGCCAAATTCAAGTTTGCCCCTACCTCAGTCTCCCCCACACAAAATCAATCAATCAATCAACTTAGAATAATTCATAATCCCCAAAGGCAATAACTATAAGGGGTCTAAAAGAAAACAGGAGAATATCTTCACAGCCATGAGACAAGCAAACATTTCCTGGAGAGAACACAAAAATCATGAGCACAAAAGGGACTCATTGGAAATCATCAAAATTTAAAACCTCTGAAGGATACACAATTTCAGTTAGACAAGAGGAATCATCTCAACAGATCTATCGTATGTCAAGCATTCCAAGTTAGTTTTCTATGACCTGAATTAGAATTTCAGCATCATGAATCTCACACTGTAATATCTCCAGGGACATTTTTCCTATTATATTTCAGTACGTATAATTCACCTTCTCTTGGTAAATTTCCCTTCCTTTTCTTCAACATTACACAAACTTGAGAGTCTGAGACAGAAGGATTTCAGGTTCACAGCCAGCCTCAGCAACTTAGTGAGCCCTTTTGTAACTTAGATCCTGTTTCAAGATAAAAATAAAGACAGAGAAAGAAAGAAAGAAAGAAAGAAAGAAAGAAAGAAAGAAAGAAAGAAAGAAAGAAAGAAAGAAAGAAAGAAAGAAAGAAAGAAGTGCACATATAGCTCAGAGGTAGAATGCCCCTGGGTTCAATCTTCAATACCACACACACACAAAATACACTATACCAAAAAAAAAAAAAAAAATCTTCCTCCAGTCTTGATTATTCAAGCTCTTATTTTATAGATTGTATTTTTTTATGTGTGTGGGGGTGTGTGCATCCATTTCATTGAGGACTCAAAACAAATGTTTTCAAAGCCTTTGCCATGTAATGAAATCCTTTTCAGTGCTGTACTTTTTCCTCTGTTTCTATAGAGCACCGCCTCTTCTACTGTATAGAAATTCTCTTTGCTGTGTTCTATGGAGGTTGTTGAGGGTTTTCTTGCTATTGGTATTGTTTTTCCTGTTTGTTTGTTTTTGCAGTACTAAGGATTGAACCCAGGGCTGGCTGTGAACCCCATCCTCCTGTCTCAGCCTCCCAAGTACTGGAATTACAAGCATGTGTTGTTGTTTTGATTTTTTTTTTTTTTTTTTTTTTTACTATCCTTCAAAGAGGAAAGAAGCCAGGCGTGGTGGCGTACTTGTGTAATCCCGGCATTTGGGAGTCTGAGACTGGAGGATCATAGTTCACAGACATCCTCAGCTACTTAGTGAAGCCCTCCACAACTCAGTGAGTCTGTTTCAAAATAAAGAATAAAAAATAGGGCTGGATTGTACCTCTGAGGTAGAATGCCCTTGGGTTCCATCCCCAATACCACCAAATAAATAAATAAATAAATAAATAAATAAATAAATAAATAAATAAATAGGAAAGTGTTATTCTGTTTTACTAATTTCAGGGTACGAGATGAACAGTGTTTCTTGATCTTTCTCTCTGCTTTTCTGGAATCTCAAACTTGATTCTTAAACTGAGGCCATTCAAAAACACCCTCACAAAAACACCCAGAATACTCTTACACCAAACACGTGGGCACCCTGTGCTCCAGGCAAATGACACATCAAATTAACTCTTTATAAAAGTAAAAATGGTTTTAAGTATGACAGTCAGGATAAGCCTCCTGGGAGAATGGTTCTTTAATAATTTCAATTTTTTCTAAATTATTCTAACTAAGAAAGGGCTCAGGCCAGGTGTGGTGGCACACATTTGTAATCTCAGTATTGGAAAGGTGAGACAGGAAGATGGCAGGTTCATGGCCAGCCTCCGCTACTGAGTGAGGCCCTCTGCAACTTAGTAAGACCCTGTTTCAAAATAAAATATAAAATAGGGCAGCAGATGAAGCTCAGCTTGGAGGTAGAATGCCCCTGGGTTCAATCCCCAGTACTGCAAAAATAGAAAAAAATAGGGGGCTCAGACTGTAGCAGATTAGCCATAGACGAACCATAGTGCTACAACCACAAGACGAGATGGTGCGGGATCCTCCTCAGACCCTCGCCAAACCTGTGCCTGCTAGTCAAATTGGGCACTAGAAGCCATATGTGAACTGAATATCTCTCTACACAATACACATATATACATACATACATACATATATATGTGTATGTATAATATATATGACTAATCCATATTATATAAAATACAGTTATATAATATATTGCATAACGACTACATTTTATGTGGTATATATTATATATGTGCAACATGTATATATAATTAACTATAATTATATATAAACACAATTATATGTTATATGTATATATTATATGTAACCTCCATAATGAGTCTCTGAAGATTATTGATTAATATCTCAAGGAGCGGGACTTGGTGCCTTTTCTACCTGGGGGACAACTGAAAGCTCCTTCTGCATCATTATTTTCATGACCATGGACAGGGACTTATTCTGACCATAACTTCAGCCTGGCATCTCCCAAGGGTCTACTGAGCTCTATAAAATGCAGGCACTATACCATTCTCAGCCTGGAAACTTGCCTGGCCCTCAGCCTAAGCATGCATTCAATGAGGAGTGCCTTCACCCTCACAGGAAGATTGTTTGTTGATGTCTCTTAGATGCCAAAGGCCAGTGCTGGATGTCCAACCCTCCTCCTGTGTGGTGTTAGCATTCAAAATGGTCGAAGCAGAAGGGATCCAGGATGGGAATGCTGATCTTAACCCAAAAAGAATCCCCGGGGCAGCAGCAGAGGTGGTAGTCAGAATCCCCTGGGTTCTGGGTCCCATCCCCGGGGGCTCTGGTGGAGTCTAACTGTGTCCGTTTCTAACGAGTTCCCAGCGATGCAGGAGAACATCTGCTTTAGGGTTCTGGGCTGAGGAAAAGGAATCAGACAGCAAGAATCCCATGGCCCTGCAAAGACGTCGTCAACAGAAGACAAGGTGGAAGAGAGGGCCAGAAGGAAGCCGAGATGCCAAGGGCTGCTGAGGGCAGTCTGCAGAGCTGGAGGTGGGGCGGGCTATTTGGACACACACAGCTAGACAACATCTAAACAAAACACGAGTGTGCATGAATCCTTGCCAAAGCCTCCTCCCCGGCCCCATCCTTACGGCAGGTAGAGTGTTTGCTAAATGGCTAGCAGCAGTGGAGTCCATGGATATAGATGGCCAGGGTAAAATGCTCAGTAGGCATTGGTTTTTAGACTTGACTGATTTCATCAGGAAACAGGGACCCTGTGATATTGAACAGGTAAGACACAGTAGGGAGTCCAGAGGGGGCAGTATGCTGTTTCCTGTTTATATGTGGAATGTTTCCTTAGGTTAAAGCAAAATCTGGCATCAGGTACCATTTCCTTCCCACTTTAGTCATAGTTTTTTTTGGTAATGAGTCCATTTCACAGTCATTGTTTATCAATACATTGAAATCATACATCATAATGAGGTCCGGAGTGATAGAAACACCCATGAATACATCACTCGGTGTTCTCCCCTCCAGCTCCCACCTCGCTCCCTCCCCCTCGTACATAATACTGAAAATGGTACTGATGACTTCATATTTGCACATAGTATTATTTAAACGGTTACCTTCATTGATTCCTTAATGCCCTCTTAATTTGGCCAATTTTCCAGTTTCTGCCTTTCTATCCAAGTGCCATTACCTCTGTGACTCTCGTCCACTTAATGTTAACCCCTTCCATCATCTTAAAAACTTAGCTCTTTTGCCATGTTCCCTAAGAACTCTGGAGTCTGAGTCACCAGAGTGAAAACCAGAAGATAATCTGGGAATTTGTTCCAATTTAAGTGTCCAAATTACGTCCCCATTTGTTACTTATCTGCTTATGAATATCCTAATGCAGGACACCAAATTTGCACTTGAAAAGCTGATACAGATCCAGAAGCCAGTTTTCTTCCAAGCTGGACCTAGGAACGAGGATTTTGAGTTTAGGCTATAAGATTGTGCGAGATCTTCGCGACACATTTTTGAGTCATTGGAAGGAGGCAGGTCAGATAAAATTGGAAGACAGAGGCTTTACTTGCATCCATTTTCCTGGAGAGAGCCGATCTCAGCTATGGTGATGGAGGTGACATGCGACGGAGAAGAAAGTGGATCCCCATCATAAGAGAGGTTCCCTAGAATGAGGTTTTAGAAATGCTGCTTCTCCACCCCAGCAAACTTGGGGTGTCTTTTTAGGCCACCATGCAAAAAAAATCACCATATGTTCTTTATTTAGTTAAAGTGACATACCTCTCCTAACTTTGGGGTCCATGTCTATCAATATCAGAATGCCCAGTGCATGACACTGTCCTCACAGTCCCTCAGATCAAGCTGGGCATGTTGGTGCACACCTGTAATCTCAGTACTTGGGAGGTTGACAAAGGAGGATCTCAGGTTTGGGGCTAGTCTCAGGAACTTTTAGGGAGGCCCTCCACAACTTAGTGAAATCCCATTTCAAAATTAGAAAAGTACAATAGGGTATAGCTAGGAGGTAGAAAACCCCTGGGTTCCGTCTCCAGACTTCCCCAGTACTTCCTCCATCCCCAGTACCTCCTCCCCCAACCCCAGAAAAAAGTAAGTCCCTGAGATCCACTCCTGAGTACTGTGTATTTTGACTGCTACGCCTGGCCCACTTCCTCTCCCTTAAATACCAGAGAATAAAGCACACTAACCAAAGCCACTCGAGTGCGCCACCTGCTCGCTGGTTTCTGCCACTGTTTCAGGACAGGGAGAGGGGGAAGGAGTGAGCCCTTATGGAGGGTCTGCTGGTGCAAGGCACTCCGCTGGCATCTGCAGGGCTCACGCTGTAGCAGCCCACCACTGTAAGAAGTGTCCTGTGAGCTGCGTGCTTTAGCTCCATAAAAGCTCATTTTACAAACCAGGACGCCAAGGCGTAGCTTTGCCAGGAGCTTAGCTACAAATGAAGATAATATTGTGCAGCCGGCCCTGCATATCTGAGGATCGTGTATCCACAGATTCAACCAACCAGAAAAGCAATTCAGAAAAAGCATCCAGAAAAGCAGTCGTGTCTGCACTGAACTTGTACAGACTTTTTATTTGGTACTGGGGATTGAACCCAGGGCCTTTTTACCTCTGAGCTACACCCTCAGCTCTATTTTATTTTTAAACAGGGTCTTGCTAGGTTGATGAGAGTGTCACTACATTGCTGACGTTATCCTCAAATCTATGATCCTCCTGTGTCGGCCTCCCAAGTACTGAGATTGCAGGTGTGTGCCACCATGCCCTGTTCAGACTTTTTTCCTTGTCCTTATTCCTAACATAATATGGTATAACAACTATTTGCACAGGTTTTGCCTTGTACTAGGTGTTATAGGTAAAGAGATTATTTACAATAGATGGGAGGAGGAGCAGAAGTTTTATGCAAATACCATGCCATTTTATATAAACAACTTGAACATCCCTTGATTTTGATATGCATGAGTGTCCAGAAACCAGTCTTCTACAGATACCAAGGGACAAGTATGCTTATATTAGTTATAGCAATCTAGCATCAGATTTAATCCTCACAACCATCTTACAGCATTATTATTATT
The DNA here is from genome assembly GCF_963383645.1 of Muscardinus avellanarius. NCBI lineage: Eukaryota > Metazoa > Chordata > Mammalia > Rodentia > Gliridae > Muscardinus > Muscardinus avellanarius. The sequence continues at coordinate 86,956,845 of NC_137796.1, read as the reverse complement.
ATTATTATTATTAATTATTCACATATTGCTCCTGAGAAAGAGGAAACTTAAATAACTTGCCATGAGTTACAGGATTAGTACAAGTAAAGTTAAGATTTGAATCCAGGAATTCTGACTTAAGAATCTACAGTGTGTGTGTGTGTGTGTGTGTGTGTGTGTGTGTGTGTGTATGTACTGGGGATTGAACCCAGGGGCATTCTACTTCTGAGCTACACCCCCAGCCCTATTTTATTTTATTTTTTTTTAGACAGGGGATCTCACTAAGTTGTTGAGGCTATCCTCGAATCTGCAATTCTCCAACTTACGACATAAACACACATGATCTATTTTCCTCACCTAAGGAGATGATCAGAGGAGGCAGGTTTTGCTGTTAATATTCCCAATCTTCTAAATATTGGGAATATAAATGTGCACCACCACGCCTGGCTAAGAAGCTATACTCTTAAACCCTTAACAATACTAGACTGATTTTAGTTACAAAACTATACTTTTAAATAAATATTCACAAAACTTTATCTTAGATCTTCCTACTGCACCAAATAGTTAAGAACTAGCAAAACAGGAATATTCAGGAAGCCCTAGGTGCTCCAAGAAGCAGACTTTGTATAGAGGGTGATGAGGTTGGGGTCTCCCCATAACCAGACCTGTCGTCAGGTTTTTGGTTAATGGTGACTGTCTCCCACTCCAATTCTCTCTGAATATCTACAGAGTCAGTTAATAAGGACCTTTTCTTTGGGTTTAGAAATGCTAGACTCCCTAGTAACTGCAAGAATGAGATCATTGTTGGCTGTCCAAATGAGCCTTATCAGGAATCAGCCTGGCATTTTCTCTCCACGTTTTTCTGGAGCTAAACCTGTCATCACTGTTCATTGACAGGCATGCACGTGTGTACACACACACACACACACACACACACACACACACTCACACACACAAACACATCAGAGTTAAGTACCAAGAGGACTGTGTATATCTCTCAAACCATGGCTTTGATAACAAAAAAGGAAAATAAACTCCCACTTGATTGTGGTCAAGTGAAGTGCAAGCTGGGCTGGACTCTTACGCAAGGAAGACAGATTGCATGCAAGATAGAAATTGCATCTCTCTGCCTACTACTAAGAGGACTACTTATGACATAAACACACATGATCTATTTTCCTCACCTAAGGAGATGATCAGAGGAGGCAGGTTTTGCTGTTGATCGACAGGCTCGAGATTGTCAGAGCTGAGAACTGTCAGGCAGTTCTCTTGGTCTTGGCTTTGTTGTCTCAAGATGGCTGCTGCAGCTCCAACCATCAGGAGTAGGCAAGCTAAAAGAGAAGAACAGGGAACCCTCTGAGTAAACCCAGGTGCAAGGGCGTCCCCTAAAATTCTATCTACTCCTGCTGGGCGTGGCGGCGCACGCTTGTAATCCCTGCGCTTAGGAGGCGGAGACAGGAGGATCGCGCTGGTTCAGAGCCAGCCTCGCTGGCTTAAGAGACCCTGTTTCCAAATTTAAAAAATATATATAAAATAGGTCTGGGAGTATAGCCTGGAGGTAGAAGGGCTTCCAGGAACCCCAGTACCACCAAAAAGAAAAAAGAAAATTCTATCTACTCCTTTCGCATCTATCCATCAAAAAGGCTAAACACATAGCCACCCCCAGTGATTCAGGTTGGAAGGAGAGTGGATAACAAGCAATGTCTGCTACCCGTTTCTGTTGGCTTAGGAGTGGTTGTTATTAGCTCCAGCATCTCTGTCCTGCCAAATCGCTGGTTGCCTCTAGACTATCCCTGGGAACACTGGGCTTCTTCTGCATTCCAGCTGCCTTGGACCAGCATTCTAGGAACGGATCAGCCCAGCAGAGTTAACGCTGTGAAGACTAAAGCACTGATTTTTCTTTTACTGGTGATGGGTGTTTTGGTAGAGTTGCCACCATGTTCTGTGTCTGTGGGTCAGGATGGAAGTCCAGCGCAACGGAGCTGCCCCAACTTCTAAGAGAACATCAGGAGTCATGGCAAAGAACTACTTCAAGAGAGAAAGAAAACTCGTCTCCCTATTAATTAAAGGGAAGAAAAGACTTAGAAATCATAGTAGGTCAGATTATAGTAATAATATAATAATATATAATAATTATATAATAACTATTATTTAGATGGTATCAGATAAAACTATTACCATCTAAAGTAATTATGATTGTTATTGTTGTTTTTTGTTTTGTTCTGTTCTGGTGTTTTGTTTTGTTTGGGGGGTGCGGGAATTGAACCCAGGAGCATTCTAACTCTGAGCTAATCCCCAGCCCTATTTTATTTTTTATTTTGAAACGAGGTCTTGCTAAGTTGCTGAAGGCTTTACAGCATCGCTGAGGTTGGTGTTAAACCTTCGCTCAGCCTCCCACGTACTGGAATTACAGGTGAGCACCACCATGCCTAGAATCAGTTGTGTTTTTCACCCACATTTTTTACATTGGACACGTACAATACGCATCCTCACACCTCTAGTCTTATTAGTTAATAAAGTACAGAGAAAAAATTAAATATAACCTCTGACCACTCTAAAATTCCTAGTGTCTAGGAGATTTTTTTCCAAGAAACTCTGTAAAGCACATAGAGTCTGTTGTAGAGCTCAGTGAGGATAAAACCGTTACCATCTAAAGTAATTATGTTAAAATCTAAATGTAATTAGGAAGAGAAGGCCTAACTCTGAAGTTACCCAGTGCTGGGGTGCAGAAAGGGCCTGTAGGTCCTTTGCGATAATTACTTACAGAAGCTCTAATAGTCATGGGGTTCAACACCAGCAAAGCGCCAAGAGGCCCCATTATTTATTTTTACCTCGCTAAGTGTATTAGCGTGTTATCCAAGTACCCTGCAACCATCGCAGCTCGCTGGCATCCACAACTCGCTGCCGGTGGAAACAGAGAAGCTAATGGGCCAGCGCGTTTCTCTGGCTTGGGTTCCAGGCAGCACAGAGGTGTCCCTTAACTTGAACTGACTGTAAACCTGGATGTCTTGCTCTTGTGCCACCAGCCCTGCTGCTGCCAACATCCCAAATCAAGCCACGGGGCAACTTCCCAACAGCTCTGACTCATCCCTGGATTTTAGCAAGCAAGTATTCAATTCCCCCCACTCTGGCCGATCCCTGGGAATGAACTCTGAGTATCCAGGAACCCATACAAAAGGGCAGCACTCAGAATCTGGGGAAGAATCTGGTCCAATGTCCCAGGGAGCTAGAATCAGGTTAGGTGACAGTACAGGGCCACTTACCACCCTCACAGGCACAATGGCCACCAGCAAGCCCAGGCAAGACCACAGGCTGGAAGATAGTGTGATTGAAAATGCTTGTTCCAATCATCCAAGTTCCCAGAGTCCAGCTGGACGTCTCCGGGGTTGCAGCAGGGAATCCCATCCTTCCCTTAGTCACCAGGACTAATCTCCATCATTAGAACAGAGTGGACATGTGATGTGATATAGCCATCTGCCCCCAGCTTCCCTAAGTGAGGTCTAAGTGTCCAAGACAAACTGGGAGATGCTTTGGTCTTGGTACAGACCCTTGGTAATTCCTCCCATCATGATAGGCATGAAAGGAAAGGTTACACAGGCCCCCTCCTGCCCTGTAAAGAGAGGAGCAGAAGCTCTGAGGGTCTTAGAGCCCCAGGAGGAGGAAGGGGGAGGGCGGCAGCTGTGGGGGCCAGGAGTGGGTCCTGAGCTGCTTTCAGGTGTCCTGTGGCAGCAGCTGTCCTTCCTGAGAACTGCCGCCATATCTTCCATTCCTCTCCCAGGATTCCAGGGTACACCCCCCATGGCCTTCAGACACAGCCACCTTTGGCTTCTTTACTCAGTTTGAAAGGGTTTCTGGGTTTCTGTGACATGTCCCCACAGAGACAGTGAAGACTCCTAGGCTGGCATGTCGAGATCCATGCTTTCCTGATGTTTATTTCTAAAAGGGAATTCAGTGCGGCTGTGCATGTCTGTAATCTCAGTACAGGGGAAGCTGAGGTAGGAAGATTGCAGGTTCATGGCCAGCCTCGGCAACTTAACAAGACCTTGCTTCAAAATAAAAAGTAAAATAGGGCTGAAGGTGTAGCTCAGGGGTAGATGGCCTCAGGATTCAATCCCTAGTAGTCGGCACACACACACACACACACACACACACACACACGAAATTCTAGTTCAACCTGATTTAAATATTACATGGCACATATACGTGTATGGAAACATCACAGGGTAACCCATGCAGAGTTTTTATGTATCAGTTAAAAATTAAAAGATTCAGGGATGGTGATTCACATCCAGTGACTCCAGAGGAGGCTGAGACAGGCGGATCAAGGCCAGTCTGAGCAACTCAAAGAGAACTTGCCTTAAAATAGAAAATAAAAAGAAGCCAGGCATGATGTGATATGCCTGCAATCCTAGTACTTGGGAGGCTGAGACAGGAGGTTTGCAAGTTCAAGACCAGCCTTAGTAACTTAGTGAGACTCTGTTTCAACAAAAAAATAAAATAAAATAAGGCTAAGGATTAGCATGCTCAGAGGTAGAATTCCCCTGAGTTCAATTCCCAATACCACACAAAAATTAATCAATTAATTAGGTAAAAGGGCTTGGGATGTAGCTGAATGATAGAGCGCCCCTAGGCTCAATCCCAGCATGGCAAATAGATAAATAAACAAATAAAATAGTTTTCTTTCAAAGGAGGAGAGAAGTTTACTTTAGTAAATATCTAAAACATACACACCCCTTAGGAAATCACTGAAAGGGTATGTTCTAAATTTGACTTTACCTCGATGCCATAATGGTAAAAATAATGTTAGTAAAGACTACCTTTTATTACTGAGCATTTTATCTGTGGCAGGCACAACAATAAATACTTCACAAATGCCTCAGAACAATTCTGCCAGTATCATCATCCTTCTTTATTTATAAGGAAACGGCAGCTCTGTCCCAACAGGAGCAATAAGTGCCCTGAGGACCTGGCCATCTAATCACTGGTCTCTCTGACTTTCATGTCTGCACAGACACCATCTGAACAGTGCTTTCCACCCACTGGACTCTGCAAGATGTCCATAGTTGTTGGTTTCTGTTGGAATGCTCTCAGAGCGAGTCACAAAAACACCCGTTCAAAGCAGCTCGGAGAAGGACACCCCTTACAAAATGGAAGTTCCGAGTCAGGGAGAGATTCAGGAGAAGTTAAATCCACAGCTCAGTAGCAGCCCCATTCTGTGGCCGTCCTCTTTCTTCGTCAGTGATGACAGCTATATGAACTGAACTCTGAATCCAAGCACTCTGAATACAAGAACTCTGAATACAGCTACATGAACTCTGAAGACAAGCACAGCATCACCTATTCTACGGTGTGACCCTGCTATCGTGGAAAGGAGGGTCTACCTTCCTACCCTTTGAACTGGGTGAATGGTGACTCTTTAGTGACCATCAGACGGCTGGGGGAGTAGGTGCTGTCTGCCCTTGGATGCTTGGTCAGAAAAGACAGTGAAAGCTGAGTGTGGTGGTGCACACCTGCAATCCCAGTACTTGGGAGGCTGAGACAAGAGGATCACAAGGCTCAAGGACAGGTTCTGCAAGGTAGTGAGGCTCTCGGGCTCTCGGCATCCTAGCAAGACCCTGTTTACACCACTGTGAGTATAGTTTGGAGGTAGAATGCCCCTGGGTTCAATCTTCAGCCAGAGAGAGAGAGAGAGAGAGAGAGAGAGAGAGAGAGAGAGAGAGAGAGGATGAGAAGGATGAGGAGGAGGAGGAAGAGGAAGAGGAGGAGGAGGAGGAGGAGGAGGAGGAGGAGGAGGAGGAGGAGGAGAAAAAGAAGAACAAGAACGAGGGAAAAGAAAAAAGAAGAAATAATTAAGAAAAGGCAGTGCAGCAGCCTTGGAGCTGCCATACAGGAAGTCCCTCCTCCAGAGCCACCATGCTGTGAGGAAGCACAGCTGTGTGGAGTGGAGAGATGCTCTGTCTAGTCTCAAGGTCTTTCTGGCCCTTACACCAGATTTGTGATTCAGCCCCAGCCATTCAGTCACCCACCTAGATTTCAAGTCTTTTCAAATGAGGTCCTAAATACACCAAGGCAGAGACGGACTGAGCCCAATGTGTCCTTTCTAAATTTCTCACCCACAGAACCCATGTGCACAACAATAAAATATTTGGGTCAAAAGACAGCAGTGAGAAACAGAACAATGTCATTTTCATGCCGACAACAAGATGGCTATCTCAGTTCCAGACATCGCAGCTAGACATGACAATATCAAGGATTTAAAAAGAGAACATCTCTTTCTATGGCTGGATCTCTTTTTCTCTCTCTAAAAGTCTTCCCACGGGCCTTTGGCAGCCATCACAGCTTGTCCTTTTTTTTTAGTCAAAACTGGGCCACGTGCCCATCTGGGACAGATAACCTCAATGCCAACTATAATAATGCATGAAAAAAAGATTCCCTGCTTTACTTATTGGCAAACACTAAGCTAAAGAAGTTAAACTGTGTCTCCGATCCATAGGACTGCTCAGAAACATTGATACTAATATAAGTTATTTATTTACCACAGAGAAAAGGTGGTGTGGTTGTTGTTGCTGAAGAACACTTTCCTCCCTAGAACTATTTTCTACCATTTTCTGGAATAAAATTTGGAAAAGATAATACAGTTAATTATATGAAGCCACTAAAGGCACATCCATTAAAAGAAACACCATGATAAATATGTCTGTTACCACAACTACCATTTAACATTAATCTATTCATCAGTGCAGTTAAATAGGAGCTCTGCCCTCATTTAAGTAACAAAATTAGTAACTTTTCCTCCTGGTTATCCCTCCTATTTCTATATTTTAATCTTTGCTTAATGTGACATGGGATTTAGATCCAATTTATTAAGGTTAAATAATTGGGTTTTCATATTATGTCTTCCCTTTCGAGAAGTAACTGCCTTATTTGCATTTTGTTCCAGAGACATGTTTAGGGCATTAATTTTAAATTAGATTTTAGATTTGGGTGGTTTCAGTTCTCAGACACAGTCCCTGTATACCATGTTCTCCCCACTCTTGAATTCCTGATTTTGAGACCTCTCCCAGTGGGCTAATGTGTGCTTGAAATCATTTATATAGGAAGGGTGGTGGATTTTATGCTTTCTGAGCCCTCATGTAACTAATTTATATTCACTTGCCTTTGTAGATAAATCATAACCTTGACAGGTATCAAATTTGCAAGTAAAAGCTCTTTCCCCTAAAAATTCAAGGACACTCCCCCATTGTCTCCTGGAATTTGGAAGTGTCACGGAAATGACCTAGAAGGGTTCTCTTACCCTACATTTAACCCACTATTTTTTGTTTGTTTTTGTGGGTACTGGGATTTAACTCACAGCATTCTAACTCTGAGCTATACCTCCTGCCCTTTTTATTTCTTTGTTTTGAAATAGGGCCTCACCAGGCTGCTGAGAGTATCACTAAATTGCCAAGGGTGGCCTTGAACCTGTGATCCTCCTGTCTCACTCCGCCTCCCAAGTACTGAGATTACAGGCCTGCACTACCACATCCGGCCTTAACCCACTTTTTATACCAAGATATTTGCACAGTTTTTCCTTATTTTTACATCTCATATACATCAATCATTAAAATATGTTCAAGGACTTGCATCTTTTAAATTATGTTACCTGGGCCGGGTGTGCTGGTGCACACTTATAATCCCCATGCTTGGGAGGCTGAGACAGAAGGATTGCACAAGTTCGAAGCCAGCCTCAGCTACTTAGTGAGACTCTCAGCAACTTAATGAGACCCTGATTCCAAATAAAATATAAAATATAAATATAAAATATAAAATAAAATGGGAGTATAGCCTGGAGGTAGAAAGCCCTTGGGTTCCATCCCCAGTACCACAAAAAAATTAGGTTACCTGATTCACTCTAAGCTATGTAGATCTGGATAGAGAATTTTTTTTTTTATCTACTACATTTTGAGTTATTGTTTCTGTTCCACTTCTTCATGATTCTTCTTTAGGAATGACAATTTTCCATATATCTCTAGCCTGTGTTCTTCCTACTTATCGTTTCTTCTAGGACCTTTTTATCCCTAAATCCTTTTCTCTGCATGACAGAGCTAATGATATTTATTTTGCCATCTGCAACGCTGGGCCTGTTTTCTCAACTATCAATTCTGCTCTTTGAGGCTTCTCTCGTCTCTGCTATGGCCTTATTGGATTTTTCAAACATGATTTTTTTATGTACTAACGAGCTTTCTTCTAATCAACGGATATATGTATAGATGAATGCCACTGGGAACTCAAAGCAATTGCTATGCCAGGTTCGCTTTGATTTCCCATAAATGTTTTTCAAAAGTAGGTTTTTTTCCAGTCTCCAAAGTGCGTGGCTCTCCTGAGAATTTTACGCCTTGAATTCCTTTCACAGGGTTCAAACTTTGTGTGTTTGTTTCTTCCAATACCCCTCTGCTTTGCATAGAGATGGGTAAATAATGGAATAGAATTGTCTGTGGACTGGGATGAGTCTGTGAGCCAGCCTCTTTGTGGTCTGCAGAGAGCTAGGAAAATGGGCCATGCTCTCAATCTGCATGGCTCCTTCTCCAGGAAGGGTATAGCCTGTGACCTGGGGGTCAACTTTTTTTTTTAAATTATTTTTGTACCTGAGGTTGAAGCCAACGTCATGCTACCTCTGAGCTACACTCCAGCCCCATTTTATTTTTTTATTTTGAAAGAGGGTCTAACTAAATTGCTGAGGCTGGCCTCGAACCTGTGATACTCCTGTCCCAGTTTCCCAAGTACTGGGGTTACAGGCATGTGCCACTATGCCTGCTGCTTCTTTTGCTTTCTGTTGAAGCTGGTCCGCATTCTAGACTCGAATCCAGCTGCGCGGCCTTCATTCTTTCACTGCTTCCTGTATCTCTGGAGCCACGGCCCTTGCCCTCTGAAGCCCCACGCATATCAGGCAAGGTTGCATAATGATGTTACACCACAGACCACCTAACTGCGGGCCATATTCCAAGAAGCCTTTCTACCGATGCTCAGGGATCTGCGAGGGAGCTGAAGCCCAGCTGAGCCGGGCCGGGCTGAGCGGAGAGGCTCTGCTTCTAAAGCAAGTTGGGCCAGTGTGTTCATTCCCAGCCCAAGTGGTAGAAGCTCAGGGGAAGTGTTACTCACGGAGACGGAGATGTTGTTGGTGCAAGAGGAGGTGCCCCCGCCTCTGCTCCAGCCATGTGTGTTAGCAACTCGCTGCCCAAAGCAAGTCACCTGGCCAAGTCCAACAGCAGCAGGGCAGGAATCCAAATCCTATCGCCCAGCTCTTCCCAAATATCATGCGGCTCAGTGGCAAAAGAGCTTCAGGTGAAGGTCCTTGGTCTGTCCCGTGGCTGCTCTACTGGCCTCCCAGTGCCATGCCTGGGCGGGGCGGGGGGGGTCCCAATGCGTTTCTTCCAGAATTTCTATCACCCCGACTCCCTAACTCCCTAAACGTGACCTCAGTCTTGCTTTGTAAGAGCTTATATGGCGCTGGTGATTTTACGACCTCGGTTCTCTTGCTTTTTATAATTGTGTTTGTCTCTCTTTAGCTAATTAAACTTTCATAGGCGACAAATAAAATTTGAAAAGACGAGGCCAGAATGTGTAATTGAAGCCAATAAATGCAACCTCGTGCAGCTTGGCCGTGTGCTCACTGTGTGACCTGAGAGGCGATGCCACCTGCCGCCCTTGTGATCTGTTCATTAGGAGGAAGAGGCTGAGCCAGGCATTGGTGGCATGCGCCTGCAGTCTCAGGACTTGGGAGGCTGACACTGGAGGACGGCAGGTTCAAGGATAGTTTCAGCAACTTAATGAGACTGGTTTTGTTTGTTTGTTTGTTTTTCAGTACTGGGGATGGAACCCAGGGGCATTCTACCTCCGAGCTACATCCCCAGCTCTATTTTTATTCTTTATTTTGAAACAGGGTCTCACTAAGTAGCTGAGGCTGGCCATAAACCACATCTTCCTGTCTCGGCCTTCCAAGTACTGGAATTATAAGCGTGCAACACCACACCTGGCTAGTGAGACCCTAGCTCAAATAAAATAATTAAATAGGGTTGGGGATGTAGCTCAGAGCTAGAATGCCCCTGGGCTCCATCCCCAGTATCCACCAAAAAAAAAAAAAAAAAAAAAAAAAAAGGAAGAGGCCATGCCTTAACCATGGTCTGAGTTTGTGGTCTAGTTTCTAAAATGGAAATTTCTACCACTTACCCAAGTGCCATGTGATCCGGTTACTAAACCAGAGGGCTATAATTCCTAGCTGTGCACCTTATTTACGATTTGGTAAGGCAAACAGAAGGAAGCATGCCATACTCGTAATCTGATCCCCAAACAGAGGACCTTACAGCTCAACCACATGCTGTATTTGTGATCAGTCACTGAAACAGAAGGCCAGGGGCTTACCCAAGCGCCATGTTTGTGATCCAGCTCCTGAAACAGAGCGCTGTACCACGTTCCCACACACCATATTTGTGTCCCACTTATGAAAACAAAGGGGCATATGGCTTAAACACAGTCTGCATTTGGGATCTGGCTAATAAACAGAGGGCCACGGGTGAACCTTGGACTCCTGTCTGGTTGTTTCCTGAAAGAAGAGGGAGGTTGCTGAACTGTGCAGGGACTTCCTCTGGGAAACAAAATTGGGTCAAGGATATTCTAATTTGGGGCTCTGAGTTGGAAAAAAATAGCCAACTTAGTTTCACTTCCTAAGCTCTGAACCAAGTACTTATTTGCTATAGTTTTTTTATTTTGTTTTGTTTGTGGTACTAGGAATGGAACCCAGGGGCATTCTACCTCCGAGCAACAACCCCAGCCCTATATTTTAGTCTTTATTTTGAAACAGGGTCTCACTGAGTTGCAAAGGGCCTCCCTAAGTAGCTGAGAACCCTGATCATCCTCCTGTCTCAGCCTCCCGAATGCTGGGATTACAAGCGTGCGCCACCACGCCCGGCTGATTTGCTAGTTTTTTTTTTTTTTTATTCGTGCATTATATTCATACATCATGTTGGGGTAAAAAACTTGTGTGGACATACATGTACACATCACCCATTTAGCCCCTACCCAATTCCCACTCCCTTCCCTCCCCATCCCTCCTTCCCTTGCTTGGCTTAGTGGTTGATTTCTGTGTTTAAGTTCACTGTGTATTTTAGAGAATTTCCTTCTTCCCCCTCCCATCCCTCATTTAGGCTGTCTTGTTTTCTCCTCTATAGGATTTCCTTTTTCACCTAGAGTTCCTCCTATGACCCATTTCTCCTTAGCTTTCACATATTAGGGAAAGCATCCAATTTCTTATTTTTTGTGACTGACTCATCTCACTTAGCATAATGTCCTCCAGCTCCATCCATGATTTGCTAGTTTTACACAGTGGATGGTGATGGTTTTGAAGCGGGGAGGGTCACATAGCCCCGCACTGCCCTTCCTTTCCATTGCTTCTACATATTTGCTTCTTTCCCATTCTCCATCCAGCTAGACCCATGTGGTTTGGGTCTGCTGGCTCATTAACCTCTATTTGGTTTTCCCTTTTTTTCCCTCCTTTATCATTTTGCTTCCCTTTTTTTCCCTGAACTTTCCATGATCTAAACCTCGCAATTGCCATTAGATTTTGTTATGGTTTTATTGGTGTACTGTAATTAGATACCATAAAGAAGGTCAAAGGGATTGAAATATACACGTGCACGGTACTTGGTGTGTTTTCCTCCGGGTCCCACCCGCTCTCTTCCATCCCCATAAGTATAATGAGGTTGGTAGCGATGACTCCATATATGGACTTAGCATTATTTGAAGTGTTTCTCTCATCAGTTCTCCTTTCTTTCCTCCCCTCCTCCCTTCCCTACTCCCCTTCCACCATTCTACGGGTCTCTCTCATTTATCCAAAGTCCTTTTCATTTCCTATTTTCTCTCTAGCTTCTGCATAGAAACCAATGTCATCACGGCCCATTTTGTCGAGTATTTCCACTTGCCACTTGTTTTTCTCTGTAAGTGAACATTTTGTGCAGTGTACTGGCTGTGTTACCCATTTTTTTTCTCAGATAATGTGCACACCTTCTTTTATTGAGTCAATATGGATAAGGGTTACTTGAGCTAAGTAGGATGGAGAGACTAAATCTGTCAACAGAACATGGTCACTATCCTCCAAGATCTTACAGTCTAGGCTGGGCGTGATGGCACACACCTGTAATCCCAGTACTTGGAAGACTAAGACAGGAGGATTCCAGGTTGTAGACCAGCCAACAACCTACTGCGGTCCTATTTCAAATTAAAAAAATAAAAAGGACTGAGGATATAGCTCAGAAGTAGAATGTTCCTGGGTTCAATCCCCAGTATAAAATAATAAAAAAAAGATCTTATAGTTTAATAGGCAGAAAGTTCAGCAAAGCACATTCCACACATTGTTGGGGGTTTTATGATAGAATTAGGTGTAGGATAATGTGTATCTTATGCAAAAAAGAAGCACATTCAGCCTCAGGGAACTCAAGAAGGCTTACCAGAAGAATGAGAGACAAATGGGACCCAAAAGAGGAACTGGTTTGGAGGCCACAAGGTCAGAGAATGGTGTTCAAGACACAGGGAGCAGCAAAATCTAGCTGCGGGTGGTGGTACATGCCTGTAATTCTAGTACTTGGGAGGATAAGACAGAAGGATCGCAAGCTCACAGTCAGCCTCAGCAACATAGAGAGCAAGGAACCCCACAACTTAATGAGACCCATTTTGAAAAGAAAAGAATAAAATAGGGCTGGGGGTATAGCTGAGAGGTAGAATAGTTCTGGGTTCAATCCCCAGCACCACAAAAAAGAGTCTTCTTCCCTAAAGATATTCATTAAAAATTTGTCTAGGGTCACGAAGGTAGGAAATAATGCAATACATCCCACCTCAGCACTTTGCCAAATGCCAGATACAAGCTGTCAGGAGAAGCCAGAAAGCCTAAATGGCATTCTTTAAATGAGAAAAGAAAAAAAAAAAAACAGGTGTACCTAAGCCACGAGGAGCTTAAATTTCACTGCTCTGACAGAATTATGTGTTGGGCAACTTCAGTCACCAGCCTGGAAGAGAGATAGATACTAGGAGCCCAATTATAAAGATAAAATTGGCCATCACATCATTAACAGGCCTATCAAAATTATGTCTTATATTTGTATTACTTGGCATTTTTATTAAAGACACTTAACATCTTTTATTTCATTTGTTCTTCACAATGTGCCAATGAGGTAGATAAGGCAGGTGTTCTTACTTTTCTTGATACTAATACCTTCCTATTACTACTCTTATTATTCTTTTTATTACGATGACTATCTACTAAATGGATGAGGATGCAGAGTCTAAGCTATTAAATGACCTGTGGGCAGCCGGCGAGGTAGTGGAAGCACTCCCCTGGATGAGGAGTCTATGGGCTCCTCACGGTGTTTCCATCCCCCACCTGCACGAATACTCAGACCCTATCTGCATTTATCTTCATGGGGACGCAGGGGACTCAGCTAATCCACAATCCACAGCATTTTCTGGAACTGCCTCGGCTACCCACTAAGGCGTCATGAAAGAAATATGGATGTGGAATTGGGACATCAGTGAGTTCTTGCCTCTGTGGTAACTACTGGAGTGTTTTTGTTCCCCTTAATCCTTAAGTGTGTGTGTGTGTGTGTGTGTGTGTGTGTGTGTGTGTGTAATGGGGAGTGAAATCAGGGGTGCTGTACCCCTGAGCTATACTCCCAGCTCAATTATTTTGAATTTTTTATTTCAAAACCAACTCTCACTAAGTTGCCATGGGTGACCTAGAACCTGTGATCCTCCTATTTCAGCCTTCCAAGTGGCTCACGGCCCCAAGTGATCACATCCCTGCACCGCCACGCACAGTTCCCCTTAATTTTTCATGTGTGAGACACAGCACATTGAAAGGTCAAGGAACCAAACTGTATAAAGTACAAGAAAATGCGCCTTTTATAATAAAAAGGGTTCTAGTTTCTATCCACAAAACGTATATTACATTTTATATATTATATAGTGATATACATTAGATACGATACATACTATTGTATTATATATTATAATATGTAATTATAATATTATAATCACATATAATTATATATCAATATATCATATATATAGGGGTTATATCTATGATATATTCTTACATATAATGGGGTTGCATAGTTATATATACACATATATGTGTATAGTTATACGTATTATACTACATAATATACATGTTACATATATGACATCATGTCTATTTCTTGCTGGGAAAGGGGGGACTAAGAAACAGAAGCTTAATAGCTTTCAGTGGGTCACACAAGCCCTAGGTGATGCTATCTAAACAGGAGCCAAGTTCACAGATACACTCAGTTTGTGCCTACTAAGAACTTGTGCACTCACACAGAGGCAGACGGACCAGCCCCGCCTTCGTCACGAAATCTCCACCTTCAGCCCGTCCTGACACTGTGCTCCATGTCCACTGACCCCTGGGGCCACCAGCACATCCCTGTCGATTGCAGAGAGGAGTTTTATATGCTCTTTACTAAATCTCCATGGTGCTGTGAGGACATGAACTATTTCCCCCTTGCTCTTCCTGTCTGCTTCTCGTTTTCCCATCTCGTCCTCCATAAACACTGGACTCTGCACACACTCCCAGGTGTGGAACAGACGGTGCTGCCCAAGGCCACCCTCAGTCTGTGTCCCACAAGAGTATCTCCTTACAGAATATCCACAGATCGCCTTCAGGCCCCAAAGCAGGTGCCTAGTCACTGCACCACCACCCAACAAGCCACAGCTTCCTGGTGTTCAAATTCCCAAAGAGGAGAGTTCTTTCCAGACATAGCGAGCTCTTGGCAAAGAGGACTTTATTTTATAAACAAAATTAATAAACCTCTATCTCCTATTGCTGCTATGACAATTATCCAACTCTTACCATAAAACAACCTAAATTCATTCTCCGACATTGCTGGGGACCAGGAATCCATTATTATCAATTTCATGGCTAAATGTCAGCTGTCCTTTCTGGAGGCTCCCAGGAGGGACCTGGCCCCTGGCCTTTGCCAGCTGCAGCCAACAGCCTGGGCTCTGGGCCTCTGCCACCTCCCCACGCGACCCCACCCAGCATGGCCTCTGGCCTCCGCTGCCCCCTCCCCTTGCTGTTCCTCTTTAGTGGGATCTCCCTCTGCCTCCCATGTGTAAGGATCCAGGAGATTCGATTTAGAGCTCACTCAGGAAGTCCAGCTTAATCTCCCCATCTCAAGGCCCTTGACTTATTTCATCTGTAAAGTTCCTTTTACCAGGTTATGTCCCATGTTTACAGGTTCCCAGGATTAGGATGTGGATATCTTTGGAGCCATAATTCAGTCTAACCTCAAAAACTACCTCTCAGAAGACAGAAATTACTCTGATCTCTGGAGTTCATGCGCCCTCCACTCCAGTGGGACAGATCACGTTGGTGTAAAGGGCTGAGACACGAGTGAATTATTCTGTGGGTTCAAGGCTCCCGTCACAATGGCAGTTGAAATTGGGAGCAGAAAGCGACTAATGGGCTTTTCCTTTGACCTGTACTCCAAACCATACCTATAATTTTACTCAACGGAATGCACTTCAGCACAGTGATTATCTCTATTTTAAAAAGAGAAACATTTTCTGAGTCTCACAGGGCAACAGATTCATTGTGGAAACAGTTCTTTGCTCCCCTCCGGCTCCACTGGCTAGAACACCAAGTGGATTCCTACCCCAAGGCCTCAGCACTTAAGCTCCGGGGCCTGGAATCTCCCTCCACCAAGGAGCTACACAGGTCCTCCTCCAGTTTATAGTACTGGGGATTGAACCCAGGATCAGTCTACATCTGAGCTATACTCCCTGCCATATTTTTTTATTTTTATTATTATTATTATTATTATTATTATTATTATTGGTACTGGGGATGGAACCCAGGGGCCTTCTACCTTCGGACTACACTCCCAGACCTGTTTTATATTTTATTTGGAAACAGGGCCTCTTAAACCAGCTGAGGCTGGCTTTGAACCTGCACGATCCTCCTGTCTCAGCCTCCCAAGCGCAGGGATTACAAGCGTGCGCTACCACGCCTGGTTCATTTATTTTGAAATAGGGCCTCACTAAGTTGCTGAGGCCACCTTTAAATCTGTGATCCTCTCGGCTCTGTCTCCCAAGTACTGGGATTGCAGGTGCATGCCATCACTCTCAGCTTAGGCGTGGCTCCTTTATGTGTCTTCTCAAATACTATCTTTTCTGTTGGATGGTCCTGAGGTCCTTCCTTAAAATTGTAACCCTCAAGAACTCCCTGCCCTTCTCCCTGCTTTCTTTTCCCCCATAGCACACCTCACAAGCTGATTTCCATTTTATGTGCTTCTTTGGCGTTTGCTGTCTGCCCCAACTATAATGCGAGCCCCAGATGAACAGAGGATTTTCTGTCTTATTCCCTGAAGCATCCCCAGTCCCTAGAAGAGCACCTAACACCTAGTAGGTTTTCAGTTTACACCGGTGTCCCTCATGATCCTTGGAGGTCAGGTCTGATACCCCCTCATGGATACCACAATCGATAGCTATTTAAGTCCCTCATAGAAAATGGTGTAGTGTTAGCTAGGCACAGTGATGCACACCTGTCATCCTCAAACTTGGGAAGCTGAGACAGGATATCACTTGTTCGAGACAAGCTTAAGTAACTTAGCAAGTCCCTTAGCAACTTAGTGAGAACCTGTTTAAAAATAGAGAATTAAATAGGGCTGAGGGTGTAGCTTAGAGGCAGAATGTCAGTAGGTTCAATCCCCAGTAAAACACACACACACACACACACACACACACACACACACACGTGTAGTATTTGCATATAAGCCGTGCACACCCTCCTACATACTTTAAGTCATCTCCATGTTACTTATAATGCCTACTACAATGTTAATGCTGTATAAAATAGTCCCATAATCAATCCCCCTCAGATACTGAGGAACAGGTGTAGTCATCCTGCCCCTGGACTCTGGCTGTATCGCACGTTGGTACCTGCATCGCGGCTGTGCACCCTCTCAGCTGCATGCCCTCGCCTGACCATTCATGGAAGAGGTCGGCAAGTGATCAGGGCTTTGCTTTATAAGAAATCTGAAGGTCCAGGAACCTCAGTGCCCGGGACCTGGTGAGCCCCACCTTTGGGGAGGCCTGCAGGCGAAGAGCACACAGGTGGGAAGACAAATTCAGACTCATGTCCTCAGAGACCCGGCAGGCAGGGAGGCCACAGCAGGGTCCCTCCAGCTGACCCTGCTATTGAGTGCCTTGGAGGAGGAGCAGAAGCAGGGACACTGGCCAGGAGGCGCTGGGCCTTTCAGGCGCACACACCAGGGAGGGGTCTGTGCTAGCGTGTCCGCAGGCAGGTGGCAGCGCCTCGTTGCAGAGGGCAAAGCCCTTCAATGTCAGCCTCAGATCCCCAGTCAGGTGTCTGCTCCCTAGGTCTTGCAGCTAGTGGAAATTTTCCTCCAGACTGTGGCAGTAAATAGGTGCTCAATCTTAGTTTGGGTGTGATTGTGGGCTTGCATCATTCCCTGAAAGGCTGCCGCATTCCAGCTGGAGTCTGCAGAGGCCAAGCCTCGCAGGTCAGCTCAGTCTTCTTACTCACCCGAACCGATCCCCTGCAGTGCTAAAGAATGCAGCATTCAAGCCAGGTGTGTGCGTGCCCGCAATCCCACTACTTGGGAAGCTTGAGAAAAGAAGATTGCAGGTTCAAGGCCAGCCCCAGCAACTTAGTGAGATCCTGTTTCCAATTTTAAAATATAAAATTAAAAGGGTTGGGGACATAGCTCAGGGGTAGAATGCCCCAGGTTTAATCTCCATTACCAAAAACAAAAACGAAGAAATTCAGCACTCTCCTTCTCCGCCTGTCTTTGTCCCCCCTTAGGAGGTGAGTGAGAACCGTGCAGCAATCCAGAGGACCCGTCCACAGACTGGCACTCATCGTATATGTTTGCTTTCTGTTGCAATTTTTTAAAATGATCTCAGTACTTTTGCCAGCCTCCCATTCCTTTCCCCAGCTCATCAGGCCAACCAGTGTTGTCCACAGGCTCTAGAGGGACCAGTCTCTGTTCAGAGCAGGGAGGGAGTCTCACAATACCCCACGCTTCGCTCTCAATGTTTAATTCTCCATGTGGTGGGGGAGATGTTGAAGTCAGAGCAGCTTCAGGGGTGTCTCCGGGCACACCAGGGTTTCCCGCACATCTGAACACCACCGGCATTGGCGGGCTGATGGTAGGACCCACTGTCTGGGGACGGGTGCTGTTTATTAGATAAGCGAGAGCGGCATTACTTGTGGTGTTAGGGCCAAGGATGGAGAAAAAATTTGGAAGTAAACTGCGTAGATTGGATGGCCTTGCTAGGCATTTGGCCTGTACTTACTCAGAACATAGCTTTGTTTTATTGTATATATGTTTGTTTGTTTTTGATGCTGGGGATGGAACTCAGGGTCATTCTCTCTCTGATATCAGCCCTTTTATTTTCTATTTTTTATTTTTTTATCGGTGCATTGTAGACATACATCTTAGTGGAGTACAAGATGGTATAGGCATACATGCACACATCACCCAGTTAGCCCTTACCCAATTCCTGCCCCACTTCTTCCCCCTCCATCCTTTTCATGTTTGCCTTAGTGATGGATACGTTTGTTAATGAACATCATGTACATTAGGGAATTTGCCTCTTCCCCCCCCATCCCCCTCAGGTCACCTTATTTGTTCATCTGCAGTGTCTCTTTCTTCATCTAGAGTTCCTCCTATGACCCATTTTCTCCCTAGCTTCCACATATTAGGGAGAGCATCCGATTTCTTATTTTGGGGACTAATTTTACTTAGCATAATGTTCTCCAGTTCCATCCATTTCCCTGTAAATGATGTAACTGTATTTTTCTTTATGGCTGAGTAAAATTCCATTGTGTACATATCCCATAGTTTTGCAATCCATTCATCTGTTGATGGGCATTGTGGCTGGTTCCATAGTCTGGCAATGGTGAATTGTGCAGCTATGAACATAGATACGCATACATTAGTTTGGTAGTTTGGTTTCCATTTTTGGGGTAGATACCCAGAAGTGGTATTTCTGGATTACATGGTAAATTCATTCCCATTCTTTTGAGGATTGAAATAGAGTCTTGCTAAGTAGCTGAGGCTGGCTTCAAACCTGCAATCTTCCTGTCTCAGCCTCCCAAATCCTGGGGTTACAGGAGTGCATCTTCATGCCCAGCTGAACATGGCTATTTCTATGCTGCACCAAGATAGAGGCAACCCCTCCACTATGTGGTGGGACCGTGGCCACTGGAGATCCTGTCTGGATGCCCCAGCCTGCAGTGGTTACTAGCAAGGTGAACTGTACCCATTTCTGCTCCCAAGTGGAAAAGTTCTGACCCATTGATCTTCCAGGCAGCTCTTTCTCTCCCTCAGCAGGAGGGTTCTTTTTGTAGATGGGCAAAGAAAAAGAACCAGGGGTGTGAAATACCCCAGCACTTATTCAGCCCACCCTCCCCTCCAGAAGGCAAAGCCCTGTGTCATCAAATTAATCCCACATCTTCTGTAAAACACTGAAAGGAGTTTAGATTCATCCGCCATCTGGTCAGGGAAGATTTTGCCCCCAGCCGTGCCTGTCTCTGTGGTTGGAGCTGGTGGCAGAGGCTTCACAGAGGCCGCAGCCAGCCCAGATCTCTGACTCTCTGCAGCTTGGCTTTTGGTCTTATCAAGAATTCAGGACTTCGCTGGGGGACTCAGGCCCCCCTGAGGTTCCCATCGCAGCAGGAAAACAAGTTCAATTACTCTGTCTACTCTGAAAAGACAGAGAATCTGAATGTGAGGAGTCTGCTTTCAGAGAGCGCCCTTCCCGGCCTTCTGATGGATTTGGGAGAGACCCTGGGTGGGGAGGAAAGGCAGGTAGGAAAGATTGTGCTCAGGGACAAATGGAGGGTCAGTGTGGAGCCATTCAAAAAACATTTTTCATGCATCCAGCTGGGACCCAGGCATGGAGCAAGATGCCGTGCCTGCCCCGTTAGCAGGCTCGTTATCAGCTAGCAGAGGCTGGAGCATAAACTGGCAAAAAATAACTCCCAGCAGGAATGACAATGAGAGAGTTCTGGTAGCAAAGGCATCGGGAAGACCAGGGCACTGATACCATCTCCAGAAAGATCTACCTTGAACTGATAAAGGGGATGAGTGTGCAGGTGAAATCATGCAACCCCCTCCCACCCCGAGTCAGATGAGGACAGAGGACACCCAAACCCACAAGACAGAGGAGATCCTCCAACTCGGCTCCACTGTTTGCATCTATTTTCTGGACACTGTAGTTGTCCAGAGAAGGTGGGGGGGAGGTACAAATTACCCACAACTAGCTGGACCATCAGGGGCCTAAAAATGGTCCACCCGCTCTCTCTTTTGGCCAGTCTTATATTTGGAGAGCTGTTGGTCATTCATGTATAAATAAACAGAAACAGCCCCAATAGCACTGGATTCATTAAGACTTGGTACAGCCTAAGGGAGAGGCACAGAGGAGAGACCTGCCTCTGAACTGAATCAGGTGCAATTGTAGAAGATGTCTGTTTGACCTCCTTCAATATTTTAACCTGTAAAGGTAATGGAGATTTGGGATCTATTAGGGGCTTGGGGGAGAAGCAACCATAACAGTCTGGGGCATAAAAAGGAATGGATTAAATTCTCAAGAGTATAAAGAGGTATCAGAATGGAATTTCAGAGTTGAAATCTTTTATAGAAACAGTAGGGAGTGGAATTAGCCATGCAGAGGTAAAACAAAAAAAGTGATGTTAAATCCCAAACAGACAGGAGGATTCGGGTTCGCGGCCAACTTCAGATACTTAGTGAGACTCTCTGCAACTTAGTGAGACCCTGTTCCAAAATAAAGAATAAAAAATTGGGCTGGGGATGTAGCTTGGAGGTAGAATGCCCCTGGGTTGAATCCCTACCATTACATACACACACAAAAAAAAAAAAAAAAAAAAAAAAGAAAGAAAAAGAAAATTAAATCCCAAACAGAGATGAAAACTATTAGAGGAGAGAGATATATGAAAACAAATAGACATCTAATTAGAAATAATTTGTGTTCCAGAGGAAAGAAATAGCTAGAACAAGAGAAAAAATAAAATCAAAATGGTCCCTAGGAAGCATTTAGGAGGCAGAAAATGATATGGTTATAAAAATTAAAAGCCCTCACTAAGATTCAGCCAGGACTAATGTAAAAACATATGCATTAACATAGCACAGAAAATATTTTTTTTAAATCTCAGGGATAATGAAATATTCCTACTAGTGGTTTAGAAGAAATAATCTTCAAAAAATAATAATAAACCTAGACCACCATCCAACCTCTTAAACCCTTCATCATACTAAACAACAAAAGGGACTAGAGAAATTCAGTATGTTTTTTTTGGGGGGGGTGTTGTTAGATTCTAGAATTTTCTACCAAAGTAAGTTGTCTGTCATGGAAGAAAGGAAGA
Source organism: Muscardinus avellanarius (assembly GCF_963383645.1). Taxonomy (NCBI): domain Eukaryota; kingdom Metazoa; phylum Chordata; class Mammalia; order Rodentia; family Gliridae; genus Muscardinus; species Muscardinus avellanarius. The sequence continues at coordinate 86,935,412 of NC_137796.1, read as the reverse complement.
AAAGGTATTATTAAAATTATAAAAACTCAGAAAATGTAATATTCACAAATGTTTCATTATCAACTATTTTTAAAAGTTCTCTAACAGATAACTGGATGGCAATTAGGCACTTGGAGTTAGGACAGCCAGAGAAAAATGGAAGTGACTGTTGAATTCAATTAAATATAATGAAGTAGCAGCAGTGGTTATAAATTTTATGTCAAAATTAAATTCAGAAGCTAAATACTATTCTAGAAAAAGATACAAAGAGTAGTGTCATAATAAATCTCAAATTAAACTTACCAAGACGGAAAAGTGTTGGGTAAGAGGTAGGGAAGTAAAAGATATATAACTTTTCTTATCACATACAAGGAAAGAAGAAAAGATGCAATTTAGTTTTTTCAAATTGAATAATTTGAGAAAGGATGGCTTAATGCATTTGGTAAATGGAAAGATAGCCCCCAGTTTAATCAAAATTAGGACATCCATAGATTCTATACATGCAAAAAGGCAAATGGAAACATATGGACCAGAAAGACCAGGAAGCAGGAACTAAAATAATTCAGCCATAAAGAACAAAATCATGTCCCTCTTCGTAGGACAATGGAGGGAACTGGAGATTATCATGTTGAGTGAAATAAGATAGTTTCAGAAGGACAGCTGTCATATGTTTTCTGTTATATATAGAATACAGAAAGAAAAAAGAAAAAGATGTGAGGGTAGAAAGAGAACTACCAGGGAAGGAGATAAGAGGGGAAAGAAGAGACGGTGGTTGGTACACGTGCCTGAAGATATCACGATGAAGTCCATTAATGTATGCAATGAATATGCCTTAATAATTATAATAATGAAAACAAGAAATATAACCAACCATGTTGATAATAATATATCAAAATGCAACTGTTTTCCACTGCTGAAAGGCAAAGACTCTCAAATTAGTCTTTTTAAAAATCCCATTCTCCTTGTAAGAGACATGCCTTTAAAACAACACAAAATGACGCCAGGAGTGGTGGCGCACTCTTGTAATCCCCGCGCTTGGGAGGCGGAGAAAGGAGGATCGCGCAGGTTTGAAGCCAGCTGCGCTGGCTTAAGAGACTCTGTTTCCAAATAAAGAAATATAAAATAGGTCTGAGAGTGTAGCCCTAAGATAGAAGGGCTTCCAGGAACCCCAGTACCACCAAAACACACACACACACAGACACACACACACACAATGTTGCTAGGCGTGGTGGTACACACCTGTAATCCCAGTATTTGGAAGACTGAGACAGGAGGCTAGCAGGTTTGAAGACAACCTCAGCAACATAGTGAGACTCTCCACAACCAAGTGAGAACCTGTTTCAAAATAAAATGAAAATAGGGCTGAGGATGTAGGTCGGGGGTAGGACACCCCTGGATTCAATCCTTAGCACCACAATAAATAAATAGATAAATAAATAAACCAAAAGAGAGACAAATATTTAACAGAAGAATTCATACAGAAAGGAAACAAACACAGCTACACTGATATAGAAATAGATTTTTCTAAAAGACTTTAAGAAAGCACTTACATATTTCTAATTACTGATTGTGTACGTTGTTAAGTCTCACCTCACACATTCTGTAATGAAAGCTTTGCCTGCCTGTCCACAAATGCTTTTCTTGGGGTTTTTGATACTTCATACATTTCCTCAGTGGTACCATCTTTTCTGCTGACTTTTACTGTCATCTATAAGCAAATGACTTCCAAGACTGTATATGGTTTTTTTTTGGTGGTACTTGGGTCCTGGAAGCCCTTCTACCTCTGGGCTACACTCCCAGACCTATTTTATTTTTTGGAAATAGGGTCTCTTAAGCCAGCGCGGCTGGCTTCGAACCTGCGCGATCCTCTTGTCTCCGCCTCCCAAGCATGGGGATTACAAGAGTGCGCCACCACGCCCGGCGTTCCCAAGTCTGTTTTATTAGCCCACTTCTACATGTCCTTCTGCATCCTAGGTTGTCATGGGAACCCTCAGGTACCACCAATAAACATATCCCAGACTGATCTTTTCTTTCTTTCTTTCTAGGCCTGTTCTTTTTCTATTTCTGTCTATGGGGTAGCTTGTTCTCCTTCACAGGCTACACACAGTGAGTCACCAAGTCTCATCAATCACTCCCCTACATGGATTTTGAATTCTCCCATAGTCCTTTGTGGTCTTTTAACCTGTTTTAACTTCAATAGTCTCCTATCTATCTGGTTGTCTTGCTCCTACCAGCAAAGGCTAATTTTTCTCAAGTCCAAACTTGATCAACCAGTTTGTCTTGCTGAAAGTCCTTTAGTGGCACCCCATTTTTCCAAAAGACAAAACCAAGTTTTAGTCATCAAAAAAGTAAATTTAGGATTACCATATGATTTATCAATTCCCCTTCTAGGTATACACCCCAAAGAAGAAGAGAATGACAAGAACAGGTGTGTATGCACTCATGTTCAAAGAGGCACTCTTCACAATGGCCACGAGGAGAAGTAACAACACAAGAGTCCACTCGTCAGTGAATGGAAAAACCAAATGCGCTAGACCACATGTGTCATGGAATGTTATTCAGGCTTTAAAAGGAAGGAAATTAGCTGGGTATCGTGGCACCTATAATTCCAGTACTTGGGAGGCTGAGACAGGAGGGTGGCAGGTTCAAGGTGAGCCTCAGCAAATTAATAAAGTCCTCAGCCACCTCGTGAGACCCTGTTTCAAAACAAAAAATAAAATAGGGCCAGGGGTGAAGCTCAGAGGTAGAATACCTTGAGTTCAATCACCAATACCACAAATAAAAGGAATAGAGGAAATTCTAATACATGCTATAACATGAATGGACCTTAAATACATTATGCTAGATTAAATAAGCCAGTTTTTAGGTACCTATTTGAGGTACCTAGAATGGTTAAATTTACAGAAAGAGAACGGCAGTGACCAGGGAATACGCTGGGAATACAGTATTTAGTGGACACCAAGCTTCAGTTTGGAGAGATGAAAAAGGTTCTGCAGATGGATGGTGGTGAGGGTGGCACAGGAGTATGAATGTTCTCGGTGCCACGGAACTGTGTGATTGAACATGGACAAAATAGTAGATTTTATATGTGTTTTGCCACAATAAAAATATAGAACCAAAAAAGTATCCACGCTCTTTGCCATGGCATAGAAGGCCCTTTTCTGATGGGCACCTCACCTACAGCTCTGACTTCATTCCCCGCCACCTTCTCCTGACTAGACCGAATTCTCAGAAGAACTCACCATCTTGCCAGTTGTGTTACTTACTGTAATAAATTCTTCAGAGAGGCAACTTAAAAAGCAAAAAGGTTTACTTTGGCTCACAGTTTTAGAGGTTTCAGTCCATGGTCTTAGATCTGTAGGAGGGGTCAGCACATCATGGCAGGAGTGTGTAGTGGAGCACAGTGCTCACCTCATGGCCAGGATATAAAAGAAAAGAAGAGGAGGAAGCCAGCATCTCACAGTCCCCTCTGAGGACACACCCACAGGAACCAGAAGCCCTTCCATGAGGCCCCACCTCTTAAAGGTCCCACCAACTCCCAATTGCAGCATGGGCTGGAGACCAAGCATTAACGCATGGGCCTTTGGTTGACACTCTAGACCCAAACCATAGCACCACTTGATGCACAGCCCAATGTTTCCATCTTCAGGGGATGGTATGGCTGTTCTCCTGGTCCCCCCAGCTCTTGTCTCCAACCCTCTCCCCACTCCAAGCCCACCCCACTCACTTGAAAGCTCTGCTTCCTTTTCTGTAGGGTTTCCATTGCATGCATGTCTTCCAAGAAGACTGTGACCCATTCCCTGCCGTCTCACGTGGTGCCAGACCACCCTGGATGTCCCTTGTGATGATATATACCATTCTGGATTAAAATGGCACGTTTTCTTGTCTTCTGAGAGCAGGATCTATGACTTACTTACCATCACGTCTCCATCCTAGTGCCCAGCAGAGAATTATCATCAATAACTATCCATTGCATTAATATGTAAATGTTTTTGAACTAAAGAGCTTCATTTAAAACTATTAAGACAATAAGAACATAGGAATGACAATTATTTTCATAGACTTTAATATGTTACACATGTATGATCTTTGACAAATCAAGTGAATGTAAGGTTATAGAAAACAGGGATAATAGTTTTATGGTTAGATTATGTAATTAATAAAGATGAGTATATTTGTATAATTGACTTTACAGAGGTTGCCCTATAATGGAAAATTCCTTAGTTTCTAAAGATACCACATTCTCTTGAATATAATCCACTAAAAACAAAAAATGACAGAAACTAAGGCTAGAAGAGAAACATAAATAAAATTTTAAGAAATGAGATTTAATAAAATTTGAGATAAATTTAAAATTATGGGTCTGCTGTGCATAATCACATGATAATAATACTGAAAAATCTTGTGGCTGGTTTTCCCGAAAAAGTACAAAATTCCAAAAGTGACTGAAGAAAAATTTAAAAGCCAAATGGACCAGTGATTGTGCAAGGAATACTTGTTAGCACTGTGTCCACATTTATAATGATTTAAGCTTTTTAAAGAAACCAAGCATGGTGGTACATACCTGTAATCCCAGTGCTTGGAAGGCTAAAACAGGAGGATTGCACATTTGAGAACAGCCTCAGCAACTTAGCAAGACCCTGTTTGAAAATAAAAAATGAAAAGGATTGTAGGTGTAGCTCAGAGGTAGAACGTCCCTGGGTTCAACCCTAGCACAGCATCACACACAAAAAAAAAAGAAGAAGAAAAAAGAAACTTTTGAGACAGATCAGTATAGAAGATGTATGGAATGCTTCTCAACTAATTTTAATTTTGTTTAGATATTAGTATCTTGATATGAAAACATGACCTAAACAGGCAAAACTATAGATTTCTAGAATCTGTACTTTTCTCTTTTCTCTCATGGCTCCTGGCCAACATATTCCCCTAAGCTCTGAATTTCTACATCGCTCTCAAATTGGTCACTTTTTTCAAGCTTTTGATTGGTCTTCCAGGAAACGGCTACTCATTTTCTCAGTCTCTTTGATCTCAACATTCTTCATCTATGATCTGTGACTCGCCCTGCCCTGCGTTTTGACAGCTTTCTCCCTCAGGCAAACCAACATCATCTTTGCTCATGCACTATAAAGGGAGAGTATCCTATGAATTGATGAATTGATTAATCATTATAGCTGACTGCATGTCAAAATACACTTTTTTGGAGGGGGGGCATCTTTTGTGGTACTGGGGATTGAACCCAGAGGCATTCTACCTCTGTGTTATACCCATATCCCTTTTTCAAATATTTTTGTTTAGAAACAGGGACTCACTAAGTTCCTGAGAGTATTTCTACATTGCTGAGGTTGTCCTTGAAGCTGTGATCCTCCTGTCTGAGCTTCCCAAGTACTGAGATTACAGGCATTGGCCACCACACCCAGCTTAAAATACACTTCTATGGTCGTTAAACTGTAATGCAGAAAGAAAGCCCACTTCATATCCTTCTTTCCTTTGCCCTAACTCATATAAATGGCTTTGAACTTAAGCCATTTAGATTTCTCAGCTAGTGTTAGTAACCCACTTTAATTTCTTAGAACAAGGTGCATACTTAAAACAAGGCAGGGATCACCTTACATAGATAGTGGGGGGAAATTATCTACGGCTCTCTTTCATTATGATCCAGACTAGCTTAAAACATTGATTCCTGGGCGCATCATTAGCTAAGTTATAATGCAGAAACCCCCAATTCTTATCAGCTAAGGTTGAATTCTCACTCAAATCACATGCCCTTCACAGGGTAGCTGAGGGTCTATTCTTACTGTAGTCATTCCAGGATTTAGGGTGAAGGGGCATTCTCTGTTTGATATAAGTATTTCTTAGCAGAAGAATAAAAAAAAAAAAAACAGAATACCCAATGGCTTTGAAGTGTCTCTTTGAACTTTTATCACTTTCTCTCAGTTTTAATTGACTAAAGCTGGTCTGAATGGACCAGGGAGGTATAATCCTGTCACTTGGAAGGGAAACAAATAACTGGAAATTATACAACCTATTAGAGTCAACATCCTTATTCATCAGCATTAACTACCCTCTGCATTTATCCATTTTCTGTTGCTATAAAAAAATACTTGAATCTTGCTATAACAAAATACTTGAATCTGAGTGCTTTAGAAAGAAAAAGAGATTTATTCAGCTTGTGGTGTTTGAAAGTCCAAGATCAGGATTCTGTAATTCTAGTAGTTGGGAGACTGAGACAAGAGGATTGTAAGTTTGAGGACAATCTCAACAACTACCAAGACCCTTCACAACTTAGCAAGATCATGTTTCAAAATAAAAAGGGCTAGAGGTGTAGTTCAGAGGTAAAATACTCCTTGGTTCAATCCCTAGACTCCCTGAAGGGAAGACACAGCATTCTTTGGACAAACATTGGAGTGAGAAATTTTCTTTGATTAGATTCTGTTTGTGCTTCCTGGGAATTGCACTTGATTTTATTTTTCTCCATGATTCCCACCCTCACTCTCTACGGGGCCTTGGGAAATAGATCCTTCTTGGGATCTGTGAAGCATAGAATACTAATTGCTTGTGCTCATAGATTGGGACACCCAAAGATCATTTTAAGTTTTGAATCATCTCAGTATCTTTTCATTCAAAGTTATCAACACTTAGTCCAACTCCTTCAAGAACTTGGTCCTAGTTTTTACTACTTTAATGGGTTTGTGCTAATAACCACATCCACAATTATTTTGGAGACATCAGCTCCCTCTAAACTTATAAACCACTGAGTACATTTAGAAGTTTTAACGAGGGGCACTGTGATTTTGTTTCTGTAAATCTGTATTGTTATTAAAGAATTTCTCAATTTTATATCTTATTATCTGAAGGTGAGAAACGCTTCTTTCGCCTCTACAAGACCAGGGACTTCTGGGTGCTTTTTGATTCCTTGCTTACAAATCAAAAGCCAGTTCTTTCTCGTAGAAGGAGCTACAAGGTACTTGTAGAACATTGTTAGACGTTCCAAGAGGCCAGTAATCACAGATGCTACCACTGGCAGCAAGAGCGATGAAGGTTTAGGTTTCCCCAACTTTTTAACATCAAGCCTGCTCATTTGATAAATTCATCCTCCAGGTTATTGCAAACAACAGTTTAACCATGTTTTAAAACTGTAGAACACGGTCCACTCTCTCTCCAGCTTTCATGAACAGTTTTCTCATTTTCTACTCCCTGGCCTAGAAATAAATACATCATATTTTAGAATTTCTGTTATGTTACCCTCTCATTTTTATGTATTAATTCCTGTACTGTTGACATAGACCAACAAAGGTCCAAGTTATGCTGGAATAGAAAATAAACCCTAAGTCCCTACAGCTAACTTGAAAAGGTGATTATTTTTTTGTATCATTTATTCTTTCTTGCAGATAGGTGCAAGTCGTCTCCATTTTATCCTCATTCTAAAACCCAGAAAGAAGGAACAGTCTCTATCTGGTGCTCAGAGCAGAGGGAGTAGAACAGATAATAGAACTGCAGGATGATTCCTAAAGGTTTTCATTTGGTATGATGTGATCCCTACTCACATTTCACTGGCTGAGAAAGTGACATGACCAAAACTGACAGAAATAGCCATAATTCTTTCACAGAGAGGGACAGAACATGATAGGGAATTCTGCACCTCCCCTTCAGCTGACCTTTTTCATAAACATGGCTGTGAACTTGCATTGTATCTGATAAGGGCATTGCAACAGATACCTACTCAAATAACCTATTTGTCCATTATTCGTTGCTGTAATAGAATACCAGATGCTGGGTGCTTTTGTGAAGAAAAGGACTTTATTTAGCTCACGGCCCTGGGATTTGCAAAAGCACAGTGCCGCTGTGGTGTAGGCCTCATGGCGGATGTCAGCACATTGACAGAAGATTGTATGCATGTGCAGAAAAGATCACAGGGTAAGACAGGGAGCCAGAAAGTGACACAGAGGCCAGGTTCCTCCTTTTATAACAGCTTACACTTGTAAGAACTAACCAGGGTCACGTAAGTACCAGCTTAACCCCTTCCAAGGGCAGCACCCCCAAAATGGCCTAGCCTCCTTGCACTAAGCCCTACGTCTTGCAGATTGCCCCATCTCAACAAGCCACACTGAGAACCAAGCGTCCAGTACAAGAACCCTTGGGGAAGGAGCCATAGCAGATATAGGCTTAAAGCGAGATGCGAGCTGCTGCTTTCTTGGAAGACGATGCCACTTTTAGAAACATATGCATTGTCTGAAGTGTGACACAACTCTAAAGCACATGAGATGTGGAGGGTTGACAGCAGATGGCGAGATGAGAAGGAAACCAAACTAGCAGGTGGCATCTTCTCTCCAAGAGTCTAAATTGAGGGGGATACGTTCCACTCACCGTATTCCCAAGAAGTCCCTGCAAGTCCACAATCTGTTGGAGCTGAGCAGGATGGAGAACTGCTCATCTGAGATCCCGAAAAACCGAGACAAGTTTCAGGAGGGGAGCTCCAGGCCGGGCCAGTCCTGTGCAGGCTCAGTTCTCTTCCCCAGCCGCCCAGGGCGTCTCACTCTTGTTCATCTTCGCAGTTTGACATGCAGAGGATAACTCTGGAGGAGCTGAAGCACATTCTCTACCACGCCTTCCGGGATCACTTGACGATGAAGGACATCGAGAACATCATCATCAACGAGGAGGAGAGCCTCAATGAGACCTCGGGGAACTGCCAGACGGAGTTTGAAGGAGGTAGGTGCCTCCGTTTCTGCCTTCTTCCCGGGATGGGACGGGCCAGCGCCGCCCCATGCGCCATGGGAAAAGCGCGTGTACAGCTTCCTGGGCTGCAGCAGCCTTGTGCTATGGGCAAAAATACAGGACTGAGTTCAGAGCTCTTTTTCTGCAAAGATGCGGTGTGTTTCTTTTATTTCGACTTTCCCCAAATTCTGCATTTTTTATTTTTATTTTATTAGTGCATTGCAACTATACATCATACTGAGGTTCAATGTGCTAGAAATATACCCGATCGTAATCTTGGCTTTATTTCCCTTCATAACTCCCCCTTCCTCATTCCCCAAACAGATTAGTGAAATCGGTAGGAATATCTTTACATATTATCAGAGTTGTTTTTTTTTTTTTAACTGTATGTGTGTGTGTTACTGGGAGTTAACCCAAGCACATTCAACCTCTGAGCTACACCACCAGCCAATTTTTAAATTTTTTGTCTTGAAACAGGACCTTGCTAGGTTGCTAAGAGTCTCACTACTTGCTGAGGCTGTCCTCGAACCTCTCCTGTCTCAGCCTCCCAAGTACTGGGGTCACGGGGCTATGCCATCACTGCTGGCTGCCATCATATTGTTTAAATTGCTTCCTTCCCCACCCTCCCTCTTCCTCTCTCTGACTCCCTTCCCCAAGCCCCTCCCACTACTCTACAGGTCTCTCTCCATAGTAGTTTAAGTCCCATCTGCGTCCCATTTTATTTCTAGTTCCCAACCACTGGCCTTCTGAGACTTGGCCGATCTCACTTAGCACAATATTTTCTGGTCCCATCCATTTTCCTGCCAATGATGTAACTGTTTTCTTCTTATGACAGCACACTCTGCATTTTGGCCAAATTCCTTCCGGAGTGGTGGCTGGTTCTGAGGTTGGTGGTGTGGCTTGGTGGCATTTGCCTTTGCTCCGTGTGGAGGGTGGGGGTTGACTATACTGGGGATGGAAGAGCCTGTTAAGCTGTTGGCAAACTTGGACCAAGTCCACTGGCTAATTGGGTGACCTTGGGCAAGGGGTGGACCTTCTCCGTGTTGTCTCATCTATAAATGTCAGGATAATTACACCTACTTCACAGAATCCTTGGGATGGATAACCTCTGTGCTCCCAGAGTGCACGGACCAAGAAGAGCCCGGGGATGGTGTCCTTTCATGAACTTACCCAATCAGAGAATAAATAAGATTCTACTAAGGTCAAAAAGAGACCCATGAAAAGCCATTTTTCTTGGGCTCATGAGAAAAAACTTGAGGAGGGAGGAAGCCTACCTTATCTCCTAATCAGCTGAGGGTTCTAAGAAGCTAAATAATTGAATCTCTTTTCTCAACTTTGAAAATCAGAGCTGCTTTAACAGCTCTCATAGACAGATGGCGCGCACGCGCGTGTGTGTGTGTGTGTGTGTGTGTGTGTGTGTGTGTGTGTGTGTGGTACTGAGGATGGAACCCAGGGGCCTTCTACCTTTGAGCTACACTCCCAGACCTATTTTATTCTTTATTTGGAAACAGGGTCTCACTAAGTTGCTGAGAACCTCACTAAGTAGCTGAGGCTGGCTTCAAGCCTGCGATCCTCCTGTCTCAGCCTCCCAAGTACTGGGATTGCAAGTGTGCGCCACCATAACCAGCTAAATTTTTAAATTACATTAAAACATCATAACAGCCAGACATGTTGGTACGTGCTTGTAATCCCAGTACTTGGGAAGCTAAGACAGGAAGATCAAGGCCAGCCTCAACAACTTATCAAGGCCCTGTTTCAAAATGAAAAATAAAAAGAGCTGGGGGTATACCTTAGAGGCAGAATACCACTGGGTTCAATCTCCATTACAAAAAAAAAAATCATAGCAGCCAGACATAGTGGTACATGCCTGTAATCTCAATACTTGGGAGGCTGAGACAAGAGAATCCCAAGTTTGAGGCCAGTCTCAGCAACTTAGCAAAACACTGTTTCAAAAAAAAAAAAATTTAAACAAGGGCTGTAGCTGCAGCTCAGAGGTAGAATGACACTGGATTCCATCCTTGGCTCTCCACTCCCCAATAAAAGCTGTGAATATTACCTAAAACCCTAGTGTGGTCCAGTACCAGCTTCCTTGGATTCTCTGCTATGACACTTTGACTGTGGCATCGGTGACTGTTTTTGGAGTTGGAGCCTCACACAACACAGGGGCAGGATGGGACTGTCACAGCCAACACCATTTCTAGCAGGAAAGGCAGGGAGTTTGGGAGAATAAGAAAAGGTGAGAGGAAAAGGGTTAAACTGAATCCTAGGCAAACAGCAGGCCTGCCCACCCCTACCCCTGCCCCAGCTCATTCCCAGGAGACTCAGACTCAGACGAGGGTGAGCTCAGGGAGAGCATTTGGGGCTCGGGGCCCCCCACTCCTGCAAACACTCTCCAATGATTGGGAAAGGGTCTCGCCGGGCATCTCATTTTCCACGAGAGCCTTTGTTTGTGAATTGCTGTTTTCTTCAGAGAAATGTCACCAGCCTTAGTAATTTAGGAAAGGTCAGGCTACACAGGAGAGTCATCTAAATTCTAAGCGGCTCCTTTTTATTACTCAAATGCTCATATATTAATAAAGTAAAGAGCCAGCCAAGGGTCTTCCAGACAGAAGCATCGCTGGGTCTGCTTTAATGATTAGTACACACAATATTGACAGCAGCTGCCATGTGGGGATGAGTGATTAATACGTGGCGGACGTTGTGCTAAGTGGTTTTAAAGTCATTTTCCTATTCTGCAAAAGAAACACTATTTGGAATTAGTAAATTATTTCCTTGCATGACTTCGATGACCACTTTTGCATATTTTCTTGTCAAAGCTTTGGGGGGGGGGGTGTTTGTTTTTATTGGCACTTGGGATTCAATCCAGAGGCATTCTACCTCCAAGCCACATTCTGAGCTTTTTTTATAATTTTTTTTTTTTTTTTTTTGGTGGTACTGGGGTTCCTGGAAGCCCTTCTACCTCCGGGCTACACTCCCAGACCTATTTTTACATTTTTATTTGGAAACAGGGTCTCCTAAGTCAGCGCGCGCGGCTGGCTTCGAACCTGCGCGATCCTCCTGTCTCTGCCTCCCAAGCACGGGGATTACAAGCGTGTGCCTCCACGCCCGGCTATAATTTTTTTTTTTTTTTTTTTTTTTGGAAACAGGTTCTTCCTAAGTTGCTGAGGGCCTCGCTAAATTGCCGAGGCTGGCCTCAAACCTGCAGTGTCCATCTCAGCCTCCCAAGTACTGGGGTTACTGGTGTGGGCCACCACGCCTGGAGAAACTCTCCCTTCTTTAATTCTGCTCATAACCCTAGATGATTAGTGAGAGGGGAAGGAGCAGACCAGCCCCACCCAGTCCTTCTCTGCCTGGCCAATCCTTCCTCCTCCTCTCATTAGAGCTCCCCTAAGTCAAGTCAAAGCCACAGTCCGCTGCTCACCTATGAAGCTGGGCTCTCTGCCCCAGCCCAGGGCAAGCCAGCTGTGAGGTCTGGAAATTCTGCCCTATTTCGCATGAGAGGAAAGATTGCAGAAGGAGCTAAAAGGCTAAAGTGTAGGAAGTGGACTTTGCCATCAGAAGGAGGGGAGGGCTCGGAGATCTGACTCCGAGCCAGGGAAGAAGAACATGGATAAAGAAAGGCATGTTGAAGCAGAGATGGAATTTAAAGATGCCCACATAGATGGCTTCCAGCTAAGCAAAGCTGGGGTGGAGACTGAGTCTGGGGAAAGGCTGGAGATGCTGCTGTGGGCGGCACGGGTGACATGGAATGGACCAGCAGTTAATTAACAGGAGATCCATATTTTGTTTTTCTAAACCTTGGGTCAGGTGCTTTTACTAAGAGGCATTCAGATTCTGTTCATAAGTTAGAAAATATCTCTTATTTCTTCTACATGAATGGAAGAATAAAGGGAAAAAATGGGTTGGGGACTCAAGAAATGTGGCGTTTTTTTGTTATTGAAGATTGAACCTAGGAGCATTCTACCTCTGAGCTGCATCCCAAGCCATATTTTTTTATTGTTTTTTTAATTTTATTTTTATGTGGAACATATGGAAAATGACATACATTTAGACTGTGCTTGGTGCCCTCTCTCACACCCCAGTTCCCCTTCCCCCTCTCAACAGTGAGTGTCCAGGTTGACCATGCTACATTCATACTTTTACATATATTCAGATGTAGCTCCTCCATTAATCAACCTCAGCCTTCTTCCTCTCCTACCTTTCCATTCTAGCTTTGCTGAGATTTCCCTTCCATTATCTGGCATCCTTCTGGTATCCCCAGTGCTCCCTAGTTTGAGCATATTAGAGGAAACATAAGTCCCTTCTCTTTCTGTGCTTGGCTGATCTCACTTAACACAATGCTCTCCAGGTCTTTCCATCTTCTTGCAAATGCTATGATTTTGTTCTTCTTTATAGTTGAATAGAATTCCATTGTGTGTATTTCCCATTATTTTGCAATCCATTCATCTGTTGATGGAGACCTAGCTTGGTTCCATTTTTTGGCTATTATGAATTGTGCTGCTATGAACATGGGTATGCATATGTTACTGCAGTTCTCTGATTTCAACCCCTTTGGACACATACCCAGGAGTGGTAGAACTGGATCATATATTGGATCCATTCCCAGTTTTCTAAGGAATCTCCACACTGATCTCCATAGCAGCTGAACTACTTTGTACTCCCACCGACAGTGTAAAAGAGTTCCTCTTTCCCCACATCCTCGTCAGCATTTGTTGTTATTTGATTTCTTTATGCTTGCCACTCTGATTGGGGTTAGATAGAATCTCAGCATAGGTCTCACTAGGTTGCTGAGGGGTGAACCTATGATCCTCCTGTCTCAGCCTCCCAAGTACTGAAATCATAGGAGTGTGTCACCAAGCTCAGTGGATGTAGCACTTTTGACGAAAAAGATTTTTGTTTTGTAGGGCATCCATCTTTTAGCTTTCACGTGAGTTTAAATTTTGTATCTTTATCTGCTTGATTTTTAGGCCAACACAAACCGGCACACACAACCTTTCATACATTCCAGTCTGGCTTACCTTTTTTTTTTTTTTTTTTTTTTTTACTGAAAATTGAACCCAGAGGCATTCTACCTCTGAGCTACACCCTCAGCCCTTTTTATATTGTTTTTGTTTTTTGAAACAAATTTCACTTGGTTGCTGAAAATCTCTACATTGCCGAGGCTGACCTCAAACTTGTGATCCTCCTGTCTCAGCCTCCCAAGTCCTGGCGTGCACCAGCCTCACCCAGCTGCCTTACCTTTATGGTAGGCGGGGCCCTGGAGTCTTAGGTAAGCAGTAACTCTTCTGTGTTTTCCCTAGGAAAGGACATGAGGAAATGAGATGAAACCCCAAGATAGAAAGGGGGCAAATTTTCCTGGCTACTTCATAAAACCCTAAATCAGAGGCCCACATCACGTGTGGCAATCAGTCTCATGGGGCACTAAAAGAAATCTCTAGAAATCCATGTGGGGTGTCAGGAAAGAGACTAGAAGAACCTGAACAGGGTTCTGCAGCGGCCCTGGCCTTCATCTCACCTGACCTCCAGGTGAAAGGTCATCCAGAAGGAAGCAGGTGTTCATTCTGTGCAGGCCGTGTTGTGCCTGGGGGTCACTCCACCCCACTGCACTCAGGGATTCTTTGTTGTCATCTATTAGTTAGAACACTATGTGTCCTCGGTCCAATGAGACTATTTTATGGAGAATGTTACTCTCAGGCACTCCCAGTCCTTGAGATTTCTTTATTAGAATAAATTGTGCTGGGTTTGGTGGCACACACCTCAAATCCCAGTACTTGGAAGACTGAGAGAGGAGGATCGCAAGTTCAAGGCCAGCCTCAGCAACTTAGCAAGGGCCTTAGTAATTTAGTAAGATCCTGTTTCAAATGAAAAAATAAAATAAGGCTGGGGATATAACGCAGACGTACAATGCTCTGGGTTTGATCCTTAATATCACACACGTGCACGCACACATACACACATAACACACGCAAAAGGATAAGCTGTGATCATTGTATTTCAATGTCAGTTATCGATCTTTGTGTCCTAATTATTCAGAAAATTAAAAAGGCCAGCAATCACCATACTGGATTAGGTACTAGAGTACGGATCTATCCACAATATCCATTCACCACCCGTGCTCAATAAGAGGGTTTTAAGATATTTTGTTCCAGCTAGACTACTTTTAGTCACCAGATGTTTCGTTTCTGGAGAACATAAGCTCAGTACCACTGGGAGACAAATTTGTATTTTATTATTTGGTCCCAGTTGCTGGCATATTCAGAATTCAGTGGTCCTGTGATTGAATCATCTATCCATCTGTTATCAGAGCCTCATTAGAATGTTCTTAAGACATGGTGCTATATTATTAAGTTTGGAACACTTGCCCAGTATATTTAGTGTTTATTTCATATTAATACAAATCAAGAGTAGAAGGGTAGAAGAAAACTGCCCAACATCCTGTCAAGTGCCAGGCACGTGCTAATATGCTGGAATGACCCCTCATCGTGGCCCTGGGAGATCAGTTCTGATGCTCCTGTGATTACCAATGGGGAAACTGAGGTTCAGTGGGTGCAGGACTTTGTCCAAAGTCAAATAGCAGCTAAGGGTTTGAACCCATGTCTCCCTGACAAAGCCCACCGTGGCTCCTTCACTAGTCACCCAGGTCATTTGCTTGCTGCTTGGGTGTCCCCGAGTCTCTGCACGAGGTGGCCTTTTGTCCCCTTTGCTTCTTTTCTGTTCCGCTGCCAAGGAAATCGTTTTATATTTGGAAGCCGGGTAGAAGTGCCGTGAGATGGTGTGTGAGCCCTCTCAAGACACATCCCTCTAGTGTTGTCCCTAAATGGAATACCAGCTGTCAGATTTTTCTAGACGCTCCAAAAACATGCATGGGAGAGAGAAAGAAAGAGAAATCAACCGGGGAATAAATGGGCGCTGTGAAAGTCAAGGCTCGGCTGTTCTGCGCCATGCGGCGTCTGTGTGCGAGTGACAAGAGAGACAAACGTCAAGGGAGGCAGCGCAGGCCGGGTAGCCCCCAAAGACCTCTCGGCTACAGGCATGAGGTTCTGTCCCCAGATCTGTCCCAACCGACCGTGCGACCCTACAACTGTCATTTAGCTTCTCTGGATCTTTTGTTTTTTTGTTCTCATTTTTTTGTGGTACTGGGGTTCCTGGAAGCCCTTCTACCTCCGGGCTACACTCCCAGACCTATTTTTTAAAATATTTTTATTTGGAAATAGGGTCTCTTAAGCCAGTGTGGCTGGCTTCGAACCTGCGTGATCTTCCTGTCTCCACCTCCCAAGCACAGGGATTACAAGCGTGCGCCACCACGCCTGGCTTGGATCTTTTTTTTTTTTTTTTCCTTATCTATTCAATGCAAAACTTGGGCAGATCTAGATTCAAAACTTTCTGGGCTCAGTAGAAGGTCAGAAAGAATTATAGGACCAGATTCAAGGTCCCCAGCTCGGTCACCCCCAGCGGGGTCACAGCATCCCCATCAAGCCATCAAGTGCACATCTGGATGGGGAGGCTGTCCCGTCTTCTGGCCACGTTCATCCATGTCCGCTGGAATGGAAAGGGCATGGCACATCACCCCCGCCATCTGCTTCCAGCTTGCCTGTGCAGTGACTTTCCTGAAATAAAACCTGTCTCCTTGGGTAGACACAGGAGGTTAATGTGGCGTTGAGGCCGGTGGCCGGCGGTGAGACAGGAGACAGTTTTTGAAGAGACCTGGGACTTCAGGCAAAAGAGAATGTCTCTTCTGTTTGGAGAAGAAACTACAAATTCATAGGAGAGTTTTCCAAGGAATGATATGATTCCAAGATGCCAGAAATGTCTTTTTGATAAATACACAAAAACAAAGCTGGCGAAGAGCTTTGGCTCTGCACCGAGGTCAGGCCCGGCTTAGACCCCCCCCCGCCACACCACCACTATCTTTTGTTCACTTGTATAGGTATTGAAAGAAATGTGGAAAGCTTCATTTCTTCATCCATGAAATGAGAATTAGGATATGACCTGTCTCATGAAAATGGGTAGAATAAAGCTTAACGTATTGGTGAGCACGGGCAACAAACAAGAAAGGAAACTACTTGGTCTAGTGGAACTCTCCAGTGCTTTACCTCTTTTACTGTCACAAAGCAAACTGGCCACGTGTTATGGTTTGGATATAAAATATCACTCTGAAAAGCTCAGGTGCTGGCAATGCAAAAATGTTCAGAGGGGAAATGATGGCATGAAGGTTCTAACCTCATCAGTGGATAAACTTATTGGTGGATTACTGTTTTTGTTGGTATTGGAGGCTGAACTCAGGGGTGCTCTACCTCCAAGCTACACCCACCCCACCCCAGTCCTATTTTACTTTTTAATTTTAAAACAAGGTCTTCCTAAGTTGCTGTGGGCCTTGATAGGTTACAGAGAGGCTGCCTACAAACCTCCCATCCTCCTGTCTCAGCCTCCCAAATCCTGGGGTTGTACCATCATGCAGGCTTGATGGATTAATAATTTGAATGAACTTACTGGGTGGTAAGTGTAGGCAGATAGGGTTGGTGCAGATAAGTCACTGGGAATGTGCCCTTGAGGACTTTATCTGTCCTTGGTCTCTCCCTCTGGCTGGCTCTCTCTCTCTCTCTCTCTCTCTCTCTCTCTCTCTCGCTCTCGCTCTCGCTCTCGCTCTCGCTCCCGCTCTCTCTTTTCCCTCTCTCCCTCCCTCTTTCTCTCATTGTGTTCCTGGCTCTGTGAGCAGCTTTCTTCTGCCACGCCCTACCGCCAAGGTGTTTCTGCCTTGGAGCCGGCTGGTCATGGACTAAACCTCTATATCCAAACCATAATAACACTTGGACTACTTGCTTTGTGATAGTAAAAAAGATGAAGTCCTGGTGGAGAGTTCCACTAGACGAAGTGATAGTGATCCTCAAAACAAAAGATGCATTTTGTTATCTGAAGAAAGGGAAGGGCCGCTAAGTCCAGAACAAGGCCTGCTTCCACACCAGGTCCACTGTGAGACCTGCCAGCAAGGCAGAGCTGCCCAGGTGCGGCCGACCTGGGAGGAGGCATGAAAACAGAGACAGATTAGAGAAGGGATCACTCCCACCCCACCATTGAGGTAGCTTCTTTTCCTCTTCACCAAAGCATCCTAAAGCACAACAGCCTTGCTGTCTCCCTTAAAGGTCACAACCTCCATCTCTAACTTCAGGTCTTCCTTGGGTGCCTGGGCATTTTCCGATCTCATGGAGGTATAGAAGATTTCCTTTAGGACGGCCTTTTAATTAGTTCCATTTTCACCTACGTAAAAGGCCAGTCTCATCCACTCATAAAATATAAGACCTGGAAGGATCGTAGAGCAGTAATAGCTTCCAAACCCGGGAGTTTTGACTTATCGCGAGAATCACCTAAGCTAAGATTGATACTGTTTTATCGGCAATATCCCTGGACCTTGAAATCCCTGCCCAAAATATCACATGGGCAGACCTGCCGCAGGACAATGACTCAGAATTGCTACGATTCTGATTTGCCTCTTTTGGGAGCCAGAAAGGCAGCCCCCTGTCTCCAAACATCAAGGTAGGAGCAAGCGGGAGTATGAAACCATCATATCCAGGGTGAGCCGGAAGCTCGGCGGCAGAGTCTGTGCTGTCCACTGTCTCTAGGAGACAATCCAAGAGCCACTGCCTGCCATTTGAAGAGTGGAACAGTGTGAATCGCCGTTAAAATAAGAAGGGGAAGACAGTCTGTCACTAGAGCTTCCAAACCCAGGTCCCGCCAAAGCAGCCACAGTCTGTCAGGCTCGGAGCTTGCTAACAAGCCTGCCGGAGTTTTTAGGAAAACAGAACACTCCGCTTCTGCATCCTCCTGTGTCAGCCTCCCTCAGCTCACATTTTCTCCCCAAATAGTTTCTGGCCTCTACTGTGACAAGTTCTGTGCTAAAAAGAGTGCCAAAGACCTACCGGGAAGAGAGACAGGGCCACGATTACCAGCAGCATCGTCTTGTTCAGTGAGATCCAAAAGGGAATCAGCGCCTCCGAAGATTAGACAAAAAGTTACCATAAGACCCAGTGCTTTGACTCCTAGGATTGGACCCAGAAGGATTAAAGCATATATTCATGCAACAACTTTTGCATAAATGTGCACAGCTCTATCATTCATAATAGCTTCAAAATAGCTGGGCGTAGCGGCGCACGCCTGCAATCTAAGTACTTGGGAGGCTGAGTCAGGGGGACGGCAGGTTCAAGGCCAGCCTCAGCAATCTAGCAAGGCCCACAGCAACTTAGTGAGATCTTGTTTCAAAATTTAAAACTCCAAATAGGGCTGGGGGTATAGCTCAAAGGTAAAATGCCCCTGAGTTCAATCCCCAGTACCATGATAAGAATAAGAATGAGTCCCCCAGTGAAAACAACCCAAATGCCCATAGACTAATGAATAGATAAAATAGATCTATCTATGCCATGGAATATAATTTCCATGCAAAAAAAATGAAAAAGCAATCTACATACAATGTATATGAACCTTGAAAACACTGAGCTGAGTAAAAGTACCCAGGTGACATGTTCAGGTGACCATCGGAATAGGTACATCTATAGAATCATAAGGTAGATTGGTGGTTGCCTGGGGTTGTGGAGAGAGGGGAATTAAAGTTGTGTACTAACATGTATGGGATTTCCTTTAAGGGTAATAAAAATGTTCTCATGTTAGGGAGCGGTGATGGTTACACAACCTTGTGAATATGCTAAACAACCTTGAATTTATACTCTAAAAGCGTGAATTTTATGGTATGTGAACTCTATCTCAGTTAAAAATGAATAAATATGAAGAGCTACACCATTAAGAAAAATAAAAAGAAGTAACATAAAATAAAGGAGTCAGTCCTTTGGGAATAAGATGATCTCATGAAATAGTAACTCTGAGTCAGACCCCAAATAAAAGAGAATGTCAGACAGAGGGCGCCTCTAGCAGAGAGGAAGGATGGGAAAAGGGGAGTCTCCTACAGAGAGGGCTGAGTCTGGCACAGGGGTGGTCCAGGAAAAGAAGCAGAAGAGGGAAAGTGGTTTGGAGGGAGCTGTAGTCCTTCCTGCTGGGCTGGAGCCCTGTTCCCGCATGCAGGTGTGGGAATGCATACTAAGCACTGCTCCAGAAAGGTGCGTCTAGCAGCAGTTTGGGATGAATTAATGGGAGAGGACCAAAGCAAAGGTTAGGAGCATCTGAGGTGTGCTCAGCCCTGTGCCAGATGCTGCAGGGAACGGGAGGAGCACTAGCATTTACTCCCATCCTCGGGGAACACAAGAATGAGACCTAGTGTTTCTCTAGTAATTTACAGTGGAACCTGGCTTTTTCTTGGGGTAGCTCATTGATATTTGAAGTTGTTCTGCTGATGGCCAGAGCAGTTCTCATTAGCTCCTTTTACAGAGTGAGAAACAGGCCCAGGGAGGTTTGGCCACCGGCCCATGGCTCAGAGTTCATTCCAGGCTCACCTGCCATTTCCTTAGGGAATGTCTCAGTCAACATTCTCTAAGCTGACCACACAGCTTAGAGAAAGGAAGATTTATTTGCTCACAGTTGTTGTTTTTTTTTTTTTTTTTTTAGATTTCAGGTTTAGTCCATGTAAGGCTGCTATCTGTGGATCTCAGTGCAGGGTGGTGGAAAATGAGAGAGAGAGAGAGAGAGAGAGAGAGAGAGAGAGAGAGAGAGAGAGAGAGAGAGCTCTGTTCTCACATCATGGAGGCTAGAGGCAGAGAGCCAGCAAGCAGGGAGATTCAAAGATACAAGCACAGCCCCAAGGCCACACACCCAGGGACCCAACTTCTCCAGCCACACTCTACTTGCCTAGGTTACCACCCAGTAAATCCACTACAACCCTCATGACTTAATTCTATCAACTCTGAACATCAGTACATGAGCACTTCAGGGGACGTGCTATATCTGATCACAAGGAAAATATATATACACACTAAGGATTAATAAATAAACAAAAATATAGTGCAATGCAAATACATAAGGGCCAATGACAGGCCTTAAATTATTATCAAGAAACACATGAAAACAAGGTCATTCTTCTGCCAGCTACATCACGTGTTTGAGGCATATTTTCTCTGAGTCTTTCTAAAACTAAGCAGATTATCAAGAGGAATTTATGCAGAAGTTTGGAACTGAGGTACAAGAGTGAGCCCTGGGCTCTGATACCACCTGCACCTTTTGCCAAATGACCTTGGTGCGGTAGGCTCCTCCTCTATCAGACAAGGACAACACACCCAGCTTGTGTGAGATTTGCCACTCTGCAGTTCTCCACACAAAACAAAACAAAATTATCTACTATGTTGACCAGCCCAGTGAAGTGGATGTTAAAAATAGAAGTTTTAAAAGGGTTTATGAGTGGAGTGGGGTGGCGCACACCTGTGATCCTAGTACTTGGGGTGCTGAGACAGGAGGATTGTAGGCTCAAGGGCAGCCTTAGCAACTTTGTGACGCTCTTAGCAATTTAGCGAGACGCTGTTTCAAACTAAAATAAAATAGGGCTAGGTTGTAGCTCAAAGGTAAAATAGCTTGGGTTTAATCCCCAGTATAAATAAATAAATTAATTAATAAGGCTTGTAAAAGGGAGTTAGCCTTTACTGGGCACAAACAACACATTCCAGAGCCTGCCTAAATCCTCAGTCCTCACAGCAAGACAGATATTGTTACCTTCATTTTGTAGATGAGGAAATCGAGGGCCAGAAGAATTAGTTCCCACAAGTTTACACAGGTAATAGGTCAGATCATCATGAGTCAGTTTCTGTTCTGGCTCTGAGGACAGACATTTTGCTTTGCCACAGGACTTACAGTGGTAGCAGAATTCTGTGCAAGAGGATTCTCACCAAGGCACACAGCCGGAATTACGGACCCCAATGAAAACCTTTTCCAGAGCTCCCAGGGCCATGGAAGGAGCAGGAAGCGCCCTCTGCTTGCAGAACGCGGGTCTGGATTCTCCGGGGGCACTTCCTCCCTCCCGCATCTCTCCCCTTCCGTAGCTTGGAAGGATTTTTAGATCAAAGTTGCAGCTACTCTCCTGGGGGATAATCCTGTCGCCTGTAACTGCCTTTCCTTGGTGTCCTTCACAGAGAAGGACTTCGGCAAAATCTTCCTCCCTCAGCCCAGTCACACAGTTTGCTCTTTCTGGAGCTTTCCATCAGCCCTCGGGAGGGAATGGTGCATTTCTATGCAGGCGAGCTGCCCAGAATAAATTAGCCAGTCCTCGGAAAGCACTATGATCTGCCACTTCCACGGCCCGTCTCATTTACTGACTCATCCTTCCCTCCTTCAGCTCCATCCCCTTTTTCCTCCCTGAGAGTTGGCGTTGGTTCACAATTTGCCTGCTCCTGGGAGTGGCCCATCTCTGCACCAGGGAAGCGTTCTTCCTCCGGCTAAGAACTTAAGACCCAGACCTAATCAGTAAGGCAAGAACTGAACCACAAAATACTTTAAATCACCCAAGAGGAGCCCAAGTCCAGTGGATCCAAAAGGATTAAAGATAACAGGACGAGACTTAGGGATGATGATAGAAATGATCAACAGGTTCTGGAGAGGGAGCTGGAGCTGGGGCTGGGGCCCGGCCTTCTGTGAAGTGTGCCTTGCTAGAGACGCCTTCTTGCTTGATGTCATTTTTAGAGATCTCTTGACCAGCCCTTGGGGCCTCTTCTCTCAGGGAAAGCTCTGTTTGCCTTTGGAAACATGGCCAACTTCCTACTACCATGTTATCTCCAGGAGTTTAGAGGAGTCACTAACTGGCAAGGAGAAGTACTTGAGATTTAACATTTTTTAATGTTCTTGAAAGGCACATGGACCTACTTTGACCTTTCCTTTTTGCAGATCTACTCTGTGTGTGTGTGTGTGTGTGTGTGTGTGTGTGTGTGTGTGTGTGTGTGTGTTACTAGGGATTGAACCCAGGGGCATTCTACCTCTGAGCTATACCCTCAGCCCCTTTTTAATTTTTGTTTTGTTTTGATTTGAAACATGGTCTCTCTAGGTTGCTGAGAATCTCACTGTACTACCGAGGCTGTCTGTAAACACGAGATACTCTTGTCTCAGCCTCCCAAGTCCTGGATTACAGGCATGCACCATCCTGCCCAGCTGCCAATCTTCTTTAATAGAAGGGTTTAAAAAACAGCTTCCCCAACAACAACAACAACAACACACACACACACACACACCCCTCTTGTGCCCAGCAACTCAAATTCCACCAGGCCTACTGAATCAGAAATGCTGGAAATTGCCTAATCCCATAAAGAATTTATTAAAACACAACTCCCCATCTCCACTCCAGAGATCTGATGTAGTGATTCTGCAGTGGGGCTGAGAATCCCATGAGAACCAAACTCCTAAAGAGTGCTGGTGCTGCTGGTCCAGTAGATGTCTTGCAGCCTGCCTCTAGGACGTGAACACACAAGCTGTGCGGTGAACTCGTGCAAAGCAAAGGACAGCACAGAGAAGGAGCGAGGAGGAGAGGTGTCCAGAAAATGGAAAAGAAATGAGAAAAGAAATCCCAAGGTCAGAATAGAACTTCTGAGAAGTAACATCTGAAAGAGATTCACTTCCCCTCAGCGCACTTCAACACTTCTTTCTTCTGATTTCCACTTCCCTGCTTCCCATATTAGCAACCCACCTGTGATGGATGCATCCACGTGCGTGTGTGTGTGTGTGTGTGCGTGTTAGTGAGGATTAAACTCAGAGGCATTCTACATTAAAGGTATACTTCTAGCCCTTTTTTTTTTGTGGTACTGGGGTTCCTGGAAGCCCTTCTACCTCCGGGCTACACTCCCAGACCTATTTTTACATTTTTATTTGGAAACAGGGTCTCCTAAGCCAGCGCGCGCGGCTGGCTTCGAACCTGCGCGGTCCTCCTGTCTCTGCCTCCCAAGCGCGGGGATGACAAGCGTGCGCCACCACGCCCGGCTTTTCTAGCCCTTTTTATTCTAGTTTTGAAACAGGGTCTTACAAGGTTGCTGAAAGTCTCGCTAAGTTGCTGAGGCTGGTCTTGAACCAGGGATTCTCTACCTCAGCCCCCCAAGTACTGGAAGTACAGGTGTGCATCATCATAGCCGGCTCTACGACGCCTACAGATGATTTCACATGAACCTTATAAAAACAATGGTGTGGTGGTCTTGTCTGCGGAAGCTAAAGAGAAAATAGGGGGGGGAAAGGACTTCAGATACTTGAGGAGAGTGACCAGCAAAGGTGATGGAGGGAGGTGGAGAGAAGGAAAGGGAAGAACTGTTGAAAGAAAAAGTTCCTATTACCCTGTGCCCATGTGTAAAGGTGTCACTGCCAACCTAGCAATTATGTCTGGAGAGGGGTAGGTAGCAGGGTGGGACCTGATGGGAGTCATACCAAGACCTGGGCCTTTATATAAACTTGAACCTCACAAAGATGTATAATTACAATGTACTAGTTAAGTATAGTCTCTGAAAATGATAGTGTGAGACCAGGCATGACAAAATGAGTAAGAAGACACCCCATGGCCAAAGTCAGATATTGGGGCCATGGGGACCCCGTGCTTCCAGAAAACCTTGGAAGAATTTGTGCCCCCCTGTCTCCACATTGGTCCGGCTCACAGAGAATATTGTCACCACTTCTCAAACTTCAGGAGGATCCAGAATCACCTGGGAGGCTGGTTGAACACATCACTGGGACCCACCCCCAGACCAATGTAGTAGATCTGATGCGATTCTGGTCAAGATTTTGCTTTTTTGTTAAGTCCTTCACGGTGTGGCTGCTGCTCGCCCAGGGACCCACCTCTATAGGCATTGTGTGTATGTCTAAAGAACATAAGAAGTCACTCAAGAGTCTTGTGACCACCGGTCAACCAAGGGCAATTCCAGGAAAGGTAAGTGGCCCCCACCCTGGCACACAGGTGTGTGTGTGGGGGGGCATCCAAACCTCGCTCCATGGGTGTCTGCTGCGGAAATGAACAGGGTGATGGGTGGACAAGGCTGTTTACAAAATTCAGTGTGGAATGTTACTGATTTTCTGGCTCCCCAAATCACTGTAGCTCTTATTACATCTGAAAGTTCAGACCTGACTCTGAAAGCCACATCCGTCATGGTTTCTGTTACAAAAGTTTCACCATGTCATGCATTTTGGCAGAAAGTGTGAGGCTCAGACCTGGACGGGGTAAGTGCTTGATGACTTGATTTGAGCAGTCTTAGCCTACGTGATGCTGGTGGAGGAAGACCAGGCTTGCTACACCTGTCTCACTGTGCCCTTTCTCTCTTCCCTGTCCTCCCCACCCCCTCCCCTCCCCCACACACCCTCTGTTCCACACCCCAGTGCATTCCCAGAAACAGAACAGACAGACCTGCGTCCGGAAGAGCCTCATATGCGCCTTCGCCATGGCCTTCATCATAAGCGTCATGCTGATCGCGGCCAATCAGATCCTCCGGAGTGGCATGGAGTAGCAGCAGCCTCCCGCCAGCCAGCCACTGTGTTGCAGCTCACCGCGCATGCGCATGCCCTGCGGGCAGACTGTTCCTCTACGCAGCAGATCCGGACCTAAGGACCGAGGCAGAGGACAGTACAGTTCAGTAAAAGAACCTCAAGGTTGCCGCACACACCTTGTGGGTTGCGAATCCACTTCACCTCCTTGGCAGGGACACAAAAGGGCTGTCTTCAAATGCTTTAATGGTTTTTGTTTCCTAATGCAATAAATGGCCCGGAGTTCCGAATTCTTGCTTCGACCGCCAGTAGTAACTCTGAAGATAAAATTCATTCCCATCTCGGAATTCCAGTGGCCCTCCTGATATCTTGGCAGCATCAGAGAGCAAGAGGAGACATGCTGGGACAATGGTCACCTCCACCCGCACCCCGTTCATTCAACCCATTATGGCCACAGACTGCCCACTGAGGTCAACCCTCAGACCCCAGAGGCTGACTTCTGGGTTGCTACAGAAGAGGGGACTCCCCATCTCACCCCGGCTTCCTTCCTCCACCTGGTGGAGACCCCCCCCCCAAGGCATGAGGGCAAAGCCATTGAGCGGGGTGCAGCCCCTGGTCTGCAGCCGCAGCCCCATCGCTTCCGTTCTCCCTCTCCTCCAGGACTCCGTCGGTAGAGTTGGGGCGCTCTCAGTTTCCGTGGCACTTGGCTTTCTGTTCTTAGAGCCCATCCCGCACCAGCATTTTTGAATCTGCAGAGAGCCTTCCTCCCAGCTTTGTCGCCACCCTTAGACAGAAAGAAAAAAAAAGAAGAAGAAGAAAAAAAAAGAAGAACCACTATCACTGGGCGTCTCAGTAACAGACACACAGACAGGCAGACTTGGCTTCTCCGTGTGTATTGTCATTCTTTCCTAACTGCTTACTCTGGACATAAGCTTGTCCACCCTTCCCGGCTCATCCCTGCCTCTTTGGGCAGGGAGTGAGGTGGAGCAGGGGTGAGGAGGCTGGGCAGTCCCCACCCCAGGTGTGTGGAGTGAGGGACCCCTCAGGTCTCCGTGCTCGTTGACCTCCGCAGGTCCGTGTGCATCTTCTCCCTTCTTCATCTCTGAATTTGCTTTGTTAGCTAGTCTCCCCCAGCTGAAGAGAAACCCAGTCCAAAGCAGAATGATGCAAAGATCAAACAACTGCATTTTATGTAATATCTGCTGGCATTCAGATCCTGCAGCTCACTCATAAACAAAGATGCTAATGCGTTTAGCCAACGTGACAGGTAATCTCCTGCCTGCAGAACGCTTAACTTCTGCTGGGGAAGGGGACCGAATACAATGGTCCGTTTTCAATACCACGTCAGGTCTGTCACCTCCCGACTTCTCCGCACCATCGCAGCCTCCTCTCTTGACTCAAGCTTGCATAGTCATATTAGTCAATAATCTCTAGATGTGCCGTTTCCCTTGGTCCTTTTCTGAGCTCAGGTCTTTATTTCTGTAATGAAATCCTCTTGCTCCTGTTCCTTTCAATTGCATCTCAAAGCTACGTGCTCCTCCCAGCTCCCTTTCTTCCAGTCTGGGGAGAATCTTTCTTCTCTCAGTGCAGCAGGTAGGTTTTTGGTGCCGTGTGTGTTTCTGGACCCTCTCCCCAGCCTGCTTTCTCCCTGCTGCCTTCTTAAAGTCTTGGAGCACCCCAGGTCTCCACTTAGGGTCTTCTTCCAATTCACCTCTGCAAGCACTCCCTGCACCCGTGTGGGGACAGCTGTAGAAACTCTCCCAATCGTGGGAGAGTCAAATATTCACGATGAGCACAAGTCAAACTAGGGATTGAGCCATAGTATAGAAGAGGGAGCAGGCCTGGGTCTCAAGGGCCCAGGGGTCGAGGGTCCCTCCTAAGGCTGCCTGGAGTCTGGCACATCCAAGCCAG
Source organism: Muscardinus avellanarius (assembly GCF_963383645.1). Taxonomy (NCBI): domain Eukaryota; kingdom Metazoa; phylum Chordata; class Mammalia; order Rodentia; family Gliridae; genus Muscardinus; species Muscardinus avellanarius. Next base: position 86,908,439 of record NC_137796.1, on the reverse strand, counting down.
GCCACGGGAGGCAGCAGCCAGCCTTTCCCCCCTCCTGCCCTGCCCGGCCGTCATGCCCACCGTGTACCTACCCTTTCTGTCTCTTCCCTCGCCTGAGTCACCACCATCCCCTTAGGATCAGAACTCTGAACTAGAGCAGGTCCAGATGCTGAACACTGATCTGCCACACAGCCTTCTGGTTGTTTTCTTTCCCAGGACAGTTTGCCTTCTCCTTGCTGGGCATGGAGGGAGGGGCACAGTAGGTCTTACAGGGACACGCTTCCCTATCTTTTGCAGATCCTCAAATCCCCAAATCATACCCTCCTGGGGACAGGGGTGTAGGACCCTAGGTAGACTGGGGAGAAACCCAGGCATGATCTTAAAGGACCCCTGGCAATGAGAAGGGGGTGTGTCACCCCAGCTGAGCCTAGCTATCTGGACAGAAAATGAGTGTTTTATCAAAGGCTGCTTTTCTGCAAGTACTTCTGCCTCCCTTTGGAGAATGTTGACCCCCTCCCCAAGGATGTGGGGGTTAGATTATTTCAGCAGGGAGATGAGCCATATGGCAGAGATGGGGATTAAAGAGTTCTGAAAGGGCACCAACAGCCTGTTCCCCACAAAGTCACGGACACCCTTTCCCTTAAAAGGACCCTTTTCCTCTCTCCCAGTGACTTGAAATCAGGCCAGAGAAAATCCAGGAGAATATACCCTGGTGGATGTTTCTAGGGTCAGAAAGCAAGAAGGAAGCCCCCCAATTGTAATGATGACCCAGAAGTTGGCCTCGCACTGCAGTGACCTCACAGGTGGCGCCCAGAGGTGCAGAGGTCGTGTGCAGAGGTGGGTGGAGCTAGTGGCAGACCTCAGACTTTGAGGGCTGAGAGTTTATCTCTGTGACTTGTACCCTGGCTGCTTCGCTTAGACGGTCTGTCTTAGAGATACCCGAGGTGTTTGGCTTCTGTGTCAGGAGGCCCCGCTCCTGGCCCCATCCACACAAATGCTATGCCAGGGCTCCCCTCCAGTCCACATCCTCCTCACAGAGGCTGTGAGGCTCCGGGCTGAAGGTTCCAGAAGGTCCCCATCCCCTATGCCCAAGGAGGTGCCACAGGGTCTCAGCTGGAGGTGATCTGTGCAGAAGTAAGAGCTCTTCACTGTCCTGCCTGTGACTAGAGCTAGGAGTCACTGACCAGGGCTGCCAGCCGTGGGGCGGCTGGACGATGGGTGAACTCAGCTTGGCTCGTTTTTGCTGTATAAACGGCTCTCCCCTCCAGACCACACTAGTGATGATCAGGAAGATTCTTTACTTGAAAGTGACAGAGAAGCAGACCTGGTCCCCTTCGCTCCCAAAGAAACTGTCTCCCACCAATCCAGATGCGGACAGGACCTCCAAATAAGACCCAGCACTAGAACTATTAGCAGAGGCTTCCAGAATGTGTGTGGGTATCACGTGACCCATCTGTAAGGGAGGGGGATATCTCCATGGCAACCTTCACATTTCACCGTGAGTGTGCCAAGGCACACAAAAATAGGGAACGTTTTCTTAAAGAACACGTGTTCTGCCTGATTGCAATCCGACTCCCTGTATCCAGATCCTGCCAGGAGGGGAAATTACCCTCAAAGAATTCGGGTGGTTTCTCTGCCTTTCCCTCTTGTGCTTAAACTTGTCCTTTCATTTACTCAGGAGAAGAGCAGCTATTGGTAAGCCAGGAGGTGATGACCTCCCCAGCCCTCTCCCTACCCCACCTCCCAGGGAAAGATTCACTCTAGACAAAAAGATCTCAAAGGCAAAATAGAATTGAAGCCTCCAATCTTGAAAAGCCTCCGTTTGCCTGTTGAGAAGCAGTTCTCCTGCGAGCCGGCAATGTCAACTTCAGTGAACTGAGGTTTGCATGAGGTCTTAGGTAAGCCCCTTGGCTGCAGGAGTCTCTGGGTGTTTGATTTGCAGAGACCAACCAAGATGTGTGCTAGGAGGCTTTCTTCTCCAGTTCTGCTCCTGTCTTGAATTTCACATGACAAATGGTCCACCATTTTGTGGCTCTGCAAAAAAAAAAAAAAAGAAAGAAAGAAAGAAAGAAAAACCCTCATGAAAGATGGGCAGCTGGTTTTGACAAGAACTCTCCTCCCAACCTCTCAAACACTGAATCATAAAGTGATCTATCTCAGAACTGGGAGAGAAAAAAGTTATCTTTTATTCCAAAACGCCTCCTACTAGGCATAAGTCCGGACTCAGGTCATAAATCAAAGAGAGTTTTGCACATTGCTGTTAACCTGAAGCTGGCGGCCTCCCTGGGACCTTAAGATGGCACAGCCAGGCGCTGAAGGGCAGGACCCTGGCGGGCACTGCCGGGCTGACCTGGGCTGGCTGCTCATGGCCTCGTGCCCTGGAGTCCTGTTCCGTTCTGTTCTCGCTGTCTACCCTTGCGGCAGCTGCTGCGCTCTGCTCCTCCTAATCAGAGGCCTCAAACCATATTGGGTCACTTTACTGCACTATGCTTTACCCCAAAGGCTCTCGGTCATCATGAGATTTACCTTGCTTTCCTGAGATGCGGAGAGATTCTGGAACCTTCCCTGCAAGATGGACCCTTTTTTCATAGAATGCCATGGTGATGCTGAGGAACTGAGATTGAGGCTCCTAGACTTGTGCACGTACATCCTGGTTACACGGCCAGGAGGACTGCAGACCCACGTTCCCTGGGCAACGTCTGTCTGAGATTACTTCAGACCGGAACCTCTTCACCGGGCTCTTCAGGGACGTCCACGGGATTAGGTCCGAAACCCAAAGGCCTTGCTGTAACCATCCTCCCTCCCCACCGATCGCTCAGCTTTCCCCAAAGGGAAAAATCTATCAGAAATAGAAAAGAATTATTCAGCAGCTAGGCTTTTCAATTTGAATTATTTATCGTGATGGTGAAACAGAGGCGGATTTGGGCTGCTACTTACACACCCCGTCTCCATGATAATTTAAGTGTCAGAATTGCTCAGCTCCACTTCATACTTACTTTGACTAAGTTGCTCAGGGGACTGTCCTCCACTGTGTGGCTTTTCCAGAGACAGTTGGTTCAGAGGAATAAGGTCAAGTATACTGACCAGCTGAGCGTTTTCACCAGTGCATATAGATGTTAGCAGTGATGAGACCCTCTTCATCTGATCTCAAGAGACATGAAAACAAAGCTCAGAAAGTCTTCAAGGCAAAATTAATTTGATTCAGTTGGCTTGAAATATACCACAGAGAATCGGGTTTTTCCAGCCTCACAAAGACAGTCCCGGTCCCCTCCCCCCAGGGTAATTTGCCAGGCACACACACTCTCCATGCCGGGTGTAGTTTGTTTGGACCACCTCTTTTTCTCAGGTTTGTGATGGGTTGGCTTTCACACCAGCGCTGCTCACGCTGTCAGAAGTTATTGTCCAAGTGAAAAGGAAGCAGCGGCTGGAATTTTCCAGCAGGCTAGAAGAACAGACTAATGAGGAAGGAATATTCCAGGGGATGTAAGATTTAATGGTGATGTCTCTGCATCCCTGGACCTGAGAGAGAAAAAGAAAGTTTTTAAGAGGCTGCAGATACTGGTTCTCTGAATATTTTTTTTCCTATATATCTGGCCTACTTTGGGAGCATACAGAGGACTGAGTGTCGGGGGGACTGCCCATCAGCCTGATCCAGACGATGTGCTTTGTGAATTCCGGAAGCTGGTAGCTTGCCTCTTGTGGGAGAATGAGGATACCTGGGAAGCCCAGAATGCGTCTCCCGGGGCTCTGAAACCTGTTCACAGAGGCCACAAAAGCAGAACAGAGGACCTGTAGTCAGCGCTATCAGCTGGGGAGGGCACGGGAGATAGGATCCTGCCACCCACCAGCCGGGTTGTTTTAAGTGGCTTCTCTGCCTGGCCACAGGTCCAGAGGAAAGGTTACTCAGAATGTCCCTCCCGTCATGCCTTGCTGCTTGTTCCAAAAGTGAGAGTGACCGTCACTGTCAGCGAGAGGGTGTTGACGTCCCGTGAGTGACACTCAGGGCGGGCAGCTTCTTTATGAGCCCAAGTCCCAACAGACAGCTGTGATCACGTATCCTTTGCTGCCCATTGTCTGTAAACGAAACACCAACCACTTTATGGCAAACGCGTTGCACGCGGGCAGAGGCTTTGTGTAGTCCTCCAGGACTTGCTGATCCCTGAGAACCGTCAACGGCAGGCTCCGTGTCTTCCCCTCAGCCAGTGTGAAAATGGAGAAACTCGGCCAGCTCTCCACAGTCCCGTGACTCCGAATCCACAAGTAACGCGAGGAAACAAGCCCGGTTCCAAGAAAGGATGCTCGCATCTCCACGTGAGGCTGCCTAACTGGAAGCTACTGAATAAAGAGCACAATTTCCAGCCACCTCTTTCTTTTCTTTTTTTTTATTTTTTTCTGGCCACCAGAACAGCAGTTCCGGTATTTGCGATAATGGTTTGTAATTACTCGTAACACCGCAGAAGGGACACGGTCGTGATCTCCGGTGGCTGTTAGAGATGAGATTAGCAGCCTGTGACGGCCCTTGAGATGGGGAAGGAGTGGTGCTGAGCACGGTCACGTGCTTCAGCTGTGACCCAGCCACGGCGAGGGACAGAGGGCAGGAAGGGAGCAGCCGCAAGACGCACAAGAGTCTCTGAAGCCGGGCGTGGTGGTGCACACCTGAAATCCCGGGACTTGGGAGGCTGAGACAGGAGGATCACCGATTTGAGGATAGCCTCAGCAACCTAGCAAATCCTATTTCAAAAATAAAATAGGGCTGGGATTGTAGCTCAGAGGGAGAACACTCCTGGGTTCAGTCCTCAGACAGGCAGACACACACACACACACACACACACACACACACACGAGTCTCTGGCCCTTCTGCCCCATGCCCACATGGAATCCTCCGTTTATGTCTTGTGTTCCATCTTCATAAAGCAGCCCGAGGGTCAGTCATTGTTTGCATCGCAAGCCCTTCTGTTCTTTCCCAGAAAGATTAGATTGGCCCAAGAAAGAACCCTCTCAGCTCATTGTATAAATATGCACAAGCCAGTGTCTCTCAGCTCCAAGAAAAATCAAGGAATGTTCTTCTTTTTTATATGAATATAAAGATTTGGGGCTTGAAAGGCCTCTTAGTGGGGTTTAATTTTCCTCCTCAACCCTGAATTCAGGACGATGCCATTTCTCCGAGGGCTAGCCAAAGATGCTGCCCTTGGAGAGACATCAGACTGAGAGTCTGGTCAGGCAGGGAGTTGGCACACTGTCATTTTTGAATGGGGATGGGGGAGTCGCGTGATCCCAGGTGTCATTAGACTTGAGACATGACTTGTTTCTCAAAGCACAGTAGTAGGTGACTGGCATCCTGGCCACCCACGTCCTGGGTGTTCACAGAAGCACAGAGAGGCCTATCATGAGTATCAAGGGTATTGGAGCTTGACAGTCTCCTATCCACAATGGGTCACTAAGACTGAAACCATGGATCACCATCTTCCTTTCCATTTATCTTATACCTTCTCCTCCTCCTCCTCCTCCTCCTCCTCCTCCTCCTCCTCTTCCTCTCCTCCTCCTTTCCCTCCTCCTTCCATTCAGTATTAGTTGATGATTTCTGCTATAAAATGATGAGCAAGTCAGCAGATTAGTCAAAGGAAATTCTTTATATGAAATGTAAATATTAATATAAATTAAACTTGGCATGCAACTTACTGATCAAATGAGGTATATATTATTAATATGCTATCTTAGTGTATAAAGGAAAACCGACTGCCATATTTACCAGATGTTTTCTCTAACCAAACTTGTCTGTAAATATATAATCTGTATAAAAAGAGTCTACTTTACCATTATTTATGCAATAGAAAAAAAAATAAAAGTTTTTTTTTCTTTTGATGAGAGAGTCAGTTCATTATCTCTGCTTTTGCAAATGGGTCACAGGATGTGCGCCTGTGGTCCTGAAGGGCAGCGGGATGTGTTGTTCTGAAGACAGTTCAGCATCACCAAAAAGCAAGCAGGTGAGAAAAGGAGCTGGGGTGCCTGTCCCGTGGAGGGACTCCAGGGCGGGTGATTGACAGCCAAGAAGGGAGCTGATGATGGAGCATATGGTAAGAAATGCAAAGCTTTCCCTGGCTGGGGAGCAGACGCGATAATTAAGAAAACTTTGCAGACACCCAAGCTAATGGTGTCGTCCTTTTGAGATCGCATGTGCCAAATTCTCCCCTGCATTAGCATTCAGGCACTGTGTAGCTTTCACTTAAGCTTTTGGAATTTTTAATGTCACTTGAGCTTCTTGGGGCTAGAAAAAGACACCGCTCACTCGGCTAGATAGAGACCAAGGGCACCCAGAAGTGAGGGGACTTGATGAAGGGTGCTAGCTGAGATCTGCCTGAACCGGGACCAGAACCTTGCCCTCCTGTCCCCAAACACCGGGAAGCAGCTCGTAGTTTATTTACTTCTTGAAAACATTATCACACGTTTTTGTTTTTTTTCTACATGTCTTGTCCTTAGCTAAAAAATCTGAGTTTCCAATTGGGTAAGATCTCACAGGGTCTCCTAGGGTACCCTACTCTGTGTGTGTGTGTGTGTGTGTGTGTGTGTGTGTGTGTGTGTGTGTGTGTGTGATACTGGGAATTGAACTCAGGGATGTTCTACCTTTGAGCTACATCCTAGTACTTTTTAAGTTTTTATTTTGAAATAGGATATCTCTAGGGTGCTGAGGGGCTCACTAAGCTGTAGAGGCTGGCCTCGAACCTGTGATCTCCTATTTCAGCCTCCCAAGTAATGGGATTGCAGGCATTTGCTACTGTGCCAAGCTATTTTTAAAACTTTTTAAAAATAGGGTTTGTCTAATTTGCTGAAGGGCTCACTAAGTTGTTGAGGCTGTCCCTGAACCTGCAATCCTCCTGTCTCAGCCTCCCAGATACTGGGTTATGGGCATGGGTCACCGCACTTGGTTCCATACCTCACTTTAAATGTTGCATTTTCTATATTCCCTCAAGGTAACTTAGGAGGTGAAATCACTAAGCATGTGGTATTGTTTTAAAAATTTCTAATAATAAGAGTGTTCTAGGCATAAAGCACATTTTTCTTGATTTTTCTCTCTGTAATAGGGGACCTCTGGCAAGTCCCAGGGATATAATGACTTAGATTTTACCCTCTCTAATCTACCTCTTAAGATTTTGTTTTTGTACTGCAGATGGAACCCAGGGGCTTTCTACCTCTGGGTTATACTCCCAGACCTATTTTATATTTTTATTTGGAAACAGGGTCTCGCTAAGTTACTGAGAGCCTCACTAAGTAGCTGAGGCTGGCTTTGAGCCTGTTCAATCCTCCTGTCTCAGCCTCCCAAGTACTGGGATTACAAGCGTGCACCCATGCCCAGCTCTTAAGATTTTTTTTTAATCATAACTAAGCACTTTGTCATGAATATTAATTCTCCTGGGTTACTGTCTCAGTCAAAATTCTCGCTGCTGTAATCCAAAACAACTGACCACACAACTTAGAAAAAGGAAGATTTATTTGCTCACAGTTTTTGAAAATTTCAGCGTTTGGTCCATGTGAGGCCAGGGTCTACAGAGCTCAGGGGGGCAGGAAGCAGAGAGAGGGAAAGAGCAAGGGCTCCTCTCTTACCTCACAGAACCCAGAAACAAGAGAACAAATTAATAACAGAAGGGGTTAAAAGACAAAAAAACAGTCCCCAAGGCCACACCTTGTAGGCCCACCAGTCACACAGCCTAGGTTACCACACAGTAAATCCAATCCCATGGGTTTGTGCACTGAGGCCATTACAATCCTCACAACTTAATCACATCAACTCTGAACATTATAATACACGAGCTTTTCAGGGGACATTCTAAATCTAACCATAACAGCTACTTATCCTAGAAGTTTCCTGCCCAACCAACAGCTCACCAGAGGGTTGAAAATGGAACTCCATGTCTCTGACCCCAAAACACAGAGATAGTGACAATGAGGTCCCAAGACTCATAACCAAATGCTAGTTCAAGCTGGAATTAATATCCAAGATAAAATAAAGCTCTCTCTTAAGAACAGGTCTTTTAGTTCTGTTGAGATTTTTTTTTCAGAAAATTGGAAAGTATATTTCAAAGGCATTTCTTTCAGATACAGGTTTACTCCTGGCTCAGCCATGTTCAGAAATAGAGAGTGTACCCATGACTTCTGCCTAACCTGGATGGCCTACCGATAGCAAAGAGCTTGGCTTTGAATGTTGCCTGGGCGGCCAACAGACCCAAGGCCATGTCCCAGGCCTGCCTTGCAACCCCAGCTTTACTAACTAGGGCATCTTGGCTTTAGTTACTGGGCACTGGGCCCAGCAGAGAGAATAGATGCTCCAATCTCTCTGGTCCTCACCCCCAGGGCTTAGACCAGGCATAGATCTCGTCCCCAGGCATCGATCAGTGTGCAGCCAGCGGGCTCTTCTTGGTCCTGAAGCTGTGCTTAGACCCAGATACCCACAATGGACAAGGATGTTCCTCTCATTCCTGATTTTCCTAGGACCAGAGAGAAAGATGCAGTGGTAATTACAGGGAGTCCCAAGATCGTACTCATCTGACAGGCTATCTCTGGCCACTTGGGGTTCATGGCTTCACCCTGGCTCCCAGTAACTTTTGTCTCTTCCTCCCTCCTCATCTTTTTTCTCTGCTTTCAAGATAGTTTGAAGTTAGTAGAGCTTCAAAGAAACCCCCTCTCCACCCCAGGCAGTGATTTTCAACCCAGGGGAGTTACCTGGGGTGCTTAAATAAATGTCAGCCAGGCATGATGGCACAAGCCTGTAATCTCAGTTCTTGGGAGACTGAGACAGGAGGATTACAGGTTCAAGACCATCCTCAGCAGTTTAGTGAGACCCTGTCTAATATATATATATATATATATATATATATATATATATATATATATACACACACTTATATACATATACACACACATATATATATAGATAGATGATAGATAGATAGATAAATGATAGATATTTTAAGCTGCAAGTAGAATGTTCCTGGTTTCAATACCCAATACCAAAAAATAAAACACACACACACACACAACCAATGCCTTGGTCCATTCCTCAAGTACCCCATTGCTCCAGGGTGCTCCCACTGATCTGGGATGCAGCCAGAGTGTGAGGGATTTAGACTCTCACCAGATGATTCTCATTAGAGACAGAACTCAGATATCTAGAGCAGTGAGCTCGTGTGTGTGTGTGTGTGTGTGTGTGTGTGTGTGTGTGTGTGTGTTACTAGGGATTAAACCAGGGGGATTCTACTTCCAAGCTACACCCCCGCCCTATTTTATTTTTTATTTTGAAACAGGCTTTCACTATGTTGCAGAGGACCTCACAAGTTGCTGAGGCTGGCCTTGAACCTGCCATCCTCCTGTCTCCGCCTCCCAAGAACTAGGGTTATAGACATGCGCCACCATGCCCAGCTTCTTGCCCACTCTTTCCCAATTGGGAGGATTTCCCGGGAGGCAGATCGGTCCTCTTAGCAAAACAGCTCTCCAGGCATGGCCCCTCCATTAGAACTTGGGAACTTGTCAGAAACATATCTCTAGGTCACACAAACAGCAGCTCTCAGCGGGCTGAGCAACGGTCCCCGGGTGATCGCGATGCAGCCTCACATGTGATGGACGCGCAGTGTTCACCACCATCCAACCATCAGGTGCTTTGTGAATATCACGATCTGCCTGGTATTTGCCTCATACCGACTGAGTCAACCTCAGCGGGAAGGATGGCTGGCAGGGTGGGGGGGTCATCGGGGCAAGTCCCAAGGTTCGCTAGAAAGGACACGGGCTTTGGTCACCACAACGGCCTCAGGTAGGTGTGCTGGGACCTGGGACCCCACCGCCATTTCCTAGAGGGGACCCTGAGGCACGCTCCAGTCCCCTTTGTCTCAGGAAGTATTTCCTGGAGGGTGTGCCCAGCAGGTCATCACCAGCAATTGGAGCGTATATATCAGACACACAGAGGCAGGGACCCTCTGGGGTGCTGCGGAGACCTCTGCCTGGCCTCCCAGGGAGGTGCTGCTGCCTCTGCATGCTCATCTCTCTGCCTTCCAACGTCAGCCTGGCTGCCAGGCTGTCCCAGGAAGCCAAGGGGTGGGCATAGAGTGCTCAGAATAAGTGGCATCCCCCAGCTCCTTCCCCGAAGACCAATCTAGATGACAGAAGAGTCAAGAGGAACAAAAAGAAGGCACATATGCATGGCCTATGAATTATGCAGCAACAAAATTGTCATTAAAAGAGCACAAAGCTGGGCGTGGTGGCGCACGCTTGTAATCCCAGCATTCGGGAGGCTGAGACTGGAGGATTGTGGTTCGCGGACAGCCTCAAGCTACTTAGTGAGGCCCTTTGCAACTTAGTGAGACCCTGTTTCAAAATAAAAATGCAAAATAGAGCAGGAGTGTAGCTCAGAGGGCAAATGCCCCTGGGTTTCATTCCCAAACCCACGAAAGAAAGAAAGAAAGAAAGGGCACAAAGCTTAATCTCAAAAGAGGAAAAACACTGGTGGTGGTGCATGCCTGTAATCCCAGTACATGGAGGGCCAAGACTGGAGGGGTCACAGGTTTGTGATCAACCTCATGATATAGCAAAAATCTCAGCAACTTAGCAAGACTCTGTTTCAAAAAAATAAATAAAAGGCTGGGGATGTAGCTCACAAGTAGAATGTCCCTGGGTTCAATCCCCAATAGTAAAAAGAAAGAGCAAGAAAAAGAGAGAAGGATGGAGAGAGGGAGGGAGAAAGCAGCAAGAAACCACAAGAGGTGGAGGATGGCTAAACCACATGCACATCCCCCTCAGGTTATTATCCAGGACAGCTAACAGGATCCTCATGTGCTTCAGCCAAAAGTCCTTATTTCAGCCCATTTTCTGTTGCTATAGCAAAAAAAACCCGAGGCTGGATAAATGGTAAAGAAAAGAGGTTTACTTTCTTCATAGTACTGGAAGTCCAAAAGATGGCGCTCAGATTGTGCTCAGGATGCTGTGCTGCTCCATGGATGGAGGGAGCAGGGATGTCTGTGGGTGAAGGCGCTCACACCGTGAGAGGAAGCGAGCGAGGAAGAAGAGAAGCTGAAACAGTTTATAATAAACCTGCTCTCACACAGGCTGACCCACTCTGGCCCGAGCCACATTCACCCCTCCAGGGGGGTGGCACCTCCGTGCCCAGCACCCCTTAAAGGCCGGCCACCTATCAATACCATTGTACTGGCCATTCAACATTCAATCTCAACTGGATCTGGTGGGGACAAACTTCTCAAGCATAACAGTCCTGGCCCAGGCATGTCCCCTCCTAAATATATACACGTATAGATTAACCATTATCCTCATGGTAAATCTCCTTTCAGAGCCATCTCCTGAGGGCTCTACCAGCCGGCTTCAGACACATGGAGCTGGGCCTCCCCTGGCTGAGTGATCAGCCCTTCACCCTCCCTAAGGGCCGGCGCCTGTCAGTCCTCTTAGCTTGGTCTGAGGTCTCCACAGCCCCACACATCACCTTCCCAGGGCAGGATGGATGAGCTCTGTCAAATTCCCTACACAACTCCCTCATCTTATATATAAAAGGAGGTTTGTTATGAGAATCGGTCTCACAGTTATGGAGGCCATGATGTCTCATGGTCTGTGGCTTGCAAACTGGAGGCTGGGGAAAGAGGACGATGCACTTCCCATCTGAGTCCAAATGCCTGAGAACTAGAGCTGATGGTATCAATCCTGGTGTAAGGAGCAGAGATGAGAGATCTGAGCTCAGCAGGTTGGCAAGAAGAAATGGGGGTGCGGCCCCCCAACCCAGGTCTTTTTATTCCACTCAGCCCCTCAGTTGGCTGGGTGGCACCCCCACATGGAAGACGGCAGTTTGCTTTAGTGAGTCCACCCCTTCAAGGGCTGATCTCATCCAAGAACATCCTCACTGTAATACCCAGAAGTCAGAGGTAATCCAGACACCCCTTGGCCCAAACAGATTCATAAAATTAACCAGGACAAGCTGAGCGTGGTGGCACTCGCCTATAATCCCAGTAATTAGGAGGCTGAGACAAGAGGATGGCAGGATTGAGGCCACCCTTAGCAACTTAGCAAGACCCTGTTTCAAAACATGATATAATAATAATAATAATAATAATAATAATGATGATGATCATGATGATGATGGTGATGATGATGATGTAGGACTACGGGTATAAGGCAGTTGTAGAATGCCCCTGAGTTCAATCCCCAGTTCCACAGAAATAAACAAATAATTATGCAGGTCCTATCTGCAGACAGACAAGCTTCCTGGGAAGAACTCGTGCACTCCATGTAAAGGGATGGGCCTGTGCAGAGGCCCAGAAGCAAGGCACACTTAGCTGAGAGACGTTGCATTGATCCAAGATGGGAATGATAGTGAACTGAACTCATAACGTGAGACTGGAAAAAGACAGGTCACGAAGAGTTTGAACAGGGAGAGTCCGGCGATTGCTTTGGTCTGTGGCTTGAGGGGGAAGGAGTATTCCCACACATCTAGGCTTCTAGCTTGTGAGCAGGTGGTGGGCACTGAATTTTGTTTAAGCCGTGCCCTTCTAAGTCATCCAAGTGCTATCGGGCAGGCAGCTGGAGATGGCTAGCTGGCTGAACTGTGTGGCTTCGGTGCAGAAAAATAGGTAGACGGCCATCCTGCCTGCTCTTCTAGAAGAGAGAGAGAGAGAGAGAGAGAGAGAGAGAGAGAAGAAGGGAGGGGGAGAGGGAGAGGGAGAGGGAGAGGGAGAGGGAGAGAGAGAGAGGAGGGAAGAGGGAGACAGACAGACAGACAGACAGACAGACAGACAGACAGACAAGTTTGTGTCTAGAGCGCTCCCGCCCTCGCACGGCTTCCGTCTTGCTCCACCTTGTGGCCGTAGGAAAAACTGCAGCCCATGGAGATTAGTAACCGCCAGTGGGACTCTGGGACAGACTCGGTTGTCGGAGTAAATTGCTCAGCTTCCTTCATGCTCCGATATCATGTGAACCCAGCAACAGCCCGGCTCTGCAGACGAGGGAGTCTCCTACGAACAGCATCCTGGAAGGCCAAACCACAATCAAAGCTGTCCCTGACAGGGCAAACGGGCTGGTGTCCTGAAGACAAAACATGGGAAGAAATTCCACTGCTGACGCTGTGTGTTCTGGTCCCCTCTGCATCCACCAACATCCTAAAAAGATAAGGGAAACCCCCGGGAGGAGATTTTGCAGGGTGCATCCAAGTGAACAGAGCCGGTATTGATGGGACCAGAAGCCCAGCCCGGAGCCTGGCTCTGCGTGGCCGGGGGCTGGTGCGTGGGCTCCTCTGGAGTCCCGGTAGCAGCGAGCACATCAACCGGTGCGGCGGCTCAGGCTCCAGCCGCAGCCCTGCCACCACCCCACACGCGGCCGCCTCTGGCCCAGCCTAGTTATTTCACAGATTCCTGGCCAAAGCTGGGTTTGCAGACACGATTTCCAGGAAATGTGAGAGTTGAAATCCAGTTGAACTCCGGTGGTTTTGCTCCTTCCTTGGCTCCAGTTCCCGCTGTGATTTCTGGAGGACCTCGCAGCTCTGACTTCAGCAACCTCCGGAAGGCTCCGAGGTAATCTATCCCCTTAAACCCAAACAGAAAGTCAGCAAATACGAGTCTCGCCATCGGGCCCACACTAAGAAGAGTTTATCCTGAGCAGAGTGTCTCAAATCAGATATTCATATCATCGGAGAGAATTTTCTTGGCTTGGTTTTTAGAAGAAGAGAGGCTTTGAACTTCCTTCCCAGAGGTTAAAACAAAAAAGTGCAACACTTCTTTAGATGAGTCACTTTGGCTAACCCCCTGCCCCCGCCTACTTTCAACAAGTTTGAAGGCTTCAGCACTGTGTGTGTGTGTGGGGGGGGGGTGCGTATGAGTTGTGACTGTGGGTTGAACTCAGGGGTGTTCTACTTCTGAGCTATAGTCACAGCTCTGTTTTATCTTTTTATTTTGAAACAGGGTCTTGCTACGTTGCAGAGGGCCTCATGGGGTTGCTGAGGCTGGTTGGGAACTTGTGATCCTCCTGTCTTAGCCTCCCAAGTAACAGGATTAGAGCTATGGGCCACCACATCCCACCCGCTTCTACATTTTTATAAGAAAGCCAGAACACTAAGCCATTTTCCAAGTGTCCTTCCTCTAAACACATATTCACACATGTCATCACACTCGGGAACCTGAGAATCAGTTTACACCCACTTGTCAGCACAGAAACCCTTCGTGTAAAGTGATATGAGCGAGGAGAGACATATTCACAACACACAACCGGCTGTGGGAATGACTCCTGGCTTTATAGTCTCCAGGTATATAATAACTCAACTACAAGACATGTATAATTCCCTGAGGACGGGGACCTGGCCCTTCCCATAAGCCTCCTGTCTGCCGCTCCGTGACACAAAAAGGACAGCAATTCTTGGAAGTCCTCTGCTACCTCCTCTCAGTGGCCATTTCCTCCACAATTTTCCTAACTTTATTCTTGGTCTGTGGTGTAAAAGCCACTCAAGAAAATGGCACACACCTGTACAAATCCCAGCACTAGGGAGGCTGAGACAGAAGGATTGCATGGTTGAGGCCAGTCTCACCAACACAGTGAGACTCTCGTTAACCCAGTGAGACCCTGTTTCAAAATAAAACAAAAAATAAGTAAATAAATAAAAAGGGCTGGAGGTATAGCTCCAAGATAGAAGGCCCTGGATTCAATCCCCAGTATAAATAAGTAAATACATACATACATACATACATATATACATACATACATACATACATACTTCTCTCTAATTTCTACCAAAATAATCATAAAGATGAGTTGGGTACATGCCTTTAATCCCAGTACTTGGGAGGCTGAGACAGGAAGGTCACAGGTCTGAGGTCAACCTCAGTAACCTAGTGAGAATCTGTTCCAAGATAAATAAGATAGGACTGGAGTTGTAGCTCAGAAGTAGAAGGCCCCTGGGTGTAATCACCAGTTCCACACACAGTAAGACTAATGATTAATAATAATAATAATAATAATAAGAAGAAGAAGAAGAAGAAGAAGAAGAAGAAGAATTCTTTCTCTCTCTCTCTCTCTCTCCCCCCCCCCCACTTGGCAGCCATCATGAGTTCAGCAGACCTCTATTACCATGCCACCATGCTGTCCTATCCCACTACAGGCCCAAAGCAGGGGGGTCAATTATACACAGGCTAAAGTCTCCAAAACTGAGAACCAAAGTGAACCTTTTCTCTTTTTAAGCTGATTTATCTCAGACATTTATTATAGTACTGAAAAGCTGATTAAGACAGAAAGTTGGTACAAAGAAATGGAGTCTTTGCCTTTACTACATACCAGGATAACGTGAAAGAGCCTTGGAATTGGTTTATGGGAAGAGTTTGGATAGAGGCTACCTGTGTTACACCATGGCAAAGATTTTGTCCACATGTTGTCCTTGCCCTGAGACTTTGCAGGAGATTGAGCTTAAAAGTTTATCTGGGGTGGAGACAGGAGGATCGCTCAGGTTCTAAGCCAGCCACGCTGGCTTAAGAGACCCTGTTTCCAAACAAAAAGTATAAAAAAAAAAAAATAGGTCTGGGAGTGCAGCCCGGAGGTAGAAGGGTTTCCAGGAACCCCAGTACCACCAAAAAACAAAGTTTATTTGGTGGAGGAGTTTCAAGATAGTACAGCATTCAAAATGCAGCAGGGCTGGTACTGTCTGCTCTTAGCTAACTTTTCAGTGAGAAACAGGAGCAAAAAGAAACAGTGTAACAGAGCAGAGCCAGGATGGTGGCATAAACCTGTAATCCCAGCATTTGGAAGGCTGAGACAGGAGGATCGTGGTTTGTGGCCAGCCTTAGCTACTTAAGGCCCTTTGCAACTCAATGAGACCCTGTTTCAAAATGAAGAATAAAAAAAAAAATAGGGCTGGGGGATGAAGCTCAGAGGTAGAATGCTTCTGGGTTCCATCCCTTATACCGCAAAAAAAAAAAAAAATACAGCCCTTTTTAAATTAACTCGCCTCTGGGATCAATCCCCAGTGCAAAAGAAAGTAGTAAGCAAGTAAGGAAGAAAAGGAAGGAAGGAAGGAAGGAAGGGAGGAAGGAAGGAAGGAAGGAAGGAAGGGAGGAAGGAAGGAACGAAGGAAGGGGAAAGATTTGGCAAATGTAATCTGACCAGAAATAGGAGCAAGTCTAAAGGTGCATCCAATGAATATACAATTGCTAAAGAGATTAACACCATTAAGTAAGAAGCCAAAAATTTTGCACCAAGGCAATAGGAGAGATGCCTGGAGGAATCCGCAAGACCACAGCCGGCAAAGGCTCAAAGCTACAGCAATGCAAATTCATTTCAAATACTTTCCCAGGCAGACTCTACTGAGATGAGAGCCCCCAGGCACTCTGCAGGCCCCAGAGCTTCCAGGGAATCCTTTCTCTGGGATTCCTGCTCTCTGGCAAGGCCCTCAGAGCCCAGTGCATCCAGGAGCAAGTGGACTGGGGCACCTGGGCTTGAAGAGTGGCCGGCCTTGGTGTCATGCACCTGACGCTGGCTTCACAGGCAGAATGTAAGAGTGGAGGGATCTTAGAGGCCTTCGCTGAGAGTTCAAAAGAAAACCTGGGTGGCCAGGTAGCTATGACTGGGCTGAGCCTCTGCAAGCAGCCACAGTAGGGCAATGCAGGGAGCAGCGGGGACCCTAGGAAGGTAGAGATGCCAGGAACGTGGAAGACAGCAGAGGAAGCCACAGGTGGCAAGTGAGACCTGCCTGAGAGAGAGGACACCTGGGCCGCGGCCAGCAAGGCTGGACGGGCAGGGACGAGGCCTTGGAGCCTCACCCTGACACTGGATGCCGGGCAAGCAGTTATAGGATTCAGTGTTTGCCCCACTGGTTTTCATTTGTTTGGACGGATCCTTCCTTTCCATTTCCCTACTGATAAGTAAAATAAAAAATTATGCGCGTAAAATAAAAAATGTGAGTACAGCGGAGTGTGAAAAACACGAGAGAGGTCTGGTACACATGGCATGTAAAGTTTTAATGGCACAGCTCTCCCGGGGATCAGGGTGAGGCACCGTGGGGCCCGCGCGCCTGTCCGAAGCTTGAGGACACGGGCTCTCCTTTTCAAGGTATGCATCTCGCAAGATGGGGGTTTACTCGCGGGAACGCCCAATTCGCCCCCCCCCTTGCCCTGCAGAGGTCATGTGACACAAGGTCACAGGAGTGCAGGACCCAATTTATCATCCCGGCCTTTTGATGGTAGGGATAACGGATGACGATCGGACCCTCTAGCTTCTTCCTGCTGTGAAGGGGCGTCGTCAGGGGCCCCAGGCCGGGAGGAGTCAGGAGTCCAGTCCCCCAGAAGGGGGTGCAGGTGGGTGCATAGCTGCAGTGCAAATTGGAGGTTACCCTGGACTGCTTAGTGATGTGCGCTTGAGGAGGCTTGAACAGGCAAGGGCTATTAAAGAAAAAAACAAATCATGAGATTGAGCAGGCGACCAAAAAGAAGACTGGCTTACTCAGTACCTGGAGAGCTACCCTGAGCTGGCAAAGAGGATGGAGGTTGAGGGATCCAGGAGCCGTCAGTCTTCAGCCAGGCTGAGTAGGACCAGCAGCGGGGCCGGGTCTGGAAAGGTGCTCCCCCTGTGTTGAGGCACCTGGGGCTCATCCTTTTCCAAGGGCACTGTTCCAGTGGTCCTCCTGGCCACACGCCAGGCACAGTCTGATTGGTGGGCATGGCTTTGTCCCACTTCAGGCAGGCTCCTGGAGGTAGTCGTCATTGCAGTCCTCCACACCTAGGTGGCGCTCCAGAGGGCTGAGCCACCACCGCCAGCCGAAGGGCAGTACCAGGGATCTGCTTTTTGGCAAAGTCGGAGTGTACGGTCCATCTCTTCCTGTTTCTCTCTGGAATTAAAACTTTAGATGCCATGTTAAGGTTCTGTCAGCTGCGATGGACCTACACTCACACACAAAGAGCGCGTCCTGGGGCGGGTGTCCGGCGAGAATGGCAATGCAGACTCCCCACGGGCAGAGGGTGTCGCCCCAGCCCCGGCCTGGCATTTCCCGCAGCACCTAGGGCGTGCCCGAGCAGGCTGCCCAGCAAAATTGCAGTCTGGCGCGGGCCAAGATGGTGACTGTGACATCACCAGGCAGTGACTACGCGCCATCACAAAATGGCAGCTGGAGGGAAAATAAATGGAAGCTGATGGGGGAGAGCATTTGGAGGGATACCAGACCGCTTATAAAAGTTCCTAACTATTCCTGGGCCACCACAACCCATTTCCCAACTCGTATCAAGGCAGACAGGCTCTCAGGGCATCTGCTAGTATAAAGGTTCGACTCCCCATAATTGGTTCGCAGGCAGAAACGAAGAACAGGAAATGGGCGTCCCTGATTTCCCTGATCAATCGTTCAGAAACGGAGGTTAAGAGATAGGGAAGAACGTCTTCACCCCTTCTCCAAACCGGAGGATGACCTGGTCATCCGGAGGGTGGTCCCAGTGGATCAGGGGACAATGGGTCACCAAGCGCTTGGATTTTGGGGTCCCAGTGGACCGGAAGACCCAAGTCCAGAACCCGCTAACCAACGGAAGGAGGCAGTTTACCGGAGTGAAGTGTTGCCAACCAGCGCTGGCTGCGACAGAAGCGTTGAGAAGCTGCTGGGGGCTCAGTGGAGCTGGGGCGCGCAGATGCTGGTGGCTGGTGTGGATGGCACTGGCGGCTGGCGCAGGCGGGATCAAACAGTGGCACGCAGGCAGCATGGCTTGCCGGGTTTGCGGCGTGGAGACAAAATGGCTTCCAGGCACGTGGCAGATGCTGAGGCTGGGCCCCGAGGAGCACCGCCAGTGAGCCTGGCTTGGGCGGGTGGAACAGAGCAGCAGCAGCGAGTAGAGCTATGCCTGGCGCGGGTGACTGGCAGACACCGAAGCCAGCTGTGCGTCGCCCAATGAGCCTGGCTCGGGGCAGGCGGGGCAAACTGGCTAGAGGTCCCAGCAGTGACTGGAGCTGGAACGGCGGTTTTAGGAGGTCCAAACTGCAGGCAGAGGTCCTGGCCCGTGCAGGAGGTCGGCAGGCAGAGCAGGTGCCAGCATCACCCAAGGAGCCTGGCTCCCGGTGGGTGGAACTTGCAGCCTGGCGGCCGGCGAAGCCTGCACGCCCCGGCGGTGGTGGCCGCGGCCGTGGTGGCAGTGGAAGATGCCCGCCGGCGCTCCAGAAGAGAGCACGTGGGCGGGAAAAGATGGCCACCGGCTCTCAGCAGAGCGCAGGGCCAGAAAGATGGCCACGGACTCTCAGCAGAGCGCAGGATCAGAAAGATGGCCACCAGCTCTCAGCAGAGCGTGGGGCCAAAAAGATGGCCGCGGGCTCTCAGCAGAGCTCGGGGCTGGTAAGATGGCCACTGGCTCTCAGAAGAGCTCGGGGCCGGAAAGATGGCCACTGGCTCTCAGCAGAGTGTGGGGCCAGAAAGATGGCCGCGAGCTCTCAGCAGAGTCCAGGGTGGGAAGAAGGCCGCTGGCTCTCCCGGAGAGCGTGGAGCTGGGGAAGAAGGCTTACGGTCCGGGCAGGCACGGGGCGGCAGCAGCGGCAGTGGTGGGAGCAACGCCTGCAAGCGGAGCACTGGTGTGGGACCTCGCAGTCGAGCTGCTGGCGGGTCGGAGAGTCTGGGGCTCAAAAAGAGAGTAAAAATAAAAAGAGAAAAAAGAAAAAAAAAGAAAAAAAGGGGGGGAGGGACCCAAGAGTTCTCCCAGTTCGGCACCAAATGATAAATAAAATAAAAAATTATGCTAGTAAAATAAAAAATAAGTGAGTACGGCGGAGTGTGAAAAATACGAGAGAGGTCCGGTACACGTGGCATGTAAAGTTTTAATGGCACGGCTCTCCCGGGGATCAGGGCGAGGCACCGTGGGGCCCGCGCACCTGTCCGAAGCTTGAGGACGCGGGCTCTCCTTTTCAAGGTATGCATCTCGCAAGATGGGGGTTTACTGGCAGGAACGCCCAATTCTCACGGGGGTTTCAGCCCCTCCCTTGCCCTGCAGAGGTCATGTGACACAAAGTCACATGAGTGCAGGACCCAACTTATCACCTACTTCTCCCTTTTAGAATGGGAATGTTTACCCTGTGGTACTAAAATTTGTACCAGTATTGGGAATGGCTTAGGAAGATTTGAGAAAGCTCTGATTATTAATAGATATATTTCAGAAATAATTGTGTCAAAATGACAGACCTGGAGAGAGAAAGGCTTGGCTTTGGTCAGGAAGCAAATAGCTATTGAAACTTAGATTGACTGAGCTAAAAGTAATTAGCAAGTCAATAGAAGAGGGGAACTAGGCCTTTCTCTGTCTAAAGACAGATCTACTTGATTAGATAAGCTAGTTAGGATGGGAGGAGGGGTTGACTTTCGTGAAAGGAGACACCTCGCCACACCTTGCTGGGGGAGGTACCTTACAGGGATGTTCACTACATCAGAATTACGTAAACAAGATGGAGGTCATGGGTATAAAAAGTCCGGTCCACGTGCTATATATTTGGGTGGTGAATTGGCTCAGACCCCCCCCCATGCCATTCTGGCATGGGGCTGTAACTATCTTCTGTAGTTCCATCTCTTTAATAAACTTTAAATCTGCAGCAAGTGTCTGAGTTATGTATACTTATTCTTATCTCAGGACAAGAACCCATTTTTTTTTTTCTGTTTGTGTGGTTGTGTTGGGGGAATTATTTCTCTCCTCACACACTGCAACATATTTCACCATAACAAGATTGACATTGGTATTTTATATATGTACACATAGTTGTACCGGTATTGGGAATGGCCTAGGAAGATTTGAGAAAGCTCTGGTTATTAATAGATATATTTAAAAAATAATTGTGTCAAAATGGCGGCAAACCTGGGGAAAGGAAGGATGTGGTTTCTGCCAAAAGAAGCAGGCAATTCCAATGTAAATTAACCTAGGTAAAGGTAATTGGCAAGTCAATAGGACAGGGGAGCTAGGGCTTCCTCTTTCTAAAGACAGATCTACTTGATAGTCTAGGGAAGGTCAAGCAGGGGGTTGACCTTTGCCCTTCATGAAAGGAGACACCTCACCACACCTTGCTGGGGGAGGCACCTTACAGGGACATTCACTACTACGTAAACAAGATGGAGGTCATGGGTATAAAAAGTCCGGTCCAGGTGCTGTATCTTTGGGTGTTGAATGTCCTGGGTAGTGTAGTACCTGTGGCAGGTGGGCGTGGCCTGAGGGAGGGAGTGGGCCGCTGGAGGCATGGTCTTAGGGTCTGTCTGTCCCTAGTCCCCTCTCCCCCATTCTCTCTGCTTTCCAGTCAGCATGAGCTGAGCAGCTTTCCTCTGCCAGAGCGTTCTGCCTTGGAGCTGGCTGACCATGGACTGAACATTGAAACCATGAGCCAAATAAACCTTTCCTCCTCTAAGATGCGCTTGTCAGGTGTTTTGGTCACAACAATGAAAAGCTGACTAACAGCCGGGCGTGGTGGTGCAAGCTTGTAATCCCAGCGCTTGGGAGGCTGAGACAGGAGGATCACACAGGTTCGAAGCCAGCCTCAGCTACTTAGTGAGGCTCTCAGCAACTTAGTGAGACCCTGTTTCCAAATAAAATATAAAATAGGTCTGGGAGTATAGCCCGGAGGTAGAAAGCCTCTGGGTTCCACCCCCAGTACCACCAAAAAAAAAAAAAAAAGAAAAGAAAAGCTGACTAGCATGACCCAGAGGAGGAGGAGGAGGAGAAGGAGGAGGAGGAGGAGGCAAAAGAGAAGAAAGAGGAGGAGGAGGAGGAAGCAAAAGAGAAGGAAGAGGAGGAGGAGGAGGAGGAAGCAAAAGAGAAGGAAGAAGAGGAGGAGGAAGAGGAGGAGGAAGAGGAGGAGGAGGACCAGATCCAGAGACAAGTCCTGTGCTCGAGGCCTCCCAAGTACTGGGATTACAGGTGTGCACCACTACACCCAGCTTGAAGGAAGGTTTGTAATAAACACAAAAGCCAGGAGAAAGGCAGAACCAGGAACATCATCGTAGATGGCAGCAGCTGCCAACAACCTGTCAACACAGGAGCCATCAGATTGGGGGCAACGGCCCAGAGGCTGTCCAGGGAGGAAAAACCAGGTAGGATGTAGGGAGAAGTAGGGGCTGAGAGGCAGGAAGAGAGACAAAAAAAGCCCCTCTTTTTGTGATTATCATTATCCTCCAAGGGCTGTAGAGGGGCTCAACAGGCTCATAAGCTTGCGGGGGGGCGGGGGGCTGCCTCCCAAAAGCACTCCTTGACCTGGGCCCTATCTCTTATTCCAACATTAGAGATAAGCTGAGTGGGGCCTGTTCAGTTTCTTTGGGTCTCCTATGAGTGTGCAATTAGCTCTCAGCAGGAATTAGATGCCAGAGGTTCTAACCCTGGCTGTGCTTCAGGATCATCTGGGGAACTTTTAAAAATACTGCCGCAGTGCTCACCAGCGACCGATTACAGCTGCATGGCGAGGGAGCACCAGGCCATGATGTTTTACAGCTCCCCAGGCAGTTTTAATGTCTGTGAGCCAGGCAAGGTTGAGAACCTGGCCTATCTGACTATTTAAAATGTCAGAGCAAAAAGGATTTCCTATATCAATCATGGGAGCTTTTTTGGCAAATGGGTAAACTGAGGCCAAGAGAGGCGTGGGCCCAGGGACTTGATGGCAGAAACCAGCAGGGGGCCGCCACTTCATCAGGCCTGATTCTGGAAGCTCTGAGGACATGGGGCCAGGGAAGGGGAGGGCCCAGAGGCATTAAAAGGACAAGAGGGTACGCTGTGTGCCCATCGTCTTGGCCAGGGATGGGGTTGGACAAAGGTTTTCTCCTCCTTTACCTTCTGCCTGCCCCCTCTTCTCGCTTGCTCCCCCTCTTTCTTCCTTCCCTCTTCTCCAAGGTGGACTTCATTTGAAGCTATTCCTCCTAGGTCTTCCCCAGCGACCCAGAAATCATGGTCCTAAAATTAGGATTTAGCATGGGGTGTGAGGTACAGAAAGATGGGGTGCTTCCCCGAGGCTTTCTCGGTCGGCACCATCTCTTTGGCTTCCTGGCTGATAGTTAAGAAGGAGGCCAGGCAGATGGCACCCCCCATCCCGCAGGCACTTAGCCGCCCTGGGTATCTCTGGGCACTGATTCTGCCCACCAACAGCTTGGGCACCACAAGACCCCAGGGGATGCTCTCCTCTGAGAGCCCTCACCAGCCACGGGTCCCCAGCTCTCCCAGCGGCCATCTCTAAAAGTCAAGAGGATGAGTGGGCAGAGCTCCTATAAGATGCTCCCTGGGTGCAGCAGGGACTGAGGTCTGGAGGAGGCGGAGAAGCCAGCCCACCCCAACTATGGGACGGAAGCCCTCGGCAGCGCTGCGTGGCCCAGTCTCCTTCTCCAGTAGGTCTCCCGGGTTGAATGGGTCCGGAGATCACCACTCTTCCCAGTATAGCTGCAGAAGGGTTGATCTTGCCAGCTAGAAAGGATCCCAGGGGCTCAGGCTCAGTGAAGCACCTTGGCTCACCCTCCTGCAGCACGCGCGCCCCCTGCTGGCTCCGAGCTCCTCCTGCCTCGAGCCACGCCACACGCGCGCCCCCTGGTGGCGCAGCGCCCGCAGATTCCCCAGGCAGCTTCCTGGAGGCGTCCACCAGCCTGTGCAGGGGCTTCCAGCATCTTCCCCAGCCAAGAGAGGGTCTTAGCCTATCGAGATCATCGTGCTGCCTTGTTTTTTGCTGTTAGGTCGCACTCCTATGGCCCCTGTGCTGTGAAAAATTTTGGCTCCTATATATGTTCAGTAATACTTAACACTTTTCCTTTTTAAAAAATATGGGCACTCATTTTTAAATGGAGTGAGGTCGATTGAAGCAACAGGTATGACCACAGGGAATGGCTTTAGCCTTTTTGCAGCCCAAAGTGGAGAAAAGTGATCTTTGGCTAGCCTGTGCCGCAGTCAGCAGAGCAGGGTGTGACCTGGAGCCCTCGTACCTGGGTGCCCCAAAGACGGGCATGCCCATCTCTGCCGTCCAACACAGCCACCCATGACTGCAGGGAAATACTGCCCTGCCTATCTCTGCTTCAAGGGAGTAGCTCCTGCCTCAGTTACATCATTGACCACACTAAAAAGAATCAGTGAAGTGTGTGTGTGTGTGTGTGTGTGTGTGTGTGTGTGCGCGCGCGCCCGCGTACAGAAGCCATACTTTATAACCTGTGGAGAGAGAAGAGCTTTTCACTGCTCCTGGATAAGGATGGGGTTAACTAGCAAAGACAAACTGGAAATAATCAGCCTCCAGTAAGACGCAGAAGTTGTGATGGTTAATTTTACGTGTCAATTTATTTTATGTTTAGTCATATAGCTGGGCTGCAGGATGCCCAGACATATGATCAAACATGATTTCCAGGCATGCCTGTGAAGGTGTTTGCGGATGAGATTAACATTTGACTTGGTAGACCGAGTGTAGCACAACGCCTTCCGCACCGTGTGTGAGCATCTCCCGACCCGCTGGAGGCCTGGATAGAATGAGGGCCTGAGAGAGCGTGTTCCCTGATTGTCTCTGAGCCGGGGCCTTGGCCTTCTCCTGCTTTTGGGCTGAGTAGGATGAGAACTTACACCACTGGCTTCTGGATTCCCAGCCTTTGGGTTTGGACTGAAGCCACACCTTTGAATTTCTGAGTCCCTAGGTTGCCGACTGCAGGTCTTGGACTTCTCAGTCTCCGTCATCAGTGAGTCATTTCCCTATAGTAAAGCTCTCTCTGCTTTTTGTCTGCCTCTCCAGCTGTTAGTCTAATATAAACTGACTAATATAAACTGACCTAATATAAACTGACCTCGAACCTGCAAACCTCCTGTCTCTGCCTCCTAAATTCTTGGGTTGCAGGCATGTGCCACCATGCCCAGCTGCCCCCCTGCCCTTTTACATTGTTTTGCTAGTTTGCTGAGAGTCTTGCTAAATTGCTGAGGCTGGTTTCGAACCTTCGCTCCTCTTATCTCAGCCTCTTGGGATCATAGGCACGTGCTACCACACCCAGCCAGCACCCTTGCTGCACCACTCACACATACATAGGATTTACACGTTACCAGAACTTCCACTACTCAGAAGGTTTGAACTACCACTGGTTTTCAGCCTCTGATCAGAGGGTTCGGGTTAACAAGGCTGGGGTGGGGCCCCAGGAATTTTTAGTAGCTCCCGGTACCACAGGAAGGTGTGCTGGGGACCTTCGTGGCTGGGCAGGAGGCACAGGTAACCATTCTCAAACTGGATGAAATAAGTCAGTTTTCTGCTTCAACCAAATAGTTAAAATCTTAAGAATGAGCTCTTATAGACAATTCAGTTTAGTTTCCATAACTAAAAACATTCAAGAGTGGAGCTTGAGGGAAGGATAGAGGGTCAGCACCGAGACAGTGTGTGATCTCTTGATCTCTGGTGGCGAGACCAGGCCCGGAGCATGGACTTCCCCGCCCCAAAGGTCAGGTGCAGGCGCCCGGCACTGAGCACTGAGCAGAGGCTTGTGGAGGAAAGAAAGAGGAGGAGAAAGGGAAGGAGGAACAAAGGGAGGAAAGAAGGAAGAATGAAGGAAGGAAGAAAGGATGGAAGGATGGAAGGATGGAAGGAAGGGCGGAAAGAAAAAAGAAGACAATGCTCCCAGAAAGACATTAACTTTCAAGGCATTTGGGGTTGTTACAAATAGTTAAAAAAGAAACAACAACAACAACAAAACCCCACAAAGCACTGTGTTTTTCTCCATCCTAAATAAATCATGTAGGAACATTTGCCTCAAGTAGATCATGATGCCGTTGGCATTTTCTGAACATTTTAAGGTAGTGTTTTGGTAAAAGAACGATAGAGGATTGAGAAGAGAAAGCTTTTAATGCCAAGGAAATTGTTTTGTTTGGAGAAGTGATGCCTTAGAGAATTATTATTAGCGGTGTCTTAAAATACTTGTCTATAATGTTCCTTTTAACCACTGCCGTCCCTGACTTTCCATTTTCTGTCAAACTTCAATCTTGCCAATTATGGTTTTTTGCACAACACCAATTTCAGGTATAGAAAATGTTAAGAGGCTGTACAATGTGTGTGTGTGTGTGTGTGTGTGTGTGTGTGTGTGTGTGTGTGTGTTACTGGAGATTTTACCCAATGGCTTTCTACCTCCAAGCTGTTCCTCCAGCCCTAGTTTATTTTTATGTTGACACAGGGTCTTGCTAAGTTCCTGAGGCTGGCCTTGAACCTGTCATCCTCCTGTCTCAGCCACACAAGTACTGGAATTACAGGTGTGTCCCATCACACCTGGCTTCTACAGTTTCTAAGACAGGAGAACATCTATTTCTCTACCCCCTACCTCCAGGTCAGATCCTGTTCTATTTTCTAGACTAACAATCCATCTAGTTTCATCTCTGTACCAACAGCAATAAGACTGCCTTCTCTTTCTGAGCTTTGTTTTCTGCCCTGAAAACCAACACCTTTGGCCAAAATATTCTCCAAGGTCTTTTGTGGTCTGATGTTCTAGGTTTCGAGGGCTTCTTTAAAGTGACCAACAGCTGGGCATAGTGGCATACATTGATAATCTCAGTGTTTGGAGGCTGAGACAAGAGGATCATGGGTTCAAGGCCAACATCAGCAACTAAGACCTTATGTAAGAGAGAGAGAGAGAGAGAGAGAGAGAGAGAGAGAGAGAGAGAGAGAGAGAAGGGAGGGAGGGAGGGAGGGAAAGAAAGATGTCTGGATGGCTGGTGGTGTAGCTCAGAAGGTGAATGCCCCTGGGTTCCATCCCCAGTACCAACACCAAACAGACAAATGGCGTGGCCAGCCAGACCTGAAGTGGGCGAGCGTGTTGTTCTCTCTGCCGCACAGAGCTGCTGGGAGACTCCATTGTGCAGGAAGGTGATTACGATTAATTTCTATAAATCGAAACTGTAATGTGCTTCACAATGTGCCGGGCAAATGATACTGTCAAGCCTCACCAGATAGAGGCCCTAAAATAGCAGTTCTTTGCTTTTTGGTAATTTAATATCTTGTGAGTCGGATTGAAGCGATATGCTCTTTCATTCCCTAAAATGGACATACAGGTAACATTGCATTCAAATGAGAGCTCACATTTTCTTAGATAATAAACCAAAGTATTTTTATTCCAAAGAAGCAATGATTCTTGGCTGTCCTGGGTCTCTTCCTCACTTAGGAAAAGGGGTTTCATTCCTTTTGAGAGAGGGTAGATACAGCCAGGAACAAAGGGGTCTTTGTTTAGTTCTTTGTTTCAAATCATACTTTTTTTTATTGAACTAGGGAGTCCTTTTTATTTTTACTTTGGAAATAGGGTCTCGCTAGATTGCTGAGAGTCCCCCTACATTGCCAAGGCTGTCCTCAAACTTACAATCCTCCTGTCTCAGCCTCCCAAGTACTGGGATTACAAGTCTGTACCACCATGCCTTCCCTCACCCCACCTTTTATTTGGGGGGGGATACTAGGGATTGAACTCAGAGGCAATATGCCTCTAAGCTCCACCCTCAGCCCTATTTTCTTTTATTTTTGTGGTACTGGGGTGGAACCCAGGGACTTTCTACCTCCAGGCTACACTCCTAAACCTATTTTCTATTTTATTTGAAAACAGGGTCTCACTAAGTTGCTGAGAGCCTCACTAAGTAGCTGAGGCTGGCTTCGAACCTGCGCGATCCTCCTGTCTCAGCCTCCCAAGGACTGGGACTGCAGGCGTGTGCCACCACACCCAGCTCCTATTTTATTTTAAATTTAATTAATTAATTAATTAATTTTTTGAAATTTGGAAACAGGATCTCACTCACTAAATTGTTGAGGGCCTCGCTAAGTGGCTGAGGCTGACTTTGAACCTACAATCCTCCTGTCTCAGCCTTCCAAGTGCTGGGATTATAGGCCTGTGCCACCCACCACGCCCTGCTCAAGTAATACTTTCATAGCCACGGGAAACATTAGCCTTTGTTATAGGCTTTGTTGCCAGAGGAAAAGATTTCTAAATTCCAGTAGTCCCCCAGGCAAGAAGAGGTCAAATAGGAAAAGTAGGAAGGATGGTGTGCGTCCGTGCATTCCTGAGCCCCTGTGTTACAAATCCACTCTGGGTTTTAAATTTTATTTTTGTGCGTGTGGTGGTGGGGGCACTGGGGATTGAATGAGGGGGGGGGGGTTCTACCACTGGGCTATACCCCAGACCTATTTCATTTTCATTTTGAAACAGAGTCTAAGTTGCTGAGGCTGGCCTTGAATCCACCTGTCTTGGCCTTCCAAGTACTAGGATTACAGGTGTATACCATCACACCCTGCCCATTCTATTTTTATGAAATTGCACCACATTCATGGATCCCTGAGGCTATCTATAAACTACAGAAACCCTTTAAAATAGAATAATTGCCTTAAAGAGCAGATCTAAGGCATATGTGTGTGCATGTGTGTGTGCGTGTGCGTGTGCGTGTGCGTGTGTGTGTGTGTGTGTGTTTGTGTGAGCACACACTCGCTACTGGGGATTGAGCCCAAGGGCATTCCACCTCTGAGCTACACCTACAACCCTATTTTTTTATTCTTCATTTTCGAAACAAGGTCTCACTAAGTTTTGGAGTGCCTTGCTAAATTGCTGAGGCTGGCCACAATCCTGCAATCCTCCCGTCTCAGCCTCCCCAGAACTGGGATGACATATGTACACCACCGCAACTGGTTTGTGGCCGTGTCTTTCTCCAGTCTCAGAGATATTGAAAGGACTGTTTCCTGAAGTGTCTTTTCACCTGCTAGGGTCCTGAAATATATTCACACCTCGGCCACTTCCGAGAGGGAGGCAGCTGCTCCCTCTCCCCAGACCTGCCTTTCTGAGCTGTAGGGGCCTCTCTCTAGGAGAGGATGGTGGCTCTATAGCCCAAAATTCCTTTTATTTCGTGTGTGTGTGTGTGTGTGTGTGTGTGTGTGCGTGTGTGTGTGTTACTGGAGATTGAACCCAGGGGCATTATACCTCTGAGATACATCCCCAGCTTTATTTTTTATTTTATTATTATTTTTTTATTTTGAAATAGGATCTCACTAAGTTGCTGGGGGCTGGCAGGGAACCTATGATCCTCCCGTTTCAGCCTCCCAAGTACTGGGAATACAAGTGTGCACCACCAGGCCTGGCCCGTTTTCCTCTGGAATTGTGAAGCCGGCCACGGTGGCACTTGACTGTAATCCTAGTACTTGGGAAGCTGAGAGAAGAGGATCCGATCGCAGGTTTGAGGTAACCCTCAGCTACTTAGCGCGGGGGTCCCACATTGTGGTGCTGCGCCGTGCGCTGTGATTGGCTGCATTGGCACGTTTTCTAAACTGAGTGCTTGAAGAAAACGGAAGTCAGGGGCCTAGTGCGGGAAAGCAGCCTGTCCCAAGCCCGTTCCAGCCGACTCTTGCCCCCTGAGGTTTGGAATTCCAGCTTCCCCTTGGAGCATCCTCTTAGTTGTAATGCAAACTTATGACCACTAGATGGCGCTAGATCCATGTTTGCTCCTGAAACCTTTGGAGAGAGACTTCGCATATAGGCAGGCAAGGCCGGGGATACAAATTTTCAAACCTGCTCTACTCTGCGCCTTGTCCCTAAGGATCTCTGTGATGTGTGCGGGGCCTCGAATGCCATATGTAACCTTAAGAGTTCTGCTTGATCCCAACATTTGGTAGGCTGAGAGAAGAAGATCAGGGTTCGAAGACAGCCTCGGCTACTGAGTGAGGGCCTTTGCAACCCAGTGAGACCCTGTTTCAAAATAACGAATAAAGCCGGGCATGGTGGCGCACGCTTGTAATCCCTGCGCTTGGGAGGCGGAGACAGGAGAATCGCGCTGGTTCGGAGCCAGCCGCGCTCGCTTAAGAGACCCTGTTTCCAAATAAAAAATATAAAATAGGTCTGGGAGTGTACCCCGGAGGTTGAAGGGCTTCCAGGAACCCCAGTACCACAAAAAAAAAGAATAAAAATTAGGGCTTGGGGTGTAGCTCAGAGATAGAATGTCCCTGGGTTCCATCCCCAGTACTGAAAAAAATAAGTTCTGCTTGAAGACATGCCCCTGTCCTAACAGCGATTTTGTGCGGGTCTGGGTTTTGCAGGCCCTGTGGGTCTCTGGGACTTTGCCCGAGCAGCCTGATGGGCAGAATTAACCTGCCCCTGGATTCCTCCTGATCCTGCTATTCTTGTTAATCTATGCTCTGTGGTCCAAAGCAATGCCCTATTGGCACAGCTGGGACCACTCATTCCCGCCTGGCATCTACTGGCAGGTGAGCCTACAGTTTCGCTAACAAGGATGACTGTGGCAGATCATTTAGCTGACATCTTGAAGCCAAATGCTTTTGTCTTTTCTAAAATCCTGAACTCACGGGATTGCTAATCCCACTGGAGAATCTAGACATAAAAGTGTCCTTGAAAACCTAAAAATAGGGAGGAGTGGGGTTCTTTTCCCCAGACTTGGATTGGAGAAGGTTCAAATATTAGAAACCCTCTCTCGGACACACAGATACACCCCCAGGGTGCCCACTGTGCCCCCAGATGACGAGAGAAGACCTGGAAGCTTTGGAAAGGCCCCACCAAAGAGACCTCCCACCTCTATTTCAAGAAGTGTCTAACCTGGGTGTGGGGGTGCGTGCCCGTAATCTCAGTACTTGAGAGGCCGGAGACAGGGGATTGCAGGTGTGAGGACAACCTCAGTAACTTAGCAAGGCTCCCAGAAACTTAGCAAGACTGTTTCCAACTATAATAAGGCTGGGGGTGTAGCTGTGAAACAGAATACCCTGGGCTTCAATCCCCAGTACATGCACTCACGCGTGCATGCATGCATGCGCGCGCGTGCGCGCGCACACACACACACACACACACACACACACAGAAAGAAAGAAAGAAAAAAGAAGAAAGCAAAGAAAAGCTGTCTAAGTAGGGTCTTTGAGGCCTGGATCGAAGGCCTCAAATTTGTGACCAGCCACAGCAACATAGCAGACACAAATAAAATTTAAAAACCAGAGTGGATTTGTCACATAGGGGCTCGGGAGTGCACGAATGCACAACCATGGCTGGATCCAGTTGGCTGGGACTCTCCTCAAACAGGAAAAGACTCCAGGCCAGCCCCTGGCCCGTAGTTTCCCTTAGAAACCGCAACAAGGGAGAAAATGGGTCACAGGAGAAACTCTAGACAAAGGAGAAACTATGGATGAGCAAATAAGGCGACCTGACTGAGGTGGGTGGGTGGGGAGGAAAATCCCCTAATGTACATGTTGTACATGTTGTACATGTTGTACATTCACAAGCCTATCGAAGTCAATCACTAAGCCAAACATGGGAAGGAGGTGGAGGGAGAGGGTGGGGCGGGAATTGGGGAAGGGCTGAGTGTGCATGTGTGCATGCCTGCCTGTCCCATTTGGTACTGCATTAAGATGTATGACTACAATGCACCAATAAAAATTTCAAAAAGGAAACTGATGACAAAGGCTCAGGTGCAGAGTTTGGGGCAGGGAGGAAAGCGTACAGAGGTGTTGGGAGGGAAGGAAGGTGTCTGGTAAGAGGTGGCTAATGAGTCAGCCACCGTGGGCGGCTGGAATGCCATTCCATGGTGAAATGCCAGCAAACAGAATAGATAGTTTGGCTTGGAACTGTCTCCCAGGAGCAACAAAGATGCTGGGCTATTCAAACACAGCTCCCGTCGGGCATCGGTGAGTGGCTGCTGAAGTAGGTGTGGATGCCATGGCACTTCCAGACTCGGTGCTCGGATGGAGCGGCATCCCTCGGATAGAGAAGGTCCCTGGCGAAGCCATGCTGGTGCTGGCATTTGGAAGTCAGGCAAAGCACCCTCCTCAAGTGGTGAGGACTGAGGGGACCAGGTCCTCTGGTTCCCAGCGGAACAAGGTGTTATCTTTAGCAAGAGACAGAGACTGCGGGGTGAATGTTTGCTTGGAGTCGTAACCAGAAAAATGTATTGAGATAGGTTATCCAAACAGGTGACACAGAACTGGGCATGGCGGTGCACACCTGTAACCCCAGTGCTTGGGAGGCTGAGATAGGAGGATTGCAGGTTTCAGGCCAGCCTCAGCAAGCAGTGAGACTCTCAGAAACCTAGCGAGCCTGTGTTTAAAACAAAAAAATGAAGAAAGAAAAAGGGCTGGGAGTGTAGCTCAGCGGTAGAATGCCCCTGGGTTCCATCCTCAGCAACACACACACACACACACACACACACACACACACACACACACACAAACACAAGCAAACATCCTTGGCCTGATATGTGGCAAAATGGAGCTTAAAACCAAGAAATTTGGGAGCAAAAAGCATAGGGCGCATCAGTGATCAGGGCAAATTTCTGGCGGGAGAGGCAGAGGCATGGCTGAACAACTCTGGAACACATCTGGGAAAAGAGGGGTAAGTTCCCATATCCCAGGCTCTCTCTGAACTGTCCTGGATCCCCTGCCCCAGGGGTTCGGCGAGGGAGCCGCCCGTGATAGTAACGGGGGCTGGTTCCGCCCCTGGCAGCCAACAGATACCCATTTCAAAGCAGACATCTCCCCTCCTTCATCCTCCCCTTTCCTTCAACCCTGCTAACAAATAACATGTTATTATCTATTTGCTGACAGAAGGGGACCTGGTGTCTGTGGACTGGAGTCAGAACTGACTCAAGGAGGCTCGGACACAAACCGTGGCCCTTCTGATAAGCACACCTGCGTGGCGCCGGAGAGCTAACTTTTAAAAGGGACTTGATAGCCAAGCACGGTGGCGCACGCTTGTAATCCCAGTCAGTACTTGGGAGGCTGAGACAGGAGGATCATGGGTTTGCGACCAGCCACAGCAACATAGCGGGGCTCTCTGCAACTCAGTGAGATTCTGTAGGAGGTGTAGCTGGAGGTGTAGCTCGGAGGTCGAATGCCCCTGGGTTCAATCTCTAGTACCACCAAAAAAGGGGGGAGGGACTTGATTCCTTTGTGGGTAGAGAACCCAACACTTAGGGCCACTGGCTTCTCTGACTTACTAGCAGATCAATACATTTCTTTTTCCTTCTTCCCAAAGGCAAATCGTATTATGTCATTTGGCAAATCGAGGTTGGTATCTGAGGTCAGTACCTGATGGCCCGGGCAGTCTGCCATTCTGGGATATTTTTAGGTTATCTGAGCTGGTTAAGGAGAGTGGGGTGGACAGATCCAATAAAATGAAGTCCTTGCCTGGTGGCCAGTGCTTAAGACATGTTGGCCAGCATCCTTTTAAAAATGTGCCATTTTAAGTGACCAGGGATCCGCGCACTGAAATGCCGGAGGCTTTTAACTCTCCGGGGGTTCTGGCTCTGGGGACCCTGCTTGGCATCATATGGGGCCTTGGGAAGTTAAGACCTAGACCAAAGCTCTGGCTCAGCAGCTTCTTATCAGAGCCATGGGCTCCTTAGGGCTCCATGAGACAAAATTCCGGGAGTCTATGAACCTGAGGAAAAAATTGCTCCCCCCTTTTTTTCCCCTGTAAATGAAATTTAGCATTTCCTTGAACGAATGCAGACAGCAACCTCTGTAGGTGAAAATCAGCTGAACCTGCGTCACCAATAGAAAGCACAGATAATTTTTATATATCAAACCTGGTATGTAGATATCTGGTAATATTGTTTATAGTCATACAAGTTTGCAATTATAGCTGTAATTAATCTAATGATTAGATCCATTACTTATTTAATGCATTATTTATTTATTTTTTTTAGTGGTACTGGGGTTCCTGGAAGCCCTTCTACCTCCGGGCTACACTCCCAGACCTATTTTATATTTTATTTGAAAACAGGGTCTCTTAAGCCAGCAGAGGCTGGCTTTGAACCTGCGTGACCCTCCTGTCTCCGCCTCCCAAGCGCGGGGATTACAAGCGTGCACCACCACGCCCGGCTTAATGCATTAATTTGAAAGTCTGTGTAGAGCTGGGTGCCGTGGCACAGGCCTGTCATACCATCTATCCTGGAGGCTGAGGAAGGAGAATGTCAAGTTCAAGGCCAGCCTTGACAACTTAGCCCCTGTCTCATAATAAAGGTGTAAAATAAAGGACTGAGAATGCAGCTCAGTGATAGAGTGCTTACCTAGTATCTATGGGGCTCTGAGTCAAGCCAAAGTCACACACACACACACACACACACACACACACACACACACACTATCTATACTATAAATCTGTGTAATTCAATATAGCTCTAGTGCTTATTTTTAATGGGTCTTAATCTTTTTATTTTACATAAATTTCACATCCTCTAATGTCTTTTACCCCAGCCATGTTTGACTAGAGTATGTTCATTTCAGGTTGCCACAAGATCAAGTATGAGGATTTAGAAGTTGTGTTTTCTGTTTTTTGTTTTGCTTTTTAAATTTTTTTTTTCTTAAAAGAACGCGAGTGTTTTAATCCTAGATACATTTTGTTCCTTTTGGTACTGGGTATTGGGCACAGAAGCATTTTACCTCCAAGCTATCCCCCCAACCCTTTTTATTTTTTGTTTTGAAACAGGATCTCACTAAGTTGCTGAGGTTAGCCTGAAACCTGTGATCATCCTTGTCTCGGCTTCCTGAGTCCTGGGATTAGGTGTTTGCATAAAATATACTTGTTTCACGAATTTGTAAAATGCCTTTCTAAGAAGGGTCCTATAGTCTTCAACAGGCTGTCAAAGGTCTACGGCATGGATAAGGTTAAAGGTCTCCAAACACCCAGTGGTACGAGGTCAATCCGGGCCTGGTACAGCTGTCAGACCAGAGGCCATTGCATAAAGATGAAAATATCAGCCAGCTCTGGTCTCCACAGACCCCCTCCTCCTGCCTGTGTTAATCAGTGGTCATCAGAGGGAGGAATCACTGTGTGTCAAACCCTCATGCCTCTGTGTGTGTGTGTGTGTGTGTGTGTGTGTGTGTGTGTGTGTGTGTGTTACTGGTGATTAAACCCAGGGGCATTCTACCTCAGAGCTACCCCCCCCCCAGCCCTATTTTAGTTTTCAGTTTGAACAGGGTCTCGCTAAATTGCAGAGGGCCTCACTAAGTAGTTGAGGCTGGCTGCGAACCTGTGATCCTCCTGTCTCAGCCTCCCAAGTACTGGAATTAAAGGCGTGATCTACCATGCCTGCCTTCATATTTTCTTTTAACTTATTTCGGAGAGAAAGCAGCCGCTGAAATCAAAGCCAGCGCCGGCAGGGGATGCTAGAGCGTCGCTCTACATTGCGTCCTCAGAGGCTTCCCAGGCTCAGCTCCCACCTGGCAGGACAGGAAGGAGCCTAGGTCCCCCATTCCCGAATCAGCCAGCTCTCTTAGATGCTCGCCCCCTGGTCGCCTGAGAAGGGGTCCTTGAAAAAAATGGACTTAATACTGCTCCCACTTAAGGCGAGCCACCGTCCTTGACAGCCATGGCAGCCACAGGGCCCCGAAGGCCAGACCCACCCTGGGCATCATGGGCTGACTCCCCATTTACGGGGCTCTGAAGAAGGAATGGGCACAGGGAGGACGCCATTGAGGGAGAGTAACGCGAGTTTCCACCAGGGGGCGCCGGTGCGCAGGTGCCGGTGCGCAGGTGCCGGCAGAGCACTGGGCTTTTCTCCTGCAAAGAGGACTTCTCTCTCTCCTTCTCTTGGATCTCTTTCCTTTTTTCTCTTTGTCTCTGCTTTTCTTTCTAAATGTCTCTCTCATTTCCTTCTATTTTTTCTTCCTCTTTTGGTGGTATGAGGGATTGAACCCATAGCCATAATCTCCCTCTGAGCTACATCCCCAGCCCTTTTTATCTGTGTGTGTGTGTGTGTGTGTGTGTGTGTGTGTGTGTGTGTGGTACTGGAGTTCCTGGAAACTCTTCTATCTCCAGCTACACTCCCAGATGTATGTTATGTATGTATGTGTGTGTGTGTGTGTGTGTGTGTGTGTGTGTATATATATATATATATATACATATATATATATGTATATATATATATATATATATTTTTTTTTTTTTTAAACAGGGTCTCCTAAGCCAGCATGGCTGGCTACGAACCTGTGCGATCCTCCTGTCTCCGCCTCCCAAGCGTGGGGATTACAAGCGTGCACCACCACACCTGGCTTTATCTTTATTTTGAAATAGGGTCTCACCAAGTTGCTAAGGCTGGCTGTGAACCTGTGATCCTCCTGTCTGGCCTCCCAAGTACTGGGATTACAGGTGTGTGATTATGATATAACTAGTCATGATGGCTATCATCTTGGAGGCATCCGAGTGGGTGGTCCAGGACTAGCCTAAAATACCCAACATCCACATCCCTGAGCCTGTCCTGGGCTCTTCACCAGGTCACCTCTTCTGACACTGAAATTATGCAGAGACTCTCCTACTGAGCAGAGTGCCCGTCTTCACGCCGGCTATCAAGGCCCTTGAGCCTTTCCTCTGTCCTTGCTGCCTCTATCCAGGTCACGGATTCTCCAGAAAGCTCGTCTTGCTTCAGAGAATAGCGTTTGGTTTATTTATAACTCACTGGCAACATCATGAAATCCAGAAAGTTCCTGTCCCTACCACGTCTTCATCTTCAGGTTGAACCACTGCACCAGACATTTTTAGATTCTAGTTTCCCCTGAATCGGCAGAGACTTTGTTTATAGAAATTAGGTTTGATGGCTTAGATCAAGAAACTCAAAGCCGGGCCTGGTGGTGCGCGCTTGTAATCCCAGCATTCGGGAGGCTGAGACCGGAGGATCGCAGTTCGCGGACAGCCTCAGCTACTACTTAGTGGGGCCCTCTGCAACTCAGTGAGACCCTGTTTCAAAATAAAGAATAAAAAAAAATAGGGCAGGGGGTGTAGCTCAGAGGTCGAATGCCCCTGGGTTCCATCCCCAGACCTGCAAAAAAAAAAAAAAAAAAAAAAAAAAAAAAGAAAAGAAAGAAACTCAAATAACGGACATAAAAAAAGGGGGCATTTTCACTGTCTTTCTCTCATACAAAGAAATCCTTAAGCAGGCAAGCCAAGGTTAGTGTGGTTGCTTCATCTGGAGCCAAGGTGCCTCTATATCTCTGCTTGTACTATATTCAAATCAAATAACCTAATCATTGTAGTATGGTTGCTGCAGCTCCAGACATTTCGCCCATCGTCTAGGAAGCAGGACAAGGAGTCGTCAGGGACTGAAGCTAAATCAGCCTCCTTCAAGGCCATTCTGGTAGGCCCCACTTGATCACCCCCATTTGCCTCGTGCTAGCCACCCCTATCCCAGCACCCCCAGCAAAGGAGGCTGGGAGATGTAGTTTCCAAGCTGGACACATTGTTGACCATAGCACTTCAGAGAT
This sequence comes from Muscardinus avellanarius, assembly GCF_963383645.1. Classification (NCBI taxonomy): domain Eukaryota; kingdom Metazoa; phylum Chordata; class Mammalia; order Rodentia; family Gliridae; genus Muscardinus; species Muscardinus avellanarius. Next base: position 86,871,311 of record NC_137796.1, on the reverse strand, counting down.
TTGCTAACCAAAAAAGAGGAGATTGGGTCCACAGCCACAGTCTCTGACACGTACTCCTCCTCCCTGAGGGAGAAGGAAGATGGATCCCCAGAGCTCCAACCCCCAATTGGCTTTTCTATAACAGCCATTAATGGTATTGACCAGCCTGTCGGTATCATTGCGCTTTTATGGCTCCAGGGAGAGGCACGCTCTGTGGCCACTGGCCCCTTTGTTATAGCTAATGACGGCGGAGTGTGTGAGAGACAGTGAGATCTCTCCGGCAGATGAATGGCCACTGCCCAGACCCCGGCACATAGACGCAGCCAGGCAGCCCGAACTGACTACATGAGACAACGCCACAGAGCACTGTTTAAAAACAAGTAGCAAGCTTTACTTTAGAACAGTTTTAGATTTATAGAAGATCCGAGCAAATAGAGTTTTACTAATACCTCCCTGATACACACGGCTTCCCCTATTATTAAAATCATGCATGGGTTTGAGACATTTGTCAGAACAGATGAAGCAGCCTTGGCCCATCATTATTAACTGAGGTTCAGAGTGTACTCAGACTTCCTTGAGTTTTCACCTGACGTCCTTGTGTTCTGTTCCAGGATCCCGTCCAGGATGCCATGTCACGTGTATTTTTCATGTCTCTTTAGGCTCCTCTTGGCTAAGGGGGGGACAGTTTCTCAGATTCATCTCATTCCTAGTGACCTTGGCCTTTCTGAGGGGCAGTGACGTGGTATTTTATAGGATGATTCTCTATAAGAAGTTGTCTGAAGTTTTTACCGTGATAAGACTGGGGTTAGGGTTTCTCTGGGAAAAAGACCACAGAGGCAGAGTTGCCATTTTCATCACAGATATCAAGGATATATATCATCAATAAGATTTATGATTGTTGACGTTGGCCTTCGAGCAACTGGCTAAAATATTGTTTGTTTAGTTTCTCCACTGTTAAGGATATGATTTTCCCTTTCCATAATCTTCGGGGAGGAAATCACTCTGCACAGCCCACATTGAAGAAGTCGGGGAGCAGTGTTCCTCCTCCTTTAGGTGAAGTGTCCACATAATTTATTTGAAAATTTTCCATATGTGAGATTTGCTTCCTCCCATGGAGAAACTTTGAAACTACAAATATATAAGTCAACTTTCTGTTACTATAACAAAATACCTGAGCTAATAAACTTTAAAAAGAAAAGACTGACTGGTTTTGACTTAGTCTCAGAGGTTCCAGTCTGTGGACAGTTAACTCTGTTGCTTTTGGGCCTGAGGTGAGGCAGGACATTCATGGCAGGGAAGCTGCAAACCTCATGATAGTTGGGAAACCAAGAAGGGCCAGAGTCCCAACATCCCCTTCAAGGGCATGCCCACAGTGGCCTAATTCCTGCCACTAGGCCCCACCTCCTAGAGGCTCAACCACCTCCCAGCAGGTCCCCAATGGGGGCCAAGTCTTCAGCACGAGCCTTTGGGGGACATTCTGAATCCAAAGATAGCAACAAAAATCTACGATCATTTCTTCTCTAACCACTCGTCCTAAAATATGCTCGTGATATTTTCTTAAAACAGGAGACCTAGAAATGTACATTTTGACCTTGCCCATAATTAAATATTAAATAATATATACACATATATTAAAACCAGCATGTCTTATTTTCTTCTTTGTGAAACAGCCAGGTAAACATACCATGAACTGTCAAATCCAGTCCTCTTCTTCAAAGGTGACATGTCACAAATACAACTCGCATCGCCTGGCTGTCAGGCGTGTCTCCATGAAAAGGAACTCATTTAACAATTGCTGGTGCCGCCTGAGTGCCGAGCTCACATTCTTACCTGTGCTGGGCGGCCGGGAAAGAGAGCTGGCAGAAGGCTTGGCTGGGAAGAGCAGAGTCACAGAAGCGCAGGACTGAGCCACAGTAGAGCACCCACCTCTGCTTCACCCTATGTAGGGGCAGACCTCACTCCTTGCTAAAACCTTTATCCCAACATTGAATGGATGGTTCTGTTAGAAAGCAAGTTTGTGTGTGTGTGTGTGTGTGTGTGTGTGTGTGTGTGCGCGCGCGCGCGTGCATTGTGGTGTGTGTGTGTGTCTGTGCGTGCATTGTGTTGTGTGTGTGTTTTACTGGGGATTGAGCCCAGGGACAGTCTGCCACTGAACTTCATACGCCTCCAGTTCTATTTTATTCTTTATTTTGAAACAGTCTCACAAAATCACTGAGAGTCTCACTAAGTTGATGAGGTTGGCCTTGGACTTGTGATCCTCCTGTCTCAGCCTCCCAAGCACTGGGATTACAAGCGTGCGCCACCACACCGGGTTAGAAAGCAAGTTTCCACTGAGTGAAAGCCACAGCCCAGTTTCCATCTAGGCAGCCCCATTTGGAGTCTCTGAGCTTTAAAGAACAAATCCAAATCATTTCCATCTTGATCCGTTTTCTGTTGCTATACCAAAATGCCTAAGACCAGGCAATTTATGAAGAATAGAATTTTATTTATCTCATAGTTCTGGGGGGCTGGAAAGTCCAAATACCAAGGCACCAGCATCCTATGTGGTCCTTCTTGCTGTATCCAAACATGGCGGAGGTCACCAGAAGGTGAGACACAGTGAGTGTGGCAGTTCCAATCTCTTTCCCACTTCTTAGAAAGTCACTAACACCATCGTGGGGCCCCGTCCTCATCACCTCATCTAATTGTAATTACCAGAGACCTCCTTCCAATGACCACGAACATATGAATGTGGAGATTAAGTTTTCCACACACATGAATTTGTGGGGAATGCATTCAAACCCTAGTAGTTACTGAGGTAGCCATTTAGCCTTTTATTTGTTATTTATTTATTTATTTATTTATTTATTTATTTATTATTACTTTTTGGTGGTACTGGGGTTCCTGAAAACCCTTCTCCAGGATACACTCCCAGACCTATTTTTATATTTTTTAAATTTGGAAACGGGGTCTCTTAAGCCAACGCGGCTGGCTTCGAACCTGCGCGATCCTCCTGCGTGGGGATTACAAGTGTGCGCCACCACGCTCGGCTTGCCATTTAGCCTTTTAAATTAAGCATGATCATGACATGAGTCCCAGAGATCCCCTCAGCCATACCGATCTCCCACTGACCTTCCCCCACCCACCTTCCTCCCTCCATGGTGGTCCAAGGCACTGGCCACGCCTCTCCCCAAGTCAGTCTCCTTCAAGTGTACGCACTGGGTGCTGGGTGTTCTCACTGGTGAGATGTGACCTCCTGGCTCGTTACCACTGAACCCCTCTCCCTGGCCTGGACTCCGCAGTGGCAAGACCATCACTTCTTCCTGGGTCTCCCACTTCAGCCGTATTTGCTTCAGACGACTGACCCAAGACTTCAGTGGAGTCCGTCTCGTTCTATATTAGAGGCCTGCCAGGATGGAGCTTCTCTGGCGTGTATTAGTACAGAGGGTTTTTCAGACCAAAGTTCAGGAACTTAAACTTATTCCGCTAAATTTAATAGTGTCCTGACCCCATTTGCAAGGGAAAAGGAAGATGATCATAAAAATTGAGCAGTATTTTAAATCTTTCTGGATGTTAGGATTATTGGTGTCATTTTCCTCTTACTCTTATTTACCTATACTCTCAATTTTTTTTAACAAATGAACCTACTAATTATTTGGTAATTTACCCCCTAAATTTCTTTTTGTTTTGTTTTACAAACATTATCTCTAATTATTTTATAATTCTCTCTCTCTCTCTCTCTCTCTCTCTCTCTCTCTCTCTCTCTCTCTTTTTTTTTTTTTTTTTTGGATACCAGGGATTGGACCCAGGGGCATTCAACCTCTGAGCTACATTATCAGTCCTATTTTACTTTATTATTATTATGTTTTATTTTGAAACAAGGTTTCACTAAGTTGCTGAGGCCAGCCTTAAACTTGTGATCCTCCTGTCTCAGCCTCTCAGATATTGGTAAATGCTACCACGCTCAGTCAAAAATTTTTTTTCCATCTTGTGTGAGGCAGTTAACTTTTCTAGCCCACTGAGGACTCCTTGGACTGATTCGGGAAGGACTAGACACTTATTCCTGTGGATTCTTTAACTACAGTCATCCCTGTAACTTTCAGCTGATGGTTCCAAGGCCCCCCTCACCCCTCAGATACCAAAATCTTTGGATGTGCGAGCCCCTTATATAAAAATGGCAAAGTACTTTGCAGAGAGCTCAAGCCCATCCTCCCATACACTTTAAAATCAACTCTAGCTTGCTTGTAATACCTAATACGATGTAAATGCTATGCAAATAGTCATTTAGCTATATTGTTCAGTGAATAATGTTAAGAAAAAAGTCTATACATGCTTAGTATGGATGCAATTGAAAATATACTTTAGACCCATCGCTGGTGGAAGCCACAGATCCGGAGCCTGTGCACGGGAGGCCGGCAGGGGACATTCCTTGGCACTTAAAGCAGAAAAGGAGAGTATGGAAGTGTGAGCCAGGGGGATGGAGTTCAAGACAGCGCCTGGCTTTGTTAAACTAAACCAAGTGTCAGAAGGCCTCCCCGAGGCCCGTGGACAGGCTAACAACAAGGACAAGCAAAAGAGAGAGAACACACACACACATATAAATATAAAATCTGAATTTCTGCTCCATTAGCATCCTGGGGGCCATGGCAGGAAACCTAGACATAGTCCATATTCCGGTAGGGGCCAGGCTCTCCTCCCCTCCTCCCTGTTCTAGGCCTTTACTGTCAGGAGCGGTGGGAAGGACAGGCAGGGGGAGCAGAGGACAGCTACCTGGAGGACAGTGTAGCCTAGTGCTTTTGAGCATGTGGTGTCGGGAGAGACTGACTGGGGTCTGAAACCCAAACCTCTACTAACACAGTGTAATATTAGGGCAAGTTGTTATTATCAACATTATTATTCTTGGGATTGCAGCCAGGGCCATTCTACCTCTGAGCTACACCCCCAACCCTACTTTATTTTTTATTTGAAGCAGGATTTCACTAAGTTGTGGAAGGCCTGGCCTTGCTAAGGCTGGCTGTGGACCCGAGATCCTCCTGACTCAGCCTTCCAAGTACTGGGATTCCAGGCATCACCATCATGCCTGGCTTAGGGCAAGTTATCGGCCTCTCTGAATTCCAGTCTTCTATCCCTATAAAAGGGATAGCTCTGTCTCACAAGCAAATCCCACCAAGCAGCGGCATCAACAGCAGACCAAGAACGAAACGAACCCACCGCCAACAGAAACCCTAGGAACGCAGTGGAAACAAATGAAAACGACAAAAAGCCCTAAACCAACACCAAAACCATCTCTATATTTGAGAAAAACACTCGCCTTCCTACCATCTGACCTCCAATGCTCAACCTCCTCATCCTTCTAGATTTTTTTTTTTTTTTTGAACCTAGGGGCCTTCTACCTCTGAGCCACACTCCTGGCCCTTTTTTATTTTTTATTTTGAAACAGGGTCTCACTAGGTTGCTGAGAGTCTTGCTACGTTGCTGAGACTAGCCTCAAACCCATGACTGTCCTGTCTCAGCCTCTCAAACGCTCAGATTTTAGGCATGAGCCACCATGCCTGGCTGGGTAATTCTTTTAAAAACGCAGGTAGCTGAGCTGAGAATGTAGCTCAGTGGTAGAGCACTTGCATAGCACAGAAGGCCCTGGGTTGGACCCCCAGCACCACCACCAAGTAAGAAGCAAGCATACAAACACCCCCTGCAACAAAACATTTAGAAAAAAGCTACAGCAAAACAAATAACAAAAAACCCAGCACACACACACACACACACACACACACACACACACACACACGCACATACACTAAGCAAAAGCCCAGTTTCCTCTTTGCAGGGACAGTTTTCATTTATCCACCAAACTGTCATCACTCCTATTTGTCTCACAGCAGGGAGCACTGAGGCCCCACTTCCTTTGACACTTCAGGGACAATGTCACAGGCTGCAGCGCAGCAGCCACAGCGGAGCCCCAGGAGCCCTCTGGGCTGTGGATTGCTGAGCAGGGCTGGTGGGGATCTGCAGCCTCCTGCAGAGCCAGTTCCCTGCCCTCGCCTGGCCTGCATGGAGCTCAGCACTGAGTCCCCACTGGAAGCTCGCAGAAGCTCTCAGAGGGCAGGCACTCTCCAGGGAGGGGACGAGCAGGTGCTGCCATCCCACCTTCTAAAAGACTCTTGGAAAGACACCCTCTAAAAGACTTCTGAGGATTTCTCCAGACATCTCTGGATGTCTGGAGAGATGTTTGGAGAAATCCTCAGAACCTCATTAATTTGGGCAGATGCATGGTGGGTTAGGGTTGGGCTTTGGGGTCCAGGAGAGCTGAGTTATAAAATAATTGTAATTTCAGTGCGGTTTCAGTGTACACGTCAACCAGAACTTCTGGTTTCCACACGGGCTCCAGGTAGGGAAAGTCTTTGAAGACCATCTAAGTGGGTATGCCTCCCAGGCGCGCACCACCACCACTGTGATCGCAGTACTTGGGAGACTGAGACAAAAGGATTGCGGTTTCAAGGCCAGCCTCAGCAACTTAGCGAGATCCTTAGCTATGTAGTGAGAACTTGTTTCAAAATTTAAAAAAAAAATGAGGCTGGGAGTGTAGCTCAGAGGTAGAACAACTCCACTAGGATCAATCCCCTTTATAAAAAAATTATAATAAATTAAAAAACGGGCGTGGTGGCTCACGCTTGTAATCCCAGCATTTGGGAGGCAGAGACAGGAGGATCTCGGTTTGTGAACAGCCTCAGCTACTTATTGAGGCCTTCTGTAACTTAGTGAGACCTTGTTTCAAAATAAAGAATAAAAAAGTAGGGCTGGGGGTGTAGCTCGAAGGCAGAATGCCCTTAGGTTCCATCCCTAGTACCACAAAAAAAAAAAGGAAAAGAAAAGAAACCACTCTCCACATGATAATAATTGAGGAGGCAGCCCTATTTTATTTAGTCATGCACTGGAATTACACATCATAGTGAGGTTTGTTGGGATATAAACACATGTGCACATAGCTCTTGCTGTATTTCCTTCTGCATGGGAATAATTTTTTTTCTGATAGAGATAAGAGCTGTTCTGGGTCCAGAGGGACCACTTCCTTATCAAAGTCCTGAACGAGATAAAAGAATGTACAAGGGACTGTGACCTGGCTTGGCTTCTCCGGCGGGTTTGGCCGGCGCCTGCGAATCCTCTGACCTCCGCACGTACGAGACGTCTGGAGACTTTCCCAATGCTTCACGTCTTCACTTTGATAATTATCTATAAATTCACATACGCCTATTCTAGATTATCTCGATGACCAGGGGAGCGGTAAGCAGGAGCTGAGGACGTGTGTTTGTCTTTCTGTTTGCACGGCAGAGGCACGCGATAGTTCCATGGTGATTGCCATGAGTTCAAAGGAAGAGTGCAGGTTGTAATTACGTGTGTTTGTCACTCAGGAAAGCTACCAGAACATAAATTCCTAGAGGTTCCTATCTGCTTTGTCACTACAGGTATTATGGGATGCAGATCCCTGTTTGACCCACTGTGTGCTGGTAGATTATTTCTCCTATTGCCACTGCAGCTGTATTAGATTGTCTAAGTATTCTGGTGTTTGTATGTGATGAAACTGCCTAGTGATGCATTTATCAGGAGGGGCCCCTGCCTGCGGGCAACGCACAACTGTCCATTATCCTTAGCCGTATCCTCGACAGAGAGTAGGCGCTGAATACATGTAGTGAATGAATATTCAGTATGCCAGGCCTGGTGGCTCATGCCTGTAATCCTAGTACTTGGGAAGCTGAGATAGAAGATTGCAGGTTTGAGGCCAGCCTCAGCAACTTGGTGAGACCCCCTGCTTCAACATTTAAAAAAGGGCTAGGGGTGTAGCTCAGTAGACTGTTCCTGGGTTCAATCCCTAGTACCACCACCACTATACACACACAAAATAAAATAAAGATGTTAAGTAAACATTTCAAAATATTTGGATTACAGGAAAGCATGTGGCTATGGGCGGGTAATATTGAGTTTTCACCAGGCACCAATGAACCGCAGCTCACGTATTTGGTACTGTGTTCACATAGGAAACAGCAGCGGCTTCTTCACAGGGAGCCGCGATGCCAACAGGTTAAATGGTGCTGTTAACTTGAACATGATCAACTCTAGATTTGTTCATATTCACTTGTGAATTTATTTTTGGAACTCTAATAGGCCTATGAACAAAAGCCATTTTATGCTTATATATACTGGAGAAACATTATAATAAAAAATAGGTCAACCCTGAGGGTCTGTGAAAAATGTCTTTCTTTAGAAGAATCGCATCTATAACTTAAGACATATTAGATAAGAAATTTCAACAATATATGCTTAGTCCTGGGGAAGAGGGCACGTGGCTTCTCTAGCCCAGAGAGTTAACCTTTTCTGCAGGTGGTGGAAATGACCTTCATGCACGGATCACGTGGCTGCTGGTGGAATTGATGTTGTCTTCCTCTTAATTATGACTGGCAGTTTTCCAGCTGAAAGCAGACCATGCAGTGCTGGGGACTGAACCCAGGGGCATTCTACCTCTGAGCTACACCACCAGCCCTTTCATTTCTTATTTTGAAACAAGGTCTCACTAAGCTGCTGAAGGTCTCATTAGGTAGCTCAGGCTGGCTTTGAACCTATGATCCTTCTGTCTCAGCTTCCCAAGTACTGTGAAGCTCACTCACCTGGCTCACATCACAGATTTTAGTGGGCAGTTAATCTAAGCAGAAGGCTTTGTCTTTGTTTGCTTTAAGTGCTGCAAAGGGCTGAGCATTGGGATATTACTTTGCTTGGCTGTCAACTGGAACAGAAGATATTCAAGCTTTGCTTGGCTGTCAGTTGTTCTGTCCTGGAACAGAAGTTGTCTCTAGAGCAGATCAAGTAGCTAGCTAGATAGCTGGCTAGATAGATAGCTGGGCACCCATTAGGCGAGTGGAGGGGACTTTGATTGTGGGATAACATGAACCCTGACTGCTTATTAAGGATGATGACGACTTGCTGGATCTGGCAGCCTCCTGCAATCTGGAAGCATCAACAACATCAAGGACCTCTCTGGCTTTCTTGGTTCTTCTCCTTGGCTCTCTGTCTTTGGGAAATTAGCGTTGGGAGCCCGTCAGTAGGCAGCAGATGAAGTCTAGTGAACCGAGGAGCTATGAGTGTAAGATCCCTCAGTTAGTCTGAGCCTCTTGGGAGAAAGGACACTGGAACCTGCGAATAGTATACTCCTAGACTCCCACGTGTGCCAGCCCATCTCAGGCTGCCCAGGGCTCCAGGGACCTTCAAGAGAGTGCACCGATTTTCTACTCTCAAAGGTGAATTGTAAAGAACAAGGATCATATGTAGGTCCACCAAGGTAGTTTGCATTTTCTCAGTATATTTTAGTTCCAGCTCCTTCCTCCTGCCTTCCCACCCTCTTACTCTTTTCCTTCTGCCCTTTCTCGAGAAGTTATAAAAAGCAAACCACAGCCAGGCACTGTGGTGCATGCCTATAATCCCAGTGACTCGGGGTGGGGGTCAGAGGCAAGAGGCTGGCCAGTTTGAGGCCAGCCTCAGCAATTTAGAGGGACCTTGTCTTAAAAACAATGGCTGGGGATATAACTCAGTTGCAGCGCACCCCTGGGTTCAGTCCCTAGTAACACACACACACACACACACACACACACACACACACACACACACACCAAACCACAGTAGAGGTATTCAATTATATTTGTGAAACTGAATGGAAATGTACCTCTGGAGTTTGGAGCCCACCACGGATTCTCAAACTCAGGTCTAGATAATGTCCCTGGTGAACAGAAAGCAGAGTTTTGAGGGGATTCTGAAATGCAGGCTTCAAGAGAGGAAGGGTAGCTAATAAAAAACCAATAACCAGCCAGCCCAGCTGCAGATCTAGAGCACAAATCAAAACAGGAGGCCAAGGCCGACATGCTGGCAGTGGGCGGGCACTGGGCACCTGAGTCCAGCCACCTGGCTTGTCCCCGACTTCCCGGGCCCCCTGGCCCCCTATGCAGGCTCCAAGCCCCTCCCCGGCCAGCTGTCACCCCGCCTGTCTCTGAGCAGCATTGCAAGCCAAGTACAAAGAAGAGGATTAGCAGGTGGGTCAGGAATACTTACTCCGAGGACAGCCCCAGGAGGGGCCTGCTCTGCCGAGAAACTGAGATTTTTTTTTCCCCAAAAAAATGATAGGAAAAAAACAACCAGATATAAAAATGGCTTTCAAGTAAAATGACTTTGTGGCTTCAGATGGCGGCTTCTGGCCCCCATCCTGCTGCCTCGGTCTTTTCTATTTCTTCTCTTCTAGCCACCAGAATATATAAAGCCAGGAAGATGACATTTGAGAAATAACATATAGATTCAGCGACATGGGCTTTGATGGCTCGGGACATTTATCAGAAATACCATCTGTAGTGTCTTCTGCCACATACCATTGTGGGGAAAAATAAGAGACAGGAGAGAGATGGCCACTGATGGGGGTGTGCAGAAGAAATGGCGTGCTTGGGGCAGGAGAGAGACCGTGCTGTCAGAACCCAGGCTCCTCTGCCGCGCCTACCTCTGAAGCAGAGGTGACAGCGAGGGGTGGGGAACTGGCATGTCGCTTCTCAAACTCTAGATGGTGCCAACTGCCGACATTCAATGCGGGGGCCACATATTTTCCCTTGAGCTACATGCTTGGAGCTTACTGCCTAGACAAATAACGGTGCAGAGATATAGGGTCTCTGGAACTTTCCAAGTCTCCCAAAGAACCTGAGACTGAAGGATCCATCAGAGCCCCACTTCCCTCCTCTCTTCTTCCTTGTCTCTGGCTTCAGCAGCATCTCTGTCCTGAGCCCCAGCCACTCCCAAAGCCAGGAGGTCCAGCAGGGACCCTGGAGGTTAAGAGGGTGCTGAGCGCCCCTTCTGGCCAGGGTCTCTCCAAGCGTCCCCAGCTGCTGACAGCTGGTGCTGGTGTGAATGAACCGTCCAGGCTCCTGGATCGTGGAACCAAGGGCCAGCACTGACTTGGAGCCCATGTACTGATGTCCAGAGGGGAAGAGCCTTTTATAGGACACATGGAGCAACCATCCCAGCACACCCTGCGTGCCGCCGGCGGCCCTACAGGAAGCCAGCACTTGTCCCTCTGGCAGCCAGTTCCAGCGCACTGGACACAGCCTGGGGGACACACAGGAGCCCAAGCTGTGGCACGCGTGCCCTCTGACCTGCCAGCGGCCCCCTGCTCATGTTCCCATCTCTCCCTTAACCTTTCTAGCTCCTGCTCCCCGGGGATGCTGAGACTGATATTTTAGGCGACAGACTCCTCATTGCCAAACACAATTTTCCATCAGTGTGCACATGGGCCCCAATTCTCAGAGAACCCATAAGAGAAATGGCAACTGCTATGTGGTGCGTATGTGTGCGTGCGCGTGCATGTGTGTGTGCATGCGTAGATGTGTGTAGTGTGGCACTGAACAAGATGGGTCTTCTTGGCCCCTTTCCAGAAGAGCCACGCCGGGGGCGGGGGTTCCTCGTCTCTCTGGCCATGTCCATCTCCACCGCAGAAGGTTGTCTTGCAGGATTTCACATTCCTATGGGCATCCCAGAGGCAGATGCTTCCTCTGCGGCCCCGTGGTCCTCAGAGGTGGGATTTTCTGGGGGCAGGAGGGGACGTGGCGGGGTGCTCTTAGCTACCTAGCTTTGTTTCACCCCAACCTGCGAGGACTTTTTTTTGTCTTTAATAAGACCAAACTCCCCAAATCAAAGGACCCTTCCACCACATCTCAAGGATTCCCTTCTAGAGGAATCCACATGCAAAGGAAATGTAATCTCAGCATTTGGGAGGCTGAGACAGGACGATTGCAGGTTTGAGGCCAGCTTCAGCAACTCAGAAAGACCTTGTTTCAAAAATAAAAATAAGCCGGGTGTGGTGGCGCACGCTTGTAATCCCCGCGCTTGGGAGACTGAGACAGGAGGATCGCGCGGGTTCAAAGTCGCCTCACTACTTAGTGAGGCTCTCAGCAACTTAGTGAGAACCTGTTTCCAAATAAAGTATAAAAAATAGGTCTGGGAGTATGGCCCAGAGGTAGGAAGCCCCTGGGTTCCACCCCCAGTACCACAATAAATAAATAAATAAATAAATAAATAAATAAATAATAAATAAATGGCTGGGGAGTGTAGCTTGGAGACAGAACTCCTCTGGGTTCAATCCTCAGTACAAAATAAAAGAGAAAAAAATAAAGAGAAGGAAGAAAAAGCGACAGCAGTAAAGGAGGCGGCACTGGGAAATGCTGAGGTGTTTATTTCAGGAGATGGGGCGAGGGGTTGATCACCAATAAGATGCCACCAAATGAGACACTGTGAACCCCACACTGGGTAGCTAGCGGGTTTGGTTCCGGGCAGGGGGCAGCAGGGACAGCAGTGGGAGGGTGGACGGGGCACCACACCAGGCGAGGCCGGGCGTGTCCTCTAGCCAGGGGGCGGGCGGCATGGGCCCCTCTCTCCTCCGCAGCCTCGACCCCGTCAAGATGAGCGATTAAGCATCAAGCCCAAGGCCACACAGCTGCATCTGCTCCAGCACACACGCACGCACACACTCAGACACACGCAGGCACACCGCCACATACCGCACACACGCTCATGCGCATGCGCACGCGTCCATATATTAACTCTGATTTATAAGTGCACCCTAACCAGAGGGCAATCGGAAAGAAATTATTACTCTTAAGAGAGGAAACAAGCGCCTTCTTCCCTGCCGGCCGGCAGAGCGTGGGGTGAAATGAGGTGAGCAGAAAGCGGTGATCAGTTCCGGCGCCCTCTGCCGGCTGCTGCAGCCCTAAGGCCGCCATGGAGGCCCCCAGCCGCTGGGCGAGCCAGGACTCGGGGTCCCCAGCGGGCAGAGCCCCTTGCAGCTGAGAGCATCCTGCAGGCTCCGCCTATTTCCAGTCCCCTAGGGACCTAGTGCCCAGGTGACCAGGACAGGAAGCATCTTTCCCTTGAGGCCATCTCAGGCAGGGTCTAGAAAATCTCAGAGCTGAAGCCCCCAAAGCTACCCTGATCAGAAGTTTGGGGACAGCGACTGCCTCGGGGAGTGAGCAGGCATCCGGGCAGAAGCGACCTCAGAGACAATGGGTCTTGGAGCCTCGCTGCCTCCTCCTCCGGGGTGGGGGTGGGGGTGCTAGGATGTGGCCGAAACCCCCATGCGATGCCCTCGTTTCCTTGAGGGCCCAGGTGAAATTCAGAAGTGGCTGATGCTGCAGAGGATGAAAAAGAGGAGAGACCCTGCCCAGCCCGGTCCTGATGCTGGGAAGGGATGCTGCTGAGATGAGGACAGCCTTGCTCCTTGGTACCAGGCCACATCTGGGGCTGCAGAAGGCATAGCTCCTAGTTTCCCAGAGGAGGGATGGGGTAAAAGGGACTTTTCCGGGGTCATGAGCCGCAGGCAGCCGGGTGCCTGAGGGGGCACAGAGTCTTCGCCTGGGGCCCCGTGCTGCCCAGCGAGCACCTGTTGGGCCCCGGCTGTCTCTCCACGCATGGCTGGTCCGAGGAACAGATGGGCTGGGTCCTGCCGGCGCCCCAGCTCCTCACCCCCATCTACTTGATGGAGTTCTTAATGGTCCATCTCTGTCCCGTGCAGCTGCGGAGGATAAGGTCGATGCCAGCCAGGCCCCGGTTCTCCACCTCCAGGCAGCGCCCCGTGCCCTTATTCATGATGGCTCCATTCTGGGAGGAGAGAGACAGACCCGGGCTTAACAACTGTATGTCTTTGCATATGCTTTTGCATGGGGGAACAAATCCCAGCAATATTCTTCCCACGGTGGAAGGGGTCAGGGGTGAGGAGGGGGCTCCTCTGGAGTCCCTAAGTCAGAACACAAACTGGAGGGAGTCAGAATGGCCCTGGGATGGGATGGGCATGGTGGTGTGTGTCTGTAACCCCAGTACTTGGGAGGCTAAGACAGGGGGATTGCAGGTTCCAGGACAGCCTCAGCAAGTAGTGAGAGTCTCATCTGCCTAGTAAGACTGTCTCAAAAAATAAATGTAAATAGGGCTGAGTGTATAGCTTAGAGGTAGAATGCCTTTGGGTTCAATCCTCAGTAACACACACACACACACACACACACACACACACACACACACACACACACGGGTCCTAGGATACTTGAGATCAGACTTTCTCAACCTCATTGACTGTGGGTACTTGGCAGATTTTAGGAAACTGCTCTGATTTCTCAGAGCCCAATCCTCTGATGTGAGGATGAGGAAAGTGTTTTCCCACAGAAATCTCTCCACCATGCCTCCCTGAATATGTCCGGGGCCCCTGGGCCTGGCTGAGGGCTGGGAGATCTGGGTTCCAGATTGTGCTTTGCTGGGGACTCTCGGGGGAGCCATTTCTTCCCCCCGCGGCCCGCGGCACCTGTGCTGGCCTCTGGTTCTGTCCGCGGAGTGCTCACCTGGATGAAGTTCCAGCGCTTGTACAGGCTGCTCTTGACTTTGTCGCAGTCGAGGAGCTGGGGCAGCCGGCTCTTGGAGTTGTCCACCAGGCAGCGGGTGTCCGGGAGGAGCGTGGTGGTCCCCAGGGCACCCAAGTGCAGGAAGCCTTCCTTGGTGTAGCGGGCGAGCTGTGGGGAGACGGGAGCGGCAGGGCAGAGGGAGTGTGGGGTGGGGGTGAGGCCAGGGAGGACGGGCAGGGGTGAGGCTCTCATGTACTGCAGCCTCACCTCTGCCTTCTGCCACCCGACACCCTCTCTCTCACAGCCCCCCATGCATCCAACTCCCGGGCCAGCCCTGATCCAGGAAGCCCTTGCGCTTGCTGAGCCTGGATACGGATCTCCCACGGCCACTTTCTGATTTTTTTTTTTCCTAAGCAAGTCTTTAATGTTTTAGAACTCTAGCCTTCAGTCCAGGGTGGGGGTGGGAGTCAGAATAGGCGAGAGGAGCCAGATATCTGATTTCTAAAGCTCGGTTCTGCTCCCACCCGGATAGGCCACCTGGAACAAACTGCTTACTTTTGAGTCTCCATTTCCTCTTCGCTTATAAATTGGGATAAATGAACTCTACCCTGTTGCCAAGGGACCGAAGAGGCAATGTACCGAGGAAGAAACTGACACTAAAGAGAATCAACCTCATAGATACTAAAGAAATAAAAACCACTTGGCATGGTGGTGCACATCTATAATCCTGGTACTTCGGAGGCTGAGATAGGAGGATTGAAGGTTTTGAGGCCAGCCTCAATAACTTAGTGAGACTCAGCTACTTAGTGAGACTGTCTCAAAATAAAATATAAAAATGGGCTGAAGGTGTAGCTCAGAGGTAGAACACCTCTGGGTTCAATCCAAAGGGGGCGGGGAATAAAGACTATTCCTATTTCTGCAACGTAGGGCTGTTACCCTCTTGCAATAGGTCTAGAGGTAGGGTAAATTACTACAGCCTTTCAAAAGGGGTATGTTTTTGCTTTTTTTTTTTTTTTTTTTTTTTGCGCTACTGGGGATGGAACCCAGGGGCATTCTACCTCCAAGCGACAGCCCCAGCCCTATTTGTTATACTTCATTTTGAAACAGGGTCTCACTGAGTTGCAAAGGGCCTCACTAAGTAGCTGAGGCTGTCGTTGAACTGCGATCCTCCTGTCTGGGATTACAAGCATGCACCACCACGCCTGGCTTTGTTTTTGCTTTTAAAATATTGTCCTCCTTTGCTATAAATCCATTTTTAGAAATCTACCCAAAGGATATAATCAGAATTGTGAACCAAAATCTGTTGTATAGGCTACTTATTGCAACATCATTTATGATTCTGAAAAGGCAGAAATATCCTAAACTTGCTTTGTATGTGTACTGAAATAAATGCTGGAGAGTGCTGTAGATTTAAAAAAAAAATGGCCACATCTTCACTTTCCCTTTTATTCCAGCGTGGCAGTATGGCCTTGCAGCAGTTTCCATCGGGAAGCCCTCTGTCTTCCTAATCTTTGAATAGCGGCCGGCCTCGTGACTCGCTTTGGCCAATGGGATGTAGCAGAAGTGAGGACGTGGCTGTTCCTAGTCTGGCCTTCAGCCTCACACACTTCCACCCGCTCTCTTGGAACCCTGACACTGCTATGGCTGTAGCCTGGGCTGACCTGCGGAAGGACGAGACACATGGCCCAGTCAAGGGCCAGTCAACCCCCAGACCAGCGGTTAAGACCAAGTTAGAACAGGCAGCCTTTCGCCAGTGTGCCACCTACTGATAGGAGATGCACAAATGAATCCAGCCAAACTTGGCTGAGCCTGGTCCAGATCACAGAACTATTA
The DNA here is from genome assembly GCF_963383645.1 of Muscardinus avellanarius. NCBI lineage: Eukaryota > Metazoa > Chordata > Mammalia > Rodentia > Gliridae > Muscardinus > Muscardinus avellanarius. Next base: position 86,855,121 of record NC_137796.1, on the reverse strand, counting down.
AGCTGATCTGCAGACTCAGGAGCAGTAATAAATGTACATGGTTGTTATGCAGCGTGTGCTAACTGATACAGAGATGGTGCTGCCTGGCAACCTTCCCCATGACAGGGTACCTACCAGGCAGGGGGCCTCCCCTCCCCTGTCTTCCTTCTCCCCCAAAGTTAAAAATCACAATCTGACTTTGAAAACAGTCACTCACCCATCCTTTACACTCCTGGTGGGACAAGGACTCTCTCTAATTAAGTTCATTTTCTCCCTGAAAGCAACTCACAGACCAAGTGCTCAAAACATGTTTGTGGAGGAGCAGGTTGTAATGTGGACACCATCACTGAAAAACGGAAGCCTACTGTTCTCCAGTTCATCTGTGTGTTACAGACAATAGGCACACACTCTGCTTACATCTCTCCACTTCCCACCCTGCCCCCACCTCCCTCCCACACAAGTTCGTGAGGTTGCTAATATCTTTACATATTGCTGTAGCATCATTTGACTGTTTTTGTCTCCAGTCGTCCCCCTTCTCCTCTCTTAACTCTCACCCCTAACCCTCTTCAAATATTCTCTGATCTATCTTTATATTATTGAAGGTCATTTTTGTGTGTGTGTATGTATTGGTACTAAAGATTGGATCCAGGGGCATTCTAACTCTGAACTATACTCCCAGCCCTTTTGATTTTTATATTTAGAAACAGGATCTCCCTAAGTTGTGGAGGGCCTCGCTAGGTTGCAGGGGCCTCCCAAGGATGACAGGCCTGCGCCACCATGCCCAGCTCTTTGTGCTACTTAAAATCCCTTACGTTTCCTATTTTCTCTCTAGCTTCCACGAATGAGAGAAAACAGACCACCCTCGATCCGCTGAACCTCACCAGGGTGGATACCTGCAACGCACTAATTAAGAAAGAAAAACCAGCCAGACGTGGTGGCGCACACTTGTAATCCCGATGCTTGGGAGGCTGCGACCGGAGGACTGCAATTCACAGCCAGCCTCAGCTACTTAGTGAGGCCTTCTGCAACTCACTGAGACTCTGTTTCAAAATAAAAAGAATAAAAAAATAGGGCTGGGGGTGTAGCCTGAAGGTAGGATGCCCCTGGGTTCCATCCCCAGTACCACACACACACACACACAAGCAAAAACATGGATGTGACGCCATATCTATTCCATTCAACTCCACAGGCGTGTTTTGGGGAGTCCTCTGTAAGCTGAGCCTTGCCACAGCCTTCGCAGGGTAGAGGGTGGGGCTGTGCTCCCACGGAGAAGATTGTAGTGCAGGCTGGTGGGAACAATGTGAGGCCAGCAAGAGGCCTCACGTTCCTTCCACATGTGCAAGGCGGCTGGCAATCATTAGTATAGAGCTGGTGCCTACTAGCACACACTGATGGCAAACCTTGCACCATTTCTAGCATTGCAACAGGGTATAAGTAATTGTGTATTTTTTCACGATAACTCTGAGATTAGGTTAACTTTATGATAACTCTATGATAGAGATAAGTCTATGAGATAGGTTCTATTATTGTCCATGTATATTTATGGATATATACATGTATGTATGTATACACACACACATACACACACATACACATTTGGTACTGGGGACTGACTAGGGGTATTCTACCTTTGAACTATACCCCAGCTTCCCCCTATTTTTGCTTTGAAATAGGGTTTCAATGAGTTGCTGAGGCTGACCTCGAAATTCTCCTGTTTCAGTCTCCCAAGCACTGGAATTATAGGTGTGGACCACCATGCCTGGCCATCATTCCCAGCTTCTTCTGTTTTGTGGAGCTGGGGGTTGAATCCAGAGGCATTCTACTTTAGAGTTATACCCTCAGCCCTCTTTTTTATTCTCTATTTTAAAACAGAGTCTCACTAAGTTGCAGAGGGCCTCACTAATGAGTTGCTGAGGCTGGCCATGAACCTGCAATCCTCCTGCTTCAGCCTCCCAAGTACTGGAATTATAGGTGTGCACCACCATGCCTAGTTATCATCCTCATTTTTTTCTTTTTTATGGAATTGAAAGTTGAACCCAGGGCCATTTTACTTCTGAGCTACACCCCCCCAGCCCTATTTTTAATTCTTTAGTTATTATTATTATTATTTATTTTTTTGGTGGTGGTACTGGGGTTCCTGGAAGCCCTTCTACCTCCGGGCTACACTCCCAGACCTATTTTTACATTTTTGTTTGGAAACAGGGTCTCCTAAGCCAGCGTGCACGGCTGGCTTCGAACCTGCGCGATCCTCCTGTCTCTGCCTCCCAAGCGCGGGGATTACAAGCATGCGCCACCACGCCTGGCTAATTCTTTATTTTACAACAGAGACTCACTAAGTTGCAGAGGGCCTCACTAAGTTGCTGAGGCTGACCGTGAACCTGTGATCCTCCTGTGTCAGCCTCCCAAATACTGGGATTACAAGCGTGCGCCACCATGCCCGACTCATCTCAATTTTCTAATCAAGGAAACCAAGGCATGTAGACATCTGGTCACTCAGCTTAGTTCTGGTCTGTCTGTCTCTCTCTCTCTCTCTCTCTCTCTCTCTCTCTCTCTCTCTCTCTCTCTCTCTCGGTTCCTAGACACCCAATGTCAGGTTTCCCTGGCCTGGCAACTGAGCAGCAATGGGGCCTTGTGCCAGGTTACTGGAGGATTCCTGTTTCTTCCAGAGAGCCTGGGCACTTATGCAGAAGAATGAACCAAGGAGGAAGCCGTGCTCAGGGACATAAGTGATCCTTCTCTAGTGGATGAGATTCTCTACAGGGGTTCTCATCTCTTGGTGAAAGCTACTCGGAAATACTTGGCTCTGATCCCAAAAGGGAAGCCTACCAACTCCCCTTGAACAAGTGACAGGGATCTTATTAAGTGCCCTTGAGAGAGATGCGGTTAATGTGTGTTCTACACCCAAATTAGTTCCAAATCAGAGGAATTGTTAGAGGTGAAATAGTAAGAAAATCACAAGCCCTCCCTCCCCCTC